>NC_056747.1:805258097-806622795 GCF_019279795.1 Protopterus annectens | reverse complement strand
AACAGTGGGGAAGGAAGATTGTGGAAAGGATTTTCCAATAGTGTTAGAGAACAAGGAGTTATCTGCCAAGTTGTTGGCTTTACAAGTTGCTATGAGGTGTTTGTTAGAGGAACGTAGGCTTTTAAGGTTGCAGTATGGAGTTATAAGGGAAGTGAGTATAGGGATATTAGTGGGCTTGTACAGAATTTTTTGGGCTAAGGAGAGTCGATAGAACAAGATCAGATTTTGCAATTGTAGCCATCCTAATTCCTTTAAGTTTTTGCAATGTTGAGTTCTGTAACTAGAACCAGAGGCAAATCTGGTGATACTATTATAGGCAGTAGACAGTTTCTTGAGGTTAGATTTGGAGAGGTTAGAATAAACTGGTGAGGCATAAAGGAGGGTTGAGACCAGATGGGACTGGGCAATGGAGGTTCTGGCCAGTGGAGTGAGGAAAGGTTTGATTCTATAAAGTGAGCCTAGTTTTCTGTTGACTTGTTTAATAGTGTTAATTATGTGAGAATCAAAGGATAGTTTGTTATCTATTTCAACTCCAAGGAGCCTAGTGGAGGGGTCTGGAGATATACTGGTGCCATTATTAGAGAGGACTGAGAAGTTGAGAGGAGGGGACTTGCGGGTGGGGGAGAAGAGTAACAATTTGTTTTTTTTTAGGGTTTAAGATTAGACATCGTTTAAGGAACCAAGTTTCTGCAGTTAGAAAAGTCTGCTGGGTGATAAGAGTGTAGTTCAGAGGCTGATGAGGCAGAACAGATTAGAGTAGAATCGTCAGTGTATTGCACACAGGTAGCTAAGGGAATTAGAAGTTATGTACTTACCATAACGTTCCATCTGAGTAGGTGTATTCATTTGTCTGCAACCTGTGGGTATGGATCCGATATCGGATCCGAACCGGCATGGTTATCCAGCTATGGATCCGAGCTCCTAGCTCCTCCCCTCACCCATAATGCCCTGCTCTCCCTACATGACCTCAGATCGAGTTTGCCCTGTATCAAATACCCTAATAAAGGGCAACACACTCTATGCAGGAAACTGACAAGGCCAGGGGGATAGGAGGGCGGGATGGTTGCAGACAAATGAATACACCTACTCAGATGGAACTTTATGGTAAGTACATAACTTCTAAATCTGAAGTAGGAGATTCATTTGTCAGCAACCTGTGGGACAGAGTCCCCAGCTACCTGAATCTTGGGCGGCCGTCATGGAAGGATATTCCGGAGCACAGCAGAGCCAAAGGATGCTCTATGTCTAGACGTGATATCCAGCTTGTAATGAGAAATAAAGGTATGAGATGAAGCCCAAGTGGCCGCTGAACAAATGTCATCCAGAGGTATCCTAGCCTTAAAGGCTGCTGAGGTAGAAACGGTCCGGGTTGAATGAGCATGAACTCCGTCCGGTGCGGGCTTCCCACAAGCTTGGTAAGCTAATAAAATACACTGGGAAATCCATCGTGACAAGGAGACTTTTGAAATTGGTTTACCCAGATTAAATTTGGCAAAGGAAACGAACAGCTGATCGGATTGCCTTTGACCAGCTGTCCTGTTAAGATAAAAACGAAGCTGCCTGTGAACATCCAATGAATGCAGCTTGTACTCGCCTTTGTTCTGATAATTAGGAAAGAAAACGGGGAGGCTGATGGACTGATTAATGTTTGCTTCCGAAGCTACCATAGGGAGAAAAGAGGGATTGATCCTGAGGTACGCACGGTCCGGATGGAAGATCAAGTAAGGCGGCTTTATGGAAAGGGCTTGAAGTTCCGAAACTCTTTTGGCTGAAGTAATGGCTACTAAAAATGCAGTCTTAAGAGATAAGAATTTTAGATCTACAGTGGCCGCAGGCTCGAAGGGGGGAGCGGTCAAGGCCTGAAGAACCAAAGAAAGATCCCATGGCGGGACCGCCTGTTTGACAGGGGGTCTAAGCAGAAAGGTGCCTTTTAGGAAGATTTTACATAACTTGGCAGACATAAGAGGTCCAGAGTCACGACCAACATGATAATGAGAAATGGCCGCTAGCTGAACTTTGACCATGGAACTACTGACGCCATCATTAAAAAGAGTGGTAAGGAAATCTAGGACCACGGGAAGGGGTACCGTGAAGGGATCTAGACCTTGCCGCTCTGCCCAGATGGAGAATCGCTTCCACTTACTGCGGTAAGTTTTTCTGGTAGAGGGTTTGTGCGCCGCTACCAGGATAGCCTTAACGGGAGATGAAATACCGGCAGTCCTAATTAGGAGTGGAACTGGAGCAGCCAAGCAGTTAGCTTCAGGTTGTCCAGGTTCGGAGATGGTAGGTTCGATGGGTGTGTCATCAGATCCGGGATGGGATCTAGAATCCAAGGTGGATTCACTGAGTGAGACCTTAGGTAAGGGAACCATATCTGCCGAGGCCAGAATGGGGCTATGAGGATCATTCTGCACCCCAACCGAGAGGCTTTCTGAAGAACCTGGAGCATCAGAGGAAGAGGGGGGTATGCATACAGAAGACCAGGAGGCCAAGCATGCACCAGAGCGTCCCTCGGGGAATCCCCTGGTGGAGGGATTGGAGCAAAAAAACTGTCGCACTTGGTGTTTAAGGGAGAAGCAAAGAGATCGCAACAAGGAGTTCCCCACCGTGCGAAGATACGTTTCGCTACTTGAGCATTGAGAGACCACTCATACGGGGAGAGAATGGTGCGACTGAGTTTGTCCGCAAGGATGTTGGACCGACCCGGAATATGCGCTGCGATGAGAAAGCGGTTGGTGGAGATCGCCCATTCCCACACTCTCATGGCTTCCCGACATAAAGGGTAAGACCTGGTTCCCCTCTGTTTGTTGATGTACCAGACCACTGACATGTTGTCCGATTGAATCGCAATTGTTCCCAGGGGAAGAAAGGCCTGCAGTGCTTGCAATGCCAAGAGCATGGCCCTCATCTGATATGCAGGGAGGTCTCTGAGTCGTTCCACGTGCCTTGGACCGTCCGTCTCATAAAGTGCCCCACCCGAGGCGAGATGCGTCCATGGTCACTGTGGCAAGGGGGGGAGATGCACAAAAGGGGCGGCCTCCTAGGAGATCCTCTGAATGGAGCCACCAGAAAAGAGACCGCTTGCAAGCCTTGCTGATTGCAATGGGATGATGCAGGGGAAGAGAAAGGTAAGACCATTGTACTTGAAGTGTCCACTGAAGTACCCGCATGTTCAAGCGGGCAAGCGGGAGAAGAGAAATCACTGCCACCATGGACCCTAGTGCCCTCAGGACCAATTCCGCTGGAACTGAGCTGGAGTGGAGGATGGCCCGCACCTGGAGTCAAAGATTCCGAATTCTGTCGGTTGTGAGGAAGGCTCTTAACTTCCTTGTGTCCAACCTGGCACCTATGAAATCTATCAGCTGAGTAGGGGCCAGGTTGGACTTTGCTACGTTTATTGTGATACCTAGCCAGGGATCTAGTTGAAGAAAGGAGTCCCTTGCTAAAGATAGTAGATGCCTTGTTGGGGTGGTGAGAAGCCAGTCGTCCAGGTACAGAAAGACCTGCACCCCCTGAAGCCTCAGGTGGGCTGCAACCACTGCTAGTATTGGTTAGTGGGGTTACACATGGGCTGATCTTAAGAGCAGTGCTGTTTATCATTGCGTCAGGCATCATGGCGGGTTTTGGCAATAGGGCAATGTTATTTTTACATGCACTAAAATAATAAGCACAGTGGTTCATGGGGGAGAAAGAATTCAAAGTGACCTAAAGAGACCAAGAAGTGATATCTATGGTCTAATGCGGAGAAGTGTTAAGTATATCATTTGGGTTTCAGTTATCCCAAAATGCAATATTAAGCAAGTTCAATGATCCCAAACATCACAGATCATGCAAAAATAACTTTGGCATGGGATTAACAGCAAAACTGAACCACCAGCTAAAACCTGATAACGCTATAGTTAAGGTCAAGGGTCAAGAAAATGCAGGGTTGTATCCTTCAACAACAGACTCTAGGAACAGATGAACACACACACACACACACACACACACACACACACACACACACACACACACACACACACACATATATATATATATATATAAAGTCACACGTGTATGTATGTACACACACACACACATATATATATATATATATATATATATATATATATATATATATATATATATATATATATATATATATATATATATATATATATAAAACCTAATTATCAAGTCAATGTTTATAACCCGCATAATATCTACAAAAAATTTTGAATACCATCACAACAAAACTACATTTCTCACCTGTCCGCAATGACACACAATCTCTAACATTGTCAGATGAATACAAAATCTCAGTATTAATGAAGGAGTTGTAATTCATATTATGCTGCCCAATGTATATAACAGAACACTTTTTTAAACAGCCATATAAGCTTTATTTATCAACATATAAGAACCAGTCAGATGAATCAATATGCTGAAAACAGAAAACAGAGGTCAGTCACTGTGGTATATAACAATATATTATGGTATAATAATTTAAAAATATAGTCATATAGGTATGCATATAACTATACCTTTCTCACTCTGAATTCACTATCACTTCCATATCTTAGCAGGTAATAATGACCCAATATAAAAAGAAGCTCTCTCGTTAATGATACCACACTGCTAATGCATGCTCTCTTACCTCTTCAGCCTACACTTGCTACTAGTTATTTTCCTCTCATGTCCTTCCATAACATTCTCATCTTTCTAAACATAATCAGCTCTCTATGTCCCTAATTTTCCCTTCTTCTCATTACTCCTCCTGATCTCATTCCATTCCTCTGTCTATTTTGGCAGTAGAATATTATTTATCACCCCTCTATATAAAATACAGCCAATATTTTGAATAAGTATTAGTTTGGTTGACATACGCTATCCTTTTCTGGAAGTGTCTTGCTACTTGCAGCACATATCGCCTTCTTGATTGCAATGAATCCTAGTAATTTTCTATAATGTGTTTCAATGTGTTTGTGTTTTATCTGTTTGGGGGATTTTCTGCTCTTTTATATAATTACTTATCAGCTACTGTAAAATGCTTTTATGTGTGTTTTCATGGAGGCTTTCTCCCCAACTCATTGCAAAATATTTAATCTGTTGCAGAGCTTTTCTCCCCTTGTATATAATTACTCAACAACTACTGTTTAAATGTTTTTGAATCTGTTGTGGATTTTTTTTCCTTGAGCCTCCACTGAAAATGGGCAATTGGCTCAGAAGGACTTTCCCACTTATCAAAGGGCAAATAAATAAAGTAAGTAAATAAATATAAGTATAAAATCAACAAATGTATTATCTAAAGGGTTGATAAACATTAGACAGATAAAGCCTGAGCATTAATTAATAGACATCCATTATAGCTAACAAGATCTTTCTAGATATCTAGGATAACTATAAAGGAAAGAATAAGGGTGTAATAAAAGAAAGATAAAAAGAAAAATGAAAATTAAAAATAAAGAAATAGAGAGGTCTCTCAAACCAAGAATAAAGAAAACTTGTAAACACCAAAAAACTCCACAACTCACTCTAAAACCACTATGAATGGCTCCGCTGAACAGCACAATATACACATTTAAGTATATGTTTGTTGACAAATGAATGATTATGTAAGGAAATACATTTATTAATTGCATTGCTATGACAATATGTAGCTATGAAGATTTATTGCCATGACGACTGATTGCTAGCCACAATGAGTATTTAAACTGGAGTAAATTGAGTTTTTATTGATTCTGAGGAAGTCTCGGGATACGAGACGAAAGCGCGCTAAATCTGTTGTCTGTTGTCCGTTTCTATTTTTGGTGTATTAAAACTTCTTTGCCTGTGACTCGTGAGGCGTAATTTTTGGATTACCATTGGAAGATTAGTGGAGGACAACCTTTATTGTGCTGGTCAGCGGAGCCATTCATAGTGGTTTTAGAATAAAGAAAACTTACCTTAAATCAAATAACTTCTTTACTAGGCTATCCATTATGGCAATTTTATGTTTTCTAGATCCTGAACAAAAGTTGCACAATGGGAACATGCATAAGTCAGCTATAAGTTATTATGTGTTGTAGTTATGAGTGTTACAGTATTAGGTATTATATTAGCTGGCTTGTACCCCCTTTGAAAAATCCAAAGTGTAAGATAATCTACAAACAATCTTAGAGGGTCTTTATTCCAATGCAATATGTAGTCTAATCGTGGTTGAGAGGTGGAGTATCCATCTTTTGCCTTGCAACGATAGTGATCCTGGATTGTGGGATACTTCTATCCATAACATAGCCATAGTACAGGGTATATTCTAACTTCACAACTTTCTGTATCCAAACCACCACTGTTTGCTAAATTTTTGAAACAGGAGGACAATCCCATAGCTTATGTTATGTAGTGAGCTGCAACGAACCACAAGTTGGGCAAATAAAATCTATAAAAGTTAGGGTACGGAGTTGTGTTTGACTGGTTGCCAATATCTATGGTGGATCAACCATACAATTTTTTCAAAAATATATGGAATCTGTTTCTGACTGCTACTGTCACTGAGAAAATAGCCATGTCTGCATAAAGATCTGGTACCTCTAGGATTGACAGAAAAACTGGAATAGAGGATGCAGTGGCATCACTATAGTGTATTCATGGTGGGATGATGCCAGCAGTGTTTTCACATGATTACACTGTCTAAGCAGTGCATGGGTCCCTGTGCAAGAGGAAGAGATTCCTTACTTAAGTGCTGAGTAAAGGTGATCTGCCTATCATATACCCGAGTTGAAGAAACTTCCAGAAGTTTGATATCGGTAAGTTTCAAGAGACACATAGCCCTTCAAAATTATTGAGCTTCTTTTTATTTCACTGAAGTCATACAACCATTTGATTCCTTGCATGTCTCATTCATACATAGTAAATGTGGATGTATCACAAAGAAAATGAGGATTACCCCATAATGGTATCGCAGAACCCCATATGTCAGGCCAGCCTACACCACATCCTAATGCTTTCAAGGTAAGGTGATTTTGATAAAATGTGTGAGACATTGTGAGATGTGTAGGTAATGATTTGGGCTGCTAGCCCAACCCCAAGGATGAGTGCATTCATAATTTTACCGTCTAACGTCACCCATATGGACAATTAAAGTGCATTTAAATAGCAACATATCATCAAAAAATCACAACTGCATGTAAAAAAAAACACACAAACTTCAAACTGAATGAGACACATATTGGAAATCTCAAAGCAGACTACCTGTCTGTATAATTCAACTTGTACCATTTGTTTTGCTTAGCTACAGGGTCATCAGCCCTATAACCTCAGCAGATTAAACCATTGAAATTCACATCAGTGAATATAGTTCATAGGTTCATAGGTTCATATTAGGCTATCTGCCCAAGGGCATTTATAAGCCTAGCCCAGAGTTTTTGTGGCTTTCTCCACCCCTTTAGTTTGAAGAAAACTATGCCCATTATTTTGCTGTGCCTCTGTCAAGCAGTGACACTGAGGTAATCCCTGGGGTATATCTGCGATCTCCCATCCATTGGTCAAGATTTCTCTTGAACACGGCCAGTGAGGTGCTCTGCCTCACATGTACCGGGATTTTGTTCCACAGCATAGGGAGTCTCTGGGTGATGAATCTGTCCCTTCAGCACGTCCTATTAATAACCGTGTCAAGGTTTAAGTCTCCCGCCCTTGTAGTTCTGAGGGATCTAGATTTTTTGAGGTGAAGCATGTTCATCAAATCTGGGTTTGACATGGCCTTGTATGTCAGGCACAGGTCACCTCTGAGCAAGCGGTAAGCAACTGAATAGAGCTGGAGTTCTTTCAGTCGGGCAGCATAAGACATATTTTTGAGACCCTTTATCCTTTTGGTGAGGAACTTTTGGGGCCTTTCCAGCTGCTGCAGGTGTCGGGTCAGATACATTCCGAATGGGGCATTGTACTCAATCATTGGTCTGATGAGTGATGAGTACAGGGGGACGATGACCTCCCTTGATCTAGATGTGAATCCCTTCATGATCAGGTGGGCAATGTAGAAGGTCTTCCTAACTACTTTAGCAACGTGAGTGTCAAATGAAAGGTTAGTATCAACCTGGGTCCCCAGATCCCTGATAACTTCTTCTGTGCTCAGTGGATTGCCACCTATATGGTAGCTAGGGGTAACCTTGTTTTTCCCGAAGGGTATGACTATGCATTTCTTGGCGTTTAACTTTAGGCCATGGCTCTGGCACCAGTTATCCGTTTCTGTGAGACCCTTCTGAAGGATATCTGTGTCAGATGTGTTTTCGACTATGGCGCCCAGTTTGCAGTCATCTGCAAACTTTGTCAGCCATAACCCTCCTGTGTTTGCTTGTACTTCAGAAAAGTAGATGCCGAACAAGAGTGGTCCCAGGACTGAGCCCTGTGGGACACCACTTGTGACAGCTTTGAGTCTGACATGGCGCCAGCAACTCTGACCCTGTGGGTTCTGTCACTTAGCCAGTTTGCAACCCATCTTGTGATGTATGGGTTTACATTTAAGCTGACGAGTTTTTCAATGATACCTGAGTGGGGTATTGTGTCGAAAGCCTTTGCCAGGTCAAGGTAGGCTGTATGGACTGCCTTTCCCTCATCAATGACCTTGGTGACTGTTTCGAAAAAGTCAACCAAGTTTAAAAGGCATGATCTGCCTTTGACAAAGCCAAACTGGGTTGGATCCAAAGTCTGCAAGTTCCCTATGTCTTTATTTATGAGTTCCATTATGATCCTCTCCATGGCTTTGCAGATCAGGCTTGTCAAGCTGATGGGACGCTAATTTCCAGGGTCGGTGGAGGCACCGCCTTTGTGAAGTGGGACCACAGTTGCCGTGCGCCACTCCTTGGGTACGTATCCTGAGGTGAGGCTGAGATTAAACAGCTGTCCTAACTGCGGGTTTAATTCCTCATTGAGTTCGTGGAGCACACAGCCGGGGACACCATCCGGTCCCATGGATGCTGTGCTTTTCGCCTTAGAGAGAGCAGTTCTCACCTGGGCGTTAGAGATGTTTGGGGGGGCTACAATCCTCGGGTATAGATATCTCTCCTTTTGGGGGGGAGGGGGGGAGTTTGCACTGAACCTGTCAGCCAGTATATTGGCAATGTCTGTAGGTTCAGTAATTTTCACATCATTTTGAACTAATTCTGAGCATATCTGGGAGTTTCCTCCCAGGTTTCTAACATAGCTAAAGAAGGCCTTATGATTGTCTTGAGTCCTTAGCGATTTTTCTCTCAAAATTTGCCTTGGATGATTTTATGAGAGCTCTTAGTTTTTTACTTATAATGATCAAAGGTGTCTTACCTTTTAAGGATTTTGCTCTATCTTGTAGTAGCTTCCTCCTTTTTTGTAGAGCTTGTTTATGGCTGGGGTCCACCAGAATGGACGCTTGCCTTTGGTACAAAGAGTCTTTGTTTTGTTTGGGATTGCCTGATCCATGCAGTCCTGTAGGTGCTGGTAGAAGGCATTTGTAAGTGATTCAGCGGCTTGAGTAATGTTTACCGCCGGCTCGGGGGCCTTAAAAGAGACCACACTAGTCTTTAGAAGTGTGAAGTCGGCTTTTGAGAAGTTCTTCACTGTGGTCTTTTTGATCTCAGGTGGGGGCAGGATGAGGACCTCCAGTGAGATTAGTTTATGATCTGATCTCACCAGTGAGGGGTATACTTCTGGTGTTGAACATTGTGATCCCATGTTCGTGATGATGAGATCAAGTATGTTTTCACCTCTTGTGGGGATGGTGACTAGTTGTTCCATGGCATTTGAGTTTATGAACTCCAGGAACCTTTGGGCTAGAGTGTTTGGGCTTGAGTAGTGATCCCAGTCTATATTAGGGTAGTTGAAGTCACCTAGTAATGTGGTGTTTGGAGATACATTTATCCCCTCCAGTGTTTTCAGGAAAGCTATGCGAGTTTCCTGAGTTTGAGAGGGTGGCCTGTAACATGCTACAAATTGCAGAGCAGTCTTGCCTATGGTTAATTGCACCTGGATGGTCTCCGATGCATTGTGCGTTGCCACCAACCTTGAGGTGTGGGTGTCCTTGATGAATATGGACACCCCCCTCCTTTCTTGGTGTTGTCCGGATTTTGGGGCCGGAACGCATGATATGAGGTAAAACCTGATAGTGCTGGGGTGCTCTCAGGAGGATGGCCTAATGGTTAAGGTGTTTGCCTTATAAACTCAAAGTGCAGGGTTTGAGTCTCACAAGGGATAATTGGCTAGGCTTTAAATGGCTCCCAAGGGCAGTTAGCCTAATACTACCCCTATAAACCCCCTATAAATTTGGTGAACACCCTGGGGGCTGTGGTGAGACCAAAGGGAAGGACCCTGAACTGGTAGTGACTGGCTCCCAGCTGGAAGCAAAGAAACCTCCTGGACCGTCTGTCCATTAGTATGTGGTAGTACGCATCCTTGAGGTCTATGGAGCACATCCAGTGATTCTCTCCCAGAAGGGGGAGGATAGATTGTAAAGTGACCATCCGGAACTTCTCCTTGGGAATTGCCAGGTTTAATAGGGACAGATCTAAAATGGGTCTTAGGTCCCCCGTCTGTTTTGGCACTAAAAAGAACCTGGAGTAAAACCCTTATCCGATCTGGTCTGGGGGGACGGGCTGGATGGCTCTTTTCCTCAGCAGATAGCCAATTTCTGCTGAAGCGGCCTCCCTCTGATCGGGTGGAACGTTGGGGAGGGATTTTGGTTTTGGGACACGAAGAAAGGGGATTTTGTATCCTCTGGATATGATACGGACCACCCAGCGGTCTGTTGTTATGGACTCCCATGCTGCTAGGTGCTCCGAAAAACGCCCCCCGACTGCCTCCAGAGTGGAGCAGTCGGGCAACCCCTCAGGGTTGCTGTGCGGGCCGCTCAGAGAAAGGTTCTCTGGACCCAAAATTCCTGGGAGCCCCTCTGCCCCTGGGGCGGCGTCCGCCCTGTCCTCCTCTGCCACGGAAGGACTGGTTGTCCGGAGCGAGTTGGGATTGCTGCGACTTCCGGAACCACATCTTCTTCTGGCCCTTTTGGTTCCTAGAGTCTTCCCGTCCTTCTCGCTCTGGACCAAGGTGTCGTGAACCATCTTGCCAAAAAGGGCAGAACCATCAAAGGGGGCGTTCGCGAAAGACGCCTTGAAGGGCTCCGTGAAATCGCAATGGCGGAGCCAGGCCTGACGTCTCATGACTAGGCCTACTCCTGCAGCTCTAGCGGCTCCCAAAGTAGCATGGGAAAGCAACCGCATAGAGGTATTTGTAACAGACCGAAGAGTGGCCATACGGGTGGAGTGCAACACTTTGTCCTCCTCCGACATGGACTCTGGGGGGGATGCAGCGTATTCTTTAATAAGATCGCGCTGCATCCTAATAACATGTGCCAGATTGTTGAGCGCCCTCACTGAGAAGGTCGCTGAACTAAACATTCGCTTCCCCAAGCGGTCCATCATCCGAGACTCCTTGCTCGGAGGATGGACTGAGGGACTCTCCTGGGCGAGTTCCCTCTTGGTGGCTGCTGCCATCAACATGGCATCTACCGGAGGACCCTTACTCCAGTGGGCACGGTCAACAGGGGGGCTGAGAATCCTGTCTGGCCTTTTGGCAACTGGCTCCACGGTGTCTGGTTCCTTCCACGCCCTGGTGGTAATGAGGTCCACCAGGGGGTCGGCAGGAGGGGACACCCAAGAGGTAGACGGGCCCACTTCGAATGCCTCCAAGAACACGGACTCGTCCGAAGACTTTGGGGCAGACCACCCACCTCTTATACAAAGCATTTCCATGATGTCTCCAAAGGAGACATCCTCGGGGGGTGATCTTGGGGAGCCTTCCCCTTCCTCCAAGTCCGTGTCTTCAGTTAAAGACTCGGGGGAGTCCATGTGCCTCCTTTTACACGTGTGCTTGCGAGGTGCCTCCTCGGGCTGTCCGAGGAACCCTCGCAAGCAGTGTCTAGTTCCACAGGAACTGTTTGGGGCATCGAAACGGGCTGTCCCAGTGGCCGGGTGATGGAAGCCTGACCCAGAGCAGATGGAGTGCGGGACGGAGCCGAAGCAAGTGCCGGGGGTCCAGATGCCCTCAAAGGAGCCCTCTCCACTACATCAAAAGCCGAAGGGGAGCCGGCCTCGACCAAAGGATCCGACAGTCGGCTCCCCCTCGGATCCGAGGAGTGGATCGGAGCCGGCGCCGAGCCCCTCGGATCTGAGGGGCCAGTGAGCTCCGACACGGACGGCGCTGAAAGCACACTGAGTCCCTCGGATCCGAAACTCGGGCCAAGGCTCCGAGAGGTCGGATCCGACACACTCGAGGGCAGGGTCAGATCCGAAGTAGCCAGTACTATCGGAGCCGTCCCACCCCCGGCTCCAAAGCTGCCCGGCTCCAAGCGCTCCGAACCTGGGTAGCGGGTCGGAGAAGGAGCAATGGGCTTGAAAAAGGGGGTCGAGCTCCCCCGGGGGGGGGCAGGAGCACTCCCATCTGCATCTGGGCCTGGATGAACCTTCGCATCATCCGGTCCAGATCGGCGTCTGAAAGACTATAAGTGGACCTCGAAGAGGCTACCGAGGTAGGCCTAGAGTACCGCCTCGATAGCCTCGAAGGAGGTCGGGTCTCCTCCTCCTCAGGTCCCGGTGAAAAGGTCGGGGACCGGAGCCGAGGAGTAGGAGAACCAGTAGCTAGAGTGGCCGGAGGAGAAGCCTGCTTAGCCGGCGGGGCCGAGACGGAGGTCTCGGCCCACCGCTTGTGGTGCTTCTCTCTCCGGTCCTTCTTCCTAGCTTCCCTGTCCTCCGAACCCATAGAGGGAGTTTGAGTCCCGGGAGGAGGAGCGGGAGCAGGTAGGGCAGGTACCACAGGAGCGGTAACTACCAACGGGGAGGAGGCCGAAGCCGAGTCCGGGGGCAAAAGTCCCGCCAAGACCAGCTTCGACCTCCGCTCCTTCAATGCCCTGGGGTTGAACCCTGCACAGATTGAACATTCAGAAGTGAGGTGTTCAACCCCAAGGCATCGAACGCACCGAGTGTGGCCATCAGCAGGGGACAGCTTATGGCCACACTCGGAGCATTTCAAGAAAATCGCCTTTGGGGCTTCTGACTTTTTTTTTTTTTTAACAGACAAAAAAAATTAAAAACTAACAAGTTAACAAAGTTAACTACTCAGACACACTACAGGCCCTGAAGACCACGCACACACAACTACGCTACCAGCGAGGGGAGGGAATTACACAAAAATTTTAGTAAATTAACCAAAAACAGTTTAAAAGGATGGGGAACCTATAACTTTCACACAAAGGTACTATTTAAAGATAAAAAAGACCCTTATTAAATAACAAATTTCCACTTAGCTGTAGGAGCTCAAAGACCAAGCTGTCACCATGAACGTGGCAAACTAGATCTGGGGTCATGTAGGGAGAGCAGGGCATTATGGGTGAGGGGAGGAGCTAGGAGCTCGGATCCATAGCTGGATAACCATGCCGGTTAGGATCCGATATCGGATCCATACCCACAGGTTGCTGAAAAATGAATCTCCTACTTCAGATTATTAATAAAAATAGAAAACAGAAGGGGGCCACGAATAAAGCCTTGGGGAACTCCTAGGGAAATGGGGAGGTGGTTGGATAAGTTATTATGCCAGAGTACTGCCTGTTGTCTATTTTGAAGGTAGGAGTGGAACCAATTTATGGCACTAGAGTCTAAGACTAATGTTTTCAGTAAATGTATTAGAATCTGGTGATTGACCATATTGAAGGCTTTGGATAGGTCAATGAAGAGAGCAGAGGTAAGGATATTATTGTTCCGATTTTTGTTGATGCAGTCAGTGAAGGAAGTGGTGCTATGGAAGGGTCTGAAACCATGCTGACAGCTGGATAGGAGGTTGTTATTTAACAGGTGTATAAGAAGCTGTCTCTGGATACATTTTTCCATTATTTTAGCAAGGGGGGAGAGAAGGGCTATGGGTTGGTAGTTAGAAAGCTGTACTGAGTCACCACCTTTATGCAGGGGAATGATATGTGAGGTTTTCCAGATTGAGGGAATGCAGCCTTCGGTAATGGTTCTGTTAATTAGAATGGAAATAGGATAGGCCAGTGGTTTGGCAGCAATTTGTAGATATTGGGGGGGGGGGGGTAGAAGGTCAGCAGATGGGGAGGAGTGTTCAAGTTTGCAGAGAAGAGAGGAGATAAGGGATGTGGGTACAGGTTGAAGTTGTAGTTGGGGAATAGAAGTGGGAGGGGAGGTGGGCTGAGAAGCTATATTGGGGGATAGTTGTTTAGATAGTGACTGGACAGTTTCAGTGAAGAATGTATTAAAAGCATCAGCTGTTTGTTTTGGTTTGTTATGGGAAGAGTTGAAGGGGTGTGGGGTGTCTGAGTGGCCAGGTTTTTGGAGTCTATTAATCCCTGCCCAAAACTTTTGTGAGTTTAGCTGGTTAGTTTGTTGTAGGTGGCAGTAGTAATTTCTTTTGTCTCGAAGTATGGCTTTTTTTGTAATGTTTCTTATTTGTCTAAATTTAAGATGGTCGCCGGGATCTTTGGTGCTATGGTATATGGTCCAAAGTTTATTTTTCATAATTATTTTATGCCATGTGTCTTTTGAGAGCCAAGGGGCTTGTTTTGAGCGAATTCTGACAGATCTTAGAGGGGCATGAGAGTCTAGTATAGATAGGAATTTTGAGTTGAAGTATGCAACAGCGTCATCTAGTGGCAGAAGTTTAAGAGGAGACCAATTTGTAGTTTGTAATTCAACAAGGAGGGATTTGGGGTTGAAGTTTGTATTTGTTCTGATTTGTTTATATTTAGTAAGGTGAGGAGTAGGGCTTTTACATCTTATTAAATAGGTGAGGGCATGGTCGCTTACGTCATCAGGTAGAGTTCCTACTATGTAATTTTGGTCGTGACTGTTAATCAGAATCCAATCCAATATGCTTTCTTTATTGTTAGATTTGTTTGTTTGGGTTGGGGTGTTAATGGTTTGTGAGAAGCCACTGAGATTTTAGGAGGGAGGGTGGGACTCCTGAGGAGCAGGTTTTCCAATCCAAGTAGTATGGTTTCTTGTGGGTACGTAATAGATAGCCAATTAAGAATTTCTTCTAGTGTGTTAATATTATTTCCAGGGGGTGGGCATTAAGCTGTAGTTTAGTGATAAGGATTTCAGCGTTGCTATATATATATATATATATATATATATATATATATATATATATATATATATACATATATATACACACACACACGCACACACGCAGAAAAAAAATATATATATACACACACACACACACATTATATACATATACATAATGCTTTTAATTATAGTAATTACATAAAAAATACACTAAAATGTAAGTTAAATATGCACTGATTATTTAAAATGTCATTGTCACGTTTCTGAAACAAGTTCCTAGTTTCGACCAAAATCTGAAATTAATATTTTGTTTAGCTGTCATAGTAATTTATTTATTTATTACAGACTGTTTAATAATATTTAGATAGTGAATGACTTATCTAAACAATAATGGATATATTACTTACAGATTAATTAAAAAAAAACAAGAAACTGTATTAATCCTCACACCTTAGTATTTTTAAGGTATTTATCACTTTTAAACTCGGTTTTGAACTCTGATGAAATAAACAGTCTTCACAGAGATTATTAAGGGATATATAATTTTGGGTGGTGCTCTATATATTAAAATCAGTTAATGAGTACTTTATGTTTTAGAAAGAGGGAGAAGAATGGGAGGGGGGGTGCCACCTAAGCTTTCCATTCACTGTTTCTTGCTCTATTCTGTTCTTTAGAGCTACTGGCACCTTCTTTGGAATATGTACCATTAGCACAGGGCCAGGTTAAAATGAATGTGATATTGTCCTGACAAGCTTCCTATGTCTGTTAATAAATAAGCATAGTTGAAAAGAACAAATAGAACAATACCGCCAGATAAAGCACTCTTAATTAAAGTCCAAATAAACTGAATAGAAAATAATAATAAAGAGTGCACCATGTAAAGCCAAGCTGAATAAAACTCCGAAAATCTTCAAATAAAAACGATAATCCACATTTTATTGCAAAACAGACATCAGAGACTGCAGTAGTATGAGCGCTTTCGCATTGCTTCTCAATGCTTCATCAGATATAAATGCAGTATAAAACCCCCCTCCCTTTATACACAAAACACATAATGACATCACAACATTCATTAAAATAATTGAAGCAATATAACTTAATAAATAAATAATTAATTGTTATTAGTGCTTTAGAGGCCTGGATGTTAAGAAAGGCTTGATAGATAGCTTTTCATTGAGCCCAAATCTATGGGCTTGTAATTTCATCATCCACTTGCTCTCCCTTTCCTCTATTCTATTTTTTGAATTGCCCAGTCTTTTTCCTATGTTGACCAATTCTAAAACTTGAAAACTAAAACTGTGTGTGTTTCCTAATTCTGCTATATGTTTCGCGAGAGCATTAGCAATGTTACTTTTGCTGATAGCATAGACATGCTCTCTGATACGCTCTCGTAGCGACCTAGTTGTCATACCCACATAGAACTTCATGCAAACATTGCACGTTGCTACATATACTAAATTCATAGATTTGCAGGTAGCATGATGTTTGAATAAGTGTCTCTTGTTGGTTACAGGATGTATAAAGGTATCAGTGGTGGATACATGTTTGCATTGATTGCAAGTGTAACAGGGAGAGGTACCTATTTTGTGACTCTGAGGTGCATTAGAATGACGTCGATCATAGCATAACAACCTGTTTAATGAGGGCATGTTCCTATATGCCACTCTAGGTCTTGTATCAACTATAGAACTAATCGTATCGTCAGCCATTAGGATGCTCCAGTGCTTCCTAAATACATTTAAAATATTATTGTTTCTATTGGTAAAAGGAATGACAATCCTACTGTAGTTGTCACTGATTCTGCTTTTAAAGGGGTGAGAGTATCTATGTGTTCTGTTGATCAAAGGTGCTCCATCAGAATGTCTATGTGAATCACCCAATGAAATGGCTTCAGATACTTGTCTTTTATTATAGCCTCTAGATAAAAAGTTCTTAGTGAGGTTCTGTTTATGTTTATCATAAGCTGTTATCTGGGATGTTAATTTGGAGACTCTAACCATTTGATTGGTAATGATGTTGTTGTATATATGCTTAGGATGCATACTCTCTCGATGTAGTAAGTTATTTCTCCAACAATCCTTTCTGTAGAGTTCAGTATCAAAACCCTGATCGGTGTTAATTACTTTAACATCCAAAAAATCAATGGTATCAAAAGAATAAGTGCATTCAAAACTAAGGAAATCTGTGGTGTTATTGAGATATGCTACGAAAGTTAAAAGTTGTTCAACAGTTCCCCTCCACAACAAAAACACATTGTCTACAAATCTGTTATAGAATACAAGATGGTCAACAAAAAGTGAATCTTCATTCAAAACAAAGCAGTTCTCCCAATGTGCCAACACCAAATTAGCATAGGCGTTGGCAGAGGGGGTGTCCATTGCTACCCCTTTAGTTTGTAAAAAATAATTATCTTGGTAGCAAAGGACATTGTTCTCTAAAACAATCTCCAAAAGTGACATATACCTATAAATTACTCGTTCAGACAGTCTATGTTGCACCAACATAGCCCTAACAAAATCCATCCCAGTTGTATTCGGGATGGAAGTGAAAAGGGACTTCACATCTAATATAACCAACAGATCATTTCTGCAAAAAACAGATGAATGACCATGATTGGCTAGTTTCTCAAGAAAGTCCATAGTGTCCCTTAAAACATGTTTAACCTCAATGAGTATAGGTTTCAATGCCTTGTCAAGATATATAGAAGAAGGTTCAGTCAACCAACCACGGCTGGACACTATGGGTCGCATAGGTGGATCTATTTTACTTTTGTGGATCTTGGGTAGGCCCCTAAAGGAGGGCACCAAGGGTTTATCTACCAACAAATATGTATATAAGTCATTATCAATGATTTCTGTTAGCATCAGATCATATAGGCTGGCATGAACGTCTTTAATCAGATTGTTGAGCTTAAAGTTAGATAAAGGTAAATAGGTCTCAACATCATTAAGCATGTTCTCCATTTTATTACAATAGTGAGAGCTGTCCATAATGACAACGGCACCACCTTTATCGGCTTGCCTTACTACGATGGTTTCATTATTCTTTAACCTATGGAGCTTTCCTCTCATTAGTTGTTAAATTAAAGAATTCACATTTGGTGTCATTGTTATAAAGTTCAAATAGGTCCCTTTCTACTGCTTGCTCAAAAGCATCTAACAATGGGTGCTGTTGGGGAATGAAGGTGGAAGGCTTTTTAAATGTAAAACAATTGCTGTCAATTTTTGTTCCTTCCTGTCCATAAAGCATCTTAAGAGCTATGTTCCTAGTGAACATTTTAACATCTGCAATAATGTCAGTAATGTCACTACAATCAGATGGAATAAATCCCAATCCTCTGTTTAGAACTGACAATTCATTGTTGTCTAAAACATAGTTAGAAACATTAACCACTAAGCAATCATCTATATCAGCATTAATAGATAGTCCAATCAGGTCTTCGGTTTTGGTACCTTTTTGTTGTGTATAAAATTGTCCTCTGTGTTCTTCCTTTTCACAGCTCTGCCCTGTGGGGACCAAGTTCTTCTCTCGAAAGGTCTGAACGGCAGAGGAAAAGAAGGCGAGCCGTCGCCCAAGGCAAAGAGCTCATCTTCCGACTGGATCACAAAAGGATCAAGAGTAATTTGCTTTCTGCGCACATCTTGGTTCTTAGAGCATGGAGTATTAGTTGCGACATCTGTGGAACTATCAGTGATAGGGTCAGCATGAATCTGTGCTTCCACAACTAGTGAATTAGATTTAGGAGCCACCACGGAGCCATGTGCATCTAAAACCTGAGCGTCTTTGCTACCGAAGGCACTGGCAACTAAAGATGACGTCATCACAAGTGAGTTGACTGTATCGGCTGATTGAGATTGATTGAAATCAAGAAAATCTCTTTCAAGTTTTCTTTTCTTATCCTGAACACGTTTGGTGATTCCGACCCAGAACTCTTAGCCCGATGGCAAAAGTTGAATTTGGAAACTAGCTTCACCTACATCACAATTCTAATCGAACATTATGAAAAAATTATCTGTGAGTTAAAAAATGACATTAAGCTAATACAAAGCGAAGTAGTTAGGCTGCTACATGCTGATGGCTTGAACACGCTGTTCAATGACTTAAAATTTATGCTTTCCTCTTTGGACATTAAATGTGTTCAGGATAAGAAAAGAAAACTTGAAAGAGATTTTCTTGATTTCAATCAATCTCAAGTTTTCTCATGGCCCAGAGATGTTAATTCTTCACGAAGTGATCGTTCTGTTAGTTTATCAAACAAACGGGTAAGCCACAATCAGCCAATACAGTCAACTCACTTGTGATGACGTCATCTTTAGTTGCCAGTGCCTTCGGTAGCAAAGACGCTCAGGTTTTAGATGCACATGGCTCCGTGGTGGCTCCTAAATCTAATTCACTAGTTGTGGAAGCACAGATTCATGCTGACCCTATCACTGATAGTTCCACAGATGTCGCAACTAATACTCCATGCTCTAAGAACCAAGATGTGCGCAGAAAGCAAATTACTCTTGATCCTTTTGTGATCCAGTCAGAAGATGAGCTCTTTGCCTTGGGCGACAGCTCGCCTTCTTTTCCTCTGCCGTTCAGACCTTTCGAGAGAAGAACTTGGTCCCCACAGGGCAGAGCTGTGAAAAGGAAGAACACAGAGGACAATTTTATACACAACAAAAAGGTACCAAAACCGAAGACCTGATTGGACTATCTATTAATGCTGATATAGATGATTGCTTAGTGGTTAATGTTTCTAACTATGTTTTAGACAACGATGAATTGTCAGTTCTAAACAGAGGATTGGGATTTATTCCATCTGATTGTAGTGACATTACTGACATTATTGCAGATGTTAAAATGTTCACTAGGAACATAGCTCTTAAGATGCTTTATGGACAGGAAGGAACAAAAATTGACAGCAATTGTTTTACATTTAAAAAGCCTTCCACCTTCATTCCCCAACAGCACCCATTGTTAGATGCTTTTGAGCAAGCAGTAGAAAGGGACCTATTTGAACTTTATAACAATGACACCAAATGTGAATTCTTTAATTTAACAACTAATGAGAGGAAAGCTCTCCATAGGTTAAAGAATAATGAAACCATCGTAGTAAGGCAAGCCGATAAAGGTGGTGCCGTTGTCATTATGGACAGCTCTCACTATTGTAATAAAATGGAGAACATGCTTAATGATGTTGAGACCTATTTACCTTTATCTAACTTTAAGCTCAACAATCTGATTAAAGACGTTCATGCCAGCCTATATGATCTGATGCTAACAGAAATCATTGATAATGACTTATATACATATTTGTTGGTAGATAAACCCTTGGTGCCCTCCTTTAGGGGCCTACCCAAGATCCACAAAAGTAAAATAGATCCACCTATGCGACCCATAGTGTCCAGCCGTGGTTGGTTGACTGAACCTTCTTCTATATATCTTGACAAGGCATTGAAACCTATACTCATTGAGGTTAAACATGTTTTAAGGGACACCATGGACTTTCTTGAGAAACTAGCCAATCATGGTCATTCATCTGTTTTTTGCAGAAATGATCTGTTGGTTATATTAGATGTGAAGTCCCTTTTCACTTCCATCCCGAATACAACTGGGATGGATTTTGTTAGGGCTATGTTGGTGCAACATAGACTGTCTGAACGAGTAATTTATAGGTATATGTCACTTTTGGAGATTGTTTTAGAGAACAATGTCCTTTGCTGCCAAGATAATTATTTTTTACAAACTAAAGGGGTAGCAATGGGCACCCCCTGTGCCAACGCCTATGCTAATTTGGTGTTGGCACATTGGGAGAACTGCTTTGTTTTGAATGAAGATTCACTTTTTGTTGACCATCTTGTATTCTATAACAGATTTGTAGACGATGTGTTTTTGTTGTGGAGGGGAACTGTTGAACAACTTTTAACTTTCGTAGCATATCTCAATAACACCACAGATTTCCCTAGTTTTGAATGCACTTATTCTTTTGATACCATTGATTTTTTGGATGTTAAAGTAATTAACACCGATCAGGGTTTTGATGCTGAACTCTACAGAAAGGATTGTTGGAGAAATAACTTACTACATCGAGAGAGTATGCATCCTAAGCATATATACAACAACATCATTACCAATCAAATGGTTAGAGTCTCCAAATTAACATCCCAGATAACAGCTTATGATAAACATAAACAGAACCTCACTAAGAACTTTTTATCTAGAGGCTATAATAAAAGACAAGTATCTGAAGCCATTTCATTGGGTGATTCACATAGACATTCTGATGGAGCACCTTTGATCAACAGAACACATAGATACTCTCACCCCTTTAAAAGCAGAATCAGTGACAACTACAGTAGGATTGTCATTCCTTTTACCAATAGAAACAATAATATTTTAAATGTATTTAGGAAGCACTGGAGCATCCTAATGGCTGACGATACGATTAGTTCTATAGTTGATACAAGACCTAGAGTGGCATATAGGAACATGCCCTCATTAAACAGGTTGTTATGCTATGATCGACGTCATTCTAATGCACCTCAGAGTCACAAAATAGGTACCTCTCCCTGTTACACTTGCAATCAATGCAAACATGTATCCACCACTGATACCTTTATACATCCTGTAACCAACAAGAGACACTTATTCAAACATCATGCTACCTGCAAATCTATGAATTTAGTATATGTAGCAACGTGCAATGTTTGCATGAAGTTCTATGTGGGTATGACAACTAGGTCGCTACGAGAGCGTATCAGAGAGCATGTCTATGCTATCAGCAAAAGTAACATTGCTAATGCTCTCGCGAAACATATAGCAGAATTAGGAAACACACACAGTTTTAGTTTTCAAATTTTAGAATTGGTCAACATAGGAAAAAGACTGAGCAATTCAAAAAATAGAATAGAGGAAAGGGAGAGCAAGTGGATAATGAAATTACAAGCCCATAGATTTGGGCTCAATGAAAAGCTATCTATCAAGCCTTTCTTAACATCCAGGCCTCTAACAATTAATTATTTATTTATTAAGTTATATTGCTTCAATTATTTTAATGAATGTTGTGATGTCATTATGTGTTTTGTGTATAAAGGGAGGGGGGTTTTATACTGCATTTATATCTGATGAAGCGTTGAGAAGCAACGCGAAAGCACTCATACTACTGCAGTCTCTGATGTCTGTTTTCCAATAAAATGTGGATTATCGTTTTTATTTGAAGATTTTCTGAGTTTTATTCAGCTTGGCTTTACATGGTGCACTCTTTATAGTTGAAAAGAATATCACTTGCATGGTTTTACTAAATATTCACCATATATTCAACTTTAAGATGGTTTCTGTACATATGTAATTTGACTTCACACTATGTATTTGTTTTAATATCCCTTACTCCTCACAATACAAAACGAGCCATAATTTTTTGAAAAAAGGTTCTTAATTTTATATTTCTTTTAGCAGTTTCAGACCGAAATGGCTCCAGCGTCTGGTCAGAATATGCTGACAGTACATACAAAGCCTTCTTTTGTTTGACTTAACACCAAAGTTGTACAAATACCTTTAGACAAAATATCATACACTGCACCTGTGTCTACTTCAAATTCAACATCTTGCTTAAGTCTCAGCTGTAATTACCATCAGTTTTGCTTGCACCCATCTCCATGTTTTTGATACATTTTCAGGCTGAATTGTAGAGGCACTTTTCTTTCAAAAGCACTAACCATAACTGTTGAAATTGCCTAGTTGCATATTTGTGTTCAAAATCCAGACTCACTTCAAAAAAAAAATTATATCACTTTTAAAATGCCCCTTTTAGGAGAAGCTACAAGATTTACTGGAAGTAGGGCAGCTCAGCTTTTATTTATTCATGTCAGGGCTACTTTTTCATTCTGTTAATAGAGTACAACGTCACACCACTCTTTCTTGGATCCACTACTGTTACTCAGCATAATGACAATTTCTCATTTTAACTTTTTTTGGTTAAATCAAATCTATCTTAATCTTATTTCCTCAATTCTGTTTTAATTATGTACTAGTCCACTTGGCTTATAAACATCCACAACTTTTGATAAGGCTAGATCTGCTTCTTTTAACAGGCACCCCTTGCTTTGTCAACTGCATAACCACAACCCAGTCTCTTTCTTATTAAGAAATTAAACAACTCAGCAAATTCACCATCCAAACATCTCAAACTGTAAGCGCAAGAAATATGAACAAAGCCAGAAAAAATTGGGGGGGGGGGTTAAAAAATAGGTACAGATTTTAAATATTGCTCCAATAAACTTAGAAAGTTTCTAACAGAGGTTTTGCATTTTTGTGTATTTTTTGAAGGATATGAAGTCTGAAACTGAAATGTCTATCATTACTTAGTGACTTCAATCCTCAGTGATTTACCAGAAAAAAAAACACATTTTATGAGGAACAGACGGAAAATAAGAGGTAGAAATCTGGACAGTTCAGAGGTATGTCAACATCTTTGGTGTTAGTCTTGAGCTAAGTGACATAAGCATCTATGGTCTCTGTAACATCCTGTGCATCCTTGTGACGAATAAATGAAGTCTAAATCCTTAGCTCTATCACAGTAATTCCTGAAAATCCCCATAGAAGAACATTTTGCAGTTATTATAACAATAAATGTGTGTTGTCTGAGTCTGTCCTTCCTCAAAGGATGGGACTTCAGATCAGACTTCAGCCACTCAAGACTCTAGGGGCTAAAGCTCAAGCTCCTCTCCTTACCCATAATGCCCATCTATCCCAGACATTACCTCGGGTTGAGTTTGCCTGCAACCCCTTGACAGAGGAAAACACACTGACAGATCTCAAACCGTAAAACAAAAAAGACCTGTGAAGAAATACTGCTCTGGAGCTAAAACAGTATAAGACATTGCTCATGGGGCAGACCATACTGTCATACCAGAAACCAAAGAAATTACCTTCCACAGAGTGGAAGGGGAAAGATGACAGGAAAATGAGGAAGGACAGAAGTAAGCACAGATCTACCGTTACAAGTACATAACTTTCATTATCCGGTGCGGTCTTCCATCCAAGCCTCAACTGATGGAACAGAGTCCCCAGCAACATAGCCCTTGAGGTGGTCTAATGAAAGGATTTCTGGAGGACTGATGAACCAAAAGCTGTCCTATTCCTGGATAGCAAATCTATGTTATAATAAGAAATAAATGTGTGAACACTGAACCAAGTGGCAGTCACACAAATATTATCAACTGAGGCTCTAGAAAAGGACAAGGAAGTTGAGAGAGACCTAGCCGAATGATCTCTAAAAAAAATGGGAGATACAGTTGGATAACCATATAGGCTAAGGATACTTTTGAAACTCCTTGGCCTATCTTGGATTTAGTAAAGGAAATGTCTGTCTTCCTAAATGATTTAGTACGATGAAGGTAAAAATGAAGTTGGTGATGTACATCCAGCAAGTAAAGCATACATTTTCCTTTATTAGAAAAAATTTAAAGAAAAACTGGTAGATTGATGTGTTGGTTCAGTGAAGGTCTCAGCAGCTGTCTTGGGGACAAAAGATGGCTTGGTTCACAGAGATACCTTATCCCTGTGGAAAATGATATAAAGAAGTTTGCAACTGCAGTTCTGATACCCTTCATGCTGAAATTATTGCCACCAGAAAAATTGTTTTCCAAGTCAAACATCTGATGTCCACTCTGGCAGCAGGTTCAAAGGGGGGGGGGGGTCTAAAAAGAAGGCATTCCTCAGAAAAGCTTTGGCTAATTTGAGAGAAGCTAAGTTAGCCTGATTTTCTCCAACATGAAAATATGAATAGCTGCTAACTGGCCCAACACAGAAAATAGATGTTACAAAGTCTAAGACTGCAGGGAGAGGGGCCAAAAAATAATCCATATTCCTTTGAAAGGCCCAAATAGGAAATCTCTTCCACTTGCTTTGTAAACTTTCCGGTAGATGGTCTCTGGGAAGATGTAAGAATGTGGATTACTGGGAAAGACAGCCTGGACTGACTAGCCATCACTGGAAGTGAAAAAAAGTAGTTGACCTGAGGGCCTGAATGTCCAGATGAGGCATTCCAAATGGGTGAGAGAGAAGGCCTGTGGATTGGAACCCAGCATTCAGGGAGGGTGCACCAAATAAGGCCAGAGTAAGGGAAATCATGCCTGTTGAAGCCAGAAAGGTACAACACGGATGACTGAGAACCTCCTCTCTGATGCCTTCTGTAGGAACAAAGGAATCAGAGGAGTGGGGGGGGGGGCACAGAGAAGAGGGGGGTGCCAAACTTGCACCAGAGCCTCTCTCGGGGACTCCCCCTTTGGGGGAACAGGGCAAAGAACTTGCTACATTTGGTGCTGTGAGGACAGGCAAAAAGACTGCACAATGGTTGGCCGTACTGATGAAACATCTGTTCACCACCCGTAGATCTGCTCAACCTGCCGCCAGAACACTGGACTTCCCTGATAAATGCCTTGCTACAGGAAGTGAGGAGAAGATATCACCCACTGCTACACAAGCATTTTCTCAACTGAACGGGTAGGAAAGTGTTCCCCCTTGTATGTTGATGTACCAGACTATCAAAATGCTGTTCGTCTGGATACAAATCTTCCTTAAAAAAAAAGGATGATCTAGAAGGTCTCCAATGCCAGGAGAACTCCTGCATCTCTAGAACACTGATGTGAAGACTGGCCTTGGAAAGTGGCAACATATCTTCAACCATCTTTCCTATGTAATGCCCCCCCCCCCAATAGCTGGAAGGCATCCGTGGCCTGTGCGGTCCCCACTCTGGGCCAGTAATCAAGGAGCCTGAATCCTCACCAGTGACACTGGAGAGGGACGTTCACTTGGAATACAAATGGATACACTTAGTATTTCCAGATGCAGACCCCTCTGCATCAAGCACAATTTCCCTTAAGAGCATACAGGAAACACACTCAGTCTGGGGTCTGGATTTCCCTGTTTTCCTCCAGGTCCCCAATAAGACTCCCCACTGGTACAGCTGTAGGGTTAGGTCCTCAGCAGACTGTCCAAGTCAAGTCCTCCTGCACCTTCTGTGAAACCAGTGTTTCGTGTCCCTGCCCCAAGTAACTGACACACACACACACACACACACACACACACACACACACACACACACACACACACACACACACACACACACACACAGATTTAATTTTCTCACACACAAACACGAAATGCTGGCACAGATTTACTAGCTATGCCATCTTCAGTCTGGACTGTAAGGTAAGTTTCACTGTCACCAGTCAGTTACTACAAGGGTCTTAAAAGGGTATCTAGTTATACTGAGTGAGGTTAATATTACTACAAATGGTAATATTGACCAAACAGCCAGGCTTTCAGGAGTGGCCTGAGTTATCACCAAATATGTGCAAATATTCTCAAAACTTAAATATTTTCTAACAAGGTCCGGTCACAATGAAAAGTTTAAATATATTTAATAATAAATAATAAAAGGACATGAAAATACCAAATATCTATTTACGGTAAACACCAGAGTTTCATTCACAGGAGGTATTAAAAATAACACTGATGGAAAGTTTCACACAGTTATAGAAAAACAGTATTTAACTAGTCTCATTATCTATTCCTGACTGACTACAAGAATTACTGCTCCTACTTACTGAACAGAGCAAGGCAAGATGGGTGAGTGGTCCTTGTTGTCAGATCTAAGACAGAATACAGACTGCTGCAGAGACTTCAGTCTCCTCTAATATTAAAACATTATTTCTGTAAAGAATGACATCACATACATCTGGTCACCTGACTTCTGGTACCCATGCAACACTCAATGCCAGAAGCTGTCGGGGTTTAGCACTTGCGTGTTACCCATACACAAAGATAGAGCACTGCTCAGATGTGGTGCAGCTGCTGGAATTGATAAAACCATAAAACCATTTCACTCTTCCTTCAGGAGCTACAACCTATTGTCTAATACAGACATTGTGTCTCTGGCTCTCTCTAAAACTGTGGGATAACATCTTTATAGCTTAACCCATAAAAGTAATTTAATTTCAAGCATATTTTTCAAAGTCAGTTGGATTAACCTCTTCCCTTCTAGTATATGATGTTAAAACATATACATTTAATTCAATTACAATAATAAAAGGTGCATTTCTTTTCCTTCCAGCAGGGGGCACTGCTGATACATTTTACTACAGGCAAACCTCACAAATACATTTCCAGAACAGGCATCTGTACAAATCAGTTTGATATGCAAATGACATATAATTATTTATAAAATTCCAGCTGGTTGTGCTGGCATGTTACACATCCACTGCCTCACTTCTCTTGGCATGGCTGGCAGTACCTCCTATCATCATATCTCTTCCCCTTTGAAGACTCAAGTTAGTTTTTCAAGTGTCCCTTGAGAAACGCTGGTTGAGAGGAATGAGCCTGGGAATACACTATCCCATACCCTGTCTTGAGATCACATCTGCCTTGTCATTGCTGACCCCACTACAGTGCTACACTGTCATATCATATGCCTGCAACTCTAGGCTCTACCAAAGTAACTTGATATTTTGTTCACTGGCTCGCTGTAGCCATAGATCCTCCTCAGACTCCTCCTGCTTCCTACAGCAACTACTTAGCACCAGGGGCTCCCTATCATGGTAAGGTTTCATCACATTAACATGGTACAAATTTTGCCCCTACTTCCTGCCTAGGAGTTCTACCAAGTAGTTAACATCACTGATCTTCCTTACCACTTTGAAGGGTCTCTCCCCAAGCTGCCTGCAGTATATTGTGCGTGACAGAAATGAAAACCATCACCTGCTGCCCTACAGCAAACTCTGTGGCTTGAGCATTCCTGTTATACCACAACCTTTTTCTGCTGTTATGCACCAGCCAGGTTCTCCTGGGCCAAGCTCATGAGCTCCCTACGTCTTATCCTGAGATTTAGGACATATGCCACTGTAGACTAACTGTGAGATTCACACTCACCCTCCCACTCATCACGAATCAGAACTAACGGTCTCCTCACCCTATGCCCATACAGCAACTTAAAGGGCAAAAAACCTGTGGATTTCTGGGGTACCTCTCTGTAAGCAAACAGCAGATGGGCAATATTTGTCCCACTCTCAAACTGGTCTTCAAATGCCCATAGCATGGTCTTTAGTGTAGAGTTTAACCTCTCCACACGACTATTATTCTGGGGATGGTAGGAGGCATTTTTTTAAGTGCTTCACTCCACAGTGCTTCCACAGACAAGCCAGCAGGTCTGACAAGAAACTGGCACCTCTGTCGGTCAGTATTTCCCTTGGGAAACCTATCCTGCTGAAAATATCTAACAAAGCATTTGCCACCTTCTCTGCCTCAATGGAGAACAGAGCCAATACCTCAGGGTATCTAATAGCATCATCTACTACCACCAGGATATACTTTTCCCTGTGGAGCTTGGGGTACTCAGCGGCCCCACAGTCTCTATAGCTACCCTCTAAAACGGCTCCTCAATCACAGGCAAAGGTATCAAAGGAGCTTTGACCTTTTCTCCTGTTTTGCCTACTTTTTGGCACCGCTCACAGGTCCTGCAGTACACGGTTACATCCCTTGCAATCCCAGGCCAATAAATGTTCTGCAAAATATGTCTCTTGGTACGCTTTATGCCCATATGACCTGCAAAAAAAGAAGTTATGTCTTACCATAATGTTCCATCTGTGTTGTAGATCTTTATTCATTCATTACTGACAGGTCTTCGGTTCTGAGAGCCGTTACCCAAGCTCGTGCCAGCCAAAAACTCTCAGCTAAGACCAACCCATAATGCCCCTCTCATAGTTTCTTCAGATCAAATTTGCCCACCCTTATATTATAGAGATAATAAAAGAGAGAGTAGGAGGCTCTGTCTGAGCAAATACCTTAACTAGGAAATCCTAAAATCCACCAGGAGTCCAGGCAGGGGGAAGGAAGGCGGGAAGTAATGAATGAATAAAGATCTACAACACAGATGGAACTATGGTAATACATAACTTCTTTATCTGATACTGTAAGTCTTTATTCATTCCTTACTGATAGGACCGAGTCCCCAGCTACTTGAGTCCTGGGTGGCCCTACAGAAGGATATTCTTAAGCACCATAGAACCAAAAGATGCTCGCCCCCTGGAGGCCAAATCCAATTTGTCATGAGTGATAAAGGTATGAGGTCTTGCCCAAGTGGCTGCTGCGCAGATATCATCCATAGAAGCTCTGGAATGAAAAGCCACAGAAGTAGCCATTGATGTAGTGGAATGAGCCTTTACTATGGAAGGTAAAGACAGTTTATTCTGATGGGAGATAAAGGTAATGATGTTTCTAAGCCAGGAAGATACAGTCACCTTAGAGACAGGTTTACCTAGTCTGGGTCCCGCAAAGGCCACAAATAAGTGATTCATTTTTTTCTGAAACAAGTAGTTCTGTCCAAGTAAAAACGAAGTTGCCTATGAACATCAAGGGTATGCAAAAGATATTACCCTCTATTTGAATGTTGAGGGAAGAAAACTGGCAGGTCAATAGATTGGTTAATTGAAAACCCAGAAATGACCTTGGGCAAGAAGGATGGGTCAGACATAGGGACACACTTTCCGTGTGGAAAATCAAGTAAGGTTTCTTGACACTCAAGGCCTGCAACTCAAATACTCTTCTCACTGAGGTAAGGGCTACTAGATACTTAGTCTTCCAAGACAAAAATGTTATATCACATGAATTAGAAGGTTCGAAAGGAGGGCTTGTCAACGACTGAAGCACCAAAGTCAGGTGCCAAGGCTCTATGGGGGGGCTTGACAGGAGGTTTAACATGTAATATTCCTTTCAAGAAGGTTTTGCACAGACGGTGTTACATAACAGAAGAATTGTCAAATCCATTGTGAAAATTTGTGATAGCTGCTAAATGTACAGTAATTGTCGATGCTGAAGCTCCCGCACGTAGAAGGGTAGTCAGGTATTGTAGGATCTTCTGAATAGGCTTACAGAAAGGGTCTATGTCATTATCTTTGGCCCATGTAGAGAACCTAGCCCACTTACTAGAATAAATTTTCCTGGTGGAAGGTTTGTGTGAAGCCAGAAGAATCTCACGGACAGGAGATGAAATATCAGGTAGCCTGGCAATCACTGGAAGTGGAGAAACCAAGCTGTGAGCTTGAGGCTGTGGCGATCAGGGTGAATCAGTCCCTGAGGGGTGAGATAGCAGACTTTGGGCTTGATCCAGGATCCATGGGCTGTGAATCAGATGAGGCCACTGGAAAGGGAACCAGACTTGACGGGGCCAATAAGGGGTAATGATAATCACTTTGCTTCTCAACCTTTGAGCTTTCTGGAGGAATTTTGGGATGAGGGGAAATGGGGGAAAGGCATACAGCAGACCCGGGGGCCAATCTTGCATCACAGCATCCATCGGTGACTCCCCCTGAAGGGGGATCAGGGCAAAGTAGCTTCTGCATTTGTTGTTTAGAGGGGAAGCAAACAGGTCGCAGCAAGGCCTGCCCCAACGGCAGAAGATCTGATTCGCTATTATAAGACTGAGGGACCACTCGTGAGGCATCAGGATGTTCCTGCTCAGATTGTCCGCAATAAGATTGGAACTCCTGGAAATGTGTGCTGCTATAAGAAAGCGGTTGGATGCTATTGTCCAGTGCCAAATTCTCATGGCTTCCCGACACAGGGGGTAAGACCTGGTTCCGCCTCGTTTGTTTATATACCAGACGACTGACATGTTGTTCGACTGAATTGCAATGGTCCCGGAAGGGAGGGATGTATGGAACGCTTGCAACGCTAAGAGAACTGCCCTCAATTCCAGGACATTTATGTGCAAATTGGCCTCCATGGAGGACCAGGCGCCTTGGACTGTCTTTCACTGGAAATGTCCCCCCCCCAGCAGGGAAGTGTCCGTGGTCACAGTGACCCTGGGCTGGGGAAGGCAGAGTGGTCGATACCAAAGATTTAATTCTGGCTTCATCCACCAAAGCATTTCTTTCTTGCAAAGATTTGTAAGGCATATCAAGTGGTCGAGAGGATGGGTTAAGATCGACCCATTTTGATGAAAGGATCCACTGTACTAGTCTCATGTGCAACCTTGCCAGTGGAACTAAGGTATTGGTTGCTGCCATAGAACCCAGAAGTTGTAGTACAATGTGTGCTGGTACAAAAGTTGGTTGGAGGACTTGAACCTGGCTTCTTATTTTTGAGAGCCTGTGAGGAGGAAGGGAAGCTTGACAGGATGTTGTGTCGAAGCCTACTCCGAGGTGATCTCTGACTAACATATAAATCTATGTCAAACCCAGAGCTGTGGGACATGCTACACCTAAAGAAATCCAATCCCTCCGAGCTACATGCTCTACGGACCTAAACCTTGTCACCACAATAAACAGGACATGCTGCAGGGATAGACTCCTGTCCCAGAGACTTCACATACTCTGGAACAAGCTACCCATCTATGTCAAGCAAAGTTCCTCATTAGCACTCTTCAAGAAAAACCTTGATAAGTGGATGGGAAATAGGAAATACACCCCAGGGATCACTTCTGTGGCTCTGCTTGACAGGGGCATAGGAAAATAACTTTCTTGGGTGGCGTAAGCCAGGGAACCTTGATGGCTAGGCTTACTTAGGCCCTTGGGCCAATAGCCTAGTACTTACCTATGAAGATCGCTCCAATAAATTCCACTGTTTTTGTTGGGGACATTTGAGAGTTTCCCTTGTTGATCGTAATCCCCAAGCGAAGAGCAAGGCCTTGAGTGTAAGAGAGGCTGTGGATGAGAAGGTTCCTGGTCGTGGTGGTAAGGAGCCAATCATCTAGATACGGAAACACTTGGAATCCTTGTAGTTGAAGATGAGCTACTACAACTGCCATACATTTGGTAAACACTCGAGGGGCTGTCGAGAGACCGAATGGCAGTACCCTGAACTGGTAGTGATTGGCTCCCAGCCGGAAGTGGAGAAATCTCTTGGAGCTCTGGTCCATCTTTATGTGGTAATATGTGTCCTGGAGATCTATAGAGCACATCCAGTTGTTCTTCCCAAGAAAGGGGAGGATGGACTGTACCATGACCATCCAGAATTTTTGAGGTTTTATGAATTTGTTAAGTTAAGCTGAGATCCAGGATTGGTCTCCAGTCCCCCTGTCTTTTTTGGCACTAAAAAGAACCTCGAGTAAAAACTGGATCCTCTATGGTCTGGTGGGACTGGCTGGATGACTCTTTCTTAGCAGGTTTTCAATTTCTAAGGCTGCTGCCTCCCTCTGGCTGGGTGGAACATCGGGTATTCGTTTGACGGGTCTGGGAGTAAGATCGAATGGGATATGGCAGCCTCTGGATATTATTCTCTGCACCCATGTGTCGGTAGTGATAAGTTGCCAGGCTTGTAGGTTCAGAGAAAAATCGATCCCCGACTGCTTCCAGAGGAAAGCAATTGGGCCGCTGCTCAGGAGCGCTGGAAGGGGCAGCCGGAGAAGGAATCTCTAGCACCCTGGTTGTGCGAACCCCCTCTGCCCCAAAAGGGGTGTCTTCCAGATGAGTTGCCCCCTCTGCCCTGGGGGGATTACTCACCACGAGTGTCATGAAAAGATCCTTGGGACTTTTGAACCACAATTTTCCTCACCTCTGGTTCCTGGAATAGGATCTCTGGGGGTGGAAAAATGTATGCCTACAGCAGACAAGGTCTTTCCATCTTTCTCACTTCATGAAAGTGTGTCTCTTACTTTGGGACCAAAAAGGGAAGATTCGTCAACAGGCGCATTGACGAAGGAAGATTTAAAGGGGTCTGCAAAATCACACAAACGCATCCAAGCATGCCGTCTCATGACGATGCCTGATGCGGCTGCTCAAGCTGCCCCCTCGGTGGTGTGAACTATCAAGTGCATCGAGGAGTTTGAGATAGATTCCAGGGTAGCCAGCTGCGAGGCGACAGTGTCACGCACCTTATCAGACAGTACCCCCGCCAAAGAGGTAGACATTTCAGAAATTAGGTCTCTTTGGAGGTGTGTGAAGTGTGCCAGATAGTTCAGCGATTGAATGGCAAAGGTCGTGAAGTGTAGGTCCACTTCCCCAGTCTGTCCATAGCCTGAGACTCTCTGTTTAGGGGATGAACAGTGGAACTATCTTCTGCCAGTTCCCTCTTGGTGGCTGCCGCCATGACCATTGGAATCAACTACCAACTGCTTGGACCAATTAGGCTGGTCTTCGGGGGTGGATAAAATTTGGTCTGGCCTCCAGGTACACTGCAAGATCAGTTTTACAAGCTCATCTACAGGTGGGGTCACCCAGGAAGTAGATGCCCAAGCACGGAAGGCCTGCAAGAACACGGATTCCTCCGAAGAAGGGTTACAAGACTTCCAGTCTTCCCTCTGCGTGAGGATCCTGAGAATGTCTCCAAATGAGTCGTCTTCCGGGGGAGACCATGGGGACCCTTCTCCCTCACTGCAATCAGTGTCCACAGTGATGGATTCCTCAGGGGAATCAAGGTGCTTCCTCTTGCACCATTTCTTCCGTGGTGGCTCCCCAGTGGGATCTTCTGAGGACGACTCCGGAGAAAGGGTTCCCTTCAAGGGAAGGTCTTGCGGCTTCCGTGCTTGGGATCCTAAAGTAGAGGGTTGGGACAGCTGCATGCTAGAAGGGGGTTCTGGTGTCAATACCACTGGTGCTGACTGAGCGTGTTGAGGCAAGGACCCTTTCCATCACCTGGAAAGCAGGCTCACCTGAGGAGGGATGGGAGCCTGGAACCGAGAAGGACAACCTCAGAACCGGGGTCACACTCCACCCTGAGGAGCCCACCTCCAGGTGAGGAGCTCCAAGAGGACTGGTAACTGTTGATGGAGCCTTGGCCAGAGACGGTGCCAGCGAAAAAATAGGCACCGAACTAGGAACTACTGTGCCGACAGCCCAGTCACTGCTCCGAGAGTGCACCGGTTCCAATGGAGCTGTTGCACCAAGAGTAATTGGTCTCGACAGAGGAACCTCCACAGTCAGAGCAGAGACAGTATGCACCGAGATGTTCATTGGTACCGAAGTCTCCGTGGCCTGAGGGGAGGCTGGAGGAAGCTATACTAGTGGGTATGCCGTGAAAGGTTCCATTCCAGAGGGGACGGAAGACCTAGCAGGGGTGGGCAATTCTCTAGCTGCCAGAAGCTGGCCCACAACCCTCACTACATCTTGCTCTGAAAGGCTCCTGGTGGATCTGTAGGAGGCTGCTGAAGGAGAGTCAGGTATTTCAAGAAAGGGGCTAAATTGGTGCCCCGAAAAAGGGTTGTAAGCTGGAGAATATCTGGTTCTGGGAAGGTGTTCAACCTTTGGAACTGACGGGGTCACTGTCTGTGGAAATGTATATGCTATCGGCACCATCGCCAGGGATGGTGCCAAAGCAGTTTTGGAAGTCAAAGCCGGTGTCAAGACCAAGGACGGTATCGAGGACGATGGTGCCGAAGCTGGTACTGTAATAGAAGTCAAAATTAAAGGCGGCACTGACGGAGAAGACATATAGCCTTGTGTTGACGTCTTCGCCGAAGGCACTGGAGAAACTCGGTGTCAACTCAGCTCCAAAACGGATGGAGATGTAGGATCCGAGTGACTCAGTTTCTCTTTGTGTTTCTTAGTCTTAGGAGGTGGTGAGACAACCGTCCCAGAGAGAGCCTCCGAAAAAGGAGTTTTCATCAAACCCTTCAATATCAACTTGTTTTTACGCTCAGCTAAAGTGCGATTACTGAAGCTGGAGCAGATATCACACGAAGCATTTATGTGGTCAATGCCCAAACAATAAACGCACTGAGCATGACTGTATGAGTTGGGCATCTTACACCCGCACTTATCGCACTGCTTAAAGCCCAACTTGGCTTTTTCAGACATAATGATACACACCACACTAATCTAAGTGACAAGGTAAACAGTCAAAAAACAGCAGCAGAGTTAAAGAGAAAAGTTTTTTTTTTTTTTATCTAGATAGAAAGAAAGAGAAGAGTACCAACAATGGTACTTAGAAATACCACAATTGATAGAAAAGAGGGCCTACCAAAGGTAGGAGAGAAGGACAGTACCAATGATGGTATAAAAGTAACTACCAAAGGTAGAGGGTAGGGAATAGAACAATTAGAGGAGTCTATAGATGAGAGAAGAAAATTAGCGAAAAACTGACTAAACGGTAAGGTATTGATAGGAATTTACACAAAACTCTAGACTTAGCTTTGAAAGAAAAGGCTTGGCACATTTGACGAGGAACGTGGCAAATAAGATCTGAAGAGACTATGAGAGGGATATTATCGGTAGGTCTTAGCTAAGAGTTTTTGGCTGGCGCAAGCTTGATAATGGCAGTGTCGGTTCAGAGGATGGAATCAAAGTCCTATCAGTAAGGAATGAATAAAGATTTACATCAGATGGAATGTGATGTGCTATGACTAGAAGTGCCAGACGGTAGGCTCTAGGCACTACCAACTGCTGTATTACCTCACCCTCGATCCCTCCCTCAGGGGTACACTCTCTATACAGTAACCGTTTGTTTGAGTATACAGAGTCTCCTTTTCCTTGAGAATCGGGTGCCTCCCTAGCTACCTCCCTCAAGCCTCTTAGTGTACGGTCTGAGAGCTGAGCCGGTCTCAGCTGTACTTTTGTGACTCCTCCCAGCTACTCTTCCACAGTAAGTCTGGTATCCTCTGACAGTGATGCCTCACTGTCAGCCTGGATACTACCACTTACCTCTACCCTTGCAGTCACTATGTCCAAGGGAACATCAGTACCTACCAGCAGCTGTGGCGTACCATCAGGCTCACTGCTACAGGGTAGCTCCCACCCTGAAATAGCCACACCACCGGCCCTGGCTTCGGGTATGAGGTCTGTCTGTGTCTCCCTCAGGCTACCAGATCCACAAGCCTGTCTCCAAGCTTGACTGCATGTAACTGCATGCACACAAAGTACTGCATTATCAAAATCATTCCCTATCAGGACATCTGCAGGGATATCCTCAAACACACCTACTTGCTTGCTTCCTTTTGTATTCTCCCAGTCATGGTGAACCCTCTCCAAAGGCAATCGAAACAGGGTCCCTCCTAAAGCTCTGACTGGAGTGGACTGCCCAAGCAAGTACTGCTCCTCTTTAACTACAACAGGCTTCACAATGGTTATGTCACAGGCAGTCTCTCTCTCTTAGCAGTGGGCTGTTTTCCATCCACTAAGATACGATATAACCGGCTGCCCACCATGGGTTCCCTTATATCCATGTGCAGCACTGAGTATCCCTTTCCTGTGCAGTGATCCCCTGCTTCCTAAATAGAGAACCCCTTTCTTCCCCAGCTTATCTGCAGTTACATTCTCAGTCTGCCAACCAGATTCTCATGTCCTCAGGCAAAATGCTAAGGACTTGTTCCCTCATTAAAAGGTCTGCCATCTCTTCAAAAGTGGTGACCTGACACCCACTCACCCACCTCTGAAAATAAATGCTTAACTCGGCAATATAACCACACACACTTTCATCTATCTTGTGTTTATGCTCACAAAACTTTTTTCTTAAAGCATTCAAGTAAATATTTCTTGATTTTTTTCATAGTTTAGACAATCAATATCAGACCACTTAGAAACAGCAGTTGCAGCTTTACCATGGAGTAAGGAACCATACCCAGAGCCCTTGGTCAACACTATACTGTTTACATACACTTTCAAATATATGAATAAAACTATCAAAATTATCAACTTCTGTAAATTGTGGAAGAAATTTACTGACCTTTATTGCTTCCGGGGTTCAGTTATTTCCTTCCCCATTACCTCCATGACCCTGGTGAACAGTCAGTATCTCCCTTTCATGTTGATGCTGCTTCTCATTTTCTTCATCCTCCAAACACCGAAGTCTAAATTTTCTTCATCCTGCCACAGTCTCTCTCCTGATTCTAAATAATCTGTTTTGCCTGCGGCAGTCTTTCTGCTGATTCTAATTCCATACATTTGGCCTCCAGTTCAAGTCTTTAACTCCAGACAGATTTTTAAGTCCTCTGAGGAAATGGTGAGCTGTCCTGTTTCTGAGGGCAGCAAATTCCCATTGCCAGAATGGTTGTCCTCCTGGTTGCTAGTCTATGCTGTAGCTGCGACTAAGGGTGAAATAAATTCCTTTTTAGTCAGGCTGGCATACACCAGTTCTTTGGCTTAGCACACCTTGGCCAAATGGTTCTTTGTCAGCTTGCCATAATCCTCTGCTGACAGTTTTGCCTGCTCCCCCTGACTAATTTAAACTAACAGAGAGAATGCACACCTTTGGTGACAACTGCTTACAGGCTAGAGAAGTTCAGCACCCATACCACTGCTTACCAATATGTCAGGCCCCCACTCTGGGCCAGTAATCAAGGAGCCTGAATCCTCACCACTGACACTGGAGAAGGACATTCACTTAGAATACAAATACACTCAGTATTTATTTATTTATTGTATTATTTATTGACATTTATTTACTGGGAAAGTCCACTGGGCTGAACAGAGCCCATTTTCAGTGGAGGCCTGGGGAGAAAAGCTCCAATACACAGTACAAGGTAGTTACAAAAATAGAAGTTATGTTCTTACCATAACGTTCCATGTTAGTTGTCTTCTTCTCGCCTTCTTCTTGCTGGATGGGTTCGGAGCCGACCTCGGCTCCGACTCGGCCACTCTAAAAGCTCGAGAGTTGGTTCCACCGGCTCGAGGCTCCCCTTATATCCCACAATGCTAGGCGTGAGTTACCTCAGATCTCGTTTGTAAGCTAGGCCCAGCTTATAATAGTAACAGAATAACTATAAACAAAGTCCACCTCTATAAACCAGGGAGAAGAGAAGGATGACCTACATCCTGATCCAGGAAAATATGCACAGCAGCATATACCTAAAGTAAAGAGGTGGTAGAAAGAGAGGTCACAATCAAAACTCCTCTAGGTCTGTCCAGGCCAGGGGGAAGGAGGGTGGGACGCAAGAAGAAGGCGAGAAGAAGACAACTAACATGGAACGTTATGGTAAGAACATAACTTCTATATGTTAAGTTGTCTATCTCGCCTTCATTCTTGCTGGATGGGACCGTCCTAGCACCTTGTCCCGGGTGGCCTAACGGAACAGACTCTTGAGAACAGTGGAACCAAAGTTAGCTCTATGCCTAGAAGCTAAATCCAACTTATAATGAGAAATGAAAGTGTGAGGAGTAGCCCAAGTAGCCGCTGCACAAATGGTGTCAATAGGCAGTCTGTCTTGGAAGGCTATAGAAGTAGCCAAAGCTCTGGTAGAATGGGCTTTAGGTTTGTTAGGCAGCTTTTGGTGTCTAATTTCATAAACAAGGGAAATCAGAGATGTTAGCCATCTAGATAATGATACCTTTGAAACTGAAAGTCCCTTTCTGCCTTCTGCATAAGAGACAAACAGCTGGTCAGATTTTCTGAATTGTTTGGTTCTATCCAAATAGTACCTTAACTGACGATGAACATCTAGCCAATGCAATTTTTGTTCAGACCTGTTAGAATATTCTGGAAAAAAAACAGGGAGGTCAATGCTTTGATTTAGGTTAGACGCCGAGGCTATCTTAGGTAAAAAAGACGGGTTGGTTCAGAAGATACCCTGTCCTTATGGAACAACAGATAAGGAGGTCGACAGCTGAGTGCATGAAGTTCTGAAACTCTTCTAGCTGAAGTAATAGCTACCAGAAAGAGAGTCTTCCATGATAGCAATTTTAAAGAACAAGAGGCTGCAGGTTCGAAAGGGGGTAGAATCAAAGAACTAAGAACTAAATTTAGGTCCCAAGGAGGAGGAGGATTTCTTATAGGAGGTCTGAGTAGAAAAACTCCCTTCAAAAAGGCTTTGCAAAGCTTGTGGGACATTATGGCAGACTCTGAAATGCCCACATGAAAGTTAGAAATAGCTGCCAATTGAACTTTAAGAGTAGAAGGAGATGAACCTGCCTGGAAGAGTTCAGCTAGAAAATCAAGGACCATTTGGATGGAAGCAGTGAAAGGATCTATGTCCCTTCCTTGAGCCCAATAGGCGAAACGTTTCCACTTACTCAAATAAATCTTTCGAGTGGAAGATTTATGGGAAGCTATCAAAATATCTCGAACAGAGTGAGATATTTGAGGAAGCCTGGCTAAGGTTGGAATTGGAGGAACCAAGCAGTGAGGTTCAGAGAGGGAAGGGAGCGATGAAACTGACCCGACTGATGGATCAAAAGATCTGGAACTAGGTCCAGATGCCAAGGTCGCTCCAACAGAAAATGATGTAGAAAGGGGAACCAAACCTGTCGAGGCCAGTAAGGAGCAATGAGGATCAACAAGGCCTTCCGAGCGACAGCTTTCTGTATTACTTGAGAGATTAGTGGGAAGGGAGGAAATGCATACAGAAGTCCCCGGGGCCAAACTTGGACTAGAGCGTCTCTGCTGGGCTGGCCTGGTAACGGGAATAGAGTGAAATAATCTCTGCACTTGCTGTTTTGGGGAGTAGCAAAAAGGTCGCAGCAAGGCTGACCCCACTTGAGAAAAATTTCTCTCACAACAGAGTCTTTCAGAGACCACTCGTGAGGCATGAGGATAGCTCTGCTCAACTTGTCCGCGATTTGATTGGACTTCCCGGAATGTGCGTTGCTATCAGAAACCGCTGAGAAGAAATCGCCCATTGCCACAGTCTGAGTGCTTCTCGACACAGGGGGTAGGACCTGGTTCCGCCTTGTTTGTTGATATACCACACTACAGACATATTGTCCGCCTGGATTGCTCTCGCTCCCAAGGGAAGACAGACATGAAGGGGGTGCAACGCCAAAAGCACTGCTCTCAGCTCTAGAAGATTTGTGTGCAAGTGGCATTCGCCTGGTTGCCATGTGCCCTGGACAGTTCTGCCCTGATAATGCCCCCACCCGATCAGGAGGCGTCCGTTGTCAGAGTAGCAACCGGAGGGAAGGAACAAAGGGTCTTCCCAATAAGAGCTGAGGGGAAGACATCCACCACAGAAGATGATTTCTGCATGTTTGCGTAATCATAATGGTGTGGGACATCGGAAGTTGCTGGTATGACCATTGCGTGAAGAGCATCCATTGAAGGATTCTCATGTGGAATCTGGCTAATGGAAGCAGAGGTATGGCAGCCGCCATAATCCCCAACACTTTCAGAACTAACCTGGCTTTGATTCTGTTGCTGCTGAAGAGGAGCGAGACCAGTTTGTGTATGTCTGTTATTCTCTGATCTGTTAGTCTCGAGACATGTTGACTGTGTCTAGATTTGCCTATGAAGGTAATAGTACGACAAGGCGACAAAACAGACTTTTCGCAATTTATTGAAATGCCTAAATTTTGACAAATGCGAAAGGTGTAGTCCCTGGCCATTAGAAGAAGATGCTTGGTGGGAGCTGTGAGGAGCCAGTCGTCCAAATATGGAAACACCTGGAATCCTTGTCGTCTCAGGTGAGAAGCTACCACTGCCATGCATTTGGTAAACACCGGGGCAGTGGTGAGACCAAAGGGCAGGGCCCTGAATTGAAAATGACTGGTTCCCAGCCTGAAGCGGAGGAATCTTCTGGAGCGTCTGTTCATTTTTATGTGATAGCACGCATCCTGAAGGTCTATAGAGCACATCCAGTTTCCTTTTCCCAATACGGGAAGGATGGACTGCAGCGTGACCATCCGAAATCTTGTTTTCTTGACTGACTTGTTCAAGATACTGAGATCCAAAATTGGTCTCCAGTCCCCTGTTTTCTTTGGAACTAAAAAGAACCTGGAGTAGATTCCGGATCCTTGCTGGTCTGCTGGAACTGGCTGAATTGCTCTTTTTGCAAGCAGCTTTGAAATTTCCAAAGCTGCAAGATCCCTTTGAGCAGGTGGAACATCTGGAAGGGATTTTTTGATTGGTTTGGAATGCGAACGAAGGGAATGGAATAGCCTTCGGAAATGATGGACTGTACCCATTTGTCTTGAGTCAGGGATAGCCAGGCTTCTGGGTACAGTGACAATCTTCCCCCGACTGCCTCCGAAGGTGGGCAGTCGGGCAACACCTCAGGGATGCTGAAAGGGCTTATCAGAGAAGGTTTCTCGATTGCCCTGGTTCTGCGGACCCCCCCTGCCTCTAGGGCGACGTCTACCATTGTTGTTCCCCCCTCTGCCGGGGAACCGACTCTGTGCGTCAGGCGAAATCCCTTGAGATTGTTTGCGGAACCACATTTTCCCACTTTTCTGGCCTTTGGGGTAAGGCCTAGAAGGAGTAGAAAAACGGACTCCGACAGCAGAAAGAGTCTTGCCATCTGTCTCGCACCTAGTCAAGGTTTCTTTCACTTGAGGACCAAAAAGAGATGATCCATCAAATGGGGAATTAGTGAATGACGTTTTAAAGGGGCCCGCAAAGTTGCATAGCCGCATCCAGGCATGCCTGCGTAAGGCGACACCTGTCCCTGCGGCCCTGCTCGCTCCATCAGCCGCATAAGAAAGGAGGCGCATGGAGGAGTTAACTATGGAGTTCAGGGTAGCCAGCTGAGTGTTCATCTTGTCTTGAAAACCCGCAGCCGTAGGATCCTTCAACATGTCACTCGCTTTGATCAAGTCTCTTTGAAGACGAGTAAAATGGCATAGGTAGTTCAGCTTAACGCATAGCAAAGGTCGCTGACGAGAACATCCGCTTCCGCACCTGTCCATAGACCTAGATTCTTTGTTAGGGGGATGAACAGGCACTGAAGGATCAGCTAGTTCCTTCTTGGTGGCAGCAGCTACCACCATAGCATCCACAGAAACACCTTTTGTGAGAAATTGCTTGTCAGTTGGTGCTGTTATAAATTTGGGAGGTCTCCTGGGGGTAGGGTCCACTGAATCAGTTGCCGCCCAGGCCTTCTTTGCAACCACCTGCATGAGGGGATCAAAGGGGACACCCAGGAGGTGGAAGGGCGAGAGCCAAACGCCTCAAGATACACAGATTCATCCTCCGAAGGGTTAAGGGCTGGCCAATTTCCCCTCTGTTTCAGGATCTCTAGAATGTCTGCGAAAGAGACATCTTCAGAAGGGGAATGTGGGGAACCCTCGGAATCCTCTAAATCTGTGTCAGAGGTGACAGACTCAGGTGAGTCTATGTGCTTCCTCTTACACTTTCTCTTCCTAGGGGGCTCCCCTGCCAATTCAGGGAGGCCTCGAAGAGGATGAGATCCCCACAGGGGATTCTTGAGGAGCTGGCTCTCTGCGGTCTGGGATGAGGGAGTGAGTCGACATAACCAAAGGCATCGAAGAGGGAGGGGCAGACGGAGCCGACTGTGGAGTCGAACAAGGTTCCAACACACTCCGCATGACCTCGAACGCACCCCTGTCAGGCAGAGCCAGAGGTCCCCGCTCCGAGAAGCTGAGAACCTCCCTCGGCACCGACAGAGATGGCTCCGAGGCCGATGTCGGAGCCGAACTCACCAGCGCCGAAGCACCGAGAGGGAGAGGGGGGTCGGACAAGGGTCCGATGCCACTCACCCCCTCGGAGCCGACGAGGGAAGCCCAGCGCCGAGATTCTTCAAAAGAAGAAATCAGAGCCGTCGACGGAGCCGAAGACAATTGTATCGGCTCCGACGCTACCACAGTCTCGGTCCCGAGACGCCCCGGCTCCAAGCTCAAAGGAGTCGGAGGAGGAATATTTATTGGAACAAGTTGAGGCATCGACTGATGAGTCGGACTCTGGAGCATTTGGGCCAGTGCCTCGGACTTCAAAAGTCTACTCACTACCCTCTGGAGGTCGTGATCTGAGAGCCTCGATGACCTGGAGGACTGAGATCCGTGGCCCGCTCAGACAGCAGGGGAGACGCTGGAGCCGAATGAACGGAGCCAAGGGACGGTGACCTCGATCTCTTTCTAGATGTCGGCTCCGATGGTCTGATCGGAGCCGACCCAGGAATCTAATGCCTCGGCTCCGCCGGAGCCGAGGAAACCACAGATACTGCAGTCAAAGACTCATCGGCTCCAGCCGGAGCCGATGAAGCAGTAGGCTTCGAAGCCTTAGGCCTCGACCCTGAAGCTGGAGCCGAGGTCTTGGAAGCCTTAGAAGGTTTCCCCGATGACACAGAAAGGGAACCTTCAGGCTTAATCAAAATCCTTAAAATGAGTTTATTTTTTCTCTCCTGCAGGACTCTAGGGCTGAAGCCATGGCATACAGCACAAGAGTCCTGCAGGTGTAAAGGTCCCAGGCAATACACACAAGAAGTGTGACCGTCTGTCAGACATTTTCTGACAGCACGAGTCACACTTCTTGAAGCCTGAGACCTTTGTATCCTTGGACATACTCAAGGAACCGAAGTGTAATCCCACACAGAAAACACACACACACAGATTACACTGATAGGGTTCAAAGGGAATTATTTAAACTAAAGGTAAGTTAAGTTAAAACTCCCTAATCAAACACATACACACCCTAAGGATAGGGAAGGAAGGGCCCGAAGGCCTTAGGGAAAGAACAAAAAGTTCTTTGGAAAAAAAGGGGGCTGGATAAAAGGTAGAAAGGATAATATCCACTACACTAAGGGGAAAGAAAAATACACTAAGCTAGCTTAAGTCTAAAGAATTTAAACTAGTCTAACTTTCACTAACCTGGAGCCGGTAGAAAACACACCTCGATAGCTGTAGCGGCAAACGAGATCTGAGGTAACTCACGCCTAGCATTGTGGGATATAAGGGGAGCCTCGAGCCGGTGGAACCAACTCTCGAGCTTTTAGAGTGGCCGAGTCGGAGCCGAGGTCGGCTCCGAACCCATCCAGCAAGAATGAAGGCGAGATAGACAACTTAACATCAATATTTTCAACAAGATGGATACAATATTTATAGGAGTCATCAATGCATAAAGTGACCGTGAGGTGATACAATACGAAAAAATAAGCAAATTCAAACAATGTGAAGATATATAAATTCAAAAAATATTGAAAGTTGCTGGAGAATCCAGTGAGACTGAGCAAAGTACGTTGATTTGAGTGTAGAGCAGCTATAGTTTTTATATCTGTAATTGAGTAGGGAAGAGAGTCGTGGTGGTGCAGTGGTAGCATTATCGGCTCACAGCAAGAGGTTCTCCCATTCGATTCTCGGCTGGAGCACCTTGTGTGTGGAGTCTACATGTCCTCCACACGGTCAAGTGGAGTTCGAAAGACATGCGTGAATGGGCGTGCCTTCGTTTAAGGTTGGGTGTTGAGCTGGCACCTCGGCGCTGTGAAAATCTACTGCCAATCATTGGCGGACAGGAGTTCCGCTGTGGCGACCCCTAACCAGGAAAAGCCGAAGGAACAACAATTGAGTAGGGAAGAGGATAAGAAAGCAGGGACAAAACAAGTAGACTAAAACTGCAAGAAGTTATGGCTGCTGTGAAGAATAAAGGAGTTAGTGATGGCTGAGCAGGATATTAGGGGCATTTTGAGTGCAAGAAAAGTATGGTATGTATGATCAGCAAAGTAAGGAAGAGCAGTACGGGGTTTTAAGTCTAGGGAAAGGGGGGTGGTTAGGTGATATTGTTAGACAATGCAGAGCAGTTGCGTTTCCAAATGCAGACCTCTCAGCATCAAGCACAATTTCCCTTAAGAGAACACAGGAAACACACTCAGTCCGGGGTCTGGAATTTTCTGTCTCCCTCCAGGTCCTCAACAAGACTCCCCACTGGTACAGCAGTAGGGTTAGGTTCTCAGCCGAGTGTCCAAGCCAAGTCCTCCAGTAACCTCTCTGTGAAACCAGTGCTTCGTGTCCCTGCCCCAAGTAGCTGACATACACACTCTTGAGGTTTAATTTGCGCAAGCACACACACACACACACACACACACACACACACACACACACACACACACACACACACACACACACACACACACACACACACACACCTCTGGGAAAGGCTGGCACAAACTTACTAGTTATGCCACCTTCTGTCCACACTACAAGGTTGTTTCACTGCCACCAGTCAGTTACTACAAGGCTTTTAAAAGGGTATCCAATTATACTGAGTGAAGTTCATTTTAATACAAATGGTAATGTTGACAAAACAGCCAGGCTTTCAGGAGTGGCCACAGTTATCACCAAACAAATATGTGTGCAACACTCTCAAAACTTAAATATTTTCTAAAAAGGACCAGCCACAATGAAAAGTTTAAATATATTTAAAATAAAAGAACATACAAATACTAAATATCTATTTAGAGTAAACGTCAGAGTTTCAGGTCACAGTAAGTATTAAAAATAAAACAGATGGAAAGTTTCACAGAGTTACAGAAAAAACAGTATTTAACTAGTCTCATTATCTATTCTTGACTGACTATAGGAATTACTGCTGCTACTTACTGAATAGACCAAGGCAAGATGGGTGGGTGTTCCTTGTTGTCATATCAAAGACAGAATACAGACTGCTGCTGAAACTTCAGCCTCCTCTAATATTAAAACATTATTTCTGTACAGAATGGCATCACATACATCTGTTCATCTGACTTCTGGTTCCCAAGCAACCTCCACTGTCAAAAGCTATCAGGTGTAACACCTATGTGTTACCATACACACAGAGCATTGCTCAGATGTGGTGCAGCTGCTGGAAGTCATAAAACCATTCCACTCTTCCTACAGGAGCTACAACCTGTTCTCTAGTACAGACATTGTGTCTCTGGCTCCCTTCAAAACTGTGGGAAAACATTTTTATGGCTTAATCCATAAAGTAATTTAATTTCAAGAATATTTTTCAAAGTCAGGTGGATTAAAATATTCCCTTCCAGTACATGCTGTTAAAACATATACATGTAATTCAGTTACAATAATACATGTACATTTCTTTTCCTTCCAGCAGGGCACAGTGTTGATACATTTTAATATAAGCAAACCCCACAAATAAATTTTCAGCACAAGCATCTGTACAAATCAGTTTGCTATAGAAATTACATAATTTACAAAATTCTAGCTAGCTGTGCTGGCATATGTTAACACATCTACTGCCCCATTACTCCTGGCATGGCTGGCAGTAACTCCTATTGTCACTGTCTCTATGGCTTTGGGAGGGTGAAATACAAATGGACAGCCTTGAGACACCTTGGGAAACTGAATCTACCACCTTATATGCAGCTTGCAAATGTGTGCCGAAAACTTATAGGATGGTACCTGATGGATATTGTACTGCAAGTGCCAACTGTTAAACTCTCATGTAATATCTGGCTAGAGGAACAAGAGTGAAGGAGGTCGTTATTAATCGCAGTAGTTGGAGAACCAGTATGGCTGCTGGCTTTTGTCAGGATAGAACCTTTTGTGCCTGGTTGCCTAGGGTGGGCTATCTGTTCTCTGGCAGTCTTGCTATCTGGGTAATGGTATCTAGGTGGGCACCTATGAATTCTAATGTCTGTACAAAGGAAAAACTGAGATTTGTCCAGATTCACTGGGATGCCCAACTGTGAGCAAAGATGGAACAGATAATTCCTGGCCTGAATGAGAAAAGACCTAGTGCGAACAATAATAAGCCAGTTGTCTAGGTAGGGGAATACTCAGAAAGTACAGTTGTGTACACTTACCATAAATGTAGATGCTCGAGTTTATTCACTATTGCAGTCATTACATTTGGGTAATCTGCTGGTAGGTTGCCCTCAGTCGGCCTGAATAACAAAGTCTTGGGTCCTGCATCAGTTGCTGTCTCCTCTTCCATGACATCAGGTCGTCAGGGGTATAAAACATGCAGCTGACGCCATTTTAATCAGTTTTTCTTGCCCCAGATGTCAGGTGCCACCCAAATGGGGAGCAAAAATATATATATAAACTGTAAATATATAAATGCATTTTAGAAACATAAGATTTACTTTCAACTAAAAGCAAATACACCACAAAGGCTTTTGAGTATAGTGAAGGAAAGAAAAGGTATAGAAAAGGGGGATGGCGGGTGGGTAACCCGGACTGCAACAGTGACTATACTTGAACATCTACATTTATGGTAAGTGTATACAACTGTACTATGTTCTTCATGTTTCACTGTTGCAGTCATTACATTTGGGTAGAATCCCAAAGCTATGGATGGGAGGATGAACTAAACAGCATTAGGAGCAGCTATAAGGCCCTGCAGGACTGCAGTGGCAAAGCCTGCCCTGGATTTAGAGAAGAGAGGTAAATGATAATGCTTTGGGAACGTATGAACTGAGCTCCAAGTGGCAGCTTCTAGAATGTCTCTGGTAGGGACCCCTCTGAGAAAAGCTGCTGAAGTACAGGCTGCCCTAGTGGAATGGGATCTGATCCCCTTGGGCACAGGTTTACCATGGTGCAAGTAGCAGAAACGAACAATGGCTTCTCCACTTAGAAAAGTCTGCTTTGATATAGTCTTCCCCTCTGATCCTGCAGCAAATGCTACCAGTAGTTACTCAGACTTTCTCAGAGATTTTGTCCTGTTTAAGTAGAATCTTAGATGTCTGTGTGCATCCAATGAATGCAGAATCCGCTCCTCCTTGTTCTGCGGATTGGGAAAAAAGTTGGCAGGTGAATGGTCTGGTTAAGAGCCATACTGGACACTACCTTAGGCATAAAAGAAGGATTGGTCCTGAGGGCCACCCTGTCCGGGTAAAAAATAATGAAAGGCTCCACTGCCATGAGAGCCTGTAGTTCTGAAACCCTTTTGGCTGAAGTGACTGCCAAAAGAAAATCTGTCTTGCAAGAAAGAAATTTTCTATCTGCAGTAGCTGCTGGTTCAAAAGGAGGCAGGGTGAGGTTTTTCCAGCACAAAATTGAGGTCCCATGCAGGAGTTGGTGCTCTCATGGGAGGCCTTAAATTTTTGGCCCCTCTGAGATACTGTTTTAGCAGTGGATGAGAAAAGAGTGGAGGGCTCTGTGTTGTAATGAGCTGAGATGGCAGAATAATGGATTTTTATTGATGAAAAAACAGGCCCTTGTCAAGCATCTCAGTTAAGTATTGTAAAATCTGAGGAATATTGGGCTTTGCTGTGTCTATTCCTTGTGCTGGATTCCAAGCACAGAATCTCTTCCATTTATCAGCATAAGATTTTCTAGTACTAGGCCTTCTGGCTTCCAAAATGACATCCATCACAGGTTTACTGAGGGATGTGGTTTGAATAATTAGTTGATTAGCCATGCTGCAATATTCAAAGTTTGGAGCTGAGTGTGCAGAATCTGATAGTTCTGCTGAGACAATAGATGAATGGAGGAAGGTGTGACATATTCCTTAGAAGCGGGTACCAGTGTTAGCGAGGCCAGTCCGGAGCAATTAGAATCATTTTTGTTTTTTCCTGTCTGACTTTTAGTAAGACCTTGGAGAGTAGAGGCAGAGGGGGAAAGGCATAGACTGACAGGTTTTTCCAGCTGAAGGATAGAGCATCCACTTTCCATTCTTTTTTGTGATGAGTTCTTGTGCAGAATTTGTCCAACTGATGGTTTTGGGGAGAAGCAAACAGATCTATGTCTGAGCTTCCCCATTTCTGTGTTAACATGCTGAAGACTTGTGGATCCAGTTTCCATTTGTGCGGGTCCATAAGATTTCTGCTTAGGTCGTCTGCCAGAGTATTTTATTTTCCAGGCAGGAATCGAGCTTGAAGATGGATTTGGTAAGTCAAGGCTGTGTTCCCCAAGGCCATGGCTAGTCTGCAAAGTGGGTAGGAATGGGTACCCCCCTGCTTGTTTATGTACCACATAACTGTGGTGTTGTCCATCTTTATCAGTAGTTGTCCTAGATGAAGTAAGTCCTTGAAGGCTGTCAGAGCATTCTGAACAGCTAGCATTTCTTTCCGGTTGATATGTAGATGCATTTGGTTTGGGCTCCATTTGCCCTGAATGCATCTCCCTGCCAGGTGGGCCCCCAAGCATAGTCTGATGCGTCTGTAGTTAGGGTTTGGGTGGCAGGGGGTAGAGAGAATGACAGTCCCTTGTTTTGGTGACATGTCTCTGCCCACCAAAGAAACTCCTGTTGTAGGCAGGGAATGAGAGGAATCATTGTTTCCAGGCTGTGACAATGTTGACTCCATAAGCTTTTTAGGTACCATTGAAGTTTCCTCATATGCAGTCTTGCATATGGAATTAGTAGAATGCATGATGCCATGACCCCAAAGCCTGCAGAATTTGTTTTGCAGATAACTGGGTTTTTGTTGCCATTTGTTTGAAGTATGTTGTCAATTGCATTTTTTTGTCTGGTGTGAGGTAAGCCATCTGGGCAGTTGTATTCCAGCTTGCACCCAGGAATGTAATTATTTGAGAGGGTACCAGTTGGGATTTCTTTTCGTTTATGGTGTACCCTAGGCATGCTAGAAGCCTTTTTACAAATGCCAGATGTTGAAGAAGAGTGTCCTTGTCCTCTGCCTGAATGAGACAATCGTCCAAATAAGGATAAATTTGAATGTTTCTTTGTCTGCAGATTGCAATTACTGGTGCCAGGCACTTTGTAAAGACCCTGGGAGCAGTAGATAAGCCAAAGGGCAGTGCAGAGAATTGGTAACGCAAAAAACTTGCTTTGAAGCGGAGGTATCTTCTGCAAGATTCCCTTATTGGGATATGCAGGTATGCCTCTTAAGTCTAGAGTTACCAACCAGGCATTTCTGCTTAGCATAGGCAGTGGCTGTTGTAAAGTCAGCATTTTGAATTTTGGAATGTGCAGGAATGTGTTCAGAATCGATAAGTCCAGTATTGGACGCCATGATATGTCTTTTCTGGGTACCAGGAAAAGTCTTGAATAAAATTCTTGTCCTTTTTCCTTGTCTGGTACCGGTTGAATAGCTCCCATATCCATGAGGGACATGACTTGTTTCTGGGCCTCTGCCCACTGTTTTTGTGGCAGATCTGGCCATCCGTTTGGAATTGGCAAGGTATGGAAATGAAATCTGTACCCCTGGGATACCATACCCACTTGTCCTGGGTTATTAACTGCCAATTTTGAGCATGAAGTGCTAGTTTTCCCTCCAAGGGGTCTGCCAAAAGATAAGTGCTTGGAAATGGTAGAGGAAAAGTCATTGAGACTGCTTACTGTAGGGTTGTGCTTTGTTACCTCCAGATTTGGAGATGGAGGCACCCCATTGCTTTGACCTGTACGATCCCTGTGACTCATATCTAGAGCCTTTGGAGCACCTGGGTTTGCCCTGAGTGGCTCTGTTGGACACAGGAAAGGACCAATACTTAGTAGGCCAGTGCCTACTGAACCTGGGTGGCTGCACTTGTAAGAAATCTTTTACAGTTTGCACAGATTTAGCTTTGTCTTCCATTTTCTTCAAAACCTCTTCCGCCTTATTACCAAACAGACTATCATGCTGTAAAGGGGCATCCAACAATTTAGCTTTAACATGATCAGGCAGATTTTGCTCCTTGAGCCAGACATGCCTTCTAATCACAGATCCAGTTACGGCGGCCCTGCAAGAGGCCTTCAAGGAATCAAAACCACATTGCAAAGTATGCTTTCCAAGCTGTTCTGCTGAATGCAATAAATCCTGTAACTCTATTTTCCACACAATCAGAAATCAACATAATTTTCTGTTTCAGTAAGCCCATAACATGCTGTTAAAATTTAAGCATATGAAACTGTCAGTTTAAAGCCCTGATTGCCAAGGTTGCAGACGTATAAACCTTCTTACCCCATCTATCCAGCGCCCTGGAATCTCTATCAGAAGGGGTAGGATTTTTGGCTGTAGAAGCCTTAACACCCTTGGGATCCTGGGAAATAGTCTCAGGATCAGCAGCAGGATTTTTGAAAAGAAATTTGTGGGAGTCAGGAACCCTGTAATATCTGTCTGGCTTACTTGGAGCTGGAGGCAGAGAATCAGGAGCCATGCTTGATTCTGAGAACACATCATCAACAATGTCTAATACAGGAGGTATTGCCAAAGGCCTATGCTGAGGAAGAAGGAAATCCCTAAGCCTCTTCTTTGATTCAGAGAAGTCCTAACTCTCCCAGTGAAAATGTTCCCTTAAAGTATGCAAAGTCTCTCCAAAAGAGTAATCCTCAGGAAGAGATGCAGATGAGATGGATTCCTCTGCATCAGAATCCTCATAAGGTGGAATAGAAAATTCCTGATCAGAAGAGGAATCAGAAGAAGGGGGGAGGTTTGAGAACCTCTGATCAGGGTAATTAAATCCTCAGCCATTTTGATAATTTGTTTTTAGGCATAGGGGCCTGAGCACGTGGCTCATGCATGGATTTTTTAGACATAGACGTAGTTTTTGACCTTGTTTTGTTGATGGCGTTGGTTTAATATAAAAATGTTGAGGCCTGAAAACACCCTCAGAAGCCGGTGCCTGCTCAGCGGCTCCGGACCCATCCAAGGGAGAGATATCCGTGGGTTCAATACTTTGCAAATCTCGCAGCATACCGGACTCCAAATGGGTCTTGGTAGAGGCCTGCGACTCAACAGTAGCGGGTATCAGGGGCTGCGAAAGCACCTTACTGAGTACCGGCGAACCGGCGACTGGCTTAGGAGAAGCTTTGTCGTCGGTTTTGGACCTCGACGGTATGTCTCTGTCTTTTTCCTTGCGTTTTTTGTGAACTCTGGTAGTCAGATTGCTAACCAATGACATTTCAGGGTACTTAAATCTTGAACCAAAATATTTAAAAGCAAAAATATACCGATGCTGAATAGTGCGTTGGTTAAATTTAGCACAAAACCGACAGCAAGGCACGTTGTGATCAGGGCCTAGGCAAGGAATACAGTACAAATGAAAATCCTTATGAGATATTTGCTTCCCACAAGTAATGCAATTATTAACATTTACTGACATCGGTAAGGAGCAAGAAAAAGTTTCCCCAACTGGGTACTTAGCTTTAGTTTGAAGACTTTGGTTCTGAAACTCAAAAACGAAAATTTCAGGAGTTGGCCGACCGGCACTTGCGAACTGCTTCTGCTTCAGGCACCGCATGGCAAGAAAGACAGACTAAAATGGCGTCGGCTGCATGTTTTATACCCCTGACGACCTGATGTCATGGAAGAGGAGACAGCAACTGACGCAGGACCCAAGACTTTGTTATTCAGGCCGACTGAGGGCAACCTGCCAGCAGATTACCCAAATGTAATGACTGCAACAGTGAAACACGAAGAACATCTCTTGCAGTCTAAGGTGAATTGCGATCACTGTCACACATTTGGTGAACACTCAGGAAGCTGTGGTGACACCAAAAAGCAGGGCTCTGAGCTGTAAGTGAATGGCTCCCAGCGAAAAGCAAAGAAACCTTCTGGATCTCATATCCATCATAATGTGGTAGTATGCTTCCTGAAGGTTTATCAAGCACACTCAACCATTCTTCCTCAACAAAGGGAGGATGGACTGCACCGTGACCATCTGGAACTTCGTGTGTTTGACACACTGACTGAAATGACAGAGGTCCAAAACTGGCCCGAGCTCTCTCTTCTTTTTTGGCACCAAAAATAATTCAATAAAAATAATAATAAAAAAGATGATTACTCAAGCCATAAACAAACATACACATATAAAAAAAGAAAAACTATATTAATATATTCCCAGTTACAAACATTATACATCGCATATATTCTTTTGTATATTTATCAGTTCAACATTAGATAATTTTACTTCCCTCCCTTAAACCTCATTCCTCCAAAACATTATTTTGCATGTACTGTTCCCACATTTTTTTCTATGTAGTTTGCTCTTAACCTTTTTTAAAGATACCACTTCCAGTTCTTTTATCTCTGTTACAATATTCACGACTTCAAATACAGCTGGTTTAGACTTTGATTTCCATTTTCTAGTAACTGTTTTTTTTTGTCACCCATAAGAATTAAACTTAACAATGCCTTACAATGTCTAGCCAATTCACATCCTGTATCCCAGCTCAAAAAAATAATTTCATTATTTATACCTGTTTGCTCTCCCACTATTTCTGACACAGTATGCTGTAGGGAATTTGTAGTCTACTTACTCATTAAACTCCAAAAATATGTTCCCAATTACCTCTTTCTTCCCCATCCCACCTCCAACATTTGCCTTCTACCGGAGGAAAAACTCTTTGGCTTCTGCTTCGGGTATAAAAAATACCTATACAAACACTTCCAAACAAAAATTCTAAATCTAGAGTTTGTTGCATATTTGGGAGTCATACATATGTCATCCCATCATTTTCTTGTGAATTGCTTATTCAATCTCTCCTCCCAATCTTTTCTAACCTTCTCTGATTGATCCCTATAGTTATTGTGCAATATTTTATATGCTCTACTAATTAACCCTTTTTAACAACTGCTTCTGTTCTAGATTCAATCATAAACTACCAGAGCAGGTATTTCACTTAAGATTTCCCTATCCTCAGATATCAAGCCTTGATTTTGAAGACAGTCTTGTAGCTTGCAGTCCAAATGTCTTCCTGGCTTCTCCCCATTCTATTACCTTTCCCTCTCCAGATATTTGCTCCCAATATGACCCCAAAAAGAATCAGCAAGTTCTGGACCCGTGTTGGTCTGCTTGGACGTCCTGGCTGACTCACTTGTCTATCAGATCTTTTATTTCTATAGCTGCTGCTTTTCTTTGAGTGGGTGGAACATTGGGAAGTTTCTTTCGTGATGAAGGGGAGTAAAGAAAAGGAATGGAATAGCCTCTGGTTATGACCTTTTGCACCCTGTCATCTTCGATGGTGGGTGGTCATGTTCTGGATGCAGAGATAAGAACCCATGTCAATCTCTAAAGCACTGCAGCCAGGCAATGGTTCAGGAGTGCTGATAAAGCCTCTCGAACAGACCCCTGAAGCATTAATTCTGCATACCTCCTCTGCCACTTGGGAGACGTCCACTGTCAGAATCCCCCCCCCCTGCTCTGGGGAGGGGGGTCTATCTCCAGAAAAGTCTGAAGAGAACCTTTAAAACTTCCAGAACCACAGTTTCTTACATTCCCTCTGATTTTTAGAGAAGGACATCGGGGGAGGGGGTTAAAGAACCATATCCCAAAGGCAGACAGCTTGTCCTTGACTTTTAGAAAGAAGACAGTTGAACCATCAAAAGGGGCTTTTACAAAGGAAGTTTTAAAAGGCTCCACAAAGTCACACAAACTCATTCAAGCATGTATCCTTATAGTAATGCCTGTACTTTGCAGATCTCAAAGAGAGTACAGTCACATTGGAGATCAGATCCATAGAGGCATTTGATATGGACTGTAGGGTGGCCAGCAGTGAGCCCACATTTTTCTTGTCATCTGCAGACACAGATCTTGAGAGAGATTTGTAGAGTTACTTGGTCAAATTTTTCTGAAATCTTGCCATGTGTACCAAATAGCTCAGCACCCTCAAAGCAAAGGTAGCTGAAGAAAAAATCACCATTAGGGGGATAGATACATGAGTTCTCTTCAGCCAGCATCTTTTGTGTAGTTGCTGTTACTAATATGGCATCCACTGCTGGGCTCTTGCTCCAATGTTGGAGATTCTTTGGAACAAGAGGAAATTTATCAGGTTTATGCGGAATTGGTTCTGCCACATCTAGCTTCAAATCCACCATCTCATCTGTGGGAAGGACCACCCAAGAAGTAGCTGAGCCAGATCTGAAGGCCTCAAGAAACACTGATTCCTCTTGGGAGTGGGCTTTGGATGACCAACTGCCTTTCTGTCTCAAAAGTTTGATAATCCCCCTGAATGAGACATTCTCGGGTGGTGATCTGCAGAACCTTTTCTCTTCATCAAAATCTGTGTCTCTGGTGAACGACTTCCATGGGGGAGTTGATGTGCACCTTTCTTGCATGTATGCTTCCAAGTGATGTCTGTGGTGGGATGCTCCATAAAGGACTGTGAAGACGGAGGGGAGTCCTGAACGTAGAACACCTTAAGGCTTGGGGAACTGGCTGTTCTAATGGGATAAAAGGAACAGGATCAGGACCCAAGGCCTTTCGCTAGGGGACAGAAGGAAAAGAGAAACTGAGGGAAGTCTGCTCACCAGAAACAGACAGATCTTCTGACCAACTCAAAGGTAGAAGCCGAGGGAGAACCCAACTCCACCCCAGTAAGAGGCAGGGCATCCAGATAAGGATGGTCTCAAAATATGAGCAGACTCTGCTCTGAAGCTGATATCAGAGTTAGGTTATCGAGTGCCAAAGCTCCAAAAGGAAGGGAAGGCTCAGATAACTTTGGAGTTGATCCCCAACCCCTGGATCCTGCACCGATGCTTCAGCTCTGAAATCCTGCTAGTTCAGAGGCACTCGGAACCAGCTGAGATGTTGCTAGAGTGGAAGTTGACCAAGACTCTGGATTCAGCAAAGCCAATTCCTGGGTGAAACTCAGGTCTATAGCCAGCAATACCATGGGGCAGATCGGGGGAAGTAGCAACCAAAGGCAGTGGAGAAGGGCAGAAAGTCTGGAGCTCATGGGTCTGACAGAGGTCACAGCCGGAAGAACCACCAACTAAATTTTGGTCCTGAGGAACATCCTCATCATCCTATCCATAGCTGTTTCTATTAGGCTTCTAGTCAACTGGAATGATCTCATAGAAGCAGTGATAGGGGAGGTTTTGAGGATCTATGCTCTGGCAGTTCGTGCTAGAAGGGGAAGAGCAGTGTAGGGGATATGAGCTTTGGTGAAAATCTTGGAACCAGCAAGGGAAGAGTTCAAGGTCCTATAACTACTGGATCCAAAGAAGAAGCTGAATCCTTAAACCGTTTCTGGGACAGAGCCAAAGAAGCCACTAATGAGGAGAAGAGATGGGGCAAATGCTTCTTAGTCTCTCTGCCCTTTTCCTGGACTTGCCATAATTCTTCTCCCCTGTGCTGCCTGTACGAGGGCTTTATTTATTTATTTATTTTTTACAGATGGGGGGGGGGGCTGCAGAAACAGTTAAGAAAGATTTGGCTAGGTCTCTTGCAGGGGCTGGGAGAAGTCCCTTCAAAACCAGTTTACTGTGCCATTCAGAGAGGGCTCACTGACCAAACAGTGCAAATACCACAGTCTTCATCAAGATGGACAGTTGCCAAACTGTATACACATTCATGATCAGCATATGTATTAGGGATTTTGTGGCCATAAGCCATGCATTTTTTTTAAAACCTGATGGCTCTAGACAAAACAGCAACAAGGAGAATATAATAAAATAATAATTGCAACAACAATAAGGTACTACCAGGAAAAGTACCAAACTTACACTACTAAAAGTTGGTGCCAAAGGCACAAAGAGGAAAAATGTATTTATTTTTTGGGGTACGGGAGCTATACAGGGAAAGATAAAAAGAACAGAACAACAAATATCCAACAAAAAGACTAAGCTCATGGGTCCGATAGAGGTCACAGCCAGATGACCCCCCCCTCCCAAATAAACTTGGGTCCTGAGGAACTTCCTCATTTTCCTATCCACAAAGTTTGTCGTTTATTAACTGAACTGTGTATGTTGGAAATATTCTTCCCAGGCCTCCGCTGAAAATGGAATTTGTGCTCAGTCAGACTTTCTTGGTAAAGAAATATCAAATAAATAAATACTATATGTGTATGCCTATTTTATATATATATATATATATATATATATATATATATATATATATATATACACACACACACACACGGGTCCCCTTCAGATGGTCAAACTTTTAAAAGCTCAACTTTCATATGGCCGAGACCATATGATTGAACTTTTAAAAGTTTAAACGGTCTGAATAGGGATCTTCATTGAGCATGGACCAGGAAGATTTCCCTTTACCGCAATGTAGTGCGATCTTGGAGTTGGTATATTTAAACAGCAGGGGGTGTAGGGGGCTTGCCCCACTGCTATCACTGTTTATTTTATTTTCACATTTTTGAACATTCAAATGTTCGATCATATGGTCTCGGCCATATGAATGTTCGATTATGTGAAGTAGACCTATATATATGTGTGTGTATATGTATATATATATATATATATATATATATATATACATACATACATACACACACACACACACACACACACACACACACACACACACACTGGGTATAAAAAGTGCACACACCCCTGTTAAAATGCCAGGTTTTTGTAATATAAAAAAAGAGACCACAATAAATAATTTCAAAACTTTTCCCACCTTTAATGTGATCTATAACCTGTACAATTCAATTGAAAAACAAACAAATCTGTTAGGGGAAAAAAATATAAAAAATAAAAAACGTACAATACGCTGGTAGCATAACTATGCACACCCTTAAACCAATACTTTATTGTGTGTGCATACCCCTAAACTACTACTTTGTTGAAGCAGCTTTTGATTTAATTACAGCATTCAGTCTTCTTGGGTAGGAGTCTATCAGCATGGCAAATTTGACTTGGCAATATTTGCCCACTCTTCCTTGCAAAAGCTCTCCAAATCTGTCAGATTGCAGGGGCACCTCTTGTGCACAGACCTCTTCAGGTCACACCACAGATTTTCTACTGGATTTAGGTCTGAGCTCTGGCTGGGCCATTCCAAAATTTTAATTTTCTGCTGCTGAAGCCATTCTTATATTGATTTGGATGTATGCTTGGGGTCATTGTCATGCTGAAAGGTGAAATTCCTCTTCATCTTCAGCTTTCTAGCAGACTCCTGAAGGTTTTGGGCCAAAAGTGACTGGTATTTGGAACTGTTCATAATTCCCTCCACCTTGACTAGAGTCCCAGTTCCAGCTGAAGAAAAGCAACCCCAAAGCATGATACTGCCACCACCATGCTTCACCGTGGGAATGGTGTTCTTTTGGTGATGCATAGTGTTGTTTTTGCGCCAAATGTACCTTTTGGAATTACAGCCATAAAGTTCAACCTTGGTCTCATCAGACCATAACACATTTTCCCACATGCTTTTGGGGGACTTGATGTATTGTTTTGTAAATTTTAGCCAGGCCTGGATGTTTTTCTGTGTAAGAAAAAGCTTTCATCTTGCAACCCTACCCCACAGTCCAGACATATGGAGAGTACGGGAGATTGTTGTCACATGTAGTACACAACCAGTACGTGCCAGAAATTCCTGCAGCTCCTTCAGTGCTACTGTAGGTCTCTTGGCAGCCTCCCTGACCAGTTTTCATCAATTTTGGAGGGACTTCCAGTTCTTTGCACCGCCACTGTTGTTCCATATTTTCTCCACTTTTTGATGACTGTCTTCACTGTGTTCCACGGTATATCCAATGAAGAGGAAATGTTTTTGTACCCTTCTCCTGACTGATGCCTTTCAACAATGACATCCCTTTGATGCTTTGTAAGCTCTCTGCGAACCATGGCTTTTCCTGCAGCAGGCAACTGAGTAAATGTCAGGAAAGTCCTACTAGGACAGCTAAACTTCATTTGGGGTTAATCAGAATCTCTTTAATTGATGGCAGGTGCGTACCAAAGAAGATGGAATGGTGTAATTAAATCAAAAGGTGATTCAACAAATTATAAGTTTAAGGGTGTGCGCACACAAAAAGAAGGTATGAACTCACCATAATGTTCCATCTGATTAGCTCTACTTCATTTGTCTTTAACCTGTGGGTCCTCGGATCCATATTGGATCCGACACAGCCGCATTTTCCAGCTATGGCTCTGAGCTCTATTGCTCCTCCCCTTACCCACAATGCCCCTGTCTCCCTTCTCTCTTCAGATCGAGTTTGCTGCCTATCATGCAACAGACACCGGACCTAATAACACCTTATTCTCCAACACCAACATCACAAAAGAACTTTAGCCCTGACAGACCCAAAGATCCCAACAGCAATTGTCCACTACAAAGGACGTGTCAAATCCCAAAGGATAAGGTTAGGGGAAAGGAGGGGGGGATGGGACAGTTGAAGACAAATGAAGCAGAACTACTCAGATGGAACGTTATGATGAGCACATATCTTCTTTATCTGAAGTAGTTTACTTCATTTGGTCTTCAACCTGTGGGACAGAGCTCCCAGCTACCAAAGTCCTGGGAGGCCCTCATGGAAGGATATTCCAGAGCACCACAGAACCAAAAGATGCTCTACTCCTAGAGACCAAATCCAGTTTGTAATGAGAAATAAAGGTATGAGATGAGGCACAAGTAGCAGCTGAACAAATCTCATCCAGAGAGACCAAAAAGCTGCTGACCTAGCCATGGATCAGGTCGAATGAGCCTTCACCTTTCCCGGAAGAGACAAATCTCTATCTGAATAAACCCGGCCAATGCATAGTGAAATCCAGTGAGCAATAGTCACTTTTGAGACAGGTTTACCAAATAGGACACAAAAAGCTGGTCAGACTTGCAGAAAGATTTAGTCCTGTGCAGGTAAAACCTCAGCTGTCTGTGAACATCCAGAAGATGTAATTTGTATTCCCCCATGTTCTGGTAGTGTGGAAAAAATACTGGTAAGTTAATAATCTGATTGATATTGGCCTCTGAGGCTACCTTGGAAAGGAAGGATGGATTACTGAGTAACGACACTATATCCTTGTGAAAGATCATGTAAGAGACTTTGATAGAAAGAGCTTGAAGCTCCGACATCCTTCTAGCACATGTAATGGCAACCAAGAAGGCAGTTTTCCAGGTCAAAAACATAGATCCACAGATGCCGCAGGCTTAAAGGGAGGAGAAACCAGTGCCTGCAACAACAAAGTAAGATCCCATGGAGGGATGGGGTCCTTTACTGGAGGTCTGAGAAGAAAGGCACTTTTGAGGAAGGTTTTACAAAGTTTAGAAGAGGCCAACAAAGACATGTCTATCCCAACATGAAAATTAGAAATGGCGGCTAGCTGAACTTTCATTGTTGAACTAGCACCCTGATGAAAAATGCTAGCTAGGAAATCTAAGACTGCTGAAAGTGGTGCAGTGAAAGGGTACAGAGACCTCTGAATGCCCAAATAGAAAAACGTTTCAGTTTACTAAGATAAACTTTCCTGGTGGAAGATTTATGAGCCGCCACCAGAATGGATTTAATGGGAGATGATAGACCGGTAGTCCTAAGAATCATGGGAACCGGAGCAGCCAAGCAGTGAGCTTCAGACTCTCCAGATCTGGATGATGAATCCTCGAGGGATGTGAGAGCAGACCCAGGACTGGATCCAAGATCCATGGTGGAACAACTAGATGAGACCTGAGTAAGGGAAACCAAACCTGACGAGGCCAGAATGGGGCTATGAGGATCACAGTGCTTCCCAGCCTTCGGGCTTTCTGCAGAAAGTTCGACAAGAGGAGAAGAGGAGGATAAGCATAAAGAAGCCCACGAGGCCAAGCATGAATCAGTGTGTCTCTGGGGACTTCCCCCAGAGGGGGGTTCAGAGTGAAAAACTTGCTGCATTTCACGTTGGAAGGAGACATGAAGAGACTGCAACAAGGACGACCCCACTCCAGGAAGATCTGCTCCGCCACTGAAGGCTTCAGTGACCACTCTTAAGGCATCAGGATAGAACTGCTGAGTCTGTCTGCTAAAATGTTGGACCGTCCTGGGATATGCGCTGTCACCAGAAAACGGCCGGTGGAGATAGCATATTCCCACACTCTTATGGCCTCTCGATATAAGGGATAAGATCTTGTTCCCCTCTGTTTGTTGATATGCCAGTCCGCTGACATGCTGCCCATCTGAATTGCAATCGTTCCCAGAGTAAGACGAGCATGGAGGGCCTGCAACGCAAGAAGAACCAATCTCATCTCTAGAACATTGATATGCAGATAGGTCTCGGAAGGGGAACTGTCTTTCTCGAGTAATGCCCACTCCCCCCAATTAGGGAGGCGTCTGTGGTCACCATGGTTTGGGGTAGAGGAGGTTGAAAAGGATGGCCCTTGAGTAGATCCGGGGACTGAATCCACCACCAAAGGGAATCCCTGCACGCTTCTAAAATTCTCACTGGGAAGGATAAGGGAAGGTCTAACAGTGACCACTGTACTGCTAGAGTCTACTGCAGTACCCTCATATGAAGGTGTGCCATGGAGAGAAGGTTTATCATTGCCGCCATAGAAAGTACAGTTGTGTACACTTACCATAAATATAGATGTTCGAGTGTATTCACTGTTGCAGTCATTACATTTGGGCAATCTGCTTGCAGGATGCCCTCAGTCGGTCTGATTAACAAAGTCTTGGGTCCTGCGTCGGTTGCTGTCCCTTCTTCCATGACGTCAGGTCGTCGGGGGTATAAAACATGCAGCCTTTGTCATTACATCAGTTTTTCTTGCCCCAGATGTCAGGAGCCCCCCCAAATGGGGAGCAAATAAACATAAAAACACAAAGGTATACCTCCAACAAAAAGCAAATACACCAAAAAGGCTTTTAAGCATAGTAAGGGAAAGTAGAGGTATAGCCAGAAGACGTTAGGGGGCTGGAGGGAGGGTAACCAGGACTGCAACAGTGAATACACTCAAACATCTACATTTACGGTAAGTGTACACAACTGTACTATGTTCTTCGTGTTTCACTGTTGCTGTCATTACATTTGGGTAGATTCCCAAAGCTATGGTTGGGAGGAGGAGTTCATATAGTTATTAGGGCCAGCAATAAGGCCCTGCAAGACAGCAGTGGCAAAGCCAGCTCTGGATTTAGAATAAAACGGCAAATGATAATGCTTGGTGAAAGTATGTACAGAACTCCAAGTAGCAGCTTCTAGGATGTCTTTGGTAGGAACACCTCTGAGAAAGGCTGCAGAAGCAGATGCAGCCCTGGTGGAGCAAGATCTGATCCCCATGGGGGATGGGTTTTCCATGGTGCTTATAGCAGAAGTTAATGCAATGGCTTATCCATTTAGAAATGATTTGTTTTGAAATAGCCTTCCCCTCTGCCCCTGCAGCAAATGCTACCAGCAGTTGTTCCAATTTTCTTCGAGGTTTAGTCCTCACCAAATAGAATCCAAGTTGTCTGTGCGCATCCAATGAATGCAGAATCCGTTCCCCTTTGTTCTGTGGATTGGGAAAGAAGGTTGGCAAATGAATGCACTGATTAAGAGCCACACTGGATACCACCCTGGGCATGAAGGATGGATTGGTCCTGAGTGACACCCTGTCCACCTGAAAGATGATGTAAGGCTCCACTGCCATAAGAGCCTGTAAATCAGATATCCTTCTAGCTGAAGTGATTGCTAAAAGGAAAGCTGTTTTCCCAAGAAAGAAATTTTAAGTCTGCAGTAACAGCTGGCTCGAAAGGAGGTAGAGTGAGTTTCTCCAATACAAAGTTAAGGTCCCAGGCAGGAGTTGGAGCTCTCCTGGGTGGCCTCAAGTTTTTGGCCCCTCTGAGGTACTGCTTGAGCAGAGGATGAGAGAAGGGGGGAGGTTCTGTGTTATAATGAGCTGAAATGGCTGAGGCGTGGATTTTAATGGAAGAAAAGGACAGGCCCTTGTGAAGCATCTCAGTCAAGTATTGTAAAATCTGAGGTAAATTGGGCACCGCTGTGCTCATAGATTGGTTCCAGGCACAGAATCTTTTCCATTTTTCAGCATAAGATTTTCTAGTACTAGGTCTCCTTGCCTCTAAGATGACGTCCATCACAGGTTTGCTGAGGGATGATAGGGGGTGAATTTAAGTGATTAGCCAGGCTGCAAGGTTCAATGTTGGAAGCTGAGGGTGCAGAATTTGGTTCTCCTGCTGAGACAGCAGGGAAGGAGTCTGAGGCAGGTGCCATGGAGATAACTGCGGCACACTGCGCAGGAGGGGGTACCAGTGTTGGCTCGGCCAGTCTGCAGCAATCAAGATTTATTTTATTTATTTATTTTACATTTGTTGACCGGACTAGTCTAACTGAATACTTGTCCATTTTCAGTAGTGGCCTGGGGAGAAAAGCTCCAAGACATACACAATACAACATAGTAAGTTGCAACAGTCCAAGTGTATAACAGCTGTTGTTAATAAAAATACAATACTCATAGTGAGCATAACACAAAACTGTAAAAGGTAATGTGCAAGAGATATTACTATATACATATATACATATTTTTAAATTGCAATAACATAGTCTTTGGTTGATTAAGGACAAGTCTATAAAGATGAGAGTATTCAAACTAGTGTATAGAGAGAAAGTTAGTCAAGGTTAGTACAGGGGCATAACCAATGTGTACTGAGAAATAGTTTTAGATTCTGTTTAAAAAGTGTCAATGAAGACAGAGATATGAGTTCTGTGGGAAGAAGATTCCAGTGCTTTCCAACAGTATTAGAGAACAGAGAGTCTCCTGCTAAATTATTGGATCTGCTGGTGTTGATAAGTGGTTTGTTTGAGGAGCGTAAATGTTTAAGATTGTTGTATGGAGTAATGAGACAAAAGAGTATTGGAGTTTTGGTGGGTTGATACAGGGTCCTATAGGCTATGACAAGCTGGTGAAATTGCAGCTGGTTTAGGAACTCTAGCCATCCTAGTTGCTTAAGATTAAGACAGTGATAAGTTCTAAAAGGAGAGCCAGTGGCAGATCTAGCAATATTATTATAGGAGATTGCCAGTTTGTTGAGGTTGTTTTTAGAAAGATTAGTGTATATAGGTGAAGCATAGAGTACGGTGGAGATTAAGTGAGTTCTGGCTATGGCGGTCCTGGCTACTGGTGTTAGAAAGGGTTTGATTCTATAGAGGGACGCCAATTTCTTGTTGACTGTTTTTATTGTGCTGTTTATATGAGTATCAAAGCTACGGTTGTTATCTATTGTTATTCCTAAGAGTTTAGTGGTTGAGTCGGGAGATATGATAGTGCCATTATTAGATACGAGTGTGAAGTTTATTGGTGTGTATTTTCGGGTTGGAATGAAAAGTAAAAGTTTAGTTTTTTTGGGATTTAGGAGGAGGCAGCGGTTTAAAAACCATTGTTCTACTGTATTAAATGCTTTTTGGGTAAGGGACTGTAGTTCAGTTGGAGAAGTGGCTGAACAAATTATTGTGGAGTCGTCTGCATATTGAATACAGGTGGCATCAGGAATTGCTGAGTGAAGGTCATTAATAAAAATGGAAAATAGAAGTGGGCCTAATATGGAGCCCTGAGGAACACCTAGGGAAATAGGAAGGTGAGTAGATAGATTGTATTCCCATAGCACAGCCTGTTGTCTATTGTCTAAGTAAGATTTGAACCAATTTATGGCTAGAGATTCAAGTGAGAGGGATTTCAGTATATTTAAAAGGAGCTGGTGATATACCATGTGAAAAGCTTTAGATAAATCAATAAAGACTGCAGAGGAGAAAATATTGTTGTTACGGTTTTTGTTAATGCAGTCTGTGAAGGACAGCAGGGCAGTGGTAGTACTGTGGAAAGGTCTAAATCCATGTTGACAATTGGTAAGTAAGCTATTTTGGAGTAGGTGGTTAAGTAGTTACTTATGGATGCATTTCTCCATTATTTTTGCTAGAGGAGATATTAGAGCTATAGGACGATAGTTAGAAAAGTAGTTAGAATTCCCACCTTTATGTAGTGGGATGATGTGAGAAACTTTCCAGATAGATGGGATAGTTCCTTCACTTATGGTTCTGTTAACCAGAATGGAAATGGGAAAGGCTATTGCTTTAGCTCCTTTTTGCAGATATTCTGCTGGAAGTTTGTCAGCTGAAGGGGTAGTAGGTTTTAGTTTCTGGAGAAGGGAGCAAATAAAGGAAGTTGAAACTGGTTTTAACTGAAATGATGGAGGTGGGCTTGTAATAGATGTAGGCAGATTTGAGGTATCTGGAGATAGTTGACTAGCAAGAGTTTGGATGGCATCTGTGAAGAAAGAATTGAAGGCATTAGCTGTATGTGTGGGATTCTCAGGGTTAGAGCTTTGTGGGTTAGGTGTGATAGATTGACCTGGGTATAGCAGTTTGTTAATGCTAGTCCAGAACTTTTGTGGCTTCTTATGGTAAGTTTGCTGTAGTTGGAAGTAAAAGTTCTTTTTATCTAAGAGGATGGCTGATTTAGTATTATTTCTAAGTTGTCTAAAGGTTTGGTGGTCAGTAGGATTTTTAGTAGTACGCCATTTTGCCCAGGATTTGTTTCTAAGGATTTTTGCCTAGTAGCATTTGAGAGCCAAGGGGCAGGTTTAGCTTTATTTCTAACAGAGCGAGTTGGGGCGTGATGGTCGAGGATGGTTAAGAATGTGGAATTAAAGTATTCCACTGCTTCATTTAGTGGGAGGGATTTTAGAGGTGACCAATTACACTGCTCGAGTTCTGCTTGGAAAAGTTCAGGGTTAAAATGCTTTTTGGTGCGTATTATCCTGGAAATTGTTTGGGTAAGTTAGGTTGGTTTTGTGTCTGATAATAAAAGTTAGTGAGTGGTCACTTAGATCATCTGGGAAGGTTCCTACTTGGTATGTTTGAGGAGTATTAGTAAGATCATCCTTGGTTTGTCCTGTTTGACTTTTAGTAGAACTTTGGAGAGCAGAGGCAGCAGGGGGGAGGCGTAGACTGATAGGTTTTTCCAGCTGAAGGACAGATCATCCACTTTCCAGGCTTGTTTGTGGGGAGTGCTTGTGCAACACTTGTCCAACTGGTAGTTCTGGGGGGAGGCAAATAGAGCTATGTCTGGGCTCCCCCATTTGCTTGTCAACATGTTTAAAATCCTTGGCTCCAGTTTCCACTCATGTGGGTCCATGAGGTTTCTGCTTAGTCCGTCTGCCAGTGTATTCAATTTTCCTGGCAGGAATTGAGCTTGCAGGTGCACTTGGTAGCTCAAGGCTGTGTTCCAGAATGCCATGGTTATTCTGCAGAGGTGGTAGGAATGTGTACCCCTGCTTGTTTATGTACCACATAACCGTGGTGTTGTCCGTCTTTACCATTAGTTGTCCTGGAAGAATGTAGTCCTTGAAGGCTGTCAGAGCATTCTGTACAGCTAACATTTCTTTTTGATTGATATGTAGGTGCATTTGATTTGGGTTCCATTTGCCCTGAATGCACTTCCCTGCCAAGTGAGCCCCCCATGCATAGTCTAAAGCATCTGTAGTTAAGGTTTGGGCGGCACAGGGTAGTGTGAATGGTAGTCCCTTGTTTTGGTGGCAGGCCTCTGCCCACCAGAGGAACTCCAGGCGTAGGCAAGGTATGATACGAATCATTGCTTCTAGGCTGTGAGAATGTTGACTCCATAGACTTTTAAGATACCACTGTAGTTTTCTCATATGCAGTCTTGAATATGGAATTAGAAGAATGCAGGAGGCCATGAACCCCAAGGCTTGCAGTATTTGTCTTGCAGATAGCAGGGTTTTTGTGGCCACTTGTGTGAAGTAGGTTACCAAATGAATTTGCTTTTCTGGCGTGAGGTAAGCCATCTGGGCAGTTGTATTCAAGCTTGCACCGAGGAATGTAATTTGTTGACAGGGTACCAATTGTGATTTCTTTTTGTTTATGGTGTACCCCAGACAAGTTAGAACCCTTTTTACAAATGCTAGACGATTTAAAAGTATGTCCTGGTCTTCTGACTGAATTAGACAATCGTCCAGGTATGGATATATTTGAATACTTCTTTGCCTGCAAAATGCAATAACTGGAGCCAGGCACTTTTGTAAATACCTTGGGCACAGTAGACAAGCCAAAGGGCAGTGCAGAGACCTGACAATGCGTGTAGCCTGCTTTGAAGCGTAGGCATCTTCTGCAAGATTCCCTGATTGGGATGTGCAGGTATGTTTCTTTTAAATCTAGTGTTGCCAACTAGTCGTCCTTGTCTAGCATAGGAAGTAATTGGTGAAGAGTCAGCATCTTGAATTTTGGAATCTCCAGAAAGGTGTTTAGACAGGTCCAGGATTGGACGCCATGAATTGTCTTTTCTGGGTACCAGGAAAAGTCTGGAGTAGAAACCTTGTCCCTTTTCTTCTTCTGGCACCAGCTGAATAGCCCCCATGCGTAAGAGGGACATTACTTGTTTTTGAGCCTCTGCCCACTGATTTGGAGGCAGGTCTGGCCACTCATTTGGTGTTGGCAACGTGTGGAAATGAAATCTGTATCCCTGGGACACTATATTTAAAACCCATTTGCCCTGGGTTATGAGTTCCTAGTTCTTTGCATGAAGGGCAATCTTTCCTCCCAAAGGTGCGGTCAAAAGACAAGTGCTTGGGAATTTTAAAAGGAAGTCATTGAGACTGTTATTTCCAGATGTGGAAGTGCAGGCCTCCCACTGCTTAGTTCTGACAGTCCCCTGGGATTGAAACCTGGGGTTTTTGTTGTGCCTGGGTTTGGCTTGAGAGGACCTGGAAGGGACTGGAAAGGACCAAATCTTAGTAGGCCAGTGCCTACTAAATCTAGGAGGTTGCACTTGTAAAAAATCTTTAACAGTTTGCATAGATTTAGCTGTATCTTGAACTTCTTCAGCCTTGATGCCAAACAGGCAGTCCTGACTTAAAGGAGCATCCAACAATTTAGCTTTAACATTATCAGGCAAAGATTGTTCCTTAAGCCAAGCATGCCTTCTAAGCACAGACCCAGTAACAGCAGCCCTGCAAGAGGCCTCTAAAGAATCAAAACCACATTGCAAAGTATGTTTTCCAACTTGTTCATCAGAATGCATTAAGTCCTGTAAATCTTTATTTTCCATACAGTCTGGAATCAACATCATTTTCTGTTTAAGCAGTCCAATAACATGTTGCTGATATTTTAACATATGAAATTGGCAGTTTTAAGCTCTGATTGCCAAGGTTGCAGAAGTATAAACCTTTTTACCCCATCTATCCAGTGCCCTGGAGTCTCTATTAGAAGGGGTAGGAGTTTTAGCAGTAGAAGCCTTAATGCCCTTGGGCCCCTGAGAAAAAGTCTCTGGATCTGCAACAGGATTTTTGAAAAGGAACCTGTGTGACTCAGGAACACTGTAGTATCTGTCAGGTTTACTAGGAGCAGGAGGAAGGGAATCAGGGGCCAAACTGGATTCCGAGCACAATTCGTCAACAATGTCTAGTACAGGAGGTACAGCCAAAGGCCTATGCTGAGGTAGGAGGAGGAAATCCCTAAGCCTCTTTTTGAATCAGAAAATTCCTGGCTTTCCCAGTGTAAATGCTCCCTTAAAGTATGTAAAGTTTCTCCAAAAGAAAAATTCTCAGGAGGGGAAGCAGAGGGAATAGAATCCTCTGCATCAGAATCCTCATAGGACAAATCCAAGTCGTCAGAAGAAAAAGTATCCTGATCAGAAGATTCATAATTAAGCTCAGCCCTAAGCCTCTTGGGGGGGGGGGGGGTTGACTACCCCTGATTAGAGTTATTAGATCTTCAGCCATTTTAATCATTTGTTTTTTAGGCATAGGGGCCTGGGCATGTGGCCTGGGCATCGTTTTTTTAGATATGGATCGATATTTAGGCCTTAGTAATGAAGGAGGTGTCGAATTAATATGCAAGTCTGTAGGCCTGAATACACCCCTCAGAAGTCGGTGCCTGCACAGCAGCTCCGGACCCATACAAGGTAGACAAATCCACAGGTTCCATAGTTGAAGTATCTTGCGGCATACCGGACTCCGAATGGGTCTCAGTAGAGGCCTGTGAATCAGAAGTAGTGGGTATCAGGGGCTGCAAAAGCGCCTCACTGAGTACCGGCGAACTGGCGACTGGCTTAGGAGAAGCGTCATCGGCAGTTTTGGACCTCGGTGGCCTGTCTCTGTCTTTATAGGTAAGTTCATAAGTAGGTACTAGGCTATCGGCCCTGGGGCCTATACAAGCCCAGCCAAAAAGGTACCCTGGCTTTTGCCACCCAAGAAAATAATTTTCCTGTGCCACTGTCGAGCAGAGCCAAAGAGGTGATCCCCGGGGTGAAGTTCCTATTTCCCATCCAATCATCAAGATTTTTCTTGAAGAGTGCTAATGAGGAGCTTTGTTTGATATAGATAGGTAGTTTATTCCAGAGTATGGGAAGTCTCTGGGACAGGAATCTATCCCTCCAGCATGGTCTGTTTATTGTGGTGACAAGGTTTAGGTCCCCAGAGCATGTAGCTCAGAGGGATTGGGATTTCTTTAAGTGGAGCATGTCCAACAGCTCTGGGTTTAACATAGCTTTGTATGTTAGGCAGAGATCACCTCTGAGTAGGCGATATGTGACGGAGTAAAGCTGGAGTTTTTTGAGACGGTCTGCGTACGGCATCTGTTTGAGGCCAGTAATCCTCTTTGTGAGGTATTTCTGCGGCCTTTCCAGTTGTTGTAGATGTTTTGTGAGGTACATACCAAAAGGGGCATTGTACTCTATAATGGGTCTGAGTGATGAGTAGAGGGGATGAGAAACCTTTTGTGATGAGGTGTGCCACGTAGAAGGATTTCCTGACTACTGTGGCGATGTGATTATCAAAGGAGAGACTACTGTCCACCTGTGTCCCAAGGTCTCTTATCAAACTTTCGGTGTTAAGTACACTACCGCCTATGTTGTAGTTCATGGGTACAGAGTTTTTACCAAAGGGGATGACAATGCACTTTTTGGCATTGAGCTTGAGGCCATGGCTTTGACACCAGGCATCTGTCTCAGTGAGGCCCTTTTGTAGGATGTCCACATAGTTAGGAGTTTTGATTATGGCTCCTAGTTTGCAGTCATCTGCAAACTTTGTTAGCCAAAGACCTTCTGTGTTAGCCTGTACTTCAGAGAAGTAGATACCAAACAGGAGAGGACCCAGGACTGAACCCTGTGGTACTCCACTTGTCACTGGTCTGAATTTGGATTTGGAGTCTGCTACTTTCACAGTGTGGGTTCTGTCAGTTGGCAACCCATCTTGTGACATAGGGATTTATACCTAGTTTAGTGAGTTTATCTATAATTCCAGAGTGGGGGATGGTGTCGAAAGCCTTGGCAAGATCTAGATAGGCTGTGTGAACCACCTTACCCTTGTCTACGGCTTTGGTGACTTTGGTGACTGCTTCAAAGAAGTCTATCAGGTTTAGGAGACATGATCTGCCTTTTACAAACTCGAACTGGATGGGGTCCAGAGTTTGGAGATTACCAATGTCTTTGTTTATAAGTTCCATGATGATACGTTCCATAGCCTTGCAGACCACGTTCGTCAGACTAATGGGCCAGTAGTTCCTGGGGTCCATGGTGGCTCCCCCCTTGTGGAGTGGGATAACCATCGCTGTGTGCCATTCAGCAGGCACAAAGCCTGAGGTGAGGCTATGATTGAACATGGTACGTAGGTGGGGTGCCAGTTCGTTCTGTAGTTCATGTAGAACGCAGCCTGGGATGTTGTCTGGTCCCATGAATGCTGTGTTCTTGGCTTTGGAGAGTGTGTTTTTTACCTGTGAAGCAGTGATTACAGGAACTTTGCATTCTTCTGGTATAGAGATGGGCTCTTTAGGGGGTGAGAGGGGGGTAAAGTTAGCACTGAACCTATTTGCAAGGATGTTGGCAATATCAGTTGGGTCTGTATATTTAGTGTCATTGTGCTGTAACTCAGAGCAGATCTGAGTGTTGCCATTGAGATTCTTGACATAGCTATAGAATGCTTAGTGGTTGTCTTTAGAATCAGTGGCGATTTTGTTTTCGTAACTAGCTTTGGAGGATTTTATCAGGGATCACAGCTTCTTACTGAGGCTGACCAGGGAGCTCCTCCACTCATGGGATTTTACTCTTTTTTGCAACAGTTTCTTCCTTCTGTTGTACAGTTTGTTTATGGCAGGGGACCACCAGATTGGCTTCCTTTTTATGGAGGATAGCATCTTGGTTCTGTTTGGGATAGCATGATCCATGCACTCATGTAAGTGCTTATAAAGTGCAATTATCTTTGCATTTTTTCGGAATCCCGGTAGTCGGATGGCTAACCGATGACATTTCTGGATAATTAAACTGAGAATTGAAATATTTAGAGACAAAAATGTACCGACGACGGATAGTGCGCTGATTAAATAAAGCACAAAACTGACAGAAAGGTACATCATAGTCAGGGCCTAGGCAAGGAATACAGTACAAATGAAAATCTTTATGAGGTATTTGCTTTCCACAAGTAATGCAATTATTAACTTTTACTGATATCGGTAAGGAGCAAGAAAAAGGTTCCCCAATGGGGTACTTAGCTTTAAGTTGAAGACTTTGGTTCTGAAACTCGAAAACGAAAATTTCAGGAGTCGGCCGACCGGCACTTGCGAACTGCTTCTGCTTCGGGCACCGCACGGCAAGAAAGACTGATGTAATGACGTCGGCTGCATGTTTTATACCCCTGACGACCTGATGTTATGGAAGAAGGGACAGCAACCGACACAGGACCCAAGACTTTGTTAATCAGGCCGACTGAGGGCAACCTGCAAGCAGATTACCCAAATGTAATGACTGCAACAGTGAAACACGAAGAACATCCTAAAGCTCTTAACACCACTTTGGCTGTTGGTGACTGGATCTGAAGGATGTGTAAGATGTGTAGCCTCAAGCTGTGTAACTTGTCTGAGGTGAGGAACACCTATGATTGCATTGTGTCCAGCCGTGCCCCAATGAAATCTAGAACCTGGACCTGTTGAAGGGCAGACTTGTTCATACTGATCGTGATGCCCAACTTGTTGGCTAATTGAAAGGAGTTGTCCCTGGCCTGACATAGTAGGTGCTCTGAGCAGGCGGTAAGGAGCCAGTCATCTAGGTACGGAAAGACCTGAATGTCCTGAAGCCTCAGGTGAGCTGCTACCACTGCCATTACCTTGGTAAACACCCGGGAGACTGTGGTGAGGCTGAAAGGGAGACCTCAAAAAGTACAGCTTTGTACCTACCATAAATGTAGATGTTCGAGTGCTAATACAGCTGCAGTCATAACAGATAGGTTTTCCTGCCATCAGGCGGGTCCTCGGTCGGCCGAATTCCAAAGTCTAGGTCCGGCGTCGTATGTCGTCGCTTCTTCCCTGACGTCAGTGCGACAGGGGTATAAAAGAACCAGCCAACGCCATTTTCTTCAGTTTTTCTTGCCCCAGATGTCAGGTGCCCCCAGAAGGAAGGCAAAACAGAAATTTATGTAATAATGCAATGCAATATAATCAAAAAACAGTAGTTGCAAGCAAATGCACCATAAAAGAATACCCCAATCAGGTTGTATGAGGAGGTGTTAGCCATTAGGCCTGTCCCAAGAGGGGAAGGAGGGAGGGAAACCTGGACTGCAGCTGTATTAGAACTCGAACATCTACATTTATGGTAGGTACAAAACTGTACTATGTTCATCGTGCATACATCTGCAGTCATAACAGATGGGTAGAATCCCAAAGCTAAAAAAGGGGTGGTAGACACTAAGTGGAACTAGGAGGAGCCAGGATGCCCTGCAAGACTGCAGTGGCAAAGCCCGCTCTAGATTTGGAGTATAATGGTAGGTGATAGTGCTTGGAGAAAGTATGTACAGAACTCCAAGTGGCTTCTTCCAAAATATCCTCGGTAGGAACCCCCTTGAGGAAAGCTGCAGAGGTAGCTGCGGCCCTTGTGGAGTGAGATCTGATGCCTGTAGGTACAGTTTTACCATGATAAGAGTAACAAAAGCGTATGCAGTGGGCTATCCATTTTGAGATTGTCTGTTTGGAAATAGGCTTCCCTTGAGCACCTGTAGCATAGGACACAAAGAGTTGCTCTGATTTTCTGAAAGGCTTTGTTCTGTCCAAATAATAACGGAGCTGTCTGTGAATGTCCAAGGAATGTAGTAGTCTCTCCCCTTTGTTTTGTGGATTAGGGTAAAAGGTAGGTAAGTGGATAGCCTGATTCAAGGCTACCCTGGATACTACCTTTGGCATAAAGGAAGGGTTGGTTCATAAGGAAACTCTGTCCTGATGGAACATGATGAAAGGCTGCACAGCCATGAGGGCTTATAGTTCCGTAACCCTGCGTGCTGAGGTGATAGCCAGAAGGAAGGCTGTTTTCCATGACAAGTATTGCAGTTCTGTTGAAGCAGCTGGCTCAAAAGGAGGCAAGGTCAGTTTTTCTAGAATGAAATTGAGGTCCCAAGCAGGTACTGGTTGCTTCCTTGGGGGTTTTATATTCTTAGCCCCTCTGAGGAACTGTCTTAAGAGAGGGTGAGAGAATAAAGGAGGATCAGTGTTGTATTCTGCAGAAATGGCTGAGGCATGGATTTTGATGGAGGAGAATGAAAGTCCACTGCTTAGCATCTCAGCTAGGTACTGTAATATTTGAAGTAAATTCAGTATTCCAGGATTCTGACCCTTTTTCTGATTCCAGGCACAAAACCATTTCCATTTTGCGGAGTAGGCTTTTCTAGTAGAAGGCCTTCTGGCCTCCAAAATGACATCCTGCACCTCCTTGGAGAGTAGGGTCTGTTGTGAATTTAAGGAATCCTCCATGCGGCTAGACTGAGTGTTTTCAGCTGACTGTGAAGAGTTTTGAAGTTGTGCTGAGTCAGTAGAAGAGGCATTAGAGGCAGGATCCCATGGTGGGGAATGCGTCAGGCTCCTCAGGAGTGGGTACCAGTGTTGTCTTGGCCAGTCTGGAGCAATGAGAATCATCTTTGGTCTGTCTGCTCTGGCTTTTAATAGAACTTTGGGCAGCAGAGGAAGAGGTGGAAAGGCATAAACTGTCATTGTTGTCCAACCGAAAGAGAGTGCGTCCACTTTCCAGGCCTGTGGATGAAAGGTCCTTGAGCAGAATTTTGTCAATTGGTAATTTCTGTGGGTGGCAAAGAGATTTATGTCTGGCTTTCCCCATGCTTGAATTATCTTTGTAAAAACTTGAGGATGCAACTTCCATTCATGTGGATCTGTCATATTTCTGCTTAGGTTGTCTGCCAGCGTGTTTTCCTTGCCTGGCAGGAACTGTGCTTGAAGTTGGATTTGTAATTCCAGAGCCATGTTCCAAAGAGACATGGCTAGCCTGCATAGGGGATATGAATGGGTTCCTCCCTGTTTGTTTATGTACCACATCACTGTGGTGTTGTCTGTCCTTATCAATAGCTGGCCTGGATGCAGTAGGTCTTTGAAAGCCATAATAGCATTTATTACTGCTAGCATTTCCTTTTGATTGATGTGTAGGTGCTTTTCTTTTTGGGACCATTTGCCCTGAATGCACCGACCCTGTCATGTGCGCCCCCCAGGCGTAGTCCGAGGCGTCTGTTGTGATGACTTGATTTGCTTGAGGCTTGCAGAATGGGAGACCTATGTTTCTTTGGCATGCTTGAGCCCACCACAGAAATTCCTTTTGAAGGCATGGAATCAGTGGTATAATTGTTTCCAAACTGTGGCTGTGTTGAGACCATAAGTTTTTTAGGTACCATTGAAGTTTCCTCATATGCAGCTTTGCACATGGGATTAGCAGGATGCAAGATGCCATGAATCCCAGAGCCTGCAGGATTTTCCTTGCAGTCAGCCTGGTGAAGGTTGCCAGTTTTCTGAAGTATTGAGTTAGTCGCCCTTGATTCTCTGGCGTGAGGTAGGCCATCTGGGTGTTTGTACACCCAGGAAAATTATTGTTTGAGAGGGTATTAGTCTTGATTTCTTTTTGTTGACTGTGTATCCCAGAGAATTCATCAACATTATTACAAACACCAGGTGTTTCAGAAGTATGTGTTTGCTGTCCGCTTGGATCAGGCAGTCGTCCAAATATGGGTATATTTGTATCCCTTGAAGTCTGCAGAAGGCAATTACTGATGCCAAGCATTTCGTGAACACTCTGGGCGCAGTAGATAAGCCAAAGGGCAATGCAGAGAATTGATAATGGGTTGAACCTGCAAGAAATCTGAGGTATCTTCTGCAATCTTGTCTGATTGGGACATGCAGGTATGCCTCCTTGAGGTCCAATGTTACCAGCCAAGACTCCTTGCCCAGCATGGGAAGAAGCTGCTGTAATGTGAGCATCTTGAATTTTGAGTGCAGTAAATATGTGTTTAGGATGGATAGGTCCAAAATAGGTCTCCAATCTTTGCCCTTCCTTGGTACCAGGAATAGTCTGGATTAAAAACCTTGACCCTGTTCTTGTGCAGGTACCTCTTGAATAGCTTTCATGTCCATGAGATCTGAAATTTGTTTTTGTGCCTCTGCCCTCTGATTGTGTGGCAGGTTTGGCATGCCTCTCATTTTTGGAAGGGTGTGAAAGTGGAATCTGTAGCCTCTGTCTATAATGTCCAGGATCAATTTGTCTTTTGTGACAATATGCCAATTTTTCAAAAACAATGCCAGTTTTCCGACTAAAGGTGCTGCCATTTGAGCCTTGCTTGGCATGCAAAGGGGAAATTCATTGGTTCTGCTTTCTGAATGGCTGTGAACTATCCTCACCACCTCTTGGTGTAGGTGCTTGCCATTGTCTGCCTCTAAATGAACCTTGAGATTGCCCTCTACCTACCTCTTTGAGGTCTGTCCGTGGCTGGAAAGGACCAATTTTTTGAAGGCCAATTTCTACTGAAACATGGAGGTTGTACCTGTAGGAAATCTTTCACTGTTTGCATTGATTTTGCCTTTTCCTCCATTTTCTTTAATACTTCCTCAGCTTTAACACCCAACAATACATCTTTTTGAAGAGGTGCATCTAGTAATTTAGCTTTGACATGGTCTGGTAAGGTTTGCTCTTTGTGCCAAGCATGTCTACGTATGACTGATCCTGTAACAGCAGCTCTACATGAGGCCTCTAAAGCATCAAAACCACATTGCAAGGTATGTTTACCCACTTGCTCTGCACTATGCAACAAATCCTGCAACTCCTTCAAGTCTGGTTGCTCAGGTTGTGACATTTTGCTTTTCAACTGAGATAACAGAAACTGTTGATACTTTAACATATGGAACTGACAGTGTAATGCCCTCATGGTTAAAGTGGCCGAGGTGTATACCTTTTTCCCCCACCTTTCTAAAGCTCTGGAATCTCTCTCTCTGAAGGTAATGGATTTTTGGCAGTGGAGGCCTTAATTCCCTTGGGGCCCTGTGAAACAGTTTCTGGGTCAGCCGCATGGCTTTTGTATAAGAATTGGTGTGAATCAGGAACCTGGTAATACCTGTCAGGCTTGACTGGAGCTGGAGGTAAAGAATCTGGGTTAAGGCTGGCCTCTGAATACACATCATCTAGTATGTCTAAGACAGGAGGGATAGCCAGAGGCCTGTGCTGAGGGAGCAAGAGGAAATCCCTGAGCCTTTACTTGGAGTCTCTTGGCCTTCCCAGTGGAAGTGTTCCCTCAAGGTATGCAAGGTTTCCCCAAAAGAGTAGTCCTCAGGGGTGGAGACAGAGGGAATGGACTCCTCTGCATCAGAATCTTCAAAAGGGGAGTATGAATGTTCCTGGTCTTCAGAATGTTCTGAAGTAATGGAGGCCTGGTCCGAGGAAGGGTATTCTTCCTCCACTCTGGGCCTTTTGTCCGAGGGGGGTTGAGAACCCCTGATAAGAGTAATCAAATCCTCAGCCATTTTGAGCATCTGCTTTTTAGGCATGGGGCCTTGAGAGGGGCCCTGTGGAGCTTGTCTTTTAGTATGCATGGCTGCTTTAAATTTAGTGAAAGCCTTAATGGAAAAAGAAGAAGAAGGCCTGAAGACACCTTGAGAGGTGGCAGGCCTGTCTAAACTCTGAGTTTCCCCGCCAAGAGTGGCTTCGGTATCTGTAGTCGGGGTGTGGGCCGAAGAGCCTGCGACCTCGAGCACAGAAGACACCGCTAATGAAGTGTCATCGGTAGTCAGGGGCTGCGTAGGCACCTCGCTGAGAACTGGAGCACCTGTAGTCGGCTTTAGCGTGGTGTCGGTAGAAGTCGCGGACCTCGTATGTCGGTCCTTATCTTTGCGTCTTTTACTCAAAACTGGAGTCGGAGTATCCGACGACATAATGTAATTAAACTTTTTGCCAAAATAGTGTTGGGCGAACTCCGCCCGACGCTTAATAGTGCGTCTGTTGAATGTAGCACAAAAACGACAAGCCGAGACGTAGTGGTCTGGGCCTAAGCAAGGAATGCAGAGGGAATGGAAATCCTTATGCGGTATTTGCTTCCCACATGAAATGCAATTATTAACTTTGTCTGACTTCGGTCTGAGGCAAGAAAAGTTTCCCCAACGGGGTACTTAGCTTTCAAGGAGACTTCGGTTGAAAAATATTCGTAATCTCAGGAGCTGGCCGACCGGCACTTGCGAACTACTTCTGCTTCGGGCACCGCGCGGCAAGAAAGACTGAAGAAAATGTCGTCGGCTGGTTCTTTTATACCCCTGTCGCACTGACGTCAGGGAAGAAGCGACGACATCCGACGCCGGACCTAGACTTTGGAATTCGGCCGACCGAGGACCCGCCAGACAGCAGGAAAACCCATCTGTTATGACTGCAGCTGTATGCACGATGAACATCTGGTAATGATTGGCTCCCAGCCGGAAGCGAAGGAACCTCCAGGAGCACCTGTGTGTCTTGATGTGATAGTGCGCATCCTGGAGATGGATCGAGCACATCCAGTCACTGTCCTGTAGATAAAGTAGAATAGATTGAATCGTGAACATCCGGAATTTTGTCTTGGTTACTGACAGGTTCAACTCGGACAGATCCAATATTGGTCTGAGGTCCCCCATCTTTTTTGGCACTAAAAAGAACCTGGAATAAACCCTGGATCCAGACTGGTCTGGGGGGACCAGGTGGATGACTCATTTTCTCAGTAGTGAGTCTACCTGCACTACTGCTTCCTCCCACTGCATGGGTGGAACGTCTAAGGAGGGCTTTGTTGGAAGGGAGTGGATCCTTGAAGGGGACAAAATATCCTCTGGATATGACTCACAGCACCCACTGATCTGTGGTGATGGACTCCCATGCTAGATGAAGTGACAAACGACCCCCAACTGCCTCCAGAGATGGACAGCCAGGCAACCCTTCAGAGTTGCTGTCCGGGTTTATCCGATAAAGGTTCTCAGGACCCGAAATTCCTAGGACCCTCTCTGCCTCTAGGGCGGTGTCTGTTGTATCCCCTCTGCTTCTCTGGGGCGGTGAGTCCTGAGCGTCCCAGGAAAATGCCTGAGACTTGCGGAACCACATCATCTTCTGGCCTCGCTGGTTCCTGGAAAAGGACCTTTGAGGCGGTGAGAAGCGGACCTCGACGGCAGACAGTGTCTTCCTGTCCTTCTCGCTCTGGACTAAAGTCTCTCTGACTGTCTTCCCAAAAACGGAAAAACCATCAAAAAAGGCGGTGAAAGATGCCTTGAAGGGCTCCTAGAACTGACATAAGAGGAGCCAGGCGTGACGCTGGATGGCAATGCCTGAGCCCGCTGCCTGTGCAGCTCCCTCTGTGAGATGGGAGAACAAACGCATGGATGTGTTGGCTACAGATTTTAGGGTGGCCATTCGTGCATCGAATGCCTTCCTGTCCTCTTCCGACATGGACCCTGGGGTCAATTCCATGACTTCCTTGACCAGATCTCTCTGGAGTCGAATAATGTGCGCCATGCAGTTCAGCGTCCTCACGCAGAATGTCGGTGAAGCATAGACTCGCTTCTCAAAGTGATCCAACGTCCCCGACTCTCGGTCAGGCGGATGGACAGTGGAACTCTCCTGGGTGAGTTCCTTCTTGGTGGCCACCTCCATCAGCATAGCATCTACAGGGGACTCCTTGTGCCAGTGTAATCTGTCTGTGAGAGGGCTCAAGACCTTGTCCAGGCGCTTGGATATCTGTACTATGGTGTCCGGCTCCTTCCATGCCCTAGACGTAATCAGATCCATGAGTGGATCGGCATGAGTGGTCACCCAAGAAGTAGACGGGCTTGAGACGAATGCCTCCAGAAATACAGACTCGTCAGAGGCTGGTTTTGGGGCAGACCACCCCCCTCTTTGCCATATGATTTCCATGATGTCTCCAAAGGAGACATCCTCGGGGGTGATCTTGGGGAACCTTCCCCTTCATCAAGGTCCGTGTCTTCTGTGAGGGACTTTGGAGGAGAGTTCAAGTGCCTCCTTTTACATGTATGCTTGCAGGGTGGGGGGGGCTCCTCAGGAGGGCTCTCTGGGGAGGTCTCCCAAGTGGGTAGTTCCAAGGTCGGAACATCCTGGGGCATTATGGCTATGGGCTGTCCCTGAGAGGGCAAGACGGTCAGACCTGCACTCAAGCCCATGGAGGTCTGGATGGACTCCAAAGATGACAGTCAGAGGCCTCGACCCTGCGAGAACCCTCTCCACCATGTCGAATGCAGAGTGGGGAGTCCTGACTCGACCGGAGAGTCGGAGCCGAGACGCTGAGGGGGATGCTTCTCTCTGAAAAGCTCGGAGCAGAGAACACCCCCTCGGATTCTACCCCGAGGCTACGGCACTGAGGGCTCGGATCCAATCTAGTCAAATCCAACACATTCAGGGCACTGGACGGCATCGAGGTACAAGGTACCATCGGCGCCGACCCCTAGAATCCAACTGTCCTCAGATCCAACAGCTCCAAAACCACGGGTCAGATTGGAGAAGGAGTGATAGGTCTAAATACTGGTTGGAAGACACCCGCTCCTGTGGAAGAAGGCCCTGGCAAGACCCCCATCTGGATTTGAATGCAAATAAATCTCTGCATCATCTTTTACATCTCTGCTTCAAATAGGCTCCGGGTAGAGTGGGAGGATGCCGCTGAAGTGGGCCAGGAGAGCCGGTCGGGAGAGAGCCTAGGGGGCGACCACCTAGCAAGAAACTCAGGCTCAGGGGAGAACCTTGGGGACCTGAGCCAAGGTGAAACAGGCTTAGTCTTCGGCGGGGGGACAGCCTCCGACGAGCAGTCAGGGTAGCACTTACGAGGTCAGTCCTTCTTGACCTTATCCCACTCCCCGGGCCTCTTACCGCAGGGCGAGTCCCAGAGGCCGAGGAAGGGGAAGACGAGGCAGCCGCTGCTTTCTTAGCAGGGGAAGGTGGGACGTCCGTCCCAGCAGTGGAGGGCAACAGGCCCTTGACAATAAGTTTGTCCCGCCTGTCCTTAAGAGCTCTGGGATTAAACCCAGCACAAATAGGTCAGGGAGACTAGACGTGAGCCACCCCCAAACAAACCATGCAGAGAGTGTGGCCATCCGCTGGGGAAAGCTTATGGCCACACTCTGTGCATCTCTTGAAACCACGCTTTGGGGACGTCTGCCAGGCGTTAGCCAGTTCAAGCAAAACACACACACACACACACACACACACACACACACACACACACACACACACACACACACACACACACACACAAACTGCCATGAGGAAAGAGAAGAGGGGAGGAAGACAGAAAAGCCTACCAGAAAAACAACTACAAAGAACCCCATGAAGGTATAGAAAAGGTCAGGAATGAAAGAGATAGTTAGAAAGGTATTAAAGTTAAAATTTTAAACTTTAAATTGCAATGGAGCTCGGACCACGCTGCTTCCTCTCAGGTGGCAAACGAAATCTGAAGGGAGACGGGCATTATGGGTAAGGGGAGGAGCATGGAGCTCAGAGCCATAGCTGGAAAATGCGTCCGTGTCGGAACTGATATGGATCTGAGGACCCACATGTTGAAGAGCAAATTAAGTAAACTACTTCAGATCAAAGCATTAGTTTAAGGGTGTGCACACTTATGCAACCAGCATATTGTACGTTTTTTATTGTTTTATATTTTTTCCCCTTAACAGATTTGTTTTTCAATTGAATTGTACAGGTTATAGGTCACATTATAGGTGGGAAAAGTTTTGAAATGATTTATTGTGGTCTCATTTTTTTATATCACAAAAACCTGGCATTTTAACAGGGGGTGTGTACACTTTTTATATCCAATATATATATATATATATATATATATATATATATATATATATATATATATATATATATATATATTAACAGACATATGTATGTTTACTATCAAAATTTTGAATCTCACAACAAAATCTATTCAATTGCTCAAAATGACATTTTGAGTTTGGTAATGTCAGTTTTATGAAATGTCGGAAATCATCACCTCGACATCCTCATTTGACCTTATTCGAAATGTCAGCAGGTCACGTCAGACCCTCAGGCAGTTGTGCTGAAGCTGCCTTAGGAATTTTACGTCTACAGTAAACATTTTTACAGTTTTCCAGGGGGCAAGCACCCCTGCACCCTCCACAACCCTTGCATATTAGATTGCACTTCAGTGAAGGAAAGGAATCTAGCATACAACACTTTTCAGGATTCTTGGCTAATTCATTCAAAGTGAGGAATAAATCAAATTTTTGGACCTCAAGCTTCCAAATTTCCTTGCAGTGAGAGGATTTAAATTCAGTCTTAAATTAAGGACAAAACCAGTCATTCTGTCAAGTTTGTACTTCTCAGATTTTTACAGACCTTTGATTCAGTGGAGGTGGTGGTAGGGGTCCGCCTCACAATCCACTAACTATCCTGAATCTTCTCCTGGGTCATACTATTTGTGGAGAAGGGGGCCAAACTCAACAAAACAGACAAGCATGTCCTAGAAAATTAGGACTGTTTTCAATGTTCCTTGGTGACTGAAGTTATAGCATTTTCAAAACTCTAAATTATATTTCTATAATTTTTCACTTCTGTAGAAGACTGTCTCTTTTCTGACACCATGTGATATCTGTGGACTTATCATGATGGTACGTAATTAACAGACAATGACAAAATATTTAACTTCCATAAAATCCTTATTTAGAGTAACTCATAAGCAACAGGTATGTCACAAGACATATAGCCTACAGTAGCCATTTCATTAGCATTTAAAGCTATACTTCTCAAAGATGACGTGGAAAACCCAGACTATTCAACGCCTAGGATACCCAACATCTGAATTCATTCAAAAAAAATAGTTGTGTAAGAACTTATCATAACCTTAGATGTCCTTCTCTTGCATGTTTTAGTACTCATAACAGTAGGGAGGTAGGGAGTTGCTGCCAGCAGCTCCACATTCCGGCCAGTATACCAAAGTCTTTGTTTCTGGAGGGTATGTGTGACATCCCTTGTCAGGGCCATAAACTGACGTAGGGTATAAAGGTGAGATCTGCATGCACCCTCCTCAGAATGAACTGCTGCATACAGTGGTACTCCTGTGGGTAGAAGGGTCCCAGGAGGACCCTTGGAATAACATGCAGGCTAGAGTCGGGGAAGTACATGGTTTGTGAGCAGTGGAGACATTGGAGGTATCAAGGTAATGTCCCCCCAAGTCAGAATGGCAAGCAAATGTTAAAGGAAGACGGGCAGGTGGGGGGATTGAATACTGCAACATGGAAGAGAAGGACATCTAAAGTTATGGTAAGTTCTTACACAACTATCCTATGTCTTTCTAGTCACATGTTGCAGTACTCATAACAGTAGGGAGAGTACAAGAGCTTTTAGGCATGGTTTTGGGTGGCGGACTGGGTTCCCTGGTCAATGGGCCCTTGGAGAAGAGACCTGGTAAATCCTGCCCTAGCTCTAGAGACTAGGTCCAGTTTGTAATGTCTTGTAAAGGTATGGACAGAAGTCCAAGTGGCAGTTTCAAGGATGGAAGTGTAGTCAATTCCTTTGAAAAAGGCAGCTGAGGAAGCAGCTGCCTTGGTAGAGTGAGGCTTGACTTGTCAGTGTAAGGAATTTCCATGGAAGGAGTAGCATAGGGTAATGGATTTTGAAATCCATGAGGAAATGCTTTGCTTGAAGACTGCCTTCCCTAGAGCTCTGGGATGGAAGGAGACGAAAAGTTGATCTGATTTGCTGATAGGTTTTGTTTTGTCTAAGTAGTACCTCAATTGTCTGCGAACATCCAAGGAATGGAGAGTCCTTTCTGATGAATTTTGTGGCTGAGGGTAAAAAACTGGTAGATTGATGGTCTGGTTTAATGAGAGTTCATTAATCACCTTTGGCATGAAGGAAGGGTTGGTCCTTACGGCAACTCTATCCTTGTGGAAAATAAGGTAAGGAGAGGTAACCATGAGGGCTTTGGATCTCAGATACCCTCCTGGAGGATGTAAAGGCCACTAGTAGAACTGTTTCAGTGTGCATAGCTTTAGGGATACTGAATGAGCTGGTTTCAAAGGGTGGCAATGCAAGCTTTTCTAGTACAAAGTTCAGATCCCAAGGGGGAGGGATAGGTTTCCTGGGAGGCTTGATGTGAAGCACTCCCTTGAGGAAAAGTTTAACCTCCAGTCTGGAAGCCAGAGGAGCGGAGATTGGCAGACAGGCAGAGATAGCAGATAAATGCTCTTTGACAGATGACTATGTTAGTCCTGAGTGCAGTAGCTCACACAAACAGGAAAGGACCATAGGTATAGAGGTAGTTAGAGGGTCCTGGTTTTTCCATTGACACCAGTAGGAGAATCTGTTCAATTTGGATACAAAGTTTCTCCTGGTACTGGGTTTTCTGGCCTCCTGCAGAACAATGAGCACGTCCTCTGAGTATAGGTGTCTGAAGGGGATCAAAACCCTATCACCCATAAGGTTAATTTCAGATTGACTACCTGAGGGTGTAGTAAGGATCCCCTGTCCTGTGTGAGTAGGTCTATTCTGTGGGGTAACCTGTGGTGATTGCCCTTGGCTAGTAAGTGTAAGAGGGGAAACCAATGCTGTCTTGGCCAAAAGGGGGTCACCAGTAGGATTTTTGGGTTGTCCCTCCGTATTTTCAGAAGGACCTTCTGAATTAGTGTGGATGGGGGGAAGGCATAGAGATACACCCCCCCCCCCCAAGAGAAGGAGAAGGGGTCCATTTTCCATGCTTGTGGATGTGGATTCCTTGTGCAGAATTTGGGCATCTGTCTGTTCTGGGCAGAGGCAAACAGGTCTGTTTGGGGAATACCCCACCTGTGGGTTATGTCTAGAAATACTTCCCTGTGAAGAATCCATTCCTGACTTGGAGCTAAAGTTCTGCTCAGGTTGTCTGCCATGACATTCTCTGTGGAAAGGATATAGACAGCTAGCAGATTAATGTGGAGAGATACTGCTAGGCTCCAGATCTGGATTGCTAGGCTGCATAGAGAGTAGGACTTTGTTCCCCCCTGCTTGCTGATTTACCACAGGACCCGTCATATTGTATGTGATTACTTTCAGGGTTCCTGGGTGAAGGACAGATCTGAAGTTTAGAAGGGCCAAGTGTAAAGCCCTCATTTCTTTCATACGGATATGGTCCTTTAGTATTGAGTTGGACCATGTGCCTTGGACCAAGAGTTGTTTTCGGCTTGTTAGTAGCACTGTCCCCCATCCCAAGTCTGAGTCATCTGTGGAGACCTGCAGTAGGGGGGCTGGGATCTGCAGGTGAATCCCTTGGTTGAGTTGAAGAGCTAAGATCCGCCACTGGAGTTCTTTCTTCAGACACTGAATTAAGGGGAGGGGTGTGTCTAGGGGCTGGGGGTGTTGACTCCATAGGTTTTTCAGGACCCACTGGATTTTCCTCATATAGAGTTTTGCCAGAGGCAGCATGGGTACGAGTGATGCCATGTGTCCTGGAATTCTTAAAATCTCTTGAAATGGCAAGGAAGTGTGGGAGAGGATTCTTTGAAAATACAAAGGTCTAGGATTCTTTGATCTGGAATGAAGGCTTTCACTATGTCTGTTCTGATCCTACAACCCAAGAAAACCAGGTCTTGAGAAGGAATCAAGAGAGATTTTTTCATGGTTTATGGTGAACCCTAACAGAGACAGGGTGGAGATTACCTGTTGTAGATGTAACAGGAGAGTTTGGCGGTCTTGATGAAGAATGAGTAGGTCATCCAGGTATGGGTATATCTGAATATCCTGAGTCCTGCAGTGAGCAATGATGGGGGCCAGGCATTTTGTGAATACTCGGGGGGGCAGTACAGAATCCAAAGGGCAAGGCTGAGAATTGCAAATGACAGGAGCCTATTGAAAATCTGAGGTATTTCCTGTAATCTGGGTGTATGGGGATGTGTAGGTAAGCATCCTTTAAGTCCAGGGCTACCATGAAAGTCTGAGTTGGAATTAGTGGTAATAGGAGAGGTAAGGTAATCATTTTGAAACTTGGAACTTTGAGAAACAGGTTTAGATAGGATAAGTCTAGAACTGGCCTCCAAGGGCCAACCTTCCTTGGTACCAGAAACATTCTGGAGTAAAAACCCCTGTTTCATTGCTGGTGTGGTACCTGTTCTATGGTACCTTGAACTAGAAGCTGCTGAATGATAGGAGGGAAAAGGTGGGTTTCGCTTGCAGGTGGTTGAGGGATGCCACTGAAGGGTGGTATCATTCACCAAGTCATGAAGTAGCCAGACTGAATGATGGAGAGAACAAAGAAGTTATGTCTTACCATAACGTTCCATCTGTATTGTTGATCCTGGTTCAGTCATTACGTATGGGTATCAGTTCTGACCTCGGAACCAAGCCGGCCATCTTCCAAGCTCGCATCAGCTACAAACTCTTGAGCTAAACTCTTACCCATAATTCCCCTCTCCCTGTTACCTCAGATTGAGTTTGCAAGTCAAAAGAAGGTAGAGGCTACCTCTGGTCAAATTACCTAAGAGAACCGGATGGTGAGATCCAATAGAAGACACAGGAGGGAGGGTCGTAATGACTGAAGGAGGATCAACAATACAGATGGAACGTTATGGTAAGACACAACTTCTTTATCTGATACTGTTGATCCTCGTTCATTCCTTACATATGGGACAGAGTCCCCAGCTACCTCTATTCCTGGGAGGCTCTCATGGAAGGACATTCCTGAGTACCATAGAACCAAAAGATGCTCTTCCCCTGGAGGCCAAATCCAATTTGTAATGATTGATGAAGGTATGAGGCATAGCCCAAGTTGCAGCTGCACAGATGTCATGTAAAGAAGCTCTGGCATGGAAGGCAGCAGAAGTTGCCACCGACCTTGTCGAATGAGCCTTTATAGTAGTAGGCAATGGGATATTACGTTGTGTATACATGAAGGTCACACAGTCTTTCAACCATCTAGCTAATGTGACGTTCCTCCTTAAGGAGGAATTACAATTTATTTCGGAAATGTTTATGAGGAGGATATCCGGCAGTTTTAGTTAGTACTATAAAAGAGATTATGGTAAAAAGGGACAAAGGATTTTATCAACCTATATTAAAGGTTAATACACAAGAAATCAGGGATATTGATTTACAGGCAGTTAATGTGGGAACTGGCAAAAAGAAAAGTAAAGAAAGAGAAGGGAAAGATAGTTTGTACTTTATTACTACTTACACCGTAGATACAGAATTTCTGGTTAAGGTTATACGAAGGAACTGGGAACTTTTGAAGTTAGATGTGAATGTTTCCAGCAAAATCAGAACTCCACCCATAAATGTATATAGGAAAGATAGAGCTTTTAAAAATCTTTTAGAAAGGAATTATTTATTTATTTTATTTTACATTTGTTGACCGGGCTAGTCTAGCTGGATATATGTCCATTTTCAGTAGAGGCCCGGGGAGAAAAGCTCCACACAGTTTAAACAATGTTAACATAAACAACAAAAAAGAAGAAAAAAAACATATTTATACATTTTATACATTTACTAACAGGGAGTCCGTCACATATGAGTACATAATGAAGGTAACGTATCATTTTAATAGGCTTAGAATAGTTAATAAGAAGGTACATTTATGTGTTGCTAAAGAGTATTAGTTGAAAGAAAGAAGTTAGTAAAAGTGTTGATATAGATAATAAAGGAAGATAATGAAAATATATGGAGGGGTTGTTAGGTAATGTGTGTAGTAGTGATACGAGTCACTTTAAAAAAAAAATGCAGTACTAGTAAGGAGTGTGAGGAGAGGAAGCATGGTAGTATCTAGAAAAAAATAGAAATAAAGAAATATGGATAAGATAAGTTAGTGAAAGAGTGGGTTCAGAGATGAGAATTTTAGATGAGTAAGTCAACAGTAGATAGGTTGGTCAGTCTGGTTTAGAACAGGGGCACATCCAGTGTGTTTTTAGGTGGAGTTTAAGCCTATTTTTAAATACAGCAATTGAGGGAATTGTGGTCAGTTCAGATGGAAGTTGATTCCATGTTTTTCCAATGGAAACAGAAAATAGAGAGTCTCCTGCTCTATTGTTTGATTTGTTGATGTGTACAAGAGATTTTTGTGATGATCTTAGGGATTTAAGGTTTACATAGGGGTGGATAAGATTTGTTAGGATGGGTGTTTTTTCAGGTTGATACAGAATTTTGTGGATGATGGTAAGTTGATTATATTTCAGATGCTGTTGAAGTTCAAGCCATCCAAGGAGCTTAAGATTAATACAGTGATGAGTTCTGTAAGGGCTGCTGTGGCAAATCTGGCTATGTTATTAAATGAGTTTTCTAGTTTTTTAAGGTTATTTTTTGACAGATTGGTAAATATGGGTGAAGCATAAAGAAGGGTGGACATAAGGTGAGTGTGGGCAATGGTAATTCTAGTTGCAGGAGTAAGGAAGGATTTGATCCTATAGAGAGAGCCTATTTTTTTATTGGTAGTTTTCAGAATGTTGTTGATATGGGCCTCAAAGTTTAGGTTATTATCTATGGTGATACCTAGAAGTTTGGTAGTTTGATCTTGGGTTATTAGTGTACCGTCACGAGATGATAGACAGAAGTCTATAGGTGGAGATTTACTGGTAGGTGTGAAAAGGAGAAGTTTGGTTTTTTTGGGGTTTAGTAAGAGGCAGCGTTTTGTAAACCATAGTTCTACAGAATTAAATGTGTCTTGAGATAGGGAGTGAAGATGAGATACAGATGATGCAGTGCATATTAGTGTAGAGTCATCTGCGTATTTGATGCATGTGGCTTGGGGAATTACTTGGTGTAGATCATTAATGAATATAGAGAACAGAAGAGGGCCCAGTATGGAGCCTTGAGGAACTCCAATGTTAACTGGTAGCTGAGTAGATAGTGTTTCCATAGTACAGCTTGATGTCTGTTATTTAAGTAGGAATGGAACCATTTAATGGCTAGTGTGTCAAGAGAGATTTAAGAATGTTAATGAGAATAGTGTGATTTACCATGTCGAAAGCTTTGGATAGGTCTATGAAAAGAGCAGAGGAGAGCATGTTAAGGTTCCGGTTGTTATTTATACTGTCAATAAAGGAGAGGAGGGCAGTAGTAGTGCTATGGGAGGGTCGGAAGCCATGTTGGGTGTTGGAAAGTAAGTTGTTATGGAGAAGGTGGTCTAGCAATTGCCTATGTATACATCTTTCCATGATCTTAGATAGAGGGGATAGTAGGGCTATGGGACGATAGTTAGAGAATTCAGTGGAGTCTCCTCCTTTGTGAAGGGGAATAATGTGAGAGACTTTCCAGAGTTTAGGGATATATCCTTCAGTGATGATTCTATTAATGAGGATGGAGATGGGGTAGGCAATAGATTTGGCTGCTAACTGTAGATATTCAGATGGTAGTTGGTCAGCAGAAGGAGTACATGGTTTCAGTTTTTGGAGAAGGGTGAGAATAAATGATGTGGGGACAGGTTGGAAGAGAAATTATCTTCATAGAGTAGAGTCTTGTAGGGCAGTTGGAAATTTTAGGTGTGGAAGATGTAGTATTTGTAAGCATATCTCCACCACAGGAAATAAAATAGTAGTAGCACATGAAGTTATCTATATTAAGGGACATTTTGATTATAGTAGCACATGAAGTTATCTATATTAAGGGACATTTTGATTGTTTTAGTAGGAATGTTGTATATATTGCTAGATGTGACCAATGTCCAGCATTTTATATAGGTAAAACTTGTCGAACATAAAAGATAGGTGAGCATGTTTTAGACACAAGACATATGAAAAATACTAATGCCCTGTATAGACATATTAGACAGCATCCCAAGCATGAATTTAAATTTAGTGTGATACAACTAATTATTAAGGATGCTCAAGGATGTGTATTGGATGTCCATTTGGACATTAGTGAAATGAAGTGGCAAATAAGATTAGATGCCACCACCTATCCGGGCATTAATGACAGTATTAGTATCTTCCTTTTGTTAAAGTTAAAACATATTTTAGGATAAAGTTCATGTATAGACCTGGTCCCTTGTAGTATAAGTAACTCTGATCAAGTTTTTAAAAGGTTTATTTTGAAAAGGTTTATTTAATCATTTGTAATATTTTAAAAAATTATTTTGAATGTTAAGCATGCTTTTATATATTAATATAACTATTATTTTAAAATTCCCCTTGTTGACCAACTAAATATACGGTTCATTTTAGACGATATGAAATTTGTGTGAAATATAATTGTTACAATAAGTATTTGAATTTTATAGTTAAAAACATGGTTCTGGTTGAAAACATTTTTAAGGAGCATGTCTTTTTAATGTTGTTATGGATACCAATGATGTAATTGAATTATTGTTTAATTCATAGGTATTTTTAAAGGGAGTTGGAGTTTGGGCTTACTTGTTCTGAGGAAGTCCGTGAATGTAGGACGAAACCTAGGTTAACTTCTTTCAGTGTATTAGTGTACTGTTTTGGTGCAATAAACTTGTCAGTTTTTCTAAAAGAACAGCGCAAGTTCCAGTGTTTGGACTGCTCAAGTTTTCCGTGGTTGGATTAATGTGACCTTAGCAACAGCAGATCCTAATCTAGGTCCAGAATAGGCCAAAAATAACTGGTCAGATTTACGAGAGGACCTAGTCCTGTTCAAGTAAAAGCGGATTTGCCTGTGAATATCTACGGTATGTAGGCAATACTCTCCTCTGTTTGAATGATTGGGAAAGAAAACTGGCAATTCAATGGTTTGATTAATGGATATTTCAGAAATCACCTTTGGCAGAAATGAAGGATTAGTTCTCAAAGACACTCTATCTCTATGAAAAATCAAGTATGGACTCTTGATGCATAAAGCTTGAAGCTCAGAGATATGTCTGGCAGAAGTAATGGCGACCAAAAACAAGGTTTTCCATGACAAATATTTGAGGTCGCAAGAAGAAGCTGGTTCGAAGGGTGGCATTGTCAGAGCTTGTAGAACTAACGACAGGTCCCATGGCTGAATAGGTTCTCTAAAAGGGGGTTTCAAATGATTCACACCTTTTATGAAGGTTTTGCATAATTTGTGTGACATAAGAGAGGAGTCTTGGACACCCTCATGGAAATTAGATACTGCAGCCAAATGAACTCTAATGGTAGAAGCCGATAGACCCAATTGAAATAGGTCGGCCAGATACTCTAGTATTATCGACACCGGTGCTGAGAAGGGATCTACTTGTTTTTCTTTCAGCCATTAGGTAAATCTTTTCCACTTGCTTAGATAACTAATTCTAGTGAAAGACTTATGAGATGCAATAAGAATGTCCCGTACTGGTAACGAAAGATCAGTCTGCCTGGCAATCGAGGGAATTGGAGGATCCAAGCTGGGAGCTTCAGGATGTCCAAGTTGGGATGAATCAGGTTCTGCGGATGTGAGATCAACTCCAGGGTTGGATGGAGAATCAATGGTTGATCTAGCAGGTCAGGCCAAAGGAAGGGGAACCAAATCTGACAAGGCCAATATGGTGCTATGAGAATCAACTTGCTCTTCAACCGACGGGCTTTCTTCAGAAACTGGGGAATGAGGGGAAAAGGTGGGAATGCATAAAGAAGACCCGAGGGCCAATCGTGGACTAGAGCATCCCTGGGTGACTGCCCCGTAGGGGGAATCGGGGCGAAGTAGTTGCTGCATTTGTAGTTGGTCGGGGATGCAAAGAGGTCGTAGCAAGGACAGCTCCAGCAGTGGAAGATCTCCGTCGCTATCAAGGGATTCAGGGACCACTCGTGAGGTTGTAGAATGCACCTGCTGAGTCTGTCTGCTATCACGTTGGAACTCCGGGGAATGTGCGTTGCTAGAAGAAAACGGTTGGTAGCCATCGCCCATTGTCATATCCTCATGGCCTCTCGACAAAGGGGGTAAGATTTGGTTCCACCTTGTTTGTTGATGTACCAGACCACAGCCATGTTGTCTGAATGAATCGCAATTGTCCCAGACAGCAGCAGGGGATGGAATGCTTGCAACGCCATTAGCACCGTCCTCAGCTCTAGAACATTTATATGCAGTTGGGCCTCCAATTCGGACCAAGTGCCTTAGACTGTCTTTCCCTGACATAGCCCCCTCCACCCCCATCAGGGGGGTGTCCGTGGTCACTGTAGCCTTGGGTTGCTGGGGGGAGAAAGGGTGAGACCACTGTGACGGGTTGTGGGTCATCCACCAATTTAAATCCGGTTTGCACCTGTGGGTTACTCGAATCTTGGCTGAAAGAAGATGCTGAAAAGGATACCATTGGGTGAGCAGTAGCCACTGTAGAAGCCTCATATGAAACCTGGCCAGGGAGACAATAGTGATGGAGGCTGCCATGGAACCCAACAGCTGTAGGACAGAGTGAGCTGTTCTCCCTTGAAAGAATTGGGATCAGTTGTTGCTTTATCTTTAGAATTTTGTGCTCTGGAATGGATGCTCTGCAATTCTTTGTATCCAAGATGACCCCTATGAATTCTGTGGACTGAGATGGGGTGAGATTGGATTTTTGTCAGTTTATGGTTATGCCTAGCATTTGTGTATCAAGGAGAGTGTATGCTAGGGCTTCTTCCAATAGATGTCTGGTAGGGGCAGAAAAGAGCCAGTCGTCTAGGTATGGAAACACCTGGAATCCCTGTAGTCGCAAGTGAGCTGTGGCAACTGCCATGCACTTTGTGAACACTCTGGGGGCTGTAGAGAGTCCGAAGGGCAGTACTCTGAACTGGTAGTGACTGGCTCCCGCACGGAAGCGCAGAAATCTTGATGGCCTGTCCACTTTTATGTGGTAGTACGCATCTTGAAGATCTATCGAGCACATCCAATCGTTTTTTTTCCAAAAGCGGGAGGATAGACTGTATTGTGACCATCTGGAATTTTTGTACTCTCACAAACTTGTTTAATACACTGAGATCCAAAATTGGTCTCCAGTCCCCGGTTTTCTATGGCACCAAAAATAGTCTCGAATAAAATCCGGATCCTATCTGGTCTGGAGGAACTATTTGGATGACACTTTTTCTTAGCAGCTTTTCTATCTCTAGTGCTGCTTCTTCCCTTTGACTGGGTGGAACGTCAGGAAGGTTTTTTGATGGGACAGGACAAAAATCGAAGGGGATATGATAACCTCTGGTTATAATCCTTTGTATCCAAGAATTGGTGGTGATGGTTAGCCAGGCAGAAGGGTACAAGGAGAAACGACCCCCAACCACCTCCAGAGGAAAGGAGTTGGGCCACTCTTCAGGAGCGCTGGTAGGATTGGCCAGGAAAAGAGTCCCTGGAACCCTGGTTACACAGACCCCCTCTGCCTCAAAAGGGGCGTCTTCCCTGTGAGTTTCCCCCTCTGCCTCTAGGGGAGAACTCGACCTGTGTGTCACAGAAGGGACCCTGAGATTTCTTGAACCATATCTTCCACTCTTTTGGTTTCGGGAGAAAGCACGTTGAGGGGAAGAATAACGGACACCTACGGCAGAAAGGGTCTTACCATCCTGTTCACATCTGGCCAGTGTGCTTTTAACTTTGGATCCAAACAACGAACAGGCCTCAATGGGAGAGTTAAGAAAGGAAGCCTTGAAGGGTTCCGCGAAATTGCACAAGCGCATCCAGGCTTGTCGTCTCAAGACCACAGCTGAACCCGCCACTCTAGCTGCTCCTTCTGACGCATGAGATATCAGTCTATGGAAGAGTTAGATATTGACTTAATGGTGGCCAGCTGAGAGACCACTTTGTCACGGACATCATCAGACACAGCACCAGCCAAGGTTTCAGAGAGCTCGGAAATCAAATCCCTTTGAAGCCTGGTGAAGTGTGCCATATAATTCAGGGACCTGATAGAAAAGGTCGCTGATGCAAAGGTGCGCTTCCCTATCCTGTCCAGTCCTCGGGACTCTTTGTTAGGTGGGTGGACAGTCTGGCTTCTTCTTCTGCCAGATCCTTTTTGGTTGCGGCCGCCACCACCAGAGCATTCACAGGAAGACTTTTAGACCAATGGGGATCCGTAGCAGGAGGGGACAAATCTTATCTGGCCTCCAGAGAATAGCTTCGACGGTGTCAGGAGCCTTCCACACACGATGAGCCGGACAAGTTCATCGGCAGGTGGAGTAACCCAGGAGGTAGGGGGCCGGGCGCGAAAGGCCTGCAGGAACACAGACTTCTCAGAGGTCGGATTAGAGGGCTGCCAGTCACCTCTCTGTTTAAGGATTTCGAGGATATCACCAAAGGATACCTCAGATGGTGACCGAGGAGATCCTTCCCCCTCATCAAAGTCTGTGTCTTCAGTGAGGGACTCCTCTGTGGAGTCCATGTGCTTCCTCTTACACGAAGTTTTCCGGTGAACTTCCTCAGAGGGAGAAGCTGGGGAAGTCAACGGAAAGGGGGTTTCCTGTGGGAATATGTCCTGAGGCCCTTGTGTCCAGTGTCCACTAGGTGCGACTTATGAACACAGTGAACCAGAAGAGAGCAGGGAGATAGACAGCACAGTATCATCAGCAGAAGCCAGAGCCTTCTCCATCAGTTGGAAGGCTGGTCCACCCGAAGAGGGGTGAGTGTTCAGGACAGGGGTCACACCTCCCCTAAGTGGCTCAGCCTGCCGACCCGGAGTCCCGGATGGCTGTGAAATAACAAATTCCGTGTGTCACAACTGTCATCCTGGGTCATAGCAAAACTCTCCTGCCACAAAGGCAACTGCGGTTCCTTAGTGAGATCCATAAAGGGAACCGTAGAGGGGGAAGACTGTGCTATAACAATGGAATTCAAAGGCAATGAAGGAGGAGAATAAGAAGGAGTCTTTGGCAATGGGTGATCATCTCCCAAGAAAGGATAGGTCCTGGGGGGGCGAGATACCTCTGGCCAGAAGCACTTGATCCACAAGACGCAACACATCGTGTTCGGAAAGGCTTCTAGTGGACCTCACGGAGACTGACGGAGAAACAGGTCTGTCCACAGAAGAAACAAGCTCGGTGCCCACCTCACCAGTCCGCACCGATATTATTGGTGCCGAAAGAGACTGGACTACGGGTGTCTGCATCGAGGAAATCATTGGTGCTGAGGCCACGGTCTGCACTGACAAAAGGATCTGTGCTGAAGTGGTTGTTGGTACCAAAGCTGGAACCGACAAAATTGGTGCCAATAACTGAGGCGTCGGTTCTGAGAAAGATGTTGGAGCCAACGTGGTCAAGGTCTGCGGCGACTGAACAGTCGGTGCCGGTGTAGTAGTTGCAATAGTCTGAACCGAGGAGCCCCTCGGTACCGATATAGTAAAGGCTACCGGAGAAGACGGAGCCGAGATCACTGATGGCGCCGAAGGTCTAGGCACTGAAAGCACTGGGGTCGACTGAGTGAGCTCCGAAGCAGAAACTTTAGCCTTCTTAGGTCTTGGTTGGCGGGAGTCCCCAGCCGGGGACGAAGGCAGAGACTTGGCCTTAGTAGGATCATCCAAAATTTTCTTATGGGCTCTAGGCGGGGTTGAAGCCTCCGACCCAGAAATAGCCTCTGAAAAGGGAGATTTGAGAAGTCCCTTCAGCAACAACTTATTTTTCCTTTCAATCAAAGTTCTATTGGAAACATTTTTACAAATACCACAGGGCAGGTCAACAGATAAGTGGGACACACCCAAACAATAAACGTACAAAGAGTGTGCATGTGATATAGGTAATTTGTGTCCACAATCAGAACACCTTTTAAATCCTGGACTACCTTTTTTATCTGCCATGATAGAAAAGGTACCAGCAATGGTACGAAAGAATACCCAAATGTAATGAAGAAAAGGAAGGAATTACCAACGATGGTAAGGGAGAAATGACCTTGCGGTAAAAAGTGCAGAGTAAAGAGAAGAAAACTCAAGAAAATATGGTCGTTAAATGCGATAGGGTAAGAGACAACAAAATTGAAACTTTTCTGACAGAAAGGTTATATAACAGACTGGTCTGACAACAAATATCTATACTTAGCTCAAGAGAAGTAGCTTGACACGACCAAATGGAAACGCGGCACACAAAATCTGGGGTAACAGTGAGAGGGGAATTCTTCTGTTGGCTGTTGGGCGTCTGGAGACAGGAGCTTACCTTAGGGCTAGTGGCCAGCTGTAAGACTCCAGCAAAGTCCCTTTCCAGACTCTTTCCCTCTGGGATTAAAGGAACCTCAGACCTGTGTCCATAACGTACACTATCAAGAGGCACCGACTTATCTTGTGAATATAAAGTGGCCAGCTGTAAGACTCCAGCAAAGTCCCTTTCCAGACTCTTTCCCTCTGGGATTAAAGGAACCTCAGACCTGTGTCCATAACGTACACTATCAAGAGGCACCGACTTATCTTGTGAATATAAAGTGGCCAGCTGTAAGACTCCAGCAAAGTCCCTTTCCAGACTCTTTCCCTCTGGGATTAAAGGAACCTCAGACCTGTGTCCATAACGCATTACACTATCAAGAGGCACCGACTTATCTTGTGAATATAAAGTGGCCAGCTGTAAGACTCCAGCAAAGTCCCTTTCCAGACTCTTTCCCTCTGGGATTAAAGGAACCTCAGACCTGTGTCCATAACGTACACTATCAAGAGGCACCGACTTATCTTGTGAATATAAAGTGGCCAGCTGTAAGACTCCAGCAAAGTCCCTTTCCAGACTCTTTCCTCTGGGATTAAAGGAACCTCAGACCTGTGTCCATAACGTACACTATCAAGAGGCACCGACTTATCTTGTGAATATAAAGTGGCCAGCTGTAAGACTCCAGCAAAGTCCCTTTCCAGACTCTTTCCCTCTGGGATTAAAGGAACCTCAGACCTGTGTCCATAACGTACACTATCAAGAGGCACCGACTTATCTTGTGAATATAAGTATGTTATGTTTCCTTGCTAGAGCAGACTTACTCTATTTGTGTACCTCGGGTTAAGCAACCCTCCAGTACCTCCTGCAGCCTACTTACTTATTTCCCCCTTCCACATTAGATACCTCCATCCTAATTCTATCTTTATCTACCTCTACTATCCCTAATTGTTAGCATACTACTCTCCTTCCCCCTCCCCCTTTCGTACCTAGTCCTCTGCTATACTGCCTGTTCCTGTAATCTTACTTCCTCCACACACGGCACCTCTATCATAGCTCTCCTGTGTTCTCCTTCTCTTCCACCCTGCTTAACTTCTGCCTCCATTACACTTTCTTATCGAAAGCATTCCTCCTGACCTGCTTTCTTTTTTAACATAACCTCATTTACCTTACCTGTTTTCCTCTCACTCTATATCCTCTACATTCTTACCTCTACTCATTACAGAAATTACTTATAATTTTCTTTCTCTAACTCACTGTCTTACCTGTTTTTCTCCCTTCTCTGATTGTTTCCTGCTGAACTTCTCTCTCTTGTGTCTACCCGCTCCGTTCGCCCTGCGGGCTCACTCCGCTCCCCACCCTACCCCCAATTCCCACCCACCCCCAGGGGCCCTACCTTTATACTTGCTAAGACACTCCCCCTACTAATAAACCACTTATCTCATTCCCTTCACACACCACCTATCAACACCATACTCCAAATCCTACAACCACACCCTCTCTCCACACATCTTTCTAACTGCCTCACCTCACTCTACTGTTCACACCTCACAAACTCATACTTGCTAAACTCATCTCAATAGGAGCATGCCTTCAAGCCTTAACTCAATCTTTTCACTTCTTCTTAACAGCCTTCTCTACTACTATACTCTTACGTCCTATGAATATCCTATCCTTAGCCAACCTCCTGTATTAGCCAAACACACCACATCTACACTTCCTCTACCTGACCAAACACACATTAATATACTATCAACCTGTCCCTACCTTCCCCCTCTCTACCACAAAATACACCACTATAGATTCCAAACCTCTAAACGATTTTATCTAATACCCTGCAAAAACCTAAAAGTATTTCAAGTCCCACAAACACTTTTATTGATATATGGTGACATCCACCCCAATCCTGGCCCCAATACTCTCATAAGCCATACCCCAACAAATCTAACTTCTAACTGTTCTACGTCACCTTTCTCCTCTGACTCCCTCTGTATTGCTCACCTAAATATTCGTAGCATCAACAATAAAATTACACAACTCCATGCCTTAATTGATTTCTATGCCTTTGATATTCTCTGTCTCACTGAAACTTGGCTTAAACCCACTACCAAAGACAACGAATTTACTCCCCCAGGTTATAGCACCTTAAGGCAAGATCGTCTTAGAAAAAAGGGCGGGGGGGTGGCCCTTTTATACAAATCCCAACTACAAGTAGCCTTAATTGACTCCTTGCCCCCCTCCCCAGCTAATGCTGAAATACTCTGTGCCAAACTCCAAGTTAATAAAACCAAGGCTATTTATATCATATGTTCCTACATCCCTCCAGGCAAAAACATTAGCACACTAGAAAATATCCTAGGCTGGGTCTCCAGTAACTTTCCCCAGGAAACCATAATCTTAGGAGACTTCAATATTGACTGGAACTCCTGCATATCTCCAAAACCCTCCATTCACCTTAATCTCTTTAACTTTCACCAAACCATCAACTCCCCTACTAGAATACACAAATCAACCCACAAACAGACCACTCTAGATTGGATACTAGTTAACAACAATCCCCTCTCCTATAAAACAGGAATACTCCCTGACAACATCAGTGACCACCTCCTGACCTTTATCACTAAACAAAAATACTACAATCCCAAGCAAGCTACCTATCGTACCATACACAACAAAACAGATTTTAACCTAGCATCCTTTCAAAACGAACTCAAAGAATATGACTGGTCAACTCTAAAATACCTCCCAATAGACGAAGCAGTAACCCATTTCAATAATACCTTCCTACAAATTCTTGACCATCATGCCCCACCCCGCTTAATCAGACTAAGCTCCAAGGCAGCCCCATGGCTCTCCAAAACAACTAAACAAAATATGCGAGCTAGAAATAAACTATGGGCTAAATGGAGGTCCACAAAAAACCCTACCGACCACCAAAATTTTAAGCACCTCAGAAACACAACAAAGAAACTTATCTATCTAGATAAAAAAAACTATCACTTCAAATATCAGCAAAACCAAAACCCCAAACAATTTTGGTCAGGAATAAACAAATTACTCCATCCAGGGAACACCAAGACACCTACCCCAGCTACTCTAGCTCAAACCCAAGCTGCCACAATAGCCAACACCTTCAATGACTTCTTCTCTCAAACAGTCACCTCTCTGGCAAACACCATGACTCCCCCCCTATCCCTCCATATAACCACTACCCACAACAGCACCCCCAGGCTAAAGTTTAATACTGTCTCCACAACCTATATCGTAAATTACTATCTAAACTCAAACCTTGCACCCCTTCTGCCGACAAGCTACCAGCTGAATATCTTCAACTAGCTGCAACCGAACTAGCCTACCCAGTCTCCATCTTAATAAACAGAACTATAACTGAGTCCAAAATCCCATCCTGTTGGAAAATCTCCCATATCATTCCACTCCATAAAGGAGGTAACTCTAACGAACTTTCCAATTTTCGCCTATTGCCCTTCTATCTCCTCTATCCAAAATAATGGAACGCTGCATACACCATCAACTCTTACATCACCTCTTGAATAACAACTTGCTTGTAGATTCACAACATGGTTTCAGGCCCTACCACAGTACCTCTACTGCCCTTCTCTCCTTCACTGACATAATCAACAAAAATCGCAACAACAACCTGTTCTCCTCTGCACTATTCTTAGACCTCTCGAAGCATTCGATATGGTCAACCATCAACTTCTCCTCCACACTTTAGAATCCCTGTCACTGACTCACTAGCACTACAGTGGTTTGACTCCTATCTAACAAACAGAAAACAAGCAGTCCTTTGGGACAGCCATCTATCCTCTCAACTCCCAGTGACTATCGGCGTCCCACAAGGGTCCATCTTAGGTCCCCTACTTTTCTCTATATTCATAAATAACCTGCCTACTTCCCTCCCTACAACCACCTGTATACAGTATGCTGACGATTCTACTCTCATCTGCTCTGCTCCATCCCCAGTAGAACTCCACTCCTCTACCCAACTGGTTTTCACAGCTGCAGAAAAATGGTTTCAACACATCTGTCTCCTCCTAAATCCCAAAAAAACCAAACTTCTACTTTTCACTCCAACCCTTAAATCCACCCCAATCACTTTTCCATTGTGTCCTGCAATGGCACTGTCATTAAACCTGACGATTCCACAAAACTGCTAGGTGTTACCATAGACAATCAGCTGAACTTTGACTATCACATTGATTTAACTATCAAGGCAGTAAATAAAAAGATAGGTGCCCTCTACAGACTCAAACCCTTTCTTACTGCCACATCCCGAGTATCCCTTGCCCAAACTCACCTCATCTCTACACTACTGTATGCCTCTCCTTCCTTTATCAACATTTCTAAAGCTAACCTTCAGAAACTGAATCTAGCCTACCATAGTATTGCCAGATTTGCAACTGGCTCTCCTTTCCATACTCATCACTGCCTTAACTTAAAGAAACTCAACTGGCTAGAACTTCCAAACCTAATACTCCTACAGCAACTAGTCATGACTTTTAAAATTCTACATTACCCCTCCAATACACCCATACTGAACACCCTTATCACACCTTATAAAAATCTCACGACACTTCGCTCAGCCAACAAGCTCCTAGTAACTACTCTCAAATCTCATAATAAAGCAGGTGACTCCTTATTTGCAAATACTGTCGGATCATATTGGAATAAACTTCCCACTGAACTGACCTCCCTAAGCTCATGTCAGCTTTTCAAAAAACAGATTAGAAATTATTTACAAAATCACTGGCTATGCCCATGCTCCAATCCTGACTGATAACTGCTATACTACCTGCCTTCTTAGCTAACACTGTATATTAAATACTACCTTTCTCTTTGACAATGTTTGTTTCTTTCTTTTCAGATAGTGATATTTAATCTGTAACGATTATAGTATGATAGTGGAGCTTTCCTCCTCAACCCTTTGCAGAAAATAGATAATTATCTGGCCAGATTAGACCAGTAATACTGTATATTCATTTGTACTCTGCTTTTTTAGGCACTGTTTTCATTGTTTTATTGTTTGATTATTTTCTTGATTAGTGTTTTAGTTTCCTTTAACTGTATAATTAGTATGATAGTGGAGCTTTTCTCCTCGGGCCTCTGCTGAAAATGGACATGTATCCAGCCAGACTAGCCCGGTTAACAAATGTAAAATAAAAATAAAAATAAAATAAAATAAATGGGTAAGAGTTTAGCTCGAGAGTTTGTAGCTGATGCGAGCTTGGAAGATGGCCAGCTCAGTTCCAAGGTTGGAACTGATACCCATACGCAAGGAATGAAAGAGGATTAACAATATCAGATCCATTGTTCTGATGTAATAATCTGCCAGGAGGGAAGGGAGAGGGTGAGACAGAGGGAAAGTGGGATTGTTTTGGTGCACAGGAGGGTAGTCCTAGAGGAGGCGGTCTGGACTGATTCAACTGGCCTCGAAAAAGCGCAGTGGAAGAACTTATAGGAAACCTAGGAGTAGAGCTTTTCCTGGTTTGTCTACATCCTTTAGACTCTGGAGCAGTGTGTGCTGACTGCCTTCTAACAAAGGAAGTTTTCTGTGGATAATTCCTGGGATATTTGGGTATAGAAGACACCAGAAGGGGTTTAAGATTCTGAAGTTCCTTACAGTTTTCTTGAAGGGACTTAAGGAGCTCAGCTGAGGCTTGGCCAAATAGGGTTTTATTATCCAGGGGTGCATCCAGCAATTTTGTTTGCACATCCATGGGCAGGGGTTGTAGTCTCACCCAAGAATATCGCCACAAGACTGACCCAGATGCAGCAGACTTAGATGAGGCTTCCACAGCATCATAACTGCACTTTGAGTGCCTAGTTACTTGGGATGTAGTGGACAGAAGGGTGTTAATTTGAGTTTTAATGGGAGAGTCTGGTGCTTCAGATAGTAATGTGGAGGCCTTGGAAATGGTATCCAAGACATAGTTAGCCATACGTGTTTGGTAGTTGGCAGCTCTAATAGCCAGAATAGAGGAGTTATAGACTTTCTTCCCTAGTCTGTCCATGAAATTGCTGTCTTTGTCTGTGGGATAAAGAGCAGGCAAAGGTAATTGCCTAGATGATTTATCAGCAGAAACAGCAATAACTGCTGGGTCTGCTGGAGGGTTCCTAAAGAGGTATTGGGTATCCTGAGGGACCTTGTAAAAATGGTCTGGACGTTTAGCAGCTGGTGGTTGAGAGTCAGGGGACTGTGAAGCAGCCAAGAAGGCATCCTGAAAGGCAGGTAGCAAGGGGGCCACTGCCGAAGGAGAGGGTTGTTCCATTTGCAAAAGGTCAAAGTATCTTTTCTGTATCAGAAACTTCAGATGCTTGCCACTTGAAATGCTCCCTCTTGAGGGAGATTGTATCTCCAAAGGTAAGTTCTTCCCCTGGAGATTCAGGAGTAATGGAGTCTTCTTCCTCTGGGGTGATGAAATCTTTTGGGGACTCTATTTGGGATTCATATGAAAAGGATTCCTCTAAAGAGGAGTACTCTTCCTCTGAAACCTGTAAAGTAGGTTGAATGATGGGGGGGTGGGGCCTGCTGTGTCTTGCAGGGCCTGAAAAGCCTTAAAAATGCTCTGAGAAAAAACATCTCATCCAGGAACTGGTTGGGTTTCAGTGTGTTTACCTTTTTGTTTTTTATTTAAAGGAGTAGTCAGTGGAGAGAGAATCGGAGCGGATGTCTGGGTGGGAGAGAAGGAGCTAGGCCCTCCGATAGACTGAGTCATGGTTCCCCTCCGTCATCAGGATCTGATGGCTGAGTAGCCTCAGTGGACGTACTAGAGGTTTCCTCCACCCCAGCTTCCATAGTGGTTCCTGGGCCTGGCTTGGAAACCGATGTCTGGGAAGATGCCAGGCTTTCATCAGCCTCAAGAACCTACTCAAGACACCTGAGGCGCAGCAAGGGATTCCGGCCAAACTTTTTTGGTCTTCTTCCTCGGCGGCTCTTCAGATGGACCTACTCCCCCTTCCATACCGAGCACAAGACGTCTGAGTCTCTGATTTTCTAAATACAATTTTAGTGCAGCAAGATGGCTGCGAAGTGTTTTTGGGATGAAAGATTTGCAAATGGGGCAGGATGTATGGTCGTGGGCCTCGCCTAAGCAAAAAACGCATTTCTAGTGTGCGTTCTTGTGAGGAATTTGTCTCCCACAAGCACACATCCCCTTTCTAGCTGACATAACAATAATCAAAGGCAATGAAAAACCCAACAGGGCGCTTATCTGTATCGGTAGCATGAAACGGTCATCTGAAATGCAATCTACTTTCATAGGTTTGTAGGTAGGTACTAGGCTAGCGGCCGAAGGGCCTAAGTAAGCCTAGCCAACAAGGTTCCCTGGCTTACGCCACCCAAGAAAGTTATTTTCCTGTGCCCTTGTCTAGCAGAGCCACAGAAGTGATCTCCGGGGTATATTTCCTATTTCCCATCCACTCATCAAGATTTTTATTGAAGAGTGCTAATGAGGAACTTTGCTTGACATAGATGGGCAGCTTGTTCCAGAGTATGGGAAGTCCCTGGGACAGGAATCTATCCCTCTAGCATGTCCTGTTTATTGTGGTGGCTAGGTTTAGGTCCCTAGAGAGTGTAGCTCGGAAGGATTGGGATTTCTTTAGGTGTAGCATGTCCAACAGCTATGAGTTTGACACAGCTTTATATGTTAGGCAGTGATCACCTCGGAGTAGGCGATATGCTACGGAGTAAAGCTGGAGTTTTTTGAGACGGTCAATGTAGGGCATCTGTTTGAGGCCAGTAATCCTCTTTGTGAGGTACTTCTGTGGCCTTTCCACCTGCTGCAGATGTCTTGTGAGGTACATTCCAAAAGGGGCATTGTACTCTATAATGGCTCTAACGAGTGTCGAGTAGAGGGGAACAATGACCTCTTTTTTGCTGGATGAGAACCCTTTTGTGATGAGGTGTGCCATGTAGAAGGATTTCCTGACAACTGTGGCGTGGCGATGTCATTATCAAAGGAGAGACTAGTGTCCACCTGGGTTCCAAGGTCTCTTATCACACATTTGGCGTTAAGTAGACTGCCACCTATATGGTAGTTCATGGGTACTGAGTTTTTACCAAAGGGGATGACAATGCACTTTTTGTACTGAGCTTGAGGCCATGGCTCTGACATCAAGCATCTGTCTCAGTGAGGCCCTTCTGTAGGATATCCACATCATTTGGGGACTCGACTATGACTCCTAGTTTGCAGTCATCTGCTAATTTCATTAGCCAGAGGCCTTCTGTGTTAGCCTGTACTTCAGAGAAGTAGATACCAAACAGGAAAGGTCCCAAGACTGAACCCTCTGGTACTCCACTTGTCACTGGTTTGAAGTCAGATTTGGAGCCTGCAATTTTTACAGTGTGGGTTCTGTCAGTGAGCCAGTTGGCAACCCATCTTGTGACGTAGGGATTTATACCTAGTTTGGTGAGTTTAGCTATAATTCCATAATGGGGAATGGTGTTGAAAACCTTGGTGAGGTCAAGATAGGCTGTGTGAACCACCTTACCCTTGTCTAAGGCTCTGGTGACTGCCTCAAAGAAGTCGATCAGGTTCAGGAGGCATGATCTGCTTTTCACAAACCCGAACTGGGTGGGGTCCAGAGTTTGGAGGTTACCAGTGTCTTTGCTTATGAGTTCCATGATGATACGTTCCATAGCTTTACAGACCAGGCTCGTCAGGCTAATAGGGTGATAGTTCCCAGGATTAGTGGTGGCTCCCCCTTTGTGGAGTGGGATAACTGTTGCTGAGCGCCATTCAATGGGCACAAAGCTTGACGTGAGGCTATGACTGAACATGGTACTTAGGTGGGGAGCCAGTTCGTTCTGAAATTCATGTAAAACGCACCCTGGGATGTTGTCCGGTCCCATGGATGCTGTGTTTTTGGCTTTAGAGTGTGCAGCTTTTACCTGCGTAGTTGTGATTACAGGGACTCTGCATCCGTCCTGTATAGATATGGGCCCTTTAGGGGGTGAGAGGGGGGTAAAGTTAGCATTGAACCTATCTGCCAGGATGTTGGCAATATTAGTTGGTTCTGTAATTTTCATGCCGTTGTGCTGTAACTCAGAGCAGATCTGGGTGTTGCCATTGAGATTCTTGACATAGCTAAAGAATGCTTTGTGGTTGTCCCTAGAATCAGTGGCGATTTTGTTTTCGTAGCTAGTTTTGGAGGATCTTATAAGGAATCTCAGCTTCTTACTGAGGCTGACCAGGGAGCACACCTCCACTCATGGAATTTTACTCTCTTTTGCAGCAGTTTCTTCTTTCTGTTGTAGAGCTTGTTTATGGCAGGGGACCACCAGATTGGCTTCCCTTTTTTGGAGGATCGCGTCTTGCTTCTGTTTGGGATAGCACAATCCATGCACTTGTGTAAGTGCTTATAGAGTGCATTTGTGTAGGATTCAGCAGTCATAACTGTACTGTCCCATCTGCATGGGTGTCATGAAGTTTGCCACTTCTGTCTTAAGAAGCATGAAGCTGGCTTTGGAGAATTTTTTTACCGTGGTTTCCCTAATGGGGGGTGGGGGAAGGATGTGGATATCTAGGGTGATTAGCTTATGGTCAGATATGACCAACAAGGAGTTGACTTCAGGTATGGAACACCGGTCAATCATGTTGGTAATGACTAGGTCTAGGATATTGTTGCCCCTGGTGGAGGTGTGGATAAGTTGATCCAGGACACTGGAAGTTACGAATTCCAGAAAGCACTGAGCGAAGAAGTTGGTACAGGAGTAGTTTTCCCAGTTAATGGTGGAGTAGTTGAAATCGCCCATTATTAGGGTGTTTGGTTGAACCCTAATATTTTCCAGTATATCAAGAAAAGAGGAGTGGGAATCCTGGGGCATGGTGGGGGATCTGTAGCAAGCTACAATTTGGACTGCGGTTCTGCCCAGAGTTAGCTGCACTTGGATAACCTCGGATGCATTATGCTGAGCAACTAGCCTGGAGGTGTGGATATCCTTAATGAATATGGACCTTCACCTTTGGTGTTCCAGTCCAGGTTAGGTGGCCGAAAAGTGTGGTATGAGTTACAGCCTGGTAATGCAAGGGTGCTCTCTGGAGCCTTGAACCAGGTCTCAGTCACTGCACAGATATCGATGTTCTCCATTTTAAAGAGTGCTTCGAGGGAGTGCATTTTGAGATTTAGACTTCTAGCATTGAGTAGCATTACCCTCAGTTTTTGCTTGCCTATTCCGGTTACGGTGGTGAATTTGTCATTTGAACCTGGCCTAAAAAAGGCACTATAGGGGCAGCAAGAGCCTTAGCCAGTATCCGGAATCCCAGGGGTGTCAGGTGCAGGCCATCCCTGGCAAAGCATCATGGTCTATCGACCATGTCGTCCCAGACAGACAGATACTGGATCCCCTTAGAATGACACCAGAAGCTTAGCTAATTGTTGAAGTCAATCATTTTGTCCTTGTACTGCGGTATCATTCTGGGAGATGGCAGGATGCTACTCAAGGCTAGGGTCATACCTGCCTGGGCTACAAGATCGGAGAGCTCTTCCATGTCTCTTTTCATGTAGTCCAGGGAGATATGTCTCAGGTCATTCACACCAACATGGACAATGACAGAGTCATATTTGTACTTGTTGTGGAGTGACCTGAGTGCGTGGGTTATGTGGCAGATCCTGCCACTAGACAGGCAGCTGATGGTAACCTTCTCCTTGTTTAGCCTGGTGAGTGGGACATCAGTGTGCCTGACTATAGAGTCACCTATGACTAGTGTGTGTTGGGTACGTTGTTTTGCCTTAAGTGCTGTGGTTGAGTGGCACACTGAGTCTGTGGGCTGTGTGTCATTTGTGTGGTCTTGGGAGGGGTGGAGGTTGCTTGCGTTTCTGCTTTGGAGGTCTCTGTTGCTTGAGCAGATTATTATTGAGAGCCTCCACAAATTTTTTTTGTTTCTATGTGTGGATTTTTGTGGTGTAGGTTTAGTGGGACTATGTGATGAGTGTGGTGTGGTGCACGTGTTTACCTTCTCCTCTTGACTATCAATTTCAGTCTTGGTTGGAGAGAGTTTGGCCTCCAGTTTGGCTAGACAAGTGCATCTCTCACAGGTTGTAGTGTTGGGTGGTAGGAGGAGAGGGTTGTCTGTGTACATGAGGCAATGGCTACATTGCCCCAAGATGCCCAGAATCATCAGATAGACAGGAGAGAACACTGGGAGCTGACCCGTTGACATGCCTGAATAAAACACTATCTTCTAGACAAGTGAGGAAAGTGAGTACAAGAGCTGTTTTTCTCTAAGCAAGTAAGGAAAGTGAGTGCAAGAGCTGTTTTCTCTAAGCAAGTCAGGAAATAAGTACAAAAACTGTTTTCCTCTGGGTAATGAGGAAGGTTGAGTGCTGTAGTAAACTGTAGCTTATCTAATGCTTACAACAAGTTCTGAACAAGTGCTGAGCAAAGGGCCAAGGGTACTAGCTGCTAGTACAAGGGTCCAGGGAACTACTAAAGGGGCAGTGAATACCGCACAACGTGGCTGGGCTAATATATGCCTTCGGGAAGATAGCCCAGTACCAACCTATGAACCTATAAGCAAATTCAAGTGCTAAAACTAAGAATCTGTAGCTGAACTAGACTAGTTACAGGAAAGAAACAAGTGGAAATGTGAGCTTTAGAAAGTTGAAAGAGATGGAAAAATTGCCCAAATGGCCAATAACTTCAATTTCTGGGCAGAAACCACTCCTTATGTGGTAGATAGGTTACCTAGTGCTTACCACTCCCACTGATAAGCTAGAAGGCTTTCCTCCATCACAGAAAGGATTGGGGGGGGGGGGCTCAGGAGCTTACAACAGTCCTGGATACAGCAAATCTGTCTTTGGACTAAACTAGTTACAGGAAGGGGGGAAACAATTGCAAATGCGGGCTTTTAAATAAGATGGATAAACTGCCCAAATGGCCAATAACTACAGTTTCTGGGCCAGAAACCACTCCTTATGTGATAGATAGGTTACCTAGTGCTTAACACTCACTCCCCACTGATAAGCTAGCAAGCTTCCCTCCAACACAGACAGGCTTGGGGGCTCAGAAGCTTACAAACAGTCCTGGATATAGCAAACCTGTATCTGGACTGCACTAGTTATAGGAAAGGCAGGAAACAAGCGTAAAATTTTTTGTTACAGTTAAGCAGAACACACGGAGATTCTAGCAAAGATTTTTTTTTTTTGTAAAGGAAAAGGGAGACAGGAGAAGCAGAAGATAATTCAAGGTTAGGAAACTAAGTGGTTTGGCCTTCTCAAATGTTCTCTCTGTATTAGGTAGAATGAGCTAATGACACTAGACTGGAAGGAGTGTCCCAGATCAAATTTACAGTAGGGGCGGGCAACTGCAAAGCCACCAAGTATAACAGCAAGACACAAACAGGGAGGGAAGGTGGGGAACAATACTAAAGCTACTAGCCTACACTCTTTTAGACAGTAAACACTACAGAAATATCTACCATAGCAGAACATAAGAGAGCCACAAAATGAAGTTTTAAACAGATAAAGGAGCAAGGAGACTCTACAGAATGGTTGTAATTGTAAACAAATCAGTTATATGATACACTCCTTGGCAGGAAATCAGAACAAACAAAAAGGTGCTTAACAGGTAGGGACATTTTCCCCTTAATACCTTTCACACAGTGAAACTAGCTAAAAAGCTTTACAAACAGTGTGACAGTAAAAACTTATTTATCAGGCCCTTTAAGGCAGACAATTTTAGTTTAACAGTGCAGATTAGTTAATAGCAATAGAATACAGTAAAAAGTATGCAGCAGGCAATAAAAAGTGCTATATATAAATTGCTAGAAGCAATATATAGTAATAATAAGCAAAAAAAAAAAAAAAAAAAAAAAAAAAAAAAAAAACCAACATACTTACTGTTATATATCTCAGATCAGATTTGTAGTCAATGCCCCTCCTCCACTCGGCTCAGTGTGTATAGCACTGGTGAACATGAGTCCGGTGTTCACTGTGGTAGGAAAATTCTGAGGAGGGTGCATGCAGATGCCACCTTTATACCCTATGTCAGTTTATGCCCCTGACAAGGCACGTCACATGTACCCTCCAGAAACAAAGGCTCTGGTATACTGGCCGGAAAGTGGCGCTGCTGGCAGCAACTCCCTACTGTTATGAATACTGCAACATGTGAATAGAAGGACATCAACAGATATGACTAGTAACATCTTCACCAATGGATGAAGTGTTGGTGCAACATGACCGCCCTCTTTCATAGTTTAGGTGAACCAGTGGATGAAAGTTTTACAGGTATCACTGGATCTGTTATCTACAACACAGTAAGGGAAATTATAAAGATGGATACTGACTATCATGGGTGATTTCAGGACATCTCTTGCTATCACACAACTCTTCTGCAGTGCCGTAAGAAAAAAAAATCCTAGTCAGTTAAGTTTCTCTAGTGGGAAGAAGTCTGCTTGTTTAGGGCTGCTTCTAGGGAGGTCTCTCCTGCAACAGCAGATAAAGACAGGGTGGCCAGCATGAAATCGTTCAATCTATGGCTTTCTTTACTACTCTTGGCAAAGGACCTGAACCAGGTAGTCATTTAAATATGGGCAAGTAAGTATACTTTCAGTTTGTGGTGGGTAAATACTGGAACTAAGCATTTAGTAAATATTCATGGATCAGTGGTCAGCCCAAATGGCAACTAGATGAATTAAAATGCTGAATTCCCTATACTAACCTTAGAAACATTCTGTGTTTCTAGTAAACGGGGATATACAGCTACACATCCTTCATATTCAGTACAGCATCTGGTAACAAGACTTTAGAGTAAATGTGTTGAACTTTTTATGACAAGAAATGTGTTTGGTTTGTAGCTCTCCAAAATGGATCTTCGATGCCTATTTTTGTGCGCACTTGGAAGACTCCTAAATAAAGTTCAGTCTTCCTTTCTTCTAGTTGGCCCCTTTCTTAGGTAATGGAACAACAGACCTGACCCAAGATGGGGCTCTGAAATAACACTCAGCAGTGCACATTCAAATCTTGAGGATATACAGCCAACATCCATGCAGAAAATTTATAGGCAACTTCTTCACTTTTTGTCACCTCCCATTATAAAATATTCAGTTCATACCCTAGCCAACTAATTACTCACAAACAGCAGCTCTATGATTCTAAACAAAAGCACAAATAACAGTTCTATGGGTTTAGTTAACTTACCAAGATGTTTTCTACTCTGTAATTCAATACCCCTTTATCAGACCTCCTTAATTTGTTCAACCAGAACGTCTCCACTGGATATGCACCAGCAGCCTGGAGAATGGCTATAGTAGTTCTCCTACACAAGGGAGGTCCCCCTCTGGCAACTGTAGACCTATCGGCCTCACAAGGGTCATCTGCTAAATTAGGCAGAATATCTACATGGGACGTCATAAACAGGAACATAGAAAACTTACAATCCCTACACCAAAAACAATCTGGATTTGTATAAGGTAGATGATGCCTGCTGACAGATGACTATCACATCTGGCTACAGGAGCAAATAAAAAGTGAATCTAAAAAAATGACTGAGAAGAGAGTGCACTTGTCCTGTTTTATTGTTGATTAATTAATTTACTTTCTATTCTTGCTCTGCTAAATGAAGTAGATAAAATAGCAGTAATCTCAAGATGACTTTCAAAATATTTGACTTTCCTCGCTCATTAATGAAAAAGTTCAGTTTCAATTGACTGGATAATTGATTACTCCTTCTTTAATGAACCCCAGTTATTTAGCAAACACTTTTATAAACAGATACATTTTGTGATTTACAACGCTATAGCAGTTTTTAAAGATCACATCTAAAGGTGTGAAACAACCTTTTGTTTTGTATAAAAAAGTGTTTCATATATAAAATAAAAGGTGATTTTGCACCTATTTAGAAATAAAACCTTTCTAAAATTGGTTTCCGAATGCAGAAGACAAAATGCACTGAGCTGTTTTTATGGCATGAATATTTATGGCTGGGCATGCAGTTTGGCAAAAAAACCCACAACCTTTTATTTTATTTATTTTGCCAAACTGGCAATTTAACAGTTGGCCAATTACATAACTAATTTGCTATTACTTACTTATGCTAATTCAGCATAATTAGACCTGGAACCTGAAACTACATATGCTCCACTTGCCCATCCATGAATATTCATGCCTTAAACATGTTCAGTACATTTTGTCTTCCGCATTCAGAAGCAATCTTTTAAACATTACATTTTTTTTAAATGTAGCAAAATGCATTTTTCTTTTCGTGTTTGCATGCAGAAACTTGCCTTTAAACATGATCTTTAAAATCAGTGCTATAATATCATAAAAATTAGGGCTCTAAGGGAAAAGGGAAGCGCTTTCCTATATTTTCAATGCAGTCTGTACAGCTAGGTTACCAAGATATGTGCCCAGTTTGCAAAGAAATAGGAACTGTGAACAGTGTATCTGCTAATAAATTATAAAAGCTGAAATTTTTGAAAGCAGGCCTTAAAGTACATAATTACTTTATGACCACTTAATAACACAGTAAAAACATACGTCTTACTCATTAATTAAATGTGATTGCCCAAATATTGTCATTACCTGATAAAATGAATAAGCCTGTTAGTAAACATGTTTCTTGTGTGTCTGTTACCAACACCCCAAAAAATAAAGTACGATTTCCAACTCATTTCCCCATGACCATCAATATTACTAATAACCATTTATCCCAAGCTATTCTAGTGGAAATGTTAGAGCAACTCTGGCTCACAATAAATGTTATACGGTTCATGTTGCATTTTGTGCAATACCTTGGATTACTAAAAACAAAACTTATGAAAGCTTGGTTCACAACAGCATTCCTCTTCCAAAGCTTATTCAGCACTCCATGGCAGTTTCAATAGAAAAAGTTAACAGGGATCCAAATGACAGCCATTTATTATCTGACCTACAATGCAACTCAAGTGAAACAAAATTCAAGTATGTGCCAACTTTATTTGTGCAATCAAGCGCTTAAAAACCGCACAGCATAGCAAACCTCACTACTAAAAATTCTTCCTCTCAGTTTCAGGGTCTAGAGTTTAATCAAAGTACGGTTGTGTAAAATCTTACCATAAGTGTAGATGTCCTTCTCTTCACTGTTACAGTATTCCTTATGCAAGGGATCTCCTGCCAAGGGTAGCCCAATGTCTGGCCAGTATACCAAAGCATTTAGAGTTTACAGGTGTTATACATCACACACATGCTCCTTGTGCAAGGCATAGGGCATAAAGATGACGTATAAACGTACACACCTCAGAACAGAAATGCCCCAGGAGGAACAGAATGTCCCTAGGAACCAGGAGGAATGTGTGTATCCAGAAGAAGGAAAAAAATAAAAAAAATCCCTGGCCAAGAAGGCAAAAAGAAAAGGGCAGAGCAGAGGGGGGAGGAAGCAAGGAGCGAATACTGCAACAATGAAGATAAGGACATCTACTGTTATGTTAAGATTTTACAAAGCTGTACCATGTCCTTCCATATCACTGTTGCAGCATTTCTTACGTAAGGGATAGTACAAAAGCTCAAGAGGAAACCTGAGAGTAGGATAGCACTGAAGAGCCTCTATAAACCCATGCAGGACAGTCCTGGCAAAGCCAGTTCTTGCTCTGGATACAACATTCAATTTGTAACGTTCAGTGAAGCTATGGACAGAAGTCCAAGTAGCAGCCTCAAGGATGTAACTGGTATCCAGTCCTTTGAAAAAGGCACCAGAAGATGCAACAGCCGTTACAGAAGAGGAGTGTTTAGACTGATGTCCAATGATGGGGCCTGGATTGGCTGCAATGAAGTTCTGAGGTGTATATGTCTGTATGTCACCTTTATGCCCTATGCCTTGCACGGGGACCATACGTGTAACATACAATGCCTACAAACTCTAAAAGCATTGGTATATTGGCTGGACATTGGGCTATTCTTGGAAGGGGATCCCTTACATAAGGAATACTGCAATAGTGATATGGAAGAACATCTTTCAGTTACTACATTTTAGGAATTTGCTTATTCTCCCAATGATCACATCTATGGATTCTCTATGGGTACTTAGGTTTCATCACACCTGCCAAAAACATGATGGCTGAAACTAGCAACCCTACAGGTATTACATATACTCCAATTACCCACGCCTTTGTGGGCTTGGGATGTAGACAAACAAGAGCAAGCAGTGGACCAGACACCTGCATAAATAAATCATTTAACAATAATTTCCAAAATCCCACCTGTACTTCAACAGCATCTCCAGGACCAGCACCAAGCCGCTGGGCAGCATTTCGTTTCAAAAGCTGTAAAAACAAAGGCATACTTACTAACTATTAAGCACATTATGTATAGCAAACAGTATGCAAGATCCAGATTATGCACAACTAGCACTACTTTCAGAATTACGCAAACTGAAACATTGACAAAAATTACATTTGCATATTTAGTAAATTCAGTTTATGATACAGACTTTTCTGAAGCTGTAACATGTCCAACTGTTTAATTCCCATATGTTCCCAGTGCTTTTTCTTTTTTACAAATAGTCAGTAATCTGTGTTCTACTTTTCTGTTTCTGAATTTAGAGTTCTAAAAAGGCTTTACTACCAGGAAAACATGCAAAGCTATTGTAAACTAGTCTTCTTAATTTAACATAAAAGAAACATGATACAGAGAAGCAGTGACTGTGTTGCTGTACAGCATTTGTTACAAATTACATTCAAGTTTGTGCAATTCCTATTTTTTTCTGCAGGGTGTCCAATTCTTCAGTCACAAAGGTAGCTGGCATTGACAAGTAACAAAAAAGAATGGCCATGTGAGATACTCAACATAAGGCAGATCTTTGAGGAACACAATTGCAACAGAACAAAAAACTGGTTATCTTCCAGTATTTCTCATCATTCATTGGTCCATTTTTTTCTTTTTCCAGGCAATATCTTCATTACCAAGGACACCAGCAATGCTAATCTTGATGAAAAAGAAGTTATGTACTCACCATAATGTTCCATCTGTATTGTCCATTTTCATTCTTCTTCAACAATTGGGTTTGGATCTGACTTGGTATCCTTTTACAGTTCATGGATAATAGAAACACCTAGAGTTCCTCCCTTACCCATAAAGTTCTAATCACCTACCATACACCTCAGATCTTGTTTGCTGGCCTTACAGTGTCAAAGGTACATTAAAAACAGCAGTAGTATGAGAAACCAATACCTGGAGCCTTTCCTGATTATCTTCTTGCTCTTTCAGAAGTCTTACACTAAATGGTAGGGGGTTGGAGGGAGAATGACAACACAGATGGAAAGTTACAGTGAGTACATAACTTCTTTATCTGATTATGTCAATTTTCATTAATTTCTCAACAATCAGGACAGAGTCCCCAGCTACCTGAATCACCGTGAGGACTCTAAAGAAGAATACTCCTGAGCACTGTTTAGCTGAAAGCTGCTCTTTCCCTCAAAACCAGATCCAATGTGTACTGAGTAACAAAGGTATGAGGATTAGCCCAAGTTGCAGCCGCATGGATATCATCCATGGAAGACCTGGATAAAAATACTGATGAAGTTGGCATGGACCTGATTGAATGGGCTCTCAAAGGTTTTGGCAAAGACAAGCCCAATCTGTTATAGACAAAGGAGATGCAATCAGTTAACCATTTGGCTATAGTTACTCTTGCAACTGGCTTGCCCAATTTCGATTCCACAAAAGAAACAAAATTCATCTGTTTTTCTGAAATGCTTTGTTCTATTTAAATACAAAAGTAACCGTCAGTGAACATCCAACAAATGTAACATTTTGTTTGTGAAATTTGGAAAGAAAACTGGAAGATTAATAGGCTGACTGATGTTGAATTCTGATATCACCTTAAGAAAGGAAGGGTTGGTTCATAGTGCTATCCTATCTCTATGGAATATTAAATAAAGAGGCTTAGAAGATAAGGCTTGAAGTTCAGATGCTCTTCGAGCAGAGGTTACAGCTACCAAAAAGACAGTTTTCCAGGCTAAAAACTTTAGTTCACATTTTGCTGATGGTTCAAAACGGGATTGAGTCAAAGCTTGTAACACTAAAATCAAATCCCATGGTGGAGATGGATCTTTAAAAGGTGATCTCAGAAGAAGGGTACCTCTCTATAAAGGCCTTACAAAGTCTTGAGAAAACTAAGGTTGAACTGTTAACTCCTACATGAAAATAAGAAATGGCAGCTAGTTGTACTTTAAGAGTCAAAGAACTAGCCCCATCATTAAAAACTATAGCCAAAAACTCAAGAACTTTATGAACTGGTGCCATAAAGAATAAATGTCCTTTTGCTGTGCCCAAAAACAAATCTTTTCCATTTACTTATGTAAATCTTCCTAGTGGAAGCTTTATGTGAAGATTAAATAATATGACAGATAGGGGCTCAATGGAAGTGGAGAAACCATGTGGTCAGCTTTAGGCTTAAAACGTCTGGGTGAATCATGTTTCTGGGTGAGACAGGGGGTCTGGAATTGGATCCAGAATCCATGGAGAGTGAACTAGATAAGGGCAAATATAGGGGAACCAAATCTGATGGGGCCAATAAGGGGCAATGAGGATGACTCTGCTCTTCAACTGATATAATTTCTAAGGAAACACGGGGATTAAAGGGGTTGGGTGATAAGCAGAGATGAGATTGAGGGGGCCAATCCAATAGTGTAAGACAGCATCTCTCGGTGATTCCCCCGGTGGGGGGGATCAGGGCAAAGAACCTGTTGCAATTGATGAGGGGAGATGCAAAGAGGTTGCAGCAGGGTTGGCCCCACTGGTGGAATATCTTTTCTGCAACTCTCATGTTGAGAGACCACTTGTGAGGTAAAAAAAAATGGACCTGCTCAACTTGTCTGCTATCACAATGGATTTCCATGGAATGTGTGCTGCTATCAGAAATCCACTGGATGAGACTGCCCACTGTCACCTTCTCAGAGCTTCTTGAAACAAAAGGTAAGATCTGGTCCATTCTTGTTTGTTGATGTATCATTACACTGACATCTTGTCCATCTGCAGGGCAATAGTCTTGGAAGGCAGAGAGTCTTGAAAGGCCTGCAATGCTAGGAGTACTGCTCTCATTTCTAGGACATCTATATGCATGTTGGCCTCTTTGGGGGACCAAGTGCCTTGGACTATCTTTCCCAAGAAGTACCCCCCACACCCAATTTGGGAAGCATCCATGGTCACCACAGCCTTGGGCTGAGGAAGAATAAAGGGACGGCCTTGTAAAATATGATCTGAGCGAAACCACCACAAGAGGTACTTTTTGCATGCCGGAGTTATTCTGATCTGGGTGGACATCGGTTGATGTAATATAGACCACTGAGATGTGAAGGTCCATTGAAGCATTCTCATGTGGTTAGCTTGCTAGTGGAACCAGAACTATCACAGAGGACAATGATCCCAAAGCTTGTAGGATCAATCAAGATGATAAAGAAGAATTATGAATTATCTTTTTGACTTAAAAATGATTTGTTAAGGGAAGGGAGGCTGTCATTGATGCTCGTTTGAACAAGGCCCCTATGAACTCTAATTTCTGAGATGGTTCTAGGTGAAATTTGCTGTAACTGATTATTCCTAGATGAGAGCAAATCTGGAGTACATAGTTTTGTGCTTTTATCAGAAGATGTCAGGTCGCAGTGGTTATGAGCCAGTTGTCCAGGTATGGAAACAACCAGAATCCCTGCAGTCTCAAGTGAGCTGCTACTACTGCCATGCATTTAGTGAACACTTTGGGGGCTATGGTGAGGCTAAAGGGTAGTGCTCTGAATTGGTAATGACGGGCTCCCAGTCAGAACTGTAGGTGTCTCCTGGATCATCTGTTCATTTTTGTGTGATAATACATATCCTAAAGATCTACTGAGCACATCCAGTCGTCCTTTTGCAGAAAAGCAAAATGGACTGAACCTTGACCATCCGGAACTTTGTATACTGAACCGATTTGTTCAGATTGCCGAGATCCAAAATTGGTCTCCAGTCCCCAGTTTCCTTTGGCATTAAAATATGAGTAAGTTCCAGATTCTATCTGGTCTGGGGGTATGTCTTGGATGACTCTTTTTTTTTCCAGTAGCTTTTTTTTGTTTCCAGAGCTGCTGCTTTCCTTTGACCAGGTGAACATTGTGAATTTTGTTTAATGCTGAAGGAAGGCGTAGGGAAAAATAAATGATATAACCTCTGGAAATAATCCTCTGCACCCATTAATATTTTGTAATGTCTAGCCAGGCTCTGTGGTGCAGGGATAGATGACCCCTTAATGCTTCCAGAGGTGGACAATTGGGCCTCCTTTCAGGAGCACTGGTAGGGTCTGTCAGAGAAGAAATCTCGGGACCCCTGGTTCCACGGACCTCCTCTATAGCCCAAGGTGGCATCTTCTCTGACAATTCCCCCCTCTGCCCCTAGAGAACTATCTCCACATGGATCATGGAAAGGACGCTAGGGCTTCCTAAACCTTTTTCGACCACCTTGCTGATTCCTAGAGAAGGTTCTTTGAAGAGTTAAAAAATGTTAGACAGGGCTTTACTATCTTGCTCACACTTGGAGAGTGTAAATTGTTTTGTTTTTTTTTTTTAACTTTAGAGCCAAACAAAGAACTTCCATCAAAGGGTACATTGAAGGAAGAGGACTTGAAGGGCTCCGCAGAATCAAACAGGTGCATTCTGGCATGCCTTCTAACGGAAATGCCTGAACTTGCTGCCACTGAGGTACCTTCAGCTGCATGTGAAACGAGCCTCATGGACGAATTTGTGACAGACTGCAGAGTAGCCAACTGTAAAGCAATAGAGCTCTGTGCCTTGGAAGTACTGGTCCCAAAGAAGCATTTGGAAAGTTCTTTAATCAAGTCCTTGTACAGTCTAGTGAAGTGTGTCAAATAATTCAGCAACCTTAGTGCAAAGATTACTGAAGCATATAACATGCTTCCCAAATCTGTCCAACATCCTGGACTCCATGTCAGAGGGATGGACAGCTGAACTCTGTTCCACAAGTTCTTTCTTTGTGACTGCCACCACCACCATGGCATCTACCAGTACTCCTTTGCTACAAAACTCTCTTCCTTTCAGTGGTGCCGGGATGCTGTCTGGTGTCTTGGGGATTGGCTCAACAGAGTTGAGTTCCTTCCACCCCCACCTAGAGATCAAAATAATGAGCTCATCGGCGGGTGGTGTCACCCATTAGATAGATCGGCCAGACCCAAAAGCTTCTAGGAATATCTATTCCTCTTGGGAAGGGTTAACAGTAGACCAACAACCCCTTTGCTTGATGATCTCCAGGATGTCTCCAAAGGAGATGTCATCAGGTGAAGATCTTGGGGACCCTTCCCCCTCACTGAAATCAGTATCTTCTGTGACTGACTCATGAGGAGAGTCCAAGTGCCTCCTCCTGCACTTTCTCTTCCTAGGGACGTCTTCACTGGGATGTTACAGAGAAGTATTGGAAGATATAAGTATACCCTGCTGGGTAGGCTGGAAACTTTTGGCTAGCTGTCCCTGTGGAATAGAGTAATGAAGCTCAAGGCAAAAAGGCATTTGGGATGCAAGATCCCGGGGGGGGGGGGGGGTGGATTCATCCGTCTTTCAGATGTAGAGAACACTCTCTCCACCACCTCAAAGCAGAGTTCTCCAGGGAGGAGGCGACACATGGAGCTGAGAAGACATGCTTCCAGACCATCGGCTCCCTCTGACCCGAAGGCAGTTCATCCACAGCACAAGTTGCAGCCGAGCTGTCCAGTGCCAAGGCTCTGAAAACTTCAGAGTTGACTCTTAACATCTCGGATCCGACAGTGACCATATGACTCCAACAGTCACCTGGCTCTGACACACTTGGAGGTGGTGCAATCAAGGAAGGTATCATAGCCGAAGATACCACAAACTTCAGATTCAAACACAGACGGTCTCATAAGACTCGGATTCAAGTGCTTTGAAAAGTACAGTTGTGTACACTTACCAGAAATGTAGATGTTCGAGTGTATTCACTGTTGCAGTCATCACTTGTGGGTTATCCCTGCTGGGTAGCCCTCGGCCGGCCTGAATACCAGGGTAAAGATTCTCCCTTCTGAGTCAGCTGCTGTTCGTCAGTGGTATAAAGCAGGGCAGCCAATGCCATTACATCAGTTTTCCTTGCCCTAACCTATAGGAACCCAGCCCAGAAGGCCTGAGGAAGGCCAACCTGGGGGATGGCCATAGGTACAGATAGGTGTGAAGGAAGCAGAGAGAGAAATAGAGGGGGAAGGAGGGATGAAAAAAAGGACTGCAACAGTGAATACACTCTAACAGCTACATTTATGGTAAGTGTACACAACTGTACTATGTTCTTCGTGTTTCACTGTTGCAGTCATCACTTGTGGGAAGATTCATAAAGCTGAAGATAGGGTGGATGCTAGAAGGGTAAAGAAAAGAGGAACAGGGAAGCCCTGCTCTAAGTAGGTCCTAGCATGCCCTGCAAGACTGCAGAGGCAAAGCCAGCCTGGGTTTTTGAGAAAAGAGGCAAATGGTAGTGTTTGTTGAAGGTGTAGCTGGAAGTCCAAGTGGCATCTTCTAGTATGTCCTTGGTAGGGACTTCCCTGAGGAAAACAGTGGAAGTAGATGCTGACCCAGTGGAATGGCTTCGGACAGGCTTGGGAGGAATTTTTCCATGGAAGTGGTTGCAGAAATGGATACAGTTGGATATCCATTTAGAAATAGTCTGCTTGGAGATGGGTTCCCCTCTGTCCCTGGGGTGAAGCTGACCAGAAACTGGTCAGTCTTTCTGAGAGGCTTGGTTCTATCCAGATAGTATCTAAGTTGTCTGTGCACATCCAGTGAATGGAGGATTCTTTCCCACCTGTTCTGAGGGTTAGGAAAGAAGGTGGAGAGATGTACAGCCTGATTCAGAATTACGTCAGACACCACCTTATTCATGAAAGAGGGGTTAGTTCTAAGAGTCACCCTGTCTGCATTGAAGATAATGAAGGGCTCAATTGCCATGAGCACCTGCAGTTTGGAGACTCTCCTAGTTGAGGTTATGGTTAGCAGGAAGGAGATCTTCCAGGAGAGTTGTTTTACTTCTGCCGAGGCAGCTGATTCAGAGGGAGGTAAAGTCAATTTTTCCAAGACACAGTTCAGGTCCCAGGCAGGTGTAGGGGTCTCCTAGGTGGCCTGATGTGACATACCCCTCTAAGGAATTGTTTTAGCAGGGGGTGGGGGAACAAAGGCTCCTTGGTATGGGAATGGACAGAGACAGCTGAGGCATGGATCTTGATGGAAGAGTAAGATAATCCTTTTTGTAGTAGCTCCGCCAGTTAGTCTAAAATCAGACAGAGAGGCAAAGGAGCTGCTTGTATCCTTAGACTGACATCAGGCAATTAATCTTTTCCATTTTTCTGAGTATGATTTCCTGGTGCTGGGCCTCCTGGCCTCCTTAATGATATCCAGGACATGCTTTCTCAATAGTTGGTTATCTGCCTTTGGGATATAAGCCATGCGGATAGGTTGAGAGTTTGCAGGTCGGGGTGCAGTACTGTGCCTTTGTCTTGGGTTAGGAGTCCTTCTTTGAGAGGCAGGTTCCTGGGTGGCTCTTTGGTTAGGCTGAGTAGCGAGGGGTACCAATGTTGCCTGGGCCAATTGGGGGCAATTAGTATAACTCTTAGCCCTTCCTCTCTGATCTTTAGGAGCACCCTTGGGATCATTGGTAAGGGGGTGGGGAGGAGTAGGCACACAGGTTGCCCCAGTGGAAGGAGAGAGCATCCACCTTCCAAGATTTTGGGTGAAACTCCCTGGTGCAGAAATGGTCTAACTTTCTGTTCTGTACTGATGCGAAGAGGTCTACTTCTGGTGTCCCCCAAGTTTGGGTGATTGAGAGGAAGGTATACCTCAAAAGCTGCATTCGTGGGTGTCCAGGATACTTCTGCTGAGGTGGTCTGCTAGGATATTGTGACCCCTAGGGATGTACTTGGCTATGAGGTGAAGTCTCATCATCGAGGCAGTCTGCCAGAGAAGCATGGCTAGATGGCAAAGCGGGTAGGAGTGTCCCCCCCCCCCCCACTTGTTGATGTACCACATGACTGTGGTATTGTCTGTTTTGATGTGGAGCACCCCTGGATTCAGGTGGCTCTTGAAGGCTATGATAGCCCTGAGTACTGCCATCATTTCCTTTAGGTTGATGTGTAGGTCTAGGTCCCTAAGGTCACAAGTGCCTTGGGTGCACATGTCTCCTAAGTGTGTCCCCCAGGCTTTGTCTGAGGCATCTGTGGTGATAGTCCGACTATGGGGACGAATTTGAAAAGGTAGGCCCCTGTTCAGGGTGCAGACTTCTGACCATGATAAGAGTTCTTGTCTTAAGCAGGGAATTAGAGGCAGTTATAGCTCCAGAGACCGAGAGTGCTGGCACCATAGGTTTTTGAGGTACCATTGCATTTTTCTCATGTGTAGTCTGGCGAAGGGCACCAATAGGACGCAGGATGCCATGTACCCCAGAGCTTGAAGGAACTTTCTTGCTGTGAAGTGTGTTCTGTAAGCCAACTGTGGGAAGTATTAGGGCAGAAAACTTTGTTTTTCTGGAGAGAGGAAGGCTCTTTGGGTGGAAGTGTCCAACAGAGCTCCCAGGAAGGTGCTCTGTCTGGTGGGTTGGAAATGGGATTTTCCTTGTTGATGGTGAATCCCAGAGAGGTGAGGAGGGTTTGGAGAAAGTTTAGGTCTTGCAGGAGCTTTTTTCTGCTGTCTGCCTGGATGAGGCAGTCATCCAGATAGGGGTAAATTTGAATGTTTTTCTGCTTGCAGAAGGCAATGACAGGGGCCAGGCATTTAGTGAAAACCCTGTGAGCAGTAGAAAAGCCAAAGGGCAGAGCAAGAACTAAAAGTGTTGTGAGCCTGTCCTGAAGTGAAGGAAACTTCTGCAGGACTCCCTTACAGGGATATGGAGGTAGGCATCCTTTAGGTCCAGGGTGACTAGCCAGGCATTTTGGGTCAGCATGGGCAAAAGTTTTTGGAGCGTAAGCATTTTGAATTTTGGCACTTGCAGTGAAAGGCTTAGTGTGGATATATCCAGAATAGGGCACCAAGTGCCCACTTTTCTGGGTACCAGGAACAATCTTGAATAAAACCCTTTTCCAGCTTGTTCCTGGGGTACAGGCTCCACTGCTCCTTGAGCACAAAGTTTCTGAATTTGTCTTAGATCTTCTGCCTGCTGATTTGTTGGAATGTCTGGGTACCTTGATAAGATTGGGCTCTCTTTGAAGGTATCATTGGTAAATGATTTTTAGGACCTACTGGTCCTTTGTGATGGGTGGCCAGTTGTATTTGAAAAGGGATAGACATCCACTTAACCTTTGGGGGGTTGGGGCAGAGGGGGGATGAGGAGTCATTGCAAATCCTTAGGGTAGGAAGTGGACTTAGAACTCCCTGCCTTGGGGGTTGTAGAAGTCCACTGTCTGGGCCTCTGCTGTCCTTGCAGTTGCTGCCTGGGGGATCTGTCCTGGCGCCCTTTTCTTTGCACAGGCCTTGATTGGGCAGGAAAGGACCAGTGTTTGGTGGTTAAGTTCCTGCTGAATCTGGGAGGTCGGACCTGGAGAAAATATTTTAATGTCTGAATTGATTTGGCTTTATTCTCCATTCTTTTGATCACCTCCTCCACCTTAGTTCCAAACAAGTGGTCTTAACTAGGGGGGTGTCAAGGAGTTTGGACATGACATGGTCAGGCAGAGGCTGCTTTTTCAGCCATGCAGGTCTCCTAATGACTGACCCTGCCACCGCAGCCCTGCTAGAGGGTTCTAGGGCATCGTATCCACAGTGAAGGGACTGCTTTGCCACTTGACAGCTGGAGTGTAAGAGTTCACCTAACTCTCTGGAAGTTGAAGTGTCTGGCAAGGAGGACATTTTCTCCTTTAATAGCTCCAAGATATGTTGCTGATATTTTAACACATGGAACTGGCAGTTTAGAGCTCTAATAGCTAATGTGGCAGAGGTGTATACTTTTTTTACCCCATTTGTCCAGAGCTCTGCTATCCTTGTCAGACGGAATAGGGTTTTTGGAGGAACTGGCCCTAGCCCCTTTGAGTCCCTGGGTGATGGACTCTGGGTCTGCTGCAGTATTTTTAAATAGGTGTTTGTGGGTGTTTGGCACCCTGTAGTACCAGTTTGGCTTTCTAGGTGCAAGAGGCAGTGCATCTGGTGTGAGGCTAGACTCCATGAAAACATCCTCCATCACATCTAAAATGGGAGGAATGGCTAAGGGTCTGTGCTGGAGAAGATCCAGAAACTCTCTAAGTCTCTTCTTGGACTGGGAATAATTCTGAGCTTCTCAATGGAAATGTTCCCTAAAATTAGGCTTTCAGACGACTCTGCCCTGAAGGCATCCAGCAGCACAGCAGAACTCAGTGAGGCGCCTCTCTCCAAAAGATAGGTCCTCGGGGGTGCAGATGGGATGGATTCCTCTGCATCGGAATCTTCAAAGGTGGTAAGGGGCTGTTGTTCATTGTCTGAATCCAAAAAGCCAGATTCTTCAGTATCAGGTTCTGATAGAATCTCTGGGAAATGTTCCTTTTTCTTTTAGCTGGGGTAGTCTGGTTACCTCTGGTAAGTGTGATAAGATCCTCAGCCATTTTGAGAAGCTGTTGTGACTGAGGAAGATGGCAGCTAGGAATTGTTTTCTTTGGAGTGGTTCTGCTTTTAGGCCTCAGTGTTGCAATGGGCCTGGGTGCGGCTGTAGCCAGCGGCGTGGTTGTCGGTCTTTTTCTTGCATCAGTTATCCAAAAAGCCTCCTCAGAAGCTGGTGCCTGCAGAGCAGCTCCGGACCCAACTGCGGGGGTGACAACTGAAAACTCGGTGGATGTAGTGTGATCCAGTGGCATACCGGACTCCGAATGGGTCTTGGTAGAGGCCTGCGGCAGTACTGAGTCGGGTATCAGGGGCTACGTAGGCGCCTCACTGAGTTCTGCTGTGCTGCTGGATGCCTTCAGGGCAGAGTCGTCTGAAAGCCTAATTTTATGTGTTCTGTCCCTTTCTTTATCCTGTCTCTTTTTGGGGATATCCACTGTATGCTCACCGATGGATGCCATTTCGTACTGCGAAGGACTGTCTTTAAAATGCCTAGCTACAAATTCTATTCTATGGCGAACGGTCCTAGTGTTAAAGAGAGTGCAGAACTGACAATCGTTGACGTTGTGGTCTAGGCCTAAACAGGTTACACACAGATTATGAAAGACTCAGTGTGGTATTTGTTTTCCACAGCGGAGACAATTTTTTTTCTTCTTTTTTTTCAAATATATTTTTATTGAATTTTACAAACATATATATATATATATATATATATATATATATATATATATATATACACACAGATATATATAAAACAGTTAGTACAAAAACTATGCATTTATAAAACAGCAGTTATCTTACAGGGAAACCTACATCTTAGAGAGTAATATAAGCAGTAAAGACCCCAATAACCTATTACAGTCAAAGTCTAGAGATACAAATGGAAATGGCTTGGAAGGAGGAGTATACGACTGTCTTAAGAAGAAAGAAAAGCGGTAAGGATGGTATACCCATATAAACCAACTATTTACATCATGTACAACTATTTATACCATATTTACAACATGGATGCCAGAGGATAACAAAATACTTTGTAAAATGAAAAGTTACAGTGTGATGATAACAATGTCTAATGATTATAGGGCCAGATATGATACCGATGGAGGATTTCCTGGAATGTAGTGTTAGTGACCCACATTTTGGAAGATTACTTAGTTTGGATTAGGTCAAAAAGGCTGCACCAGTACTTCTGAAAATATTCTTTTGGTTATTATTACGTTAACTTATGTGCAGATATATATTTGATTGTCATTGATGTAAAGTTTTCCCAAGCTATTGCTGAGGGATTGACCCAATTCTTGGCTCTAACATATATGAGAAGAGCACAGGCCGCAACACAGATGTGGAAATGGATACCCTTATGAGATTTAGGAATTATATTTAGAATCATGGTTTGCCAAGAAAATATGTTTTTTTCATATCCCATTTTTTCCAACTGAGTTCTGAGAGAACACCAAAGTTTGTAAATATTCTTACAGCTCCAAAAGATGTGAAGTATATCTACATGTGGAAGGGAACAGAACGGACAGGTTAGGTTTTTATTGTATCCAAATGTCAGTAAGACTGCTGGGGTATAGTAGGAATTGTTGTTTATCATAAGTTGAGTGTAAATTAGGTTTTTGAAGGGGGTTAGATTCAGGGTATTATTGATTGCTTCGCACTTAACTCCATAGAGATTTCTCCTTGTATACTGTCCCAATATTTGGAAAACAGAAGTGAATGATTGCACTTAATGCTTGACACAAGTTTACAGGTATTCAAAATAATTTTGTTCGGTAGGGAAAGTGATTTAATGATAGACTGTGATACTGTAATGTCTTGCTCCTTCACTCTATAGCAAGAAAAGTTTTGTTTTATAAGTGAGCTAATTTGTCTTAAGATAGGATCATTTTTGTTAGGAGCACCAAATAAGACTTTGAACTCAGCACCATTTTTAGAGTTATAAAAGTGCTAAACTATGGCTTTCTTAATAATAGGGAAGTTTGTTAGATCGATCATTTTATTATTGATTTTTAAGTTAGGGTTTAGGTGAATAGGTTGGAGAATGGGTACAGTACTGTGTAAATTTAAGGTCATCAGAGTTTGAAAGATGCAAATTTTGTTCTTTGGTGTAGGCAAGATCTCAAACTTGTAGTCACCATCAGGTGCTAGAAAAGGGACAGCATATGGATTGAATTTTAATGAATATATATAGTTGCACCAGATTTTGATCCAGGTTGGGTACCAAGATTCAGAAGAGGGATCATAGCAGGCTATACGAATTAGATGGCTAGCATTAATGATGTGGTAATATAAATTAAAGTCCGGGAGACTTAAACCACCTTTGGTCTTTGGGGTGATTAGTTTCCTGTATGATACTCTGGTTGATTTAGGAAACCATAAAAACTTTGAGACTGTGGTTTCCATTTTTTTCTGAAAAAATTTTTCGGAACATTTAAAAAGATGGAGTTAAGATGAAAAAGGATTCTAGGCAAAATATTCATTTTAATGAAGGCGGATTTTGATAGCAAAGAAAGATAGATGTTTTTCCATCTAGTTAGATCGCTATTAATCTGATCCCAGACTCTATATAGGTTTGCTTTTATTAGTTCTTGGTGAGGGTGTGTGAAATTTATTCCTAGGTATTTGAGTGTATATTTGAGAGGAATGTCAGACAGGGGGAAGTAATATTCTAAATGGTTTTCCGGGTTTAATGGAAAAACAGATGATTTTGCAGGGTTTAATTTATAATTAGCAGCCTCAGCAAAAAGATTAATAGAATTTCGGATTTTATGAAGATCGGTGTTAGGAAGCTCAAAATAGATGTTTAGGTCATCTGCAAATGCAGAATAATTTATAACAATGTTAAAGACTTTTGGGAATACGATAAGTCTTTTGTTTAACCCAGAGAAGGAAAGGTTCGAGATATAAATTGAAAAGTTAAGGCGAGAGTTGGCAGCCCTGCCTAGTGCCATTGGTAATTTTAATAGGGCGTGATAAAATTTTATTTATATACAGGGAAGTAGAGGCATTGTTATGAAGCATCTTAATAGTGTTGATAATAAGATCGGGAAAGTTAAAGAATTTCATGGTTAGGTAAAGGAAGTTTAGATCAACATTATCAAAGGCTTTGGTAGCATCTAGCGTGAGTGCATAGCGCGGTTGGTTATCACTTTTTAGAAACAGCACTAATGTTTTTAAGGTAGGAGTATTGTCACACAGCTGCGCTGTTTCATAAATCCCAACTATTCAGAAAAAATTATTGTAGCTATAACTTTCTGAATTCTATTAGCGAAAAAGGTAGATAAGATTTTGATGTCAACGTTAATAAGGGCAATGGGCCTATAGCAGAGAGTGTTGGACTTGTCAGAGTTTGGTTTGGGATGAAAACTGTTTTTGAATTGTTCATCAGTAATCTCTTTAGAGATGGTATAATTATACATGGCAAGGAGTGTTTTAGAAAGATGACGACTAAAAGTTTTATAAAATTCTCCTGTAAAACCATCAGGACCTGGCACCTTATTTGGTTTAAGTTTTTCATTCAGTGTTATGGGGCTGTTTAGAAGGGTGTTTTGCGCGGAGGATAATTTTGGAACAGATAGCTCATTTAGGAATTTTTTGTGCATTTCATTTAGGGTCTGTTTTTTTGGATTATAGATTTCAGTGAAGATATTTACAAAAGAGTTAACAATATCTTCATTACTGTATAAGTTTTTCCCTTTGTATTTTATTTCATTGATATAGTTTGGTCCCTCTTTGATGTTTATGAGTCTAGCTAGTGTTCTGGAGGGGGTTTGGGCCCATTCCGAATATCTGTGAAGGAGTTTGAGTTCTACCAAGGATTGATTTTGTAAGTGAAAGGAGTAAAATTTTTTTGTATCTCATGTAGTTTCTTTTCCAGTTCAGGAGAAAAATCTTTTTGTAGTTGTGCATCAGTCATCTTTTTCTCATTGTTGAGGTTACTGATGTACAATTTCTCTTTTTTTTTTTTATAATAAGATGATTTTTGTATGAGTATTCCTCTGATGACCGCTTTGGCCGTAGCCCATTGGATATCTAAGGGGGTGGTGGATAAAAGACAGCGAAGACAATTGTTTACTTTTTTGGACATTGGTTAGTGCAAGAGAAAGGGCCCCAATGGGCTAGTCAGCTTTAGTTTTCTACTTCACTCTGGCAACAGCCAACTGACACACATGCAAACTGCTTCTGTTTCAGACTCCACGGCAAGAAAGACTGATGGTATGGCATCAGTTGCCCTACTTTATACCACTGATAACCTGATGTCAGTCCCTGGCAACCAGCAGCCAACACAGGAGGAAGAATCTTTACTCTGGTATTCAGGCCGGCTGAGAGCGACCAAAGCAGGGATAACTCACAAGTGATGACAGCAACAGTGAAACACGAAGAACATCCAAGGGTTCGACTGGAGAAGGAGCGAGATGGGTGGAATAGCACTGGTAAAGATCTCTGGACCCAAAGGGGTAGAAGCCAGGAGAACTCCCATTTAAATCTGTGCCGAGAGAGACTTCCTCATCATCCTATCCACGTCCACTTCTGTCACGCTCCTAGAAAAAGAGAGGACAAGAGCATTGAAGGGGACCAAGAATATCGGTGTCTCTCCAAAAAAGGTGCTGGCAGCTAGGAAGAGACCGAGTCCAAAGATGACGCATATTGGGTCTGAGGCAGAGGTTTCAGATCCGATGAGCAAATCGGGCATCTGATGCCAACAGATCTGAAGCGTTAGTCTTCGAATCCAACCTTTTTCATACTTTATGGGCTGACTCTGTGGTAGGATCAGAGGACTGTGTAGAGACTCTAGAAGGGTCCAATGGCCGCTTCTTGGGCTCCTTTTTGCCTGATTTGGAGGTTTGAGGTCTAGATACCGCTTCCAAGAAAGGCTTAGGCAGAAGACCTTTTAGAATAAGTTTGTTCTTACTGTCTACTAAAGCCCGTAGGTTAAACTCTTTGCAAATGTTACAATGTACACACAAACTGTGTTTATCAGAAATCGGAATCTTGTGCCCACACTCCTTACACTTTTTAAAAGCTGAAAGCTTTTCAGCCATCATGAAAAATTATAGTACCAAGAATAACTATAAAGAAAAACATTTTTTTTTAATGAAAGAAAGAAAGAAAGGAAACAATTACCAACCATGGTAATCGAAAAGTTTTCTGCAAGGGTATCTTAAGGAAGGGAAAATGTAATTACCAACAATGGTAAGCTAGAATTACACTAATATAGTGTAGGATACGGGAAAAATGGACAGAAATAAAAAAACTAAAGTGCTTAACTGACAAGCAAACACACTAAAGCTCGAGAGGTCACAGCCACCACGTCTGAATGTGAAGCCAGCAAATGAGACCTGATATAAGGCAGGGGACTAGGGCATTATGAGTAAGGGAGGAGCTCAAGAGTTTCTAGTGTCCACAAGCTGTAAAAAGTGGCAGAGTCAGATCCGAGGGTCGGATCCGAACCCAGTTGTTGAGGAATGAAAGAAAATTAACATCAGATCAAGTCATTACAGAGATACTTCCCACGGAACTCCCCCCCACCCCCAACCCTCGTCTCACTGCCACATAACCTCTGCTCATTCAAACATACTTGTCCTCCACTACATTAGTCCTATTCACCGTGGCATTCCAGGGTCTTAATGCCTTTACCATGGAGAAATACTTTGTCTCATCAGTTTTGATATTTGATCCCTCTAGCTGTATTCACCTTAATTTCTCAAATTCCAGCCCCCACCACCTGCACCCCCTTTTACTAACCATTATGTTCAAATTTTATTCTCAACTCTCTCAACATATTTAATAACATAAAATCTTACCTTGTAAGTCAACCAGTCTAGCTGCTTTCCTTAGGAAATTTTTATCACACTTCCTCCTAATACCTGGCGATCATCAGAACAAGGTGCATTACTTCAGATGCAGTCTTATCTGGGTACAGTAAAACAGAACTAACTATACAGCCAAGTATCCCACTGGTCTTAACTACTGTTCCTTTGCTTAGCTTAGCACAATTTAGCCTAGGGATGACAACAGTCCCCCCCCAAGGTACTGACTGTCTTCCCCAAATCAGTCTACTCTCCCCTGTGTATACATCCCCAGCATCCTCCCCTAACAGCACTGCTTACCATTTCTTGCCATTAAAATTAAATAAACTGCCTTATCAAAACAAATCAACAGCCTCTGGAATTCCTTCTGGGAAGCTTCTTCTACCTTCCAGACATGCAGTTTGGGTCACCTGTGAACAAGTTATTTATGCACTGCAGCCTAAGTCTGATGTACTGCAGTGGTGGTGCTGCGGTAGTGTTGTCGCCTCACAGTAAGACGTTGTCCTGTTCGATTCTCAGCTAAAGCGTCCTCTCTGTGTGGAGACATGTGTGAATAGACGTACCTTCGTTGAAGGTTGTGCGTCAGGGCCGGCAACTCGGCACGTAAAAATCTACTGCCAATCATTAGCGGACCAGAGTTCCGCTGTGGCGACCCCTAACCGGGAAAAGCCAAAAGACACAACAAAAAAGCCTAAGTCTGATGTATGCCACAAAAATACAAACAATGGAACCAGTTCCAATGCTGCACTCCTTCAATGACCTACGACACTTCTTCAGAGAACTGACCCAGGGTATCACCATGTGTCCAAAAGCCAACTCTGTATCTACATCACCAAACAAAGCACAAACCCTTACCTCATAACAAATGCAACAACAATATGCAACACAGTATCAAATGGGTTTCCTTCTATCCACTACTCATGTAATTCAGTTGGAAAAGGATATGGTTGGAATGACACAGACGTTTTTGTAAGAAACTATGCTGCACACTGTCTGTTAAGTTAACTAAATTTGTGAACTCCACCAGACTGTGCTTCAACAGTCTTTTAGTAACTTTTGTTGGAAAACAGGTAAGACTCATTGGCTTGTGAGTACAAGACTCCTCCACAAACACACCCTTGTGTAAGGGGAATACTCCTGCAAAGTCACTCCGTTTTCTAGTAAAATACTGTAAAAATTCAATCAGAATATCAAATACCTATGCAAACTCCTTAAGTACTTAAAGGGTGAGAAAATCACTCCATCTATTACCTCAACTTTATCTTAGTGAAGCACTGAGAGTTTTTTCTTTTTTTCCAACACCTCCATCCTTCCTCTTGTCAATTTTCCCTTTCTCAATACCTTTCGTCCATACTAGCACCATCCTGACTTTTCTGTTTATTCTGTGCAAAATAGGCAAGACATACAACCAGTATTATGACCTGTTACACCATCTTAGTTATCCTTTCCCCAGTTCCTCTTTATCAAAGTATTTTTTTTTACCCATACCGCACTTCTGTTGTTGCCTTCACATTCCTGATGATCTTTATTTTTCTTCAACGTCTAATTAAACAGACTGCTCTTCTCTTCTCTCTTAGAGCCCTGTTAACTTTTCTTTGGTCCATGTCAGCTGGACTAGCTTCCTGTACATCCACCTCTTCCTAATACAAGTGACCATACCCTATTTTAGTTAATGGTTGATACATTTCTCCAACTCATTCAATATTGCCAATCCCAAAAGTGGCATAAGTTTGAAAGTAAATTAAAAATAAATTGGCAAAAGCACTCTGCCTTTAGGATACTGTATGATTGTGACAGCTGTCCTATGCTATGTTCACTGAAATGGGATTCCTCAAAGGAATTAAGGTCCTCTAACTTTTTAAAGACAGTTAATGCAAGATCACAGCTTTAGGTGATAGGCTGGCTGTTCCTCTCTTTCATATGAAACATATGGAAAAGGGCTTCCTTGTGACACCAAAAGAGAGTGAAAGACATTTAATGTGGAAAATGAATGCAACAAATATGTTCCTACTATACTGGTTGAACTAGAAAGGGTCCACCCTGATGGTCAAGGAATGGATTTTTCTTCTTAAACAATCACAATGTGGCCCTGTTTTCCAGGATGCTCCTGCACGTGTGGGTATGTTTGTCCAGAGGCACTGTGTGCTATAAGTTCACAAACTTAGTACATAAAGCCACCATAACCTTTCAGCCCAGCAGCTCATCCGAACACAGAGAGCACACTTCCTCCAAATCACAATGAAGGGTTAACACCAATACTGCTGGATTAAAACATAAGGACATTATTTACTTGTCTTTCAAGGAACTGCAACAATTAAGCTAAATGTATATGTCACCTAAGCACAGGAGGATATTAGGTGGGCCTGGGAGCTACCAAGGTGAATGATCCCCTCAAACAACTGATAAGGTAAAGAAAAAAAAATGTTACAAACAAACAATGGGGAACCCTCCTTGATGGGTGACTGATTAGTTGCCTCTAAAGCAGTAAACTGTCACTTTTGAAACCGGTCTTCCAAGTCTGGACTTGGAAAGAGAGACGAATAATTGATCTGACTTGCTAAAGGATTTAGTTCTATCCAGGTAAAATCTCAACTGACTACATACATCCAACAAATGGAGTCGGTATTCCCCTTTGTTCTGGAAGGAGGGGAAAAAAAACGATAGGTTGATCTCTTGACTGATGTTGCCCTACGATGCAACTTTTGGGACAGATGAAGGATTAGTGCAGAGGGTAACTTTGTCCTTATGAAAATAAGATACAGGGGCTTGATGCATAATGATTGAAGTTATGAAACTCTCTTTGCTGAGATAATAGCTATGAGAAACGCGGTTTTCCAGGATAAGCATTGAAGATACACTTTGGCAGCTGGCTCAAAGGAGGTAGATATTAAGGCCTGAAGAACTAAAGTGAGATCCCAAGGGGGGAATAACTTCTTTAACAGGCAGAGAAGAAAAGTACCCTTAAGAAAAATTTTGCAAAGTTTTGAAGAAGCCAAAGAAGAGACATTAAAACCAACTTGGTAATTAGAATTGGCTGCTACTTGCACTTTGGTAGATGAAGTGGAACCTTTATGAAAAAGGTTAGAAAGAAAATCCACGATAAAGGGAATAGGAGCGGGGAAAAAGGGTTGACTTTGTGTTGCTGAGCACAGACAGAAAATCTCTTCCACTTACTAGCATACATTTTCCTAGTGGAAACTTTGTGGGGTGCTAAAATGATATTCTTAACACAGGATGAAACCCCAGGAACTCTAACCATCACTGGAAGTGGATTAGCCAAGCTGTCACCTGAGACTGATAATGTCTGGGTGAGGGCGACCGGACGGGAGTGAAAGAAGACCCTGAGATGGATGCAGAGTCCAGGGAGGACACAACAGGTGAGACCATAGCATGAAAAAACAGATTTGTTGAGGCCAGAATGGGGCAATGAGGATGAACTTGCACTTCAACCGCCTGGCTTTCTGAAGGAATTTTGGAATTAGGGGCAGGGGAGGGAATGCATACAGAAGATCGGGGGGGGGGGGCAAGCATGAACTGCAGTGTCTCTTGGGGATTCCCTTGGTGAATGAATTAGAGTGAAGAACTTGCTGCACTGTGCATTGGAAGGAGCAGCGAAAAGATCGCAGCAAGGATGACCCCATTTCTGGAAGATCGTGTTCGCCTCTGCTGGGTTGACAGACCACTTGTGAGGCATTAACAGAGTTCGGCTGAGTCTGTCGGCTAGAACATTGGACTTCCCTGGAATGTGCGTAGCTACAACAAAGCGGTTGAAAGAGATCACCCATTCCGACAATCTCATGGCTTCTCGACACAGGGGGTAAGATCTGGTCCCCTCTTGTTTGTTTATATACCAGACAACAGACATATTGTCTGTCTGGATAGCAATAGTCCCTGTTGGAAGAGAGTCCTGAAGTGCTTGCAACGCCAGACACACTGCTCTCAAATCCATGACATTTATATGCAAACTGGTCTCCTGGGTTGACCATGTGCCTTGGACCATCTGTCCCAGGTAATGCCCCACCCAACTGGGAAGCATCCGTGGTCACCGTGGCTGAGGGTGTAAGAGGTAAGAAAGGACGACGCTCCAGAAAGTTTTGAGGGTGAAGCCACCACAACAGGGAATGTTTGCAGACCCTTGACAATTGTACTGGATGAGAGAGAGGAAGATCCAAGAGAGGCCACTGCACTGCCAGGGTCTATTGAAGTACTCGCATATGAAGACGGGTTGTGGGAATAATGGTAATGGTTGCAGCCATACACCCCAAAACTCGAACAACAATGTTTGCCGGGGGGCACGGAATGTGTAGAGTTTGCCTGATATGAAGCTGTAATGACAGACTTTGTTGGAGAGGAAGAAAAGCCTTGAACTGTAAAGTGTCGAGACGTCGTCCTATAAAATCTAGGACTTGTACTGGTTGGAGATATGACTTTTTCAAGATGACAGAAATTCCCAAGTACTGAGGTAGATGCAAGATGTAATTCTGGGTTAGCAATAATCGATGTCTGGTGGAAGCAGCTATGAGCCAGTCATCCAGGTACGGGAATACTTGGAACTCCTGCAATCTGTGATGGGCTGCCACTACTACCATGACTTTGGTGAACACCCTGGGGGCTGTGGTGAGACCAAAGGGGAATACTCGTAACTGGAAGTGACTGGCTCCCAACCGGAAGCGGAGAAACCTCCTGGAGCGCCTGTCCATCTTTATATGATAGTACGCATCCTGGAGGTCTACGGAGCATATCCAGTCATTCTCCTGTAACATAGGGAGAATGGACTGAATAGTGACCATCCGGAACTTTGTTTTGGCAACTGATTTGTTCAGATCGGTGAGGTCCAGTATAGGTTTCAAGTCCCCTGTCTTTTTTGGCAACAACAATAATCTTGAGTAGATGCCTGATTCGGACTGGTTTGGGGGGACTGGCTGGATGACTCTTTCTTAGCAGATGGGAAATTTCCCTGGCTGCTGCATCCCTCTGATTGGGTGGAACATCGGGGAGGGTTTTCTTGGGTTTGGGAATGGACAGAAAAGGAATGGTGTACCCTCCATATATGATGGGCAACATCCAACGGTCTGTGGTGATGGCTTCCCAGGCTGTTGGGTGAAGCAATAGATGGCCCCCAACTGCCTCCACAGTGGAGCAGTTGGGGAAACCCCTCAGGGTTGCATAAAAGGTTTCTCAGAGAAAGTTTCTTGGGAACCCTGGTTTCTGGGACCTCCTCTGCCCCTAGGACAGCGTCCATTGTTTCCCCCTCTGCCTCTGGAACTCTCCCTCAGACTGAAAGGAAGAGCTGTGTGACTTCCGGAACCACAACTTCTTACCACCATGCTGATTCCGGGAAAAGGATCTTTGTGAGGTAGCGAAGCGGATCGCTACAGCAGAAAGCATCTTCCCATCTTTCTCGCTCTGGGAGAGAGTGTTGCGAATGGACGGACCAAACAAGGCTGATCCGTCGAAAAGGGCGTTGGTGAATGACTCCTTTAAGGGTTCAGAAAAATTGCAAAGCCTCTTCAAGGCATGGTGTCTAATAGCAATGCTGGGACGGGCTTCCCTAGAGGTTCCTTCTGCAACACGTGAAAGTAGCCTCATAAGGGTGTTGGATATGGCAGTGAGGGTAGCCAGCTAAGAGGAGACGGAGCTCTTCTCCTCTTCAGGTGTGGACACTGTGGGAGGCTGAGTGATCTCTTTGATTAGATCCTCTGAAGCCTAGTGATGTGGGCCAAATAGTTCAGTACCCTCAGAGCAAAGGTTGCTGAAGAATAAACCTGCTTCCAGAATCTGTCCAAAGCCCTAGACTCCCTGTTAGAGGGGATGGACAGTGGAAATTTCTTGAGCGAGTTCCTTTTGGTAGCCACTGCAACCACCATGGCATCGACAGGGATACCTTTTGACCAATGAGACCTGTCTGGGGGAGCACTAAGGACCTTGTGGGGATGACGGGGTATTGGCTCTACTCTGTCCAGATTTTTCCATGCACTACGGGAAATAAGGTCTATCAAGGGACCTGCGGGGGGGGGGGGGCACCCAGAAAGTAGAAGGCCCTGTTCCAAAAGACTTGAGGAACACTGATTTTTCCAGATTAAGGTTTCGGGTAGACCACCCACCTTTCTGTCTGAGGATTTCCATGATGTCGCCAAAGGAGGCATCATCAGGTGAGGATCTGGGGGACCCTTCTCCTTCCTCAAAATCAGTGTCATTGGTGAGGGACTCTGGAGGTGAGTCCAAGTGCCTCCTCTTGCACTTGTGCTTTCCATGGATCTCCTCAGTGGAAAGATCTGTGGAGCCATCGGAAGGCTGTTGGGGTTCCAGCTGTGCAGCAAGGCTTGAAGGTTGAGGCACAGGCAGTCCCTGAGAGGACAGGAGGGATGCCTGCTGCACAGATACAGAGGGATCTGACAAGGTATCTGAAGCTGGGAGTGTCGGGGCCCTCACTGGAGTGGAAAGAACTCTCTGCACCACCTCAAATGCCAAAGGAGAGTGGACACCTGAGGACAACTCCACCGGAGCTGAAGCCACTGGCATCGAAAATCCCTAGGCCTCGCTAGCCCCCAGTGCCGAGGAGGCCATCAGTGCCAAACTGTCAAACGTGGAGGCGCTGAGAGGTAGGGATGGATCCAAAAGTCTCTGACCAGACACCCACCTCTCGGACTCTGTGTCGAACTCGTCAGAGCCGAAGCACTCAGAGCTACCGTTGGCGTCGAGGTAAGAATATCCATTAGTGCCAAGATCTCGACACCCGGGAGCTTCGGACCAGAGGGTTCCGAAGCAGAGAGTCGCATTGGAAGAGAAGCCAAAGGCAAAGGTTGGGTGCTGACAGCTCCGGAGAGAGACGGAGCAGGCAGAACCCCCATCCGTATCTGTGCACGCAGAAAATGCATCAAACTTTTGTCCATCTCTGCATCGGAGAAGGAGCGAGAGGACCTGGCGGATGAAGCAATGGACCCCAGTCTAGAGTGGTGCCTGGGGGAGGTGAGGACCGGGGAAGAGGGGCAGGAGCAGGTTCGGGCGAGAACCTTGGAGGGGTTAGGCAGTGAGAGGAGCGCTTTCTTTTGGAGGATGGAGAACGAGAAACCCCGGAATGTGTAGGCCTCTTATAGGGCTTGTCTTCCTTGGGGGCTTTGTCTGAGTCTTTAAACTTAGCTGGGCACTCCCGGTCAGATATGGAGGGAGTTTGGGCACCTGAAGGAGAGGCCTTTGTAGAGGACGAGGGGAGCAGGCCCTTCAGAATAAGTTTGTTCCTCCTATCAGTGCATGGTAGTTGAAAACCATGGAGATAGAACAGGAGGACTCTAGATGACTAGCACACAAGCAATAAACACACGCATAGGGTGTGAGCATCAGAGGCTGGTATTTTGTGCCCACACCCTGTGCATTTTTAAATCCAACCATAGGGGCTTCAAACATAGTAGAGGAAAGAAGAAAGTAAGCCTGTCAGTAAAGATTTTTTTTTTTTGCTGGAGCGAAGAACGCATTGAAAAACAGTAAGAAGGGAAGAAAGATGGAGTAATATCAAAAACAGTTACTCACAGTAACCTAAATAAACAATCCCAGGAGGAACTCGTCTGGAAGCGGCTATTCGTGATGGTGGCAAACGAGATCAGAGGTAGTGATTGTGGAGTGGGGAATTGTGGGTGGAGGAGGAGGAGCTCAGCTCTGGGATCCAAGCTATGTAATGCGGCCGAGTCAGATCAGAGCTCTGATTCGAATCCATGGGTTGACGATTAGATGAAAGCAACATCAGATCGGACAGTTCCCTTGAGGAAGACCTTATAACATCTGTGAGAAATTAAGGGTAGTATTCCGAAGCCATTATGAATGTCAGAGATGGCTGCTAGAATGACCTTAACTGTAGAAGCGGAAGCTCCTCTGGCAAAAAGAATGGCCAAAAACTCAAACTTTTTCCACTGGTGCTGAAAAGGGGTCAAGACCATTATCACCAGCCCAGACTGAAAATCTCTTCCATTTACTGAGGTAGATTCCTGGTGGATGGCTTATAGGATGCCAGCAAAATTTTTCATACTGGGGATGGATTATTATTATGCCTGGCGACTAATGGAATTGGAGGAATCAAGCAGTTAGCTTGAGACATTGAAAACTGGGATGCACCAGTCCCTGAGGCTGACAGAGAAGGTCTGGAACTGGGTCCAGAATCCATAGATAATGAACTAGATGAGGCCATAGGAAGGGAAACCAAATTTGTCTTGGCCAGAAGAGTGCATTGAGGATTACTTTGGTTCTCAACCTGACTGCTTTCTTGAGGAAGAGAGGGATTAGAGGGAAAAGGGAAAGCAATACAGGAGACCTGGGGGCTAATCGAGAAGAGCGTCTCTCGGGGACTCCCCCGATGGGGGATTAGGGCAAAATAGCTTCTGCACTTCTTGTTTTGGGGTGAAGCAAAAAGGTTGCAGCAAGGCTGGCCCCAGCGATGAAAGATCCTCTTCGCTCCCTTCAGATTGAGAGATCACTCGTGAGGCATTAGAATTGAGCTACTTTGTCTGTTATCATGTTCGAACTCCCCGGAACATGCTTTGCTATCAACAAGTAGTTGGAGGTAATTGCATATTGCCACACTTGGAGGGCTTCTCGACCCAGGGGACAGGATTTGGCTCCCCCTCTCTTGTTGATGTACCAGACTGCTGACATGTTGTCTGAATGAATTGCGATCGTTATATGAGGTAGGGCAGAGCGAAAGGCTTGCAATGCACTGCCCTCAGCTCCATAACATTGATATGCAGGTTGGCCTCTACTGGGGACCAAGTGCCTTAGACTGTCTTTTCCAGATAATGCCCCCCTCCCCATCTGGGAGCCAACCATGGTCACTATGGCTTTGAGTTGAGAAGGGACAAAGTGGTGGCCCAAAATAATTTGTTTGGATTCCATCCACCAGGGTAGGTCCTTTTTGCAGACTTGTGATGAGTATGGAGTGGCTCACTGGTGGGTTAGAATGGACCACTGATTCATAAGAATCCATTGCAGTAATCTCATGTGAAATCTCACTAATGGGACCACAGTGATTGCCGCTGCCATGGACCCTGGTACTTTGAGCACAGGAGAGAATGAAGTTGAGATATTATTTTCTGTCACCTTTGGGGTGATAGAGAGTTCACACAAGAGAGAGTTGAGACGAGCTCCAATAAATTTGATATCTTGAGAGGGATCAGTTGAGAATTTGTAAAGTTGACCATGATGCCTAGTTTCAGGAACAATTGCAGGGTGAATTCAGTCACCTGAAAAAGTAGATGTCTGGTGGAAGCAGTGATGAGCACGTGATCTAGATATGGAAAGACCCAGAATCTGTGTAGTCTCAAATCAGCTGTTACTGCTGCCATACATTTGGTGAACACCCTGGGGGGTGTGATGAGAACAAAAAATGACTAGCTCTTAGGCGGAAGCAGAGAAATCTTCTTGAGCGTTTGTCCATTTTTATGTGGTAGTTTGCATCTTGGAGGTCTACACAGCACAGCCAATCGTTTTCCTCTAGAAAGGAAAATACTGACTGAACCGTGACCATCCGGAATTTGGTCTGTTGAACAAATTTCTTTAGAATACTGAAATCCAGAATCGGTCTCCAATCACGTCTTTTTTGGCACTAAAAAGAACCTTGAGTAAAATCCAGATCCTATTTGGTCTGTTGGGACTTCTTGGATGATACTTTCTTCCAGCAGCTTTTGTATTTCTAAGGCTGCTTGGTCCCTTTGACTGGGTGGAACATCGGGAAGTCTTACTCAAGTTCATGGATAAAGAATGAAGGGGATAAAGTAACCTCTGATAATAATTCTTAACACCCAGGCATCTGTGGTTACTTATCGCCAGGCTGTTGGGTGTAAAGAAAATCTTTGCCCTACTACCTCCAGAGACAAGCAATCAGGCCTCCTTTCAGGAGCACTGATAGGGTTGGGCCAGAGGAGGACTCCCTGGAACCCTGGTTCTGTGGGCCACCTCTGTCTCTAGGACGGTGTCTTCCATTGGAGCTCCCCATCTGCCCGAAGGGGAGTTTGTATCATGTGTGTCCTGGAAAAGCCTCAGAGACTTCTTGAACCACATTTTCCCACTCCACTGATTCCTGGAATAGGATAGTTGGGGAGAAAAAAACATATGCCCACTGCAAACAGGGTCTTTCCATCTTTCTCACACCTGGATAGAGTTTCTTTAACTTTGGGGCCGAACAAGGAAGATCCATCAAAGGGGACACTGATGAAGAAAACTTTAATGGCTTCACAAACTCACACAGGCGCATCCAAGCATGTCGCTGAATTGCAACACTGCTCTTGCTGATCTGGTCGCCCCTTCGGCTGCATGTGCAATCAGCCTCATGGACGAATTAGAGATGGACTCGAGGGTAGCTAACTGGCAGGCCACATTTTCTTGGACCCCCCCCCCCCCCAGTTACTGCTCCTGCTAGGGTATCCAACAGCTCCTTGACCAGATCTCTCTGGAGCCTAGTAAAATGTGCCAAAAAGTTCAAGGACCTAATGGTAAAGGTCGATGATGCGTAAACCTACTTCCCAAATCTGTCCATAGCCCTTGACTCCCGGTTAGGGGGTGAACAGTGGAAGTTTCCTCAGCCAGTTCCCTTTTTAGTGGCAGCCATGGGATCTACTGCTAATCCTTTCACTCACTACTGATGATCCTCAGGAATGGAAAGTATTTTATTTGGTCTCCGGGGAATTGGTTATATCGAATCAGGGGCCTTCCAAGCCCACTGAGCAATCAATTTAATGAGATCATCAGCGAGAGGGGTCATCCAGGAAGTAGATGGGAGAGTTCCAAAGGCTTGCAAGTACACAGACTACTCAGAAGTAGGGTCTTTGGGCTTCCAGTCACCCCTCTGTTTAAGGGTCTCCAGAATGTCTCCAAAGGAGACGTCTTCTGTGGGGCGACCGGGGAGAACCCTTCCCCCTCATTGAAATCTGTCTCCTCTGTGATGGACTCTTCAGGGGAATCCAGGTGTTTCCTCTTACACAATTTCTTCCGAGGGGGCTTTTCAGTGGGTATATCTGAAGGAGACTTGGAGGAGAGGTGTCTTGTATCCTTGGAGGTCGATGCCATAGTATGGAGGTTGGTGGTAGCACCAGGTAGGTAAGGGTCAAGGGGTGAGACTCCCGTAAGAGGGGCTATTGGGGAAGAAGCGGTGGCCAAAGCCCTCTCCATAGCTTTAAAGGCAGGCCCCCTTGAGGAGGGATGGGAGCCCAGAACTCAAACAAACTCATAACTGGGCTCACACCCTGCCCCGAGAGATCCACCTGCAAAGCCGGAGCCTTGGAATGGCCCGCAGCCGGCACAAACGAAAGCAATAAGGTCGGCTCCAAATAAAAAGCAGGAGTCAATCCAAACCCTTTGGACCAGATGATAAAGGCCTGATCCCGGGATCCCATCGGTTCTAAAGGCACCAAGAGAGTCACAGCCATGCCTGGAACCGAAGACAAGGAAGTTATCGGCACCGAGGTCAAAGGAGTCTGTGTGGTTGGAGTAGACAGCTCTAAAGCTTGCAAAAATGTCAGAGGAGGAGTATATGTGGGGGTACTGGGAGAGAATTCCCCTGCAACTGGAGGGGGAGGGGGCTGAAAAGATGGGAAAAGACCCCTAGCTGTCAGAAGCTGATCCACCAACCTTACTATATCAACTTCAGAAAGTCTCTTGGTGGAGCAAATGGACGACCCCGAGGGGGATTCAGGTCTCTCTATAAAAGGACTAGGAAGTTGACCCAGAAAGGGGTTGATCGATGGAGAATGTGTAGTCCTGAGTGTAAAAGAAAGATTCAGTCTTTGGTACCGGGGCAGAAGGTAGGGGCTGTCGGTACCAATGTGGTAACTACAATAGTCCACACCAACAATGAAGTCATTATTGGAGTCGGTGTCGTGGTCAGTGCTGATGGCACTGAGATACAGATTGGTGCCAAGGACTCTGTGTTTTCCTAAAATTTTGGAACCTTAGATTTCGGTTCTGAAGAGGAACCAGCTGAAGGGTGTCCATGTTTTTTTTTTATGTTGGTGCCGATGGATATGTCAGCACTGAACGAGTAGTTTTTACACCAGAGGCCTGAGGAGAATGGTTGGCCTTGGACAATGTTTCCTCAAAAGGGGGCAATAAGAAGCCCTTTAAGGATTAATTTATTTCTACGTTCCACCAGGGCACTGTTACTGAAGCCCTGGCAGATAGATTACTCTAGATAAAGATAAGACACACCCAAACAATGCACACACTTGTCATGACCATCAGAATTCTGCATTTTTCTGCCTCAGTCTTGGCACTGCTTAAAACCAAGTGGTCGATTTTGATTTATCTGCCATTATAGCCAAAAAAAAGGGCAAAAGATCAAGAAAAAGAAAGTTGGGAAACACACAATCACTCAGTCACAACAAACGGAAGAATCCTACCAACGATGACAGGAGCAATTACCCAACGGTAAGGGACAGAGAAGAGAGGGGAAACTATCAACTATGGTAGGCAAGAAGTACCAAAGAGTACAGGTTAAAGAAGATGAACACTCTTATGAAGGAGAAAAAAAAGAGTAGATAAGGTTCCGATAACACTATGTACTTTAAGACAAAAAGGTTAGAAAATTGTAATAAAACTTATAAAATGTACTTGGCTGTGAGAGAGTTGGCCAATGCATCTTTTATATAAGAGCGGAAAACAAGATCTGAGGTAATGTAGAGAGGGGCATTATGGGCAGACTATTATCACGAGAGCTTTTTGGCTAGTGTGAGCTATATAACAGCCTGATCAGGACCATAACCCATCAGTCAAGAATAAATGAAGATTGACAACATCAGATCAAAAGTTTCTGAGAGAACTCTTAAGCCTTTCCAGAGGCAAAAGAATGGGGGCAGGTGGGTGGGAAGTTGAGAAAAAATGAAAATAGACAACACAGATGGAATGTTACAGTGAGTAAGTAACTTTTTTATCTGATATTGTCCTTTTCATTCACTCCTCAACTGATGGGACAGAGTACCCAGCTACTCAAACCTTTGGTGGCCCTCATGGAAGGATATTCTAGCGTACTGCGGAGCCAAAAGCAGCTCTATTCCTGGAAACCAAATCCAATTTGTAATGAGCAATAAAAGTGTGAGCATTAGTCCAAGTTGCAGCTGCACAAATGTTATCTATGGCAGCCCTTGACCAAAATGCTGAAGAGACCACCATAGACCTCTTGGAATGAGCTGTACGAGGCTTAGGCAAAGATAATCCTCTTTTTACTATAGACAAAGAAGATACAAGTGGTTAAGCATCTGGCCAGTGTGACTTTGGGAAACTGGCTTGCCCAATTTGTTAGGAGAGAAGAAAAACAACTGGTCAATTTTCCTAAAATCCTTGGTTCAATGGTGATACAAGCAAAATTGTCTAAGCACATCCAAATGATGGATCATGTACTACCTTGTCATTCGTCTAGTCAGGATGAAGTACATGAACATTGTGGGTTCTTGTTCAAGCAGCTTTATTATACACAAACACAAGAAATGAGACTAAGCAACTTTAACTTATATGCAAACTAGCTAACATACATATACATGTTCACACTCACTCTGGCTGCACTTCTCAAAATGGCACTGAAGCTAGCATGTGCTTGCTATTTACATGCACGTTCAGTCCTTGGAAATGCTTCTTAAAGGTACAACACAGCTCATTATTCTACATCCTCCCTCAGTCAGAAATGAGTCATGCAATACTGACAACATTAAATGACCTGCAATTGATACAGATACTTTTTGTCATGCAATTATACATAACTAGATACACACACACACACACACACACACACACACACACACACACACACACACACACACACACACATACATATCTGGAGTGCTCCGAAATCTAGAGTCTGTATCACAGGAACAATGCTGCAATAACTGTTCTGATACAGGAAGATGGTGTCTGCGATGTCTCCTGTACTCCACACCCTCTGATTTCACAACATAGGATCTCAGCTCTGCACATATACTAGTTACTTGACCAATCCGTTCAAAACATTTGCTGCTTGTATCCTCACTCTCTCTCCTTCTTTCAATGGATGAAGAAATCTGCTCAATTTCTCATAACTGGACTTCTGGAAAGAATGCATTCTGAATAATTCGGCTTTGACTGCTTCGTTGTTCTTAGCTTTAGGCCTTAACAACCTGGAACTAAGTCTTTGTGCAGGCGAGCCAAGTATATTGTCATGGGGTATGTTTTGGAGTAAATTCAAAAAGACATCGGTATTGTCATGTTTTGACTTCTCTAGTAATTGCTTGCCCTCTGTACTGCACGTTCAGCTAGTCCATTTGACTGTGGATATTGTGGACTACTAGTTACATATACAAAGTCCCATTCTCTTGCAAATTTCTGAAACTGACTGGTAAATTGGGTACCATTGTCAAAGATAAACTTGTGTGGACTTCCATGGATTGACAAATGATGTTTCAGCTTAGTAACAACAGTACTGGACATTAGTTTAGGTAGTAAATCGATCTCAAACCAGTTCAAACAAGAGTCTACCAATACTAAGTAATGCTGATTGTTACACTTGAATATGTCAGTGGTTACAGTTGACCAACATAGTTCACAAACTTGACTTACCAGCAAAAAGCAAAAAACACAATCCAGGGTAAAGTATCACCCCCTAAAAAGTAATATGTATGTCCAAGATGAAAGAGGTAGATACACCAAGACAATCGAAGTCAACCACAATTGTATAACACAGCAACACAAATTTATTGAATAAAGTAAGCGCTTTCACGTCTGCCAGGACGCTTCATCAGACTTAATAATTACAACCATTTTTTCATTCATTTAAATAGCCTACATCCTCCTATCACAAAGCATACATCTGCACTCATCAATAATGCACAATACTATTGGTGTATGTATGAAAAAAGCACTCTTAAAGTAATACGTATGGACATATGTAAGATACTATGTATATATAAAAAATATAGAGAATATATAAAAAAACTGACATATGTAATTAGAAGTTATGTACTCACCATAACGTTCCATCTGAGTAGGTGACTTCATTTGGATGCAACCTGTGGGTTTCGGATCCGACCACGGATCCGAGCCGGCATTTCAAAAGCTTAGGATCCGAGCTCCTAGCTCCTCCCTCTACCCATAATCCCCTGCCAAACCCTAACTGACTTCAGATTGAGTTTGCCTATATAATACTAGAATAAAAAGTATCTGAATAGATGAATAAACTCTTATCGTATAAAGGTCAGGGGGATGGAGGGGGGGGGGGATGGTTGCATCCAAATGAAGTCACCTACTCAGATGGAACGTTATGGTGAGTACATAACTTCTAAATCTGAAGTAGGCAGACTTCATTTGTCTGCAACCTGTGGGACAGAGTCCCCAGCTACCTAAATCTTGGGTGGCCGTCATGGAAGGATGTTCCGGAGCACCGCTGAGCCAAAGGATGCTCTTCCCCTGGAAACAACATCCACCTTATAATGAGAAATGAAGGTATGAGACGAGGCCCAAGTGGCTGCCGCGCAGATATCATCCAATGGCACTCGGGATTTAAACGCGGCTGACGTGGAAACTGCCCTAGTAGAGTGAGCAGTAACCCTCTGAGGAGCAGGCCTACCTGAAGTGTCATAAGCCTGCAGAATACAATTAGCAATCCATCTCGACAGTGTGACTTTGGAAACTGCTTTGCCCATAGCAAATTTAGCAAAGGAGACGAACAGTTGATCTGATTGTCTATGACCAGCCGTTCTGTGAATGTAAAAGCGCAATTGTCTATGAACATCTAAAGACTGCAGCTTATATTCTCCTTTGTTTTTATAGTTGGGGAAAAACACAGGTAAGTTGATTGATTGATTAATATTAGATTCCGAAGAAACTTTTGGAAGAAAAGATGGATTGGTCCTGAGGCACACCCTATCGGGGAAAAAAGGAGAGGTAAGGCGGTTTGACGCATAGAGCCTGAAGTTCCGACACTCTTCTGGCTGATGTGATGGCTACCAAGAAAGCAGTCTTCCAGGAAAGGTACTTTAGATCTGCAGAAGCTGCAGGCTCAAAGGGGGGAGCAGTAAGGGCCTGTAGAACTAAGGATAGGTCCCAAGGTGGTACAGCTTCTTTGACCGGTGGCCTCAACAGAAAAACTCCTTTAAGAAAGGTCTTGCAAAGTTTCGCAGTCATGAGGGGAGCTGACTCATGACCCATATGATAATGGGAAATCGCTGCCATTTGTACCTTTACCGTGGAAGAACTAGCCCCTTGATGAAAGAGGTCTGTTAAGAAGTCCAGTACCGCAGACATAGGTGCGAAAAAGGATCAATATTTTCTGGACCGCCCAAATAGAAAACCTTTTCCATTTGCTCCGATAAACCTTCCTAGTGGAAGGTTTATGATCCGCCACTAAAATGGCCTTGACAGGTGACGAGATACCGGGAGTCCTAATCAAGGATGGAACTGGAGCAGCCAGGCTGCCAATTTCAGGGTGTGTAGATTCGGGACCGGGAGTCCTAGAGGATGGGAGATGAGATCCGGGATCGGATCCAGAATCCAGGGCGGATTCACTTTGTGAGACCATACATAAGGGAACCAGGGCTGACGAGGCCAGAACGGGGCAATGAGAATCATTCTGCTCCCCAAACTGTTGGCTTTCTGCAAGAGCCTCTGCATCAGAGGTAGTGGAGGATAGGCATAAAGGAGACCGGGAGGCCAAGCATGCACCAGAGCGTCTCTCGGGGATTCCCCAGGTGGGGAAGTAGAGCGAAGAAACTGTCGCATTTGGCGTTTGAGTGAGAAGCAAAAAGATCGCAACAGGGTTGCCCCCCAGACGGCAAAAATCTTCTTCGCTACCAGAGGATTGAGAGACCATTCGTGCGGGGAAAGAATGGTGCGACTGAGCTTGTCCGCAAGGATGTTGGATTTTCCCGGAATGTGCGTTGCTACAAGAAAGCGTTTGGTGGAAATTGCCCATTACCAGACTCTCATGGCCTCTCGACAAAGGGGATAGGACCTGCTTCCCCCCTGCTTGTTGATGTACCAGACTACCGACATGTTGTCTGTCTGGATCGCAATAGTCCCCTTAGGAAGAAGGCTGTGAAGTGCTTGCAACGCTAGGAGCACCGCCCTCATCTCCAGGACATTTATATGCAACGAGGTCTCTGAGGTGTTCCACGTGCCTTGGACAATCTTGCCCGCAGAATGCCCCCCCCCACCCGAGGTGAGAAGCGTCCGTAGTCACCGTGGCTCAGGGGAATGTTGCACAAAAGGGTCTCCCTGCTAGAGGCTCTGGAGACTGGAGCCACCAAAACAGGGAGTCCTTGCATGCCTTGCTGACCGCTATCGGGCTGTTGAGAGAGGAGTATAGCGGGGACCACTGGACCTGTAGGGTCCATTGAAGAACCTGCATGTGTAAGCGAGCATGAAGAAGAAGTGGAATAGCTGCTGCCATTGAACCCAGGGCCCTCAGGACCGAAGCCGCTGTCGGAAACGGATGCAGGACTGCTGTGATATGACACCTCAGGCTGGACAGCCTGTCTGGGGTGAGGAAGGCCCGCACTGATCTTGTGTCCAACCTTCCTCCTATGAAATCTATAAGTTGTGTGGGGTGCAGTAAAGTTTTTTCCCAGTTTATGGTGATGCCCAGCCTTGGGGCTATAAGAAGGAAATAGTCCCTGGCTGAGCACAGTAGATGCCTTGATGATGCCGTCAGGAGCCAGTCGTCCAGGTACGGAAAGACCTGTAATCCCTGGAGTCTCAGGTGGGCCGCTACTACTGCTAGTACCTTGGTGAACACCCTGGGGGCAAAGGTGAGACCGAAGGGGAGGACCCTGAACTGGTAGTGGCTGGCTCCCAGCCGGAAGCAAAGGAACCTCCTGGACCGTCTGTCCAGCCGAATGTGGTAGTACGCGTCCTTGAGGTCGATAGAGCACATCCAATCGTTCTCCCGCAAAAGGGGGAGTATAGATTGTAGGGTGACCATCCGGAACTTTTGCTTGGTTACTGACAGGTTCAGCAGGGAGAGGTCTAAGATCGGTCTTAAGTCCCCCGTTTTCTTTGGCACCAAGAAGAACCTGGAGTAAAACCCCGATCCGGTCTGATCTCGGGGGACGCGATGGATGGCTCTTTTTTCTAGCAGCTGCTCGATTTGACAGCTGCTGCCTCCCTTTGGTCGGGTGGTACATCGGGGAGGCTGCGGGATCTGGGGATTTTGCTCAGGGGAATGGCATAACCTCTGGATATCACACGAAGCACCCAGCGGTCTGATGTGATTGACTCCCAAGAAGTCAGGTGCCTCGAAAAACGCCCCCCGACTGCCTCCAGAGACGGACAGCCGGGCAACCCTTCAGGGCTGTTGCGTGGGTCTGTCAGAGAAAGGTTCTCTGGACCCAAAGTTCCTAGGAGCCCCTCTGCCTCTAGTACGGCGACCTCCCTGTCCTCCTCTGCCATGGAAGGACTGGTTATCCAGAGCAGGTTGGGACTGCTGCGACTTCCGGAACCACATCTTCTTCTGTCCCTTTTGGTTCTTTGAGAAGGACCTCTGGGGAGCTGAGAAGCGGACACCGATGGCAAACAGCGTCTTCCCGTCCTTCTCGCTCTGGACTAACGTTTCGCGAACAATTTTGCCAAACAAGGCAGAACCATCAAAGGGGGCATTCGCGAAGGTCGCTTTGAAGGGCTCTGCAAAATCACAGTGACGGAGCCAGGCCTGACGCCTCATGACTAGGCCCGCTCCGCTAGCTCTAGCGGCTCCCTCGGTAGCATGAGAAAGTAGCCGCATAGAAGTAGTGGAAACTGCTCTAAGAGTGGCCATATGGGTGGAGTACACTTGTTTGTCCTCACCCGACATGGACTCTGGGGGGGATGCAGCGTACTCTTTAATCAGGTCCCGCTGCATCCTGATGATATGTGCCATGTAGTTCAGCGCTCTCAAAGAGAAGGTTGCTGAACTAAAAACCCGCTTCCCAATGAGATCCATCGAATGGGACTCTTTGCCCGGAGGATGCATAGAGGGACTCTCCTGTGCTAACTCCCTCTTCGTGGCTGCAGCCATCATCATGGCATCTACCGGGAGGCCCTTGCTCCAGTGAGTACGGTCCGCCGGGGGGCTCAGGATACGGTCTAGACGCTTGGGTACAGGCTCAACGGTGTCCGGATCCTTCCATGCTCTGGTGGATATAAGGTCCACCAGAGGATCGGCAGGAGGGGACACCCAAGCGGTAGATGGACCCGCCTCGAATGCCTCCAAGAACACAGACTCGTCTGAGGAGGCCTTGGGGGCAGACCACCCCCCCCCCCGATCCTTAACATCTCCATAATGTCTCCAAAGGAGACGTCTTCTGGGGGTGATCTTGGGGAGCCCTCCCCTTCATCCAAGTCTGTGTCTTTGGTAATGGACTCTGGGGTGTCCATGTGCCTCCTTTTGCACTTACGCTTCCGAGGCACTTCCTCGGGGGGACTGTCCGAGGAGTCCCCTTCAGCAGCTAGATGTTCCAAGGGAACTACTTGGGACATCGAGGCGGGCTGTCCCTGGGACCGGCTGATGGGAGCCTGGCCCAGCTGCAAGGGAGTGCGGGGTGGAGCCGTGGCAGGGACCGGGGGTCCGGTAGTCCTCAACAGCGCCCTTTCCACTACGTCGAAGGCCGAGGGGGAGCCAGCTTCTCTAAGCCCCGAGAGCCGGCCCCCACTCGGATCCGAAGCACGAACCGGAGTCGGAGCCGAAACCGTCGGATCCGAGAGACCGGTGTGCTCCGACTTAGATGGAGCCGAAGACACACCAGCTCCCTCGGATCAGAGACTCGGCCCTCGGCTCCGAGAGGTCGGGTCCGAAGTACCCGAAGCACTCAAGGGATGGGTCGGATCCGAGGCGCGTCGACCTATCGGATCCGACCCACCCCCGGATCCAACTCTGCCCGGCACAGACAGCTCCGAACCCAGGGTGTGGGTTGGAGAAGGAGCCAAGGGGGCGAAAAAAGGGGTCAAAGCCCCTCCCGGATGGGGGGGGGAGGCTAAGAGCACTCCCATTTGCATCTGGGCCTGGATGAAACGCCTCATCATCCGGTCCATGTCTGCTTCGCTCATTGAAAAGGTGGATCTAGATGAGGCCACCGAAGCAGACCTAGAGAGCCGCCTCGGGGACCTCACTGAAGGGCTAGCCTCCTCCTCCTCGGGCCCAGAAGAGAACCGAGGGGAGTGTAGCAGAGGAGGAGGAGATCTAGAAGACACAGGGGAGGCCCGTTTAGACGGAGGAGCCGAACTTGAGGTCTCGGCTCTCCGTTTGTGGTGCCTCTCCTTGTGTCTCTCCTTCTTCTCTTTCTCCCTTGTAGTCTCCCTCTCCTCCGGCTTTTTGGTGGGAGGTTGAGTCCCTGCCGGGGGAGGGGAGACCGCAGCACCCACAGAAGGCTGCTGGCTAGTAGGGGCAGAGGCCGGAGCCGCATCTGGAGGGAGAAGTCCCGCCAGAACAAGCTTCGACCTCCGCTCCCTTAAAGCTCGGGGGTTGAACCCTGCACATATGGTACAACCAGATGGCAGGGGTTCAACCCCAAGCATTGACAGAGTGTGGCCATCTGCTGGGGACAGCTTATGGCCACACTCGGTACATTTAGAAAACACTGCCTTATGGGCTTCTGACATCCTAAGCCCTAACAGGCCTAAAACACACAACACAAACAAACAAACAAACTACGCAAAACCAGTGAAAAAAATTAACAAGATAGAGAGAGGAAAGCCTAACACATACACTCTAACTAACTAAATATTAAAAGTTTAAAGTTTTTAAAATTTTTTAGTCAAAACTCTTATCTTTAACCAGGAGCTCGAGGAGTCCGTTGCAACTTGAAAAGCGGCAAACGAAATCTGAGGTCAGTTAGGGTTTGGCAGGGGATTATGGGCAGAGGGAGGAGCTAGGAGCTCGGATCCTAAGCTTTTGAAATGCCGGCTCGGATCCGTGGTCGGATCCGAAACCCACAGGTTGCATCCAAATGAAGTCTGCCTACTTCAGATCAAATGTTATACACTTTAAAAACATTAATGAATTATTTACAAGCATATGAAAAAGTACATATAAAAAAGACTTACATTAACTTGCATTAAAACTAATCATCATAAAAAACTAATCATCATAAAAAATGCTGACCATCATAAAAATACTTCACTTACAATGTATATATTTAACCTAGTGTTTCAATGGTCTATCTACAAGAAAAGGTCTCAATGAAATCTTATCTTTGAGACCATGACCTCTATCTGCCGATAGTTTAGTAATCCATTTAATCTCTTCTTTTTCAGTTTTCTTACGTATACATCCCAATCTTTCTGTAGTGAAAATATGTTCTATTACCATAAAACTAAAAGAATGTGTACTATCATACTGCATAATATGATTAGCCAGGGCATTAGTCTCATTCTCTCTATTAATGGCATAGACATGTTCCCTTATACGTTCCCTAAGTGTTCTATTAGTCATGCCAACATAGAAACAGTGGCATTTCTTACATTGACTAAGATAGACCACATTTCTAGATTTACAGTCTGCATAATGTGAGAATTCATATTTCTTACCAGTATCAGGGTGTATAAACACATTTGAGTTCTTTACAAAAGCACATTGATTGCAACTGCGGCAAGCATAGGTACCTTTTCTTTGTGAAATTACCCCTTCCCTCTTGTTCTTATCATAACATAACAATCTCTTGAGTGACTTGGTATTCTTATAACTAAATGCCGGATTATTACCTACTACATTAGCAATCTTGTCATCTAACTGTAGAATATTCCAATGTATTTTAATAATGTCTACAACTGAGGTATTGTTATTAGTGTATGGAATAACTATCCTTTTTCTATATTGTTTATTCCTGTTCATTACAGTATGGGTAGATGCATTCCTATGTATGTAGGGCAAACCTGTCCCTTCACGTTCCACTTAATGTAGTCCTTTAAGATCTCTTCTATGATACCCCCTATCCAAAAATTCTTTCTCTATTCCTATAATCGCTTCAGAGAATACTGAATCTTTACTAGTAATACGTGAGTATCTAATAGCTTGATTTTTAACTATATTCCTGTGTATATGTGGAGGGTGCATGCAGACGTGAAAGAGCTTACTTTATTCAATAAATTCGTGTTGCTGTGATATACAATTGTGGTTGACTTCGATTGTCTTGGTGTATCTACCTCTTTCATCTTGGACATACACAAACTTGACTTAGATGAAGTGGTTCTTTTTGCAAACATGGATTAGTACTATTGCATACCGAACATGAAGTACTAAATCAATGTCTTTTGCTAGAGAAGGCCAAAATACTAGTCCTCTCCCCCTTCTTTTCATAGCTTCGGAACCTGGGTGACCACAATGCAAAATCTGGATATATTCTTGTTGCAAGGAAGCAGGAACAACAATTTTAGTACCTTTGAAAATAAGGCCATCTTCCATCAACATCTCATCTCTGTAAGAAAAATAGGTTTGCACTTCAGGTGGTACACTAGATTGCTTTGATGGCCAGCCAACATTAATGAAGTGGTTGAGCTTCTGCAAAATTGGATCATTCTTTGTATGATATCTCAGTTCATCAAGTCTTGTGGAAGAAAAAGTACGCACATCCATGACATCAAAGTCAAAATTCTCTGCTTCAAGCTGTTCTGTTGTATTTCTGGGTGATCTGGATAAGGCATTAGCCAGATAAAGAAGTTTGCCTTTTGTATAGACCATTTTGAATTGTACTTCTTCAATTTGAGCATCATTCTTTGTAATCTCGATGGAGCTGAATGCATAGGTTTCTTTAAAATAGTAACTAGAGGTTGATGATCAGTTTCAATCTGAATATCTGGACCATAGATATAATCATGAAACTTGGAACATGCAAATACTATTGCCAAACATTCTTTCTCGATTTGAGCACATTTCATTTCAGTTTGGTTAAGAGTTCTAGATGCACAGCCTACTGGTCTGCCTTCCTGAAGAATAACTGCGCCAAGACCAAATTCCGAAGCATCGCAGGAAAGAGTTACTGGTTTGTTGACATCATAGTATTTTAACGTAGTTGGGGTAGGAATTTTTTGCTTAAGGTCTTCAAATGCTTTCTGGTGCTGTTCTAACCAAGACCATGTAACATTTTTGCATGTTAGCTCTCTCAAAGGTGCTGTCAGCTCACTGAACCCTGGTATAAACTTGCCTAAATAGTTGAACATACCAAGAAAATGTGTAGAGCTTGAACATTATCTGGTGCTGACATCTCAAGAATGGCTGTTTGCTTGGATGGGTCTGGCCTCAAGCCAATGCTAGTAAAGAAATGATCTACATATGTAACTTCTGGTAGTCTGAATTTGCACTTTAGAGGATTGAGCTTTAAGTTCACTTAACATGCTCTGTCTAGGGCTCTCTAAAGGTTTCTGTCATACTCTGCTTCACCACTGCCTCCAGCCAATATATCATCGACTATTATGGCACAAGGATAACCTGAAAAAATTGCTCTACTTCACTTGCAGAATTTATTCCAAATGGCATCCTAACGCATCTATATCTTCCAAATGTAGTCAGTAATGAAGATTTGCGATCAAGCATCACTTGCCAAAATGAGCTTTTTGCATCCAAAACAGAAAAAAAAGTGGCATTCGGTACTGGAGGAGCGACCTCTTCGACTGTACGCATAGGATGATGTGGTCTCTTTAATACTTTGTTTAAATCTCTTGGTTCAATGCATATTCTGATTTTGTCTGAGCCTTTTGTGTGAACGACTACCAAGGACGACACCCATTCAGTAGGTTCTGTAACTGGACAAATTACACCTTGCTGCACCCTTTTATCCAAATGAGCTTTGACTTTATTCTGCATAGCAACTGGAACTTTTTCTTGGTGGTCTGACTACTGGACTGACCTCTGGGTCTAACTTCATGGAATATACAACTGGAAGTTTGCCCAACTTGTCATCGAAAACATCAACATACTCTGAAAAAATAGTATTAGTGAAACTGGAACTGGGACATGTGTTTATTTGATGAACTTGTTTAGTAAAAGAAAACAGATTCATTCTCAAACTGTCTCCGAGACCCAATAAATGACTGCACAGGTCTTTGGACTACACAGAATAATAAGCTATAGCACTTGTTGGCCACATAACATGAAAGCAGTACTGAGCCTTCGGTTTGAATTTCTTCACCTCCATAAGCAACAAATTTTGCACAACTGGCCATGTTTAGTTGCTCAACAGCTCTCACATTAGCAAATGTGTCTAATGACATAACATTACACTTTGAACCAGTGTCTACTTTGAGCCCGGTGGATTTACTATTGATCTGGACAGTACAAAATACTTTATTCTTTGCCAATAAATCCACTGCATCAATCTTTTCACCAGTTATTGATACACCATCCACACAGAAAGTAGACTGCAACTCTACTTGATCAACTAGCTTTTTCAACTGACCCTTTTTTATAATAGTGCGAGTCTTACTTGATTTGCAAAATTTTTGAAAATGGTTCCATTTTTTACGCTTGTGGCATTCCTGACCAAATGCTAAGCACTTTTCTCTTTTAGACTCACGGTTGGCACCACAACTGCGACAGTTAACAATAAAGCTTGATTTGGGTTTTGCTTCACCCTTGTACTGCACCGAGCATGCTCTCTTTACTGAGCTAATCTTGGAACTTGCTAGAAGACTACGGGTTTTACCTGGGTAGCTTGCAGGAGTAGGAGCTGCCATGTGTTTAGGCCTGCTTCTGCTAGTCACATGTTGCATGCTGTCTACATTTGCTCTGGAGCCTGCTGAAACCACACTCATCACTTGCAAGCATATTTTTGTGCCTTTCTGTAACTTTATGGATCTGACAAATCTCAATAGCTTTGCTCAGCGTTAAATCACTGTCACAAAGCAAAATCTTTCTCACTGCAGCACTATTAATACCACACATAAGCCTGTCTTTTATTAACTCATCTTTTAAGTCACCAAACTTACACGTTTTAGCTTTATTTCTTAGGTCAGTAATATAATGTGCAAAAGTTTCTCCTGACTTTTGGTCTCTTGTGTAAAACAAATACCTCTCTAATATAACATTGGTCTGGCGGTTGCACGTTTCTCTAAATTTGAGTTTCAAACACTCGGGGTCTTCCTTTGATTCAGCCTGTACAACAATATGATGATTTGCCCCTTCACCTTCATATACTACTGGTGCATATACAAATGAACGTTCACTTTCAATAGACTCTGACCCAGCTAGGTGTAGCAAAATGAATGCCCTGGTGCATGCACCTTTGTCAGAATAAGCTGCTTGTATAAATATATTGTACTCTTGCTCAAATATTCTCCAGTTCTCTGCAATATTCTGATGAAATACAAGGGGACCTGGTTTATGAAATGCCTCTGCCATATTAACATATACCAGTAACGACTTTTACAAGTATGCACGAACACACACACACATACATATGCCAGAAATTTCTGCCAGTACTTGTAACTATGCCCAATAGCACAACAAGCCTCGTATGAATAACTGAACTTTACAAAATAAGTTTTCCAGACACAATAATACCCTTGAAATCACTGTACTGTAAAAAGTCACTGCTCATCAGTTTTGAAAAACATTTCAAATAACTGCACTTTGCGAATAAACTGGGCAGAAAAAGCTTGGAGTAAGAAACATTTTGAAGTAACTGCACTTTGCGAATAAACAGTACACAGCACACTGAAATTTCCCCAAAATGGCTGTATTTTGCTAAATAACGCTATACAGTGCAAGAAACACTCCTTAATGGTGGCTTTCTGCAAATGGACACACCCAGCACAAGAAACTTTTCAAAATGGCTGTATTTTGACTGCACCTTACGAAACAGTTGCGCTTTGCACACAATAAACTCTTCAGAATAAATGCACAGCAATAAACATTCACTTGTAAGCACTTTGATAGACACTTTGAATAACTCTAGTTATGTCTTGAATAGCTTCAACCAATGTGTAACAGTAGTTTATGCCAAAACACAGTAATTTTCCAAAAAACCTGCAGTTGCCTTGTTTTATTTATGCTTAATGTGCCCTGTATTATATTTGTTTTGCTCATTTAATCTCTTTTCACGCCCTTTATACTTTCTTGTGCTCATTTTAACCCTAAACATGTTCATTTTACTTTAAACATGCTCATTCTGCAATTCCGAGGTAATTCTGAACCCTTTATTTGCTTTTCTGATGATCATTTTATCAAATATCTTAATTGTGAACACTTTGCTTAATTAATAAACTTTTTATGCCTTTTGTTTGCTTAATAAATGTTTCAAAACAGTGTAAGAAACTTCTCTGTGTGGAAGATTTTCAGTCCATATATTTCTAGTTAATCACTGTATATTAATCAGATCAGACAATAGTAGTAGAAGTAGCGAACGTAAACTCGTCAAATCAAAAAGTAATAATAGAAAATATATAATTCTATAGCATTACTAAGTATTCGAAAGTAATCCAAACAAGGCAGGCCATCTGTTTCCAGTCGAAAATCCTTTATTAAGTACACAGACAAGCGATCCAAGTAAAACAAAAATAGAGTAATAATTTCCTCACAAGCTTTCTAAATATATATATACTTTTTATCAGGCATGGGAGTGGTTTATTGTGCTGTAAAACAAAGTGTTATTGGTACACAAGTTAAATTCACATCCCTTCCCCCATCAGTGTGACATTCGAGTTGGTCCTGCCCTACCTAGTAGCTGTCATAATAATATATAGCCCTAATGTACTTTAATGGTACATCTTATTTAACCAAATTATTAAGTAGATTATTAAGTCTGTGATTTTATCCAAGGCAATATACTACATGGCTGGAAATATGTCAACCTTAGTTCATTTTGCGATCAAAAATTGTATATAAATATATACATATATTTTGAATAAAGTGGAAAAAAAGAGAACCAGAAAAAATAAAAATAAGATAAAATGTATGTATGATGGAAACAAAACATACACTTAAATTTCAAATGATTTAAAATGGTATTTAAAACCAATTTGTAGAAAAAAAAATACAATAAAATACAATTAGTCATGTAAACAATGTGGCAATTTTCTAAGTTCCAGTGCACTTTTAATTGAACAGTAGTAGTTTAGTCCAGGCTTTCTAAGAGAGTTCAGCTTTAATTGCCACATGAGTTCATGTTTCTCCATTTTGTCTTATTTTTATTTTTTTCTGGTCCTCTTTTTTCCACTTTATTCAAAATGATGGTAATAACAATACTAACTAATTATACAATTATATAGGTTTTTAGGGTTCTTGTACACAGACCTGAAGAAGTCTAGAAGGACGAAAGCGATCTTTGTTAATAATAGGTTATGAAAATAGAAACTGATTTTTACATGCAAAATGTATATGTATATATTTATATATAATTTTTGATCGCAAAATGAACTAAGGTTGATATATTTCCAGCCATGTAATATATTGCCTTGGATAAAATCACAGACTTAATAATCTACTTAATAATTTGGTTAAATAAGATGTACCATTAAAGTACATTAGGGCTATATATTATTATGACAGCTACTAGGTAGGGCAGGACCAGCTCAAATGTCACACTGATGGGGGAAGGGATGTGAATTTAACATGTGTACCAATAACACTTTGTTTTACAGCACAATAAACCACTCCCATGCCTGATAAAAAGTATATATATATATATATATATATATATATATATATATATATATATATTTATAAAGCTTGTGAGGAAATTATTACTCTATTTTTGTTTTACTTGGATCGCTTGTCTGTGTACTAAATAAAGGATTTCCAACTGGAAACAGATGGCCTGCCTTGCTTGGATTACTTTTGAATACTTAGTAACGCTGTAGAATTATATATTTTCTATTATTACTTTTTGATTTGACAAGTTTACGTTCGCTACTTCTACTACTATTGTCTGATCTAATTAATATACAGTGATTAACTAGAAATATATGGACTGAAAATCTTCCACACAGAGAAATTTCTTACACTGTTTTGTTTTAGACCCACTACACTTTAGTGGGTTGTTTTGAGACTTTGGGGATACCACGGAGATTACTTGTTCTTAATAAATGTTTCCATGCTAGTCATTTGCGTAGTAATGCATTCTGTGTCCTTGTAAAGCTCTGTTTTAACTTTTTTATAAAATAAATCATTTGTACAAGTTTTCATTACCTTTAGTTCATTTCTGGCTCTTTTTTGCATTTGTTTCACTTAGTTTATCTTCACTGTTAACTCTGCACCTCGTTGATCTGCAAAGCAGTCTCTGGAATCCCGGTTCTAACACCATGTCGCTCGTCTAGTCAGGATGAAGTAGACGAACATTGTGGGTTCTTGTTCTAGCAGCTTTATTATATATAAACACATAAGAAATAAGAGTAACAACTAACTTGTATACAAACTAGCTAACATACATATACATGTTCACACACTGGCTACACTTTTCAAAATGGCACTGAAGCTATCACGTACTTGCTACTTATATGCAAGTTCAGTCCTTGGAAATGCTTCTTAAAGGTACAACACAGCTCACTATTCCACACCCTCATTTGAGAAATTTGGAAAGAAAACTGAGAGGTTAATGACCTGGTCAATGTTTGACTCGGACGCTACCTTAGGCAAAAAAGATGGGTTGGTCTGTAAGGACACCCTGCCTTTGTGGAAGAACAGGTACGGAGATTTGGAAGACAGAGCCTGGAGTTCAGATACTTGTCTGGCTGATGTGATAATGACCAGAAAAATGTTTTTTCAAGACAGAAATTTAAGAACTGACCTGGCTGAAGCACATTAGTTAAATCCCAAGGAGGGAGAAGGATCTTTTTAACGGAGGTCTAAGTAAAAAGGCCCCTTTGAGAAAGACTTTACATAATTTAGAAGAAGCCAATGTAGATTTATTTTGCCTAGGTGGAAGTTTGAAATGGCAGCCAACTGGAGCCTAATACTAGAAAAGCTTGCCCATTCCTTGAAAATTGAAGCTAAAAATTCAAGTACAGGGCAGAAAGGGGTCCAGATTCCTGCTAAGGACCCAGAATACAAATCTCTTCCATTTACTATGGTAAATCCTTCTGGTAGAAGGTTTTTGAGAAGATAAAATATGATGAACTGGGGAGGACAGCCTAGTCTGTCTAGAAATCAAAGAAATTGGAGAAGCTATGCAGTCAGATTGAGGCCTTTTACATCTGGAAGAATCATGCCTGCTGCATGAGACAGGAGGCCTGGATTTGGAGCCAATATCCAGGGTGGACATAGAAGGTGAGGCCAGATGAAGTGGAACTAAATCTGATAAGGCCTAAAGGGGGCAATGAGGATAAATGTGCTTTTCAACTAGAATGCTTTCTGTAGAACTCTGGGGATGAGAGGTAACAGTGGGTAAACAAAAGAAACCATAGGGCCAATCGTGGACTAAAGCATCTCTCAGTGACTCCCCTTCTGGAGGAATAAGGGCAAAGAACCTGCTACACTTGTTCTTGAGAGGCCATCAATGGAAAAATTCTCTCTGCTTTGACACTGAGAAACAACTTGTGAGGCATCAGAATTGACCTGCTTAGCTGCAATCCCACTGCATTTCCCCGGAATGTGCATTATTAGAAAGTTACCAAAAGAGAGAGCCCATTGATACACTCTCACTGCTTCTCGACAAAGTGGATAAGATCTGGTTCCTCCCTGTTTGTTGATGTACCAGACCACTGCCATGTCTGCCTGAATAGCAACAGCCATGGACGGGAAAATATCCTGAAGAGCCTGCAACGCTTGGAGAACTGCTCTCATTTCCAGGACATTGATATGCATCTTAGATTCTTTGGGGGACAATGTAACTTGGACTGTGTTTTCCAAGTAGTGCCCCCCACCCAGTTGGGAGGCATTCATGGTCATTGTGGCAGTGGACAGGGAAGAATAAAAGGATGGCATTCAGAAAGTTAATTCGAATGAATCCACTAAAGAAGATATCTTTTAGGTTCATATATAAGCCTAGCCAAATGGTATCCTGGCTTTCGCCACCCAAGAAAAATTATTTTCCTGTGCCACTGTCGAGCAGAGCCACAGAAGCGATCCCTGGGGTTAATTTCCTATCTCCCATCCAATCATCAAGATTTTTCTTGAAGAGTGCTAATGAGGAGCTTTGTTTGATATAGATAGGTAGTTTGTTCCAGAGTATGGGAAGTCTCTGGGACAGGAATCTATCCCTCCAGCATGTTCTGTTTATTGTGGTGACAAGGTTTAGGTCCCTAGAGCATGTAGCTCGAAGGGATTTCTTTAAGTGCAGCATGTCCAACAGCTCTGGGTTTGACATAGCTTTGTATGTTAGGCAGAGATCACCTTTGAGTAGGCGATATGCGACGGAGTAAAGCTAGAGTTTTTGAGACGGTCTGCGTAGGGCATCTGTTTGAGGCCGATAATCCTCTTTGTGAGGTATTTCTGCGGTCTTTCCAATTGTTGTAGATGTCTTGTGAGGTACATACCAAAAGGGGCACTGTACTCTATAATGGGTCTAATGAGTGACGAGTAGAGGGGAACAATTACCTCTTTTTTCCTGGATGACAAACTTTTGTGATGAGGTGTGCCACGTAGAAGGATTTCCTGACTACAGTGGCGATGTGATTTCCAAAGGAGAGACTACTGTCCACCTGTGTCCCAAGGTCTCTTATCCCACTTTCGGTGTTAAGTAGACTACCGCCTATGTGGTAGTTCATGGGTACAGAGTTTTTACCAAAAGGGATGACTATGCACTTTTTGGCATTGAACTTGAGGCCATGGCTTTGACATCAGGCATCTGTCTCAGTCAGGCCCTTCTGTAGGATGTCCACATCGTTAGGAGTTTTGATTATGGCTCCTAGTTTGCAATCATCTGCAAACTTCGTCAGCCAAAGACCTTCTGTGTTAGCCTGTACTTTCGAGAGGTAGATGCCAAACAGGAGAGGACCCAGGACTGAACCCTGTGGTACTCCACTTGTCTTTGGTCTGAAGATGGATTTGGAGTCTGCTACTTTCACAGTGTGGGTTCTCTCAGTGAGCCAGTTGGCAACCCATCTTGTGATACAGGGATAGTTTACTGTGTTTATCTATAATTCCAGAGTGGGGGATGGTGTCGAAAGCCTTGGCGAGATCTAGATAGGCGGTGTGAGCCACCTTACCCTCATCTACATTTTTGGTGACCGCTTCAAAGAAGTCTATCAGGTTTAGCAGACATGATCTGCCTTTTACAAACCCAAACTGGGTAAGGTCCAGAGTTTAGAGATTACCGCTGTCACTGTTTATAAGTTCCATGATGACACGTTCCATAGCCTTGCAGATCAGGCACGTCAGTCTAATGGGGCACTAGTTCCCTGGGTCCATGGTGGCTCCCCCTTTGTGGAGTGTGATAAATGTTGCTGTGTGCCATTCAGTGGGCACAAAGCCTGAGGTGAAGCTATGACTGGACATGGTACTTAGGTGGGGTGCCAGTTCGTTCTGTAGTTCGTGTAGAACGCAGCCTGGGATGTTGTCAGGTCCCATGGATGCTGTGTTCTTGGCTTTGGAGAGTGTTTTTTCTACCTGTGCAGCTGCGATTACAGGAAATTTGCATTCTTCCAATATAGAGAAGGGCTCTTTAGGGGATGAGAGGGGGGCAAAGTTAGCATTGAACCTATCTGCCAGGATGTTGGCAATATCAGTTGGTTCTGTATATTTAGTGCCATTGTGCTGTAACTCAGAGCAGATCCGAGTGTTGCCATTGAGATTCTTGACATAGCTATAGAATACTTTGTAGTTGTCTTTAGAATCAGTGGCAATTTTGTTTTTGTAACTTGCTTTGGAGGATTTTATGATGGATCTCAGCTTCTTACTGAGGTTGACCAGGGAGTTCCTCCAATCACAGGATTTTACTCTTTTTTGCAACAGTTTCTTTCTTCTGTTGTAGAGTTTGTTTACGGCAGGGGACCACCCGATTGGCTTCCTTGTTTTGGAGGATAGCATCTTGGTTCTGTTAGGGATTGCACGATCCATGCACTCGTGTAAGTGCTTATAAAGTGCATTTGTGTAGGACTCAGCAGTCGTACCTCTATTGTCCGTTAGCATGGGTGTCATGAAGTTTGCCACTTCTGTCTTAAGAAGCGTGAAGTTGGCTTTGGAGAAATTTTTTATGGTGGTTTCCTTAATGGGGGGTGGGGGTGGGACGTGGATGTCTAGGGTGATTAGCTTGTGGTTGGATCTGACCAACGAGGAATTTACCTCAGGTGTGGAACACCGGTTGCCCATATTGGTAATGACCAGGTCTAAGGATATTGCTGCCCCTGGTGGGGGTGTGGATAAGTTGATCCAAGGCGTTGGAATTTAAGAATTCCAGAAAATGATGAGCACAAGAGTTGGTACAGGAGTAGTTTTCCCAGTTAATGGTGGGGTAGCTGAAATCGCCCATTATTAGGGTGTTAGGTTATACCCTAATATTTTCCAGTGTATCAAGAAATGAGGAGTGGGAATCCTGGGGCATGGTGGGGGATCTGTAGCAAGCTACAATTTGGATTGTGGTCTTGCCCAGAGTTAGTTGCACTTGGATAATCTCGGATGCATTGTGCTGAGCAACTAGCCTGGAGGTGTGGATATCCTTAATGAATATGGACATGCCTCCGCCTTTAGTGTTTTGGCCCAGGTTAGGTGGCCAAAAGGTGTGGTATGAATTATAGCCTTGTAATGCATGGGGTTGTCTCTGGAGCCTTGAACCAGGTCTCTGTCACTGCACAGATGTCTATATTACTCTCAGATTTTGCTTGCTTGTACCCATTATGGTGGTGAATTTGTCATTTGAAACTTGCCTAAAAAAGGCACTATAGGGGTGGCAACAGCCTTAGCCAGTATCTGGAATCTCAAGGGCGACAGGTGCAGGCTAACTCTAGCAAAGCATCGTGGTTTGTCGATCATGTCATCCCAGGCAGACAGATACTGGATCACCTTATTATGACACCAGAAGCTTAGCCAATTGTTGAAGTCAATCATTATGTCCTTGTACTGTGGTATCATTCTGGGTGATGGCAGGATGCTACTCAGTGCTAGGGTCATACCTGCCTGGACTACAAGATCGGACAGCTCCTCCATGTCTCTTTTCATGCAGTCCAGGGAGGTACGTCTCAGGTCATTCACACCAACATGGACAATGACAGAGTCATATTTGTACTTGTTGTGGAGTGACCTGAGTGCGTACGTTATGTGGCAGATCCTGGCACCCGACAGGCAGCTGACAGTAACTTTCTCCTTGTTTAGCCTGGTGAGTGGAACATCAGTGTGCCTGACTATAGAGTCACCTATGACTAGAGTGTTGGGTACGTTGTTAAGCCTTATGGGTTGTGGTTGAGTGGCACACTGAGTTTGTGGGCTATGTGTCATTTGGGTTGTGTTGGGGGGTGGAGGCTGCTTGCGTTTCTGCTTTGGATGCCCCTGTTGCTTGGGTAGATTTTTATTGAGAGCCTCTGTGAATGTAGGTGTATGTTTTGTGTTTCTGTGTGTGTGTGTTTTGGTGGTGTAGGTTTTGAGGGACTATGTGATGAGTGTGGTGTGGTGCAAGTGTTTACCTGCTCCTCTTGACTGTCTAGTGCAGTCTTGGGTGAAGAGAGCTTTGCTTCCAGTTTGACTATATAAGTGCATCTCTCACAGGTTGTAGTGTTGGTTTGTAGGAGGAGAGAGTTGTCTGCGTACATAAGGCAATTGCTGCATTGCCCCAAGATGTCCAGATTCATCAGGTAGACGGGAGAAAACACCGGGAGCTGACTAAGACATGCCTGGATAGGTGCTCGTTTATTAAGTACTAAAAACTCTTTTCCTCTAGACAAGTGAGGAAAGTTGAGTGCTGTAGTAATTTGTAGCTTATTTAGTGCTTACAATGAGTTCTGAACAAGTGCTGAGCTCAAAGAAAAGTACAGTTGTGTACACTCAGCATAAATGTAGATGCTCGACTGTATTCACTGTTGCAGTCATCATTTTTGGGTTATCTGCTTGGCATAGCCCTCAGTCGGCCTGATTAACAAAGTCTTGGGTCCTGCGTCAGTTGCTGTCCCTTCTTCCATGATGTCAGGTCATCAGGGGTATAAAACATGCAGCCGACTCCATTACATCAGTTTATCTTGCCACATATGTCAGGTGCCCCCATAATGGGAAGCAATTAAATCTATAAATATACAAGGTTATACCTCCAACCAAAAAGCAAATACACCCCAAAAACTTTTGAAGATAGCAAAGGAAAGTAGAGGTATATCCAAAATAAGAAAGGGGCTAGAGGGAGGGTAACCAGGACTGCAACAGTGAATACACTCTAACATCTACATTTATGGTAAGTTTACACAACTGTACTATGTTCTTCATGTTTCACTGTCGCAGTCATCACTTTTGAGTAGATTCCCAAAGCAAAGGATGGCAGGAGGAATTCAAATGGAATTAGGACCAGCTAAAAGGCCCTGCAAGACTGCAGTCGCAAAGCCAGCTCTGGATTTAGAGAAAATTGGCAGATGGTAATGCTTGGTGAAAGTATGTACAGAACTCCAGGTAGCAGCTTCTAGGATGCCCCTGGTAGAGATGCCTCTGAGAAAGGCTGTAAAGGTAGATGCAGCCCTGGTAGAGTGGGGTCTGATCCTCTGTGGGATAGATTTTCCATGGTGTTTGTAGCAGAAATGAATGCAATGGCCTATCCATTTGGAAATGGTATGCTTTGAAACAGCCTTCCCCTCTGCCCCTGCAGCAAATGCCACCAGCAGTTGATCAGATTTCCTTTGAGGTTTAGTTCTGTCCAAGTAGAATTTAAGTTGTCTGTGCACGTTTAAAGAGTGCAGAATCTGTTCCTCTTTGTTCTGTGGCTTAGGGAAGAAGGTTGGCAAATGCATGGACTGATTAAGGGCCACACTGGATACCACCTTGGGCATGAAGGAGGGATGGGCCTGAGGGACACCCAGTCCGCATGAAAGATGATGAAAGGCTCCACTGCCATGAGGGCCTGTAATTCAGATACCCTTCTTGCTGAAGTGATTGCTAAAAGGAAAGCGGTTTTCCAAGAAAGGAATTTTAAGTCCGCAGTGGTAGCTGGCTCGAAAGCCGGAAGGGTGAGCTTTTCCAATACAAAGTTGAGGTCCCAGGCTGGAGTTGGAGATCTCCTGGGTGGTCGTACATTCTTGGCCCCTCTGAGGAACTGTTAAGCAGTGGATGAGAGAAGAGGGGTGGTTCCATGTTATAATGAGCTGAGATGGCTGAGGCGTGAATTTTGATGCAGGAGAAAGAAAGGCCCTTATGAAAGCATCTCAGTTAAGTATTGTAAAATCTGAAGTAAATTGGGCACTGCTGTGCTCATCCCTTGAGACTGGTTCCAGGCACAGAATCTTTTCCATTTTTCAGCGTAAGACTTTCTAGTACTAGGCCTCCTTGCCTCTAAAATGATATCCATCACTGGTTTACTGAGGGATGGTAAAGGAGAAATTATGTAATTAACCAGGCTGCTAGATTCAGTGTTTGAAGTTGAGGGTGCAGAATTTGGTTCACCTGCTGAGACAACAGAGTAGGAGTCTAAGGCAGGTGCCATGGGGCTAACAGTGACACACTGCGCAAGAGGGGGTACCAGTGTTGGCATGGCCAGTCTAGTGCAATCAAAATCGTCCTTGGTTTCTCCTGTTTGATCTTTAGTAGTACTTTGGACAGCAGAAAGGGGGAAAGGCATAAACTGATAGTTTTTCCAGCTGAAGGACAGAGCATCCCACTTTCCAAGCTTGTTTGTGGGGAGTCCTTGTGCAAAATTTGTCCAACTGATAGTTTTGCCAAACAGGTCTATATCTGGGCTCCCCCATTTGCTTGTCAACATGTTGAAAATCCTTGGTTCCAGTTTCCACTCATGTGGGTCCATGAGGTTTCTGCTTAGTTCGCCTGCCAGTGTATTTAGTCTTCCTGGCAGGAATTGAGCTTGCAGATGGACTTGATAGCTCAGGGCTGTGTTCCACAATGCCATGGCTGATCTGCAGAGGGGGTAAGAATGTGTACCCCTCCCAGCTTGTTTATGCACCACATAACAGTGGTGTTGTCTGTCATTATCATTAATGTTCCTGGAAGAATGTGGTCCTTGAAGGCTGTCAGAGCATTCTGTACAGCTAACATTTCTTTCTGATTGATATGCAGGTGCATTTGACTTGAGTTCCATTTGCCCTGAATGCACTTCCCTGCCAGGTGGGCCCCCCATGCATAGTCTGATGCGTCTGTTAAGGTTTGGGCGGCAGGGGGTAGTGTGAATGGTAGTCCGCTGTTCGGGTGGCAGGCCTCTGCCCACCTAAGGAATTCTAGGCGTAGGCAAGGTATGACAGGAATCATTGCTTCTAGATCCTGTGAAAGTTGACACCATAGGCTTTTGAGATACCATTGCAGTTTCCTCATATGCAGCCTTGCATATGGAATTAGAAGAATGCAGGAGGCCATGAGCCCAAAGACTTGCAGAATTTGCCTTGCAGATAACTGGGTTTTTGTGGCCACTTGTTTGAAGTAGGTTGTCAAATGAATCCGTTTCTCTGGCGTGAGGAAAGCCAACTGGGAAGTTGTATTCAAGCTTGCTCCCAGGAATATAATTTGTTGACTGGGCACCAGGTGTGATCTCTTTTTGTTTATGGGGTACCTCAGACAAGTCAGTACCCTTTGAACAAAGGCCAGATGTTTCAAAAGTATGTCCTGGCTTTCTGCCTGAATTAGGCAATTGTGCAGGTATGGGTATATTTGAATATTTCTTTGCCTGCAGAATGCAATGACTGGAGCTAGGCACTTTGTGAATACCCTGGGCACAGAAGATAAGCCAAAGGGCAATGCAGAGAACTGATAGTGCATGAAGCCTGCTTTGAAGTGTAGGTACCTTCTGCAAGATTCCCTGATTGGGATGTGCAGGTATGCTTCTTTTATGTCTAGTGCAGCCAACCATGCATCTTTGCATAGCATAGGAAGCAGCTGTTGAAGAGTCAGCATCTTGAATTTTGGAATCACCAGAAAGGTATTTAGAGAAGAAAGGCCCAGGATAGGACACCATGTATTTCCTTTTCCGGGTACCAGGAAAAGTCTCGAATAGAACCCTTATCCCTTTTCCTCTTCTGGTACCAACTGAATAGCCCCCATGCTTAAGAGAGAGAGAGTACTTGTTTTTGGGCCTCTGCCCACTGATTTAGGTGTAGATCTGGCCACCCATTTGGTGTCGGTAAGGTGTGGAAGTGAAATCTGTATCCTTGGGACACTATATTTAAAACCCATTTGTCCTGGGTAATGAGTTCCCAGTTTCTGGCCTGCAGACCAATCTTTCTGCCTAAAGGAGCATTCAGTTGGGAAGTGCTTGGAAGTTTTAGAAGCAAGTCATTGAGACTGTTTTCCATAGGGTGGAGTCTTACTACTCCCTGATTTGGGAGCGGAAACCCTCCATTGCTTAGTCTTGTGTGTCCCTTGGGACTGAAACCTGGGGTTTCTGATATGTCTGGGTTTGGCTTGGGAAGACCTGGAAGGGGCTGGAAAGGACCAATTCTTAGAGGGCCAGTGTCTACTAAATCTAGGAGGCTGAACTTGTAAGAAATCTTTAACAGTTTGCATATATTTAGATTTATCTTCCATCTTTTTATGAACTTCCTCAGTCTTGTTGCCAAGCAGGCGGTCCTGGTTAAAGGGAGCATCCAACAATTTAGCTTTAACATGATCAGGTAAAGATTGCTCCTTGAGCCAAGCATGCCTTCTCAGCACAGACCCAGTAACAGCAGCCCTGCAAGAGGCCTCTAAAGAATCAAATCCACATTGCAAAGTATGTTTTCCAACCTGTTCTGCATTAAATCCTGTAATTCTTTATTTTTCGCACAGTCAGGAATTAACATCATTTTCTGTTTAAGCAATCCAGTAACATGTTGATACTTTAACATATGAAACTGGCAGTTTAAAGCCCTAACGGCCAAGGTTGCAGAAGTGTAAACCTTCTTACCCCATCTATCCAGCGCCCTGGAGTCTCTATCAGAAGGGGTAGGATTTTTAGCAGTAGAAGCCTTAATGCCCTTGGGTCCCTTTGAAATAGTCTCTCGATCCGCAATAGGATTTTTAAAAAGGAACTTGTGAGAATCAGGAACCCTGTAATATCTGTCAGGTTTTCTGGGAGCAGGAGGTAAAGAATCAGGGGCCAAACTAGATTCCAAAAAGCATCAACAACAATGTCTAGTACAGGAGGAATAGCTAAAGGCCTATGTTGAGGCAGGAGTAAGAAATCCCTAAGCCTCTTTTTTGAATCAGAAAAATCCTGGCTTTCCCAGTGGAAATGCTCCCTTGCAGTATGTAAGGTTTCACCAAAAGAAAAATCCTCTGGAGGGGAAGCAGAGGGAATAGAGTCCTCTGCATCAGAATCCTCATAAGCAGATAAGGGCAAATCCAGATCATCAAAAGAATCAGAAACATCAGAATCCTGGTCAGAGGAATCAAAAACAACTTCAGTCCTAGGTCTCTTAGACTGGGGAGGCTGGCTTCCCCTGATTAGAGTTATAAAATCTTCAGCCATTCTTATCATTTGTTTTTTTAGGCATAGAGGCCTGAGCATGCGGCCTGGGCATTGTTTTTTTAAGCATGGTTCTAGATTTAGGCCTAAAAAAAGAAGGAAGCATTGGTTTAATATCTAAGTCTGTAGGCCTGAATACACCCTCAGAAGCCGGTGCCTGCACAGCGGCTCCGGACCCATCCAAGGTAGAGACATCTGCAGGTTCCATAGTTGAAGCATCTCGCGGCATACCGGACTCCGAATGGGTCTCAGTAGAGGCCTGCGAATTAGAAGTAGCGGATATCAGGGGCTGTGAAAGCGCCTCACTGAGTACCGGCAAACTGGCGACTGGCTTAGGAGAAGCGTCGTAGGCAGTTTTGTACCTCGGCGGCCTGTCTCTATCTTTATCCTTATGTTTTTTCGGAATCCTGGTAGTCAGATGGCTAACCGACGACATTTCTGGATAATTAAACCAATAACTGAAATATTTAGAGGCGAAAATATACAGACGACAGACGGTGCATTGATTAAATAAAGCACAAAACCGACAGCAAGGTACATTGTGGTCAGGGCCTAGGCAAGGAATACAGTACGAATGAAAATCTTTATGAAGTATTTGCTTTCCACAAGTAATGCAATTATTAACTTTTCAGACATCGGTAAGGAGCAAGAAAAAATTTTCCCCAATGGGATACTTAGCTTTAGTTGAAGACTTCGATTCTGAAACTCGAAAATGAAAATTTCAGGAGTCGGCCGACTGGCACATGCGAACTGCTTCTGCTTCAGGCACCGCATGGCAAGAAAGACTGATGTAATGGTGTCGGCTGCATGTTTTATATCCCTGACGACCTGACGTCATGGAAGAAGGGGCAGCAACCGATGCAGGACCCAAGACTTTGTTAATCAGGCTGACTGAGGGCTACTGCAAGCAGATAACCCAAAAGTGATGACTGCAACAATGAAACACGAAGAACATCAGATTTGAGTACTGAAACTAAAAAAAGTACAGTTGTGTACCTACCATAAATGTAGATGTTCGAGTGTATTCACTGTTGCAGTCATTACTCTTGGGTTATCCTGCTGGCAGGTTACCCTCAGTCGGCCAGAATTCCAAAGTCTAGGTCTGGCGTCGGTTGCTGTCGCCTCTTCCCTGACGGCAGTAAGCCAGGGGTATAAAAGATGCAGCCGATGCCATTTTCTTCAGTTTTTTTTGCCCCAGATGTCAGGTGCCCCACTATACCAATAATAAATGCATGCACAAAAATAACATTTCCTTCATCTACAAGCAAATACACCAAAAAGGTTGTAGAGGACAGAGAAGTGCAGATAAGTCCCAGCAAAGAGAAGGGGGTTGATGGGTGGGTAACCTGGACTGCAGCAGTGAATACACTCGAACATCTACATTTATGGTAGGTACACAATTGTACTATGTTCATCGGGTTTCACTGTTACAGTCATTACTCTTGGGTAGAATCCCAAAGCTAAGGATGGGTGGCTGGGCTAAATAGGATTAATAGAGGCTATGAGGCCCTGCAGAACTGCAGTGGCGAAGCCTGCTCTGGACTTAGAGAGGCAAGTGGCAGTGCTTTGTAAAGGTGTGCACTGAACTCCAAGTTGCAGCCTCTAAGATATCTTTGGTTGGTACTCCTCTGAGGAAGGCTGCTGAAGTGGCTGCTGCTCTGGTGGAAAAAGGCCTAATGCCCTTAGGCACTGATTTGCCATGTTGAAAATAGCAGAAACGGATGCAATGGCCTATGCATTTAGCAATAGTCTGTTTTGAGATAGCCTTTCCTTGTGATCCTGCAGCATATGACACTAAAAGTTGCTCAGTCTTTCTGAAAGCTTTAGTTCTGTCCAAGTAGAAGTGCAACTGCCTGTGTATGTCCAAAGAATGCAGAATTTTCTCACCCTTGTTCTGTGGATTTGGGTAAAAGGTAGGCAAGTGAATGGTTTGGTTGAGGGCCACACTGGACACCACCTTAGGCATAAATGTTGGGTTTGTCCTCAGAGAAACCCGGTCTGGATGAAAAATGATGAAAGGTTCCACAGCCATGAGTGCATGTAACTCAGAGACTTGCCTTGCAGAGGTTATTGCTAGGAGCAGAGCTGTTTTCCAGGATAAGAATTGTATATCTGCTGTTGATGCTGGCTCGAAATGAGGCAGTGTGAGTTTTTCCAAAACATAATTGAGGTCCCAGGCCGGAACTGGTGCTCTCCTTGGAGGCCTAATGTTTTTGGCCCCTTTGAGGTACTGCCTTATTAAAGGATGAGAAAAGATAGGTGGTTCCGTATTGTAATGTGCTGAAATGGCAGAGGTATGAATCTTAACTGATGAGAAAGAAAGGCCTTTGTTCAGCATCTCAGTTAGGTATTGTAAAATCACAGGAATATTTGGTACAGACGTGTCAATGCCTTGTTCCTGGTTCCAAGCAGAGAATCTCTTCCATTTTTCTGCATAAGATTTTCTGGTACTGGGCCTCCTGGCCTCCAAGATAACATCCATAACAGCTTTTAAAAGAGGAGTGTTCTGAATGGCTACATTATCCGCCATGCTGCCAGATTTAAGGTCCTGAGTTGGCTGTGCAGGATCTGATTGTTTTGTTGGGTCAGCAAGTGAGAAGTTTGAGGCAATATCCATGCTGGACCTTGAGACAAGCTCTTTAGGATTGGATACCAGTGCTGGTGTGGCCAGTCTGGTGCAATCAGTATAATTTTTGGCTTCTCTTGTCTGACCTTTAGGAGTACTCTGGGAAGGAGAGGCAGTGGGGGAAAAGCATATACTGTTAGATTTTTCCAGCTGAATGATAGGGCGTCCACTTTCCATGCTTGCTTGTGATAAATCCTTGTGCAAAATCTCTGTAATTGGCAGTTGTGAGGGGAGGCAAATAGATCTATGTCTGGGCATCCCCATGTCCTTATTATCATGCTGAAGACTTGTGGATCCAGTTTCCATTCGTGGGGATCCATGAGATTTCTGCTTAGTTCGTCTGCCAGAGTATTTGTTTTTCCTGGCAGGAATTGTGCTTGCAGGTGAACTAGAAAAGCCAATGCTGTGTCCCATAAGGTCATTGCTTGTCTGCAGAGGGGGTAGGAATGTGTACCTCCCTGCTTGTTTATGTACCACATGACCGTAGTGTTGTCTGTCTTTATCAGTAACTGTCCTGGATGAAGCAGGTCCTTGAAAGCTGTCAGGGCATTTTGAACAGTTTGCATCTCTTTTTGATTGATGTGAAGATGCATCTGGTTTGCAGGCCATATGCCCTGAATACATTTTCCTGCCATATGGGCCCCCCAGGCATAATCTGATGCATCCATTGTCAGTGTCTGTCTGGCTGTGGGTAAACTGAATGGCAGGCCCTTGTTGTGGTGACAGGCCCACCATCAAAACTCCTGTTGTAGGCAGGGAATGAGTGCAATTACTGTCTCCAGGCTGTGGCAATGCTGAGTCCAAACACTTTTCAGATACCATTGCAGTTTCCTCATATGCAGTCTGGCATATGGAATTAGTAGAATGCAAGATGCCATGAAACCCAAGGCCTGCAGGATTTTCCTTGAAGATTAGTGGGTTTTTGTTGCCACTTTGTTGAAGTAAGTATTCAGTTGTTTTTGCTCGTCTGGCATGAGATAAGCCATCTGGGCAGTTGTATTTAAGCTTGCACCCAGGAATATTATCTCTTGAGAGGGCACTAGTTTTGATTTATTTTCGTTTACTGTGTACCCTAGGCCAATTAGTGACCTTTTTACAAACGCCAGATGCTTTAGAAGAGTGTCTTTGTTCTCTGCTTGAATTAGGCAATCGTCCAAGTAGGGATATATTTGAATTCCTTTTTGCCTGCAAAACGCAATTACTGGTGCCAGGCATTTTGTGAAGACCTTGGGTGCAGTAGATAAGCCAAAGGGCAGTGCAGAGAATTGGTAATGCATTGAGCCAGCTATGAATCTGAGGTATCTTCTGCAAGATTGTTTGATTGGGACATGCAGGAATGTCTCTTTTAGGTCCAAAGTTATGAGCCAAGCCCTCTTGCCCAGTATGGGCAGTAGCTGCTGTAGAGTCAACATCCTGAATTTTGGAACTTCCAGAAACGTATTTAGTATAGACAGGTCCAGAGTTGGTCCCCAGGTTTTGTCCTTCCTGGGTACTAGGAAAAGTCTGGAGTAAAATCCTTGTCCCTGCTCTCGTAGAGGTGCTCGCTGAATGGCCCTCATGTCCATGAGGGCTGTAATTTGCTTTTGTGCCTCTGTCCATTGATTGTATGGCAGGTCTGGCATGCCCTTTGACCTTGGTAGAGTGTGAAAATGGAACCTGCAGCCTTGGGACACTGTTCAGGACCCATTTGTCTTGGGTAACCATTTGCCAATTTGATGAAAAAAGTGCTAGTTTTCCCTCTAAGGGGGCTGTCAAAAGAAAACTGGTAGAGGAAAGTCATTGGGACTGTTTCCTGTAAGGCTGTGATTTGTCTTCTCCGCTTTTGGAGGTAGGAGCACCCCATTATTTAGGCCTGTATGAGTGAGATCTGCCTCTGGGACGCCTGTATCTGCCTCTTTGTGGTCTGTCTGAGACTGGAAAGGACCAGTTTTTAGAAGGCCAGTTCCTGCTAAACCTGGGTGGCTATACCTGTAAGAAATCCTTGACTGTCTGCATGGATTTTGCTTTATCCTCCATTTTTTTTCAACACCTCTTCTGCTTTAGTACCAAACAAAGTATCATGCTGTAATGGTGCAGCTAATAATTTTGCTTTAACATGATCAGGCAGATTCTGTTCCTTTTAATAACAGAACCTGTAACAGCGGCCCTGCAAAAGGCCTCCAGTGAATCATAACCACATTGCAAAGTATGCTTTCCCACTTGTTCAGTTGCATGCAATAAATCCTGCAATTCCTTGTTCTCTGAACATTCAGTATTTGTCAACATTTTCTGCTTAAGTAGGGACATTAAATATTGCTGATATTTAAGCATATGAAACTGACAATTTAAAGCCCTTACAGCTAGGGTGGCAGAAGTGTAAACGTTTCCCCCCATCTGTCTAGAGCCCTAGAATCCCTATCAGAGGGGACAGGGTTTTTTTGCAGTGGAAGCTTTTACCCCCCCTTGGGACCCTGAGATATAGTTTCTGGGTCAGCAGTGGGGTTTTTATATAGGAATTTATGAGAATCCGGGACCCTGTAGTATCTGTCTGGCTTGGCAGGTGCAGGGGGTAAAGAGTCAGGGGACAGACCGGACTCTGAAAATACATCATCTACAATGTCTAGAACAGGTGGAATAGGAAGGGGACTGTGCTGAGGAAGAAGCAGAAAGTCTCTAAGCCTTTTCTTAGATTCAGAATAATCTTAGCTCTCCCAGTGGAAATGCACCCTCATAGTATGCAGTGTTTCCCCAAAAGAATAATCCTCAGGAGGAGAGGCTGAAGGAATGGATTCTTCAGCATCAGAATCCTCACAGGGAAGCATGGAGTAATCCTGTTCAGAAGTGGAATCAGAGGAAATAGATACCTGATCAGAAGAATCAATACTCTGTCTCTTGCCTAGGCCTCTTATCAGGAGGGGGATGGGAGCCCCTGATCAAAGTAATTAGGTCTTTGGCCATTTTGAGCATCTGTTTTTTAGGCATGGAAGTCTGAGTAGGAGAATGCTGTACTTGTTTCTTTGTCTTTAGAGCTGCTTTAGTCTTTGTCTTTGAAGCTGAAGATGGCTTAATATATAGTTGTGTAGGTCTGAAGACACCCTCAGAAGCAGATGCCTGCTCAGCGGCTACGGACTCATCTGAGGGAGTGATTTCCGAGTGTCCAATACCTTCAGTATCCAGAGGCCCAGTCGGCTCCACGTGGGAGTCGGTAGCGGCCTGTGGCTCTGAGGTAGCGGGCGCCAGGGGCTGAGAAAGCACCTCACTGAGAACCGGCGACTGGCCTAGTAGAGGCTTCGTCGTCGGTTTTGGACCTCGGATGCCTATCCTTGTCCTTGCGTTTTTTGTAAACTCTGGTTGTCGGCTGTTCCAATGGCATTATATAATTAAATCTTCGGCCAAAGTAATGAAATGCAAAATTGAACCGACACTTGATAGTGCATTGGTTAAATCTAGCACAAAACCGACAACTAGCAACGTTGTGATCAGGGCCTAGGCAAGGAACACAGTAAGAGTGAAAATCCTTACGAGGTATTTGCTTCCCACAAGAAATACAATTGTTAACTTTTTCTGACATCAGTCTGGAGCAAGAAAAAAGTTTCCCCAATGGGGTACTTAGCTTTAATGAAGACTTTGGTTCTGAAATTCGGATTTGAAAATCTCAGGAGTCGGCCGACCGGCACTTGCGAACTGCTTTTGCTTCGGACACTGCGTGGCAAGAAAGACTGAAGAAAATGGCGACGGCTGCATCTTTTATACCCCTGGCGCACTGACGTCAGGGAAGAGGCAACAGCAACCAACGCCGGACCTAGACTTTGGAATTCTGGCCGACTGAGGGTAGCCTGCCAGTAGGATAACCCAAGAGTAATGACTGCAACAGTGAAACACGATGAACATCTGGCTAGTTCTAAGAAACAAAATTAAGCTAGAAGGCTTCCCTCCAACACAGAAAGGCTTGGGGGCTCAGAAGCTTACAAACAGTCCTGGATACAGCAAATCTGTATCTGGACTAAACGACTTACAGGAAAGACAGGAAACCAGCTTAGAAACATTTTTTTGCATGCTTGTGCGAGCTTGACTGGAGCAGTTAAAGAATGCTGAGGAATGGACTACTGGGTTGACACAGTCCACTGAAGTATTTGCATGTGAAACCTGGCCAGAGGAACAAGGGTGACAGCAGCTGCCATGGATCTCAAGGCTTGTAAAATTAGTCATGCTGGAAGGGAAGAGAAGAATTTTGTATTATTTTCCCGACCTAGGATCCAAGTGCCTGGATTCGAGCAGGAGGAAGAGAGGTTATCTGACTGACTGTATCCAGATGAGCACCTATAAACTCCAGACTCTGCGTAGGTGTGAGTTGTGATTTACTTGTTGTAACTGACTGTGATGCATAGATGTAAGCACAAGTGGAGCAAGTAGCCCCTTGCCTGTAGGAGTAGATGCTTGGTTGGGGCAGTTAGGAGACCATCATCTAGGTATGGAAACACTCAAAATCCCAGCAGTCTCAAGTGAGCTGCTACCACTGCTATGCATTTGGTAAACAGCTTGGGGGCTGTGATGAAACCAAAGGGCAGTGCTCTAAACTGGTGATGACTGGCTCCCAGCTGGAAGTGCAGATGCGTTCTAGAGCACCTGTTTATTTTGATGTGACAGTATGCATCCTGAAGATCTATCGAGCACATCCAACAGTCCTTTCACAGCAGAGGCAGAATGAACTGAACTGTGACCACCAGGGACCTTGAATATTGCACAAACTGATTTCATTTGCTGAGATCCAGTGTTGGTCTCACGCCCCCTGTCTTTTTTGGCACTAAGAAGAATCATGAATACATCCTGGATCCTCTGTGGTCGGGGGGGGGGGGGTCTTCTGGATGACTCTTTTTTTCCTAGCAGCTTTTCTATTTCTATAATGCTGTTGCTTCCCTCGATTGGGTGGAACATTGGGGATTCTTCATTCTTGTAGGAGGGTTTGGGAAAATGGTAGGATACAACCTCTGGATAAAATCCTCTATACCCAGGAATCTTTTGTTATAGATGGCCAGGCTCTTTGGTGCAGAGACAAATGCCCCCTGAATGCCTTCACAGGCTAACACTCAGGCCTCCCTTCAGAAGTGCTGTTAGGGCTTGTCTGAGAATGAATGCTGGAAGCCCTGGTTCTGGTTGCCACCTCTGGTGCTGGAGCAGCATCTTCCATCTGAAACCCCCCCTGCCCCTCTGTGAACCATCTCCATGTGAGTCATGAAAAGGACCCTGGGATTTACGAAACCACATTTTTCTACCTCCCTGTTGATTCCTAGAGAAAGGTCTTTGAGAATTAGAAAAACGTATTCCTATGGCTCCACAAAAATCACACATTTGCATCCAGGCATGCCTTCTAATGGCTACGCCCAAAATTAATGCCTGTGAGGTACCTCCTGTTGCATGGGAGATCAGCCTCATGGATACATTAGAAATTGACTGGAGGGTGGGTGACCAGTTGCGAGGAGACTATTTTGATCCTCGGCTGACAGACTCAGAAAAGGGTTGGGAAAGTTCTGTAGTCAAATCTCTTTGCAATCTTGTAAAATGTGCCAGGTAATTCAGTGACCGCAGTGCAAAGGTCACTGACGCATACACATGCTTACCAAATCTGTCCAAGGCCCTGGACTCCCTGTTAGTGAGATGGAGAGAAGATCTCTGTTTTGCAAGCTCTTTTCTGGTGGCTGCCGCCACAACAATGGCATCAACTGGGACCCCTTTGTTCCAGTGTGCCCTGTCCTTGGGAGGAGCTAAAATTTTGTCAGGATTATTTTTTTTTTTGGGGGGGGGGCTCCCAAAGCTCAAGAACAACAGGATCTGTGTCTGAAGCTGAATGGCGACAAACAAGATCTGAGGTATGTTAGGTTAGCAGGGTATTATGGGTAAAGGGAGGAACTCAAGAGTTTTTGAATCCGAAGATCCGAACCCATCAGTTGGGGAATGAATGAAAAGGACAACATCAGCTCAAATGATAAAGTGGCTGCAGCGCAGATATTTTAAAGAAAACACAGAAAGCAGTCATGCTAAAGGACTGACATTTGACAGAATTATTTTTCTCAGCGAGCTGCCTGTTGGAGAACATAATACATTTAGCAGCCTACTGCTAATCAGCAATTCTGTCTTCCAAAACCCATGCAACTACTTCAAGTAAGATGTTACGTGGATGGTCTATATGAACAGTGTGCAACTTGCTCTCTATTTTATATCCTTGTAAATAAAATAAAGGAATTAAATGAACACTGGTTCAAGGACAACTCCAAAACTACTTTCAGAAAAAAATCATGGACTTGTCTGTAAAGGCTACAAGGTGGTGTAAAAAAACAGATATGGTTTACATACACAGAAGAGACTGCAGCCCTAAGCTCCTTTCAGTAGAAGTGATTGCTACCAGAAAAAGCATTTTCCAAAATACAAACTTAAACACTGCCAAACCAGTATATTCAAACTGGGAAGCCTGTTGACCGTGAAGTTCAGCTACCATGGAAGAGTTATTCAAAGGTCAGCAATATGTCTTTAAGGAGCTGCTGAATTAGCTGATGTTGTGCCACAATCCGCTCTTCCATATGGTCATGACGGGCAGAAGAAATGTCCAAAATATTTCAAGATAACCTGCAAAACAACTGCCTGGAATGGCATCTGGTACCACTCAAATGGCCGATCTCTGTCAACTGGGAAAGCAAATCTGCCTCATGAAGGTTTCCCGGCATCCTCAGTAACTTCTGAAACTCTGATACAATTTGAAAACTACAGCCTGAGGGACAGCAGAAATTTGTCTGTATCATCAGGAAACGGAGAGTCAGAAAATGAACAATGCTGTATCATTTAATTCCTGTCTGTCCAATATGACTGTCAGGCCTTCAAGCCGCTTGTCAGACCCGTACTAGCTTACCTAGGTAGTCCAGCCTCAAGATCCTCAAACATTTCCCTACCACAATCCACTGGTCCTTTCTAAATCAGCCTCCTTTAGATCAGCTTTGCTACCTAATAGCTAGGACAGAATATGATTCCTCTGGAATCCTTAACCAGTTGAAGGTAGGGGGATGGTGACAGGGTGGTTGTATCGGACAGAAAGGAATAAGTATTGTGTATAATACTAAGTACACAACTTCCATATCCTCTTCATTCCATCTGTCTGACCCAATTGTGTGGTCAAAATCCCAGCTAAAGGTATTCCTGGGTGGTACCCTTTGAGGATGGAGGCCCCAAAGGAAGACCTGGATCTAGAAATCAAATAAAACTTGTACTGCTTAGAAAAGTTAAGCAATGAAAATCAAGTTGCCACAGCTCAAATATCATCAGTGGAAGAATTCTTAAAGAATGCTGTAAGATGCTGCTATAGAATACATGGAAAGAGCCTTGGGTTTCATTGAAAGTGTCTCAATGAGAGTTTGATAAACAAATGTGATACAGTCTGACAGTCATCTGGAAAGAGTTATTCAGGAGACTTCCTTGTGTGTATGAAGCAAATGAAACAAAACTGAATCCTTCCAGTGTACTTTGCTGTGATGCAAGTACAATCTCATTTGAATGAAGGCAGAATTGGGAGACTTGGTCCTTGTGAAAAACAGGATATAGCTTGAGTGATGACAGGGCATGTAGTTTGGAAATTCTTTTGTCTGAAGTAATGGCCACAAGGAAAGAAGTTTTTCAAGAAAAATAATTTCAAGGTCGCAGAAAAAGCTATCCGAAAGGGAGGTTGAGTTAGAACCTCCAGCAATGAACTTAAGTTCCGAGGAGGTGCAGATTGTTTGACTTGTGGTTTTAGAAGAAAAACTCCTGTAAGGCAGGCCATAAACAACTTGGTCGATACCAGAGAAAGGGATATGTATGAGGGTGAAAATTAGAACTTGGAGCCAACTGCATTTTTATTATAAAAAAACTGGCACATGCATCAGATAAGGTCACTAGAAACTTCAACACATCAGGAACTGATGCCTCAAAGGGACTGAGATGAAGAGATGTTTCCCTGAGAACAAAACACTTCCATTTACTAAGGTAAACCTTTCAAGCAGAGTTTATCTGGGATACTGACAGTATCTTAGCAACATCTTGAGACAAAATGAAATTCATACTCAACAGAACTGGAGAAACCAAGCGGTTAATTTTAGATTCTGGAGATGTGGGTGAGACTTCCTGGACAAAGAAGACAGAAGATCTAGATCTAAAAGGCAAGGTTGCTTCTTGAGATGAAGTCTTAGCAGAAAGAAACAAATATATCAGGGTCATAAAGGGGCAACAAGAATTAGCTTTTCTTTGCACTAGACAGCCTTCTGTAAGAATTCTGAAATCAGGGGAATTGGAGGGTAAGCATACATGATTTGGAAGGCCACTGCTTGATTAAAGCATCTCTCAGGGACTGCCGGTCTTGTGGGATTACGGCAAAATAGGTACTGCATCTGGTGTTGGCCAGTGATGTAAAATGATTGCAATGATGGCTCCACAGTTGAAAATGGCCTGAGCCACTGTCCGAGTGAAAGTCAACTTGTGAGGCAAGAGGACCATCCTGCTCAGCTTGTCAGCAATGCAGCTGGATTTCACAGGAATGTGCACTGCCACTAGAAAGCAGTGAAAATTCATTGCCACGCTCTCATCATTCCCCAACACAAAGGGTAGGACCTGCTCCCTCCCTGCATGTTTATGTACCATACTGTCATCATATTGTTAGTCTGAATGCAAATCATACCCACAGGAAGGAAGTCTTAAAGCTCCTGCAACACTAGAACTACCCTAATCTCTAACATACTGACGTGAATGTTGGTCTCATGAGAATTCCAAAAACTTTCTATCACTGTCCCCTGAAAATGCCACCCCCACTCCAAGGAAGAGGCGTCTGTGGTGATAACTGCTACTGGAGCAGGGACAGCAAATGATCTTCCCACATGAACGGGGGGGGGGGGGGGATCAACCAATGTTGAATATTCCTGCAAGTACTCGTTAGAATGATGGAGAATATGAGAAAACTGATTGCATAGTAACCCACTGTAACACCCTCATGTGATAATCAGCAAACTGAACCATCAGGATACAAGAAACCATCAAACAAAGGGCTCTTTGGACCACATAAGCTGGAGGTTTGTGGCACTGTAGGAGACCTTATATTGCCTTGTGAAGAGTCTGTATTCTTTCCAAGAGTAAGAATAATAATAGGCAAACAGTGCCCAGGTGGCAGCTGATAAACTGTAAGCACTGTGTTGGTTCTAGTAGAAATGTTTTCAATATTAATCATCATGCCCAACACAGGCAAATCTGGAAAAATGAATCCCTGTCTTTCAGTACGGATTCATTTCACTGTTGAGACAGTTAGAAGCCAATCAACCAAATATGGGAACACCCTGGACTCTCGAAGTCACAGACAGGCTATGACTAGGACCATGTGCTTGGTGAAAACCAAGGGGGCTGTGGTGATACAGACCCCTGAACTGATAGTGATTGGCTTCTACTCAGAGGCAAAAAAAACTTCTAGATGCTGAGATAATCTTGATGTGTTAGTAAGCATCCTGCAGGTCCACAGATCACACACATTCATTCCCCCTTACATAGGACAGAATCAGTTGGACAATGACCATTCTGAATGGGGTCTTCTTTATAAATGTGATCAGGTAACTGAAGTCCAAGACTAGTCTGAAGTAATTGCTCTTTTTCATAACTAAAATAAAATATAGGGAAGTGACCTGACCCTAGCTGGTCTGGTGGGATGTTTTTAGCTGCTTTTAACTGGTGGGGGTGGAATGCCTGGAAGCAGCCACTGAGATTGGGTAGAGTAGTGGTAAAGGGTATGCAATAACCTCCAAATATTAATCCCCTTACCCAGACATCCCACATGATGGTCATCCACGTGGGGACATAGAAAGACATGTGACTCCCGACTGCCTTCAGAAGCCCCGCACAGTCGATACTGCTGGTGTTCAGAAAATGGTCCTTAAAAATCTTTGATTTGGCAGACCTCTATGACCTCTGGGTCTGCATCCATTAAAAGGGTCGCCTTGGCCACTCCTGACAGAAGATTAGTTGAAGGGAGCATGCTTGGACTTTCAGAGACAGTGAGAGAGAGGGGGACGTGGAGAAGTGAGGGAGAGGGACAGAAATTTGGGCCCCTTTTTGGTTATGATTTTATGGTCTCTGGGGATTCTTAATCTCACTCCCACAGTAGATAACATCTTTTCATCCCTATTCACGTTTGTGTGTGTGTTCCCTGACAGTAGAGCTGAATAATGATTATTAATCATAAGGAGTGTTGGTGAAGGGTGCTTTGAAATTGTCCACAAAGTTGCGCAAGCAGAGCCAAGTAAAGCACGTCACACAAATGCCTGGCCTTGCCAAAGCTGCTCCATCATCTGCATTATGCAAAAGCTGCACAAAACGGTTGATAATACTGTACATCATTTTCAAGGTTGATTCCAAGTGTTGAGTATATAGCTCTTGTTTTGACGGGTCCGTCTGAAGTCTATTCTTGTATCTGGCACAGTTCAGGGCCATGACAAAAGTATGTGCCTGCTACTCTAGTTGACCCATCAACCAGGACTTCCTGCTGGGTGGATGAACTGTGGCCATTTCACTGGTTAATTCTTTTTTAAAACCGTCTGAGACAATGATGGAATCCATTGGAACCGCCTTCATCTAGTATTGTCTGTCCTTTGATCTTCTCAAAATTTTGTCAGGCTTCCTTAATACACACTTGCACAAGTCAGGCTATTGCCATGACTTCCACACAGTTAAATTGATCAAGCAGTCTGCTGGGGAAAACACCCAGGACACAGAGGAGGCTAAGCCATCATCAGTCTCAAATAAATCCTCCTCGTCCAGCGTGTGTGTGTGCATGTTGAGGGCAGTTACCCTTTTGGTGTGTGAACGCCAGGAGTTCAGGTGGTGACAGAAAGAAATCTTCTCTGTGATACAAATCAGAGTCTGTAGTAAGACACACTGAAAAGAAGTCCAGATGTGTCCTTTTGCATGTCCTTTCTTGGCACATCACATAGTGGGTTATCTGATTCTTCAGAGGAGTGTGACGCTGACTGTACTGCTTGTATAAGGCTTGCGTCTCAACTCTGACCAGTGGATACATGAGTGGGCTAAGGAGCACGTGTATGGATGCCCAGGTGCAGAACTGTGACCTGTAAAGTCTGCTGCTCAAATCCTGAAGGAGATGAAATCATCCTTCGCATCACCTTGAAAACAGATCTGACAACCGACAGATCTGAGGAACCCCCCTCTGATCCAGATACCACCCTACCAGAAGAAGGAATGGCCTCAGTCGAAGGGAGGAGCCCAATCCAAACAACGTTGGGGATTTCATGAAGGGCTTTGGTCTAGATGCCTTGAGGGCTGAGGGCCATGAACCCAAGCATGGAGACCCCTAAGGGAAGTTCCAAAGACAGTACGGAGCACCTGGAATTGAGTTGGTGTGACTGAGTTCTACTAGACTTCAAAAAATTAGAAGTTGAGTGGGATGGATCCAAGGACTCCAGTACTGAGGCAGGAGCACTAGTCAGCATGGAAGGCACAGACTTCCACCTAGGTTGACAGTTCCAAACACACAGACTCAAAGATGGATCTGACAATGAGCAAGGATTGGAAAAATGAGACTGGTCCTTTCCACCCATGGAGCCAGAGGGGGACAGGAATGATGCCCATCTGTATCCTAAAAAAAAGCACTCATCATGTCATTCAGTTCTAAGTCAAAAGCACCCCTGACAAACAAAGTACTTAATTAAGGAAACCAAAGGAGGGAGAGAAGGAATCTATGGATGCTCCTGCACCAACGGAGGCTTAGTCAGTTGCTCTGATGGAGTCTCATCTGCAATCAGGATGGGCTGAGAGAGCTGATGAAGGTGATTCTGAATTCAACCTTGAAGGAGAGAAACCATCTTTGAAAGTTTGAGTGATAGTGATGATGATGATGATGATAAAGCCTCATCATCTCACATCCTCTTCTTGTGATCTTCTCTATCTTTCTTTCTTTTTTCCTAGGACTTGCTCTTGCCCCTGCTTTCCTGGTCTTCTCACTTTCAGGATCAGCTTACTATTTCTATCAAAAAAAGGTTCTCTGCCCAAAAGACATGCATACAGAGTAGTCCGTGGTCAAGTGTTCCACTCCCAGACAATAAACACACATCTCATGACCATCCTGGCGGGGTTGCCCACACAAAAGACTTTGTGAGGCTCTTCTTTCCCTTATCATCCATGCCAAAAAAGGTGCCATGGAACTAGAAAGAAACCAGGAAGAGACAGTAATAACTCACTCACCAAGTAACACCAAATAGCAACAACAACCAATCTCTAGATTCTAAGAGAAGAGAAGAAAGCTCCTCTTTCTAAATTCTAAATTTCTACAGAATTCCAAAACAGAGATATACTAAGGCAGAGGCGGCGGAGAGTTTCAACAAGCTGAGGCGCTTACTAACTTAAAGTTATCAAACACACACACACACACACACACACACACGGGTCTACCTGAAAACACTGACACGCAAAAACACAGACAACGAGATAACCGATACCACAAAACTGAAAGTTCAAAAACACGAAACTTCACATGCCCGACAAATCACAATCCCGACAATCAACAAAACAAAACAAATACATTTTCCATAAAACACACACACAACACAAGCACACCAAAAACCTTACAAACCTACACTAAACCTTATATACACAACTATATATACACTAACCTTAACCCAAACCCTAACCCTAAGGTCTGTCACTATCGCACACTCACCTAACCCGCGCCCTAACCCTAACTCACTTAACCCACCCCTAACCTTAAAGTCTGTCACTAGTGCACACTTACCTTACCCCCACCCTGACCCTAACATTCATCACTATCACACACTTAACTTAACATGTCAGAGTTCTCAGCATCGGGATTTTCAATCATCGGTCATCTCCATTGTCGATCTTCCGGTGTCGGTTATCTCGTTGTCAGTGGTCAGTGTTTTCAGGTAGACACACACACACACACACACACACAGTCAACAGATTGCTGCCTAAATGTCACTGAAAAATGGCTGGGCAAAATGTAACTGTTTGGCTAGAAAAGGATTAGTAATGTTCAAACATCTATGAAAGATGGTGGAGCACTTAATTGCATAGTGGAGATGGTGTCCTAGAACAACTGCGGCAAATGAAATGATGACTCAAATGCTTCTTCCCCAGATACATACTTCCACACAAGTGGTAAAGGAATGGGGTGACAAGCTGGTACACAGAAGACTGCGTCTGTGTGTGTGTGTGTGTGTGTGTGTGTGTGTGGGTATAGAATGACAGGACTTGCTTTTTAAAAGTTGTGACATAATGGCCTTCTGATCAAGGGATTTCTGATATGGTGGCTAGTAATCTCCTCCTCATGCAGGCAAGTGTAAATTCGCTAATGACCAGGTAGTCAATCATTCTGTTCATTAGTACACTCTTATTAGCTGGATGTCTACACTGAAAGGTGGAATAAAGAAAAAAAAAAGCATAGTGGCACTCAGAAAGGGGTATACCTGATAAGAGACACCAGAATATGTGACAGCTAGATGACAGAGAGAATCTGGTAATACAGCACAACCGGGAGAAAAATTAAGTGCACCTCAAGGCAAAACAGACCATTTAAATGACGTTCTAAAAATGAACAGGACCTTAACAGAATATATAAAGTCCAACTAAAAGAGACAAGAAGATATGGAGGATGTGTTTGAGACATTCAAATGATATGGAGAAGATGCAAAGAGCAGCAGCTGGATTAAACGGGTGAACTGATGACTTGGAAGCACAAAATTAAATAATCACTGAGAAACTAAAACTGGAAGATAGCGGGCAGAGAGAAGACCTTTGTATCTCTAATACCCCTGAAAGAGTGGAGGGCTCTGATCCCAAAGGTTTCATAGCACAACTGACTGCCCAGTGGACTGGCTTCGGAGATGGTGAGAGTTTAATACACAGAGGGCACCTTCAAGCCAGTGTTGGTAACATTTCAATCATTTTCTCTGACAGAATAAAATCCTGAAAAGCTTGTACAGGAAAAGGAAGAACCTTCAACATTAAGACAGAAGGGTTTTTGTGGATAATGGCTTTTCTCTAGCAGCTAGTCTGATAAGTAGCAAGTTTCTCTCAGCAATTAGACTATACAGGGGCCATTCATAGAGATTTAAGTTCTTCTATCTAGCTGTGCTTCAGTTTTATTTTCCTGGATGGCTGTAAAAACCTTCTTGGATGAGAAGTAAGCTATTATAGGTTCATAGGTTCATACTAGGCTATCTGCCCTAGGGCATTTACAAGCCTAGCCACAGTGTGTTTGGCTTTCGCCACCCATTTTAAATGAATTTTGCTATGCCCTTTTTCGAGGTTAGTATACTGTGCCTCTGTCTAACAGTGACACAGAAGTGATACCCGGGGTAAATCTACGATCTCCCATCCACTCATCAAGATTCCTCTTGAAGAGAGTCAATGAAGGACTCTGCCTAACCTGGACTGGGATTTTATTCCAGAGTGAGGGGAGCCTCTGGGTTATGAATCTGTCCCTCCAGCATGTCCTATTTATTTCAGTGCTGAGGTTCAAGTCTCTCGAGCATGTAACTCGATGGGATTTGGATTTTCTGAGGTGCAGCATGTCCATTAATTCCGGGTTGGACATGACTGAGCAGGCGGTATGCCACTGAGTAGAGCTGAAATTTCTTTAACCGGGCAGCATATGGCATCTGTTTGAGCCCTTTGATCCTCTTGGTGAGGTTCTTTTGGGGTCTTTCAGTTGCTGCAGGTGTTTGGTAAGGTACATCCCAAAAGGGGCATTGTACTCAATTATGGGCCTGATGAGGGATGAGTAAAGAGGCACGATGACCTCCCCTGATCTAGATGTGAATCCCTTCATGATTAGGTGGGCTATATAAAATGTTTTTCTAACCACTTTGACCACGTGGTTGTTGAATGAGAGATTGCTATCAACTTGGTCCCCAGGTCCCTAATTACTTCTTCCGTACTTAATGGATTACCACCTATGTGGTAATTTGTGGGCACTTTGCTTTTGCCAAAGTGGATGACTATACACTTTTTGGCGTTTAGCTTGAGGCCATGGCTCTGGCACCAGTTGTCTGTTTCTATGAGGCCCTTCTGGAGGATGCTTGTGTCGGCTGGAGAGTCGATTATGGCGCCCAGTTTGCAGTCATCTGCGAACTTGGTCAGCCACAGTCCTTCTGTGTTGGCCTGTACCTCTGAGAAATATATACCGAATAAGAGAGGTCCCAGGACTGAGCCTTGTGGGACTCCACTTGTAACTGGTTTGGAATCTGACATGGCTCCAGCAATTCTAACCATGTGGGTTCTGTCCTTGAGCCAGTTTGCAACCCATCTAGTGACATAGGGGTTTATATTTAAGCTGGTGAGCTTATCTATCATGCCCGAGTGGGGTATTGTATCGAAGGCTTTTGCGAGGTCCAGGTAGGCTGTGTGGACCACCTTTCCCTTGTCAATGGCCTTGGTGACTGCTTCAAAGAAATCGACCAGGTTTAAGAGGCAGGATCTGCCCTTAACAAAGCCGAACTGGGTAGGATCCAGTGTCTGTAGGTCCCCAATATCTTTATTTATGAGGTCCATGATGATCCTTTCCATAGCTTTGCAGACCAAGCTAGTCAGGCTTATGAGGCGATAGTTTCCAGGATCCGTTGAGGCACCACCTTTGTGGAGAGGGACCACTGTTGCTGTATGCCACTCTTTGGGTACATATCCTGTAGTAAGGCTGAGACTGAACAGTAGTTTTATGTTTGGGTTTAGTTCTTCTTGGAGTTCATGTAGGATGCAGCCCGGGACACCGTCTGGTCCCATTGATGCTGTGTTTTTTTGCTTCGGAGAGGGCAGCTCTTACCTGAGCATCTGAGATGTCAGGGGGGCAGCACTCTGCTGGGATAGATATTTGCCCTTTTGGTGGGGAAGGGGGGGAGAAGTTTGCGCTGAACCTGTCAGCTAGGATGTTGGCAATGTCTGTGGGTTCGGTGTATTTTTGTCATTTTGGACTAATTCTGAGCATATCTGGGAATTCCCACCCAGGTTCCTAACATAATTAAAGAAAGCCGTGTGATTATCCCTAGTGTCCTGTGCAATTTTTCTCTCGAAGCTGGCCTTAGACGATTTTATGAGTGCCCGTAGTTTTTTGCTAATACTGATCAGAGATGCCTTCCCTTTTTGGGATTTTGCTCTATCATGTAGTAGCTTCCTCCTCCTATTGTATAGTTTGTTTATGGCTGGGGTCCACCAGACAGGACGTCTGCCTTTGGAGGATTGGGTCTTGGTTTTATTTGGGATCAGATGATCCATGCATTCCTGAAGGTGTTCATAGAATGCATTTATAAAGGATTCTGCGGTCTGGGCCGTATTTTCCACAGGCCCGGGGGCTTTGAAGGATTCCATCTCGGTTTTGAGGAGTGTGAAATTTGCTTTAGAGAAGTTTTTCACTGTGGTTTTCTGGGCAAGGGGTGGGGTCGGGATGTGAATATCCAGTGAGATTAGTTTATGGTCTGATCTTACCAGTGAGGGATACACTTCTGGTCTGGAGCATAGAGTCCCCATGTTGGTGATGATCAGGTCCAGTATGTTTTCCCCTCTTATGAGAGTGGTAACAAGTTGTTCCATAGCATCTGAGTTTATAAATTCTAGGAACCTTTGGGCTAGGGTGTTGGAGCTAGAGTAATGCTCCCAGTCTATGTTTGGGTAGTTGATGTCACCCAATATAATGGTGTTTGGAGAGACCTTCATATTTTCCAGTGTTCTCAGGAAGGCCGAGTGGAGTTCCTCGGTTTGGGAGGGTGGTATGTAGCAGGCTATAAACTGGAAGGCAGTTTTTCCCACTGTTAGTTGCACATGGATAGTCTCTGATGCTTCATGCTGTGCCACCAACCTGGAGGTGTGGGCATCTTTGACGAATATTGATACTCCCCCTCCTTTTGTGGTTCGGTCCAAGTTTTGGGGCTGAAAAGCATGGTATAAGGTATAACCTGGTAGTGCTGGGGTGCTCGCGGGAGCCTTGAACCAGGTTTCTGTTACTGCACAGATATCGATGTTCTCCATGCTAAGGAGAGTTTTGAGTGTGTGCATCTTGAGGTTTAGACTTCTGGCATTGAGTAGCACTACTCTTAGTTTCTTATCCCTTGTGATACCTATGGAGGTGGGTTTGTCTTTTGAGCCTTGCCTAAAAAAGGCACTATGGGGGTAGCAAGAGCCTTTGCCAATATCCGAAAGCCCAGGGGTGATAGGTGCAAGCCGTCCCTAGCGAAGCATCGTGGCTTGTCGAGCATGTCATCCCAGGCTGACAGGCATTGGATCCCCTTTGAATGACACCAATACTTAAGCCAATTGTTGAAATTGATCATCTTGTCTTCATATTGTGGCATCATTCTTGGTGAGGGCAAGATGCTACTCAAGGTCAGGGTCATACCGGCCTGGGCTACATGCTCAAAGAGCTCCTCTGTATCTCTTTTCATGTAGTCCAGGGAGGTACGCCTCAGGTCATTCACACCAGCATGGACAATGACTGAGTCATATTTTTACTTGCCTTGGAGTGACCTGAGTGCTTGTGTTATGTGGCGGATCCTAGCGCCCGAAAGGCAGCTCACCGTGACCTTCTCCTTGTTTAGCCTGGTGAGCGGGACGTCAGTGTGCCTGACGATAGAGTCACTTATTACAAGTGTATCAGTTATGCAATAAATGTAAATCAGTTATGCAATAAATGGCAATATACTCTAGTCATATGGAGAATGGAGTCTCTCCAAATTATGACATGGAATGTTAACAGCCTGACAAATCAGTGTAAAATGTATAAGGTAATAAAATATTTGCTTAAATCTCCAGAAGGAATAAAGAAGGTTTGAAATGAGACATTATCGTTCTGAAAATGATGGAGAACACAGTAGGGTGGTGTTGACTCCCCCCCCCCCCCCATTAAAAAAGGCTGTAAATTTATTTTTGGAAAGGAAGTAGATTGAAGGGGTAAATATGCAACTCTTAAAAGTGTCTGGGAAGGAAGTTGACACTTGCAAATGTATATATCCCACCCGAAACTAAGGAACTAAGCAAAGCGAACTAAAATATAATTTGAGTGAAATCATAGCTTATTAGCAGGACATACTGTTAACAGGTGGTGACTAGAATATAGTAGTAGACGTTCAAGATGTGGGGGGTGGGGAAGAAGGCGTAAGATGGACAAGACATCAAAATTTCAAGGGAAATACTTGTAATCATTTGGCCTACTGGATACTAAAGGAGACGGTGACTAAGAAGAATTTTACTTACTTCTCCTAGCAAAATAGGGCTTAGGCTAGATGGGATAGGTTTTAAAATTTGCAGGATCATTTAAGAAGGGATTAAAAAAAAAAATTTTTTTTTGGAGCGAGTTGGATGAAGTGGTGGTGAGTGTACCCAAGGGTGAGAGACTGGTGAGTGGAGCGGATTTCAATGGGCATGTTGGTGAAGGGAACAGAAGGGATGAGGAAGTGTTGGGCAGGTATGGTGTTAAGGAGAGGAATGCAGAAGGTCGAATGGTACTGGATTTTGCGAAAAGGATGGACGTGGCTGTGGTGAATATGTATTTTAAGAAGAGGGAGGAGCACAGGGTGACGTACAAGAGTTGAGGAAGATGCACACAGGTGGATTACATCCTCTGCAGGAGGGCCAGTCTGACGGAGACTGTAAAGTGGTGACAGGGGAAAGTGTAGTTAGGCAGCATAGAATGGTGGTCTGTAGGATGATGATACTGATCAAGAAGAGGAGGACAAGTGTGAGAGCAGTGCCAAGGATCAAATGGTGGAAGTTGAAAAAGGGTGATTGTGAGGTAGAGTTCAGGAAAGAGTTAAAACAGGCACGGGGGGCAGTAAAGAGTTACCGATTAGCTGGGTAACTACAGCAGAGATGGTAAGGGAGACAGCTAGAAAGGTGCTTGGTGTGACATCTGGACAGAGGAAGGAGGACAAGGAGACCTGGTGGTGGAATGAGGAAGTACAGGAGAGTATACAGAGGAAGAGGCTGGTGAAGAAGAAGTAGGATTGTTAGAGAGATGAAGAAAGTAGACAGGAGTATAGGGAGATGAGGAGCATGGCAGAGAGAGATGTGGCTAAGGATAAGGCATAAGGAGAGTTGTATGAAAGGTTGGACACCAAAGAGGGAGAGAAAAGGACCTGTACCGATTAGTTAGATAGAGGGACCGAGCTGGGAAAGATGTGCAGCAGGTAAGGGTGATAAAGGATAGTGAGGGAAATGTACTCACAAGCGAGGAGAGTGTGTTGGGCAGATGGAAAGAGTACTTTGAGGGGCTGATGAATGAAGAGAGTGAGAGAGACAGAAGGTCGGATCATGTGGGTATAGTGAATCAGGAAGTGAAACAGATTAGCAAGTAGGAAGTACGGACAGCTATGAAGAGGATGAAGAAGGGAAAGGCTGTTGGTCCAGATGACATACCAGTGAAAGCATGGAGGTGTTTAGGAGAAATGGCAGTAGAGTTTTTAACCAGATTGTTTAATGAAATCTTGGAAAGTCAGAGGATGCCTGAGGAGTGGAGAAAAAGTGTTTTGGTACCTATTTTTAAGAATAAGGGTGATGTGCAGAGTTGTAGTAACTACAGAGGGATAAAACTGATCAGTAACAGCTTGAAGTTATGGAAAAGAATAGTGGAAGCTAGGTTAAGAGGGGAGGCGATGATTAGCGATCAGCAGTATGGTTTCATGCTGGGAAACAGCATTACAGATGCAATGTTTGCTCTGATAGTGGTGATGGAGAAATATAGAGAAGGTCAGAAGGAGTTGCATTGTGTCTTTGTGGACTTGGAGAAAGCATATGATAGGGTGCCTAGATGGGAGTTGTGGTATTGTATGAGGAAGTCAGGAGTGGCAGAGAAGTATGTAAGAGTGGTACAGGATATGTACGAGGGTAGTGTGACAGTGGTGAAGTCTGCAGTGGAAGTGACAGATCCGTTTAAGGTGGAGGTGGGATTACATCAAGGATCAGCTCTGAGCCCTTTCTTATTTGCAATGGTGATGGACAGGTTGACAGACAAGATCAGACAGGAGGCCCCATAGACTACGATGTTTGCAGATGACTGATCTGTAGCGAGAGTATGGACCAGGTTGAGGAGATCCTGGAGAGGTGGAGATATGCTCTAGAGAGAAGAGGAATGAAGGTCAGCAGGACTAAGACAGAATATATGTGTGTGAATGAGAGGGAGGATAGAGGAATGGTGAGGATGCAAGGAGTAGACGTGGCGAAGGTGGATGAGTTTAAATACTTGGGATCAACAGTTCAGAGTAATGGTGAGTGTGGAAGAGAGATGAAGAAGAGAGTACAGGCAGGGTGGAATGGGTGGAGAAGAGTGTCAGGAGTGATTTGTGACAGACGGGTACCAGTAAGAGTGAAAGGGAAGGTCTACAAGAGGGTAGTGAGACCAACTATGTTGTATGGGTTGAAGACGATGGCATTGAAAAAAAGGCAGGAGTCAGAGCTGTAAGTGGCAGAGTTAGAGATGTTAAGATTTGCACTGGGTGTGACAAGGATGGACATGATTAGGAATCAGTATATTAGAGGGTTAACTCAGGTTGGACGGTTTGGAGACAAAGTCAGAGAGGCAAGATTGCGTTGGTTTGGACATGTGTTGAGGAGGGATGATAGGTATATTGGGAAAAGGATGCTAAGGATGGAGCTGTCAGGTAAGAGGAAAAGAGGAAGGCCTAAGATAAGGTTTGTGGATGTGGTGAGAGAGGTCATGCAGGTGGTTGTTGTGACAGAGCGATATGCAGAGGACAGGAAGAAATGGAAACAGATGATCCACTGTGGTGTCCCCTAACAGGAACAGCATGAAAGAGAAGAAGATTTATTTAAGAAGGGATCAACAAATGGAAACCCATCCTATAATTTTAACAGATCACTCCCAGTGTTGGACCGTCTTTAAAGCAAGACCATAGTGCATTAAGACACTAGCATTTCCCAAAATATCTTTTAAATAAGCCAGATTTTAAAAGTTGGATTGAAAATTTGCTGCACCACAAACAGTTGCCTCTAAAGGAGAAAGAGGAGGACTTGGTAAAGGAAGGGGTGTCACTGAAATTCAACCTGAAGTACATGACTGTAAACAAATATAGACAGATGAGAAAATTAGTTAAGAGAAAGTATAAACAATGCCAGTATACCAAAGCGCTTAGAATTTACAGGCGCTGTACGTCACACATATGCTCCCCATGCAAGCCGTAGGGCATAAAGGTGAAGTATGGAAGCACATATCTCAGTAATGAAAAGCCCCAGCAGGAATGGAATGTCCCTAGGGACCAGGAGGAACATGTACATTCCAGAAGAACAAAAAAGAAAAGAATCCCTGGCCAGAAAGGCAAGAAGAAAAGGGCAGAGCAAAGGGGGTAGGGTTGAGGGAGTGAATACTCCAAAAGTGAAGAGAAAGACATCTACTGTTATGGTAAGAATTTATACAACTGTACTATGTCAATCCATATCTCTGTTGCAGAATTACTTATTTAAGGAAGAGAATGAAAGGGTCACACAGCCAATCCAGTTAGTAAAAACAACAAGAAAAACTTGGCCAAGCTAGAGTTTTCACTTTGTGATTCCTCAAAACCTCTGGTAACAGAGGACTATGGGATATTTCCAAATGATCCCTTAAAGAACATCAGGTGTTTCAGCTATATGGCTTCTGAATGCCTGTGACTTTTTGTTAAGTATTTATGGATACATTAGGGCCACTAAAGCCAAACCTCATTTATTTCCATACACACCCATAGCCTCTCTGTGCATGCTTATCTTTTAAACTCTCAGGTTTTAATTCAGTTACAGATATACAGCCATGGCAACAGATTTCTGAGTCTGAGCATCTCTAAAGCAAGCTAAAAATATACCCTTTCCACTGGGGAAAAAGAAAGAAAAATGGCTATTTTCATAGTGAGATAAGCATGAAGTAAAATGATATAGGGCAGTTGTCTTGTGGACTTTTACCTTAAGGCTAATTAATGCATAATTGCATTCATGAAACCATCCACAGACAATACTGTAGTACTGTGTGGCAAAATGTAAAGGTTTAGTGTTTAGAAAAAAAAAAAATCACTCAACGCTCCTGTTTTCTTGTCTTCTCTGCTTTAAAAACCTACTTTCAGGTTGCTGTGGTCAGACATCAGATGTCATGGAGGGGAGAACCAGTAACACTGGATGATGTCTCTTGCATGACCCTGTTTCTTCTTGTTCTCTCTCTCTCTGTTCCAACAATTGCAGTAACAAAAAAGTGGCTAGAGAACTGCCTACACATCAGGCAATGCTAGCAAGCCTCGGTAAGTGGCTACAATGGCTTTCAGCTTTTCAGTCTTCCTGTTCTTATTAATTAGTTGTGTCTACCATAATGACCCTTCACTTCTGCCGCTTGTAAGTGGTAATGTTTGTTTTCTGCCATAATGTTCTTTCTGAATGTTTTATAAACTTCGTAGCATGCAATATATGTCCTTTCTTTAGATCTGCCAACGTATTTCAAATGTTTAGAAAGAACTGCAAGTTATTTACTTTACCAATGCATGCATTTATGTGTGGTATGAGAGAACCTACATCTTACAAAACTTTGAAAGGGAAATGTCTTGAAAACGACTTAATGAAATGATCCTACTTTTAGTGACCAAGACTGTAAAGGTTGTTTTGTTGTTTTCATAAAATGTTTTTTTTTCCCCAACTATACTATGGTGATTCAGTGTAAAAGGAAAGGGTACATTTCTATAAAAATGTTTTTTTTTACTCTGAAGCTGTGTTTGCATACTTAGAGACTGGAAGCATGGGTTTGAACCTCGGACAAAGGGAGGTGAAGGGGGCACAGCACAGAGACAAAACCATTTTGTTCAGCAGCTGCTAAGCTGATTGCTTAGATATTGCTTTTCTGATTAATTTTATTTTGTTAATTTATTCTAGACTTTCAGAACACCCACTTCACACTTCTGAATACAAGTGTTTTGTGTAGATAAAACACATACAATGAAACACACTCTTAAATTTTGAATAATGCCACATAATAACATACAGTCAGTGACAGGTTATACATATGTATTTGCCCTGCTTTATAACTTAAGTGCAATGCTCAAGCTGTAATTCTCACTAGGGCAGCTAGAGGAGTTTAAAACATATCTCCATGTAATTTCTAAGGTTAAGGAAATATTTTTTATCCCTTACATATTTGTATTACACAACTGCTTGACAGTGGATTGTTTTACAGACTGGTACTGCTGCAATGTATACCATGTTGTACATCTGGTGCTGAGTGGGGAAGATTTTGTTGAATGCTACTGCTTGGGAAGGAGTTGCTTTATAAAATGTTGTTCAGGTACATTACAGTTGAGAAATGGCTTCTCAGACAAGTGAGATACTCAGAAACAGAGGAGCAATGTTATTTTCCAAAAAAATATTATACTGATAACATGAAAAAGAAAATGATTATATGGTACTTTATGGTATGAAATAAATGATTATATAGTGTTGCAAATGTTACACATACTTGCTGTTTGCCTGCCACCAACCTGCAGATATTTATACTTGTTTCGTAATGCAATATACAATCATATTTCTATAAATATCTCAAGAATTGTCCACATGAAAGCATTACAGAACAGTACTTCACATGCAAAATCATCAGACAGGTCAGGAATCGCTCCCCAGTCATGTGAGGTGCTTTGTACTAGAGAAAATTGAGTTACTTTCAAGAAATATTATGAATACACCATGTCTTAATAATTATATTAATAACTTGAAACAGAAAGTGTTTGTGGTACTCCTTGGTATTAAATGAAAAGCGCCCAAAATGCTGAAAAACTTTGCACTGATTACTGTTGTCTAAAGCACTGCTTTGCAGACTAACATTTACGTGATAATTAAATATGTACACATTATAATTATGCAAACACCTCAAATAATGGAGTAACATCTACAAAACTGCTTTGCAGCAGAATGAAGAGCACATCTGTATGAACAAAAGTCACACTGATACTTGGGGGTCTATCTATTAGTGATATTTTAATATTTGCTCGTATAACTACAATAATTTATTTTGCATAATATGCAATTACTTGTTCAATATAAAATTATCACTTTTGCACACTGCTTCAGGGCCCTATCTCTGTATTCTGTCTCCTACAGGATGTTGAGGGGAAGATCTATGCCTGGCATACTAAGTATTATCAGACCACACTCTGATGGACATCCTGCATATCCACAAAACAAACATCACCCAGAATTACCCATACTAAAGACTTTAAACCTTGCTGTGATATAAATAGGAACTGCTGGAGAGACAGGTATGTATGCCAGAGACTAACCCTACTCTGGAACAATCTCCCCATCCACGTGAAGCAGAGTTCCTCCCTAACCCAATTAAATGGGGAACAGGAAATTCATCCTTGGTTTGGCACCTATGTCTCTAATCGACACAGGCAGCCTGTAAATAGTTAATCTCCTATGCCCCAGCTTGCAAATGTTTTATCTCCCAAGGCCCTGCTTACAATTATCAAGGGTACCAAAACTTACCAGAGATTTGGGATGCATGGTTAGGCTTAAAAAGGCCTTTGTGTTCATTAGCCTAGTACACATCTATGAACCTATGATGTCTGACTGACCTATTAATATCACCATTGTGAAGAGGAATGTGGGCTGATTAACTTCTGTATTTTAACTTTCTTTGTAACTTTTACAGTTTTTGAGATATACACATTTGTTCAAAGGTAGGCTGGAAAACTGCATTCTCCGAATTTTAGCACAGGTGAAGGCTGTCAAGGCAGGAACTCTGCAGGTGTCAGATGTGAAATTACACTCAGGCTAGGTGTGAAAGAGTTATAACATGCAGAATGTGAACTACTGTCATCTGATGACAGTAAAAAATGAAAGTACTTAACCCTGGCCTGGGAATGGCAGGAAAGACAGAGTAGGAAGGTAGGAGGGCGCTAACACTGCAACAGTGATCTATTGCAACATCTACTACTATGGTAATTTAACTTACATAACTGTACTATATTCTGCATTAGATCACTGTCATAACAGCCTTAACTATACAGGATGACTGCCAGAGCCTAGGACAAATGGATGGTCCAGAGTTTATAAGTTCTTGTAGTATGGCTTTTCCAAGTTCTACTCTAGCACTGGAGACCTTGTCTAACCTGTACTGCCTAACAAAGGTGTCCACAAAAGATCAAGTAACTGCCTCTACAGTAAACCTAGAGTCTACCCCTTTCCAAAAAACCTCCGAAGTAGCCACAGCTTTAGTAGAGTGAGGTCTACCCTTTGCAGGGGGGGGGGGGGGTATACATGGCGAAAGTAACAAAACTGAATTGCCTGAGACAGCCATCTGGAAATGGCTCTTTAGATATTGACTGCTCTTTCTTCTTCCCATCAACGGAAACAAAAGTTGATTAGATTTCCTAAAAATATTTGGTCACGTCCAAGTTAAACCTCAACAGTCTACAGACAGCTAAAGTGCACAGCATGCTTTCTCCACTGTTTTGGGGTTCGGGATAGAACACATGGGGTTGAATGGTCTCCGAGTTAAAGTAAACTCAAGACACAACCTTTGGCATAAAGGGTTGATTCACCCGGTCCCTGTGGAAAATCAGAAAAAGTTGCATAGACAGTAAGGTCTGTAATTCACACACTTGACTAGTTGAAGTCAGAGCAATAAGCAAAACAGTCTACCAAATCAAAACTTTCAAAAGAAAAACTGGCTGCAGGTTCAAAATGGAAAGAGTTAATTTCTCCAATATAAAATAAGTTTGCAAGGAAATGCCACTTGCTTGCTATGGTTTAATATGGAATAAGGAAGAAAAGTGGGAGCCAAAGGCAAACAGCCAGAAACCGCATAAAGATGTACCTTCATAGATTTGTATGCTAGGCCTGAACTGAACAATTCACACAGGGACTGAAGAACTAGAGGAGACCACAGTTGAGTAGATCTTATATGGCATCAACTAAAAAGTATTTTCCACAGGGCAAAGTATGCTCTTCTACTAGTATCAGGTGTTTTAGCCTCCTTCATTCCTGCTGTACATCCTCAGAGAAAAAGTGTCTAAACAGGATCAAAAATCATCCATACTGTCAGTTGGAGATTTTGAATGTTGGGGTGGATTATGGAACCTTTGTCCTGTGTAAGCAAATCCACTCTGAGGACATTTTTGGTAATTTCCCCTGGCCAGATACATGAGGACAGAGCAAATGTTGTCTGGGCCAAAAGAGAGCCACCAAAAGCATCTTTGGCAAGTAAATCTTGATTTTTAAAAGGTTTGTGGTCTGGATATCAGACGAAAGGAGGAAAGACAGAGGAACATTCCCATCTGTGGCAGGGAAAGTGCATCTGTTTTCCAGGCTTTTTTGCAAGGTATCTTGTAACAGAGCTGGTTTAGATGTATTTTGAGATACCAAAGAATTCCTTTGCAAACTGAATAGCATCAGTTAAGTAGTGGGAAGAGCTGAGAAACAGCATTGCTCTTTTATTTAGAAACATCTGTAGTTAGCTGAAGTGTTTGTGTGGTCTGCATTACTGTCAGTATCACTCATCTCAGCATTTAATTTTGATTTGAAACTTTATTTAAGGTTTGATCACTTCTATTTTGTATCTTACTTTAGTATTACATTTGTTTTGTTTTAAGTTTTCTGTTCTGTTGGAGTTTTAAGAGTCTCTCCCACCTGCTCAGTCCTTATTGTGTTCTTAAATTTGGTGGCTTTTGAGTTGCCCACACCTACTATAAATCTCATTTTGGACATTCCTCCCAGGCCCATCTCATCAGCTTATACTACTGAGTAGAGAGAGATCATTTGGGAAGGCCCACCACCCCCTTAGTTTCTCAACCTTAAATTATTGTGTTTCATCCCTTCCCACTTGACCTAATTTTTTTTTAAATTGCACTTTCTTCATCTGCATTTGTGTTTCTTCCTACTTTATTTTGCTTTTGCTGCCTGCTCTTAAAAATGCTCAGTTGCATTTATTACTAGCCTGATTAAACTGTAAACATTATTCTAAGCCTTTTGGTTTAAGCACTTGGGCTTCAGGCCAGTTGTTTTACATAAAGAAGGTTTGTGGTCTGCACACTTGATGTAGGAGAGGTAGTTTACATCATTCTGATTTGGGAGTTGCTGGTTGAAGGCTTAGTGTCTTGTTATTCTAAAAGTGTCTTAGTTCTGGTTTAAGCACTTGGGCTTCAGGCCAGTTATTTTACATTAAGAAGGTTTGTGGTCTGCGCTCTTGTGGGAGGAGAGGGTAGATTCTGCCCTTCTGAGCTCAGAATTGCTGGTTAAAGGGCTTATTGTGCCTGCTTATTTGAACTGTTCCTTTATGAAACTGGTATGCCTTGTTTGCTGTAGCACAGACTATATTCAGACTTGCTGAATCTAGCTTTATTTGTATAACTTGAGCACTAATCCAGGCCATCTTTTTTGGAGAAGGTACCCCTGCACCCTAGTGGCAGGACTGTGCGGTTAGAACTTGTCTGATTGAAGACTGCTGGAACAGGGCTCAGTTTTGAGCTTTTTTACTGGTTAATTTGTTTAAATCAGTTTGCTCTTGTTTGCTACTGTTATACTTAAGTGTGTGTCTGTTCTGCTGTGTTAAATTGACCTAAATAACGTTTAAATATCTTTAGCATAGTCTGGTTACAGCTTTTGTTGTATTCAGATCTGTTTGTATGATTCCTTTATTTCCTGCTATGCCATCTTGTGTTGACCAGGACCTACCTGCACTTAGGGGGAGTAAGTGAACTGGCTGGAACTGCTGGCACAAGGTGTTGAGCTAAGAGCTCAGGGACAAGGGTTGATTGGTCAATTCCAGTGTTTCTATTTTAATTTTGTTTTTGTGGTATTTAAACTCAGCATTTGCGTGGGTTTCTGCTTGTTTTCCCTTTGTGCACCACCGCTGTGCTGTTTTAACCCTTTGCGAGGTACCTCAGTTGCATTTTTTCCCTTACCAGCACTCCTGTGTGAGTGAGGCCCTCGCCTGCCGCTACTGTATTGATTTTATCTAGCCCTACACACACCTATAGGTACTATCCCTGATCTCTCCTCCACAGACTCTGATAACCATGGACGGACAATTTCCTATGGTTTCTCCTGCTAGTCTGGTTGATTTGGGGATCCTGAGACAGTGTAGCAACTGCCTTATGCACACATACAACCATCTACTACTACCACCTAGGAACACAATATGTGAAAGATGCAAACACATTAAGAACCTAGAATCCTTGCTGTCTCAGTCACAAGCCAGTACATCTGGCACAGAGAAGGTTTGTCTGCACAAACATTATGAACACCACACCTTTAATATCACCCACATCTGTACAACACACTCCTACATATGCAGGGGTTCTCAACAAAAACATACCTAAACAAAAGAGACCGCTAAAGCAAAAACACACACACACATCACAACCCACAGCACCAAGCATCACACATAGTACACACATAGTACACACATCTGTGTCACGCATCCTCCAAGGCCCAACCACAAACCCAACAAACTAGTCAAAGGAGACTCTATCGTGAGACACACAAATGTGCCCCTCACCAGGCTAGGCAAGGAGAAAGTCACAATAAGTTGCTTGCCAGGTGCTAGAATCTGCCATATCATGCACGCACTCAAGTCTCTTAACAACAGGTACTGTTATGACTCTGTCATAGTCCATGTTGGTGTGAATGAGCTGAGACACTGCTCTCTGGACTACATGAAGAGAGACATGATTGACCTCGCTGAATGTGTGTCCCAGGCAGGTATATCCCTAGCCTTAAGAAGCATACCATCACCCAGAATGATACCTCAATACAAACAGAAAATTATTGACTTTAACAATTGGCTTAGTTTCTGCTGTCATTCCAAGGGGATCCAGTATTGGACAGCCTGGGAGGATATGACTGACAGATCACGATGCTTTGCTAGAGATGGCCTTCATCTATCTTCCCTGGGCTTCAGGCTTCTGGCAAAGCCTGTTGCCGCCCCATAATGCCTTTTTTAGGCAAAGTCATGAGCACAAAACTAAACATTCTTATAAATGAAATTTAAAGGTCATGCTGCTAAACGCTAGGAGTCTTAGCACAAAACTGCACTCAATGCAAGCATTTCTTGACCTAGAGGATGCTGACATTTGTGCAGTCACTGTAACCTGGCTCAAAGCTGTGGAGAGCACCCCAGCCTTACCAGGTTACTCATCCTACCATACTTTCAGACCCCAAACAGAGGGCTAAAAGCCAAATGAGGTGGAGTTTCAATATTTATCAAAGACATACACACCTCCAGGCTGGTCAAATGGCATGACGCACAGGAGACACTCCAGGTGCAGGTAACTGTTGACAAAACACCTATTCAAATCATAGCTAGCTACAGACCCCCAACCATGACTCAGCACGTCCACTCCATCTATCTGGACTTACTTGAATCCATCAAGATTCAACCCTCTACCCTGATCCTAGGTGACTTGAACTACCCAACCATACAGTGGAAGACCTATTGTATCCCAAACATTAATGCCCAGAGATTTCTCGACTTCATCAATGCCAATGCATTGGATCAGCTGGTCAACGCTCCTACGAGAGGTGAAAACATCCTGGACCTGGTCGTAACCAACATAAGTAGCCACTGTAGCACTCCTACAGTGACATCCTCCTTGGTAAGATCTGACCATAAAGCGATCACATCTAAAGTCACCATCTCCACTGACCCCCCACCCCCGTCAGGGTCAAACGAAAAAACTTTTCCAAAGCTAACTACAATCTCCTCACAGCAGGTATAAGCAGCTTCACAGCCACTGCCCATTCAGTTGGAACTAGCACTAATGTCCAAGCCTGCATCAAAAAACTATAGGAGCATACACATAGCTGTATGGAGTCAGCAATACCTGATAGCACCAAATCATCTTCCTCAAGGAAAGTACAGTTGTGTACACTTACCATAAATGTAGATGTTTGAATGTATTCACTGTTGCAGTCAATACAAAATGGGTTATCCCGGTAGCCCATAGTTGGTCAGAATACCAACGTCCTTGGTATATGACATCGGCTGCCCTCGGTTTAGGCCTGACGTCAAGACGACAGGTACAAAAGAATGCAGCCAACGCTATTTCCTCAGTTTTTCTTGCCTTAACTGTCAGGAGCCCCCCAAAAAAGGTTAGACCAGGAAAAGAAAATCCAGTCTGTGCCCTAGGGGAAAAAAGGGGGGGATGGAAGGGGGGGGGGACCAGGACTGCAACAGTGAATGCACTTGAACATCTACATTTATGGTAAGTGTACAAAACTGTACTATGTTCATCGTGTTTCACTGTTGCAGTCCTTACAAAATGGGTTGATTCCCAAACCCCAGGAAAAAGACAAAAGGGAGGAGGAACACCCACTGTTTAAGGGTTGGTAAGGATGCCCTGCAACACTGCAGTGGCAAAACCAGCCCTGGACTTAGAAAACAAGGGTAAATTGTAATGTTTAGTGAAAGTATGGACAGAAGTCCATGTAGCTGCTTCCAGTATGTCCCTAGTAGGTACACCTCTTACGAAAGCTGCTGAGGTAGAGGCTTGCCCTAGTAGAATGGGTCCTAATACTCTGAGGAGGAACCTTGCCATGTTGTAACTAACAAAAGTGAAGACAATGAGCAATCCACTTAGAAATGGTCTGTTTTGAAATAGCTTTGCCCAGAGCTCCAGGAGCAAAACTGACCAACAACTGATCCGACTTTCGAAAAGATTTAGTCCTGTCCAGGTAACATCTAACCTGTCTATGCACATCCAGGGAATGCAGTAACCTTTCCCCTTTATTCTGAGGATTATGAAAGAAGGTAGGCAGGTGTATAGACTGGTTAAGAGACAGGCTAAAAACCACCTTAGGCATACAGGAGGGATTAGTTCTAAGAGAAACCCAATCTACATAGAAGATGATAAAAAGGCTCTACTGCCATTAGGGCCTGCAGCTCAGCCGAAGTAATAACCGAAAGAAAGGCAGTTTTCCAGGAGAGAAACTTCAGGTCTGCTGAGGCAGCTGGTTCAAAAGGAGGCACAGTAAGTTTTCCAAGTACAAAATTGAGATCCCAAGCAGGAGTAGGTGCCCTTTTGGGAGGCTTTAAATTGCTACCTCCCCTGAGGAACAGTTTTATCAAAGGATGAGAGAAAAAGGGATGCTCAAAGGAACAATGAGCAGAAATAGCTGAAGCATGGATTTTGATAGAAGAAAAGGAAAGCCCACCATTAAGCAAGCCTGTCAGACAGTCAAGAATGAGAGGAAGAGAAGGTTGAGAAGGGTTCTTCCCCTTTAGTCTGCATCCAAATGGAAAATCTTTTCTATTTATCTGCGTAAGATTTCCTAGTGCTAAGCCACCTGGCTACCAGAAGGACCTCAACCAATTGTTGGGAAAGGTTTAAATGATGAGCCAAGCTGCCAAATGTAGAGTCTGAAGATGAGGATGCAGAATTCCTCCCCCCTCCTGAACCAAGAGATCTAGTATCAGGGGAAGATGTCAAGGCCGAGACTGCGAAGTAGTGGATACCAATGTTGTCTGGGCCAGTCTGGAGCTATGATGTTGTCCCTTGATTTTTTGTCCCTTATCTTTAACAGCACTCTGGGAAGAAGAAGCAGAGGAGGGAATGCATAGATCGAGAGCTGCGTCCAGGGGAAGGACAGAGCATCCACCAAGCTTTTGTGATGATCCCTGGTGCAAAAGGTTGGAAGAAAGTGGTTCGGTGGAGATGAGAAGAGATCCACCTGGGAAGTGCCCCAATGCTGAATGATGCGATAGAAGATGGTCTTGTTTAGTTGCCACTCGTGAGGATCCAGGACCTGCCTGCTCAACCAGTCTACCAAGGTACTGAGCCTTCCTGGAAGAAGCTGAGTTATCAGATGAATGCCCAGCTGCTATGGACCATAGTATCATGCTTTGTCTGCACAGGGGGTAAGAGTGCGTCCCTCACTGCTTGTTGATGTACCACATGACTGTGGTGTTGTCTGTCCTGATCAGAAGAGTACCAGGAGAGAGAAGATGTTTGAAAGCCATTGAGGCCTGCTGGACTGCCATCAATTCCTTCAGATTTATGTGCAAATGAACCTGTTGCGAGTTCCAAGTCCCCTGAATGCCTCTGCCCTCTAGATGTGCTCCCCAAGCGTAGTCCGAGGCATCTGTGGTGAGAGTCTGGCTGGCAGGAGGTGGACAGAAAGGCAGGCCTTTGTTCTGTGCACAGGCCGTCGCCCACCAAAGGAACTCCGTCTGCAGGCATGGAATCAGAGGAAGTATCAAGTCTAAATCCTGAGTGTGTTGACACCAAAGGTTTTTGAGGTACCATTGTATTTTCCTCATATGCAGTCTGGCGTATGGAATCATCAGAATACATGAAGCCACGAATCCCAGAGCTTGAAGGAATTGCCTTGCAGAGAGCTGGGTCATGCTTGCCAAATTTTTGAAGTAATCAGAAAGATCCATTTGTTTCTCTTGAGGGAGGAATACCATTTGGGCGGCTGTGTTCAGGCTCGCTCCCAGGAAAACAGTCTCCCTGGTGGGTACCAATTTTGACTTCTTTTCATTGATGGTGTAGCCCAAATTGGTGAGAAGGTTCTTTACAAAGTCCAAATCCTTTAGTAGCTGCTCTGGAGAGTTTGCCTGAATAAGACAATCGTCCAAGTAAGGGTAAATTGAATGTTTCTTTGCCTGCAAAAAGCAATGACTGGAGCTAAGCATTTGGTAAAAACTCTGGGAGCAGTAGATAAGCCAAAGGGCAGTGAAGAGAACTGGAAGTGCCCGTTTCCAGCCCTGAAACGAAGGAACTGCCAGCAGCTTTCCCTTAATGGGATGTGCAGATAAAGCTTCTTTGAGATCCAACGTCACCAGCCAGGAATCCTTGGCCAGCATTGGCAGCAACTGCTGAAGAGTGAGCATTCTGAATTTGGGAATAACCAGAAATGTGTTTAGAATGGACAAATCCAGAATAGGGCGCCAGGTGCTCCCTTTTTTGGGAACCAGGAAAAGTCTTGAGTAGAAACCCTGGCCTATCTGTAGTGCAGGAACTGGCTCTATTGCTCCCAGGTTTAGTAAAGAAGAAACTTGTTTTTCTGCTTTTGCCCTTTGATTTGGGGGGGATATCTGGGTATCCTTGGTGATTGCTTTGGGAAGTTTGCTTAGAACTCCCCGATTTTGAAGAGGAAGCCTGCCAGTGCTTAACCTTTTGAGGTGTGGAAGTCTGTCCCCTAGAAGACCTGTAACCCCTAGACCTAGTGCAACTCTGTTTACTAGGGTCAGGAAAAATCCAATTCTTAGAAGGGTAATGTCTATTAAAACGAGGAGGCTGAACTTGCAGAAAGTCCTTAACAGTTTGCATTGATTTGGCCTTATCTTCCAACCTTTGCAACACCTCTTCTGCTTTGCTACCTGTTAGAAAAATATGTATCTGAATATATGTGAAATGCTAGTTTAAAAACATAGTATGTTATGCATTTTATTCTATTAGTCATATAACAGAAAGGATAAATTCATGTGTAAATGCAAGTAGTTTTGAAACTGCAGTGTGGCTTGTAGCAAATTGGCCTCCGACCCTGGCAGTTGCTAGCTTAGCAAGTTTTAATGTTTATGCTTTTCACAAGTGATTATCTGCTGGGTCAGGAAATTAAATATGTGAAATAATGAAATCTTCTGCTCTTTCCTGCTGGGATGATTTGACCTTGTATATGTGTTACTAAGATAGCATGCAGCTGGTGGGAAAGTGTTACAGTGAACAAAGATGTGTATTAGAAGATTGAATCCACTATTGTATTCGAACTGATGTGAAACCTTGAAGAAGTAACTTTACAGAAAGACATTATGTCTGACCAGGTGGACAGCAAGGCCGTATTGTTACCAGAGGAAAACTTTTTTAAAATATACAGCATCAGCAGTTTTTATGAATAGAGGACTGTAAGTTAAAGTGATGTAGATGCCCTGTGACATACCACGTCAGTAAGGTGGGCACAACTTGAATGTAAAGACTATAAAGTCTGTGTACTTCCTGTTTCATGTTAGACAAAATTCTGTACTTGTACGTTTTTTGCCTCCTGGTGTACACTAGTAAACTTTTGAACCTGAACCTCCTGTGTATTGAATTCTTAGTTTTATTTAACAGTTTGGTCCTTCTTAGCCAGAAATCCCTCGGACAGCTGCAGATCAGAGTCTACCGGTGGTCGAATACTGCGCAGGAGAAGTTACCGAAACGGTTCTTCTTGGGTGAAAAGACCTCCGACTGAATTGTTGTTTAAAGAGGCTGGCCACTTTCTGATCTGTGGCTGAACAGCGGATCCTGGACAACTCAATACCGGAGGCTCAGGTATGAAGATTTTGCCTTTTTTCTGTTTTAGATCAGGGACTAGGTTACAGTAAATATTGTTGTCAAGATTTGTTATGCAGATCAGGGACAAAAGGAAGTACTGTATATTTGGTCATAGATCAGGGTAACAGAATAAGGTAGGCAGTTATTCTAGATAAACTGTGAAAAGGAACTGAACTTTTGATATCACGTGATAAGAAGGGTTACGTAACATTTTCTTTTACCATGGAAAATCAGTGCACTAAAACATCGTGAGGTCCGCCCCTAACCGAAGACACAAAATACATGCAATCACAACGTTCCAATAACGTTAGGTATTATACAAAATGGGTTAACAAATATGAATTTGATGGTAAACTAGATAAAACTTCACTAGTTAAACTCCTTAAGCAACTTAAATCCGATGAGGGAGGTCAGGCAAAAAAGCAACGCCAATTAGGCATTCCTCAGGCACACAGGTGGATTGAGGAAGCAAATCGTAGAGAACAGAAGATTAAAAATTCGAAAACATTATTTTTAGACAAATAAGATAATAACTTTTAGTTATGTACTCACCATAACTTCAGATGTTTGGGATCCATCTCGCCTACATTCTGTACTGATGGGTTCGGAGCCGATCCCTCGGCTCCGACTCGGCACGCTTATGCTATAGAGCGAGGCCTCTTATTGGCTGAGCTATCTTTATCCCAGGATGCACCACCACTAATCCCCCAGATCTTGTTTGTCCGCATACATGCACACATGCACAACTTGATTATATAACATTGTTAGATGTTTCAAGATGAAACAACAGGATTCGGACCTTCTGATATCCTCTGATCTCCAAGGAAGGGGGAAGGAGGGTGGGTTATTAGGAATGTAGGCGAGATGGATCCCAGACATCTGAAGTTATGGTGAGTACATAACTAAAAGATGTTATGTGATCCTATCTCGCCTACATTCTGTACTGATGGGACAGCGTCCCTAGCACCTAAATCCCGGGTGGCTCATTGGAAAACACTCCTGAGCACTGTGGAATCAAATGAAGCTCGTCCTCTAGATGCCACATCTAATTTGTAGTGGGAAATGAAGGTGTGCGGGGAAGACCATGTAGCCGCAGCACAAATGTCACTAATAGCAAGCTTAGAATGAAATGCTATCGAAGTAGCCATATCCCTTGTAGAATGAGCCTTGACAGAGGTGGAAAGCTCTTTGTTAGAATAAAAATAAGCTTGAGAAATACAGTCCCTGATCCATTTGGCAATAGTGACCTTTGTGACAGCTTTGCCCAATTTGTTATCTGCAAAGGATACAAACAACTGATCTGTTTTCCTTGTTTGTTTGGTCCTGTCTAGATAAAAACGTAACTGTCTGTGTACATCTAGTGTGTGGAATATGAACTCCACCCTGTTAGAGTATTTTGGGAAAAAAACTGGAAGCTCTAACGATTGTTGTAAGCAAAAAGTAGAACAAACCTTAGGGACAAAGGAAGGATTTAGTCTGAGGGATACTCTGTCCTTGTGAAAAGCCAAGTACGGGGGTTTTACTGACAAAGCTTGAAGCTCTGAAACTCTTCTGGCAGAAGTAATCGCCACCAGAAAAGCTGTCTTCCAAGATAGAAACTTTAAATCACATGTAGCTGTCGGTTCAAAGGGAAAAGAAGTCAAGGCGCGTAACACTATATCAAGATCCCATGGAGGTGCAGGATGAGAAATCGGGGGTCTCAATAGAGCAGCACCTTTTAGGAAGGTCTTGCACAATCTGTTGCTCATTAAAGGTGGGTCTATGGATTCGTGAAAATTAGAAATTGCTGCCAATTGTACCTTGATGGTAGAAACTGAAGAGCCTTGATTAAAAAGAGAAGTCAGAAATTTTAGTACTTCTGCCACGGGAATAGAAATGGGGTCCAGGCCCCGGAGTTGAGCCCAAATAGCAAATCTTTTCCATTTGCTAGAATACAGTTTCTTAGTAGCAGACTTATGGGCCGAAGATAATATGTGTACAACGTCTGGATCCAATGTATGACTCCTGACTATCGTCGGAAGAGGAGGAGCCAAGCCGTCAATTTTAAGGTGTGTAGGGACTGGTGGAATAGTCCCGACTGATGAACCAGTAGGTCTGGTATCTGATCCAGAAACCATGGACCTTGCAGGGCATGTTTCCGAAGATAGGGGAACCACACTTGACGAGGCCAGTAAGGAGCAATTAAGATCATTTTGCTCCCCAAGAGAGATGCCTTTTGAATCACTCTGGGAAGGAGAGGAACTGGAGGGAAGGCATAAAGCAAGCCGGTGGGCCAAGGACGGACTAATGCGTCCATGGGGCTGGCTCTTCCCCGGAGCCGGGGTTAGGGAGAAGAATTCTTCGCACTTCGCATTCAGAGGAGTCGCGAAGAGGTCGCAACACGAACTCCCCATTCGCTGAAAATCTGACTTGCAACTGTCATATTCAGAGACCATTCGTGAGGAGAGAGGATGGTCCTGCTCAATCTGTCGGCTATCACATTGGACTTGCCACTAGGAAGCGTTTGGTGGAGACTGCCCATTCCCAAACCCTCATGGCTTCTCTGCAAAGAGGATAGGATCTGGTCCCTCCCTGTTTGTTCAGGTACCAAACAACTGACATGTTGTCTGAGTGAACGGCAATCACGCCTTGAGGGAGATAATCGTGAAGGGCTTGAAGGGATAGAAGTACTGCCCTCATTTCCAAGATGTTGATATGAAGCAAAATCTCTTCCGGATGCCATTTGCCTTGGACTGACCTGCCCAGGGAATGCCCCCCCCACCCCGTCTGGGAGGCGTCCGTGGTCAAAGTGGCCGCCGGAGGAGGTAGAACAAAGGGTCGTCCCTGATTCAAGTTGGAGGGCACTAGCCACCAGCGAAGGTCCCGTCTGCAAGATTCCGTGATCCATACAAGGTGGTTGAGGGGGAGTTCCTGAAAGGACCACTGAGCTGAGAGGAGCCACTGGAGAATCCTCATGTGCAACCTTGCCAAGGGGACTAGAAGAACCGTGGCGGACATGGATCCCAATAGCTGCAGGACCATTCTGGCTGGGGCTTTGGATCTTGGAAGTAAGGCTCGAACTTGAGCTTGTATGGTTTGTATTCTGTCTGTTAGGTAGGTAGACCCGCATTTGGTTTCAGTCTATCTCTACCCCAATGAATCTTATTCGTTGAGATGGCAGCAACACAGACTTTGGCCAATTGAAGGTGATTCCAAGGGAATTGCCCAGTGATATAGTGGCTTGTAGGCTCCGCAGAAGTAGATGCTTGGAGGTGGCAGTTAGGAGCCAGTCGTCTAGATACGGAAACACCTGGAATCCTAGACTTCTCAGGTGAGCAGTCACGACTGCCAAACACTTGGTGAACACCCTGGGGGCTGTGGCGAGACCAAAGGGCAGCGCACGGAACTGAAAATGACTGCCTCCTAGGCTGAAGCGCAGATGTCTCCTGGACGCTCTATGTACCATGATATGATAATAAGCGTCCTTGAGATCTATGGAGCACATCCAAACACCTTTCTCCAGCAATGGGAGAATGGTTTGTAGGGTGACCATTCGGAACTTGGACTTTCTGACTGAACGGTTTAGGATGCTGAGGTCCAAAATGGGCCTCAAGTCCCCGGTCTTTTTTGGCACCAAAAAGAATCTTGAGTAAGTCCCTAATCTGATATGGTCTGCGGGGACCGGAAGGATGACTCCCATTTGCAGCAGCTTTGAAACTTCTGAGGCTGCGGTATCCTGTTGACTGGGTGGCGGGTCCGGGATTTTTTTGGACTGAGGGGGGGGGTGAGAGAATGGGATGGAGTAACCTCCGGCGATAATCCGAAGCACCCATCGGTCCTGAGTGATACCTTCCCAGGCCTTTAGGTGCTTCGAGAACGACCCCGACTGGCTCGAGCAGCACAGCCGGGCAATCCCTCAGGGACTATGAAAGGCTGAAGAGCCACGAAAGGACTCGCGGTCTCCAGTGTTGCGAGGGCCTCTGCCGCCTCTGGGACGGCGTCTTCCGGAAGAATTTCCCCTCCTCTGCCTCTGGAAGGGGAATTCTCCTGCTGAGAGGGGTAAGGCTTCTGAGATCTATGGAACCACATTTTCCCTCCTCTTTAGCCTTGGGATAAGGCCGAAAGGGAGTGGAAAATCGTGCCCCTACGGCAGTCAGAGTCTTACCCTCCTGTTCACAGCGGGTTAGTGTGTCCTTTACCTTGGGTCCAAACAGGGAGGACCCATCAAAGGGGGCGTCGGCAAATGAAGACTTAAAGGCCTCCGCGAAGTGACCCAGACGGAGCCAGGCTTGTCTCCGTAGAGCAATGCCTGTACCCGCCGCTCTGCTCGCCCCTTCGGACGCATAAGAAATGAGCCTCATGGACGAGTTCGAAATGGACGACATTGTAGCCAGCTGAGAGCCAACCGTCTGGGCCAGCTCCTCAGGCAGGTTACCCAAGAGGGTATCGGATAGCTCCTTAATCAGATCCCTCTGAAACCTGGTGAAGTACGTAAGATAGTTCAAGGACCTCAGTGTAAAGGCCGCTGAACTGAGGGTGCGCTTTCCGTACCGATCCATGCTCTTAGACTCCTTATTAGGAGGATGGACGGACGTAGAAGCCTCTGCTACATCTTGCTGGGTAGCAGATGCCACCACCAACGCATCTACAGCCACACCTTTAGTAAGGAACTCTCTATCAGGGGGCGCCGAGAGAAATTTGTTCGGACGAGCGGGCACCGGTTCCACAGAGTCTGGGTGTTCCCATGCCCTTCGACAGATCAAATCCAAGAGCTCGTCGAAGGGCGGAGACACCCAGGAGGCAGAGGGCTGAGCCCAGAAGGCCTTCAGGAACACTGACTCATCAGCAGAGGGAGGTTTGGACTGCCAGCCGCCTCGTTGTTTTGGGGCTTCCAGGATGTCTGCAAAGGAGACATCATCCGAGGACGACTTGGGGGACCCTTCTGCATCATCGAGATCGGTGTCGGATGTCAGAGACTCATCAGGGGAGTCAACGTGCTTCCTCTTGCACGATCTCTTCCTGGGAGGTTCTTCCGAAGAGGCTTCAGAAGGACCTCCAGGAGGGGGAGAAACCCCAGCGGGGGTGACCTGAGGCCCAGGGGCTCCGCTGTCTAAGGACAGGGGGACTGCCAACGACCCAGTCTCCAAATGTAGGGAAGGAGCTGGGGAAACCGTGGAGGTAGCCAAGGAAGATTTGGCTAAAGCACTCCTCATAGCCCTGAAGGTGGGACCACCAGAATCCTGGGAGGGTCCCACTTCCGTGGCCACAACAGTGGATGGCACCCCCGCCGCCGACGCACCAAGAGGGAGACTCGGGACCGAAAGCATCAATCCCGAAGCCTCCCCCCCAGGGCCGAAGGAAGAAGTCCGTGTACTGAACTCCGACCCAAGAGCCGGAGTTGGAGCAAGAGTCGGGCCCGACCCTAACACCTCCACAGGTTCCACCAGCACCGGCTCCAACGGTGCCGAAGCTGTTGGAGGAGGAACCACAGTAGGGGAGTGGACCATCGGCTCCGAAGCCATGGGCTGGAGCCGAAACCATCTTTTGGAACACCGGAGACTGGAAGAGTCGAAGGAGCACCCTGTCGATGTCCGAATCAGACATCTTGGATGATCTAGAGGATACCGATCGGGCCCGAACCGAGTTCTCCATCGGCTCCGAAGGGCTCGGGGACCGGCTCCGAAAGGACTCAACAACTATCGGCTCCAAAGAAGGTTTCAAGGAAATTTCCCTCGGTGCCGATAGGGACTTCGGCTCCGAGGGGGAAGAGTCTGAGCCGGTAACCCTTATCGGCTCCAATATCAGTGGAGCCGATGAGGGTGACCTGCCTCTCGATGCCCCAGACCTCGGCTCCGAAACCAGAGGGGTCGAGGCTGGAGGCATCGAGGCAGACCGTTCCGACCTCGGCTCCGAAGTCCGTGGAGCCGATGGAGAAGTCTGCTTAGCTTTTTTAGCAGTCGGTTCCGACTGACTGGTCGGAGCCGACGCTTTCTTCTTTTTTGAAGGAGACGGAGAGGAAGATAAAGCCTCCTCGAAGGAAGGCTTGATTAATCCCTTGAGGATTAATTTGTTTTTCCTCTCCTGGAGGACTCTAGAAGAGAACGCGTGGCACACACTACACGACTCTTGTAGGTGTTTAGCACCTAAGCAATAGACGCACGAGGAGTGGTCGTCCGTTATGGACATTTTAAACCCACACCTCGTGCATTTCTTAAACCCGGAGGGTTTGTGTTCTTTAGACATAACTGTCTAATTGAAAAAACACTAGACTTAGTTAAACACAACAAGTTTTAACAAATATACAGTTTAACAAATATATTCACGATATATATATATTTTTTTTTTTTTTTTTTTTTTTTAAGACTAAACAGTTAGTAGACAAAAAACAAGACAAAGAGAGTCAAGACCCTCTAACTTAAATGGGTACTTGACCCAAGAAGATACACAAACAGCAAAGTAACAGGGGAAGGCCCCTCTAACTAAAACGGGAAACCTTCCCTGACTAAAAAAATCACGAATTTACCAACAAAAATTCACCAATCACACCAATATAACAACAATAGCTGTTAAAACAGCTTTTGGGTTCAAAATAAGGAAATTTGTGACAGGAAAAAGCCTAATAAATAGTACTTAGCCCAGCCAATGTTGAGACCACGTCTAAGCTTGTTAGCGGCAAACGAGATCTGGGGGATTAGTGGTGGTGCATCCTGGGATAAAGATAGCTCAGCCAATAAGAGGCCTCGCTCTATAGCATAAGCGTGCCGAGTCGGAGCCGAGGGATCGGCTCCGAACCCATCAGTACAGAATGTAGGCGAGATAGGATCACATAACATCTTAGTAATAGCAACAGCTCCTCCTCCTCCCTTGCCCCCTCCTTTACCCTTTTCAGGATATGAAGCGAGTGGACAGGCTGGTCCGCCTCCGCGTTATCCTGAAGTCTCAGCAAGACCACAACCGTTTGTTAGAGATCCTATTGAAACTAGGTCCCGGACATGTAAAATACATAGGGATGCAGAATCATATCAAATAGAAAGAAACCTACAGGATGAGAGTGAGGAAGAAATATGCCCACTTATAGAGGTCCCAAATCCTCAGGCAGGACAGGAAGGGCAGAACCCGACACTCTTGGTATATAGACCATGGACACCGGAGGATATCCGGAAAGCTACTGAGGGAATCCCCCATCCGAAAGTTAATTTTACGAAATTTTTAGAAGATTTACAAGGCATGAGGTTGAGTTACCACTTGAATGGGGAAGAAGTAGAAAAAGCAGTAAGACAAATTAATTATAGGTCCAGATTGGCACATGATTTGTGGCACCTGGAATCCTCGTAATGCAGAGCTCAAACCACTCCCACATAGTGACGCAGAGTTACACAACAGAGTGAAAGGTCTTACAGACCGAATCCCTGAGAAATGGAAACCTAGAGCAGACTGGACTTGCATTAATCAATGCATACAACAGGAAAATGAGACAATAGATAGGTACTATGCTAGATTATTGGAATGTTTTAATAATCATAGCGGTATGACGGTTCCTGAAAACCAAACAAATGATTCCCCGTATGAACAACAATTAAAAAATGCATTTTTGAAAGGTTGCATTGCACCTATTAGTAGCTTCATTACGAAGCATATGATAGACCATCGAACAGGTAGGCTACAAGCCTTACTTGAATATGCTAGACATGCTGAAAGACATTTTAATAGTAAGAAGAAAAAGAAGGCGCAAGTCTTCACTGCTGAAGATGGAGCTGAAGTATTTGTGTTACAGTCAGGTAAAAAGGGCAAGAAGAATGCCCAGGGAAATAAACAGTCTGACAAACGATCAGAAGATTTTGAAGAGAGGAAAAAGAGAGGTGAATGCTTTAAGTGCGGGAAAAAGGGACATCTAGCAAGGGATTGTAAGCAGAACAAAAAGGTAATTACAGAAGATAAGGGAGATGAGGACTGACTATATGATAGTGAAGATACATCATGCGAAAGTCAGAAATCATCAGAAGTTAATAAACAGAAAACAAACGTAAATGTGATAGAAGGACTAGAGGAAGTGCAAGTAGATATGAAGGATGAGGAAAGTGAAATTTTGGATTTAGCATTACTGAGCCTAGAGCTCTATTTAGCAGATACGAAACCGGAAGTTACACTTCTGGTGGAGGGAAGGGAAGTCAAATTCCTGTGTGACTCAGGAGCATCACGGGCCCTGATACACCCCTACAAGTTACCAGAACATTCCGAATCACCTGATTATATACTGGTGAAAGCTGCAAACGGACAGCTATACAGAGAACCACTTTCCCATGATATAGCAATAACTGACCCTGTTTCAGGTATGACCCAAAGAAGTAAAATTGTTGTTTCTGCAAAGTGTCCAGTGAACCTATTGGGCAGGGACCTTATGCAGATATTTGGCACAGCAGTAGTTCCAACTGTACAAGGTATGGAAGCACAGAGGCAAATGGATACTTTTGTGGTGTGATCGGAGGGTGAAACTTTTTACTGGTACAGCCAGGACCTAGTCACGACTGGTCCAGGGGCAGTAACCGAGGAACTGATGAACGTAGCCATCAGTAAAGCCCCCTCCCTCGACATGGATCAACAGCATTTGTTACACTGTACTCTATACTACTGTACTACACCAGGACCTGATAGAGAGTATGAGCAGGAATTGTTCATAAATCGTGCAACTAGATTGGTTTTACGTACTTTGTACTGGGATACTGAGGGGAACAGTGTAGTTAGCTGTTCATTACCTCAAGAATTCCTTGCATTATATAGATCAAATCGATTACCACATGTCAGCTTGACAAAAAAAAAAAATGTAAAATGGGCAGACTTAGGAGAAAAGGTGACAAGATGGGAGAAACAGACTGACTTAGAACTGTCAGAACAAGAGATACAGAAACAAAAACTGAATTGGTTGACACAGACACATCCAGCTGTTCACTTGCAATCTAGCGAGGACAGCTGATTAGCACTTTTATTAGAAGAAGAAGAAAAAGCGTTATGTGAAATTCCAACGACTCTTTGGTCGACAGGAAAGTCAGATGTAGGACTTATTTGAACAGCAGGACCAGTTACAATTACACCAAAATCAGCATTTAGACCACAGAAAAGACAATACCCTTTGAGAAAAGATGCAGAAATAGGAATCAAGCCTATAATAGCAGCATTACTCAAAGAAGGAGTACTGGTAGAATCTCCTGATTCACCATGTAATACACCTCTACTTCCTGTTAAAAAAGCAAACTGGGAATGGCGGATGGTTCAAGATTTACAAGCTGTGAATAATGCAGTGATACCCAGAGCACCCACGGTGCCAGACCCACATACTTTGTTAAACGATTTGAAACAGCAACAAAAATATTTTTCTGTGGTAGATATCAGTAATGCTTTCTTTTCAATACCTGTACATCCTGATAGTCAATATTGGTTTGCATTTACATTTCAGGGTAAAAGGTATACCTATACTCGACTACCACAGGGATATTGTGAGAGCCCAACAATATTTGCACAAGAAATGGCTAGCAACCTGGCAGGGTTTACCCCACCGGGAGGTAATCAAATTCTATTTTACGTAGATGACATGTTGCTAGCAGCCCCCACCCAGCAACAATGCAGGGAGGATACTGTAGCGTTATTGAAATTTTTAGCAACACAAGGACACAAAAAACAGGCACATCCAATAATTTAGATTTGGCAGGTTCCGAAAGGGGCTGTTCCCTGAGCCAAGCATGTCTTCTAATGACAGAACCAGTGGCTGTTGCCCTGCAAGAAGCCTCCAAAGTGTCGAAACCACAATGTAGAGAATGTTTAGTGACAAGAGAGGCAGAATTCAATAAATCATGCATGTCCTTACTCTCCATCAGGGAAGGAACACCAGCAAGTTTAGCCTTAACAGCCTCCAAAGTATGCTGCTGAAAAAGACAATTAACAGACCTAATAGCCAGGGTGGAAGAAGTATAAACCTTTATACCCCATCTATCCAAGGCCCTAGATTCCTTGTCAGAAGGAACAGGATTTCTAGCAACCGTGGCTTTAACACCCTTAGGGCCTTGAGAAATAATCTCTGGATCAGCAGTAGGATTCTTGAAAAGGAACTGATGAGAATCAGGAACTCTATAATACCCGTCAGGCTTTCTGGGAGCAGGAGGAACAGAATTAGGAGTCAAAGAGTTCTCCATGAAAACATCATCAACCACTTCCAAAACTGGAGGGATAGCCAAAGGCTTATGCTGTGGCAAATCCAAGAATTCCCTAATCAGTTTCTTAGACTAAGGGTAGTCTTGACATTCCCGTTTGAAATGCTCCCTAAGAGTATTCGCAGTATCTCCAAAAGAAAAATCTTCTGGAGGGGAGGCAGAAGGGATGGAGTCTTCTGCATCAGAATCCTCAAAACCAGAAAAAAGTGGAGAGTTTACCTCATCAGCAGAGCTGCTGGAAACCTCAGAGTCTGAGGCAGAGAAAGCTTCTGGGGACAATTCCTTAATCCTTTTAGAAGGAAGTGGCTGAGAGCTCTTGATTAGGGTCAAGAGATCACTAGCCATTTTAACCATCTGTGCCTGAGGCATTTGAGGGGAGGCCGATGCCTGCTTAGGAGTAGATTTTCAGCTGGATGGCCTGCTAGAAAGCCAGAGGGACTCGGGAGGCCTAGCCACCGCAGAAGTATGAATCAAGGTAGTTGGTCTGGATCTGGTCTCCGGGCAGAGAAAAGAGGCCTCAGAAGCCGGCACCTACTTAGTGGCTCCGGATCCATCAGAGGTGGCGACTGGCAGAGGGTCAGAAGATGAAGTGGAAGCCTGCGGAATGGAGGACTCAGAAAAGGTCTCCGCAGATGCCTGCTGCTGAACATCCATGGACTGCAGGGGCAAAGAAAGCGCCTCACTGACTACTGCTGGGCCGACAAGCAACTTAACAGGGATGTCGTCGGCTAATTTGACCCTAAGCCTGTTGCGGTCCTTATCCTTGCACTTCTTAGGAACATCTGAAGTCGAGAGTCCAAAAGACGCCATACTGACGAACTAAGGCCAAACTCTGAAATGCTTGAACAAGATCCTAGCTCTACAGCGCATGGTATGCAGGTTGAAAGAAGCACAGAGAACACAATTAGGGACATCCTGCTCAAGGCCCAAACAAGTAATACAATAGGAGTGAAAATCACAGTGCAGAATCTGTTTTCCACAGGCAAGACAGTTATTAACTTTCTCTGACATTCTTTAAAGCAAGAAAAGAGGGTCCCCATCGGGGTACTTATTTGAGGATGTCTTTAACTAAGCAGTCGGAATATGAAAAGAGGGTACTCGGCCGACTGGCACTCGTGCAAAATGTTTCTGCTTTGGGCTCCGTGGCAAGAAAGACTGAGGAAATGACGTTGACTGCCTTCTTTTGTAACTGGCGTCCTGACGTCAGGCCTTAACCAAGGGCAGCTGACGTCATATACCAAGGACTTTGGTATTCTAGCTGACTGTGGGCTGCCAGATAACCCATTTTGTAAGGACTGCAACAGTGAAACACAATGAACATCAGTAAACCTGTATGGTGGACAGCAGCCATAAACAAACTCTACAACAGAAGGAAACAATTGCTGTCCAGGGCCAAGAAGGAGCAGGTGCCAAGTTGGAAGCAATTTCTCTTTTGTCTGAACAAACAAATAAGGTCACTGGTAAAATCCTCTAAGGCTAACTTCGAGTCCAAATTGGCCACATCCACCAAGGACAATCACAAGGCCTTCACATATGTCTGCAATCTCAAAGGCAACACTCAAATTTGCTCTGAACTGGTGGTCAATAACACAACATACACAAACACCATAGATGTAGCCAACCTGCTGGCAGACAAGGTTCAGTGAAAACTTCACCGCCCCCCCGTCCCCCCATCAGTAAACCAGGACATCCCCAGCACCTGCCCCTCCCCTCATCAATAGGGAGAAGGTCCTTAATGGCCTCTCAAAGGCAAAAAAAATACAGTCTTCATGGGACCCGATAACATCCCTGGCTGTATCCTACATGAACTCAGGCATGAGCTCTCATCTCCATTAGACACCCTATTCAACCAAAGCCTGAGCACCGGCTTCATCCCAGCTGAATGGAGGACAGCCACTGTCATCTCTCTACACAAGTAGAGCGTCCACTGACCCAGGCATTTATAGGCCCATCAGCCTAACTAGCCTGATCTGCAAGGCCATGGAATGCATTATGGACTTATAAACAAGGACACTGGCAACCTCCAAACACTTGACCCCACACAATATGGTTTTGTCAAAGGGAGATCGTGCTTGTTAAACTTGGTTGACTTCTTTGAAACAGTCACCAAAGCTATGGATGAGGGGAAGACAATGCACACCGCCTACTCTGACCTAGCCAAAACCCTTGACACTATTTCCTACTCGGGCATAATAGATAAACTCTCCCAGCTAGGCATTAACTTGTATGTTACCAGATGGGTAGCTAACTGGCTCACTGATAGAACCCACTCAAAGTAGGGGAAGCCACCTCTAGTAGTAGACCCGTAATGAGCGGTGTACCCCAAGGATTGGTCTTGGGGCCTCTACTGTTTGGGATATACTTTTCTGAGGTGCACGCCAAAACCAGTGGTCTGTGGATGACTAAGTTTACAGATGACTGCAAGCTGGGCACTGTCTTAAATTCCCCTAGTGATGTGAACATCCTTCAAGAGGGCCTCACCCAAACTAATGACTGGTACCAGAAACATGGCCTCAAACTGAATGCCAAGAAATGCATCATTATCCCCTTTGGGGAAAATGTCATCCCCACTAATTATCACATTTACAACGTACTAAGCATGAAATCAGTCGTGAGGGACTTGGGCACCCAGGTTGATAGCAACCTGATTTATGACCACCACGTTGCCTCCGTTCTATGGAAGGCTTTCTACGTGGCCCACCTCATAAATAAGGGTATTTTATCCAGGAACAAGGAGGTCATAACATCCCTGTACTCCTCCCTTATCAGACCCATTATCGAGTACAATGCCCCCTTTGGCATGTACCTTGCCAAGCATATGCAGCAGTTAGAGAGACCACAGAGGTTCCTCATCAAGAAAATCCAGGGTCTCAAACACCTATCCTATACAAATAGGCTAAAAGCCCTGTCCCTCTACTCAGTCTCATACAGACTGCTCAGAGGTGACCTGTGTCTGGCATACAAGGCCACTTCAGACCCAGCCTTGATGGAGTTGCTGCATATCCATAAGACAAACTCCACTCGCACAACCTGCACGCAAGACCTTAACCTGGTCTGTGACATTAATAGAACTTGTTGCTGGGATAGATTTGTGCCCCAAAGACTCCCCCCATCTGTGGAATAGACTCCCTCTCCATGTCAAGCAGAGCACCTCCCTTGCCCTCTTTAAGAGGAACCTGGATGGGAAATGGAAAATATACCCCTGGGATCCCACCTGTGTCCCTGCTGGACAGGGGAAGTATGTGCTGACTTTGAGGGAACATAGGCAAAATTCTTGGCTAGGCTTATAAGGGCCTCCAGGACAATAGCCTAGTATCATCCTATGAGCCTACCTACTTGGGGAGATCCCCAAAGGTGGGCAATTTCCTGGAAGACCTCTGGGTTTAGCATCCACTCATATGGGTCTGTCCTGGATCTGCTCAGAGTCTACCACTGTGCTCTACTCCAACAGAATATATGTGGCCAGCAGAACGAAGCTGTGTTGGCAGAACACTGGCAATCATAGCTAGTCTGCACACAGGGTTAATTCTCTCTCTCTCTCGTGACTGACTAAGCAGCAGGAGGCGGAGAAAATCACAGGTCTAGATCTAGCAAGACCGAAATGGCCCACCACAGGAGTTCCTTCTTGATAAAACTGAGTACTGGAATTTGAAAGGATGTTGGATGAACAGGCTGACCCTAGACTGACTGAGGAACCAGTGGATTTTTCTAATTGTGTAGTCTTGCAAATGGTACCGCTGACATGGACAAAATCATGTAATCCAAACTTGGAGGAACTGTCTTGCTGTGGAAGTTTACTGATGGGAGAGACTTAAGAAGTGAAGATGGAAAGATGACACTGAAGAGGGATGCAAGCAGTGGATAGTGAGGTGTCCAGCAGACACCTTAAAAACTAACTTGTGAGAGAAACAAGACTATTTCTAGAATTATCATTGAAATCTACACTGATGAATGAATAGAGAACTAATGAGCTGCTAAGGTGTCTTGGCCAAAGGGAGCTGAAATGTGGCAATTGTTCAAATATGGATGCCTTGAAGTCTGCAAAAGGTTATAAATGGGGTTAGGCACTTTGACAAAACTCTTGGAGTAGATGAAAGACTAAAGACAATGTACAATCCCACGGCAAAGAATCTCGGATAACACTTGTGCTTTTTGTGGACTGATGTACAGGTAGGCATCTTGGAGGCCTAGAGTGATTACAAAGGCCTTGGTAAACAGAAAACAAAAAGAGTTTGCAATGTGAACATCTTGAATTTTGGGGCCAAAAGAAAGGTACTTAGATTTAAAAGGACCAAAACTGTTCTCTGTCTGACTTTCTTTCTGGGAACCAGGATGCTCAAAAGCTTTTGCCTCTTTGGGATTATGGCATTGGTTCTACCACACCCTAGGTATCAGGTATGACAGGATTTGAGGAAACAAATGGATTTATTTATTTTTTTAGACAAAACGAGGTACTCCTGACTGAGGCGGAAGGGATGCTCATTACAGTCTAACTATCAGAACCCAGGCATATGCAGTTATCTGTATTTGGGATTATCCAAATACTCCAGAACCCAAACAAATCTGTGCAACAGCAGGCAGATACACAACTGAGTATTCCACAATAAAAACCCCACGATAAAAAACGTAGGTTATTTATTGAAAAACAAATGTGAGCGTTTTCGCAATGTTACACATTGCTTCATCAGACGTAATATCAAATGGCTCAAATCTCATATATATGCTTATACAGAAACAATTATTCACTAATATCAGATAATATGGGGTCATGTTGCTTTAATGATCTGTAAGTTTTAATTGGGGTGGTTTTGGAGGGAGTTTTATGTGATATGAGTGGATAATTGTTTCTGTATAAGCATACATATGAGATTTGAGCCATCTGATATTATGTCTGATGAAGCAATGTGTAGCATTGCGAAAGCACTCACATGTGTTTTTCAATAAATAACCTACAGTTTTTATCGTGGAATACTCAGTTGTGTATCTGCCTGCTATCGCATGGATTTTTTTTTGGTTCTGGAGTATTTGGATATTTTCCGTGGACTTCATCACTGGTATTGGGACTGTTTCATATTTGGAATTATGTTTAGACTACAGGCATCTGTAGTTATTTCCAGGACGGCCAATGTGAAGACCATTGGGGGGGGGGGGGGTTGAGAGAGGTCTAAGTACTCACTGAGATTTCTTCTAAAAGGAGGGTCCTTGATAACTATCTCCTTTCCTTACTAAGACTCCCTGTCATTCTTCTTGTATTACTGTTTGGAAGGCTTTTGCTGAAAGGACTTAAAAGGCTTTCAAAAAAATGGACCAGAAGAAGAAAAATAATTCATTTGTTATTTAAGGATAGGAAAGCTGTTTGACCCTTGAATCAACTTTCCCCTCTCTTCCAGTTTCTTAAATACCTCAGCTGAAGAATTTCAGCAAATGGTCCCAATCAAAAGCATGCAGCAGGTAACCCTTAATTTCCGTAATTCAATATTCCTGTGCATAAAGTACAGTTGTGTAAAATCTTACCATAACAGATGTCTTTCTCTTCATGGCTGCAGTATTCATTACACTAGGGATCCCCTACCAAGGGTGGCCCATGTCCGGCCAATATACCAAAGCCTTTAGGTTGCTTTAAGGCACACTGTACATCATACGTATGCTCCTTGTGTAGCATAGGGCATAAAGGTGACATCTAGCCATACCATTCTCAGAACTGAAAGCCCCAGTACGGACACTAGTCCAAAGAATAGAAAAGTTAATCGGTACATCAAGAAGAGAAATGGAACAGGGGGTGGAGGGATGAGTTCCCAGTGGGAGTGGTTGTACACCAGGGTTCAACTCTGAGCCCATTGCTGTTCATACTGGTGATGGACTACATTAGCAAACAGGCTGGAGGGGACAGATCAACAAAGTTACTGTATGCAGACGATGTGGCATTGCAGGCAGACACTCAGTCAGAAAGAACTTCAGCAAGGGATAGGGAATGGAATGCAAAATTAAAGGCACATGGGATGAAACTAAGCACAGACAAAACAGTGGTAATGGCAGTAAATTGAGAAATCAGAAGAAGATGAGAATTGAGATAGAAGGGAAGATAGTGGAACAGGCAAATAGCTTCAAGCATCTGGGAGGGATGGTTGAGGAGAAAGGAAGTATGAATGAAGAGGTCAAAGCTAAAATCATAGGAGCTGCAGCCAACTGGAATAGCTTTGGAAATTCCATCCAACTTGTAGTGCTTGGTAAATATATGCAGAGAAGTCCAGGTAGCTGCGTCAAGAATAGAGTTAGTATCCACACCCTTGAAAAGAAGCACCAGAAGAAGCCACAGCTCTAGTACAATAAGACGTATCAGAATAAGGAAGGCTCTTACCATGAAAGGAATAACAAAACAAAATAGCTTTAGTAATCCTCCAAGAAGAAATAGTCTGCTTCATCACAGCTGATCCTAAGGGCCTAGGATGAAAGGAAACAAAGATCTGATCAGATTTTCTAATAGTCTTAGTCTTATCTAAATAAAATCAGAGTTGTCTATGCACATCCAACGTGTGCAGCACCTTCTCATTAGCAGACTGTGGAGAAGGGAAAGAAGTGGGCAAAAGAATAGACTAAGTGACAACTCATTCACAGTCTTGGGCATAACAGAAGGATTAGCACACAAGGACACCCTGTCCTTATGAAACACCAAAAAAGGAGGACAAGCCATAAGGGTTTGGAGCTCAGACATCCATCTGGTAGAAGTAAGGGCTAACATAAGAACAGTCTTCCAAGAGTAATGTTGCAAGAAAGCTGAAGCTGTAAGCTCAAAAGGAGCTCGAGTCAATTTTTCCAAAACAAAATTAAGAACAGGGGGAGGGGGGACAGGCTTCCTGGGATGCCTAATATGAAGGACACCTTTAAGAAATTGTTTATCTTCAAAACTAGAAGCTAAAGAAGGAGATAAAGGCAGACAGGTGGAGATAGCGGATAGGTGGGCCTTAACAGAAGAATAAGCCAAACCAGCATTGAGCAATTTGCACAGATAACAGAGAACCAAAGAAACATCCACTGAAAGTGGATCCAGGTTACAAGAAAGGCACCAAATTGAAAACCTCTAATTTGGATTAGTAGGATTTCCTAGTATTGGGATTCCTGGCCTCCTGCAGGACCCTAAATACATCCTCAGAAGAAAAGGTGTCTATGTGGAATCAAAATGCTATCACCCACAGTGTCAGTTGAAGAGTGGACAAGATGGGTTGGATGAGAGATCCCATGTCTTGTACGAGTAGGTCCACCCTGTGAGGTAACGCGATGACTGCCCTTGGATAAATGCAGAAGAGGAAACCAATGCTGTCTCAGCAAAAAGGGAGTCACCAACGATTTTGGGAGCATCATGTTGAATTTTGAACAGGACTTTTGGAATGAGGAGAAAGGGAGGAAAAGCATAAAGAAATATCCCCATCCAAGAAAACGTTAAGGCGTCCACCTTCCAAACCAGAGGACCTGGGACTGTGGTACAAAAAAGAGGAAGTTGTCTGTTTAGAGGGGAGGCAAAAAGATCTATTTGAGGAGTACCCCACTGGTGGACAATGTCCAGAAACGCATCCCTGTCAGGCATCCATTCGTGGGATTGAGTTAAGGACCTGCTCAGAGTGTCTGCCACAATTATTTTGACCTGATGGAATGTAAACTGCTTCAATGGTCACTTGACAGTGAATAGCAAGTTCCCCCACCAAGGTTACCAACCGGCAAAGAAGGCAAGAGCTTGCCCCCATCTGTTTCTTTACATACCACATCACTGTGGTAATGTCTGTAAATGCCTTGAAAGGTCCTGGGAAGAAAAGAGGATGAAAATCCTGAATTGCCAGCAGAAGAGCTCTCATCTCTGACACTGACATGTTCATTCTGTTGAAGAGGCACCCAAACACCCTGCACCTTTAGGGAGCCAAATGCTGTTCCCCATCCCACGTCTGAAGCATGTGTGAACAGCTCCTGAGAGGGAAGAGGGGGTGGAAAAGGGAGCCCTAGATTTACAGAAAACTGCTAAATCCACCGCTGAAGTTCATTCTTGAGACAAAGCAGAAGAGGAACTACAAATTCAAGGGGCTGCGCATGTTGAAACCAAACAGACTTCAGAAATCCCTGAAACTTTCTCATGTGGAGTTTGGCTAGAGGGAGCATAGGAGTGGTGGAGGCCATGAATCACAGAGCTCTTAGAAATTCCCTAGCTGTTATAGAGGCCAGAGGAAGAAGAGTTTGAAAAAAGGAAATGAGTGTTAAGATCTTGGGGGAGGCAGGGATGCCAGCATGGGACAGTCAGGATCCTGCAGCCCAGAAAAATATGGTTTTGAGAAGGAGTCAGGAAAGACTTTTTGAAGTTTATTGTGAAACCCAGGCTTTGCAGAGGGGAAATGGCAAAATGGAGATTTTGCAACAAGATCTCTGGAGCGGATGCCACATAGGGAAAGACTTGGATCCCCTGAAGCCTGCAGAAAGCAATCATAGGAGTGAGACATTTGGTGAATACCCTTGTGGCAGTAGAAAGCCCAAAGGGCAAACCAGAGAACTGAAAATGCCAGGAAGCAACAGAGAAATGTAAAAACTTGCTGAAAAGTGGATGAATAAGGATATGGAGATAAGCATCCTTGAGATCCAGAGACACCATATAAGCCTGAGGAAGCAAAAGAGGGAATAAAGTCTGAAGGGACAACATTCAAAAAGAGGGCACCTTCAGAAAAGTGTTTAAATGAGAGAATTGGTCTCCATGTACCCTCTTTTTTGGGCACTCAATACATCCTGAAGTAAACCCCCCTTTGGGACAAAGGCACCTCTTGAACAGTACCCTGAGTCAAACGATCTTGAAGCATCCCTGGAAAGAAGGACATCTGTTCTTGAGGGGGCTGAGGAATTCCCATAAAAGAGGGAAGAGATTTCCAGACCATGACATTATCCTTGGCATATAACGGAAAGAACCCAGGAATGCTTAGTAATCTTTAGCCAAACAGGAAGAGAAAGAGATAGGTGAAGGGAAAGTGACTGGGAGAATATGACAGTCAGACAGCACCGGGTTTAAAGCAAAAAGTAGACTTCTAAGGCACAGAAGTCTGAGTAGCCTTCGCAGGAGGAGCCCGCTTGCAACCCTTTTTACCCTTAGGAGGAGGATGAGATTGGCTGCAAACAATGGCTGGCTTATTGGGGTAGTTTCTCTGAAATTTAGACACAGAAGAAACAAAACATGTTTAAGTTCCTGTAAAGCCTTGCCCTTATTTTGAAGGGAAATTAAACACATCAGCAGGAGCTTTGCCAAACAAGTATTTATTATCTAGAGGGACATCCATCAACTTAGCCTTCATATCCTCAAGCAAAGGGTGAAGGCAAAGCCAAGAATACCTCCTTATCACTGACCCAGACCCAAAAGAAGCAGCCCTAGAAGAAGCATCTGCTGCATCATTACTATACTTGATGGAATGTTGAGCCACCTGGGAGGAAGTCCCAAAAAGGAAAAGGTCAGAAGTTTTACCTTCAGAGTTTTGAGGATCAGAAATCACCTGACAGGCCTGGGAAAGCAGAGCCATCAAGTACCTGGACATATAGATTTGATAATATAAAGCCCTAAAAGCCAAGTTAGCAGAGGTATAGACCTTACTGCCTACCATTTCCATGGCTATGTTATCTTTATCAGAAGGCTGTAACTTGGGACAAGGAAGCAACTAAAAAAGTTTGTCAGAAACTACTAACACCACCAAGGTGTCAGCAGAAGGACACTTGTACAAGACCTTTCAGTCTCTCAGCCACCCTACAGAACCTACCAGGTTTCTTGGGGGCAAGGGGCTGAGAATCTGGAGTTACAGGCATTAGAAAAGGCATCCAACAAAGCAGTCAAAATAGGAGGGACATCAGAAGGTCTGGGAGAATCCATTTGCAGTAGCTCATAATACCTTTTTTTTGTACCTCAGAAATTTGAGCACAACCCCATTTAAAGATATAGATCTAGATATGCACCCCTCTCTCTTAAAACTAGAGCCCATCTCCACAGATTATATCAAACACTCACTAGAAAAATTAAAGCCTACCACCCTTGCAGCCGACCAACTTCCCGCAGAATTCCTACAAAAGGCCGCTAAAGTAATAGCTTACCCCATCTCTATCTTAATCAATCGCACAATCCAAGAATCGTACATCCCCTCCATCTGGAAAATCTCATACATTCTTCGAGGGAACTCTACAGAACTCTCAAATTATAGACCTATCGCAATTCTATCTCCCCTAGCTAAAATAATGGAGAAATGCATACAGAAACAACTATTAGCTCACCTCACCCACAACTCTTTCCTAGCCTCATCCCAACATGGTTTTAGACCAGCCCACAGCACAACCACTGCCCTTCTCTCCTTCTGTCACACAATTAATTACAACCGTAATCAAAACCTGCTGTCCTCTGCCCTCTTCCTCGATCTATCTAAAGCATTCGACATGGTAAATCACACTTTACTCCTAGACTCCCTCAACTCACTATCCATAGATAAATCTACCTATGACTGGTTCCTCTCATACCTAAATGGATGACAACAAGCTGTATTATGGAAAGACAATCTATCCCCCCTTCTACCCATAACTCTTGGCATTCCCCAAGGCTCCATTCTAGGTCCCCTTCTTTTCTCTATATTCATCAATGATCTACCCAAAATTATACCACAGGCTACTGCCATACAGTACGCAGATGATTCCACACTTATCTGCACTGCCTCTACTCCAGCAGAACTACAATCCCTTATCCAGTCTACCTTTAACAAAGTAGAAAACTAGCTACATAATCGTTTACTCCTACTGAACCCAAATAAAACCAAACTATTACTGTTCTCCCCCACCCAAAAGCAAACACCACCAAAATTTACAGTCTCTTCAAACAATGGGACTACAATTTCCCCTGACCCAAACACCAAACTACTAAGCATAATCATTGACAACAATCTGAACTACAGTGCCCATATCGACAAAATCATAAAAATAGTAAACAAAAAAATAGGATCCATGTATAGAATAAAGAAATTTCTAACCCCAACTGCCAGGACCGCCATAGCTCACATACATCTTCTCTCCTCCCTTCTCTATGCCTCACCCATCCTTACTAATCTTTCCAAATCAAATCTCAACAAAATCACCACCTGCTACAACAATATTGCTAGATTTGCCACAGGCTCCACATACAGAACCCATCACTGTAATAATCTTCAAAAACTAGGCTGGCTAGAACTACCAAATCTAACATACTATAACCAACTCATACTTGTTCATAAAATCCTCTACCAACCCACCAGTACTCCTATTCTAACTAAAATCATCACCCCCTATAACAACTTAACATCCCACCGTTCATCCAGCAGAATGCTAGTACAAACTACCAAATCATACAACTCAGCTGGAGAATCTTTTCTCCAACTCTGCTGGAAAAAAAATGGAACTCCCTTCCTCCAGAAATAACCTCTAACAGCTCCCTGCCTCAATTCAAAAAGGCACTAAAGACACACATGCTCAAACTCTGGCTATGTCCGTGCTTAAGCCCTGACTGAAATAAACATAAATGACACTGAAAAAGTAACAATATTTACACTCCCTTCAAAACCCAAACTAACCCAAAAACACAGTAACTAACTAATTAAGCCCTTCAAAACTAAAACTAACCAAAAACAAAATAACCAACTTTTATTCCTACTTCACTGAAGTGTATACCAACTCCTCCCTCAACAACCTCCTCCACTAAACAAACCCTTCCTTATACCCTTCTACTCCTTACCCCCCCTGCTTTCTATCTGAATTTTCCTATCGCTCAGTCTTACCCCTACCAACAGAAAGTCCTCTCTGACTTCAATTCTTCAAAGAATTTTCCTTTCTATCATACCTTTTAGTAACCTATAATTGTCTTCTATCTCTGACCCATTGCTAACTTTCAGAACTCTTTTCAATATGCCCCCCCTCAATTTGTTATCTAAACTTTGTAACAGCTGTATTTCTATATTTTAAACAACTTGTTACCTATATTTTTATCTGTATTAAATATTACATTCCTATATTTTAAACATCTTATTACCTACAAGTAGCAAAGAAAGCTGCAAAGTTACCAACACTCCACAAGAGCAACAAGCAGATGAGGAGAATCCACAAGGAGAATGGAACCAACGACACTATAAGGCACAACAATACTTCAAAAGATGAAAAACCATGGGAAGGCAAACTGCACGAAAAAACTTTATTTTTAACGCCACAACAAAATTGTGGCGTTAAAAATAAAGTTTTTTCGTGCAGTTTACCTTCCCATGGTTTTTCATCTTTTGAAGTATTGTTGTGCCTTATAGTGTCGTTGGTTCCATTCTCCTTGTGGATTCTCCTCGTCTGCTTGTTGATCTTATTACCTACACTATTATTTGTATTTAACATCTATTCTTATATGTTTTTGTTACTAAATGTTTTTGATAATAATTGGAGCTTTTCTCCCCGGGCCTCCGCTGAAAATGGATATGTATCCAGTCGGACTTTCCCGGTTAACAAATGTAAAATAAAATAAATAAATAAAGAAAGAACTCCATCATCCTAGAGATGGAGTCCCCACAAGAAATCTCAAATGAACATCTGTCTTTCTCATTTGGTACACAGTTAGAAGCAGAAAAGGTTGCATAAAGTATATTTCCGTCAACAGAAATAACAGTAGGGTCTGCAACTGTTTTTTTTTTTTTCAAATAAAGGAATGTGTGTGTGTGTGTAGGGATCCTATAAAATCATTCAGGTTTCTTGGGGCAGAAGCTTTAGAATTTGGGGAAACAGAAGCAAAAGCATCCTTTAAGACTCCTAAACTGGGGATGGTTATAGCCTTTGAGGAATCTAGTCCCTTCAGTTGGACTAGGAGTATGGATAAAATAGGATCTCAATCTCTCTTCTGAGATTCTGACACCTCCTTACCCTCCCATATGAAACATTCTGTCATTTTAGAAATTGTATCCCCCCAAAAATATTTCTTCATTGGTGGAGACTGAAGAGAGGGTGCCTTCAGTTTCAGATTCACAAGGAGTAGGAAAGAATAACTGTGAGATGTAGTCCAGATCCTCAACATCAGAAATATCTTCTTCAGAGGAAAAGGGGGTTCTTTAAATGTTAACTGGAGCAGAAGTTGGAAGAGAAAGATGGAGAAACTGTACTGCCTCAAACAATCCCTGGGCAAAATTACACTAGTCTTCCTGAGAACCTTTGTGTATAGAGAGGAAGAAAAGCAAGGACAGATGCTTTTCATTTAAGTCCATAATTGGGGGTCTCCAGCCATTCATTTTTAGGGGTAGAATCCAAGGACTGTATCTCTATTAGAGATTTGTCGAAATCCTCCCTCATCAAAACCTGGTGAATAACTTGCATAACCTCAAAGATGACAATTCTAGGTTCTCCCTTCACAGCAACAGGCTGACATATGGTCTGACAGTCTGTACATAAATACCATGCCTTATTGGCCAGGGCTACAAAAGCACATCAATAGAGATATTAGACCAGGAAGTCATAATTTCTTTGCAGACCTCATTCAAAACTTTCTTCTTCTGGGGGTAAAAGTCCACTAAATAGAAGTCTTTCGCCATGGTCTCCAATTCCCTAAGGCACTTATTTTTATCTTCAAGAAACAAATTGAGATAATTTATCCTACTCCTTACTGTTTTTTTCCAATAAACATCTTTATTAAATTATCACGTAAGAAATAGGCAATCTTACATTTACATAAATTAAAAACATCGACACCACATTAGTTGCAAACGTTTGCGGTTCTATATTACAAGATCAAAGCTTTACTTAATCAAATAAGTAAAGCTCGAACTTGTAATATCGAAACTGTAAATTGTCGAATGGCTGATTTAACCCAGGGAAACACTTCCCTTGGCCATTTTGTGGAGTATGCCCATTTCTCCAACTTGGAGCAATCATGGAGTTGGTACATTTAGGTAGGTAGGTGTGTGTGTGTGGGGGGGCACAGGCCCCCACTTGATTTTGGATGTAATTTTTGTTTTGATTTGGCCAGGGGAAGTGTTTCCCTTGGTTGAATTGGCCGTTCGACAATTTTAGCTGTTGATTTTACAAGATTGAGCTTTAGTTATTTGATTAACTAAAGCTTCAATGTTGTAATATAGATGCCATTATACACCAAAGACGCCACTGAAACAACTGTAGTTGCAAGCATTATACATCACTTACAATCTAGCCAGTCATTGTTAGTTAAGCATCATACGACTCATTCAAATCCTGCCTCTTAAACCTCGTTCCTTCTCTGCAAATACTGTTCCCACAATTCGCATTTTTCTCTATGTAGTTTTCTCATTCCCTTTTCTAAAGATCCCAATTCCAGTTGTTTTACCTCTGTTACTATATTCACTCCCTCTAAGAAAGTTGTTCTAGACTTTGATTTCCATTTTCTAGTAATTGTTTTTTTTGGCAGCCACCATAATTAGAATTAGCAAGACTTAACTATACCTAGGCAATTCCGATTCTGTATCAAAGCTCAAAAAAGTCATCTTCCCAGTCAATTTAATCCGGTCACCCAGCATCTTCGGACAGAGCAGTCTGCAGGGCATCTCTAATGTCTGCCAGCTCATTACACTCCCAAAAAACATGTTCCCAGCCACCTGTCTCCTGCCTGTCACACCTCCAACATTTGCTATCCACCTGCGGAAAAATTCTTTGGAGTCTACTTAGGGTATAAAATACCTATGTAAATACTTCCAGGCAAAGATCCTAAATCTTCTAGACTTTGTTGCATATTTGGGAGATAGACTTATACCCCCCCATTTTCTCTTTGTGAATTGCTTATCCAATCTCTCTTCCCAATCCTTTCTAAGCTCCTCCAATTGATTTTTACAGTTACCATGCAACATTTTTATATTCTATACTAATTATTCCTTTAACAGCAGCTTCGGTTCTAGATTCTATTAAAAACTCTACCAGCACTTGTCTTTCATTTAAGGGCTCCCTATTTCTTTCTCTTTGCCAATACTCTGATATCAATCCTTGATAGGGAAGGCAATCTCTAACCGGCAGTCCAAATAAATTATTGGCCTCTTCACATTTTATTCTCATTCCCTTCCTAGTTATTTGCTCTCAATACCTTGGTTCTTTGCCAGTCTTTTCCAATAAATTATAGCCCCTTTTGCCTATTATCTGTATCCCTAACCACAGTCATCCCTATCATCAGAATATCTCTTCCATTCTCGTGCTGGTTTAGTTCTTAAAATACTACCTGCTATTTTAAGAATATAAAACTCTGCATTATTTTTGTTGTTCTCCTTAAGAGTCTGCATCCAAAATCCCAATCTCTCCTTATTTCTTGATCTTCCCCATGTATCATTATCATTCCTTTCCACTTTGAATTATAGTTTTCTGCTTGTGCTATGTATAACAGCCTTAACTGTGCTGCTCTAAAATACCCCCTCAAATTGGGTAATCCTAGTCCGCCTTCTTCTATTGGCAGAATCAGTTTATCCCATTTGACCCATGCTGCCTTCCCTTGCCAGATAAAATCCTTCAACTCTTTTTTATTTGCTACTCACAGCTTCTCCTCTGGTTAATAAAATACACCTGACCTGTGTATAAGACTAAAAAAATGTTTTTAATTGCTTATCTTAGTATCCATACCCATATAACAAAGCTTCCAGTTTCTCAGTTTTTGCATTAGCTTCTGTTTAGTCTCTTTCCACATATCCTTAGCTGCTGCAACAAACTCATTTCTAATCCATACTTCTATACTTCATTTTATCACATCCCCATAAATATGGATATTGTTGGACCAATTTGTGTGTGGGTACATAATTTACTGCTATTGCCTTTGTTTTAGCTTCATTCATTTTGTATCCCGAGAAGATCTGAAATGGTCTTAAAATATTCCACAACACTGTAATGTCCCTTTCTGGTTTTGTCATGTATAAAATAATGCCTGCAAATACAGACAACATTTCCTGACTACCATACCAATTATATCCTTGAATTTCTGAGTCCCTTATTTTTTTGCAAGTGGTTCTAAATATAATGCAAATAAAGGGGAAAGCGGACAACCCTGCCTGGTTCCTTTACTCAAACATAAGTTATCAGAGAGGATCCCACCCACTTTCACTTCCTATCCCTCACATACACTCCTAATCAATCTTATAAATTGTATCAGGAAAGCAAATGCTTCCACTGCCCTGCTCATGAAGTCCCAGTCTACTCTGTCAAATACTTGCTCTGCATCAAGACCCACCAATAACAGTGGCATTTTCTTACATTCTGCTTCCCTCTGGATCATCAATGTTATCTTAATATTGTCAAATATTTGCCTCCCCTCCAAAAAACACAGTGATCCATATCTATCAATTTTGGTATCTCTTTGGCCATTCTTTTAGCCATTACAAACACTTTATAATTACGGTTTAGTATTAAAATGGGCCTGTATGAAACTGGATCGATGGATCTTTACCCTGTTTGGGTATTACAGTTACCACTGCTTTCTTCCAGGATGCTGGTACTTCTACTCCTACAATACTGTTAAACACAACCTTCCAGATCTCTAAGTTTTTTCCCCTCCTAGCTTCCAAACTTCCACAGGAATACCATCTATTTCTGGGGACTTTCCTGTAGATTGGCTATATATAGCCATTTTTATCTCATCTCTTCCTATCCTGTTAGTATTTGAGCCTAATCTATCTCTATCCTTCGCATATTTAATATTTCCATACACATTTCCATTTGTACCATTTCTTGATTTCCATATTTCTCTGCTTTATACAAACTTTCATAAAATTTCCGAAATATTTCTAATACGGCTACAGGATCTCTTGTTATCTTCCTTGTTATAGGCTCCCTAAGCTTGGTGACAGCCCCTTCCACTTTCTGTTGCCTGAGTCGTTGTGCTAAAAGCTTTTCTGCGCTACATTTATTAATAAAAAAGCAGTTGCTTAACAGCAATCTTTCTAAGCTTGCGCATATTATTGAGGTAATCCCTTATTTTCTGTTTAGCATTCTGCAGTTGCTCCTTTTCTTGTTCTAAGAGATATCCTCTAGTTTGCAATACTTTAACATGTCAATCCCTCTAAATAATTCTTGTTACTTCTTGACCATATCTCCCTTTCTTCTATTTCCACCCTAGTTTTAAACTCCACTTTACTTTTATCCCACTCCCAAGCTATATTTTCAGAGGACATTTCTATGTTCTCTGGTAGCTCCTGAAATAATTCCAAAACCCATTCCTTAAATTCCTCTCTTTTCAACTGATGGGTGAGAAAGCGCTAGTGTTTCATTTTTATTTCATTACCTTGTGTTTTTATTTTAGTGATTATTGGAGCATGATCTGAAATAGTTATCGGGTGCATTTCAAGATCTTCAATTACATGCACATGTTCCTGTGAGATATAAAGTCTATCTAGCCTAGCCTAATTTTTGTATCTTGGAGAATATGCAAATTCACTCTGAACTCCTAGTACTGAATGCACATCTTCTATGCAAAACATTTTCATAAATTTCTTCAAAAATCTACCCTTTTTTGTTATATTTTCCCTTCTAGCCCCCTTCTTCACTGTTGCAAACCAAATTCCACTCTCTGCCTATCAGTAATATTCCTTGCTGAAAGCCGATTATTTCTCCCAGAATTTTCTTAAGCTCCATTATAACAGTTTTAGGTGGAATGTAAATGCATGCCACTGTAATCCCCCTCCCTTGCCTGTACCCCCCCTTAATACTATATATCTTCCATTATTATCTTTAATTCCCTCTTCTATGACTACTGGAGCTCCTCTTGCAATTAATATAAGTACTCCTCTTTTCCTTTGCTCCAGATATTCCACTGAATAACCATCCTGAAAACCTTTCTTTATCAAATCCACATGTTCAGTTCTTTCCAGGTGTGTCTCCTGTAGCATAGCTATTTGTACTCTACATTTTTTAAACATAGTTCACTACTCTTTCTTTATATTTATCTACAAGACCATTCAGATTGAAAAACTTTACAGAAAGCATAATTTTCTATATAGCTATTACCACCTTTTCTGTAGAACTGTTTTTTGTTAAACGTCTAGTTCCAGCTTTTATGTTACACGCATATACTGTTCGGCAGGTTGGTCTTTTAAACAGTTGTTTCTTCTCCCATCCATCTGAGTTTATGCCATATCTTAAATAACTTTTTGTTTTTTTAAAAGGCCTCAAACAGAACAACCCCCCCAAAAAACCTATCAGCTTAATAACACATAAAACTATGTACATCTTCAAATATGAAATGTTTGCTTCCTAATAAGAACAAACGTTCTAAATTAATACTGATAAAGACAGGCTAGAGTTAGCCACAAAAAAAGGTTAGTCATGCTAAGACGCATGCTGCTGCCTGTATTATTACTAAATGCTATTTGATTTTGTCTATCTTTACAGCTCTCCCAGCTGAGAAAGCACTTCAATACTTTCAAGTAAGCACTTTTGCCAAGCCATTTCTCTTTTAGAAAATTATCTAGTAACATGCAAACCAGACACAAAACTGATAAAGATACCTTGTTTACCAGAAAAAGGCCTTACAATATTCAATATTCTTTTTCATTTGCATGCTTTGTAATAAACGTGCTACTGGATAATGCCTAGGGTCTCAACCCAGTCATTTCCCTATGCAAGCATGGGAAAATGCACACTAATTTTTCATTTGTCATACGCTGTTAACAAGACCCTTGCTCTCTACCTCTCTCTCCTCCCTCTCCTTTTTCTATAAATCGTAGTGCCTACATTTCTTAAAAGTGAACAAAGAAAAAAACAAGGGAGAAAAAGAAAAAAGTGTGTTTACATTAGCATCTCCATTGCATTAAAAAAACTGAGAAAATGTTACTGCAAGTCTAATTGGTTTTGTTTCATCTTTAAAGCACTCCCAATTGGGAAAACCTCTAATTGCTTTCAGAGAACATTATGTCCTAGCTAATTTCTCTCTTCTTTTTCCCTCAGTCAATCCCCTTCCACCAGACAGTTTCCAGTTTCTCTTCATCAGACTGTCTCCCTGGGGATATGAGAACCAGACAGCCAGTTTCTCTTTATCAGATTGTTTCCATGGAAACGTGAACACCAGCTGCAGAACTGCTACTAAGTATACATGCATTTCCTAGAAAAAAAGCCTCATAATATACCATATTCTTTTTTATTTACTTGCTCTCTCAAAACTAATCAAAGGTCCTTAATCCCCAGAGAAGAATGAGAAAAAGCACATTAATTTTAACTTTGTCATGCTTTTTTAACCATGTTCTTTTTCTTTTTTTCTTCTTTTTAACACTGCATTGCCTATATTTCTCAGAACTGTACAATAAGGAAGAAAGAAGAGGGGAGAGAAAAACAAACAGCAGCACTTGTGTACAATCCTTAGTACACTTAAACAGTATACAAAGAAAGCCATACACCATAAATACAGTGCTATTAAGAAAATGTTTTCTTTACCTACAATTAGCTTTCTCCCATCTCTTCCCCTCCCCAAAGCATTTTTCTGAACATTAATGACATGAAGTAGGGCATATACTTTACAGTCCCCCACAAGTCCAACAAATTTTGTAAAAGCCCAATATTTCCATATTTTCTTGTTCTGTCATATTTCGCAAACATAATTATTGTACTGTAATCCCACAGTAAGTTACTGGTTTTATTTCTGTTCTTTCCCATCGCCCAGTTCCTGTCTCTGCTTCATTTCCAATGTATTCTCAAATTCTTCTAGTCAACTCTCATGCTCCCTTCCTTCTCTCCAACATTTTTCATTGAAATACTGCAAAAGTTTTTAGTCACCGTTTCTCTCTGTTTTTTATTACAAGAAGAACAAGATGCAGTATCTCCTCCTGTTTCACAGCTCACTTCTTTGGACAAATATCTGTATTTCCTCCTTAGCATGCACTTCATCAAAAAATGATTTTGTCCCTCCAGGGAAGAATACCTTAAAGACAGATGGATACAGCAGTTTGAATCTCACACCTGTGTCTGGACATTCCCTGAATAGTGGAATGAATTTACTCTTCTTCTGTCTGGTGTACAATGAATAATCATTATCCACAAATACTCTGCTGTCTCTCACTTAGTATTTTGTCCTTCTGCCACAGTTTTGTCAGAACTGACTCCTTCTGCTGGTAGGATTGCATCTTTACCATTAAATGTCTAGGTTGCTTTCTTATAGCTAGTTTTGGAGCATACACATGGTGTGCCCTTTCAAATAACTCCTGCTGTGAAATAACAGTCCAGTTGCATATTTCTGCTTTCATAAAATTAATGCAGTCTGTTCCTTCCAGCTTCTCTGGTATAGCTGAAAATCTCAGGTTTTCCCTATGAGCTCTGTCCTCTAATTCTATAATTTTCTAAAACATCTCTTCCTGACGAGTTTCATATTCAGTCAGCTTTTTCTTCATTTCGACCTCTGATTTTTCCAGCTTTATCATCTCATCTGAATATCTGTTTAAAGCTTCTTCCATTTCTTCCAGCCTTTTGCTGTTTGTGTTGATATACTCCATCAGTAATTTGGTTATTTTAACCAGGTCTGTATATAGTTGTCTTGTATCTTCCTGTAGGTTATTGAATGTCATATCTGAAGGTTGCATTTCTTTTTGCTGAATGGCTGCATAACTTTCCCCAGTCAGTGTTTCTTTTTCCCTTTTTGTAGCTGATTTTTTTCCCGGTCTTCTTTATTTCTTTATTCCTGGCATCCAGGCAGTATACTTACTAGCCAGTTACTGAAATTTACCCATAAACACAAGTCTATTGGCCTTCTCTGCTGAGCTTCTGTTTTCACACAGAGAGCTAGAAATAAGCTGTTACTCAATGTGCAGCCATCTTGGAAGTCCCAACCTACTCCTTACTATTATGGGAGCAACTGAAATGTAAACTTGACAGGATTTTGCACTGTGTTGATTCCCTAAACAAAAACCACAACAATGGGCTTCCTTATGGGGAATCAGTCTACCACAGGAACATTTACCATTCCTGATAGACATAAGTGGTTTTTAAATAAGCTTTTCCACAAAAAGGAAGGCTATCCAAAGCGAATACATATCTGCTCCCAAACTGAACCTGAAGCTGACAATCACCAAGATGAACAGAAATCTGCATAAGTGTACATGCAGCTAGGTTTTGGCAAGCCAGTATATTCTTCTTACACAGGAAATAGTCTTTTGCTAAGGACAGATAAACTGTACACGAGGAAGTACCCCAAAGTTTTGTATACTGGTCAGACGTCTGATCCTTGTCGATCTTTCAATCCTAATTTTACTTGAGAATCTGGCTCTTTTTTCACTTTTGCTGATGCCTCCTTACATGTCTAACGTTCATTCTTTCGAGAAACCCCACTTTTCGCTTTCTCAAATAGATACTTCCACTCTACTATGTCAAACATTTTTTTTGTGTCCAGTGATATTAATGCTACTTCTTTCCCAGTGTCTTGAGCATCCTGCATTAACAATAACATCCTTATCAAGTTGTCAGGCATCCAACACTCTTCCACAAATCCTGTTTAATCACAATGAATTAATTTTGGCAATATTTGTCCTAGATTATCTGCTTGAATTTTCATGAAAGACTTATCATGGCTTAGGATCGAGAGTGGCCTACATATGTTTGGGTAAAGGTTGGTTTTGGTTTCTTTAAGTATGATTGAAATTAAAGCCTCTCCTCATGATTCACAGGGAGATTTCCCTTTTACAACCTTTTTGAACAAAAACAAACACCTTTCTATCATCGCCTCCTTTCATAGCCCCCATATCTCCACAAACAGCCCGTCGCTTCTGAGAAACTTCCATTTTATCATCCCATCTTAAGTTCTGGTCACCCAGTCTCTAGAAATAGGACTTAACAGCCTACTCTTTATCTTTCTTTTGCAAATGTTTAAGTTCTGGAAATACTCTCTGTTTTTCTCCTGCATCTCTTATCTGTGAATTCTCCTCTTAACATCCTGTGAAGCTTACCAGATATCCTTCTGTGGACCTAGTCTGCCTTCCACTTCCAGGCATATTAAAAACTAGAATGAACAGCAGATGCAGGGTGGTATCCAACGAGACGGAGCCCGAATAATGAAAAAAATCTTTACTCAATCCAATGATCAAAATGAAGTACAAATACACAAAAAGTCACAGTTTAAAAATGATAAAACAACAAGTTAAGTGCTTTCGTCAATACTCAGACTTCTTCAGAACAGTGAATTGCTGGCTGATAACTCCTTAAATACACACCCAGTCAATTAGTAAAATATTACCCCACATCATTTCCTTTCAATTAAGAAACATCACAGGAAGTGTAAGGTAGTAGTGAATGCTCCCCCTGTTTGCAAGTACACAAAAAGTCAACTAACCAAATGTTAAATCAATAGTCTCACATGTAAAAAATGTTATAAGGCAAAAAATACCAATGACAATATAAATAAATCATAACATAAATAACTGTTTAAGTTTCAAAAGTGGTGCTATAGAAATTCTATCATTAAGACCTGGAGGGGAGTATGCATTCAGTCTGATCTGCCACTTTAACTCAATGTACTCCAAATATTCCTCAACAGGTCCGCACCTTTGTCCCAAATCAACTTGTTCAAGAATAAAAACTAAAACTGTGATTACTTTGGTCATTAATATGCCTAAATAAAGCATTCTTCATATTTTTCTGCTTGATGTCATATAAATGTTGGTAGACTCTAAGTCTAAAAGCATTTTTGTTTTCCCACATAATAACCTTGGCAGTTTTACATACTGCAATATAAACAACCCCCTTAGTATAGCAAAACATTTTCTTTTTATTAGTAATGGATCCAAAATTCTTAAGATTAAATTTGTCTGTATCCATCATGAAAGAGCACTGGGGACATCTACCACATTTATACGTGCCACCTCTAGTGAGATTAGGTTTGCCTTTTTCAAGTAGTCCTTTTATTGATGTACTCTTTTTATAAACTATAGTGGATCTCTTACCTATCTTGTCCAAGACCCCAATGTCATTATCAAAAACCTTCCAATATTTATGTATTATGCATTTGATTTCTTCAAAATCTGCAGAATATGTGAGTGTCAATGCATGTGTAAAAATAGTATTATTGTGCCTCACATTGTTGTGGCCATCCCTATTGCCCAATAGGGCTCTAAAGTGTCCACTGGTCCTCTTATTTATAACTTCCTGAATGATGTTTGATAGAAAAGGCTCTGGATAACCTCTTCTCTGGAACATATTGGACCTGGGTACACTAGATCAACAAATCCACATGTTTAAAACTTTGTTATTCAAATATAAGAAAATTCAGTTAGAAAATGAGTACCTAACTGAATGTATTAAGAGGGAGCAAGTCCCTAAAGGACTACATATGTGGAAATATCCAACCGGGTTGGAAAAGGATTCACATCTTTACAAAGAACTTTTGGGATTTTTTAACAGACAAGGCTGTGAATTGTTACGTATTCTTATTGAGGATAACAATAAGAAAATGGCACTATTGTTAAGAGAAATTAATCAGGTAGATGTCAACATTAAAAATGACTTATTGTTTGAATCTAAGAAAAATGTTTTTAATGCTGTGTTTGATACTGTCTATAACGAACTCAGTGATTTAAAAGGGAGAAAGGAAAGGAAGTTATGTAGGGACAAAATGGATTATGAGGAGGGTGTGGCTTATCCAGACCCCCCAAGAGGGCAATTTAATCAAATGACTGGTAATCACAGTACTTATACGTTAGGGCAAGCTTGTGAGACACAAGATGATAAGGAAGGAGAGGAAATCCCTTTAGAACAAGCCCCCCTCAGGAGATCGGAGAGGCTAATCAACCAAAGACAGATGAGGTTGAATTATTACAGTCCTCGATCTGCACCACGGAGGAGGGGATGGAACAACTACCGGAGATAAGCAGCCCATCACATACTGAGACTGAGAATGTGATTCTTTCAATTATGACTAATGATTTGGGTGACTTCAGCATTTATAATTACAGTGGTCTTACTGTCACTAGGGAATGGGCTGATTTTCTATCCAAAGGTATGAATTTTGTGCCTACTAGCAAGGGCAACATAGTAGATGTTATGGTGCAGTTAAAACTATTTACAAGGAAATTAAATCTAGCTTTATTTTTTCCTGATAGTAATTTTACTTGTGGCTCAATCCTTAGAAGACCAAGTACCTTTCAACCTCCCAATCACCCTTTGGTACAAATATTTGAGGTTCTATGTGAAAACGATATTAGAACACGATTGGGTTATAGGCATAATGACTCACCCATAGACAATTTAAAAATAGAGGAGAAGGGTATTTTGAGTGAAATTTTACATCAGACTAATATAAGACTTATGAAACCGGACAAGGGTGGGGGTCTGGTTATTATGAACACTGATGATTACAATAGTAGAATGTTTGACATACTATATAGTGAAGTGTACACTGAGACCTCCCAAAATGAATTAAACATAGCATATCGTAACATTGACTTAGAATTGGAGCAACTTTTACTGAATGGACAAATCACACTAGACACACACAACTACATTTTAACCAAACATCCCAGGATTCCCACCATATTTGGAATACCAAAAATTCACAAATCAATACACAGTCCACCTTTAAGACCCATTGTAGATGCTAAAGCCTCCAAAACATTTAGTATAGCAAAATACATTGACAGTATGACTAAGGGGGTCCTTGATAATCGGACTACTATAATTAAGGACTCATGGGACTTCCTTGGTAAAGTCAATCAGAATATGTATGACAGTAACCTCATCCTGGTGACTATTGACGTCTGTGACCTGTTTTCAGTTATACCACATGATATAGGTCTGGACTGGTTCTATGAGTTTCTATGCAGTAATTCGTCATTGAATCATGACACCATCTTGACCATCCGTACTTGTATGGAGATGGTTTTGGAAAATAATTTAATTACATCTGAAGGACATTTATTTAAACAAAGGCTTGGAGTTGCCATGGGTGCATGTTGTGCACCAATCTTCACCAACATTGTCTTAGCACATTGGGAAGATCAATACATTTTTAACTCCGAATTCAGGACTTCATGGGTATTGTATGGGCGATACCTTGATGATATTGTCCTGTTTTGGAATCAATCAGAACAAGATTTGAATAGGTTCTTTTTGTACATGAACAGTACCATCAGTTTTTTGAGATTTACTATGGTCAAGGATCTAGATTACATTCATTATTTGGACATCACCATAAAGAAAGATTATGTAAACAACTGTTTTATTTCCCAACTACATAGGAAACCAACCTATTCTAACACATTACATTTTACTAGTGCACATCCTTTGCACCAGAAGGCGGCCCTGGTCAAGGGCCAATGTGTTAGATTGGCCAGGATGGTGTCTGACATTTATGACTTTACCAAGGAATGTGACAATTTGTCCAATATGTTTCAGAGAAGAGGTTATCCAGAGCCTTTTCTATCAAACATCATTCAGGAAGTTATAAATAAGAGGACCAGTGGACACTTTAGAGCCCTATTGGGCAATAGGGATGGCCACAACAATGTGAGGCACAATAATACTATTTTTACACATGCATTGACACTCACATATTCTGCAGATTTTGAAGAAATCAAATACATAATACATAAATATTGGAAGGTTTTTGATAATGACATTGGGGTCTTGGACAAGATAGGTAAGAGACCCACTATAGTTTATAAAAAGAGTACATCAATAAAAGGACTACTTGAAAAAGGCAAACCTAATCTCACTAGAGGTGGCACGTATAAATGTGGTAGATGTCCCCAGTGCTCTTTCATGATGGATACAGACAAATTTAATCTTAAGAATTTTGGATCCATTACTAATAAAAAGAAAATGTTTTGCTATACTAAGGGGGTTGTTTATATTGCAGTATGTAAAAACTGCCAAGGTTATTATGTGGGGAAAACAAAAAAAGCTTTTAGACTTAGTCTGCCAACATTTATATGACATCAAGCAGAAAAATATGAAGAATGCTTTATTTAGGCATATTGATGACCAAAATAATCACAGTTTTAGTTTTTTTATTCTTGAACAAGTTGATTTGGGACAAAGGGGCGGACCTGTTGAGGAATATTTGGAGTACATTGAGTTAAAGTGGCAGATCAGACTGAATGCATACTCCCCTCCAGGTCTTAATGATAGAATTTCTATAGCACCACTTTTGAAACTTAAACAGTTATTTATGTTATGATTTATTTATATTGTCATTGGTATTTTTTGCCTTATAACATTTTTTACATGTGAGACTATTGATTTAACATTTGGTTAGTTGACTTTTTGTGTACTTGCAAACAGGGGGAGTATTCACCACTACCTTACACTTCCTGTGATGTTTCTTAATTGAAAGGAAATGATGTGGGGTAATATTTTACTAATTGACTGGGTGTGTATTTAAGGAGTTATCAGCCAGCAATTCACTGTTCTGAAGAAGTCTGAGTATTGACGAAAGCGCTTAACTTGTTGTTTTATCATTTTTAAACTGTGACTTTTTGTGCATTTGTACTTCATTTTGATCATTGGATTGAGTAAAGAATTTTTTCATTATTCGGGCTCAGTCTCGTTGGATACCACCCTGCATCTGCTGTTCACTTCCAGGCATATCTTACAAATTCCTCCTTCAACTTCTTTTGTCTCAGCCTTAATGTCAATGAGTTGGCTGCTTTAGGATTTGTACTGAAATAATCTTTCCACTGCTACTCTTTTCTTCCAAATTCGTTTGTCCTCCAACCTTTAAATGATCTGTTTTAGTTTACCACTCTCTCATCCTCCCACTGCATTCTCTCTGCTTCATTCCTCCTTGCATATCACCTAACTCTTCCATCAATGTTATTTTGTTATTCTACATTTACTGTCTGTCTTTTAGGAACATTACTATTTCCTGCCTGAACTGCTTCTTCCTCTCCCAGCTATCTACAGGCTCTTCCCTACCTTCACCTAGCAACCACCCTTTAATCCCTACAGATCTTTCCTTCCTATCTTCTAATCTTCCCTCTTGGCTGAATGGCCAAGTCATCTTTGATAATAATACAGTACTTTTCTGCAACTTAGCCCCCCACAAAGTGACAGCTACTAGCGTGCATCCTCCTCTGCTAGATTAACAGGTTCTTTCATCTGTTATAATGCCAAACTCTGAGACTAAATTCTCCTAATGTGTCTTTCAGCTCCATTATCCAGGCCATTCACATTCCATGATTTAATGCTAAATAACCCCCCCCCCATTTACACTTTTATACTCTATCTACCATTTACATTTTAATTCTCTCCTTTCCCCGTTTTCACTTCCTTGTCACTCATTTCACCCTCTAGTATTTCTTTCTCTGCTCCAGGCATACTCTCATATTCTTTGTTTCTCACAAGCCTCATTTCCCTGAACACCACAATAACTTTACATAAATTTACACTTTTAGCTTCCTCCTACAGAGTTTCTAACTCTCCTATTTGTATGGTCAATAACTCTTGCACTGGGGTAAACTGTCTCCTCTGTAAGTTTCCTGCCTCCTTAGCAGCACATGCACTCTTCAAAATCCCTTCAACTACTATCCTTCTCTTCACTTCAGTATTACTGTATCACATTTCTGCTGCCTGCTTTCCTTTATCTAAACTGCCTCAACCTTGCCGACTCCTCTCAAATGTCAGACTTCCCTATTTGCTTAACTGTACTGTTAACCTTCACTTGTCTTTCTTCACCATCTCTCCCTCTCTTTACTTAGCCCCTACCATTGCATGTCTCCACTAAGTCTTCTTCTCATGTTTTGTCGGTCATCAAAACTCTATGATAGACCCTTCACTCAGCACAGACCATATCCACTCACTTCCTTTCACTTTTCTCTTCCCCTGTTTAGTTTTTACTACTTCTGCTTGTCTACTGACCCCTTTTTACTTAATGTCTTCCATTGCCATCTCTATCACTTCTTATTTCCAACAGTCTTAACACTTCCTTATTACTACCTGCCCCTCCTGACTGTTCCCTCCACCATATCTCACTGTACATTCCTATTAGCAATTAACGTAATTTCAGGTCTTTTTCCTGCTCTTGATTACGTACATTCCTAACTGAGCAAATAGCACCTTAAGAGAGGAGGAAAAAAAGCAAAAATGCAGTGAAGTCTCACAGTACATATTCCTTTTATAAATGGCATCAGCTATGCAAGAACATCTTTATGCCCTCCTCTATGGTATCAGAAGTCAAAGTGCATGATCCTTTCTCTTCACCCCTTTAGTTTTGTGATTATCTGCCTCACACTCTCTCAAGTTCATCTCAAAATATTTGATACAACCTCTCAGTTGCCTCCTGATTCTTTATGTTCTGTCTAGTTTCACCCTATAACTGCCCTCAGTCACACTACCATACCCCCTTGGCTTTCTTTCCTTTGACAACTGCCCCTCCCATTTCTTCCCCTCACGGATGAGTTTAGATCCCCACATCTTCATTTCATTATTGCTGACAGGAAACTTCTAGCTCTCAGATTTGCATACCATGGTATATAGCCCAGTCCTTTTCTGCCCGATTTACTTACAGTGATCAAGTTTCCTGTTTATTGTTCCTCTTTTTTATTAACATTTAAGGGCCCTCATCAATTTGAATTTGACAAAGGGATGTCATGCCTCCTTACCATCTTAAATTTCTTTAAAATAGTCGCCAAAGCAGTGAGTAGCAGTCATGTAGTGCATACTGCGTATCAAGACCTGGTCAGGTCTTTGGCACTATTACCCATGCAAACCTTACTGACCAATTCATAAATCTGAATTAAATCCATGAGTCTAACAGGCTGTCTGCCAAAATTCATGGAGTTAGAACTGAAGGTGCCATTTCTGCATGCAAAAAAGTTACCAGTGGTGAACAACATTGCTCTGTGTTTAGGAGTCTCCTATATGGTTTCCATTTAGCAAATAGTCAAGCAATCAAGTCCTGCCTATAGTTATCTAAATCTGCACGACTGTAAATCGGGTGTTGTTACGGATTCCTCCAGTGACTCACAACTGCTCCAAAATGGGATGGAGTATGTTAAATGGTGCAAGGACAATGGTCTAAATCTAAAACTAGGTGTATGTTTGAAAACTGCTGCTGCAAGCTGCACCTCTGCTTCTACTAACAGCTACTTACTCTATGATCCAGGCTTTCTTCCTTCCCTCAAGATGAGCAAGATGGTGTCAGACACATTCTCTCACCTTCTATTACTGTACCAGCTTCTCTACTGCCTAAACCACCAATCAACCCCAAGTTGTTAGGTATGAATTTCTGAGAGCATCCCAATGTGCCATCAAGGCTTGAACAGCAACCATACTGAATTTCCAACAGCTGGTTTACAAATTAGTGACACTAAGACTGTGAAGAATCCCAAACTACAACCTTCTTTGGGGTCACAAAAAGGCAGCAATAAAATTCATTCCCTGTTTTCCTGACAAAACCACCTATAGAGCTCTATTTTCCAATGTTCATAGGTTCATAGGTTGGTACTAGACTATCAGCCCTAGGGCCTATACAAGCCTAGCCATAACAATTCCCTGGCTATTTCTTCCCACATTATTTACTTTCCTGGACCCCTGTCTAGCAGGGCGACTGACGTGATCCCTGGGGTGAATTTCCTTTCTCCCATCCAATCGTCAAGGTTCCTCTTGAAGAGGTCCAAAGAGGCACTCTGCTTGACATGTATGGGCAATCTATTCCAGAGTCTGGGGAGTCTCTGGGTCAGGAACCTATCCCTCCAACATGTTTTGTTTATTGTGATGACAAGGTTTAGATCCCTGGAGCGTGTAGCTCTGAGGATTGGGATTTCTTTAAGTGTAGCATGTCCAACAGCTCTGGGTTTGACATGGCCTTGTATGTTAAGCAGAGATCGCCTCTGAGTAGACGATATGCGACAGAGTATAGCTGGAGTTTTTTAAGGCGGTCAGCATAGGGCATCTGCTTTAGGCCTGTGATTCTTTTAGTGAGGTATTTCTGAGGCCTTTCCAGTTGTTGCAGATGTCTTGAGAGGTACATACCAAATGGGGCAATGTATTCTATAATGGGTCTAATGAGGGATGAGTACAGTGGGACAATGACCTCCTTTTTTCTGGATGAAAAGCCCTTCATGATGAGGTGTGCCACATAGAATGATTTCCTGACTGTTGTGGCGATGTGGTTATCGAAGGTGAGACCACTGTCCACCTGTGTCCCTAAGTCTCTTATCACACTTTTTGTGTTTAGTGTACTGCCACTTATATGGTAATCCATGGATACATGTTTTTTCCCAAAGGGGATAACAATACATTTCTTGGCATTGAGCTTGAGCCCATGGCTCTGGCACCAAGCATCTGTTTCTGTAAGGCCCTTTTGTAGAGTATCCACATCATTTGGGGATTCAATAATGGCTCCCAGTTTGCAGTCGTCTGCAAACTTTGTTAGCCAGAGTCCCTTAGTGTTGACCTGTACTTCAGAGAAGTAGATGCCAAACAAGAGCGGCCCCAGGACTGAACCATGAGGTACTCCACTTGTCACTTGTCTGGAGCTGGATTTGGAGTCGGCTACTTTTACAGTGTGGGTTCTATCAGTACGCCATTTAGCAACCCATTGGGTGACATAGGGATTAATGCCCAACTTAGTAAGTTTATCTCTGATTCCAGAGTGGGGGATGGTGTCAAAGGCCTTGGCAAGGTCTAGATAGGCTGTGTGGACCACCTTACCCTTGTCCATGGCTCTGGAGACTGAATCAAAGAAGTCAATCAGGTTCAGGAGACAAGATCGGCCCTTCACAAACCCAAACTGGGTGGGGTCCAGTGTTTGAAGGTTGCCAATGTCTTTGTTTATAAGCTCCATGATAATACGCTCCATGGCCTTGCAGATAAGGCTTGTCAGACTGATGGGATGGTAGTTTCTGGGATCCAAGGTGGATCCCCCCTTGTGGATTGGGATAACTGTAGCTCTGCGCCACTCAGTGGGCACGAAACCTGAGGTGAGGCTATGATTAAACATGACACTTAGGTGAGGTGCCAGTTCATATTGTAATTCATGTAGTACACAGCCCGGGATGTCATCTGGTCCCATGGATGCTGTATTCTTGGCTTTAGAGAGTGCGTTTTGTACCTGTGTGGCCGTTATTACTGGAATTTGGCAATCTTCCGGTATTGAGATGGGCCATTTAGGGGGTGAGAGTGGGGTGAAGTTGGCACTGAATCGATCTGCCAGGATATTGGCTATATCCTTCAGATCAGTATATTTAATGCCATTCTGTTTTAGCTCAGAGCAGATCTGAGCATTGCCATTTAGATTCTTGACATAATTATAGAATGCTCTGTGGTTGTCTTTGGAATCTTTGGCAATTTTATTTTCATAACTAGCTTTGGAGGATTTTATGAGGCATCTCAGTTTCTTACTGAGGCTAGTAAGGAGTTTTTGCATCCTGGGATTTTCCTCTTTTCTGCAAAAGTTTCTTCCTTTTGTTGTAAAGTTTGTTTATGGCAGGGGACCACCAGATTGGCTTCCTTTTTTTGGATGAGAGCATTTTGGTTCTATTTGGGATGGCACGATTCATGTATGAGTGGATGTGCTCGTACAGTGCCATAGTGTAGGATTCAGCAGTTGAACTTTCAGTTCCCGTCTGCATGGGTGTCATGAAGTTTGTCACTTCTGACTTGAGTAGCATGAAGTTGGCTTCAGAGAAGTTTTTTATGGTGGTTTCTTTACTGGGAGGTGGGGGTGGGATGTGGATGTTAAGGGTGATTAGCTTATGGTCAGACCTGACTAACGAGGGGGTGACCATAGGTATGGAGCATTGATTTCCCATGTTGGTAATGACCAGGTCTAGGATATTGGAGCCCCTGGTGGGACTATGGATTAGTTGATCCAGAGCGTTGGAATTTATGAATTCCAAGAACCGTTGCGCAAAGGTGTTGGGACATGAGTAGTTTTCCCAGTTAATGGCAGGGTAGTTAAAATCACCCAGTATTAGGGTGTTTGGTTCTATCTTAATATTTTCCAGAATGTTTAGAAAGGTGTAGTGAGAATCTTGGGGTATGGTGGGGATCTGTAGCAAGCTACAATTTGGATTGCAGTCTTACCTAGTGTTAGTTGCACTTGGAGAATTTCAGACACATTGTGTTGGCCAACTAGCCTGGTGGTGTGAATATCCTTGGTAAATATTGACACTCCTCCACCTTTAGTGTTTCGGTCCTGGTTTGGTGGCCGAAAAGTGTGGTAAGAGTTGTAGCCTGGTATTGCACGGTGCTCTCTGGAGCCTTGAACCAGGTCTCAGTTACTGCACAGATATCGATGTTCTCCATTTTTAGGAGTGCCTCGAGAGAGTGCATTTTGAGGTTTAGACTTCTAGCATTGAGTAGCATTACCTTCAGATGTTGCATGCTTGTACCTGTTATGGTGGTAGTTTTGTCCTTTGAAGTTTGCCTAAAAAAGGCACTATAGGGGTGGCAAGAGCTTTAGCCAGTAACCTGAATCCCAGGGGCGACAGGTGCAGACCATCTCTGGCAAAGCATCGTGGTCTGTCAATCATGTCATCCCAGGCAGACAGATACTGGATCCCGTTTGAATGACACCATAAGCTTAGCCAATTGTTGATGTCAATCATTTTATCCTTATATTGTGGTATCATTCTGGGCGAAGGCAGGATGCTACTCAGGGCTAGGGTCATACCTGCCTGGGCCACATGATCCGAGAGCTCTTCCATGTCTCTTTTCATGTAGTCCAGGGAGGTACGTCTCAAGTCATTCACTCCAACATGGACAATGACAGAGTCATATTTGTACTTGTTGTGGAGTGACTTGAGTGCATGCGTTATTTGGCGGATCCTGGCACCCGACAGGCAGCTGACTGTAATTTTCTCCTTATTCAACCTGGTGAGAGGGACATCAGTGTGCCGGACTATACAGTCACCTATGACTAAAGTGTTAGGTACATTGTCTTGCCTTAGGGGCTGTTGCTGGGTGGCACACTGGTGTTGTGAACTATGTGACACATTGGTTGTGATTGGTGTTTGTTTGCGTTTCAGCTTCAGAGGTCTTTGTTGCTTGGGCAGGTTACAGTTAAGGGCCTCTGCATATGTGGATTTAGTGTTGCTATATGTGGGTATTGGTGGTGCGGGTTTAGAAGGGCTATGTGTTGCAAGGGCTATGTGTTGCTTGAGGTGTAGTGTGGGTGTTAACCTTCTCCTCTTGACTGTTTAGCACAATCTTGGGTGGAGAGAGCTTTGCTTCCATTTTGGCTATATAAGTGCATCTCTCACAGGTTGTAGTGTTGGGTGGTAGGAGGAGAGGGTTGTCTGTGTACATGAGGCAATTGCTGCATTGCCCCAGTATGCCCAGATTCACCAGGTGGACAGGAGAAATCACCGGAAGCTGACCCTTGGACATGCCTGGTTTGGGGCTTTTTTTTCTTTGTAAAGTATAGGAGCTGTTTCCTTAGCAAGGTACTTTGCAATTATAGGCTGTTTAGTGCCTCCTATTAATTTCTCCTTGTTAACAAGGAGAGTTCAGTGTTTGTATGAGTTTAAGGCTTCCTAGTGCTTTCCAGCAGGTATTAGAGAAAGTGCTAGTCAAAGGGATGCTTAAAAGTAAGATTGAAAAGAATGCACTCTGCGGTGTGCACTAGAGAAGTTAGATGTGAAAGTAGGTAACTTGAGTTTTACCTGTTTAAAAAGTTAAGGTTTAGTGGAGAGTTACTATTTTTAAAACAGCAAGATGGACTGAAAGGGGTGGTCACTTTTGTATTTTGGTACTATGAAATACTGTAGGATGGCCAATAAATTTAAATAATTGAAGGGGTGGGATTTCAAAAGTGATGATTTTGTGATTACTCACATAAGCCAGTGAAAGTAGAGAGAAATGAGATATATGGTCAGATTAACATAAGAGGCGGGCAACTAGAAAGACAATGGTATTTAACAAGACAACTTAAATGTGTGGGAGGGCGGGAAAAATTCTGCCTGACTCAGAACAGTGAGAGCTGTGGTCTCTTTTGAAGTTTTAATATGCTGCTAAAACAGAATGCAAGCAAAACAAAAGGTAAAGAAAACAAACTCAAAATATAGAAAGGCAATACAGTAATACAAAAAAATAACAGCAAACTGAGACCATGTTTCTAACTCCTCAGACAGCTGTTCATCTGCCAAAGAAGAAAAATTGGAGACAAACTGAGCAACACAAGGACAAGTTCATTTTTTATGTCACTGAGAATCCACTTGTGTTAGGTGATGGGTCGACGAAAGCTGAGACAAACTCTGGGAACACCTCTCCTACCTTCAGATTGCCCAGAGGTAGTCTAAACTGATGCTAGACTGGATGGTCTTCAGATCTCATAAGGGTTGCCTCAGGATGACTAGAAGTGGATGGGTGTCACATCAACTCTGATACGTAAACTAGCTATCGTGAAACTGTGACTCTATTTAGTTTGCTCAAGTACTGTAAGTAGTCTAAGGCAGCTGTACCCTCTCTTCCATACCATCCCTGAAGGAATTTCACATTACCTGAAAAGCTTCACCTGTCTCAGCTTAAGGCAACTGATCTGCCTATATACTGTCCTTGCTGTAAGAAAGCATTTCCAGTTACAAAGACCGAACCGTGCTTCCTTAATTTGTGTGGTCACACACACTAATTTTTTTTTATGCCATCCAACCCCTTTAGTGCCTTACATGCCCATACAATAACTCCTATCTCATCCCTTTTTTCAAAGAAGGAAGGTTCTTCAGTCACTCTTAACATGTCCAACTCTCAATTTTTTCTCCATCTCAGTTGTTCTGCTCTGTACCCCCCTTCCCCAAACACTGTGATCCTCCTCTTCCTCATAAGGCTTTTAGATATGCACAAAGTGATCTAATTGTGGCTCAGGTCAAAGCATTATAATTTAATTAACCTTCTTGTTTATAAACTCTGACCTTTATATATACACACAGACAACTGTAGTCAAGCATGTGGCTTGCCTTTGCTACTGACTTTTCATTAAGACACAACTGGTTTAGGTTTCTTACAAGTCACATCCAGGTACTTTTGTTATTCTTGACTTTTTAGACGGATTCAGGTATGAATTTTGCCCTTGACTATAAGTGAAGCTTCCAACCTTAGACCATTCATTCACTCCACTTGTCTCTTTTCACACTTGCTCCCTCAGCTTTCACCTCAACCTTAGATGGTCTAGTTTTCCATATCCTGCATGTATTTAAAGGACTGCCAAAAGGAGATCATATTCCAAAGGAGGGATACGAGAAAGTCTTGTATAGCTCCGTATGAAAATAAGATAACCAAAGCCAAACAGTTCTTTGAAGATGGGTGCTGGGGGCTACAGTCCAACTCACGGTTACCACGTTTGCCAAAGTGCACCACCATAAGATGCCACATTCATGACTTTTTCAAATGCAATGTCCAAGTAAGAGACACAAACAACTTTCTCATGGTTTGCTCTATCAAAGAAGCCCATAAATAAGACAAAGTGGCAGAAGAGTAAATCTTCTTTCCAATCAACCTATGACCTTAGACTGTGTTTGGGGAACAACTGTTTTGTGTTGCAGAGGCTTCTGGGACCTTTACTGAGGAAATAAAAATTTTACATTTTGAATGCCTGATAAGAAAAAGTTACTCTGAGGGTGGCCTGAAAATTTTTCATTTTTGTGGGCACAGACAGCCCAGAATCAGGTTGCTTCCATGTAGCAAAAATAGCAACCTTTATGACAGGTCCCCGAAGGGAATACTTCAGAGTTCCCTCTAAGCCTGTAACACAAATATTCAACTGCTGCTTACTAGAACAAATGATCACTCTAAGGTGGACTAAACGAAGATGTAAACTTCCACAAGACAGGTATCTTGCATGATACACTAGTAAAGGAGAAGATTAATTATCCCCAGAACTTTAATTCCAAGATTTCTTCAAAATGGGCATCACTATCTTCTCTGACTTAGTCAATGCTGAGGACTATGAGAGATACTAGCAGACACTTCCTAAACTCTCTTCTAAAACCATCTCTGAAACACTACTGTACAGAAAGGACAGAAGTAAGCCAAAGCCAAATGCTTATCTAACAAAACAATGGTGCTAGAATGTGCACTGTTCACAGCTACGTCTGTGGTTTCCCAAGCCAATACTGTTTTGTACTTCTATCACTTCAGAGATAATACAAGCACTGAAACTTACTGCTGAAAACAAAAGTTATGTACTTACCATAACGACAGATCTGTGTTGTCTCTCTGAGTCTGGTTTAACTTGTGGGTTATTAGATCCGATTAGGATCTGAGACTGGCCATACTCCAAAGACTTCAGCCTTGCTGAGCTCTACCTCCTCTACCCATAACCCCTCACTCAATCAGGATTACCTCAGATCGAGTTTGCCCCATTCTGCCCAGCTGACATCACTCAAGTCCCAACAGGAAAATACGAAGGACCCCAACAAAGGGGGAAATGGAACCTCCCTGACTGAAGGTTGAACCAGACAGAACGGGACAAAGTGGTAAATATGTAACTTTCATATCCAGTGTTCTCTCTCCTGTCTGGATTCAACCTGTGGGACAGAGTCCACAGTCATGTAAAACCCTAGGGAGATCTTACAGAAAGATATTGTGCGATACATTGGAACCAAAACAAGCTCTGGACCTTGAATGAATTTCCAGTTTGTAGTGGGGCACAAATGTATGAGGCCCCACTGAAGTAGCAGCTGTACATCTGTCATCCACAGCAGCTGTGGAGAAGAAAGCTGTAGAAGTACCCATTAGCCCTAGCAGAATGACCTTTCAGTTTAAAATGCAAGGGCTTTCCTTTCAAACTATGCCTAAAGGAAATCCAAGCAGATAGCCACTTAGAGAGAGAGTAACCTTAGACACTGGCATGCCCAACTGGACCTTTGGCAAAAAACTGTTTAGACTTTCTGAAAGATTTGGTTCTGTCCAAGTAAAAGCTCAACTGCCTATGGTCATCAAGACAATTCAGTAATTATTCCCCCTTGATGGAAAATTCAGGAAAGAATACTGATAAGTGAATGGACTGATTCAAATTGTTTTCCATAGCCATATAAGGGAGAAAGGCAGGCTGTGTGTGGAGGGACACCCTGTCTTTATGAAAGACCAAATAAGGAGGTACTGAAGAAGGGGGGGCCTGCAATTCTGACACCTGTGTGGTACAAGTAACAGCCACTAAGAATAAAGTCTTCCAAGACAATAATTTCAAGTCAGCTATAGCAGAAGGTTCAAATGGAGGTCCAGCCAGCACATTGAAGCATGAAAGGTAAACTCCTTGAATAGGATAGGGTCCTGGACCAGAGGACACAAAGTGCCCTTGATGAAAGCCTTTCAAAGTTTGATATCAGCCAAAGGCATACTGTTCCTACCAATGTGAAAAACGGGAAACAGCTACCAACTGTATCTTAACATTAGAATAATTGGATCTGGAGTTAAACAAATTGGCTAGAAAATTAAGAATCACCTCCAAAGGGACTGAAAAGAGATCCAAACTCTCAGAGATAACCAAACATGTGCAGCATTTCCACTTACTGGCATAAACCCTACGCACAGACATCTTTTGGGAAGACAAAATATATGCAACTCTTTCTGAAAGCTTGGGATTTCTGGCCATCAAGGGAATTAGAGAAATCATGTGGTTAACTTGAGTGTCTGAAGGTTGGTTGGATCCAGACCCATCGTGTGAGAAATCAGATCCAGAATGGTATCCAGGACCCAAGGAGGGTATGTCAGAAGAGGCCAAAGAAAGCGGAATCACAAATGATGGGGCCAAAAGGGGGCAATGAGGACTACAGTCACTCTGCAATGAGCTGCCTTCTGAATAAACTTTATTATTAGTGGGGTTGGAAGGTAGGTGTGCAGAAGACCCAGGGGCTAAGCATACGGAACAGCATCCCTGAATGACTGTCCCTGAGGAGGGACTAAGGCATAACAGCTGCTGCACTTGGTGCTGGATGGGGATGCAAACTTATTTTAACATAGAGTGTTTCAGCACTGAAAAATCTATGCAGCAGCTCTTGGATACAGGGACCCAGTTATATGGAAAGAAAATGTTCCTGCTCAAACCGACAGCCAATATGCTGGATCTTCCCAGGATACGTCTTGCACTCAGAAACAATTGGGATGAAATTGCCTACTGCAAAGACTCTCATGCTCTCCCAACAAAGAGGATAGAACTTGGTCCATTTTACAAAATAATTCAGTTTGCTCAAACTGAGAACCATCCTGAAGTCCTTGTTTTTCTTTGGAACCAAAATAACCATGAATAGATCCCAGATCTGAGCAGGTATGGTGGGACCTCTTGGTTGACTATTTAGCAACAGCTCCTGAATTTTCTTGGGTGCATCCCTTCCTGAAAAGGCCTTCGCAAAAGGGGGTGTGGCCTTCAGAAGGAGCTTCCTGAAATGGCTCATGTGCTTTCCTAAAAAAAGAAATGTTTCCCCCTTCTGGTTGTGGAAAAGGTCCATTGAGGGGTAGAGTAACATACTCCAACTGCAGACAATGTGTTCTCATTCTGCAGACTCCTTGTCAAACTGTCCTTAGCCTTAGGCTCAAAAGGTGAAAAGCAGTCAAATGGGTCATTAATAAGGCACGCCTTGAGGCAGTCCACAAAATTACACAGCCTCATCTAAACATGGCGACACATGGTAATGCTGGCATCAGTGGATCGTGACATGTCATTAGGCATGTTAGACAGCAGATGCATGGACACATTAGCAACAGCCTGCAAGGTGGACAACAGAGTCTTCAAGGTCTTCTGACACTCTGGAGTCTGTCATGTCTTTCTTGCTGAAGTCTGGTCACGTGACTGAGATAGTTCAACTCCCTCAGCGCAAATGTGGCTGAGGTGCAAAAGCACCTCCCCAGTGTGTCCCATGCCCAAGGCACCCTATTTGGGGGGGTGAACCAAAGAACTTTCCTCTGACATTTCCTTCTTAGTGGCAGGGGCCATCACAACTGCATCAATGGCACACTCTTACTTCAGAGTTGCTGTTCGTTGGGAGGGAGTGAGAATCTTATCCTGTTTCTTAAGGATTGGATCCACTGTACTGGGCTCTTTCATGTCTTCCTGGATAACAGGTCAATAAGGGTGTCTGGATGGGAGACCACCCAGGACGTGGATGGGCCCACCCCAAAGGCTGCCAACAATACTGACTCCTCCAGAGATGGGGCTTCAGCAGAACAACCCCCTCACTGGCGAAGCACCTCCAAAAATTGCTAAAGGAAGTGCCTTTGTTGGGGAATTTACGGGACCCACCTCTCCCATCTTGAAATCAGTATCCTCATACTGTAGAATCTGGGGGGGGGGGTACAGAAGAAGCCACGGGCCCTGAAGATAGGGCAGACTAGAGACCACTCAGGGTGGGTTATTCTGGAGAAGACTGAAGTGTGTCAATAACTGCAAACATTGAAGGTGTAAAGATACCAGTTGCAGCTGAGCACTCCTTCCCCTGGAGGGAGAACATCTTCTCTATGATGTCAAAGGCAGAAACTGAAGCTGGTCCCTGCAGCCCAGGGACCTTGGATCCAAATATCCCAAGGATACACTGGACGTTGGAGCCACTCCAATTTACCCAGAAGCTGAGACTGGGACCAAATATCAACAGCAGAGGAAGGGATGATCTCAAAAATGGAATAGTCAAACATGACATGGAACCCCCCTTCTTGACATTTTGGTTCTGTGGCCCACTCAGCTCCAATGTGGCCACAGTTGAGGAGACCAAAGTAGACAGAGCAGTGGAAATTGGCCAGTCCATTGGATCTGACCCTAAGGAAGGAAAGACGACCAGCTCCAATGACCTCAAAACCATAAGGCCCAGGGCAGGAATCAAGGAAACAGACTTAAAGAAGCAGATGCCTTGGGTTGATGACCCATAGCAATGGGGATCAGTCCTAACTGTATCTGTGCCTGTGAAAAGTATTGCACCAACTGGTGCAAGTTAGCAGGCCTTTAACTCTAGACTGAACAGTTTGACCGAGCTAACGAAGCCACAAATGGAGGCTCTCCTACTGGACAACGGCTCCAATGACTGGTCTCAAACTGGAGAAGCTTGGATCCGAGGCAGAGAAGGGGACAACTCTGACAAGGACCGAAGAGTATGATGGAAAATTGGAGAAGAAATCCTACCTGAAGGAGCTCCCTTGGAAAAGAAATGGAGCAAACCATTACGAATGGGCGAAGCAGTCTTACCCTCAAGTCAGCACTGAAGGTGATCAAGTCCAAGGAATAGGAACTGATAATGGAGCCTAATCCTAGGGGGAGGAGAGGGTCTAGAAACCTTTGGATCCAGTGGACCAGAAGACTGGATCAATTGCTTTCGGTCTCCTCTTGGAAAATCTGTGGTCCTTAGAGCCTTGCTTATGACCCCAGTCACGTTTACCTCTTTTGCTGGAAGAAGCAGAAGAGTCATCAGCTGGCAAGAGTCCTTTCAGAACCAATGTGGCCCTTCTCATTGACTTTGAGAATGCCAAAGCACTCGCAAATCATACATGGTGACTCGAGGTGGGCAGCCCCCAGATAACATACACCCCTGTCATGGACGTCGTGAAGGGAACTTGTGACAACAAGCAGTGCACTTTTAAAAACCCTTGTCCGCACTAAAAAAGCTTCTCAAAACTACAGCAGTAAACAGAAAAACTAACACCTAAACACACAGCAAGCCACTAACACTAGAAACACACTGGGCAAGAAAAGCCTGCTAACAAAACCAACACACCTAACCCTAACACCTATGCTACATACTACAAGAAAAACTCAAACCACAACTAGAAAGACAAAAAAGGGTAGAGGATCAGAAAAGGCTAAATTACACTGAATAATATCGGGTCTATATTATATGAACAAAAGTCCATATGAACGAACGCTATAATGAGCAAAAATGCTGGGCATCGAAGCGCTTTTTCTGGCGTCGCAGTACAATGAAGATAGGAATATTTGCCCTTTCCTCACTGAAATGCGATCTCGGAGTTGGAATATATATTTAGTGGGGGGTGTGGGGGGCACAGTCCCCCACAATATAAGGTTTGATGTCCCTCACTTTCGCTCATAAGAGCGTTCGTTCATATGAACTTTCGCTCATATAATATAGACCCAATACTAACTAAAGGATACACTCCTACACAGGAAACAACCAAACTGCTGTCCAGGAATGGCAGTAAATCATCTGAGGTAATCTTAGCTGAGAGAGGGATTATGGGTACAGGAGGCAGTGCTCGATGGGCTGAAGTCTTTGCAATATGGCTGGTCTTGAATCAGAGTTGGATCCGATAACCCACAGGTTGAATCCAGATAGAAAAAACAAAGTACAGTTCTGTACACTTACCATAAATGTACATGTTCGAGTGCATTCAATGTTGCAGTCATCACACTTGGGTTATCCTGCCAGGGGTAGCCATCAGTCAACCCGAATACCAGAGGCTTAGTATTTCTGCGTCAGTTGCTGTCGCTCCAGGACTGATGTCAGGTAGATAGTGGTATAAAATCAGGCAGCCGACATCATTACATCAGTTTTGCTTGCCCCAACTGTCAGGAACCCCCAAACAGGGAGCTAGGTTTTGTTGGAAGAACACCACCAGTAGAAAGTAAATACCAAAAATTCCCTGTAAAGAGTGAGGAAGAGAGAGAGAGAGAGACAAGGGGGATGGAGGGTGAGAAACCAGGATTGCAACAGTGAATACACTCGAACATCTACATTTATGGTAAGTGTACACAACTGTGTTATGTTCTTCGTGTTTCACTGTTGCAGTCATCACACTAGGGTTGATTCCCAAAGCTGAAGAAAAGGGTGGAAGCAGTCAAGAAGACTGGGGGCTGGCTAGGATGCCCGGCAAGACTGTGGTTGCAAAACTTGCCCTGGATTTGGAGAAGACAGGCAGGTGGTAATGCTTGGTGCAGGTATGAACAGAAGTCCATGTTGCAGCCTCCAGTATGTCCTTGGTGGGGACCCCTCTGAGAAAAGCTGCAGAGGTGGAGGTTGCCCTGGTGGAATGCGTCCTGACCCCCCTTAGGGGGGCAATTTCCTGTGGTGTTTGTAGCAGAAATGGATGCAGTGTGCTATCCATCTGGACACTGTTTGTTTGGATATGGGCCTTGGCCTTTGCCCCTGCTGCAAAGCTGAATAGCAATTGGTCAGTTTTCCTAAAAGATTTATTCCTATATTCCTATCAAGGTAGAATCTGAGCTGTCTGTACACATCTAGAGAATGCAGAATTCTTCCCCCCTTGTTTTGTGGGTTAGGGAAAAAGGTGGGCAAATGAATTGATTGGTTGAGAGCCACACTGGACACCACTTTAGGCATGAAAGTTGGGTTAGTCCTGAGGGAGACTCTGTCAGCATGGAAAATGATGAAGGGCTCTACAGCCATGAGTGCTTGTAACTCTGAAAATCTTCTAGCTGAAGTGATGGCCAGAAGCAAGGCCGTTTTCCGAGAGAGGAATTTTAACTCTGCTGAAGCTGCAGGCTCAAAGGGGTGTAGTGTGAGCTTTTCCTACACAACATTAAGGTCCCAAGCTGGGGTAGGAGCTCTTCTGGGTGGCCTTAAATTGTTAGCCCCTCTTAGGAACTGTTTGATGAGAGGGTGTGAGAAGAGAGGTGGCTCTGTGCTGTAATGAGCAGAGATGGCAGAGGCATGAATTTTAATAGAAGAGAAGGATAGGCCCCAGTGTAGTAGGCCTGCTAGGTAATCCAGGATGAGAGGTTGTGCTGTTTCAGCTCCTTTAGCCTGGATCCAGGTGCAAAACCTTTTCCACTTGTCAGCATAGGATTTTCAAGTGCTGGGGCTTCTGGCCTCATGTATAACATCCAGGACTTGTTTGCTTAAGCTGGCAGCTGGAGGAGAGGGCAGGGTATAAGCCAGGCTGCCAGGTTCAGGGTCTGCAATTGCGGATGCATGAATTCTCCATTCTTATGAGTCAGGTGAGTTGGGATCTGAGGTAGGTGCCATGGTGGCAGGGGTGACAGGATGCGCAGCAGTGGGTACCAGTGCTGGCATGGCCAGTCTGGGTCAATCAAGATTGCCCTTGGTTTTTCCTCCCTTACTTTGTGCAGTACCTTTGAAATTAGTGGTAGAGGGGGAAATGCAAAGATCGAGAGGTTTACCCATTGGAAGGATAGAGCATCCACTTTCCAGGCCTTGCTGTGAGGTTCCCTGGTGACTGTGTGGGAGGCAAAGAGGGCTACCTTAGAGGTGCCCCATTTCTGGGTTACAAGGTTGAAGGTTCTGTGGTCTAGCTGCCACTTGTGTGGGTCTAGCATGTTTCTGCTTAAGTTGTCTGCCAGAGAGTTTAGGGAGCCTGGCAGGAATTGTGCTAGCAGGTGTATTTGCATGACAAAAGCTGTGTGCCAAAGGGTCATGGCGAGCCTGCAGAGAGGATAAGAGTGAGTTCCTCCCTGCTTGTTGATACACCACATCACTGTGGTGTTGTCTGTTTTGATCACTAGAGGCCCCGGGGAGAGTAGGAGTCTGAAGGCTGTCAGAGCATGCTGAACAGCCAGCATCTCTTTTTGGTTGATGTGCAGATGTATTTGATTTGGGCTCCAATGGCCCTGAATGCACCTGCCGTCCAGGTGTGTACCCCAGGCATAATCTGATGCATCTGTGGTGAGGGTCTGGGTGGTGTGGGGTTGTGAGAAGGGAAGACCCTTGTTGTGGTTGCATGCTGCTGCCCACCAAAGAAAATCTTTCCTTAGACAGGGTATCATAGGTATGACAGTTGCCAGGTCCTGTGAGTTTTGACACCAAAGGCTTTTTAGGTACCACTGTAGTTTCCTCATATGTAGGCTGGCATATGGAATGAGTAGAATGCATGAGGCCATGAACTCTAAAGCTTGCAGGATTTTCCTTGCAGATAACTGGGTTCTGGTGGCTTGTTGAGAGAATTAGCCTGTCAAGGAAAATGAAAACTCAAACAAACTTCTGAACCACACAAAAAGAAACAGACGGCCTGGAAGCTCCCAAAAGGAATCCTAGAAACGAACCACAAACAATGCAGCAAGTCTGTCAGCCAGATAATAATCCAAATAGTCGAAGTCAAATAAAAGTCTCTGTAAAAAAGCCACCAATTTATTTAAGCCTTAAAAATATAGGTTTTCGTCAGTCCCAAGACCAACTTCTTCAGAAATAGTTAAATGTATCTACACCAAGTTACAAAATGGCCACCTTGACCTTTAAACTCTTACATCCATGACATCACTTCCCTTAATTCACCTTTAAAGGGATACAACATCACTACATATAATTAACATTATCCTGACTCTTTCCTTACTTTGATGATATCACACTGAGATATAAATAAACATTGCAATAAACCATGATTACATAGATAAAAAAACATTTTCTTAAAAAAGGGGGAAAAAAGCATTACTGAAATAACATTGATAAAAAATCAATCATACTTTAGCCTACAATTGACTACAGTTTCTAAAATAAATATAGTGACATAAAATGCATGGATATACACAAAATTTCACATAAGCGACATTTTAGACTATTAATAAGGGGTGTCGGACAGTCAATGAGACTACCTCTCCAGGCTCTTTAACTTTAATATACATGCTATTGACAGCATGCCATTTAGACCCGGAGGTACAAATGCTCTGAGTCTCAGCTGCCAAAGCAATTCCTTCCTTTCTAACAAAAGTGAATCCATCCCCCTTCCATGCTTGAGGTTAATATGGTCAATTGCCATGAAATTAAAACCATGCTCAGGGTGCTCATGAATATGTTTAGCCAGGACATTTTCTTCCTTATTCTTCTTTATAGCATAAGAATGGATATACGGTGGCCAAGATTTATCGTAAACCTACGTGGTCCAATAGCTACCTACATTTTGACAGCAATCATCCTTACCATCAAAAACGTGTGATCGTGAAAGGACAATTAGTCCGAGCGGCTAGGATGGTTACCTTGTATGCTGATTTTTTGTTGGAAATGGAAAGAATTAAAGAATTGTTTTCCAATAGAGGCTACCCGACCCCCATGTTGGTAGAGCTGATAATGGAGGTAAAACATAAGAGAAGATCTGGTGTTTACCAACCGCTCTTGGAGTCACATCAGGGGGTATTGAATGTACATAATGAGTCAGAAAATAATTCTCAGTTTATTAATCAGTCCATGAGGTTTGTAATGACCTATAGTTTGGATGCTCCAGGAATAAGTTCCATCATTAAAAGATTTTGGGCTGTTGCAATCAGTGAGTTTGATTGGTTACAGCAGCTAGGTCAACAGGTAAAATTTACCTATAGAAAAGGCCCAGGCTTAAAGAATATCCTAGAAGGTTATTCGGGAGTAACAAACACAAGATCTGGAATGTTCACATGTAATTCATGTAGATATTGCGGATTTGTTAAAACGGGGCTCAAACTCCCTATACGTAATAGCATTTATACAGTAAAAGGAAGATACAATTGTAAAAGTTCTCATGTTATATATTTAGCAGTATGTAATTCCTGTCCGAGTTTTTATGTGGGGAAAACGGACAGGAAATTATGCCAACGTATATATGAATATTCTTATGCTATAAAGAAGAATAAGGAAGAAAATGCCCTGGCTAAACATATTCATGAGCACCCTGAGCATGGATTTAATTTCATGGCAATTGACCATATTAACTTCAAGCATGGAAGGGGGATGGATTCACTTTTGTTAGAAAGGAAGGAATTGCTTTGGCAGCTGAGACTCAGAGCATTTGTACCTCCGGGTCTAAATGGCATGCTGTCAATAGCATGTATATTAAAGTTAAAGAGCCTGGAGAGGTAGTCTCATTGACTGTCCGACACCCCTTATTATAGTCTAAAATGTCGCTTATGTGAAATTTTGTGTATATCCATGCATTTTATGTCACTATATTTATTTTAGAAACTGTAGTCAATTGTAGGCTAAAGTATGACTGATTTTTTATCAATGTTATTTCAGTAATGATTTTCCCTCCTTTTTTTAGAAAATGTTTTTTATCTATGTAATCATGGTTTATTGCAATGTATATTTACATCTCAGTGTGATATCATCAAAGTAAGGAAAGTGTCAGGATAATGTTAATTATATGTAGTGATGTTGTATCCCTTTAAAGGTAAATTAAGGGAAGTGATGTCATGGATGTAAGAGTTTAAAGGTCAAGGTGGCCATTTTGTAACTTGGTGTAGATACATTTAACTATTTCTGAAGAAGTTGGTCTTGGGACTGACGAAAACCTATATTTTTAAGGCTTAAATTGGTGGCTTTTTTACAGAGACTTTTATTTGACTTCGACTATTTGGATTATTATCTGGCTGACAGACTTGCTGCATTGTTTGTGGTTCGTTTCTAGGATTCCTTCTGGGAGCTTCCAGGCCGTCTGTTTCTTTTTGTGTGGTTCAGAATTAGCCTGTCAGGTAGGCTTGTTTTTCTGGAGTAAGGAATGCCATCTGGGATGTAGTGTCCAGGCTTGCTCCCAGGAATACAATTTTTTGAGTGGGGACTAGTTTTGATTTCTTTTCATTTACAGTATACCCCAGGGAGGTCAATAGGTCCTTTATAAAGGTCAGGTTCTGTAACAGCTTTTCCTGACTGTCTGCCTGAATCAGGCAGTCGTCTAAGTAGGGGTACATTTGAATATTTCTTTGTCTGCAAAAAGCAATGGCTGGAGCCATGCATTTTGTGAAAACTTTAGGAGCAGTGGATAAGCCAAAGGGAAGCACAGAGAACTGAAAGTGCATAGATCCTGCCCTGAAACGTAGATATTTCCTGCAAGATTCTCTGATTGGGATGTGTAGGTAGGCCTCTTTTAGGTCTAGGGTGGTTAACCAAGCATCCTTGGAAAGCACAGGAAGAAGCTGCTGCAGGGTGAGCATTTTAAATTTTGGCATCACCAGGAAGGTGTTTAGAATTGATAGATCAAGGACGGAGTGCCAGGTGCCCTCTTCTCTGGGTACCAAGAAAAGCCTGGAATAAAAACCTTGGCCTATCTGGTCTGCAGGAACAGGCTGTATTGTCCTCATGGAAAACAGGGAATGGACTTGTTTTTTGGCTTCTGTCCACTGGTTTGGAGGAAGATCTGGGAACCCTTTTGGGGTTTGGCAGAGTGTGGAAATAAAATTTGTATCCCTGGGACATTATGTTGAGGACCCATTGGTCGTTGGTAATAGAGGCCCAGTTTGCATGGAAGGACAGTTTTCCTCCTAGGGGCACAAGCAGGTGGGCAGAGGTAAGGGGTGGAGGTGTAAAGTTATCGTGAGTTCTTTCCATAAGGGGGTGGCTTAGCACTCCCTGTTTTTGAAGTGGAGGAACTCCATTGCTTAGATCTCTGCATTCCCTGGGACTGCTGTCTGGGGGGTCTGCATCCCCTAGTTCTTGGCTGGGCTGGCCTGGAAGGGGCCGGAAAGGACCAGTGCCTGGATGGGCAATGCCTACTGAACCTCGGAGGCTGGACCTGTAATAAGTCTAACTGTCTGCATAGATTTCGCTTTTTCTTACAGCTTTTTTAAGACCTCTTCTGCCTTGGTGCCAAACAAATTGTCTTTGTTCAATTGTGTGTTCAATAGTTTTGATTTGACATGGTCTGTTCCTTAAGCCAAGCATGCATTCTAAGTATAAAACCTGTGACTGTTGCCCTGCAAGATGCTTCTAGGGCATCAAAGCCACATTGCAAAGTGTGTTTAGTAACTTGGCTTGCACAATGCATAAGCTCTTGTAATCCTTTATTTTCTGCACAAGCAGGAAAGGTAGATATTTTTTGTTTGAGGAGTTCCATGGTATGTTGCTGGTATTTCAGCATGTGGAACTGACAATTTAGCACTTTAATGGCAAGAGTTGCAGATGTGCATGCTTTTTTACCCCATCTGTCTAAAGCTCGGGAATCCCTGTCCAAGGGGGTGGGATTCTTAGCTGTGGTTGCTTTAATTCCTTTAGGACCTTGGGAGAGGACCTCTGGGTCAGCAGTACGATTTTTGAAAAGAAATTTATGACGGGGACTCTGTAATACCGGTCAAGTTTCCTGGGAGGAAAAGGAAGGGTGTCAGGAGTCAAACTGGACTCCATAAAGACATCATCCACAACATCCAAGACAGGAGGAATGGCTAAAGGTCTGTGCTGTGGAAAATCTAAGAATTCCCTGAGTCTCTTTTTGGCTGAGGATAGTCCTGACATTCCCACTGGAAATGCTCCCTTAAAGTATGTAGGGTTTCGCCAAATGAAAAATCCTCTGGAGGACAGGCAGAAGAAATGGATTCCTCTGCATCTGAATCCTCATAAGCAGATAAGTGTTGCATGTCTTCGTATTCAGAAACCTCAGAATCATCGGACTCCTGGTTAGATAAAACTGTTGGGGACGTCTCTTTTTCTTTTGGAAAGCGTAGGTTGGCTTCCCCTAATAAGCATAAGGTCTTCCGCCAATTTAAGCATTTGAGATTGAGGCATGGAAGCAAGTGCCTGAGCTTCGATTGCTCTTTTTAGGCATAGTTCATACACTGGGCCTTAGAAACTCAGTAGTTTTAGAAAGAACTGAAGACGCGAAAGAAGTTGTCGGTTTGTGTCGAGTATCGGTAGTGTGAAGAACTTCCTTGGAAGCCGGCGCCTGCTCAGCGGTCCGGACCCATCCAAGGTAGAGACATCTGCAGGATCCTTAGGTAAAGAAGAGTCTTGCAGTATACCGGATTCCGAACGGTTTTCGGTAGCGGCCTGCAAATCCACAGAAGCGGGCAACAGGGGCTGCGAAAGCACCTCACTGAGGACCGGAGAACTGACGACTAGCTTAACGGAAGCATTGTCGGCAGTTATGGACCTGTGCAGTCTGTCTCTGTCTTTATGCTTACGTTTTTTCGGAAGATCGGTAGTAGGATGGCTTATCGAAGCCATATCGGAATACGGGGACAGAGTGAAAATATTTAGCTACAATAAGTGCCCGACAATGTATAGTTCTAGCATTGAACAAAGCACAAAACCGACAGCGAGGTACGTCGTGGTCTGGGGCCTAAACAGGTGACGCAGTAAGACTGGAAGTCTCGGTGTGGTATTTGCCTTCCACAGGCGAGACAATTGTTAAATTTTTCTGACACTGGTTAGAGCAAGAAAAAAAAGATCCCCAATGGGGTACTTAGCTATAGAAGACTTCAACTTCAGTTTGGAAACAAAACTCAGGTAGCGACCGACCGGCACTCATGCGAACTGCTACTACTTCGGGCTCCTCAGCAAGAAAGACTGATGTAATGCCATCGGCTGCCTGACTTTATACCACTGACGACCTGACATCAGCCCTGGAGCCGACTGAGGGCTACCCCTGGCAGGATAACCCAAGTGTGATGAATGCAACAGTGAAACATGAAGAAGAGCATCATTGGATCTTATTTTTATGGGCCTTCTTAACCATCCTCCACAATGTTAAAGTCTTCCAGATCCAACAGCGATTCTGAAGGTCAAGGGCTTAAAATGGGTGAAGAATGTGTATGTGTTAACTAAATCTCATCAGCAAATGGCCAACCAAACCAGGGAGAGAAGGCAAAGTGAGTCAACTCCCTGATGACGCATTTAGACCTGGGAAGCTATCCACAGAATATATAGTACAGTTGTGTACACTTACCATAAATGTAGATGTTCGAGTGTATTCACTGTTGCAGTCATTACATTTGGGTAATCTGCTGGCAGGTTGCCCTCAGTCGGCCTGAATTCCAGAGTCTTGGGTTCTGCATCGGTTGCTGTCTTCTCTTCCATGATGTCAGGTCGTCAGGTGTATAAAACATGCAGCTGACGCCATTTTCTTTCGTTTTTCTTGCCCCCAATGTCAGGTGCCCCCAAAAAGGTAGAAATAATATATATATATATATATATATATATATATATATATATACATACACACACACACATATGCATCAATAAAAACTTTACCGTCATCTACAAGCAAATACACCACATAGGTTGTGGAAGATAGAGAAGGAAAGATAAGCTGTAGAATGACAGGGGGATGGGCGGGAGGGTAACCTGGACTGCAACAGTGAATATACTCGAACATCTACATTTATGGTAAGTGTACACAACTGTACTATGTTCTTCGTGTTTCACTGTTGCAGTCATTACATTTTGGTAAAATCCCAAAGCTATGGTTGGAAGGCTGGAGTTAAACAGCATTAGGTGAGGCTATAAGGCCCTGCAGCACTGCAGTGGCAAAGCTTGCCCTGAACTTAGATTAGAGAGGCAAATTGCAATGTTTTGTAAAGGTATGAACAGAACTCCAAGTAGCAGCCTCCAGAATGTCCTTGGTTGGTACTCCTCTGAGAAAGGCTGCTGAAGTAGCTGCCGCTCTGGTGGAGTGAGACATAATGCCCTTGGGCACAGGTTTGCCATGGTGTAAGTAGCATAAATGGATGCAATGGCTTATCCAGTTTGAAATCGTCTGCTTTGAAATAGCCTTTCCTTCTGATCCTGCAGCATGTGATACTAGTAATTGCTCAGTTTTTCTCAGAGCTTTAGCCCTGCTCAAGTAGAATCTTAGCTGTCGTTGTACATCCAAGGAATGCAGAATTCTCTCCCCTTTGTTCTGCTGATTTGGATAAAAAGTTGGCAGATGAACTGTTTGGTTAAGAGCCACACTGGAAACGACCTCAGGCATAAAAGTAGGATTTGTCCTCAGAGACACTCTGGGTAAAATATGATAAAAGGCTCTACAGCCATGTGGGCCTGTAGCTCTGAAACTCTTCTTGCTGAATTAATTGCTAGTAGCAGAGCTGTCTTCCATGATGAGAACTTTATATCAGCGGTAGCAGCTGGTTCAAATGGAGGCAGGGTGAGCTTTTCCAACACATAATTGAGGTCCCTGCAGGTAATGGTGATCTTCTAGGAGGCCTTAAATTTTTGGCCCCTCTAAGATACTGCTTTAATAAAGGATGAGAAAAGATTGGTGGATCAGTATTGTAATGAGCCGAAATGGCAGAGGCAAGGATTTTGATTGATGAGAAAGATAGACCTTTGTCAAGCATCTCAGTTAAGTATTGTAATATCTGAGGAATATGCGGTTCTGCTGTATCAGTTCCTTGTGCTCGATTCCAAGCACAGAATCTCTTCCATTTGTCAGCATAAGATTTTCTAGTACTAGGCCTTCTGGCTTCCAAAATGACATCCATCACAGCTTTACTGAGAGTTGTCGTCGGTATGATTACAGGATTAGCCATGCTGCCAGGTTCAGAGTCTGTAGTTGATTGTGCCGGATCTGATGGTTTTTCTGGGACAGTAGTTGTGGTTTTTGGGGCAAGGTCCAAGCTGGGTATTGAGACAAGTTCTTTAGGATTGGGTACCAGCACTGGTGGGACCAGTCTGGGGCAATCGATATCATCTTTGGCTTCTCTTGTCCGACTTTTAGGAGGACCTTGGGTATAAGAGGCAGAGGAGGAAAGGCGTAAACTGATAGGTCTTTCCAACTGAAGGATAGGGTGTCTACTTTCCATGCTTGTCTGTGATAAGTCCTTGTATAGAATCTTTTCAGTTGATAATTTTGAGGAGAGGCAAATAGATCTATGTCTGGGCTCCCCCATTTCTCTGTTATCATGCTGAGGACTTGTGGATTTAGTTTCCACTGGTGAGGATCCATAAGGTTTCTGCTTGAATCGTCTGCCAAGAGTGTTTTGTTTTCCTGGCAGGAATTGAGCTTGAAGATGTATTTGGTAGGTCAAAGCTGTGCCCCACAGTGCCATGGCTAATCTGCAAAGGGGGTATGAGTGTGTGCCCCCTTGCTTGTTTATATACCACATGACCATGGTGTTATCCGTCTTTATCAGTAGATGTCCTGGATGAAGTAAGTCCTTGAAGGCTGTTAGGGCATTTTGAACAGTTAGCATCTCTTTCTGGTTTATATGTAAATGCATTTGATTTGGTGCCCATATGCCCTGAATACATCTTCCTGCCATGTGGGCCCCCCAGGCATAATCTGATGCGTCTGTTGTTAAGGTTTGGCTGGCAGGGGGTAGAGTGAAGGGCAGTCCCATGTTATGGTGACAGGCCTTTGTCCACCATAGAAACTCCTGTTGCAGGCAGAGAAGGAGAGGAATCATTGTTTCCAGACTGTGTGAATGCTGACCCCATAAACATTTTAGGTACCATTGAAGTTTCCTCATATGCAGTCTTGCATATGGAATTAGGAGGATGCAGGATGCCATGAAGCCCAGAGCCTGCAGAATTTGTCTTGCTGAAGACCGGGTTTTTGTTGCCATCCGTTTGAAATAAGTAGTCAGTTGCCTTTGTTTGTCTCGCGTGAGGTAAGCCATCTGGGCAGTTGTATTCAAGCTTGCACCCAGGAGTGTTATCTTTTGAGAGGGTACCAGTTGTGATTTCTTTTTGTTTATTGTGTACCCTAGGCATGTTAGAAGCTTTTTCACAAATGCCAGGTGTCGTAGAAGAGTGTCCTTGTTCTCTGCTTGAATGAGACAGTTGTCCAAGTAAGGCTATATTTGAATACTTCTTTGTCTGCCAAATGCAATTACTGGTGCCAGGCACTTTGTAAAGACCCTGGGCGCAGTAGATAAGCCAAAGGGCAGTGCAGAGAATTGGTAATGCATTAAGCCAGCCTTGAATCTGAGGTACTTTCTGCACGACTGTCTTACTGGAACATGCAGGTATGCCTCTTTTAGGTCTAAAGTCACCAGCCAAGCATTGTTGCCCAACATGGGCAGTAGCTGCTGCAAAGTGAGCATTTTGAATTTTGGAATGTCCAGGTATGTGTTCAAAATCGATACATCTAGTATTGGCCACCAGGCCTTGTCCTTTCTGGGTACCAAGAACAGTCTTGAGTAAAAACCTTGTCCTTTTTCCTGTTCTGGTACTGTCTGCATAGCCCCCATATCCATGAGGGACGTAACCTGTTTCTGTGCCTCTGCCCATTGGTTTTTTGGCAGATCTGGCCAACCATTTGTCATTGGCAGAGTGTGGAAATGGAATCTGTATCCCTGTGATATGATGTTTAGTACCCACTTGTCCTGGGTTATTAACTGCCAATTTTGAGCAAAAAGTGCTAATTTTCCCCCATGGGTGCTGCCAAAAGATAAGTGCTTGGTGTAGGCAGAGGGAAGTCATTGGGACTGCTTTCTGTAGGTTTGCGCTTTATCTCCTCCAGATTTGGAGCTGGATGCGCCCCACTGCTTTGACCTGTATGAATCTTGAGCTTGGTACCTGGCACCCTTAGGGCGTCTGGATTTGCCCCTTTGAGCTCTGTTTGACACAGGAAAGGACCAATTTTTTGTAGGCCAGTGTCTACTGAATCTTGGTGGCTGCACTTGTAAGAAATCTTTAACAGTTTGCATAGACTTAGCTTTGTCTTCCATTTTCTTTAAGACCTCTTCTGCCTTAATACCAAACAGAGAATCATGCTGTAAAGGTGCATCTAGCAATTTAGCTTTAACATGATCAGGCAAATTTTGTTCCTTTAACCAGGCATGCCTCCTAATCACAGATCCAGTAACTGCGGCCCTGAAGGAGGCCTCTAAAGAATCAAAACCACATTGCAAAGTATGCTTTCCAACTTGTTCAGCTGCATGCAATAATTCCTGCAATTCTTTATTTTCTCCACATTCTGAAATCAACATAATTTTCTATTTCAGCAATCCCATTACATGTTGTTGGTACTTAAGCATATGAAATTGACAATTTAACGCCCTGATTGCCAAGGTTGCAGATGTATAAACCTTTTTCCCCATCTGTCCAGTGCCCTGGAATCTCTGTCAGAGGGGGTAGGGTTTTTTGCTGTTGAGGCCTTATCTCCCTTTGGACCCTGTGAAATAGTTTCAGGATCAGCAGCAGGGTTTCTAAATAAAAATGTATGAGAGTCGGGGACTCTGTAATATCTGTCAGGCTTACTGGGAGCCGGAGGGTAAGGAGTCAGGGGTCAAACTTGACTCCGAAAACACATCATCCACAATGTCTAAAACAGCGGGAATGGCTAAAGGCTTGTGCTGAGGGAGAAGAAGGAAATACCTGAGTCTCTTTTTTGATTCTGAGAAGTCTTGACTCTCCCAGTGAAAATGCTCCCTCAAAGTATGCAAGGTTTCTCCAAATGAATAATCCTCTGGAGGAGATGCAGATGGAATGGACTCCTCAGCATCAGAATCCTCATAGGGAGGTATAGATAATTCCTGATCAGAAGAAATAGAAACCTGATCTGAAGATTCATAATCACTGTCTTGCCTAGGCCTCTGATCTGGAGGAGGATGGGTACCCCTGATCAAGGTAATGAGGTCCTCAGCCATTTTGATCATCTGTTTTTTAGGCATAGAGGCCTGTGCATGTGGCTCATGCGTCAGTTTTTTTAGTTTTAGAAGTTGTTTTAGTCTTTGGTTTTGCAGCTGTCGTCGGTTTGATGTACAAATGTTGAGGTCTGAATACACCCTCAGAAGCCGGTGCCTGCTCAGCGGCTCCAGACCCATCCGATGGAGATACATCCATCGGTCCAATACCTTGAGTATCTTGCGGCATGCCGGACTCCACATGGGTGTCGGTAGAGGCCTGCAACTCGAAGGTAGCGGGTATCAGGGGCTGCGAAGGCACCTCACTGAGTACCGGTGACTGGCTTAGGAGAAGCTTCGTCATCATTTTTGGATCTCGACTGCCTTTCTCTGTCCTTTTCTTTGCACTTTTTATGTACTCCGGTAGTCGGATTGCTATCCGACGACATTTCTGGGTAGTTAAATCTGTTTCCAAAATACTTTGATGCAAAAATATACCGACGCTTAACAGTGCGTTGGTTAAATCTAGCACAAAACCGACAGCCAGGCACGTTGTGATCAGGGCCTAGGCAAGGAATGCAGTATAAATGGAATTCCTTATGTGGTATTTGCTTCCCACAAGTAATACAATTATTAACTTTTTCTGACATTGGTAAAAAGCAAGAAAAAAGTTTCCCCAACGGGGTACTTAGCTTTAGTGAAGACTCCAGTTCTGAAACTCAAACTCGAATATTACAGTAGTCGGCCGACCGGCACTTGCGAAATGCTTCTGCTTCGGGCTCCGCGTGGCAAGAAAGACTAAAGAACATGGCGTCGGCTGCATGTTTCATACCCCTGACGACCTGACGTCATGGAAGAGAAGACAGTAACTGATGCAGGACCCAAAACTTTGGAATTCAAGCAAACTGAAGGCAACCTGCCAGCAGATTACCCAAATGTAATGACTGCAACAGTGAAACACGAAGAACATCAGCTTTTCTCCTTGCCTGCCACAAACCATGCCAAAAGCATTAACAGTAGTACAGATCAAACTCTGGATTTCACTCACAAGATCACCTAACAAGGAAATACCTACATGCACAACCTGATACCTCTTAAATCCAGGACCTGGATAATGACCACTCAATTACAGATCAATGACTTGGTGGATGAGGGAGAAAAGGACACAACTTTATCTGCACACTTGAAGTGCACCCAGCTCTAAAGGTCTTAAATACTGATTCTGGGTCCCTTACTTTATACCTCTGTACTAATTTCATGGAAATTTCCACAAGCTTTCCATGCAGTTATTTTGCTGGATTCATTCCATAGTTACTGGGTGATAATGAAGGCTTCAAGCTTATATCTCTGATTATGCAATGTTGAAGGCTTAATGGCTGGCAAAGACAACAGTCAACAATGACAGCCTTTTACAAGCAATAGTGGTATCTTGGTGGTTATGGAGCCTGAGATGATGGTCACAGTCACTTGGACAGCCTATGCTTCTGAAGCACTCAGTGTAAGAAATGTCTAAATGATACATGTTAGAAGACACAAACTGTACGAGTTTAAAAAAAAATTGGAACTCATTTTGGTGCACTTCCCATACAGGGACACCATCCACAGGTACAAGGAGAACACCCGCATTAGCAAAGGCAACTTAACATTTTCAGAACAGCCTTAAGCGAGGGCACTACAGAGAAGTACAATGTGCTCCATTTTACTATATTGCACAATGCCCCCACAAACTGAAATCCCAAATCTTAAATATAAACTTCAAAACATCTACCTTGCTAAGTAACAGAAAACTGTATATTGAAGCCCCTCTTCCAAATTAAATACTTCTTGGGGCAATGTAGCAATTGCCTCATGTACACTGACAACCCTCTCCTCCTACCACCTAACACTACAACCTGTGAGAGATGCACTTATATAGCCAAACTGGAAGCCAAGCTCTCTCCAGCCAAGACTGGACTAGACAGTCAAGAGGAGAAGGTAAACACCACCTGCACTACCCAAACCCACACATAGTAACACAAAACACACACAGAAATTTCCGGAGGCTCTCAATAAAAATCTGCCCAAACAACAGAGACCTCCAAAGCTGAAACGCAAGCAACTACCACCCCCCCAACACTACCCGAATGACACAGCCTACAAAATCAGTGTGCCTCTCATCCTCAGCCCATAAGCAAAACAACATACCCAGCACTAGAGTCAGGCACACCGACATCCCTCTCACCAGGCTAAACAAGGTGAATATGTTACTGTCAGCTGCCTGCTGGATGCCAGGATCCGTCATATAATGCAAGCACTCTGGTCACTCCACAACAAGTACAAATATGACTCTGTTACTGTCCGTGTTGGAGTGAATGACCTGAGACTATCTCCCTGGACTACATGAAAACAGACATGGAGGAGCTCTCTGACCACGTGGCCCAGGCAGGTATGACACTAGCCCTGAGTAGCATCCTGCCATCACCCAGAATGATACCACAGTACAAGGACAAAATGATCGACTTCAACAATTGGCTAAGCTTCTGGTGTCATTCCAAGGGGATCCACTATCTGTCTGCCTGGGACAACATGATCAGCAGGCCAAGATGCTTTGCCAGAGATGGCCTGCAACTGTCGCCTTTGAGATTCCGGATACTGGCTAAGGCTCTTGCTGCCCCTATAGTGCCTTTTTTAGGCAAGCCTCAAACATCAAACACACCACCACAGTAGATACAAACAAGCAAAATCTAAGGGTAATGCTACTCAATGCTAGAAATCTAAACCTCAAAACTCACTCACTCGAGGCACTCCTTAAGATGGAAAACATTAACATCTGTGGAGTGACAGAGACCTGGTTTAAGGCTCCAAACAGCACCCCTGCATTACCAGGCTACAATCTTACCACACCCTTCGGCCATCTAACCTGGACTGAAACACTAAAGGAGGAGGCGCGTCCATATTCATAAAGGATATCCACACCTCCAGGCTAGTTGCTCAACATAATGCATCCAAAATTATCCAAGTACAATTAACAGTGGGCAAGACTGCAATTCAGGTTGTAGCTTGTTACAGATCCCCCGCTATGCCCCAGGACACCCACTCCATGTTTCTCGATATACAGGATATTAAGTCATTAACCCAGAGTACCGTCACATGACGCCTATGTGCTTATATCCGAGTGCTCTGTGTGACGGTACTTACTGTATGGAGTTACACCCGACTGCCTTCCACAAGTGTATCTAACTATACATTACTATTGTAGCTCCCATGTCAAAAATTAAGTTAAAAAAGTGTCTGAACTTTTTCAGTTACTTTCTCAACTTAGATTTTAGTGTGGATTTACATGACATCAATACTTGATTTTTCGAAGAAAACTGGCTTAACATGCACTCATCCAATTCTTATTACAGTAAGCAGATTCTCTGTGCATTGCAAGAAGCAAGTGGTGGCAGCCAATCGGATTCTTCCATGCAAGCCACCACTTGCATAACACATCCACTCCAAATGTAAGGTTTCTTTGCACTGTCAGAATAAACAGAGGGTCCAGCAATAGCAATTCCCTTTTGTTCTTCAGATAGTTGCTGCATTCACCTGAATTGCTACCGGATCCTGCTATTTATTTTGTCAGAGCATTGCTTTCTGAGTGCCACTTTGCCAGCTTTGAGTTACTGCCACGTTCGGTAAAACAGCCGTTTACGGAGCTCCTGAACTTCAAAGCAGCAGAGTTTCATCTGCAACTGAGCGGTGTTTTATAAAGTCGAACTGTTGTTTTTTTTTTTTTTTTTTTTTGAGGTGAGTGTACTGGAAGTGTTCGCTCAAGCCTTGCCTCTTTACAATTTCTTATTTTTATTGCTTTCAACTGGATTGTAACTTTGCTGTTAGTATTACATTGCCTTATTTTCTTGCATGTCTTAGCCATTCTATGTGCTTGCCCTTGCTCTTTTAGGGTTACTTGATGCATACCTTCCTAAGTTTTCTTGCTTTCTGTTCTGCTTTAGCTACGGAAGATATATATATATATATATATATATATATATATATATATATATATATATATATAATTCCGAATTTGTTTTTATTGGTTGTTTTTAGGCATTAGTGTAGCTGATTGGCCATAATGGTTTTGGTTACTTTATGTTTTTTTTTTTTTTATCCCTTACTAACACTGTTATGATTTTGACTTTTCCTTGCTATCTTAGTTTTGTGCCTTGCCCTAATAATGTATTGTTGCATTTTGGAAGGATGAATGTTTTTATTTTTGGTGTATGACTCCTTCATTTACGTTCCGTATATGTGCTGTTTAGGTTAGCGTGACATGTTCTTTGCGGTTTTGTGAATTGGGTTTCCTACTCGGTTTATTTACTGCCTAACTTTTTACATTGTTCCCGATGTCTTTACTTATTATTTTTCATGTCTTAGCATCCTGTTTTAATGGCTTAGTTACTATGTGGTGAGAAGTAAGCACGTTGCTTCTGAATTATATGATTCACTGTGCTTGCGGACTAAGAGGTTGAGAGGTATGCTGCCACATGAAAAGGAGTATAGGGATCGTGTGCGTCTCCATGGTCAGGCTAGTACACCCATGGACTGAACGACTAGAATATCACTGGAAAGAGTCCAAAGAAGCACTGAAGAAGGCATTTGAAGGCAGTTGCTAGTTAAATGATAGCAGTTTACATATGATACACGACTATAAGAAATAGCAATAACACGTGCAAACAATGCTTACGGATTAATTTTAATGGCAGCGTCTATTGATATTTTGAAGACTATACTCTGACCCTCACAATAGAAAACTGGTATACAAGTAAGAGGGGTGCCCCTCATTTGGGAGCAGCAAGGGGACAAAAGTACACACACCCCAGCTTGCAAGTTACATGTAAAATTTGTAACAGAGAAGTTTAGGCTTTTTTTTTAATCTGACATTGTGTTGAAATTTGCAAGATAAGGTTTGTTTTTAAATAAATATCTTTTTATTTTAACCACTGTAACTACGGTGATGGTGCTGCGGCAGCATTGTCGCCTCACAGTAAGATGTTGTCCTGTTCGATTCTCAGCTACAGCGTCTTCTGTGTTGAGACATGCGTGAATGGGTGTACCTTCGTTGAAGGTTGTGCGTCAGGGCCAGCAACTCGGCACGTAAAAATCTATTGCCAATCATTAGCGGACCGGAGTTCCGCTGTGGCGACCCCTAACTGGGAAAAGCCGAAAGAGACAACATTGCAAATGTCAAGCTGATATGCATATATTAGAATTCATGGTTATCAAGTTTCCTCACATCTGGCCCTTACTATAGGCAGTTAAGGCTCTAAGCTGTTTGCAGCTGCTTCCTGTAATTCAGGGTAGATGGTCTGATTCTTTCCTAATCCATTCACTTCTTGTGTGACTCAGAGTGAGTAACTTACCTAGGTACTGCTACAAATTGTGGCTGAAAAGGGGGACATCTGTCCAAGGGGCTTGCCTGGTAAACAAACAATTAACAAAATCTATATGTGTTCCTTGTTTTTTCCTATTTTGAGAGTACTAATTTAGCCAGTCATTCTAAGTTGATACTAACAAAATGTTTGCTTTGAAATTAACAATGTCGTCATAAATTAATATTTATTTTAAACAGCATACAGTGCAAAACACTGGACAGGAGTTGTGTTACTATGAAGCTTTAGTAAAATGTGTGATGAAACTCAAATGGCTTACACAGGTGATTCAACAAAAGAGCTACAACTTTCAGCTTTTATCCTGCATTATTTGACATACCCTCAGATGTTAATATTTTTTTTGGATTATTTGCTGTAATATAGTTTTTGTCACTGTAGTGCATATTATGTAAACCATAAGCTGATAATGGACTTCATCTCAGAAGCCTGTACTTGGTTCTCCCTCCTCTTATTTGCCTTTTCACATGGTTCTGAGTTAGCCATTCTGGTGCTTGTGCATACTTCAGCATTTTATTGTAGGGGTCACTTTGCTGAATGCTTCATTTTGGTGCATGTTCATATCAGCAACTGTTACTGAAAGGTCGTTTGGGGAAATATTTCATTCTGGTGCTTGTGCATACTGCTACATTTCACTGTAGGGGTCACTTGTGTGAATGTCTCATTTTGGTAATTGCACATACTGGAAACTGCTACAGAAGGGTCTTTCAGGGAAATGCTTCACGGTGGTGCTTGTGCATTCCTCAGCTTTGTATTGTAGGGGTTCACTTGGGTGAATGCTTTACTTTGGTGCATGTTCTTCCCAGGAACTGTTACTGAAGGGTCGTTTGGGGGAATATTTCATTCTGGTCGTTGTGCATACTTCAACATTTTATTGTAGGGGTGACTTTGCTGAATGCTTCATTTTGGTGCATGTTCATATCAGCAACCGTTACTGAAGGGTTGTTTGGGGAAATATTTCATTCTGGTGGTTGTGCATACTTCAACATTTTATTGTAGGGGTCATTTGGGTGAATGCTTCACTTTAGTGATCGCGCATACCAGGAACAGTCACAGAACGGTTGTTCAGAGAAATGCTTCATAGTGGTGCTTGTGCATACTTCGGCTTTTTATTGAAGGGTTTCACTTGGGTGAATGCTTTATTTTGGTGCATGTATATACCAGGAACTGCTACAGAAGGGTCAGTCAGGGAATTGCTTCATGTTGGTGCTTGTGCATACTGCAATATTTTATTGTAGGGGTCACTTGGCTGAATGCTTCATTTTGGTGCACGTTCATACCAGCAACTGCTACTGAAGGGTTGTGTGGGGAAATAAATCATTCTGGTGCTTCCATTGTTACTGGGTGATAATGAAGGCTTCAAGCTTATATCTCTGATTATGCAATGTTGAAGGCTTAATGGCTGGCAATGACAGCAGTCAACAATGAGAGCCTTTTACAAGCAATAGTAGTATATTGGTGATTATGGAGCCTGAGATGATGGTCACAGTGACTTGGACAGCCTATGCTTCTGAAGCACTCAGTGTAAGAAATGCCCAAATGATGCATGTTAGAAGACACAAACTGTACGAGTTTAAAAAAAAAATGGGAACTCATTTTGGTGCACTTCCCATACAGGGATACCATCCACAGGTACAAGAACACCCTCATTAGCAAAGGCAACTTAACATTTTCAGAACAGCCTTAAGAGAGGGCACTACAGAGAAGTACAATGTGCTCCATTTTACTGTAGTGCACAATGCCCCCCAAACTGAAAATCCCAAATCTTAAATATAAACTTCAAAACATCTACCTTGATAAGTAACAGAAAATTATATATTGAAGCCCCTCTTCCAAATTAAATACTTCTTGGGGCAATGTAGCAATTGCCTCATGTACACTTGGCAACCCTCTCCTCCTACCACCCAAGACTACAACCTGTGAGAGATGCACTTATATAGCCAAACTCTCTCCAACCAAGACTGGACTAGACAGTCAAGAGGAGAAGGTAAACACCACTTGCACCACCTAAACCCACACATAGTAACACAAAACACACACCTACATTTCCAGAGGCTCTCAATAAAAATCTGCCCAAACAACAGAGACCTCCAAAGCTGAAATGCAAGCAACCACCACCTCCCAACACTACCCAGACGACGCATAGCCTACAAAATCAAAGTGCCTCTCAACCTCAGCCCATAAGGCAAAAACAACGTACACAACACTACAGTCAGGCACACTGACGTCCCTCTCACCAGGCTAAACAAGGAGAATGTTACTGTCAACTGCCTGTTGGGTGCCAGGATCCGCCATACAATGCACACACTCAGGTCACTCCACAACAAGTACAAATATGACTCTGTCATTGTCCATGTTGGAGTGAATGACCAGAGACGTACCTCCCTGGACTAAATGAAAAGAGACGTGGAGGAGCTCTCTGACCATGTGGCCCAGGCAGATATGACACTAGCCCTGAGTAGCATCCTGCCATCACCCAGAATGATACTACAGTACAAGGACAAAATGATTGACTTCAACAATCAGGGAATTGCTTCATGTTGGTGCTTGTGGATACTGCAACATTTTATTGTAGAGGTCACTTGGCTGAATGCTTCATTTTGGTGCATGCTCATACCAGCAACTGCTACTGAAGGGTCGTGTGAGGAAATAAATCATTCTGGTGCTTGTGCATACTGCTACATTTCATTGTAGGGTCACTTGTGTGAATGAACCAATTTGCTGATTGCACATACTGGGAACTGTTACAGAAGGGTATTTCATAGAAATGCTTCATGGTGGTGCTTGTGCATTCTTCAGCTTTGTATTATAGGGGTTCACTTGGGTGAATGCTTTATATTGGTGCGACTGTTACTGAAGGGTCATTTGGAGGAATATTTCATTCTGGTGGTTAATCCAAACGATCAGTGAATGATTATTCTGACCATTTCATGCCAGTGTTAGAAATAATGTGATGGATTTTACCCTTTGCTATACTGGCCATTATTAGCATAATAAAAATGGCTCCATTTTAAATGTTAGTACACAACAAAATATGCATTTAAATTAGTTTTTACACAGACAAAATGTATTTAAAAGGGTGACTGGAGTTGGTCAGAGCAGGGGACTCCATAATTGGTAAGGCTGCATGTGGGAATGTGTCAACAGTTCTGGACAAGTTTTTGGTGGTGGTGTGGATAACACTTTACCAGGATGGTATGCCTTATAAATACATGTTATTACTTGTACTCTAATTCCAGCATGGAGCAACCATATATTGTGGCAATATTTGGCTTTGTCAGTCATGCCTAGAATTTTGGTGATATGAAGGGCTTAGTAAGATATAACTGCTGTACTACTTTGAATTACTCTGGTCTTTGTCCTAACAGATGGTAATGACTCAGTCTTATATTACACGTGTACCAGGAATATAATGAATGTCTACTTAACGGGTAATAAGCAGCAATTTTCCACCTGCACATTAGGGGGTTCATTTCAGTGAATATTTCATTTTGGTGCTTGTACATACCAGGAAATGTTACTGAAACGTTGTTTTGGGGCATGTATACCTGGACATACTACAGAGGATGTTGCATGGGGAAATAATTCATTGTGTATCAGGAAGTGCTTATGCATACATGGTCGGACTGCTGAAGTGACCACTGGGCAAAATAGTTTATTGTGTCGTTTTGATGCTTGTGCATACATAATGCAAACAACTGGAGGGGTTACTGGGGAAACATAGAAATTAAGTCTGCAAATTACATATGGTTACGTTACTTAGAATACAACACATAAATGTAATTACAGTGTAATAAGCCAGCATATGACATCAAATACACCACTGACTAATTAATAGTATAATGTAAAGTAAGCAGACAAGAAATCACTTTTGCTTGTATTATTCTATTTGTGATTATACTCGGTAGTTGCCTGAGTGAGATAAAGGTTACTTGCTGACTACTACCAGCATGGAGCTTCCATATATTTTGTGCATTTTTCCTGGCTTTGTCAGTCATCTGTGGAATTTAGGTGGACAGAAGGGCTCAGTAATATATACAGATGACGAGTCTGTGTTACATAACAGCTGGACAAGGTAATATAATGAATGCATACTGAACAGTTTTATGTGCAGCAGTTATCACCTGGTCTGAGCATGCATACATTTGCAGTAATGAAATGCAGGTCATTATCACATCAACAATAAGAACACTTACAGAATATCACTTGAGTCATTATCACTTTTCTGGTAAAACTGTCAGCAGCTGTCACTGTTATTCACATAAATAGACGTCATTATAACATTGATGAATGCACATGCCAGATTTGGGATTCTGTCTGCATGGAGTCATTTCAAGCCAACCCCTACCCACAGCAGTTTCTTTCTTTCATTTTGACAATTTTAGAGGCAGTAAAGTCCCCATTGTGGTTATATGCTTCATATTCTTGTGAACTACTGCAATTGAGCATCATATCATGTAGTAATTTTCTGTATCACACAGTCACTATATAGTTTTCTTGTGTGTTGCTTTTCCAGTGTTTCTGCAGGTACATAACATCAGAATGTCATATACTGTTGTTTTTTTCCGGTGTAATTTCAAGTGGAAAGTAATATGTCCTACAACGAAGATGCCATCTGTGGAGGAGAAAGCAAGCAGCATTTACCTGTTGGGTGAAGAAACAGACTCTGATGGTTGCAGCAGTGGTTTAGACACAGGTATGTACCTTGGGACACCACGTAATGCCAACCAGAGTGAGGATGACACAGATGATGAGATTCCACTTGCACGTATGAGTGAGAAGGCCATTGCCTGTGATACGGATGATGCCCCTGTGCCAGCCATTCCTGACAGACCTATGGCACTGGTGCACTTGGAAGACTCTACAACTAATGCTACTGATATACATATATGTGCAGTCTTCCAATACATCTCTCAAACATCAGTAGTAACCTGTTTGCATTTCTTTCCTAAGCAGGTGCACCCCCTTGTGACAGTGACATGGCTTCACGAGCAGGAGAATGACAAGTGAGAGTGTGGGTGTGTGGCCATTTCTACATTCACTGGGCTGCCAGCCATGCCTTCAGAAGTGAAAACCACTGCAACTTGAGCTTCTCCGCATCTAGTGTGAAGGTATACTGGATTGCAAGAAGAGGTATGCATTGGAGCGGACTCCTGCGGTTGTTAGAAGAGAAGTGTTCGATCTACCCCGAGCCTGACATTCTTATGCAGTACGTTGGAGGGAATGATGTCATCACTCACCCACTCAGAAGGCTACGGTTTGAAATCAGAACAATTTTTGAACACCTGCAGTCATGGTGGCTACGTTGTCATTTTGTGTGGTATGACATAATTCCTCGCCAGATATGGAAAACAGCAAACCGTCAACGGGCAGCGCACAAGGCTGGAGGTTTACAGAATGGGTTCATGCATGGCTTGATGCACATGATCGGTGGCTCAACAATCTGCCATGGCAGAAGCAATGGTGTTACCTAACTGAGGATGGCACTGCATTGTTCTTGACTGACCTCCACAATGGTGTGATGACAGCTATGCACAACATATTGGTAACATGCAGCTAGTGAGAATAAATGGACAACAGCCATGACCAAGTAGGACCAGTATGGTAAGAAACTCTACTGTTATATTTTATGAATGCTGTTGTCACTACTGATGACACAGGAAAAGAAATTGTAGGGAACTTGTGCACATGCTGAGTAACACTACATTTTCAGATTGTCAAAGAACCATCTGTATGCTGTGTGCAGGTAGAGATAACCGTTTGATTATGAATTGTGTTATGTAAATTAGATTTTTCTTAGTTTGGCAAATAACTGGTAGGGAGATGGTGAACATGCTGAGTAAGAACAAATGTTTGAGGAGAGTACCACATACAAGAGACTATGTAAATAACCATCCTAAAGACATATCACAGTTTGATTACAATTATGGTTATGAGAGTTACGATTTCTTTTCCTATTGTGCTAAATAACTTTGTCAGGGAACATATTACCAAGGTACTACTTCATTTTGAAGGAAGTATTATTAGTTACAGGACGGAAAAAGAACTGTCTGTATGCTGGACAAATGTACAGCTATCACATTATGTTTAGGACTTCGGTTATGAGAATTATGATATTGTTTCATACTTGGTGAACACCTTTGTCAGGGAACATGTCAGCATGCTCAGTAGCTCATTTTAAAGACAGTATTAGTATTTGCAAGATATAAAAAGAACTGTATCTGTATGCCGTACACATGTCCAGATATCACAGTTTGTTTGGAACCATGGTTATGAGAGTTATATTTTTTCATATTTTGCTAAATAACTTTATCAGGGAACATGTCCTAAGGGTAAGTAATACCTCATTTTGAAGGCAGTATTAGTAGTTACAGGACAGAAAAAGAACTATCTGTATGCAGGACAATTGTACAGACATATTTTGTTTAGGACATTGGTTATGGAAATTATGATTTTTTTCATATTTTGGTAAATAAGTTTTATATGGAGCATGTAATTGTGCCCCATGTTATACATCATTTTGAAGATAGTGTTAGTCCTTACAACATGATAAAAGAACTGCATCTGTATTCTGTACACATGTACTGATATCACACTTTATTTAGGACTAAGTTTATGGAAATTATGATTTTTTAATATTTTGGTAAATAACTTTGCTAGGGAGCATGAAACTGTGCCAACTGATACCTCATTTTGAAGACAGTATTATTCCTTACAACATGATAAAATAACTGTGTCTGAATGCTGTACATATATACAGATATCAAAGTTTGTTTAGGAATAAGGTTATGAAAATTATGATTTTTTTTTTCATATTTTGGTAAATAAATTTGTAAGGGAGCATGACAATGTGCTAAGTAATACATCATTTTGAAGACAGGATTAATAGTTACAACAGAGTAAAAAAATGTGTCTGTATGCTGTACACATGCACAGATATCACAGTTTGTTTAATCTTGTAGGATTATGAAAATTATATATTTGCAATATTTCTCATTCTTATGCCCATATCTTTGCAAGGGAGCATGATGACGACACAAATGAGGCATCATTTTGAAGCTGACATTGAGCCACACAACTTGTACACTGACATGTAGTCTCTGTCTGTTACAGGTGATGAGATATTATGCTTTATTTATCAATTATGAGAAATATAATATTAATCATATTTCTGTGAATATCTCCATAACGGAGCATCACACAGTAATGCTTAAGGTATCATTTTAAAGCTAACATTCATACAAAGTGATTACAAATTGTATGGGTCTACATGGCACATTTACCAAGACATTGTGATTTGTTGTACCAAAAGGGTAAAAAATATGCACAATATTAGCATTCCTTGGCAAATATTTAATAATGACTTACATACAGATGATCAGCATTTACACTGTTAGAAAGGTCAGTGTCTGCTGAACAACTTTCACATTTACATTTTTAGTCTAGCTCTAATGGTTAAAGAGTTATGAACATTTGTTTTCTGTATGGTATTACAAATGGATTATCTGAAAATAAGCTCAGGCTGCACTGCTGTTCCTATGGTGGAAGTAAGCAGGCAGCATTTTCTGAGCTGCTCCGGAGTGAATGAGCCCAATACCCTAATACTGGGAGATTTTAACTACCCCACCATCAACTGGGAAAACTACTTATGTACTAACTCATCTGCCCAACGTTTTCTGGAATTCATCAATTCCAACGCCGTGGATCAGCTTGTCCATACCTCTACCAGGGACAGCAACATCCTCATTACCAATATGGGTAACAGATGCTCCACGCCAAAGGTCAACTCCTCCCTGGTTAGGTCCGACCACAAGCTAATCACCCTAGACATCCATATCCCGCCCCCACCCCCATTAAGGAAACCACCGTAAACAATTTCTCCAAAGCCAACTTCATTCTTAAGTCAGAAGTGGCCAAGTTCACGTCTCCCACACAGATGGAAAATAAAGACACGACTGGTGAATCATATACAAAAGCACTATATAAGAACATACACGAGTGCATGGACCATGCCATCCCCAACAGAACCAAGATGCTATCCTCCAAAAAAAGGAACCCAATCTGGTGGTCCCCTGCCATAAACAAACTCTACAACAGAAGAAAGAAACTGTTGCAAAAAAGAGTAAAGTCCCATAATTGCAGAAACTCCCTGATCAGCCTCAGCAAGAAGCTGAGATCTCTCATAAAATTCTCCAAAGCTAGTTACGAAAATAAAATCGGCATGGATTCTAAAGACATCCACAAAGCTTTCTACAGCTATGTCAAGAATCTCAACGGCAACACTAAGATCTGCTCGTAACTACAGCACAATGGCACTACATTTACCAAACCAACTGATAATTGCCAACATCCTGGCAGACAGGTTCAGTGCAAACTTTACCCTCAGCCTCACCTCCTGAAGGGCCCATCTCCATACCGGAAGATTGCAAAGCCCCTGTAATCACGGATGCACAGGTAAAGTCCACACTCTCCAAAGCCAAGAACACAGCATCCATAGGACCAGACAACATCCCAGGCTGCAGGGATGTTGCATTCTGCATGAACTACAGAACGAACCGGCACGCCACCTAAGTACCATGTTCAACCATAGCTTCACTTCAGGCTTTGTGCCTATGGAATGGGGCACAGCAATGGTTATCCCACTCCACAAAGGGGGTGCCACCACTAACCCCGGGAACTACCGTCCCATTAGCCTGACGAGCCTGTTCTGCAAGGCCATGGAACACATCATCCTGGAGCTTATAAACAGACACATAGGTAACCTCCAAACCCTGGACCCCACTCAGTTTGGGTTTGTAAAAGGTAGATCATGCCTCCTAAACCTGATTGACATCTTTGAAGTAGTCACCAGAGCTGTAGACGAGGGTAAGGTGGTGCACACAGCCTATCTTGACCTCGCCAAGGCTTTTGACACCATCCTCCACTCTCGTATTATAGATAACCTCACTGGACAAGGCATAAATCCATATGTCACAAGATGGGTGGCCAACTGGCAGAACCCACAAAGTGAAAGTAGCAGACTCCAAATCTGACTTCAGATCAGTGACAAGCGGAGTACCACAGGGTTCGGTCCTGGGTCCTCTCCTGTTCAGTATCTACTTCTCTGAAGTCCAGGCTAATACAGCTGGTCTCTGGCTAACGAAATTCGCAGACAACTGCAAACTAGGAGCCATAATAGATTAGCCTAAGGATGTGGACATTCTACAAAGAGGCCTCACTGAGACTGATGCTTGGTGGCAAAGGCATGGCCTAAAGCTCAATACTGACAAGTGCATTGTCATCCACTTTGGGAAAAACACTGTTTCCATGAACTACCACATAGGCGGTAGCCTACTAAACACCAAAAGTGTGATAAGACACCTTGGGACACAGGTGGACAGTAGTCTCTCCTTTGATAATCACGTCGCCACAGTAGTCAGGAAATCCTTCTATGTGGCACACCTCATCATAAAGGGGTTCTCCTCCAGAAAAAGAGAGGTCATCGTTCCTCTCTATTCATCCCTCATCAGACCCATTATAGAGTACAATGCCTCATTTGGCATGCACCTCGCAAGACATCTGCAACAACTAGAAAGGCCACAGAAATACCTCAATAGGAGGATTACCGGCCTCAAACAGATGCCATATGCAGACCGTCTCGAAAAACTCCAGCTCTACTCAGTCGCATATCACCTACTCAGAGGCGACCTCTGCCTAACACACAAAGCCATGTCTAACCCAGATCTGATGGACATGCTACATTTAAAGAAATCCCAATCTCTCCAAGCCACACGCTCCAGGGACCTAAACCTTGTCACCAAAATAAACAAAAAACAAAAGCAAAGAACATGCTGGAGGGATAGACTCCTGTCCCAGAGACTTCTCATGCTCTGGAACAGGCTACCCACCTATGTCGAGCAGAACTCATCATTAGCCGTCTTTAAGAGAAATCTTGACAACTGGATAGGAAACAGGAAATTTACCCTGGGGATCACTGCTGTGGCGCTGCTCGACAGGGGCACAGGAAAATAATTTTCTTGGGTAGTGAAAGCCAGGGAACCTCATTTGGCTAAGCTTACATAGGCCCTAGGGCCGATAGCCTAGTACATACCTATGAACATATAACAATAAGAAAAACAAATCTATTGCTTTAACAAAACAGAGACAACTATACTTTAATTCATTAATACCTATGTGGATGTGGAATGTGACACCTCTAGCAGTCTATACACATCTTGCATTCCTGTGTATTTTCTGAAAAATAAACTTAAAAAGCATAGGATAAACAAATTTAAATATTTTGTGAAAATTAAAGGCTAGTAAAACTGTACAAATAGCAATGTTATCAGTAAGTGATATTTGTTACAGTAATAAGTTGGTGAATTCATAGTCTTTTCCATAAATGCTGTAATATATCATAATACACACAAATCACAAATTATATTTCTGTAAACTTTAAATTTTCATATCTTGAAAATTGCACAACCTAGACATGTGTAGTTTGAACGTTTTAACCAGAGATGCACCTTCATATGACAAGAAATTCCTCTAAAAGTGCATGTTTACCAAGATATATAGAAATGTGAAAACATATATTTAATTGTATGATTAGCAAAATAAATAATGCTTGGATAGCTCTCAAGACATGCAACTTAGAGTGCAAATATCGAAGACCATTTTCTTCAACAACATCTAAAGTTTCACTTTATGTCATGCAACAGTTTGTAAGTCGCTCGTTTTTTGAAGTATTAAGTAAATATGGAAATACTGCTTATATTAACAAGTACTAGCAAGCAACTAGCAATATGTCCAGTACAGAGTGATATAAATCAGTATTTTCAGTGAATTATCCCGTCTCCCACAATGTTTTACACCACATACCTCAATAACATGTAGGTTTCTCAGTTATGAAAATATGAATGTAAATTTGAAAATATGAATACCTGGCAAAAATTAAACTCTCCACTGCAGGACATCCTAGATTAACAATCTTAGTGTCATTTTGTTAACTTCTTGCCCTTTCTAATACTGCCTATTATTAGTATTAGTAAGTCACTTAGTTAAAGAAGCCAGACCCCAAAAAGTTCTGGATGTCATAAGGCGGTATATGGGTGTGAACTGGAAGTATACAAAAAAGGAGTTTTAGGCTTGAGTGAGTTAAATAAAACACTACCACACTTGGACAAACCACAATACATACAAGCAAGGTAAAGGACCTCACAATGCTGCAAACTACCACATGGAACACAGTACATGATACCTTGTATGATAAAGTCCATATGTACTACACAATGATGCTGAGGTAGTGAAACTGCATAACAGTTCTTTCTGGATATAACATTACATGTTGAGAAAATATTGCATACACTCTCTATCAAAACTGTACTTATATACTTTTGAATAGCACCTTCTTTAGCAGCTCTCTGGCTTCTTGTGTGAGGTAGGGAGGAAGATTCAACTTGCACTTCAGAATCTTGTCAATGGTTTTCTTTCGGTTTTCACCTGTAAATGGAGGCTGAAAAAGGCAATGCATTAAAAAAGGCAGGCCAGGTTACCACAAAAGTCAAAATATTCTCCAATAATCAACTTGTTTTGTTCTTTTTGAGCTCTATATTATTTGCTGGGTGACCACAGAGCATATCCTGAGTAACTGGTGCATCCAGTGACTGTTTTAATATCTAGTGGATAATGCCCACTCCACAAAGGGGTTGCCACCACTAAACCCTCAGAACTACCGTCCCATTAGCCTGACGAGCCTGTTCTGCAAGGCCATGGAATGCATCATCCTGGAGCTTATAAATAAACACATAGGTAACCTCCAAACTTCTGAGCTACACATGCTTTGATAAGACCACACCCAGCATAACTGACCTAGTAGATGCAACTCAGCACTGTAAGCATATTTCAATGCCTGGTCACAAATGCTATCAGTTGTGTTACTTAATTTCTGCAATTTATCTTTACTGCCAGCATCTGTTAGTTGCCACACGTATCCCTGCATTTGCCCTTGTACAAAATTTTGATAAGTTCAAGTTTGAGTGTTTAAGAACAAACTGCTTTACAAAAGTTTAAAAGTTAAAATACAAAACCAAGTATACAATGCATTATAAGAAACAGACTTCCAAATAAAACAGCAGACATACAAAACAGCAGAATAAAATACAAATGAACTTAACTCAAGTGATCATATGGGCCATTTAACTGGCTGATCTTACAGCTACTGGGCACCAACATCTTGATACCTTGTCATGCAACCTCAATCCCTTGCAAAAGGTAATGTGGCTAAAGGGACATGTTTTTCTTTGCAATGTTAAGAAGGAGATAAGAGACATGATTATCTGTTTTACGGCTCTAATAAAGAAAATATCTATCAGCTTGGGTTCAATATAGCTCACCTATTTTTTTTTCTGGAACTGAAAACTTGAATCCAGCTGCTGTTTTTCATGACATCAGGGAAAGGATGAAAGAGGAAGGTACTCCAGTTTGATTGTGGAGAGCATATCATCTTCATACACATCTTCAATGAGGAAGCAGGCCCAAAATACCTCTTCCGTGTATTTTCCAGTTTCAGCAAATATATATACTGGAGGCAAACCATGGGACTAAAAGATGCATCCTCACAACCTGAGTTAGAAGGCTAAGATTTGTTCTGCTTCACACAACACTTCATTGGGGATACTGTGATAGATTTGTGTTTCTGTTTACCTGTACAGCCTTCACTGTTACCAGCAAAGGCTCTCTAGCTTAAAAATGAAAACTAGAAGTACACTGTACTGGGCGGAAACCAATGAAGGCTGCTGCTGTTGCTGTGCTAAAGCCACTTGTTGAATGACTTAAATATATCCTTCAGCAAACAATTTGTAATCACTTACTGGAGACAGGACATGAATGTTCATGTGTGCCCGAGGCACACAACCTCAAAGATTAAAAGAATTGTTTCTCCACAATAAAACATGCTGAAATTGGCTAAGAATTCCTACACCTGCAACATTCTTGCAGGATCCAAAGATATTGATATTGGTGCTTTTTTTCTTTTTTGAAGTATAAGTATCAAAGACTTAAAGACTGCTCACTTCTTAATGAATTGCTTCAAGATCCAAGCTTCAGAAGCTAAAGTGATGGTGCCCTTCTCTGTTGAGATAATGTGGAATATTTTTTTTAGTAATTTCAACAACTGCCTTTTATGAATTCTCGAGATTTTTCAGTTTCTTAGATTGGCATTTCCTTTCCTCTTTCTTCTCACTTCCTCTCTTTTCTTTTTACTCCTGAAAACTGAACTTTTTTTTTTTTTTTTTTTTTAAAAGACTTCAAACATTTCTCAGACACAATGAGGGCATTTTAATAAATTTTTTTGGCAAATACTGCAAGAAAGCACAGTTGTGTATACTTACCATAAATGTACATGTTCGAGTGTATTCACTGTTGCAGTCATCACATTTAGGTTATCTGCCTGCAGTTAGCCCTCAGCCGGGCTGAATACCAGAGTCTTTGGATTTCCGCATCGGTTGCTGTCGCTTCTTCCATGACGTCAGGTCGTCAGGGGTATAAAACATGCAGCAGACGCCATTACATCAGTTTTTCTTGCTCCAGATGTCAGGTGCCCCCACAATAGGAAGCAATTATATGGTATGGAACACCCCCAGCAAAAAGCAAATACACATGATATAATATATGCCAGACAAGGAGGAAAGGTAAAAGTCAACAGAAGTCAGGGGGCTGGAGGGAAAGTAACCAGGACTGCAACAGTGAATACACTTGAACATCTACATTTATGGTAAGTGTACACAAATGTACTATGTTCTTCGTGTTTTACTGTTGCAGTCATCATATTTGGGTTGATTCCCAAAGCTAAGGAAGGGTGGAGGTAGTTAAAGAGTATTAGGGCTAGCAATAAGGCCCTGTAAGACTGCAGTGGCAAATCCATCTCTGGATTTAGAAAAGATAGGCAGGTGGTAATGCTTGGTGAAAGTATGTACAGAGCTCCAGGTTGCAGCTTCCAGGATGTCCCTGGTAGGGACTCCTCTGAGAAATGCAGTAGAGGTAGATGCAGTCCTGGTGGAATGTGTTCTTATCCCCTGTGGGGTAGGTTTTCCATGGTGTTTGTAGCAGAAATGGATGCAATGTGCTATCCACTTGGAAATGGTTTGCTTTGAAATGGCCTTCCCCTCTGCCCCTGCAGCAAAGCTAACTAGCAGCTGGTCAGATTTTCTGAGAGGCTTAGTCCTGTCCAAACAGAATCTAAGCTGTCCGTGTACATCAAGAGAATGCAGTATCCTTTCCCCTTTATTCTGAGGATTAGGGAAAAAAGTAGGCAAATGCATGGACTGGTTTAGAGCCACACTAGACATCACCTTGGGCTTAAAGGATGGATTAGTCCTGAGGGGAAACTCTGTCCGCATGGAAGATAATGAAGGGTTCCACTGCCATGAGGGCCTGCAGTTCAGACACTCTTCTTTCTGAAGTGATGGCTAGAAGTAAAGCTGTTGTCCAAGAAAGGATTTTCAACTTTGCTGTAGCAGCTAGTTCAAAGGGGGAAGAATGAGTTTTTCCAATACAAAATTAAGGTCCCAGGCTGGAGTGGAGGGTCTTAAACGTTTGGCCCCTCTAAGGAATTTTTTTAGCAGGGGATGAGAGAAGAGGGGTGGCTCAGTATTATAATGTGCTGATATAGCAGAGGCATGAATCTTAATTGAAGAGAAAGATAGGCCCTTGTGGAGCATTTCTGTTAAATAATCTAGAATATGAGATAAGCTAGGCACCGTTTGCTCATCCCCTGAGCCTGGCTCCAGGAACAGTATCTTTTCCACTTTTCTGAATTGGATTTTCTAGTACTAGGCCCTCCTTGTCTCAAGAATGACATCCAACACCTGCTTACTGAGAGTTGCTGGAGGTGAGGTCAGGAAATTAGCCAGGCTGCAAGGTTCAGGGTTTGAAGCTGAGGGTGCAGAATCTGGCCTGCCTGCTGGGACAGCAGGGTAGGGGTCTGAGGCAGGTGCCAAGGTTGCAGCACTGTCAGACTGCGCAAAAGGAGGTTCCCAGTGCTAGTGTGGCTAGTCTGGTGCAATCAGTATTGTCCTTGGCTTGTCCTGTTTGATCTTTAGTAGAACCTTCAAGAGGAGAGGCAGAGGGGGAAAGGCATAAACTGAGAGGCTTTCCCAGGTAAAAGACAGGGCATCCACTTTCCAAGTTTAACTGTGGGGAGTTCTGGTGCAGAATTTGTTCAATTGGTAGTTCTGAGGGGAGGCAAACAGGTTTACCTCTGGTGTCCCCCATTTGTTCCCCAAGAGCTTGAATATTTTGTGTTCCAGTTTCCCTTTGTGTGGGTCCTTGAGATTGCTGCTTAAGTCATCTGCCAGTGAATTTAGTTTGCCTGGCAGGAATTGAGCTTGTAGGTTCACTTGGTAGCTCAAGGCTGTGTTCCACAGAGCCATGGCTAGTCTGCAGAGTGGATAGGAATGGGTTCCCCCTGCCTGTTTATGAATTGTCCTGAAAGAATAAGGTCTTTGAAGGCTGTCAGAGCATTCTTTACAGCTAACATTTCGTTTTGATTGATATGCAGGTGCATCTGTTTTGGGTTCCATTTGCCCTAAATGCATTGCCTTGCCATGTGAGACCTCATGCATAGTCTGATGCATCTGTCGTTAGGGTTTGGGCGGCAGGGGGTAGAGTGAAAGGGAGTCCCTTGTTGTGGGAGCAGGCCTCTGCCCACCAAAGGAACTCTGCCCTTAGACAAGGAATGATAGGAATCATTGTTTCCAGGTCCTGAGAATATTGACACCATAGACTTTTTAGATACCATTGAAGTTTCCTCATATGCAGTCTTGCATATGGAATTAACAGAATGCAAGAGACCATGAACCCCAAGACTTGCAGGATTTTCCTTGCAGATAGCTGGGTTTTTGTGGCCAGTAGTTTGAAGTAGGTTGTCAAATGAACTTGTTTCTCTGGAGTAAGGAATGCCATCTGGGAAGTTGTGTTCAAGCTTGCTCCCAGGAATACAATCTGTTGGCAGGGTAATAGGTGTGATTTCTTCTCATTGATGGTGCATCCCAGTGAAGTTAGAAGTTTCTTTACAAATGCCAGGTGCTGTAATAGCAAGGTCTGTCTCTCTGCCTGAATCAGGCAATCATCCAAGTATGGGTAAATCTGAATATTTCTCTGCCTGCAAAATGCAATGGCAGGAGCTGAGCACTTTGTGAATACCCTGAGCACAGCAGATAAGCCAAAGGGAAGTGAAGAGAACTGATAGTGCATGGAGTCTTTCCTGAAGCGTAGGAATTTTCTGCAGGATTCCCTTATTGGGATGTGCAGGTAAGCTTCTTTTAAGTCTAGAGTTGCCAGCCAGGCATCCTTAGCTAGCATAGGAAGAAGATGCTGAAGAGTTGGCATTTTGAATTTTGGAACCACCAGAAAGGTGTTGAGAATAGAAAGGTCCAGGAGAGGGCGCCAGGAGTTTTCTTTTCTGAGAACCAGGAACAGTCTTGAATAAAAACCTTGTCCCCTTTGTTCTGCTGGGGCAGGTTGAATAGCCTTGATACTGAGAAGAGAGAGAGAGCACTTGTTTTTGGGCCTCCGCCCACTGGTATGGGGGGAGCTCTGGACATCCACTTGGGGTTGGGAGTGAGTGGAAGTGGAATCTGTATCCTAGGGAAACTATGTTTAAAACTCATTTGTCTTGGGTAATGAGTTCCCAGTTTTTTGCATGCAGGGCGAGCTTTCGTCCTAAGGGAGCAAGTAGTTGAGCAAGGCTTGGTAGAGTTAAAGATTAGTCATTGTGTCATTTTTCCATAGGGGTGTGGCTTACTACTCCCTGCTTTGGAAGTGGGGGCCCCCACTGCTTATATCTGTGTATAGCCTGAGACTGAAGTCTTGGTGGTCTGCTGCTCCTGGGTTTGGACTGAGAAGGCCTGGAAGGGACTAGAAATGACCAGTTCTTTGAAGGCCAATGCCTACTGAATCTAGGTGGCTGTACATGTAAGAAATATTTAACAGTTTGCATAGATTTAGCTTTTTCCTCCATCCTTTTGAGGACTTCTGCTTAGTTGCCAAAAAGGCGCTCTTGGTGTAAGGGTGCATCCAGTAATTTAGCTTTAACATGATCTGGCAAGTTTTGTTCCTTAAGCCAAGCATGCCTTCTAAGTACAGACCCAGTGACAGCAGCCCTACAAGATGCTTCTAAAGCATCAAAACCACATTGCAAAGTTTGTTTACCTACTTGGTCAGCAGAATGCATTAACTCTTGTAAATCTGTGTGTTCAGCACAGTCAGGAATCAACATCATTTTCTGTTTAATTAAACCCATAATATGTTGCTGATATGAAACTGGCAATTTAAAGCCCTAATGGCCAAAGTAGCAAAGGTATATACCTTCTTACCCCATCTGTCTAAAGCTCTAGAATCCCTATCAGAAGGGGTAGGATTTTTGGCAGTAGTAGCCTTAATGTCTTTTGGTCCTTGGGAAATGGTCTCTGGATCCGGAGTAGGATTCTTGAAAAGGAATTTGTGAGAGTCAGGTACTCTGTAGTACCTGTCAGGTTTCCTGGGAGCTGGAGGCAAAGTGTCTGGGGTAAGGCTGGATTCCAAGAGAACACAGGAGGGACAGCTAGAGGCCTGTGCTGAGGCAGGTTTAAAAATTCCCTAAGTCTCTTTTTGAACTGAGAATAGTCCTGACTTTCCCAACGGAAATGCTCCCTAAGGGTATGCAAGGTTTCACCAAAAGAAAAATCTTCTGGAGGGGAAGCAGAGGGAATGAAATCCTCTGCATCAGAATCCTCATAAGTAGATAAGGGTAAATCCTGGTAGTCAGAAGGAACAGATATATCAGATTCCTGATCAGAAAGAAAATCAGTTTTAGGCCTCTTAGAGGGGGAGGCAGGCTTCCCCTAATTAAGGTAATAAGGTTTTCAGCCATTCTAATCATTTGTTTTTGAGGCATATGGGCCTGAGAATGCGCTTTTTTGGTTTTCTAGGCTTAGTGTGAGATTTAGGCCTGAGGAATTCAGAATTCTTAGCTTGAAACGAAGGCGTTGGTTTGATATGAAATCGGTAGGCCTGAATACACCCTCAGAAGCCGCTGCCTGCACAACGGCTCTGGACTCATGCAAGGTACAGACATCCACAGGTTCCATAGTCGAAGAAGCATCTCGTGGCATACCAGACTCTGAATGGGTCTTAGTAGAGGCCTGCAAATCTGTGGTAGTGGATATCAGGGGCCGCGAAAGCGCCTCACTGAGTACCAGCAGACTGGTGACTAGCTTATCGGAAGCATCCTCAGTTTTGGACCTATGTGGTCTGTCTCTGTCTTTATCCTTACGTTTTTTCGGAAGATCGGTAGTCGGATGGCTTAACGAAGCCATTTCGGAGTATGGAGATAGAGAACGAAAGTATTTAGCTACAAAAAGAGCCAGACATCTAATAGTTCGGGCGTTGAACAAGGCACAAAACCGACAGCGAGGGATGTCGTGGTCTGGGCCTAAACAGGTGACGCAGTAAGAATGAAAATCTCTATGAGGTATTTGCTTTGCACAGGCAAGACAATTGTTAATTTTTTCTGACATCAGTTAGAGCAAGAAAAAAGGATCCCCAATGGGGTACTTATCTTTTTGAAGACTTCAGGTCTGAAACTCGAAAAAGAAAATTTCAGGAGTTGGCCGACCGGCACTTTTGAACTGCTTATGCTTCGGGCACCGCACGGCAAGAAAGACTGATGTAATGGTGTCGGCTGCATGTTTTATACCCCTGACGACCTGACGTCATGGAAGAAGCAACAGCATCCAATGCAGAAATCCAAAGACTCTGGTATTCAGGCCAGCTGAGGGCTACCTGCAGGCAGATAACCAAAATAAACACGAAGAAAGTACAGTTGTGTACACTTACCATAAATGTAGATGTTCAAGTGTATTCACTGTTGCAGTCATTACATTTGGGTTATCTGCCTGCAGGTAGCCCCCAGTCGGCCTGATTAACAAAGTCTTGGGTCTGCGTTGGTTGCTGTCTCTTCTTCTGTGATGTCAGGTTGTCAGGGGTATAAAACATGCAGCCGACGTCATTACATCAGTTTTTCTTGACCCATATGTCAGGTGCCCCCCTAATGGGAAGTAATTCAATCTATAAATATACAAGGTTATACCTCAAACAAAAAAGAAAATACACCAAAAAGCTTTTAAGCATTGAAAAGGAGAGAAGAGGTATAGTCAAATGAAGTCAGGGGGCTGGAGGGAGGGTAACCAGGACTGCAACAGTGAATACACTCGAACATCTACATTTATGGTAAGTGTACACAACTGTACTATGTTCTTCGTGTTTCACTGTTGCAGTCATTACATTTGGGTAGAGTCCCAAAGCTAAGGATGGGAGGAGGAATTTAGATAGCATTAGGACCAGCTATAAGGCCCTACAAAACTGCAGTGGCAAAGCCAGCTCTGGATTTAGAGAAAATTGGCAAATGGTAATGCTTGGTGAAAGTATGTACAGAACTCCAGGTAGCAGCTTCTAGGATGTCCCTGGTAGGTACACCTCTGAGAAAGGCTGTAGAGGTAGATGCAGCCCTGCTTGAGTGGGATCTGATCCCCTGTGGGATAGGTTTTTCCATGGTGCTTATAGGAAAAATGAATGCAATGGCATATCCATTTGGAGATAGTTCGCTTTGAAATAGCCATCCCCTCTATCCCTGCAGCAAATGCCACCAGCAGCTGTTCAGATTTCCTTTGAGGTTTAGACCTGTCCCAGTAGAATCTAAGTTGTCTGTGCACATCTAAGGAATGCAGTATCTGTTTCCCTTTGTTCTGTGGAAAAGGAAAGAAGGCAGGCAAATGAATGGACTGATTAAAGGCCACACTGGATACCACCTTTGGCATGAAAGAGGGACTGGTCCTGAAGGACACCCTGTCCGCATGAAAGATGATGAAAGGCTCCACTGCCATAAGGGTCTGTAATTCAGATATCCTTCTTGCTGAAGTGATGGCTAAAAGGGAAGCTGTTTTCCAAGAAAGGAATTTTAAATCTGCAGTAGCAGCTGGCTCGAAAGGAGGAAGGGTGAGTTTCTCCAATACAAAGTTAAGATCCCAGGCTGGAGTTGGAGCTCTCCTGGGTGGTCTTAGATTTTTGGCCCCTCTGAGGAAATGCTTGAGCAGTGGAAGAGAGAAGAGGGGAGGTTGTGTGTTATAATGAGCTGAAATGGCTGAGGCGTGAATTTTTATTGAGGAAAAAGACAGGCCCTTGTGAAGCATATCAGTTAAGTATTGTAAAATGTGAGGTAAATTAGGCACTGCTGTGCTCATCCCTTGAGAATGGTTCCAGGCACAGAATCTTTTCCATTTTTTGGCATAAGATTTTCTAGTAGTATGCCTCCTTGCCTCTAAAATGACACCCATCACTGGTTTGCTGAGGGATGGTAAAGGAGAGCTTAGGTAATTAGCCAGGCTGCTAGGTTCAGTGTTTGAAGCTGAGGGTGCAGAATCTAGTTCACCTGCTGAGACAGCAGGGTAGGAGTCTGAGGCAGGTGCCATGGGGCCAACAGTGACACACTGCGCGGGAGGGGGTACCAGTGTTGGCATGGCCAGGCTGGTGCAATCAAAATCATCCTTGGTTTGTCTTGTTTGATCTTTAGTAGTACTTTGGAGAGCAGAGGCGGAAAGACATAAACTGATAGGTTTTTCCAGCTGAAGGACAGAACATCCACTTTCCAAGCTTGTCTGTGGGGAGTCCTTGCACAAAATATTTCCAATGGATAGTTCTGGGGGGAGGCAAACAGGTCTACATCTGGGCTCCCCCACTTGCTTGTCAACATGTTGAAAATCCTTCGTTCCAGTTTCCACTCGTGTGGGTCCATGAGGGTTCTGCTTAGTCCATCTGCCAGTGTATTTAGTTTTCCTGGCAGGAACTGAGCTTGTAGATGTACATGGTAGCTCAAGGCTGTGTTCCACAATGCCATGGCTAGTCTACAGAGGGGGTAGGAATGTGTACCTCCCAGCTTGTTTATGTACCACATAACAGTGGTGTTGTCCGTCTTTACCACTGATTGTCCTGGAAGAATGTGGTCCATGAAGGCTGTCAGAGCATTCTGTACAGCTAACATTTCTTTATGACTGATGTGAAGGTGCATTTGAATTGGGTTCCATTTGCCCTGAATGCACTTCCCTGCCAGGTGCACCCCCCCATGCATAGTCTGATGCGTCTGTTGTTAGGGTTTGGGCGGCAGGGGGTAGTGTGAATAGTAGTCCCTTGTTTTGTTGGCAGGTCTCTGTCCACCAAAGGAACTCTATGCGTAGACAAGGAATGATAGGAATCATTGCTCTAGAGCCTAAAAATGTTGACACCATACGCTTTTTAGACACCATTGTAGTTTCCTCATATGCAGTCTTGCATATGGAATTAGAAGAATGCAGGAGGCCATGAACCCCAAGACTTGTAGTATTTGCCTTGCAGATAGCAGGGTTGTTGTGACCACTTGTTTGAAGTAGGTTGTCAAGTGAATTTGTTTCTCTGGCGTGAGGAAAGCCATCTGGGAAGTTGTATTCAAGCTTGCTCCCAGGAATATAATTTGTTGACAGGGTACCAGGTGTGATTTCTATTTGTTTATGGTATACCCCAGACAAGTTAGCACCTTCTGTACAAAAGCCAGATGATTCAAAAGTATGTACTGATTTTCTGCCTGAATTAGACAATCGTCCAGGTATTGGTATATTTTGATATTTCTTTGCCTGCAAAATGCAATGACTGGAGCTAGGCACTTTGTGAATACCCTGGGCGCAGTAGATAAACCAAAGGACAGTGCAGAGAACTGATAGTGCGTGTAGCCTGCTTTGAAGCATATGTATCTTCTGCAAGATTCCCTGATTGGGATGTGCAGGTATGCTTCCTTTAAATTTAGTGTTGCCAACCAGGCATCCTTGGTTACCATAGGAAGTAACTGGTGAAGAGTCAGCATCTTGAATTTTGGAATCACCAAAAAGGTGTTTAGAGTAGGCAGGTCCAGGTCAGGATGCCATGAATCGTCTTTTCTGGGTACCAAGAAATATCTCGAGTAGAAACCTTGTCCCTTTTTCTCTTCTGGTACCAACTGAATAGCTCCTATGCTTAAAAGAGAGAGTACTTGCTTTTGGGCCTCTTCCCACTGCTTTGGTGGTAGATCCGGCCAACCGCTTGGAGTTGGTGACGTGTGAAAGTGAAATCTGTATCCTTGGGAAAATATATTAAAAACCCATTTGCCCTGGGTAATGAGTCCCCAGTTCTTTGCATGAAGTGCAATCTTTCCCCCCAAAGGGGCTGTCAGTTGAGAAGTGCTTGGAAGTTTTAAAAAGAAGTCATTGAAACAGTTCACCATAGGGGGGAGTTTTATTACTCCCAAACTTGAAAGTGGAAGCCCCCCACTGCTTAGTCCTGGGTGTCCCCTGGGACTGAAGCCTGGGTGCTCTGCTGGATCTGGGTTTGGACTGAGAAGGTCTGGAAGAGGCAGAAAAGGACCAGTTCTTAGAAGGCCAATGCCTACTAAATCTTGGAGGTTGCACTTATAAAAAGTCTTTAACAGTTTGCATAGGTTTAGCTTTTTCCTCCATCTTTTTAAGAACTTCTTCTGCCTTGTTGCCAAACAGGTGGCCCTGATTTAAGGGAGCATCCAATAATTTCACTTTAACATGATCTTGCAAGGATTGCTCCTTAAGCCAAGCATGCCTTCCAAGTACAGACCCAGTTACATCAGCCCTGCAAGATACCTCTAGTGAATCAATACCGCATTGCAATGTATGTTTACCAACTTGCTCAGCAGAATGCATAAAATCCTGTAAATCCTTATTTTCAGCACAATCAGGAGTCAACATCATTTTCTGTTTAAGCAATCCAATAATATGCAGCTGATACTTTAACATAGGAAACTGGCAATTCAAGGCCCTAATGGTCAAAGCTGCAGACGTGCATACCTTCTTACCCCATTTATCCAGCGCCCTGGAGTCTCTATCAGAGGGGGTAGGATTTTTGGCAGTAGTAGCTTTAATGCCCTGGGGTCCCTGTGAAATGGTTGCAGGATCCGCAGTAGAATTTTTGAAAAGGAACTTGTGAGAGTCAGGAACCCTGTAATATCTATCAGGTTTTCTGGAAGCAGGAGGTAAAGAGTCAGGGACCATGCTAGATTCTGAAAAGGCATCATCAACAATGTCCAGTACAGGAGATATAGCTAAAGGCCTGTGCTGAGGCAGGAGTAAGAAATCCCTAAGCCTCTTTTTAGAATCGGAGAAATCCTGACTTTCCCAACAAAAAAGCTCCCTGAGAGTATGCAAGGTTTCACCAAAAGAGAAATCCACTGGGGGGGGGTTAGAGTCCTCAGCACCAGAATCCTCATAGATAGATAAGGGTAAATCCTGGTCATCAGAGGAAACGGAAATTTCAGAATCCTGGTCAGAAGTATCATAAGCAAACTCAGTCCTAGGTCTCTTGGGGGAAGGTTGGCTTCCCCTGATTAAAGCAATAAGGTCTTCAGTCATTTTTATCATTTGTTCTTTAGGCATAGAAGCCTGACCATGCGGTCTGGGCGTCAGTTTTCTAGGCATGGTTTGAGTTTTAGGCCTTGAAGAAGAAGATGGTGCCGGTTTAATATGCAAGTCAGTAGGCCTGAATACACCCTCTGAAGCCGGTGCCTGCACAGCGGCTCCGGACCCATCCAAGGTAGAGACATCCGTAGGTTCCACAGTTAAAGCATCTCGCGGTATACTGGACTCCAAATGGGTCTCAGTAGAGGCTTGTGAATCTGAAGTAGCGGGTATCAGGGGCTGCGAAAGTGCCTCACTGAGTACCGGTGAAGTGGGCAGCCTGTCTTTGTCTTTATCTTTGCATTTCTTCGGAATGTCATTATTCGGATGGCTTACCGAAGACATATCAGGATAATCGAACAGAGCACCAAAAAATTTAGAAGGCAAATATACCAACGATGGATAGTTCGTGGTTTAAATAAGGCACAAAACCGACAGCGAGGTATGTCGTGGTCAGGGCCTAGGCAAGGAATACAGTACAAATGAAAATCTTTATGAGGTATTTGCTTTCCACAAGAAATGCAATTATTTACTTTTACCGACATCGGTTTAGAGCAAGAAAAAGTTTCCCCAACGGGGTACTTAGCTTTTAGTTGAAGACTTCGGTTCTGAAACTCGAAAATGAAAATTTCAGGAGTCGGCTGACCGGCACTTGCGAACTGCTTCTGCTTTGGGCACTGAAGGGCAAGAAAGACTGATGTAATGATGTCAGCTGCAAGTTTTATACCCCTGACGACCTGACGTCATGGAAGAGACAGCAACCGACGCAGGACCCAAGACTTTGTTAATCAGGCCGACTGAGGGCTACCTACAAGCAGATAACCCAAATGTAATGACTGCAACAGTGAAACACAAAGAACATCGTCCAAGTTTATACTCAGGCCCTAATCAAAACAAGCACTGGGTGTAGTAATTTTTAGGAACAATTTATCTGTCTCAAAGCACAACTGCTGATAATTTAGAGGAGAAGACAAAGCTACTTCAAAAAGAAAGTCAATGTGATATTTTTTTCTTGAAATTTTCATAACAAATTAAATAAGTGCAGTAAAAACCTCTATGATGACACAGAAGAACTAGTGGTACTCAGAGGCTGAGAACTGCAGTGACATACACCAACTCGGGATTTATATGTTATGTCACACTACCTTGTGTGTACTTTCAGAGGTACAAGGACACCATTACCTTTGCAAAGCAAAAGGAAGCAGAAGATGGGAAACTCAAATGTAATGATTTACTATAATACTGACTCTCCCCAAAATACACAAAAAAATAGTTAATATATGTAAAATATCAACATACAGTAGAACCAAAATGACAGTCTGAAAATGAAAGTTAATTTGCAAAGACAAGCCATCTCCACTGTGTATAGAGGTAAATCCATACTGACAATTCAGTTATTCTAAATTTGATTATATGCATGAGTTAGTGGAGTAACCACACAGAGAGAAAACTGACAAAGCAATGTCTGCTCACCCTCATGGGCTGAAGAGCTAGATGATGCAAGCCACTTCTGTGATTTTCACACTGAATTCCCAATGAAGACCAGAGACTGACAGAGCTGGTTCCTTTTAAGGGGTGCAGGGTTGGTTCAATGGACATCACTCACAAAAAGGGGAAACATATCCTCAGCACACATCCACTGCATGTTACCCTGTTGGACCTCAGCAAACACCCTGAATATACATGAATGATGGCACTACCCTTGCACTTGTCCCTAGAAAAATAAATAGGCTGTATGTTTCTCACCCCTGGAGGCCAACAGAACAAGAAGAAAAGAGGATTAATGCTCACAGAAAACTGAAGTAGCAACATACAAAAACACTAGACCCATAAAATGACAGGCTCACAAAATGGTCTTATACATCCATCATAATATTTATTATTCAAAATATATTGTTATGGCGAGTAAGCTTGTGCACTTTATTACATTCACTATATGGATTATAACTGCTGGGACCCAGAATAAGAGAAGGACAGCGCCAGTGAAATCTTAGCGCCCAGAAATGGATGAATTGCCAACAACATGGTCTGCGGAACAGCAAATGTAAATCTTGCTATATGTCGACCTAATTAATCGTTAAGATATCAAAGCTTAAAGAAATTATGAATGGATACCCAAGAAGCAGCTTGGCAAATATCTAAAGAAGAGTGCAGTCAGTAGTTGCTGACCTAGTGGATGAGCCATAACCATAAATGAACATGTCACACAAGAAAATAATGCAAGACACTTGAAAACATCTGTGCACTGACTAGAAAACCCTGCAAAACACAAACAGCTTATCAAATTATCACAGTGCTATAGTCCTTTCTCTGTACTGTCCAAGATATAACTGCACATTCATTGTGTATGTGGGATTTCTTTACCCATGTTCTTTTATTTAGGAAAGATGAATTGTTCATTTGAAAGAAATTTCTGACCACTGTTTATAATATACATACATGTTAACAGACACCACGTCCTTGTGGAAAAGTGGGTAAAGATATTTACATATCAAAGCCTGTATTTCTGGAAGTCTCTTGAATGAATTACTTGTTAGCCAGAAAAGGTATTTTCCAATAGATATCAGAGGTCTGTTGAAGTAATAGGCCGACAGAGGTACATTTCATTTCTATTTCATAAAATTAAAACCACCATGTAAGTACAGAATAGGGGCTGTAAATAAAGAACCCCTTGACTAAAAGAGAAAACAGTGACATCATTAACTTGATGTTGGATCTATACCTTTAGCTTTGCACCAAAAAGAAAACCTGATCCATTAAGACAAATGTAATTTTAAAGTGACCAGTCTTTTAGGCCTGTTTTAGACAGAAACCGAGATGTCTAGTATCAACCCAAGATACTCATATGCTCTTACCTCTGACTCGAGGTTTGGATGTAGAGCACTGCCACTGAGTTAACAGTGAGAGGAAGGATTACTAGTCTAACAACTGACATTTATTTTAGAAGAACAAACCAATATGGACTTGGCCAGCAAGTCTTCTTACATTTTAGTAACAGCTTTAAAAATCAGAGGAACAGGATGAATGCATAAATGTATTTTATTTACTGATTTCACCAACCAGGAATGGACAAAGCCCATTTTTTGTGCAGACTTGGGAAGAAAAACTCTAAGCAAAGTTAAATACAACATACAATGTTGCAAAAAGTGTCAAGTAGAAGAGAATTTATATAAAACAAGATGAAGATTACACACAAAGCAACATTTAGTTGAATGAATATGATAAACTTAACACAACACATAATACACAAAAACTAAAACGTAATACAAAACATAAATATAGTAAAGCTATACAGCATATCACACCAAGGTGAGTGCTTTATGGATTTAGGTAATACTGGAATTTCCTACTAGCATGGCTCTGGCAGATATGGAAAGGTGCTGATGTTACTGTTAGAAGAATGGCAGCTACAGTGCCAGCTTTGTATAAGTTTATGATTCCACATGACAGAAAAGTTGGCTGTCCATTCACCTGTGACTATGGACGAAATTTAATGCAAAATAAAATGTGGGAAGCAGAGATATCTTTTGTTAAGAAAAAATTGGGTCAGTCCTGTTTCCTTTCATAAGGGACTAAAAATCCTTGCAGAGTATCAGTCAAGGTATTTGTCCACCTTAGAATATAAAATGGCCTGAACTGACAAGTCCATGTGAATTGTTTGTTCCCCGGCAACCATATTTAGTCTGCAAATAAGACAATAATTCCTGACTCTGTCTGCTGATTATCAGACATCAAAAGTGCACCTTCTATGACAACCTAAAAGGCACCAGGTCTTAGGACTGACTTGAATGGCTAATGGCACCAGGTGAAAAGCCAGTATTCAAATAAGACCCCCCCCCCCCCGGATATGGGGTAATACTTGTACTTTCAGATTCTAGAGTTACAGGCTTCTGACATCTGAAGCATGGGGATGTGCTGGGACATCCGAACACAAGGAAAATCAGGCCACACGGCTGGACATCTGCCTATGTAATCTCACATGTTATGAATCATACTACAGCAGTAATCTTACAACAAATATCACTAGGACTTAAAAAAAACTCTGATGACTACCTGGATGGCTGCTATATCGAAGACCAAGAAGTCACCCCACAAAGGGGATCAAATGAGAGTACAATGTTGTTTGATAGTCAACAAGCACGTAGGTGAAAGATATACTAAAAATATGGTTCTTTACAAAGAACACACTGAAGCTCCAGGATCCTGCAAGCATACGTGATTGGTAAGAAACGCATTTTCCAAGAGATGAACTTTAGAACCAAAACTACTGAACTTCAAGAAAGAATAAAAAAAAGGCATGGCTGCTAATACTGAAATGCAATTCTCAAGGAGGACAGAGACTCCTCAAATGTACGTAGAAAAGCAGAAATTTGTTAAGAAACTGAATAATATGATGGTGCTGAGCCAAAACACTGCTTCTGTTAGATCTTAACTGGCTGAAACTATGACAGTGCAAATTCTTAGACATTTGTTAAATGAGCAGTTAGTCTGGTTCAAAGTCACTTTTTGGATACTACCCTGGCTGAAAGGCAAACAGCAGTTTAAAATTAATACAAGTTTAATAGAAGTGTACAACATGCAACTTAAATCTCAAAACGAATGCTAGTCCCATGGCATGCCAAATGTTACATGAATGTAAAAAGTGCTACATTCATAAACGAATCATGAATTCACACAGCAGGACAGAAAATACAAATAGCTACAGAACTATTCAGGTGTTACAGCAGTCCTTCTGTGGCACATCTCATTACCAAGGGTTTTGCATCCAGGAAGAAAGAGGTCATCATTTCTCTCTACTCTTCACTCATTAGACTAATCATAGAGTATAATGCCCCATTTGGCATGTACCTCACTAGACACATGCAACAGCTGGAGAGGCCACAAAAGTACCTCACAGAGGATCCTAGGCCTTAAACACATGTCCTGCATGGACAGACTCAAAAAAACCCCAGCTATTCTGTCTCATACTGTCTACTAAGAGGTGATCTCTGCTTGATTTACAAAGGCATTTCTGACCCCTACATCTCTGCACCACACACGCCAGAGACCTCAACCTCTTTACCAACACAACATGCTGGAGGGACAGGTTCATAACCCACTGCCCATGCTCTGGAACAGACTTCCAATACATGTGAAGCAGAGCACCTCACTGGCCCTCTTCAAGAGAAATCTTGATGAGTGGATGGGAAATAGAAAGTTCACCCCAAGGATCACTCCATTGGCTCTACTTGATAGAGGCACTGGGAACTAACGTCAGGCGGCACAATGCCAAGGCACTTCTATGGGCTAGGCTTGTAAAGACTCCAGGGCCATTAGCCTAGTACACATCTATGAACCTCTCTCTATGTAGATATATATATATATATATATATATATATACACACACACACACATATATATATATATATATATATATATATATATATATATATATATACATACACACACATACATATACACACACACACACACACACACACACACACACATATATATATATATATATATATATATATATATATATATATATATATATATCCACCCATTAAGCTAAGCTGTACACAATATACTACACATGTTTTTTACATCTGTGAATACATCTAAAACATTTGAAATTAAACAAATGGTGATTTGCAATACTGCTTGGTTAACCTATAGGGTAATCTGTACATGCAGTGCCTTTTGTGTGGGTCAGACCAGCAGGTCATGGAAATAAAGAATATCATTGCATATCAGTAACATAAAATGCAAAATAAGCACCTTTTGACATACTAAACAGTGGTTTATACTTTCATAGATACTAAGAGATTAATTATGGATGGCCTATCAAATAATGAATGGCAAACAGTTTTGTGCAGAAAGGAGTGCCCCAATTACATAGCGCTAATCCTAACCCTGCCCCAACACTAGCCTACACATTATGTTACTAAAAACCCTTATCCAAAACAGTGCCACTACACAAAACAACAGGACACAAAACACAAAAAAAAACAGTAAATCCATCCCCTTACCTTACCCTCTAAAAGTCTCAAATACATACAGCCACTATAACCTTTTCAAGTCATTAATTTTCCTGCACACTCCTATTTACAAACACTAAAAATAATAAAAGCAAGCAACGGAAGGAACTAGGCAGTAGTAAAAATCACAAAGCCCAAACAGGAATAAGACTAAAACAAGTCTCAGTTCAGCTCATAAACGCCAAAAAGCCAGCAGGGTGCAGAACCATAAAAACTCCTTTATTGTAGTCGACCAGAGGTAAGCGCTTTCACTATACAGATTCATCAGATCATTAAGCAACTACTAACACAGCACCATATAAACTACCATGAATTAAGCAGCAGCCAATGACTAGGTCACCTCAATCAATATACTAATCAAACAATAAAACTAATTTACAAAAATGTATGAATATAAAAATAAAAACACTAAGACACAATATAATAATATATACATGTGTAAATACTTAAATAAAAATAAAAATGGAAATAAAAATAAAATTAACTAAGGGGAGGTGAAACACAGTCATACTTTTAACTTCAGTGTTACTGAAATAATTAATCCTAGCATTAGAGGAGGTGATTTATGTATACACACTGAGCACAGAGAAGCCTGCTGGATTATTGTGCTCCGTGCTGATAGGGGCAGGGGATTAAATGAAAGGGCTTTCATTAAGCCTGTTTTGTAGAAAAGGTGGTTACATAAATGAGCAGGTTTATATTGTTTTTGTTGTTTATGTGTGAATACATATGAATTGATACATACATGTAATGTGACTCATTTTCATAGGTATGTGCTGCCTTTACTTACAACACAGACAGACACTGTACATGCTTAACCTACCAAATGACTTCAATTTTTGTATATGCAACCTATTGTATGTAACCTTTGCTGTTCTTATGTATTTGGAATTTGGATTACTGTAGCACTTGAATTGTTTTAACTCTGTTCTTTAGCACTACAATGTCCTAAGCTTCTTTTCTAATGCCTCCGCTGTACATGGGCTATGTCTAGTAGCTTATCTGCTATCAAACAATAACAAGTAATACATCTTAATATATGAAAGTGAAAAAAAAGTTATGTGAGGAACCTACCATAATATCAAAAAAGAGGAGGATCACTGTTGTAGCCATGTCATTTGGGAAATCTGCTGCAGGTGATGTCCAGTGTCCAAGCCTATGAATCCTTCCTCCTGGTTGGGCTGATTCCTTCCCAGGGACATCTGCATGCTCCCTGTAGAAGAAGGAAGCAACAGCCTATCCCATTTTCAGATTCTTCTAGAACAGGAACCCTGGGAATTGGGGGGGAGGGGTTCTCAGGCTGCACCAGCAAAGGAATAAATAACATTTGGATGCCCCCATAAGAATGAAATAACTGGTGAGGAGACCCCCCACACCACCTGCCCTTCTTAATGCTATGCATCACCTACAGCCAGCTTCTGTAGGAGTAGGTTGTCTAGCAGAAACAATAAATGCGAGTGAGTGTGTGTGTGTCTGGTGAGAATGAGGGTACTGGAAGCCAAAGGAGTTAAAGAGAGGAAGAGAAAAGGAAACTATGCATTAGTGATCCTATATGAACATGTGCACATTTTTTTTTTAACAAGAAACATCTTTATGAAATTATTATATATAATCAGGCAATCTTATATTTATATAAATGAAAACAAAACATCCTGATACAATTCTAGTTGTATACATTAGAAGCCATGTTGACACAACTGTAGTCGCAAACATTATACATCACTTATAATCTATCCAGTCGTTGTCAGTCAAACATTATATGGCTCATTCAAATCCTGCCTTCTTTTAAACATCGCTCCTCCTCTGCATGTATTGCTCTCACAATTCCCATTTTTCCTATGTAATTTGCTCCTAACCTTTTCTAATGATCCCAATTCCAGTTGTTTTACCTCTGTTACTATATTCTCTATTTCTAGTACAGTTGGTTTAGACTTAGCTTTCCATTCTCTAGTAATTGCTTTTTTGACAGCTACCATAATTAGACTCGGCAAGACCTTACGTATGTCTAGGCAATTCAGTTTCTGTATCGTAGCTCAAAAAAAATCATTACCTTAGTTACACCAATTTGGTCACCCAGTATCACTGACAAAGCAGTCTGCAGGGACTCTAAAGTCTCCCAGCAAATGTGTTCCCAGCTTACCGCTTTCTTCCTCATCACACCTCCAACATTTGCCATCTACCTGTAGAAAAAGTCTTTGGAGTTTACTTGGGGTATAAAAATACCTGTGTAAACACTTCCAAGCAACGATCCTAAATTTGAGACTTTGTTCCATGTTTGTGACACAGAAATCCCCCTCGTTGTTTCTTTGGGAATTTCTTATCCAACTTTTCTTCCAAATCTTTCTAATCTCCTTTGATTGATTCTTATAATTAATATGCAATATTTTATATGCTCTACTGATTACTCCTTTTTTAACAGCAGCTTCTGTTCTAGACTCTACTAAAAACTCTACCAGTGCTGGGATTTTGTTTAGGACCCCCTTATTTCTTTTTCGCTGCTTACACTCTGATAGCAATCCTTGATAGGGAAGGCAATCTCTAACCTGCAGTCCAAATACATTCTTGGCATCTTCCCATTCTATTACCTTTCCCTCTCTAGTTATTTGCTCCCAATACCTTGGTTCCTTCACCAGTTTTCTCCAATAAATTCTAGCCTCCTCTTGCCTATTGTCTGTATCTCTAATTGCAGTCACCCCTATTGGCAGAATCTCCTTTCTCCATTACCACGTTGGCTTAGTTCTTAGAATACTATGTGCTACTTTATGAATATAATATTCTGTATGATTATTGTTATTCTCCTTAAAGGACTATGTCCAAAATCCCAGTCTCTCCTTATTTCTTGAGCTTCTATCTGTTTCATCATCATCCTTTTTGACTTAATGATAATTTTCTACTTGTGCTATGTATAGCAGCCTTAACTGTGTTGCTCTGAAATACCCCTTCAAATCAGGTAATCCCAATCCAACTTTTTTAGTGGAAGAATCAGCTTATCCCACTTGACTCTTGCAGTCATCCCTTCTCAGATAAAATCCTTCAGCTCTTTATTACTATCCACAACTTCTCCCCAGTTGATAAAAATATGCCCGCCCAGTGCATAAAACTAAAGGGACTAAAAACATTTTAAATTCTTGTACCTTACTATCGATATCCATGTAACAAAGCTTCCATTTTCTCAGTTTTTGTATCATCTTTTGTTTAGTCTCTTCCCACATATCCTTAGCTGCCACATGGGAATCATTTTTAATCCATACTCCTACTAACTTAATTTAATCATATCCCCATAAATATGGATATTGTTGAAGCAATTCTTATGTGGGTACATAATTGAGTGCTACTGCCTTTGTTTTAGCTTCATTAAGTTTGTATCTTAAAAAGATTTGAAACTGTCTCAAAATGTTCCACAACACTGTAATGTCCCTTTCTGGTTTTGTCAGGTATAAAATGATATAATCTGCAAATAGAGCCAGCTTTCCTTGACTTCCATATCAATTATATCCTTGGATTTCTGAGTTCATTATTTTCTTTGCCAGTGGTTCTAAATATAATGCAAACAACAAAGGGGAGAGAGGACACCTCTGCCTGGTTCCTCTGCTTGAGCAGAAATTATCAAAGAGGACCCCACCCACTTTAATTTTAGCCTCCGATCCCTCTTATATCATCCTAATCAATCTTAAAATTTTATCAAGGAATGTAAATGCTTCCATTGCCCTGCTTACAAAGTCCCAGCTTACTCTGCAAAATGCTTTCTCTGCATCAAGATTCACCAACAACAGTGTTATTTACTTACATCCTGCTTCCCTATGGATTATCAATGCCCTCTTATTGATGTCAAATGTTTGCCTCCCCTCCACAAAACCACACTGATCCATATCTATCAATTTTGGCATCACTTTTGTCATTCTATTAGTCACTACAGACATAAACACTTTATAATCATGGTTTACTATTTGAAATGGGGCTGTATGAAGCTGAATCTGATGTATATTTACCCTCTTTAGGTATTACGACTACCACTGCTTTCTTCCAGGACATTGGTACTCTTAAAATACTATTAAACAAAACATTCCAGATCTTTATTAGTTTTTCCCTCCTAGCTTCCAAACTTCCATGGGAGTACCATCTATTCCTGGGACTTTCCTATTCCTGGGACTTCCCTATAGATTGGTTATACATCACCATTTTTATATCATTTCTTCCTCCCATTACTGTTAAGAGCCTCCTCTACCTCTAAGCTTGGCATATTTCATTCTTCCATAAACACTTCCATTTGCACCTTTTCTTGATTTCGATACATCTCTGCTTTATACAGACTTTCACAGAATTTCCAAAATATTTGTAATACTTTTACAGGATCTCTTGTTATCTTCATTGTTATAGGCTCCCTAATCTTGGCAACAGCCCTTTCTACTTTCAGTTGCTTGAGTTATTGTGCTAAAAATTGTTGTGCTCTAGAGTTATTTAAAAAAAAAAACAAACAGTTGCTTAACAGCAATCTTTCTAAACTCATACATATTATCAAGGTAATCCCTTATTTTCTGTTTAGCATTCTGCAGTTGCGCCATTCTTGTTCTGTTGGATTCCCCCTATTTTACAATACTTTAACATTTGTCAGTCCCTCTAAATAATTCTTGTTGCTTCTTAACCATATCTCCCCCTTTCTTTTATTTCCACCCGATTTTTAAACTCCCTAGCTATATGTTCAGAAAAAAAAATTCTCGCTCTCTAATAGCACCTTAAATTCCACTCTTTTCAACAAATAGGTGGGGAAGCGCCAGTGTCTCATTTTTATTTTATTACCCTGTGTTTTTATTTTAGTTATTATGCACACCTGATCTGAAATAGTTATTGGGTGCATATCAAGACCTTCAATTAAATGCACATGTTCCTCTAAAATATAAATTTGGTCTAGCCTAGCCCACTTCTTGTATCTTGGGGAATAATACTTAAATTCACTCCAAACTTCTAGCACTGAATTCACGTCTTTCACACCAAATATTTTCATAAATGTCTTCAAAAATCTACCCTCCTTTGTTATATTTCAACTTCTGGGCCCCCAGACACATCTTCACTGTTCCAGATCAAATTCTAGTCCCTGCCTAGAAGTAATATTCCTTACTGAAAGCTGATGATTTCTCCCAGAATTTTCTTGAAGCTCTATTACAGCAATTTTCAGTGAAATATAAATACATGCCCGTGTAATCCTCTTCCTTTGCCAGTAGCCCCTATCTATTATTATCGTTTTTATCCTTTTCTATCACTAATAGAGCTCTTCTTGCTATTAATATAGGTAGTCCTCTTTTCCTTTGCAAAAGGTATTCTACTGACTAACCATCCTGAAAAACTTTCTTTATCAAATTCATGTTCAGTTCTTCCCAAATGCATCTCCTGTAGCACAGCTATTTACACTTTACATTTTAATACAGTTCAACTACTCTTTTTTTTTTATACTTATCTGTGAGACCACTGATGTTTAAAGACATTACAGAAAGCATCACTGTCTTGAAAATGTATTACTCCCAAATTTTATGTATAACAGCTTTTTTGTTAAATGTCTAGTTCCATCTTTTGTGTAACATGCATGCACTGTTTGGCAGATTAATCTTTTATAAATTTGTTTCGTGTTCCTAACTGACCGCCACACACAGACTTGAGATAACCTAAAAGAGAGGTTATACATGCTAAGATGCATGGTACAGACTGTGCTTATACTAAGTACTGTCTGGCTTTGTCTTATCTTTACAGCTCTCTCAGCTACGAAAACACTTGAATGCTTTCAGAAAACATTTTCTCCAAGCCATTTCTCTTTATCAGATAGTCTCCTAGAGATATGAGAACCAGACAAAAACCTGCCAAGCATACTTTTGTTTAACAGAAAAAAAGCCTTATATATTCAATACTCATTTACTTGCTTTCTCTTAAAACTTTTTACTAGATTAATCTAAAGGCCTTAACCCAGTTGCTCCCTTATGCAAGAATGAGAAAAGGCACATTCATTTTTATTTTTTCGTACTGTTTCAATCAGATTTTTTTTTACATTGTAGTGCCTACATTTCTTAAACCTGAGCAAGGAGAATTATAGATGAAGGGAGAAAGAAAAAAACAGGAGGACCTATTTATATCAGTATCCCCATTATACTTAAAAACAATGGAGAAAACTTTACAGCATACAAAGAAAATCATGCACTACTAAGAAAGTACTATTAAAATTTATTTTACTTACAGTTAACTTTCTCCCTTCTCTTCCCCTCTCCTGAGTATTCTTCCAAACATTAATGACATGAAGTAAGGAATATGCTTTAGAGTCCCCTACAAGTTTAACAAAGTCTAAAAAAGTCCAATATTTCCAGATTTTCTTGTTCTGTCATGTTTCACAAATACAATTATTGATGTGTAATCCCACATTTGTCAATTTCCAAGTTACTGGTTTTATTCCTGTTCATCACCATCTCCCAAATCTTGTCTCTGCTTCATTATGAACATGTACTGTTATAGCATGTTATATATCTTCTTTGTATGCATCACTGTTGCAGCTGATATTTAAGGAAGATTCACAAAGCATTACTTAAGTTGCTGAAAGGTTTTCCTGGGGCAGGGTATCGCAAGCCACGCAAGGTAGCAGTGAAGAAGCCTGCCCTACCAATGGTCAGCATTTCTAGTCTGTAATCCTTACAAAAACATGGAAAAAGGACTAAGTGGGATTCGCAAGATTGTGGCTGACTGAAAACCTCTCATGGTGTGCTTAACTACATTTTCCAGTAGAACCACAACAGGGACCTCCAAATACTACTACTTTTAACACTGCTAGCTTTAAAAAAATAATTATCATTCATTTGATAAAGAGGTAAGTGGACTGATCACGTACACACTTTTCAACCACAATGCAGGTAAACAATACAAGGGGAAAGGAGAGGCAAAGACTACACTTAAAGAATTCAGAAATAGCAAGTCTTTGCAAGTTAAGGTGAAAACAGTGTACTCGAAAAAAACTCATATGGACAAGAGGGAGAACAGATTCTTATATCAGATGATCTACAAGGGGGTTAAGGATCTGAATGGAGAGATGATGGGATCCAAATGCAGAGATTATAAAAACAGCAAGCAAAGGAAATAGAATTGTTTGAATTAAATTCATCTTCAAGTCTTGGTTAGTGCTTTCATGAGGTGGACCTTTTATTTATTTATTTTTTTTTACAAACTATCACCAAGATGACACTGATATACAGACTTATTTTATATAGCATATACCATTGTCAGAAGTAGGTTAAAAAATAAAAAGACAACTGTCCCCCCAGGATAAAAAGTGCAAAATCCTGGCAGGTGCGCTGGTGCCAGGACTAGAAGAAATAAGTATAGAATTCTCAAGACACATTATATTCCTAAGAAGATAGTAGTACTCCATAAATACTTACGAGCTAACAAAAAGTCATAAAGATGACAGAGTGGATTATTGAGGATAAGGCAGAAATGATGTATTACTAGTACGCAAGAAGCCCTGAATTTCCAGATAAAAGATATTCAAAAATATTAAGAGAAATTAGACGAAAGGAAAATACTTGCACAAAAAAACTATCAAAAGCTTCTAATGCAAATTTGTGTTCATTAATACAGCAGATCAGTGAAAAATGTATAGACCAAGAAACTTTGGGATATTTGGAAAAAGAATTAAAAGAGGAAGTGTGAACATATAAAGAATAAAACCTAGAGATTTTTGAAAGTTATAAAAAAGAAACATGGAAAAGAAAGATATCTGACAGGGTGCAATGTTATGTAAATGAGAAGGCCAAACTAATCAATACAAGAAAGCAGCCCCCAAAAATATATGAATAGAAATACAGGCAAAGGCACCCAGATAGGGAACATTTCTCAATATAAAAAATAAAACCATAAAGGGGTAATGTAGAACATAAGATTAATAAAGCAGAAGTTAAACAAATAGAAGCTGAATTTATAAAATACCTGCAAAGTGAAGGATTTATTGTAAAAAGTCTAACAAAGGTTATGTCACAGCATTATGGAACAAGTTCCCAAAATAAAGAGAAATAGGTGGAGTAGAAGACATCTGAAGAAGAAATGTGGACACTGGAAAGAAAAAGAAACTTAATATGCATCAATATTTACACAAAGGGGAAAGCAAAACTAATCAATAAAAAAAAACACCAAAGGTATTTCCAGAAAAAAGTAGGCAAATGCATTTGCATATGGAAAATTTCTAAATAAATAAAAAATAAATAAATAAATAAAAACAAAGGGGGAAGTAGAAAAGAGATTTAGTAATGACGAAGTTTACAAAACAGAAACTGAATTTATGGATTACCTGCAAAGTAAAGAATTTAGTGTACAAAATCCAACTCTAGTAACTTCACAGCATGATGGAAACAATGAGTCCCCAAACTAAGAAGCAGGTGGAATGGGAAGCACTTTTGATCTCTTGCCACACAAAGATACTCTGGAGCCTTCAGTAGGAAACCAGTACAATACAGTTAATTTGAAGTTGCACAGCAAGGGAAAGAGCAGGAAACTGTGGCAACTCTAACGCAATGTTGTGGAGTGATAGCCCAGTGAGTTCTCATATGAAAAAGCAAAGGATGATGCAGGATAAAGATGGAGAAGATGTCACAGGAAGACGTTCTGGACGTTTCTGTAGAAGGCCTGCAGGAAACATGGAACAAATAACGTGCCCTTAGCTTAGAAGAAAATGAGCCAGGGGAAGAGTTGTTTGATCTAATAGACTTGGATAGACATATTAAGATCGATGAAATAGATTAAAGAAAGGCAATAAGGCCCAAAATGTTAGAAGTCTGATAAAACAAGTCAACACAGTAATCAAGACTATTAACAGAAATTCATGTGATATAATAGACGTAAACAGGCTACATTACTGTGTAGCTAATTTAATAACAAAGTCTTAACACAAAAAGCACAAAGCAATAAGGGAAAGGAAGGGAAGAAAACAAAATCAAATGCCATCATGGAAGCAGTGAACGCAGAAAACTATAAAGCAATTAAGACAAGAAGTGCCACTGTTAGAAGAGTATAGGAAAGGGAACAGAGCAAGAAAAATACTTAGGACAGATGTGATAAAAACAAAAGCAGTATCAGAACAGACCAAGATCTATCGTACGCATTGCAAATAAACTAAGGATATCAGTACAGGCAGAACAACTTAGAAGATATGCACATAAATATAAATGAAAAGTACAAAATAAGCAATTCATTGATGAACCAAAAAAGTTTTATAAAGAGGAACCAAAACAAAAGGGGCAGCAACACCACAAAAAGAAGAAATAGACATATTTTGGAGAAATATCTATGAAGACACAGTGGAACAGATAGTAGTAGTAAAAGAAACAGTAAGAAGTTAAAATGTACATGGTTCAAAATTGGATAAAGTAACTGTCAAGAGAAACAGAAACAAAATTAAGGAAAGCTCCTAAATGGAAAACCCCAGGCCCAGAGGCAGTACCTAACTTATGGCTAAAAGTATTAACATTTTTTTACAGAAAGGTTTAACCCTGAGTAAGAACTACTTATATCCACATCCCAAACAAATAACCTAGTTAACAACAGGAAATACAATACTCCTCCTTAACAGTGAACCTGCAAGCTACCCTAAGAACTATAGACCTATAACTTGCCTTCAGATTATGTATAAACTATATACTGGAACTGATGCAGGCAGAGTTTATAGTCACTGAAAAGAAAACTCATAGCAACAGAATAAAAGGGTGACAAAAAAAGTCATATGGAAAGAGTTGTGTGAAATCTTAACATAACCGTAGATGCCCTTCTCTTCATTTTTGCAGTACTCTTCACCTAAGGGATCTCCTGCCATGGATAGCCCAACACCCGGCCAGTACACCTAAGCCTTCGGTTCTTACAGGCACTGTACATCACACACATGCTCCCTGTGCAAGACATAGGGCATATAAAAGTGAAGTATGGACGCAAACACTCAGAACTGAAAAAGCCCCAGCAGGAACCAAATACCCTCAGGTACAAAGAAAGTACAGTTGTGTACACTTACCATAAATGTAGATGTTAGAGTGCATTCACTGTTGCAGTCATCACACTTGGGTTATCTGCCTGCAGGTAGCCCTCAGTCGGCCCGAATACCAGAGTCTTGGCATTTCTGCGTCAGATGCTGTCACCTCTTTCTTGACATCAGGGGTATAAAACATGCAGCCGATGCCATTACATCAGTTTTTCTTACCCCAGATGTCAGGAGCCCCCAAAATAGGAAGCTATTACATGGTGTGGAACACCTCCAGTAAAAAGTAAATACCCCTGCCATAAAAGATGGCCATAAAGAGGATAGGTAGAAAGAGGATAGGTAGAAAGAACAGAGAAAGCCAGGGAGCTGGAGGGAGGGAGGAAAACCCAGACGGCAACAGTGAATACACTCGAACATCTACATTTATGTTAAGTGTACACAACTGTTCTATGTTCTTCGTGTTTCACTGTTGCAGTCATCACACTTGGGTTGATTCCCAAAGCTGAGGAATGGTGGATGCAGTCAAGAAGTGTTAGGGCTGGCTAGCAGGCCTTGTAAGACTGCTGTAGCAAATCCAGCTCTGGATTTAGAAAAAAATAGGTTATGTGGTAATGCTTGGTAAAGGTGTGTACAGAAAGTACAGTTGTGTACACTTACCATAAATGTAGATGTTTGAGTGTATTCACTGTTGCAGTCATTACATTTGGGTAATCTGCTGGCAGGTTGCCCTCAGTCGGTCTGAATTCCAAAGTCTTGAGTCCTGCGTCGTTGCTATCTTCTCTTCCATGACGTCAGGTCGTCAGGGGTATAAAACATGCAGCAGATGCCATTTTCTTTAGTTTTTCTTGTCCCCGATGTCAGGTGCCCCGAAAAAGGTAGCAATATTATATATATATATATATATATATATATATATATATATATATATATATATATATATAGATACATGCATCAATATAAACGTTACCTTCATCTACAAGCAAATACACCACATAGGTTGTAGAAGATAGTGAAGGGAAGATAAACTTCAGAATTACAGGGGGATGGCGGGAGGGTAAACTGGACTGCAACAGTGAATACACTCGAACATTCTACATTTATGGTAAGTGTACACAACTGTACTGTGTTCTTCGTGTTTCACTGTTGCAGTCATTACATTTGGGTAGAATCCCAAAGCTATGGTTGGGAGGCTGGAGCTAAACAGCAGTAGGTGCGGCTATAAGGCCCTGCAGCACTGCAGTGGCAAAGCCTGCCCTGGACTTGAGTAGAGAGGCAAATGGTAATGCTTTGTAAAGGTGTGAACAGAACTCAAAGTAACAGCCTCTAGAATGTCTTTGGTTGGTACTCCTCTGAGAAAGGCTGTTGAAGTAGCTGCAGCTCTGGTGGAAAGAGACCTAATGCCCTTGGGCACAGGTTTATCATGGTGTAAGTAGCAGAAACGGATGCAGTGGCTTATCCACTTTGAAATTGTCTGCTTTGAAATAGCCTTTCCTTCCGATCCTGCAGCATATGACACTAGTTATTGCTCAGTTTTTCTTAGAGCCTTAGTCCTGGTCAAGTAGAATCTTAGCTGTCTGTGTACGTCCAAGGAATGCAGAATTCTCTCCACTTTGTTCTGCGGATTTGGGTAAAAAGTTGGTCGATTAATTGTTTGGTTAAGAGCCACACTGGAAACCACCTTAGGCATAAAAGTAGGATTTGTTGTTAGAGACCCCCCTGTCCGGGTAAAATATGATAAAAGTCTCTACAGCCATGAGGGCCTGTAGCTCTGAAACTCTTCTTGCTGAAGTAATTGCTAGTAGCAGAGCTGTCTTCCATGATAAGAACTTTATATCAGCGGTAACTGCTGGTTCAAATGGGGACAGGGTGAGCTTTTCCAACACGTAATTGAGGTCCCATGCAGGTAATGGTGATCTTCAAGGGGGCCTTAAATATTTGGCTCTAAGACACTGCTTTAGAAAAGGATGAGAAAAGATCGGTGGCTCTGTGTTGTAATGAGCCGAAATGGCAGAGGCATAGATTTGGATTGATGAGAAAGATAGGCCTTTGTCAAATATCTCAGTTAAGTATTGTAATAGCTGAGGAATATTTGGTTCTGCTGTATCAGTTCCTTGTGCTTGATTCCGAGCACAGAATCTCTTCACTTGTCAGCATAAGATTTTCTAGTACTAGGCCTTCTGGCTTCCAAAATGACACCCATCACAGCTTTACTGAGAGGTGTTGTTTGCATGATTAGCCATACTGCCAGGTTTAGAGTCTGTAGTTGATTGTGCAGGATCTGATTGTTTTGCTGGGACAGTAGTTGTGGTCTTTGAGGCAAGATCCATGCTGGGTATTTGAGACAAGTTCCTTAGGATTGGGTACCAGCATTGGCGGGGCCAGTCCGGGGCAATTAATATCATCTTTGGCTTCTCTTGTCTGACTTTTAGGAGGACCTTGGGTAGAAGAGGCAGAGGGTTTTTCCAACTGAAGGATAGTGCGTCCACTTTCCATGCTTGTCTGTGATAAGTCCTTGTGCAGAATATTTTCAATTGATAATTTTGAGGAGAGGCAAATAGATCTATGTCTAGGCTCCCCCATTTCTCTGTTATCATGCTAAAGACTTGTGGATTTAGTTTCAACTCATGAGGATCCATAAGGTTTCTGCTTAAATCGTCTGCCAGAGTGTTTTGTTTTCCTGGCAGGAATTGAGCTTGAAGATGTATTTGGTAGGTCAAAGCTGTGTCCCACAGTGCCATGGCTAATCTGCAAAGGGGGTATGAGTGTGTGCCCCCTTGCTTGTTTATATACCACGTGACTGTGGTGTTGTCCATCTTTATCAGTAGTTGTCCTGGATGAAGTAAGGCCTTGAAGGCTGTTAGGGCATTTTGAGCAGCTAGCATCTCTTTCTGGTTGATATGTAGATGCATTTGTTTTGGTGCCCATATGCCCTGAATGCATCTTCCTGCCATGTGGGCCCCCCAAGCATAATCTGAGGTGTCTGTTGCTAAGGTTTGGCTGGCAGGGGGTAGAGTGAAGGGCCGTCCCATGTTTTGGTGACAGGCCTTTGCCCACCATAGACACTCCTGTTGCAGGCAGGGAATGAGAGGAATTATTGTTTCCAGACTGTGTGAATGTTGACTCCATAAACTTTTTAGGTACCATTGAAGTTTCCTCATATGCAGTCTTGCATACAGAATTAGTAGGATGCAGGATGCCATGAAGCCCAGAGCCTGCAGAATTTGTCTTGCAGAAGACTGGGTTTTTGTTGCCATCAGTTTGAAGTAAGTAGTCAGTTGCCTTTGTTTGTCTGGCGTAAGTTAAGCCATCTGGGCAGTTGTATTCAAGCTTGCACCCAGGAATATTATCTTTTGAGAGGGTACAAGTTGTGATTCCTTTTCGTTTATTGTGTACCCTAGGCACGATAGAAGCCTTTTCACAAACGCCAGGTGTCGAAGAAGAGTGTCCTTGTTCTCTGCTTGAATGAGGCAGTCGTCCAAGTAAGGATATATTTGTATATTTCTTTGTCTGCAAAATGCCATTACTGGTGCCAGGCACTTTGTAAAGACCCTGGGCGCAGTAGATAAGCCAAAGGGCATTGCAGAGAAATGGTAATGCATTAAGCCAGCCTTGAATCTGAGGTATCTTCTGCACGATTGTCTTATTGGGACATGCAGGTATGCCGCTTTTAGGTCTAATGTCACCAGCCTAGCATTCTTGCCCAACATGGGCAGAAGCTGCTGCAAAGTCAGCATTTTGAATTTTGGAACGTCCAGGTATGTGTTCAAAATTGATAAATCCAGTATTGGCCGCCAGGCCTTGTCCTTTCTGGGTACCAAGAACAGTCTTGAGTAAAAACCTTGTCCTTTTTCCTGTTCTGATTGAATGGCCCCCATATCCATGAGGGACATAACCTGTTTCAGTGCCTCTGTCCATGTTTTTTTTGGCAGATCTGGCCAACCATTTGCCATTGGCAAGTGTGGAAATGGAATCTGCATCCTTGTGATACTATGTTTAGTACCCATTTGTCCTGGGTTATTAACTGCCAATTTTGAGCAAAAAGTGCTAATTTTCCCCCTAAGGGTGCTGCCAAAAGGTAAGTGCTTGGTGTAGGCAGAGGGAAGTCATTGGGACTGTTTTCTGCAGGTTTGCGCTTTATCTCCCCCTGATTTGGAGGTAGATGCACCCCATTGCTTTGACCTGTATGAATCTTGCGCCTGGTATCTGGAACCCTTTGGGCGTCTGGATTTGCCCCTTTGAGCTCTGTCTGACACAGGAAAGGACCAATTTTTTTGTAGGCCAGTGTCTACTGAATCTTGGTGGCTGCACCTGTAAGAAGTCTTTAACAGTTTGCATAGACTTAGCTTTGTCTTCCATTTTCTTTAAAACCTCTTCTGCCTTAATACCAAACAGAGAATCATGCTGTAAAGGTGCATCTAGTAATTTAGCTTTAACATGATCAGGCAAATTTTGTTCCTTTAACCAGGCATGCCTCCTAATCACAGATGCAGTAACTGCGGCCCTGCAGGAGGCCTCTAAGGAATCAAAACCATATTGCAAAGTATGCTTTCCAACTTGTTCAGCTGCATGCAATAATTCCTGCTATTCTTTATTTACTGCACATTCTGAAATCAACATCATGTTCTGTTTCAGCAATCCCATAACATGTTGTTGGTACTTAAGCATATGAAATTGACAGTTTAAGGCCCTGACTGCCAAGGTTGCAGATGTATAAATCTTTTTTCCCCATCTGTCAAGTGCCCTTGAATCTCTGTCAGAGGGGGTAGGATTTTTTGCTCTTGAGGCCTTAACACCATTTGGACCCTGTGAAATAGTTTCAGGATCAGCAGCACGGTTTCTAAACAAAAATTTATGTGAGTCAGGGACCCTGTAATATCTGTCAGGCTTACTGGGAGCCGGAAGTAAGGAGTCAGGGGTCAAGCTTGACTCTGAAAACACATCATCCACAATGTCTAAACAGGGGGAATGGCTAAAGGCTTGTGCTGAGGGAGAAGAAGGAAATCCCTGAGCCTCTTTTTTGATTCTGCGAAGTCTTGACTCTCCCAGTGAAAATGCTCCCTCAAAGTATGCAAGGTTTCTCCAAATGAATAATCCTCTGGAGGAGATGGAATAGACTCCTCAGCATCAGAATCCTCATAAGGAGGTATAGATAATTCCTGATCAGAAGAGAAATCAGAAGAAATAGAAACCTGATCTGAAGACTCATAATCAGTGTCTTGCCTATGCCTCTTATCTGAAGGGGGATGGGTAACCCTTGATCAAGGTAATAAGGTCTTCAGCCATTTTGATCATCTGTTTTTTAGGCATAGAGGCCTGTGCACGTGGCTCATACGTTGGTTTTTTAGTTTTAGAAGTTGCCTTTGTCTTTGGTTTTGCAGCCGTCGTCGGTTTAATATATAAATGTTGAGGTCTGAATACATCCTCAGAAGCCGGTGCCTGCTCAGCGGCTCCAGACCCATCCGAGGGAGATACATCCGTCGGTCCAATACCTTGAGTATCTTGCGGCATGCCTGACTCCACATGGGTGTCGGTAGAGGCATGCGACTCGAAGGTAGCGGGTATCAGGGGCTGCAAAAGCACCTCACTGAGAATCGGTGACTGGCTTAGGAGAAGCTTCGTCGGTTTTGGATCTCGACTGCCTTTCTCTGTCCTTTTCTTTGCATTTTTTATGTAGTCCAGTAGTCGGATTGCTATCAGACGACATTTCTGGGTAGGTAAATCTGTTTCCAAAATACTTAATATACAGACGCTTAATAGGGCATTGGTTAAATCTAGCACAAAACCGACAGCCAGGCACATTGTGATCAGGGCCTAGGCAAGGAATACAGTATACATGGAAATCCTTACGAGGTATTTGCTTTCCAGAAGTAATACAATTATTAACTTTTTCTGACATTGGTAAAAAGCAAGAAAAAAGTTTCCCCAACGGGGTACTTAGCTTTAGTGAAGACTTCGGTTCTGAAACTCAAACTCGAATATTTCAGTAGTCGGCCGACCGGCATTTGCAAAATGCTTCTGCTTCGGGCACCGTACGGCAAGAAAGACTAAAGAAAATGGCGTCGGCTGCATGTTTTATACCCCTGACAACCTGACGTCATGGAAGAGAAGACAGCAACTGACGCAGGACCCAAGACTTTGGAATTCAAGCCGACTGAGGGCAACATGCCAGCAGATTACCCAAATGTAATGACGACAATAGTGAAACACGAAGAACATCTCCAGGTTGCAGCTTCCAGGATGTCCCTGGTAGGGACTCCCATGAGAAATGCTGTAGAGGTTGAAGTAGCTCTAGTGGAATGAGTTCTGATCCCCACAGGGGTAGGTTTTCCATGGTGCTGTAGCAGAAATGGATGCAGTGTGCTATCCATTTGGAAATGGTTTGCTTCAAAATGGCCTTGCCCTCTCTGCCCCTGTAGCAAAGCTGACTAGCAGCTGGTCAGATTTTCTGAAAGGCTTGGTCCTGTCAAGGTAGAACATGAGCTGTCTGTGCACATCCAAGGAGTGCAAGATCATTTCCCCTTTAATCTGATGATTAGGGAAAAAGGTTGGCAAATGGATGGATAGGTTTAACGCCACACTGGATACCACCTTGGGCATAAAGGAAGGGTTAGTCCTGTGGGAAACCCTGTCAGCATGGAAAATAATGAAGAGCTCCACCGCCATTAGTGCCTGTAACTCAGACACTCTTCTTGCTGAAGTAATAGCTAGAAGTAGGTCTGTTTTCCAACAGAGGAATTTTAACTCTGCTGAAGCAGCAGGTTCAAAAGGGGGAAGTGTGAGCTTCTACAGTACAAAGTTAAGGTCCCAAGGCCTTGATCGGAGCTCTCCTAGGGGGCCTTAAATTGTTAGCTCCTCTCAGGAACTGTCTGATGAGAAGGTGAGAAAAGAGAGGAGGCTCAGTATTATAAAGAGCTGAGATGGCAGAGGCATGAATCTTAATGGATGAGAAGGCTAGGCCTCTGTGGAGCAGCTCTGGTAGGTAATCAAGCATTTGAGGTAAGTTGGGCACAGCTGTGTCCTTTCCTTGAGACTGACTCCAAGAACAATATCCTTTCCACTTTTCAGCATAGGATTTCCTAGTACTAGGCCTTCTGGCCTCAAGGATGACATCCAGCACCTGTTTGCTGGTGGTGTATTCAGGGTATAAGCCAGGCTGCAAGGTTTAGGGTTTGCAGCTGTGGATGCAAAATCTGTCCCTCCTGCTGAGACAGCAGGGAAGGTGTCTGATGTAGGTGCCAGGATGGCACTGTTGTCAGACTGCGTAGGAGTGGGTACCAGTGCTGGCATGGCCAGTCTGGTGCAATAAGGATTGCCCTTGGCCTGTCCTGTTTGATCTTGAGTAGTACTTTGCAGAGGAGGAAAGGCATAAATTGAGAGTACTTCCCATGTAAAGTATAAGGTGTCCACCTTCCAGGCTCTGCTGTGAGGGTTCCTGGTGCAAAATTTGCTCAACTGGTGGTTTTGGGGGGAGGCAAAAAGGTCCACCTCTGGTGTACCCCACCTCTGGGTTAGAAGTTTGAACAAGTTGGGTTCCAGTTTCCACTCCTGAGGGTCCAGTAGATTTCTGCTTAAGTCGTCTGTTAGTGAATTTTGCTTGCCTGGCAGGAATTGAGCTTGTAGTGCACTTGGATGCTCAAGGCTGTGTTCCACAGAGTCATGGCTAACCTGCAGAGTGGGCAAGAATGAGTTCCGCCCTGCTTATGTACCACATAACTGTGGTGTTGTCTGTCTTTATCAGCAGCTGTCCTGGAAGGATAATGTACATGAAGACTGTCAGAGCATTCGGTACAGCTAGCATCTCTTTTTGACTGATATGCAGGGGAATTTGTTCTGGGTTCCATTTGCCTTGAATGCATTTGCCTGCCATGTGAGCCCCCCATGCATAGTCTGATGCATTTGTTGTCAGGGTTTGGGCGGTGAGGGGTTGAGTGAAAGGAAGTCCCTTGTTCTGGTTTCATGCTTCTGCCCAACAAAGGAACTCTGCCCTTAGACAAGGTATGATCGGAATCACTGTTTCCAGGTCCTGAGAATGTTGACACCAGAGACTTTTTAAGTACCATTGAAGTTTCCTCATATGCAGTCTTGCATATGAAATTAGCAGAATGCATGAGGCCATGAACACTAGGGCTTGCAGTATTTTCCTTGCATATAGCTGGGTTTTGTTGGCCATTAGTTTGAAATAGTTTGTCAGATGGACCTGCTTTTCTGGAGTGAGGAATGCCATCTGGGAAGTTATGTTCAAGCTTGCTCCCAGGAATACAATTTGTTGGCAGGGCACCAGTTGTGATTTCTTTTCATTGATGGTGTATCCCAGTGAAGTTAGAAGTCTTTTTACAAATGCCAGGTGCTGAAGTAGCAATTCCTGACTGTCCGCCTGAATCAGGCAATCATCCAAGTATGGGTAGATTTGAATATTTTTCTGCCTCAAAAAATAAAAACTTGAAAACCAAGAAAAATTCATCAAGAAGACGACCACTTCCAAATAAAACACCACATTTTAATCAAGTTAAGCACTTTCCTCTCCAAATACAGAGGCTTCATCAGAACAATCTTACTAACCACACCCAGCCATTTATATACCATCCCCCATTTTTCCAATTAACTTTTAATTAACATTTAAAACATTTAAAAGTGTATATACCAATAAAAACATCCACATCAAATCACAGAAACCCCCCTAAAAATCACTTTAAATATTTAAATATTGGCCTATAATATAAAATCAAATGTGTTTGACAAATTGAAACATCTTTAGAAGGGCAGATAAAAACAATAGATTCTAAAATGGTGTTGCACATGTTAATAAAAACGTCAACCCAAAAATGGTCACATTTGAGTACAACTACCAATGCTAATTGTCTCATTGATGCCTGGATACTCGGTGGCATTAAATAAAAATTGCCACTTCAGCTCCAGCACATCCAAATGGACGTCTAAAAGACACCCTTGCTCATCCTTGACCAACTGTTGTACAACTAAAAACCTAAACCCATGCCCCAGATGGTCTTTGATATGCCTATAAAGAGCACTAGTAATTCTACAGTGTCTTATGTCCCACAAGTGTTCACCAGTCCTATGCTTAAATTTCCTATTGGTTTTGCCTATATAAAATATAGAACAATTCTTACACTTGGCCATGTAAATGACGTTAATACTGTTACAATTATAATGCCCTTTGATATTAATGGCCTTGCCATTCAACCTATACTTCCCCTCTGTTTCCATTATGCATGGACAAAAACTGCATGTATTACATTTAAAATTTCCAATCCTTCTATTAATTATTACTTCATGCTTTTTTCTTTCCAAAATGTTCTTTATAGATTTATCTCTCCTAAAAACATAGGACCCTTTCCTACTTTTTTCCAACGTTACCATCAAATTGCAATATCTCCCAATTAGCTTTTATGATTTCAGTCATATAATCAGCCACACCATTATATGTAATGACAAAAGTAGAAAAGCCATTAAAAGGATTGTTTTTCTTCTCATCATGTACTACAAAACCATTCCCTAGAATAGGCTTGTATACACCTTGCTCACGCTTATTCAATACCTCATACCTGATAGTGGTGAGGAGACAATCTGGGTAACCTCTTTGCCTAAACATCTGTACGATAAACTCAATTTCAAAGAGAAAATCATCATTGGAGCTGACCATCCTGGCAGCCCGCACCAACTGCCCCTTCACCACTGACTTCTTTTGGTGGTGTGGGTGCCAGCTACTATAATCTAAATACGAGTTGGAAAAGGTTGGTTTTCTGCAAATCCTAGAAATAAGACTCTTATTGTGCTGACCTATTTCCAATTCCACATCTAAGTAACAAATTTTTATCTTGTCATATTCATGTGTGAAATTTAAAAAACTTACCAGTACTATTACTTCCAGCCTATTTTCAGTACCCTTCCATATGAGAAATAAATCCTCCAAAAAACGAGTATAATATGTAATCTGAGATGTATATCTCCTTCCCATCAGAAACTCTTGCTCCCTATAAGACATTACAAGGTTCGCAAAAATGGGGGCACACACTGCTCCCATTGCCACGCTCTTGATTTGATGGTAATACTGGCCTTCAAAGTATATAAAGTTGTTCTTTAATACCAACTCAAATAATGTAACTATTTTGTTAACCTCATCTTGGCCGTAAATATTCGTCTTATAAAGCTGCTGTTCTACCCAGTCTAAACCCACATCATGGGGGATCACAGTAAACAAGTTGACTACATCGATAGTAACCAAAATCATATCTGGTACTACCTATATGCTGTTCAACTGGTTCAAAAATTGCCAACAGTCTTTACTGATATATTTGAAAAAACCCAAACATTTTTTGATCTAAGTATTTACTTATAAAATGTACTTTGACCTTTTTCCATCCAAAATGGGTCTGAATTTTGGATATGCAAGACCCTTGAGGATTTTTGGAATGCCAAAAATGTTGGACACTCTGGGGTTTTCATTTTTCATGAAGTCATGTTCATTTTCATTGATTTGAGCCTGATATAACATGTCATCCAAAGCTAAATCTATCCTACGATAGGCCACTTTAATTTCATTCAATGAACTTTCTTCATAGGTATTGTCCTTCAAGATAGAACTCATCCCATCTATGTAATAAAGTCTATCCATAATTACTACCCCACTGCCTTTGTCTGGTTTCATAAACCTGACAGTGGGGTCATTTACCAAATCAATCATTAACAGTTTTTCATCTTCAGTCATATTGGAACTAGAACTACTTGTTTTCTTTCCAAAAATCCTCCTAATGTCCTTTTCGCAGATTTTTTCAAACATCTCTATATTTTTAAGCGGTGGGTTAAAAGTACTTGGCCTCTTACAGGTTTCTCTACCACAATCATCAAATTCACCTCCTTGATTGAAGCACACCTTTAAATTTAATTTTCTAGTGTATCTTTTTAAATCAATGATGGATTCCATCATGTTACCAAATCTGTAAGGCACAAACGTTAACCCTTTTGCCAAAAAGTCAGCATGCCTGTCAGTCACACCTAACTTAGAGTAATTATAAATTTTAAAATCACCCTTCTTATTTAAAATAATATCTGGCTCAAATCTGTTCTCTACATTTAAATGCCCATCCATAACCTAAATCAGCGTTTCCAAATACGATTCATCATTCAGGTCAATGACATCATCATCTCTAGTTAAATTACGCGTATCACAATACGAAGTTTCAACATTTACATTCACATTGAACAATGTATTATTTACATTAATAATGTCAGAATCCATTTGCATATGCTTAAGCAATTTTGTCCCTTTAGAGTGTTTTCCCCCCGAAAAAGCATCAACATTGACTGAATAGCAAGACATTTCTAATAATGAACCAACAGTCTGCTGAGTGTCAAAATCCAAATTGACATATTCATTGTCCATATCAGTCTCTGGAGACTCAAACAGTACATTGTCACTAGCTGTGTCACTACACTGAGAAAAACATGAAAAGCCATAGTCCAAAGTGTCATCATTGGCTGTGTTTTCAACCAAACTATTATGAAAACATTTCAAATATCCAGGCAGTATTGTGTCAAAAACTAATTCACTTACTTGACATTTATCCACAAAGTCACGTGAATGCAATGTCAGGGAACTCACCCTTAAAGATTTTTCGATTTGAATGTCTTCGGTCTTGCCCCCTGCCCAATAAAATCCTGTTGACTCTTGTCGGAAAAAGAAAAAGAATTAGAAGAAGAAACTGTGTTCGAGGAGACTGCCTTTCCTCAAAGTCTATCAGAACGCCTGACAGAATCATCAGCATTAGTTTCTGAACAGGGACGCTGATATCGCTTCCCTTTGATTCTTTCCGTTGTCTTGCGTCACTTCCTTCCTAAAAACATCACCACGCCTCTCCTTCACGAGTTTCTGATTACCCAGCGATAGCGGATATACAATGTCCCGTTTGTATTCATCTACATCCCTTTGTATTTTGTGTTGTTTGCGAGAAAAATAGTATTGCATACACTGTTCACCTGGCCAAGAAGAATACTATATGCAGCCCGATTTTGGACAAATTCACAATTCAACTTAATGGATCTATCCAATTCCTCCAGGTCCTTCATCATCTGCTCCAGTTTGACCTGGTTATATTTGACTATCAGTCTCATTAAATCAATACCGGCTTTATCAAATAACATGTACACATCATTTAAAAATTCACTATTGTCTTTGACACCATTTGGGTATCTCCATAACCTCAGTCCACGAGGTACCTGTTGCATTTCAATATTTCTATTCAAATATGCATTTTCTAACTGCAAATTTTTAAAGGTAATTAAATCTTTTTCGAACCGTTTCAGTTTGTCATGGGTTCATAGGTTCATACTAGGCTATCTGCCCAAGGGCATTTATAAGCCTAGCCCATAGTTATGTGGCTTTACCACCCCTTTAGTTTGAATAAAACTAGGCCTATTATTTTGCTGTGCCTCTGTCAAGCAGTGACACTGAAGTAATCCCTGGGGTATATCTGCGATCTCCCATCCATTGGTCAAGATTCCTCTTGAACAAGGCCAGCGAGGTGCTCTGCCTCACATGTACCGGGATTTTGTTCCACAGCATAGGGAGTCTCTGGGTGATGAATCTGTCCCTCCAGCACATTCTATTAATGACCGTGTCAAGGTTCAAGTCTCCCGCCCTTGTGGTTCTGAGGGATCTAGATTTTTTGAGGTGAAGCATATTCATCAAATCTGGGTTTGACATGGCCTTATATGTCAGGCACAGGTCACCTCTGAGCAAGCGGTATGAGACTGAATTGAGCTGGAGTTCTTTCAGTCGGGCAGCATAAGATATATTTTTGAGACCCTTTATCCTTTTGGTGAGGAACTTTTGGGGCCTTTCCAGCTGCTGCAGGTGTCGGGTCAGATACATTCCGAATGGGGCAATGTACTCAATCATAGGTCTAATGAGTGATGAGTACAGGGGGACGATGACCTCCCTTGATCTAGATGTGAATCCCTTCATGATCAGGTGGGCAATGTAGAAGGTTTTCCTAACTACTTTAGCAACATGAGTGTCAAACGAAAGGCTTCTGTCAACCTGGGTCCCCAGATCCCTGATGACTTCTTCTGTGCTCAGTGGATTGCCACCTATATGGTAGCTAGGGGTAACCTTGTTTTTCCCGAAGGATATGACTATGCATTTCTTGGCGTTTAACTTTAGGCCATGGCTCTGGCACCAGTTATCCGTTTCTGTGAGGCCCTTCTGAAGGATATCTGTGTCAGATGTGTTTTCGACTATGGCGCCCAGTTCGCAGTCGTCTGCAAACTTTGTCAGCCATAACCCTCCTGTGTTTGCTTGTACTTCAGAAAAGTAGATGCCGAACAAGAGTGGACCCAGGACTGAGCCCTGTGGGACACCACTTGTGACAGGCTTTGAGTCTGACATGGCTCCAGCAACTCTGACCCTGTGGGTTCTGTCACTTAGCCAGTTTGCAACCCATCTTGTGATGTATGGGTTTACATTCAAGCTGATGAGTTTTTCGATGATACCTGAGTGGGGTATTGTGTCGAAGGTCTTTGCCAGGTCAAGGTAGGCTGTATGGACTGCCTTTCCCTCATCAATGGCCTTGGTGACTGTCTCGAAAAAGTCAACCAAGTTTAAAAGGCATGCTCTGCCTTTGACAAAGCCAAACTGGGTTGGATCCAAAGTCTGCAAGTTCCTTATGTCTTTATTTATGAGTTCCATTATGATCCTCTCCATGGCTTTGCAGATAAGGCTTGTCAAGCTAATGGGATGGTAATTTCCAGGGTCGGTGGAGGCACCGCCCTTGTGAAGTGGGACTACAGTCGCCGTGCACCACTCCTTGGGTACGTATCCTGAGGTGAGGCTAAGATTAAACAGCTGTTCTAACTGCGGGTTTAATTCCTCATTGAGTTCGTGGAGCACACAGCCGGGGACACCATCCGGTCCCATGGATGCTGTGTTTTTTGCCTTGGAGAGAGCAGTTCTCACCTGGGCGTTGGAGATGTTTGGGGGGCTACAATCCTCTGGTATAGATATCTCTCCATTTGGGGGAGTTTGCACTGAACCTGTCAGCCAGTATGTTGGCAATGTTTGTAGGTTCAGTAATCTTCACATCATTTTGAACTAATTCTGAGCATATCTGGGAGTTGCCTCCTAGGTTTCTAACATAGCTAAAGAAGGCCTTATGATTGTCTTTTGAGTCCTTGGCGATTTTTCTCTCAAAATTTGCCTTGGATGATTTTATGAGAGCTCTTAGTTTTTTACTTATAATGATCAAAGGTGTCTTACCTTTCAAGGATTTTGCTCTATCTTGTAGTAGCTTCCTCCTTTTGTTGTAGAGCTTGTTTATGGCTGGGGTCCACCAGACTGGACGCTTGCTTTTGGTACAAAGAGTCTTAGTTTTGTTTGGGATTGCCTGATCCATGCAGTCCTGTAGGTGCTGGTAGAAGGCATTTGTAAGTGATTCAGCGGTTTGAGTAATGTTTAACCACTGGCTCAGGGGCATTAAAGGAGACCACACTAGTTTTTAGAAGTGTGAAGTCGGCTTTTGAGAAGTTTTTCACTGTGGTCTTTTTTATTTCAGGTGGGGCGGGATGAGGACCTCCAGCGAGATTAGTTTATGATCTGATCTCACCAGTGAGGGGTATACTTCCGGTGTTGAACATTGTGATCCCATGTTCGTGATGATGAGATCAAGTATGTTTTCTCCTCTTGTGGGGATGGTGACTAGTTGTTCCATGGCATTTGAGTTTATGAACTCCAGGAACCTTTGGGCTAGAGTGTTTGGGCTTGAGTAGTGTTCCCAGTCTATATTAGGGTAGTTGAAGTCACCTAGTATGATGGTGTTTGGAGATACATTTATCCCCTCCAATGTTTTCAGGAAGGCCATGTGAGGTTCCTGAGTTTGAGAGGGTGGCCTGTAACATGCTACAAATTGCAGAGCAGTCTTGCCTATGGTTAATTGCACCTGGATGGTCTCCGATGCATCGTGCGTTGCCACCAACCTTGAGGTGTGGGTGTCCTTTATGAATATGGACACCCCCCCTCCTTTCTTGGTGTTGTCCGGATTTTGGGGTCGGAAAGCATGATATGAGGTGAAACCTGATAGTGCTGGGGTGCTCTCAGGAGCCTTGAACCAGGTTTCTGTCACAGCACAGACATCGATGCTCTCCATACTGAGAAGGGCCTTGAGTGCGTGCATCTTGAGATTGAGACTTCTGGCACTGAGCAGCATTACCCTTAGTTTTTTTCCTTTTTGTGTTCTAGGGTGGTAGGTTTAGAATTTGAGCCTTGCCTAAAAAAGGCACTATGGGGGTGGCAAGAGCCTTTGCCAATATCCGGAAGCCCAGGGGTGACAGGTGCAAGCCGTCCCTTGCGAAGCAGCGTGGCTTGTCCAGCATGTCATCCCAGGCAGACAGACATTGGATCCCCTTTGAATGACACCAGAATTTAAGCCAATTATTAAAGCTGATCATCTTATCGCTGTATTGTGGCATCATTCTAGGTGAAGGTAGGATACTGCTCAAGGTCAGGGTCATACCTGCCTGGGCTACATAATCAGAGAGCTCCTCAATGTCTCTTTTCATGTAGTCCAAGGAGGTACGTCTCAGGTCGTTGACACCAGCGTGGACAATGACTGAGTCGTACTTGTACCTGCTGTTGAGAGACCTGAGTGCTTGCGTTATGTGGCAGATTCTAGCGCCCGACAGGCAGCTTACTGTGACCTTCTCCTTACTCAGTCTGGTGAGCGGGACGTCAATGTGTCTGACTATGGAGTCACCAATAACGAGTGTGTCTGGCATTGTGTTTGGCCTTAAGGGCTGTGACTGTTTGACACTCTGACTGTGTGGTCTATGTGTTGCATGTGTTGGGTCCTGAGGTGGTAGTTGTTTGGGTGTCTGCTTTGGTGGCCTCTGCTGTTTTGGTAGATTTTTGATCAGAGCCTCCGAGTATGTCTTTGTGTGATTATGTGTATGATTTGAAGTTGTGATGGTACTATGTGTGACTGGGTATGTAGTGTGTGTGGTTACCTTCTCCTCCTGTCTGGTCTTGCCAGTCCTATGTTGAGAGAGCTCAGCCTCCAGTTTGGCCATATAGTTGCATCTCTCGCATGTATTTGTGTTTTGTGGGAGAAGGAGAGGATTGTCTGTGTACATGAGGCAATTGTAACATTGCCTCAATATTCCCAAGTTCACCAGTTGAGCAGAAGAGGACACTAGGGAAGAACCCCATTGTTTGGTCATGTCATAATGTGGGAAGAAATAGCCAGGGAATTGTTATGGCTAGGCTTGTATAGGCCCTAGGGCTGATAGCCTAGTACCAACCTATGAACCTATGAACCTATGTTTTCCGTACTGCCATCTACAGGAAAGAGAAATCTATTTTCCTTCCATGCACTGCTGTTATTATCAAGACTGATATTCCGGTCACCATGTCCCACAATGTTATTAAATTTCTCAACATTACCATTTGAATTGCCTTGCATATCGCATTGTTCAACCAGTCTTACATTTTGATTTTTGGTAGTTGTCTGAGTTGGCTGGGTGAGAGGGAGCACCAAACTCCCAAAAATATTGGAAACATTTGGCTATTTTTCCATCACATTTTTGATCTGGGATGTATGCTCCCCTAGTGATTTGTTAATTTGTTGCAGTAATTTCATGATGTCTCCATTTGAAACGTGCTCCTCCATCCTGCTGCCAGGAATATAACCACAAAAAATAAAAACTTGAAAACCAAGAAAAATTCAGCAAGAAGACGACCACTTCCAAATAAAACACCACACTTTAATCAAGTTAAGCGCTTTCCCCTCCAAATATAGAGGCTTCATCAGAACAATCTTACTAACCACACCCAGCCATTTATATACCATCCCCCATTTTTCCAATTAACTTTTAATTAACATTTAAAACATTTAAAATTGTATATACCAATAAAAACATCCACATCAAATCACAGAAACCCCCCTAAAAAATCACTTTAAATATTGGTCTATAATATAAAATCAAATGTGTTTGACAATGAAACATCTTGAGAAGTGCAGATAAAAACAATAGATTATAAAATGGTGTTGCACATGTTAATAAAAATGTCAACCCAAAAAATGGTCATGTCTGAGTATACTAGCAATGCTAATTGTCTCATTGATGCCTGGATACTCGGTGGCATTAAATAACAATTGCCACTTCAGCTCCAGCACATTCAAATGGACGTCTAAAAGACACCCTTGCTCATCCTTGATCAACTGTTGTACAACTAAAAACTTAAACCCATGCCCCGGATGGTCTTTGATATGCCTATAAAGAGCACTAGTAATTCTACAGTGTCTTATGTCCCCCAAGTGTTCACCAATCTTAAGTTTAAATTTTCTACTGGTTTTGCATATATAAAATATAGGACAATTCTCACACTTGTCCACGTAAATGACATTAATACTGTTACAATTATAATGCCCTCTGATATTAATGGCCTTGTCATTCAACCAATACTTCCCCTCTGTTTCCATTATGTATGGCCAAAAACTGCATGTATTACATTTAAAATTTCCAATCCTTCTATTAATTATTACTTCATGTTTTTTATTTCCAAAATGTTCTTTATAGATTTATCTCTCCTAAAAACAAACATAGGAACCTTTTCTACTTTTTTTCCAACTTACCATCAAATTGCAATATCTCCTAACTGTCCCAAGAGGCGACAGCATCAGATGCAGAAATCCCAAGACTCTGGTATTTTGGCCGACTGAGGGTTACCTGCAGGCAGATAACCCAAGTGTGATGACTGCAACAGTGAAACACGAAGAACATCATGTGCATCCAAAAGGAAAAAAAGGAAGAAGGTTCCGTTGGCCAGAAGGGCAGAGTCAGGACACAGGGGGAAGGAGGGGGGGTTGAATACTGTAAGAGTGAAGAGAAGACCATCTACTGTTATGGTAAGGTTTTACACAACTGTGCTATGTCCTTCTATAAACTGTTGCAGTATTCTTCACTTAAGGGAGAGTACAAGAGCACAAGAGGAAGCCTGGGAGGAGAAAGGCACAGAGGAACCCTCCACAAACCCATGCAGAATAGCTCTGGCTCTGTAAATAATATCAAACTTGTAATGTTTAGTGAAAGTATGAACTGAGATCCAAGTAGCAGACTTAAGGATGGAATTGGTACCCACACCCTTGAAAAAAACACCAAAGGAAGCAACTGCCATAGAAGAATATTTCTTTACAGAGGATGAGAGACATTTGCCATGAAAAGAACAACAAAAGGAAATGGCCATAGAAATCCAGGAGGAGATGGTTCCCCCTGGAATGGGCCAAGGCCAAAGCCTTGAGATAAAAGGAAATAAAAAGCTGCTCAGATTTGTGAATAACTTTAGTTTTATCTAAATGACATCTGAGCTGTCTATGCAAATCCATAGTGTGAAAAGCCTTCTCTCTGGCAGACTGCAGAGAAAGAAAAAAGGAAGGAAGATGAACAGACTGATTAAGGGACCACTCACTGGGCACCTTGGGTGTAAAAGGATTAGTATGAGGAGACACTCTGTCTCTCTGAAAAACTAGAAAAGGAGGTACAGCCAAGAGAGCCTAAAGTTCAGACAATCTCTTGACTGAAGTAAGAGCCAAAAGAACAACAATCTTCCCAGTACAATGTTGGACCGAAGTTGAAGAAGTAGGCTCAAAAGGAGCCTGGGTCAATTTTTCAAGTACAAAACTGAGGTCTGAAAAAGGCAGAATTGGCTTCCTCTGAGGCCTGATATGAAGGACACCTTTAAGAAACTCCTTGACTTCAAATCTAGAGACCAGAGGAGGAGCCAAGGACAAGACGAGCAGAAATTACATGCAGGTGAGCTTTAATAGAAAAATATGCCAACCCAGCATGCGGTAGATCTCACAAATGACAGACAACCACAGGAACATGCACAGATAAGGGATTCTGGCTTTGAGAGAGGCACCAGACATAAAATCTTTCTCATTTAGACAAATGTGATTTCCTGACCTCTTCTAGGATCTGAAGCACAGTCTCAGAAAAAAAAGAAGCTTAACAGTGATCAAAACCCTATCACCCACAACGTCAGTTGAAGAGTGGACAAGTGAGGATGGATAAGAGTCTCCTTGTCTTGTGTGAGGTCTACTCTGTGAGGTAACTTGTGACTGCCTATGGCCAAGTGAGAACAAAGGGGGATCCAGTGCTGTCTAGGCCAAAAGGGAGTCACTAGCAAGACTTTGGGGGAGCCTTGTCTGATGTTGTGCAAGACCCTCGGAAGTAGAGGAAAGGCATATAGAAGCATCCTTTTCGAAGGAAAAGACAGTGCATCCACTTCCCAAGCCAGAGAACTTGGGACTCTGGAACAGAATAGAGGAAGTCATCTGTTCAGAGGGAAGGCAAAAAGATCTACCTGAGGAATACCCTACCAATGGACAATGCTCAGGAACACATCTCTGTAAAGCATCCGTTCATGAGCTTTCTGTGCTAGAACCTTTCAGAGAGTCTAGTCACTTGATACTAGACAGCCAGATCCCAGACCCGAAGAGCTAATCTACAAAGACAAGACAAGACCTTGTACCCCTGTAAAATTTGTAGGAGCCTGGGATGAAATAGGTAATGAAGAGCTAGAAGCAGGGCCCTCATCTCCTTTATGGTGATGTGGTCTAACCTCTTATGTAGAGGCCAGAGATCTTGAACCTTGAAAGAGCCAAATAAGGCCCCCACCCAACCCCTCTCTGAGGTGTCCGTAAAGACCTTTTGAGTTGGGGCTGGTGCTACAAAAGGCAGCCCTGGGTTGAGTGAGTTGAAAAATTCACCACTGATGCTCGAGCTTGAGACAAGGGAAGAAGGGGACTGGGAAATCCAGGGGATGGTAATGTTGAAACCACACTGACATGACATACCACTGAAGCTTTCTTGTATGGAGCCTGGCCAGAGGAAGCATGGAATGGTGGAAGCCATGAAGCTGAGGGTCCTGAGAAAGACCTGAGAGTGACTGACTCCAGAGGATGAAGAGACTGAAAAAAGGCATTAAGAGACAGGGCCTTGGGGGCAGGCAGGGATCTCAGCATGGGGTTGGTCTGAATCCTGCATCCAAGGAAAACATGATCCTGAGAAGGATCAGAGCTGATTTTTGAAAGTTTACAGTGAACTCCAGACTCTAACAGTAAAATAGTAAACTGGAGATTTTGAAGCACAGCCTTGGGGGAGGGAGCTTGAATGAGCTGATCATCCAGATAAGGAAAGATCTGAACTCCTCTCATCTTGCAAAAAGCAACTTACAGGAGCAAGGTATTTGGTGAATACCCTTGGGGCAGCAGAGCGGTCAAAGGGTAAAACAGAAAACTGAAAATATAAGGAAGAAACAGAGAAAAGTACAGTTGTGTACCTACCATAAATGTAGATGTTCGAGTGTATTCACTGTTGCAGTCATTACACTTGGGTTATCCTGCTGGCAGGCTACCCGCAGTCGGCCTGAATTCCAAAGTCTAGGTCCGGCGTCGGTTGCTGTCGCCTCTTCCCTGACAGCAGTGCGCCAGGGGTATAACAGATGCAGCCGATGCCATTTTCTTCAGTTTTTCTTGCCCCATATGTCAGGTGCCCCCAAATTGGTAGGCTGAAAATTATGCCAATAAGTATGCATGCACAAAAATAAACATTTCCTTCATCTACAAGCAAATATACCATATAGGTTGTATAGGATAGAGAAGTACAGATAAGTCCCAGAAAAGAAAAGGGGGATGGTGGGTGGGTAACCTGGACTGCAACAGTGAATACACTCGAACATCTACATTTATGGTAGGTACACAACTGTACTATGTTCATCGTGTTTCACTGTTGCAGTCATTACACTTGGGTAAAATTCCAAAGCTGAGGTTGGGTGGCTGGGTCTAAACAGGATTAGGGGAGGCTATAAGGCCCTGCAGAACTGGAGTGGCAAAGCCTGCTCTGGATTTAGAGTAGAGAGGTAAGTGGTAGTGCTTGGTAAAAGTGTGCACTGAACTCCAAGTTGCAGACTCTAAAATGGTTGGTACTCCTCTGAGGAAGACTGCTGAAGTGGCTGCTGCTCTGGTTGAGTGTGGCCTAATGCCCTTAGGCACTGATTTGCCATGTTGTGAATTGCAGAAACGAATGCAGTGGCCTATCCATTTTGAAATAGTCTGCTTTGAGATAGCCTTTCCTTGTGATCCTGCAGCATATGCTACTAAGAGTTGCTCAGTCTTTCTGAAAGCTTTAGTTCTGTCTAAGTAGAAGCATAGCTGTCTGTGTATTCCAAAGAATGCAGGAGTCTCTCATCCTTATTCTGTGGGTTTGGATAAAAGGTAGGCAAATGAATGGTTTGGTTAAGGGCCACACTGGACATTACCTTAGGCATAAATGTCGGGTTCATCCTCAGAGAAACCCTGTCTGGATGGAAAATGATAAAAGGTTCCACAGCCATGAGTGCCTGTAACTCTAAGACTCGTCTTGCAGAGGTTATTGCTAGGAGCAGAGCTGTTTTCCAAGATAAGAACTTTATTTCAGTTGTAAAGGCTGGCTCAAAAGGCGGCAGTGTGAGTTTTTCCAAGACATAATTGAGGTCCCATGCAGGTATTGGTGCTCTCCTTGGAGGTCTTATGTTTCTGGCCCCTCTGAGGTACTGTCTTAGCAATGGATGTGAAAAAATTGGTGGTTCCGTATTGTAATGAGCTGAAATGGCAGAGGCATGGATTTTAATTGATGAAAAGGATAGGCCTTTGTCCAGCATCTCAGTTAGGTATTGTAAAATCTGAGGAATATTTGGTACAAACGTGTCAATTCCTTGTGCCTGGTTCCAAGCACAGAATCTTTTCCATTTTTCTGAAGAAGATTTTCTGGTACTGGGCCTCCTGGCCTCCAAAATAACATCCATCACTGCTTTAGAGAGAGGTGTGTTCTGAATGGCTACATTATCCCCCATGCTGCCAGATTTAGGGTTCTGAGTTGGCTGTGCAGGATCTGATTGTTTCGTTGGGATAGTAAATGAGGAATTAGAGGCAATGTCCAGGCTGGGCCTTGAGACAAGCTCTTTAGGATTGGGTACCAGTGCTGACGGGGCCAGTCTGGAGCAATCAGAGTCATTTTTGGCTTCTCTTGTCTGACCTTTAGGAGCACCTTGGGGAGGAGAGGCAGAGGAGGAAAGGCATATACTGTTAGGGTTTTCCAGCTGAATGATAGAGCATCCACTTTCCATGCCTGCTTGTGATAAGTCCTTGTGCAGAATCTCTGTAGTTGGCAGTTGTGAGGGAAGGCAAATAGATCTATGTCTAGGCATCCACATTTCTTTATTATCATGCTGAACACTTGTGGATCCAGTTTCCACTCATGGGGATCCGTGAGGTTTCTGCTTAGTTCATCTGCCAGAGTATTTTTCTTTCCTGGCAGGAATTGTACTTGCAGGTGTACTTGACAAGTCAATGCTGTGTCCCACAAAGTCATGGCTTGTCTGCAGAGGGGGTAGGAATGAGTGCCTCCCTGTTTGTTTATGTACCACATGACTATAGTACTGTCCGTCCTTATCAGAAGTTGTCCTGGATGGAGTAGATTTTTGAAAGCTGTCAGGGCATTCTGAACAGCTAGCATCTTTTTTTGATTGATATGAGGATGCCTTTGGCTTGTGGGCCATGTGCCCTGAATACATTTTCCTGCCATGTGGGCCCACCAAGCATAATCTGAAGCATCTGTTGTCACTGACTGCCTGGCTGTGGGTACGGTGAATGGCTGTCCCTTGTTGTGGTGACAGGCCTGTGCCCACCATCGAAACTCCTGTTGCAGGCAAGGAATGAGGGTAATTAATGATTCCAGGCTGTGATAATGTTGAGTCCAAACACTTTTTAGATACCACTGTAGTTTCCTCTGGCATATGGAATAAGCAGAATGCAGGATGCCATGAAGCCCAAAGCCTGCAGATTTTTTCTTGCAGATAACTGCGTCTTTGTTACCAACATTTTGAAGTAAGAAGTCAGTTGCCTTTGTTTGTCTGGCGTGAGATAAGCCATCTGGGCAGTTTTATTTAAACTTGCACCCAGGAATATTATCTCTTGAGAGGGTACTAGTTTTGATTTCTTTTCGTTTACTGTGTACCCTAGCAAATTAGTAATCTTTTTTTTCAAACGCCAGATGCTTTAGTAGAATGTCCTTGTTCTCTGCTTGAATAAGGCAATCGTCCAAGTAAAGATATATTTGGATTCCTCTTTGTCTGCAAAATGCAATTACTGGTGCCAGGCATTTTGTGAAGACCCTGGGTGCAGTAGATAAGCCAAAGGATAGTGCAGAGAATTGGTAATGCATTAAGCCAGCTATGAATCTGAGGTATCTTCTGCAAGCTTGTCTGATTGGAATATGCAGGCATGCCTCTTTTAGGTCCAAAGTTACAAGCCAAGCCTTCTTGACCAGCATGGGCAGAAGCTGCTGCAGAGTCAACATTTTGAATTTTGGAATGTCCAGAAATGTATTTAGAATAGACAGGTCCAGTATTGGTCTCCAGGCTTTGTCTTTTCTGGGTACAAAGAAAAGTCTTGAGTAAAATCCTTGCCCCTGCTCTTGCTGTGGTACTTGCTGAATAGCCCTCATGTCCATGAGAGATGAAACTTATTTTTGTGCCTCTGCCCGTTGATTGTGTGGCAGGTCTGGCATACCTTTTGCCCTTGGCAGGGTGTGGAAGTGGAACCTGTAGCCCTGGGACATTATATTCAAGATCCATTTGTCCTGGGTGATCATGTGCCAGTTTTGAGAAAAAGTGCTAGTTTTCCCCATAGGGGAGCTGTCAAAAGATAAGTGCATGGTGCTGGCAGAGGAAAGTCATTGGGACTGTTTCCTGTATGGCTGTAATTTGTCTTCTCCACTTTTGGAGGTAGAAGCGCCCCACTGTTTGGGCCTGTATGAGCCTTGTGGCTGGGATCTGCCTCTGGGGCATCTGTATCTGCCACTTTGTGGCCTGTCTGTCACTGGAAAGGACCAATTCTTTGTAGGCCAGTCCCTGCTAAATCTGGGTGGCTGTACCTGTAAGAAATCCTTTACTGTTTGCATAGATTTCGCTTTGTCCTCCATTTTCTTCAACATCTCCTCTGCTTTAACACCATATAAGGTATCATGCTGTAATGGAGCATCTAATAATTTTGCTTTAACATGATCAGGCAGATTCTGTTCCTTTAACCAAGCATGCCTCCTAATGACAGAAACCGTAACTGCAGCCCTGCAAGCAGCCTCCAGAGAATCAAAACCACATTGCAATGTATGTTTTCCCACTTGTTCAGTTGCATGCAATAAATCCTGTATTTCCTTATTTTCTGCACAATCAGAATTTGACATTTTCTGTCTTAGCAGTGACATTAAGTATTGCTGATATTTAAGCATATGAAATTGACAATTTAAAGCCCTCACAGCCAAAGTAGCAGAAGTGTAAACCTTTTTACCCCATCTGTCTAGTGCCCTTGAATCTCTATCAGAGGGGATAGGGTTTTTTGCAGTAGAAGCCTTGACCCCTTTGGGAGCCTGAGAAATAGTTTCTGGGTCAGCAGCAGCGTTTTTATAAAGAAATGTATGTGAATCTGGAACCCTGTAGTATCTGTCTGGTTTAACAGGGGCAGGAGGTAGAGTCAGGAGAAAGGCCAGACTCTGAAAATATATCATCTACAATGTCTAACACAGGAGGAATAGCCAAAGGCCTGTGCTGAGGAAGTAAAAGAAAATCTCTAAGCCTTTTCTTAGATTCTGAGTAGTCTTGGCTCTCCCAGTGGAAGTGCTCCCTCATGGTATGCAGGGTTTCCCAAAAAAAATAATCCTCAGGCGGTGAGGCTGAAGGGATAGATTCTTCAGCATCAGAATCCTCATACGGAGGAAGAGAGTATTCCTGTTCAGAAGAGGAGTCAGAGGAAATGGAAACCTAATCTGAAGATTCATATTCTGTCTCTTGCCTAGGCCTTGTTAGGAGGGGGATGGGAAGCCCTGATCAAGGTAATTAGGTCTTCGGACATTTTGGGCATCTGTTTTTTAGGCATGGTAGTCTGTCCAGGAGAATGCTGTACTTGCTTCTTTGTCTTTAGAACTGCTTTAGTCTTTGCTTTGGAAACTGAAGTAGGCTTTACATATAACTCTGTAGGTCTGAGAACACCCTCAGAAGCTGATGCCTGCTCAGCGGCTCCAGACCCATCTGAGGTAATAGTTTCTGAGTATCCAAAACCTTGAGTATCTAGAGGCCTAGCTGGCTCCACGTGGGAGTGGTCAGCGGCCTGTGGTTCTGAGGTAGCAGGCGCCAGGGGCTGCGAATGCGCCTCACTGAAAACCGGCGACTGGCTTAGCGGAAGCCTCGTCGTCGGTTATGGACCTCGGATGCCTGTCCTTTTCTATTTCCTTGCGCTTTTTATAAACTCCAGTCCTCGACTGTTCCGACGGCATTATATAATTGAATCTTCGTCCAAAGTAATGAAAGGGAAAATTGTACCGATGCTTAATAGTGCATTGGTTAAATCTAGCTTCCGACAAGAAATACAATTGTTAACTTTTTCTGACATCGGACTGGAGCAAGAAAAAAAGTTTCCCCAACGGGGTACTTAGCTTTAATGAAGACTTCGGATCTGAAATTCGTTTTTGAAAATCTCAGGAGTCGGCCGACCGGCATTTGCAAACTGCTTTTGCTTCGGGCACCGTGAGGTAATAAAGACTGAAGAAAATGGCGTTGGCTGCATCTTTTATACCCCTGGCGCACTGTCGTCAGGGAAGAGGCGATAGCAACTGACTCCGGACCTAGACTATGGAATTCAGGCCGACTGCGGGTAGCCTGTCAGCAGGATAACCCAAGTGTAATGACTGCAACAGTGAAACACGATGAACAGCAAACATTTCATAAAAAGGGGATGGATTGGGATATGAAGGTAGGCATCCTTGAGATCCAGAGAGACCATATAAGCCTGAGGAGGAGGAGGAAGAAGAGGAAATAAAGTTTGAAAAGACAACATCTGAAAGAAAGGAATCTTGAGAAAGGTGTTGAGCTGGGAAATGTCCAGAATTGTCTGCCCTCCTTCCTGGGAACCAGAAACATTTTGGAGTACCGCCCACCTGGACAAAGGGTACAGCCTTCAAGGTGCCTTGGACTATAAGAAAATGAAGAACCTCTTGGGAAAAAAGGAAGCTGTTCCTGATGAAGTTGAGGAATGCCCAAGTAGGGAGGAAATGACTTACAAACCATGAAATACCCCTGATGAATAGCAGACAGACTCCAGGAGTCTGTTGTGTTTCTCAACCAGTTTGGAAGGAAGAGAGAGAGATAAAGGGGTAAAGAGATCTGGCCAAGGGAAAGGGGAAGGAAACTGTCAAAGGGAAGGAAACTGTCAAATTGAACTAGACTTCTCCTGAAAGACAGGTTTCTGGAGAGCAGGTGCTTGAGTAGACTTAGAAGGAGGCATACATCTAGAACCCTTTTTACTCTTGGATGAAGGGTGAGACTGCCTGTGAACAAAAGCAGATGTAGAAGGGTAATTCCTTTGAAACTTTGGAACAGGAGAAATAATAAAAATATGTCTCAACTCCTGCAAGGCCCTGCCTTTATCCTGAAGAGACTTACATTTCAGCAGGAGCAGCAGCACCAAAAAGATTTTTACTATCCAAAGAAATATCTAACAATTTGGCCTTAATGTCATTAGGCAAAGCCTGAAGATGATGCTATGAGTAAACACCTCATGACAGAACCAAATGCAGCAGCTCTGAAGGAAGCATCAGCAGTATCATAAATGCACTTAACAGAATGACAGGCAACTAGAGAGGTGGAACCCAAAAGGGGAAAGGGTAGAAGCCTTCCCCTTAGAGTCAGGGAGATCAGAGATTACCTGAGAAAGGAGGGTCAAAACACACCTAGTCATAATGAGCCTGGTGGCTAATGGCCCAAAAAGAAAAGCTGGCTGCAGTACAAACCTTTTTGTCTAACATCTCCATGGTCCTACTATCCTTGTCTCAAGGAAGTAGCTTGGTATAGGTCAAAAGCTTGTAGGGGTTTGTCCGAATAAACACACTACAGAAGGATCAGCAGAAGGACATTCATACAAAAAATTATATTCATCAGGCACCTTGTAAAATCTGTCAGGTTACCTGGGAGCTGGGGGGGGGGGGCTGTGAATCAGGGGCCACAGAAGCTGCTGAAAAAGTATCCAGGAGGGCAGCCAGAACAGGAGGAACAGCAGAAAGTTTGGGAAACTCCATTTGAAAGAGCACATAATACCTTTTCTGGATATCAGGAAACATGACAGAAATCCTACTTAAAGAATTCCACCATAAGGTAACAGTGTCCCCAAAACACGAGTTCCTCCAAAGGAGAATCTGAACTAATAGAATCCACTTCCTCTGAGCTACACTGGGGGGGGGTCCTGATTCTCATCACAGGAATCCAGTTCGCTACATCTTTTAAGAGGAGTGGAAGACTAGAGAGGTATAAGCACAGACATCCCCCCTTGAAGAGGCTTTAAATCCATTAAAGCATTAAACAACCCCTGAGTAAAATCCTGCCATTCATGTTGGGAATCCTTAATTGCAGGGGAAAGGTGCATGGTTTTGTGTTTCTTTTTCTGTCGGACAGCCACATGAAACACCCTAGCAGGGTCAGACCCTTGGCGACCCTCTATAAGCATAGTAGGGATCTCCTTCCTAACTAAAATCTTTGGAATCGCCCTTGGCCCCTTGAATATACAGTTGAGATTCCCCTCAAGATCTGGAGCAGACGTTTGTAAAGTCTCTGAGGATGTGTGAGGAGTGGGATCCATGCCAGCCTCCGAAAGAGGAATCCAAAGCAACCACCAGATGATCTTCCAGGCTTTCACTAGCCTTGAGACAAGATGTCTGGGGGAGGCTGGACAGCAGCTGTATCAGGCCTAAGTTTTTTGGCCTTTTCCTTGGCAGACGGCTGACCCTCAGGACAGGAAGACTCTCCCACAGAACCTTGAGCTAATAGCTTAAGATGTTGGTTTTCAAGGTAAATAGATAAGGACAGACAGATGACTACAAAGGGTCTTAGGGACAAAAGCTTGGCAGATAAAACATGGTGTATGGTCATGGGAGGAATAGCTGAGGAGAAGGGTAGTCTGAATGAAGAGATCAAAGCTAGAATCAAAGGGGCTGCAGAAGAATGCCAAGGAAGCTGAAAAGTAAGGTGTACAAGACAGTGGTGCGACCAGTACTAATGTATGGTACAGAAACCTGGGCAGGAAAGGCAGAACAGTTGAAGAAGCTAGAGGTGATGGAAATGAAGTGCCTGAGAAAGATGATAGGATGCACACTGTGGGACAGACAAAGAATTGAGAAAAGAGCAGAAGCCAAAGTAGCTCCAATTGCAGAAAAGATCAAAGAGAACAGATTATGGTGGTTTGGGCACAGATGCAGAAAAGCAGAAGACAATCCGGTGAGGAAGATTTGGGACAGACAGGAAGAAGGTAAGAGGAAGCGAGAACATCCAGCAAAGAGGTGGGATGGGCTGTGTAAACGATCTGCGACAGTCAGGCATGAGTGTTGAAGAAGGCAGGAGTGTGGCACTGAATCAAGAGAGTTTGCGACAGTTAACACGATACCCCGACCCTATGTAGAAAAATGGGAAAAAGGGGGCTGATGATGATGGTCGGGGGATGCACCCAAATAAAACAGGCACTGACTGTGATGGCCTTTATGGGGAATCTGCCTCCTACACTGACATCCTCCCTTTGGGGACAACATGAAACCAATCAATAATAAAGAAAAAGAAGATAAGGAGAAACCCCAATGGGACACTTGTCAGAAAATAATGGCTCAGTAAGCAGCACAGAACAAAAGCGTTCAGACCGACATTCAGTGATGGCACTTGGACTGGCAGCAAAGCTCTGAGTGTGTGCGTCCATACATTGCCTTTATGCCCTATGCCTTGCGCGAGCATACATGTACGAAAGGCTTTGATATACTGGCTGAACACTAGGCTATCCTGGGCAGGAGATCTCTTCTGTTAGGAAGATTGCAAATGTGATATGGAAAGACATCACTGTGTATGATCATGGGAAGCACCCAAGAAAAAAAAAGACACTGGTCATTATGGTCTTTATGGGGAATCTGCCTCCCACACTGACATCTTCTCTTTCTGAATGACATGAACACAGTACAAAAAAGAATAAAAAGGAAAAGAAACCTCAACGGGACATTTATCTGAAAAAAAGGCTTGGTAACCAGCATAGCAGAAGGGCATTCAGAGTGATGTATGGTGATAGCATTTGGACTGATGGCAAAGAAGTTCTGAGTGTTTGCTTCCATACATCACCTTTTTGCCCTATGTTTTGCAATGGGAATATATGTGTGAAGTACAACTCCTATAGCAGATGAAGGCTTTGGTATACTGACTTGACATTGGGCTATCCTTGGCAGAAGATCCCTTAGGTGAAGAAAATTGCAACAGCGATATGGATGGACAAAGTACAGTTGTGTACACTTTCCATAAATGTAGATGTTCGAGTGTATTCACTGTTGCAGTCATCACATTTGGGTTATCTGCTTGCAGTTGCCCTCAGTCGGCCTGATTACAAAGCCTTGGGTCCTGCGTCGGTTGCTGTCCCTTCTTCCATGACATCAGGTCCTCAGGGGTATAAAACATGCAGCTGACGCCATTACATCAGTTTTTCTTGCCCCAGATGTCAGGTGCCCCTTAATGGGATGCAATTAAATCTATAAATAAACAAGGATATACCTCCAACAAAAAAGGAAACACACCAAAAAGCTTTTGAGCATAGTAAAGGAGAGTAGAGGTATAGCCAAAAGAAGTAAGGGGGCTGGAGGGAGGGTAACCAGGACTGCAACAGTGAATACACTCGAACATCTACATTTATGGTAAGTGTACACAACTGTATTATGTTCATGTTTCACTGCTGCAGTCATCACATTTGGGTAGATTCCCAAAGCTAAGGATGGGAGGAGGAATTTAGATAGCTTTAGGAGCAGCTATAAGACCCTGCAAGACTGCAGTGGCAAAGCCAGCTCTGGATTTAGAGAAAATTAGCAGATGGTAATGCTTGGTGAAAGTATGTACAGAACTCCAGGTAGCAGCTTCTAGGATGTATAGGGACGCCTCTGAGAAAGGCTGTAGAGGTAAATGCAGCCCTGGTTGAGTGGGGTCTGATCTCCTGTGGGATAGGTTTTACATGGTGCTTGTAGCAGAAATGAATGCAATGGTCTATCCATTTGGAGATGGTTTGCTTTGAAATACCCTTCCCCTCTGTCCCTGCAGCAAATGGCACCAGCAGTTGTTCAGATTTCCTTTGAAGTTTAGTCCTGTCCAAGTAGAATCTAAGTTGTCTGTGCACATCTAACGAGTGCAGTATCCGTTCCCCTTTGTTCTGTGGATTAGGAAAGAAGGTTGGCAAATGAATGTACTGATTAAGGGCCACACTGGATACCACCTTGGGCATGAAGGAGGGATTGGTCCTGAGGGACACCCTGTCCGCATAAAAGAAGATGAAAGACTCCACTGCCATAAGGGCCTGTAATTCAGATACCCTTCTTGCTGAAGTGATTGCTAAAAGGAAAGCTGTTTTCCAAGAAAGGAATTTTAAGTCTGCAGTAGCAGCTGTCTCGAAACGAGGAAGAGAGAGTTTCTCCAATACAAAATTAAGGTCCCAGTCTGGAGTTGGAGCTCTCCTGGGTGGTCGTATATTTTTTGCTCCTCTGAGGAACTGCTTGAGCAGTGGATGAGAGAAGAGGGGAGGTTCTGTGTTTTAATGAGCTGAAATAGCTGAGGTGTGAATTTTGATGGAGGAGAAAGACAGGCCCTTGTGAAGCATCTCAGTTAAGTAATGTAAAATCTGAGGTAAATTGGGCACTGCTGTGCTCATCCCTTGAGACTGGTTCCAGGCACAGAATCTTTTCCATTTTTCAGCATAAGATTTTCTAGTACTAGGCCTCCTTGCCTATAAAATGATATCCATCACTGGTTTACTAAGGGATGGTAAAGGAGAGATTAGGTAATTAACTAGGCTGCTAGTTTCAGTGTGTGAAGCTGAAGGTGCAGAATCTGGTTCTCCTGCTGAGACAATAAAGTAGGAGTCTGAGGCAGGTGCCATGGGGCCAACAGTGACACACTGCACAAGAGGAGGTACCAGTGTTGGCATGGCCAGTCTGGTGCAATCAAAATTGTCCTTGGTTTGTCTTGTTTGATCTTTAGTAGTACTGCTGAGAGCAGAGGCAGAGAAGGAAAGGCAGCTGAAGGACTCAGCATCCACTTTCCAAGCTTGTTTGTGGGGAGTCCTTGTGCAAAATTTGTCCAATTGATAGTTCTGGGAGTAGGCAAACAGGTCTATATCTGGGCACCCCAATCTGTTTGTCAACATGTTGAAAATCCTTGGTTCCAGTTTCCACTTGTGTGGGTCCATGAGGTTTCTGTTTCGTTCATCTGCCAGTGTATTTAGTTTTCCTGGCAGGAAATGAGCTTGCAGATGCACTTGGTAGCTCAGGGCTGTGTTCCACAATGCCATGGCTAGTTTGCAGAGGGGGTAAGAATGCGTACCCCCCCTGCTTGTTTATGTACCACATAACAGTGGTGTTGTCCGTCTTTACCATTAATTGTCCTGGAAGAATGTGGTCCTTGAAGGCTGTCAGAGCATTCTGTACAGCTAATATTTCTTTTTGATTGACATGCAGGTGCATTTGACTTGGGTTCCATTTGCCCTGAATGCACTTCCCTGCCAGGTGAGCCCCCCCCCCATGCATAATCTGATGCATCTGTTGTTAGGGGTTTGGGTGGCAGGGGGTGGTGTGAATGGCAGTTCCTTGTTTTGGTGGAAGGCCTCTGCCCACCAAAAAAACTCTAGGCGTAGGCAAGGTATGATAGGAATCATTGCTTCTAGATCCTGAGAATGTTGACACCATAGGCTTTTTAGATACCATTGTAGTTTCCTCATATGCAGTCTTGCATATGGAATTAGAAGAATGCAGGAGGCCATGAACCCCAAGGCTTGTAGTATTTGCCTTGCAGATAGTAGGGTTTTTGTGGCCACTTGTTTGAAGTAGGTTGTCAAATAAATTTGTTTCTCTGGCGTGAGAAAAGCCATCTGGAAAGTTGCAATCAAGCTTGCTCTCAGGAATGTAATTTGTTGGCAGGGTACCAGGTGTCATTTCTTTTCCTTTATGGTGTATCCCAGACAAGTTAGCACCCTTTGTACAAAGGCCAGATGATTCAAAAGTATGTCCTGGCTTTCTGCCTGAATTAAACAATCGTCCAGGTATGGGTACATTTGAATATTTCTTTGCCTGCAAAATGCAGTGACTGGGGCTAAGCACTTTGTGAATACCCTGGGCGCAGTAGATAAGCCAAAGGGTGGTGCAGAGAACTGGTAGTGATTGTAGCCTGCTTTGAAGCGTAGGTATCTTCTGCAAGATTCCCTGAATGGGATGTGCAGGTATGCTTCCTTTAAATCAAGTGTTACCATCCAGGCATCTTTTCCTAGCATAGGAACCAACTGGTGAAGAGTCAGCATCTTGAATTTTGGAATCACCAAAAAGGTGTTTAGAGTAGACAGGTCCAAAATATGACGCCATGAATTGTCTTTTCTGGGTACCAGGAAAAGTCTTGAGTAGAACCCTTGTCCTTTTTCCTGTTCTGGTACAGTTTGAAAAGTCTTTATGTTTAAAAGAGAGAGTATTTGCTTTTGAGCCTCTGCCCACTGATTTGGGGGTAGATGTGGCCAACCTTTTGGCGTTGGTAATGTGTGGAAGTGAAATCTGTATCCTTGGGACACTATATTTAAAACCCATTTGTCCTGGGTAATGAGTTCCCAGTTTTTGACCTGCAGACCAATCTTTCTCCCTAAAGGAGCATTCTGCTGAGAAGTGCTTGGAAGTTTAAAAATGAAGTCACTGAGACAGTTTTCCATAGGGAGGTAGCCTTACTACTCCCAGATTTGGAAGCAGAAGCCCCCTACTGCTTAGTCTTGTGCGTACCCTGGGACTGAAACTTTTAGTTATGTACTTACCATAACGATAGATGTATGTGGTCCATCTCGCCTACATTTATGACTGATCGGCTCTGACTCGGCCGATACACTAGCACGAAGTCTCTCATTGGCTGGGCCAACTCCCTTATCCCAGGATGCACCACGCCCAAACCCCCAGATCTTGTTTGCCCCACCACCACTCACGCACGTGGAGCACTCCAACTGTACAATAGTGTTTCCTCCAGATCCAACAGGTAGGGGGAAGGAGGGCGGGTACGTAAGAATGTAGGCGAGATGGATCACATACATCTATCGTTATGGTAAGTACATAACTAAAAGATGTAATGCAATCCTATCTCGCCTACATTCATGACTGATGGGACAGCGTCCCTAGCACCTAGATCCTGGGAGGCTCACTGGAAAACACTCCTGAGCACTGTGGAACCAAAGGACGCCCGACCTCTAGAGGCCACGTCCAGTTTTTAATGAGAAATAAAAGTATGTGGAGAAGCCCAAGTGGCCGCTGCACATATCTCATCCACCGACAGTCTGGCGTGAAAGGCCACTGAAGTTGCCATAGCCCTAGTAGAATGTGCTCTAACTGGAAATGGAGGGTCCCTTCCTGTTGATGCATAAATAAAAGAAACACAATCCCTAATCCACCTAGCAATACTGGACTTAGTTACTGGTTTTCCAATCCTGTTGTCTGCAAAGGCCACGAACAACTGGTCTGATTTCCTCTGCTGCTGTGTCCTATCCAAGTAAAACCTGAGTTGTCTATGCACATCCAACTGATGAAGTCTGTATTCTGCCTTGTTGGAAAATTTTGGAAAGAAAACTGGTAGCTCTATAGATTGATGCAGACAAAGAGTAGAAGAAACCTTCGGAAGAAATGACGGATTTAGTCTTAGAGACACTCTATCCTTGTGAAAGATCAGATAAGGGGGCTTAACAGAGAGGGCTTGAAGCTCCGAAACTCTTCTGGCTGAAGTAATAGCTACCAAGAAGGCAGTCTTCCAAGATAAGAACTTTTGCTCACAAGTGGCCGCCGGCTCGAAGGGATGAGATGTCAAGGCTCCTAAAACTACATTCAAATCCCATGGCAAAACAGGTTGTGACACCGGTGGGCGAAGCAACCAAGCTCCCTTAAGAAAGGCCTTACACAACTTATGACTCATGAGTGAAGGCTCAAAGGCAACATGATAATTAGAAATCGCTGCCAATTGGACTTTAAGCGTGGAGACAGCGGAACCCAAAGAGTTGCCAAAAAATCTAATACTGCAGACACTGGGGCTGTCAGAGGGTCAAGGTTGTGCCTCTGGGCCCAAACGGCAAACCTTTTCCATTTATTAGAATATATCTCCTTAGTGGAAGCTCTGTGAGAAGAAGACAGAATCCGGACCACCTCAGGCGAAAGGATATGCTGTCTGACTAAGGTCAGAAGTGGAGCAGCCAAGCCGTTAGCTTGAGAGTTCGCAGTGATGGATGGACCTGACCTGACTGAAGAGTTAGGAGGTCTGGAACTGGGTCCAGAATCCAAGGATCCTTCATTGCATACTTACGAAGGAAAGGAAACCAAACTTGGAGGGGCCAGTGTGGTGCGATCAAAATCATGTTGCTTCCCAAGCAGATCGCCTTCTGAATCACCTTTGGTAGTAGTGGGATCGGAGGGAAGGCATAGAGCAGACCGGGGGGCCAATTGTGGACCAGAGCGTCCCTGGGCGACTCCCACTGGGGGTAATCAGGGAGAAGAAATTGCTGCACTTCGCGTTCCAGGGGCTGGCGAAGAGGTCGCAACAGGGAAGCCCCCACTTGGAGAAGATCCGGGACCACTCGTGAGGCAACAGAATAACTCTGCTCAGCCTATCACATTGGACTTCCCCGGAATGTCCGTTGCCACTAGAAATCTCTGGGGAGCGATCGCCCAGTTCCAAACTCTCATGGCTTCTCTGCAAAGAGGATAAGACCTGGTTCCTCACTGCTTATTCAGGTGCCATACTACCGCCATATTGTCTGAGAAGATTGCGATGGTACCCTTGGGAAGAGAGCTGTGAAGTGCCTGTAACACTAGAAGCACTGCCCTCATTTCCAGGACATTGATATATAAGTGGGTTTCGTGATCTTGCCACGTGCCTTGAACCGTCCTGTCCAGATAATGCCCCCCCCCAATCTGGGAGGCGTCCGTGGTCACTATGGCAATGGGGGAGTGGGGGCAGAAGAGTCGCCCCTGGTTCAGGTTGGGGGAGAGGAGCCACTAATGAAGATCTTGCCGGCAGGTTTCCGTAATGAGAATCGGGTAAGACAAGGGCAGATCTTGGTACGACCACTAGGTCGACAGGAGTCATTGGAGACTTTGCATGTGCAATCTTGCCAGAGGGACCAGAAGAGTGGCGGCTGCCATCGACCCCAAAAGCTGAAAGACCACCCTGGCAGGGGCTTTGCTTCGGGGAAGTAAGGCTAGGACTTGGTCCTGTAGTATCTTTATCCTCTCTGATGGAAGGAATGCTTGCATCTCGACAGAGTCTAGCTCTGCGCCTATAAAGGCAACACGCTGTGATGGCAGCAATACAGACTTTTTCCAGTTGAATGTAATTCCTAACAGGTGGGGGCGGTGAGGAGCCAGTCATCTAGATAAGGAAACACCTGGAATCCCAGACGTCTCAGGTAAGCCGCCACCACTGCCAGACATTTGGTAAACACCCTGGGGGCTGTGGTGAGACCAAAGGGCAGGGCTCAGAACTGGAAGTGACTGGCTCCTAGGCGGAAGAGTAAATGTATCCTGGATGCCCTGTTTATCTTGATGTGATAATAGGCGTCCTTGAGATCGATGGAGCACATCCGTACTCCTTTTTCCAGCAATGGGAAAATGGATTGCAACGTGACCATCCGGAACTTGGACTTCTTTACGAAGCGGTTTAGGTGGCTGAGGTCCAGAATGGGTCTCAAGTCCCCTGTTCTTTTTGACACCAAAAATAACTTTGAGTAAGTTCCTAATCTGGTCTGGTCTGCGGGGACTGGCTGGATGACTCCCTTTCCGAGCAGCTTTACGACCTCGATGGCTGCTTGATCCCGTTGACTGGGTGGCACATCCAGGATTTTCCTTGAGGGTGGAGGGGGACGGATAAAGGGAATGGTGTAACCTCCGGTGATGATACGAAGCACCCACTGATCCTGAGTGATGGAACCCCAGGCCCTTGGATGCATCGAGAATCGACCCCCGACTAGCTCCGGAGACGCACAGTCGGGCAGTCCCTCACGGATGCTGGAAGGAGGAACCACGAAAGGATTTGCGGTCTCCTGAGTTGCGGGGGCCTCCGGCGCCTCTGGGGCGACATCTTCCAGAATAATCCCCCCCCCTGCCTCTGGGGGGGGTGTCACTCTGATGGGCAGGGAAAGACTTTTGGGACTTTCTGAACCACATCTTTCCTCCCCTCTGAGCCTTGGGGTAAGGTCTCGAGGGAAGCAAAAAACGGGCCCCAACGGCAGACAATGTCTTACCGTCCTGCTCACATCTAGTGAGTGTGTCTTTCACCTTGGGTCCAAAGAGAGAGGACCCATCGAATGGAGCGTCGGTGAAGGAAGACTTGAACGCCTCCGCAAAGTGACACAAGCGCATCCAGGCTTGCCTCCTAAGGGCTACGCCCGAACTCGCTGCCCTACCCGCCCCTTCAGCTGCATACGATATGAGCCTCATGGACGAGTTAACAATGGATGAAAGGGTAGACAGCTGGGCGTTGACAGACTGCGCCAACGCCTCAGGCACGTTAGCCGACAGGGTATCTCCCAACTCCTTTATGAGATCCCTTTGGAGCCTCATAAAATGACATAAATAATTCAGCAACCGCAGGGTAAAGGTCGCTGACGTCAGGGTACGCTTCCCGTACCTATCCATGCTCCTGGACTCCTTGTTAGGAGGATGGATAGAAGTAGATGCCTCTGCCACATCTTGCTGGGTGGCACCGGAACTCCCTTGGTTAGAAACTCCTTGCCAGGGGGTGCGGATAAAAACTTGTTGGGGCGAGAAGGAACTGGCTCCACAGAATCAGGGTGTTCCCACACCCTTCGACAAATAAGGTCCAGTAACTCATCGAAGGGTGGACACCCCCAGGAGGCAGAGGGTTGGGCTCCAAAGGCCTTGAGGAAGACCGACTCCTCCGCGGAAGGGGTTTTTGATGGCCAGTTGCCCCTCTGTCTCAAGATCTCCAGGATATCAGAGAACGAGACATCGTCAGAGGACGACTTGGTGGACCCCTCCGCATCATTGAGGTCAGTGTCCGAGGTGACAGACTCATCTGGGGAGTCTATGTGCTTCCTCTTGCACAATTTTTTCCTGGGGGGCTCCTCAGGCACGAACTCTGAAGGCTCCTCAGAAAAAAGGGGACCACACAACTAGGAATCCTCAGGCCTAGGAGCCACGCTGTCCGAAGACAGGGGGGCACCAGAAGCTCTAGCCGCAGTGTCTAGGGAAGGAGTCGCAGATTCGGGTCAACTCACTACAGACTTGGCCAGCGCGCTCCTCATAGCCTCGAAGGCGGGCCCACCAGAATCTGAGGAGGGGCCCGTCCCCGAGACCATGACTGGTGTCAGGGTTCCCCTAGCCGAGGCGTCAAGAGGGAGACTCGGGGCCAAAACCAGAAGCCCCGAGTCCCCCTCGGGCCCGGCTGAGGACACCCGAGAACCGAAACCTCTGGAAGGCACAGAAAGGGTTGGAGCGGAAGATGGTGCCGACAGACTAGCAGTGGGTCTCGGGACCGCCTCAAGGACTTCACCCAACTCTACGAACTCCGACTCCGACGACACCAAGGTTGTCAGAGGAGGAAGAAACGGTATCGAAGGGGCTGGCTCCAGGGTCGACTGGGCCAGAGCCAAAAATAATTTGGATAAGACAGGTGACTGGAGGAGCCTCTGGACCACCCTATCTACATCAGAGTCTGAAAGCTAGGAGGACCTGGAGGAAACAGAAGGGGGCCGAGAGACTTTTTCTATCGGCTCCGAAATCAGGCTAGGAGGCCGGCTCCAAATCGGCTCCAAAAGTATCGGGGCCGAAGCAGACTCGACCAGAACCAAGACTCCTTTCGGCGCCGACTGTTCAGGAGCCGATGAAACCGACCCCAGAGCAGAAACACTCTCCAGTGGCTCTGAGACCAATGGAGCCGACGAAGGAGACCTCGATTTAGACCCTCTATCCTGCGGCTCTGAAATCAGTGGAGCCGAGGAAGGGGACAGAGTACCTGATCTCGAGTACCTGATCTCTCGTCCCGAGACTCCAAAAACAATGGAGCCGAGGAGGGAGACCCAGCTTTAGATCCTCTATCCTTCGGCTCTGAGGCCAGTGGAGCCGAGGAAGGGGACACAGATTTAGACGTTTTTGCAGGCGGCTCCGACGGACTTGTCGGAGCCGAAGACTTCTTTAGCCTCGATTTCGACAAGGGAGAAAAAGCCAAAGCTTCCTCGAAGGCTGGTTTTATGAGACCCTTCAGGATGAGCTTATTTTTCCTCTCATGAAGGACACGAGAGGAGAAGGCATGGCAAACACTGCAAGACTCTTGCAAGTGTTTAGCCCCTAAACAATAAACACAGATGGCGTGGCCATCTGTCAACGACATTTTATAACTACATTTCGAACATTTTTTAAAGCCCAATGGCTTATGCTCCTTTTCTTTGCCAGACATACCTACTGTCGACACACTCAAAACACACAAGGAAGGAAGGGGGGGGGGGAGCTCTAACTTAAACGCTCTAAGAGATAGGGCAAAAGCCCTCTAACTCAAACGGGCCTAGCCCGCCAAACAGAAGGGATTACCACAACAATTCAAAAGTACAAACACAATCAACCACAAATGAACTAACAACCAGATAGCTATTAAAATAGCGGTTTGAGTATAAATTCCAAGCTAACTGTCAAAAAAGTGACCAAAAGGCCAAAAAGGAAGGGTACTCAGCCACAGCCAAGTCGAGACCATGGCGTTACTCTAGGAGCGGCAAACGAGATCTGGGGGTTTGGGCGTGGTGCATCCTGGGATAAGGGAGTTGGCCCAGCCAATGAGAGACGTCGAGCTAGTGTATCGGCCGAGTCGGAGCCGAGAATTGTCTCCGAGCCCATCAGTCATGAATGTAGGCGAGATAGGATCGCATTACACCCTGGGGTTTCTGCTGTGTCTGGGTTTGGATTGAGAAGGCCTAGAAGGGGCCAGAAAGGACCAATTCTTAGAGGGCCAATGCCTACTAAATCTTGGAGGCTGAACTTGTAAGAAATCTTTAACAGTTTGTATAGATTTAGCTTTACCTTCCATCTTCTTAAGAACTTCCTCAGCTTTGTTGCCAAACAGGAGGTCCTGATTTAAGGGAGCATCCAACAGTTTAGCTTTAACATGATCAGGCAAAGATTGCTCCTTAAGCCAAGCATGCTTTCTGAGTACAGACCCAGTGACAGCAGCCCTGCAAGAAGCCTCTAATGAAACAAACTCACAAACTCACATTGCAAAATATGTTTTACAACCTGTTCAGCAGAATGCATTAAATCCTGTGATTCCTTATTTTCAGCACAGTCAGGAATCAACATTGTTTTCTGTTTAAGCAATCAAATAATATGCTGCTGATACTTTTAACATATGAAATTGGCAGTTTAAAGCCCTAATGGCCAATGTGGCAAAAGTGTAAACTTTCTTTTACCCCATCTATCCAGTGCCCTGGAGTCTCTATCAGAAGGGATACGCTTTTTGGCAGTAGAAGCCTTAATGCCCTTGGTCCCTGTGAAATAGTCTCTGGATCCGCAATAAGATTTTCAAAAAGGAACTTGTGAGACTCAGGAACCCTGTAATATCTGTCAGGTTTTCTGGGAGCAGAAGGCAAAGAATCAGGGGCCAAGCTAGATTCCGAAAAGGCATAATCAACAATTTCTAGTACAGGAGGTATAGCTAAAGGCCTATGCTGAGGCAGGAGTAAGAAATCCCTAAGCCTCTTTTTCGAATCAGAAAAATCCTGGCTTTCCCAGTGGAAATGCTGCCTTAGTGTGTGCAAGATTTCATCAAAGGAAAAATCCTGTGGAGGGGAAGCAGAGGGAATAGAGTCCTCTGCATCAAAATCCTCATAAGTAGATAAGGGTACATCCAGATCATCAGAAAAATCAGAAACCTGGTCAGAAGATTCACAAACAAATTCAGTCCTAGGTCTCTTAGAAGAGGGTGGTTGGCTTCCCCTGATTAAAGTTATAAGATCTTCAGCCATTCTTATCATTTGTTTTTTTAGGCACAGGCCTGAGCAAGTGGCCCGGGCGTCTGTTTTCTAGGCATCGTTCGAGGTTTAGGCCTTAAAGAAGAAGGAGGCGTAGGTTTAATATGCAAGTCCATAGGCCTGAATACACCCTCAGAAGCCGGTGCCTGCACAGCGGCTCCAGACCTATCCAACGTAGAGACATCTGCAGGTTCCAGAGTTGAAACACCTCGTGGCATACCGGACTCCGAACGGGTCTCAGTAGAGGCCTGCGAATCAGAAGTAGTGGGTATCAGGGGCTGCGAAAGCGCCAGAGTACTGGCGAACTGGCGACTGGCTTAGGAGAAGCGTCATTGGCAGCTTTGGACCTAGGCGGCCTGTCTCTGTCTTTATCTTTGTGTTTGTTTCGGAATGCCGATAGTCGGATGGCTTACTGACGACATTTCTGGATAACTAAACCAAGAACCGAAATATTTAGAGGCGAAAATATACCGATGACAGATGCGTTGATTAAATAAGGCACAAAACCGACAGCAAGGTACGTTGTGGTCAGGGCCTAGGCAAGGAATACAGTACGAATGAAAATCTTTGTGAGGTATTTGCTTTTCACAAGAAATGCAATTATTAACTTTTATTGACATCAGTAAGGAGCAAGAAAAAGTTTTCCCAACGGGGTACTTAGCTTTAGTTGAAGACTTCGGTTCTGAAACTCGAAAACAAAAATTTCAGGAGTCGGCCGACTGGCACTTGCGAACTGCTTCGGGCACTGCATGGCAAGAAAGATTGATGTAAAGGCGTCAGCTGCATGCTTTATACCCCTGACGACCTGACATCATGGAAGAAGGGACAGCAACCGATGTAGGACCTAAGACTTTGTTACTCAGGCTGACTGTGGGCTACTGCAAGCAGATAACCCAAATGTAATGACTGCAACAGTGAAACATGAAGAACATCAGCAAAGTCTAAAGACTTCTCTTTGTGAATGACTTAAAACTGTATAGTTAATTAGATGAGGAGCTGAGTGGTCAAAACTTTCTCAGATGATACAAAAATGTCATTTGGTCTTGATAAATGTACAAAAGCAACATGTAAAGCATGAAAGATGCAGCAGCAAAAACATATGAGCCTTGGTCAGGAATGTGACATAAAGGAAACTTGAAGAGGAGGGAATGTATACATTTTTGGGAACTGATGAAGGACTGACAATAAAACATGAACAGATGTGAACAAAACTCAGTAAGGAATATTTTGGAGGACTAAAACTAACACTGAAAATAGCCCTGACATCTAGGAAAAAAGTCCAAGCTATAGACCAATTTGGTCTGGGGTGACTGACTGGCCCCAAAACGTACTGGATCAGTTGGATAAGAAAACAAGACAAATGTTTTATGATTATCAAATAAAAAAATCAGTATATACCAACATTATATATTTCTTGTTCTGAAGGAGGTATGGGCCTCCTCAAAAATGATTACATGTACAGATCTATAACTGTAGAACTACGTACATATCTGCTGATTTCACAAGATCCAAACATACTGAAAGTTTTAAAACATGAGGAGAGCAAGTCTGAAACGACTTCCCTGCTTAGTTTAGCAGAAGTAATTTGGAGTCAAGCAGGAATGGAAATCAAACCAGAAGTAGATAAAAATCAGGCAGCAACTGAAAGTGCCAAAAACAAAAGAAAGAATATAAGGAAAATGATCAGATGAGAAGGCAAGAATTGTGGAAAAGGCATAAATACAATTGCAAGTACAGAAAACTCCAGGAACAATCTCATGTCTATCAGGATCTGACGCAGGAATGGTTAAGGACAGGTGAATTTAAACCAGAAGATGAAAGGTCACTATTGGTGGCCTAGGCACATGTGGGAGAAATGGACAAATGTAGGCTTTGTAAAACAGAACTGAAAACAGTCGCACATTTTGTTGCTGGGTGTGACACTAATGGCAGAGGGCCTGTATACTGACCGACATAATAATGCAGCAAGACTGTTGCATTGGGGATTGTGCAAACATTACAATACTGAAGTAACTGAGAAGCACTGGACACATCAGCCACAAAGCATTACAGAGAATGATGAAATTTATATCACATGGGATCACCCACTACCAACAATTCAAAAAATAGATGTGAGAAAAACAGATAGTGTAGTCCATTAAAAGAAGACAAAATTATCACTGAAATTGCTACACCCACTGATTACAATGTCCTACGTACAGACAGACACAAAGTCATAAAATACCAGGATTTGCAGGCAGAAATGAGGGCAATGTGAAAGAAAGATACCCAGGCAGTTCCAATAGTAGTAGAAGCAAAGGATCTCATAAAAAAGAATTTACACTTGTATTTAGATACACAAATGATACATGTAACTCCATACGAATTATAAAGTGAGTCCATTCTGGGCACATTGCGGGTGCTGCAAAGAGCACTTTTGGCTAACACCAAAGATTGAAACAATACTAATTTCATGAACTTTAATCATAATTTGACTTAGGAATGGGTACAGTTCTGTCATACTACTAGAAACCCCAAATACTTGGGGAAATTAAAACTGGTTATACCATGATAGGTCTAGGACTGAATTCATCATCATCATTGTTTTCTCTCTCTCTCTCTCTTTGAAGCTCCTGCAAATGGATGATGGTGCACACTGCTCTACAACATGCCTAGCCAGAGTTCCCTACCAATAAATAAGAATTACATCCAGTCCAGTAGGACTTTCTTTAAATAAAATTACAAAACGCAAACATTGTTTACAATACACAAGGAAATACCTGCCCAGCTTACTGAGAATTTCATAGCATCTACAATATGCAAATGCTATCCAAACACAGGAGAATGGCAACTGTTACCTGGGATGCAAAAAAGACCCCTCATTGATATAATGATATGGCAAAGATTTACCTGTTATACATAACCACTGAGGACCTGCTTTCATGCCTGTAAGTGTGGAGATCATCTTCATCCCCTTTCTGGTATTGGGAAGCCCCAGCTTTATTTCACTTCTCTTGAAAAAGTTGTTTTAATTTTGACCATATGACAGTTTGCTAATAATCTTGTTTCTTCTCATGGGGAAAAGGTGACTGAGACAAAAGACCCTTTATTCTCTAGAAGTGCACTATCTTTATAGTTGTCTCTGAAGTGGCTGTACTACATTAGTTACACAGATTGGAAGACTTATGATTGGCTCCGAGTAGGAAACGATTCACAATTAGTGGATTGACATTTATGTTCTCTTGTCCCTTGGGTGTCTCCTGCCCTAGGCTTTGCTGTGCTCTTTGGGAATAGCTGCTTTAAATGTGCTTCCTTTAGTCTTCCATGTCTTTTGGTAGACTTTGGCATCGTAACCTTTTATCAGCAGAGCTCTCATTCTGCACAATTTATTGTCTTGACTGTAACTCTGAGACACACACCTGCTTGCTAAACTGTTCTTCAGGAATCAGTCTGCTTAGCTTTTATAGTGTAGTCCTCCAGCACTTTTCACCATGATGTATTTTTCCCCTTGGTATTCATCCTAACTGTAAGAGCCAATGTGGAGGATACACAGTGTTTGACATAAAAAATGTGTTCTTACTGTTGTAGTTGATGCAAAAAGAGGATCCTCCCAAATGGGACAGAAATACCGTCTTTGTAGGTGGGTAGTCCATTTAGAGAGATTCAGTATATGAGTTCACATTAATCAGGATAAATATTTTCTAGTGTAGTGCTTATTATCATTGGGGATGCCAAGTCTTTTTTTTTCTAAATTTGTAGAAAGATGCTATGTAGTAGCTACAGGGGCAGACCTGCAGTTATGAAGGTTAAGTGTGCTTAAGTGTTTTGCTTAAGGTCTATGTATTATGCTACAATATGCCTCAACTCAGGCGTCTGCTCTTCCCAGAGTGTGATATCTTCCAAGAAAAAGATGCTAAATTCTTATTGTTGGCAAGAATGAAGCCATCCTAAAGTACATTAAGGAGAATCCCGTAATACATCAACTGATAAGGTAAGAGTATTTCTTCTTTTTCCAGCTGAAGGAGCCATTTCTACTTGAAAGCCTGAAAGGAAGCTTTCCAGCATCTCCAAGCTCTTCTATCTTACAACTCAAGCTGGGAAGGAATCAGATCACTTCATTCTCTTGCCTGTCTAAATGACAACAGTTTCACTGCTAAAAGTTTCTCCAGTGGATCCACAGGGGTACACAGTGGCCTATGTTATCATAACAAAAACAAAACATGGGCTCATAGAAGTGTCTACATTGCTCTCACCAGCTTTCATTCACACCAAGGCCCACAAGTGATGGGCAGCAGCCTTCTGGTTTGGTGCTGGCATTACAATGAACTTCTTAACAAGAATAAAGTACTGCAACAGGGGCAACAAGTTTCCATCAAGAGCCAGACACCTAGTATCTCTTCCCTGGGCAGTGGATGTTAGCGCAGGTTCACCCAATGACTCCCTCTCAATAAGAAGCAACCAACCCTGCTTGGATGGGAAGGGGGGTCCCAGAAGTTCTATTAGACATGAAATCTCCTGATCCATAACCAGGTGACTCAAGGGCTGCCTCCCAAGATGAAATTTGATGAACTCATGGTTAACCTAATTAACCAGAAAGACAATGATACAGCCATGCAATTATATACCCTTGGCAAAGCGAAGTAGGGCTGAGCATCTCCGAAGTATTTTACCCAGTGCTATTATGATGAACCTGAACATCCTTAGGCTCTACTAACTAGTAATGATCTCTCTCCTGTAAGGACCAAAAGGCCACAAAAATACAGAGTTACATTTGGGACAGCTAGGCCTCAGACAGCCCTTCAAGTGAAGCCTCCAGTGAAGAAACTTCAGTCTTTCCCTCAGGCCTGGCACCCCTCCTACCAGTTGCATGAGGATATTCCTTTTGCCTTCAACTTCAAGTGCAAAACTTGAAAAAGGTTCTGAAATTATAACAAACCTGAAGATAATGACATGCAAACACAGGAACCTGTACAGACAACAAGCCTGACATACAAACTACATGAGTAGCAGAAAAATGACCTGGCCAGTGCAGGCCGCATCAGCACTTATGCAATCAAAATGTATGCATTACATAATGGTGTGCTTTATCACAGGTGTATATCCATCACAAACAAGGGAACTTGCAAAAGCAAATGAAGAACTCTGACTTGGAGGGGAAAAGAGAAGCCTAATCACAGAATCCTCAAAAGATAAGCCTAACCACAGAAACCTTTTGTTTCTCCCCAAGAACCTGCTTGAAACCATGCATATTTAGCTTCTATGACCCAAGAATTAGTCTTGGTCTTTTTTTTTTCTTGTAATGATGTGTGGAATGACTGGGCGGACATACAGGAATCTCCCTTGCCACAGAATGGAGAAAAAATTAACAATAAAAAAAACAAACAAAACTCATTACCCTGCTACAATGACCAGAAGAGGAGAACTGCATTTCCATAAATGGACGAACAGATCCATTTCCACAGAGCCCAACTCTCAGAAGGTCTCAGCCACACACAGCCTCTGAATCTTCATCTCCAAGACAGGACTTAGGGGAGTAGCTCAACAAATTCTACCAGCTGTTAAAGTTATGCCTTCATTTATACTCCACTTTAATACAAGTATCATCACACTACTTAGCAATGCATCTGCATTTCCTCTTGTCTGTACAGATACCACTAACTAAAGACTGATTACTAGACTGAATTAGAGAGTCCCCAAAGAAGCAGCTTTCTCTCTGAAGGCCTTCAATTATGAAGATAGCCTATAGCTCTAGGTTGATGATGTGGAACGTTCTTTCAAGGGGAAAACATTCTCTCTCTTTCCTTCTCTGAACCATGGCAGACTTGAGGTGAACTTCCTTCCTCAGCAGCAAACAAAGTACATGTTATCAGGAACAAAAAAGCCATTTGGAAACTGGTAGTAAATGACATCACTCCATAGCTCTAGTGACAGGGCTGTGACACCAGGAGATCATCGATTAACACATACATGGTGGCTCAATAACCACTGACATCTTTACAGTGCAATGCAACACTTGCATTCTCATTTGAGCAAACAGCATCAAGACAATAAATCCCAGAAGGAGCAAGAATGTTGAAGCTTCAACTACCCACTGCATCCTTACTCAGGCTTCTACAGTCCTCGTCCTTAGTCCTCTCCACTGGCAGGAAACTGTCATACTGGCAAGTATGACTCCATGTCAGTGAAGGCAATCTAAGAGATCCTTTCCTAGCTTTTAGTTACCCCATAAACAGCAACCACTCCAGGGATGTTACAAGGGAATCATTGAAATAAGTCAATCATCCAGGTAAGGAAAACTATGAAGATTCTTCACCTGGAATACTTCAGCAATCAAAGTTAATATCCTGGTAAACCCTTTGGGTGTGAAAGAAATATTAAATGGCATCACTGTATTGAAAATGGTGCTTACTCAAAGTGAATTAAAAATCCTCCTGTGAGGAAACAGTGATGTGACAAAATGCATTACTGATATATAACTGACCTCATCCAGATGTCCTGTGCCAACAGGAGAATGACCGCCAAAAGGAGTTATCATTTAGTCAGCCATCAGGGGCTGGGGTCTTATTTATCTCTAACCCTACAGCACATATCCAGTAACACATTCTAAAGTTTGCAATGCAGCATAGCCAGCTTTAGGCACCAGTGAACACTGCAGTCACTGAGGGTCCCCAACCACAGCAAGTTATCTTATCCTGATATTTTGTAATATGTCTGTAAAGCCAACAAAAGCTAGTACAGCATTCTTGTATACTTAATAAACCACATGGATAATAACTCTTACTTATATCTCCTTTAAATTTCAAAGATATTTCTGGTTGTAGTAACAGTGTTTTGTCAAGTAACAGGCATCAGAATTCCCATTAAATATTTTACTACTGACATAGTGCCCCTGGCTTTGTTAAATCCTGTTGTTGGACAGTTTTTCCACTAAAACTACCTACATAGCCAGTTTTAGGTCCCTGCTATATCCGTGGCTGCAGGGGGCCCCTTTGAATCATCCTTGACTGTGTGGGGGCCCCACAAAAGCTACTGCTATTTGGGGAAAAATTAGGAAGAAAAACATGTATTAATTTACTAATTATGCTCTTTACCCTGAACAGGGCTGTGATATGACCCTGTTAAGATGAAGCTGATAATGAACATGAGCAAGGTAAGCATTAGAGAGATCAGCAGCCCAGAGTGACTTATCTCAGTGCAAATTTTGGATTTTAAGAAGAGCTGATACTTCCGATCATCAGGGATGGTTTTCTCTTTCAGGGAGTTTTAAACATTGAAAAATAACACCAGATACTATAACTCTCTATTATTTTGCTTAAGAATTCAGTGCAATCCCAAAAATAGAATAAAGGCTCAGAATCAGGATTACATTTTAAATATTACTCTAATTCGCTTAAAAAGTTAGTAGAATAACACCTTTTGCATCAACATGTACTTTTGGACAATAAGTATAAAACTCAGATGTCTGGATTGATTGACTGTTTATAATCCTGAATGATTTACCAGCAAATCAAACTTTTTATGAAAGAGAAAGCAAAGGTATGAACAAAATCAGGGACAGTGATGGGTATATGCATTACTCCTCAATGAGGTAAATAAGTGACTTACCCCTGCTGCTGTTTGACAACAGCTAAACGCAGTCACTGATCTGGTGTGGCAGTACCAGTGTTGTACAATATATTGCTATTTGCGAAATAACTACAAAATTAGAACTGCTATGGCTTATGCGTGTGTGTGTGTGTGTGTGTGTGTGTGTGTGTGTGTGTGTGTGTGTGCGCGCATAAAAAATATCACTGATTTTTGTCTGTGCACGCACTCAATAATGCCAAGACACAGACATTATTCTTCTGGGTATCATAAAAATGTACCAAACAAGTAATTATATTTCAAAAGTAAGACATAAAAAATATATCCCAGAACATTCAGAGACTTAGATCTTCTTGGAGTCTGGTGGCCCTCACTCACCAGACTGTAAAAATGGATACCAGGGGCTACCTTAATCATCCTTGATTCTGTGAGGACCCCACAAAAGTTATGGCTAGTTGAAGAAAAATTAGGACAAAAAATGTATCAATTTTCTGACTGAACTGTGTAACCTCAACAATGCTGAGATATGACCCTTTTAGGATAAAGCTGACAACCTCTGGTTTCAACCACACCCATTCTAAAACCAGCCCTGCTCGAATATGTGTGTACAGAAAGCTGCTGTAGGTTAAGGGGGGTGGAGATTGCGTGGTTATCACAACTTTAATTTTCATCACAATCAAACCTTAGAGGTTTGCACATGAAGTCATTATAGCTTATGTTTGAGCTGAGGACAGTGTGGTCATTGTTTATTTACCCTTTCCACAGACATCAGAGGTATAAAAAGAAGGTTACTATAGCTTGTGTAGGGGTGGTGTACTGTCTAGGAGCAACAAATCAGAATATATTACTGAAATCATTCTCACAATCACACATCAGGCACATATACACAGGGCTTACTTTGAGGGTTAGGGGTGAGGAAGCATGCAATGTATATCAGCAGTCACTTGAAATATATGGCTAAGGCAATTTAAACCTCTGCTTTCATCCTAGTCTAACACCAGAGGGATGTATAGGCAGTGACTGTCTTTTGGGGGGGGGGGGGTTAGGGAAGGAGACAGTATTCCCAGATAAGACCTATGTATTCCCACAACTGGCTTGTTAGTTTATTGTGAGCTACTATTTTTGTCAGCTTTGAACATTAAGCCTTGGGCACAACTTATGTCTTATATGAGAGAAAGCACTATACCGTGTACCACACAATAACGTCTTTATTTAAGCAAAGTAAAAAGGAGAGGTGAGCGCTTTCGCAACCTTCGTTGCTTCATCAGACAAAGAATTAACTGTTCAACTGCTTGTTTTATATCACTCTCAAACAATTTTTTTTTCCAATTAGTGACATCATACAACTTTTGAAAATTTAAAGGCATATATGACAAGAATATTGTAAAATACGCATGTGAATATAAAATATATATACAAAAATGTAAAGTATGTTCATATTTATGTATATCTGATTTTAAAACAGTTAAATAATCTCATTAAAAATGCATATATATAAAAAATGCATATAAATAAAAATGCATAGTATATTCATATTTATGCATATCTAATTTAAAACAATTAATCTCATAAAAATGCATATATATAATATATATTTAAAAAGAATGCATAATACAAAATATATAATAAAAGAAATATATGTATATATATATTTTTATTTTATGCAAACAATTAATTGTGTTGAAGACGTCTAGCTTTAAGAAATGGAACCAGTGATGTACAACCATTTAAGCCTGGATATCTATCAGCATTGAGCTTGATAATCCATCTTTGTTCTCGGCTCTCTGTGAAATTTTCTATTTCTCCTCCCCTCACATTTCTATGTATATGTTGTAAAACAAAGAACTTGAAAGAGTGTGAAGGGTCAGTGTTTAAAACATGTTGAGCAAGCGCACTAGTAGTTTTGTTATTTCTGATGTCTCTTATGTGTTCCAATATTCTATCCTTTAAGTTTCTATTTGTTTTTCCTATATAGAAGGCATGACATATTTGGCAGAAACAAAAATAAATAACATCTGTGGTTTTACAGTCTGCATATGAATGAGAGTATAGTGTAAAATTTCTAACAGGATGAATATATGGTGTAGTACTATGAATATGTGTACAAGCAGTACAAGACCTACAAGGAAAAGTACCTTTGTGTCTGGAATTATAGGTAGTTTTTTTTACGTCTTTATTACACAATTGTTGTTTTAATGTTAGATTATTTCTGAAACTGAAGCTAGGTGCATTACCAATGAAAGAATGTAAACAAGGAATCTCATGTAAAATGTGCCAATGTTGTTTAATAATATTAGTATACTGATTAACATTACTGGCATACTGAAAAACCGCTCTAATGCTATTATTTTGTGTATTATTTCTCAAATTACTGCTATCTGACGTAATAGAATTAGAATATTGAAAATACGCTTTACATTTAGAGTCCCTGAGTGTCCAAGCATCAGAAATAGTTCTATCTATTTCATCCATATTATATCCTCTTCTTAAAAAATCAGTTTTCAATTTATTCAAAACTAGTACTGCATCATTATCATTGTTGTGTAATCTTAATGTTCTGTATACCTGCCCCTTGAGCACATTTCTTGGAATGTGTCTAGGATGCATACTGGTTTTGTGAAGGTATGTATTTTTCTTCGTGGGTTTGTGAAAAATTTTGCTGGTAAAACCTGTCAACTCTGATTTGATTATATGTACATCTAAGAAATCAATCTCAGATGTAGAAAAATTGTATGTGAATCTCAGAAAATCAGTAGTTGTATGCAAATAGTTAATAAATAATATAAGCTCAGATATATTGCCTTTCCATAATAAAAAAACATCATCCACAAAACGTGTATACCATAAAAGCTGACTGATAAATGGATTCTTATCAGAAAGGACATGTGTTTGTTCCCAGAATGTGTTTATAGATTGGCATAACTATTTGCACATGGTGTGCCCATGGCAACGCCGATCAGTTGCAGAAAGAATTGTTCTTCAAAATATACAACATTATTTTCCAGAATAATCTCTAACAAACTGCATATAAGTTCTACTTTTTCATTGGTGAAGCAATTATTTCTTGTAAGAAAATTTCTAATCATATTAATGCCCCATGTATTCGGGATACTTGTAAACAATGACTCTATATCCATAGTGACAAGAGCAAAGTCATTAATATCTGATAAACATTCAATTCTAGTATGTAATTTCTCTAGAAACATTTTGGTGTCTCTTAAAATATTTTCACATTTGTCTAAGAGCACATGCAGTGTACTTTCAACATAAATAGACAGTGGTTCTGTACACCAACCAGTGCCTGAGACTATGGGACGCATTGGTGGCAGACTTATGTCTTTATGAACCTTTGGTAAACCATAAATCTTAGGAATAGTTGGATTCAAGACATTAAAGTATTTAAACAGTGGTTCATCTATTAAATCAGTAATTAATAAGTCAACAATCAAAAAAGACACTTTATCAATGATGGCATTCACTGTAACTTTTGAAATTCCTCTGTATGTATCATTATTAAGCAGTAACTTATACATCTGTTGTACATACAATTGCTCATCTAAAATAACAATACCTCCACCTTTATCTGCCTGTTTAATAACGACAGAATTCAAGTTCTTTAGTTCATTCAGTGCTCTATATTCACTTGTATTTAGATTTCCATAGTAATAGTCACTCAAATTATCATCATATATCTGCCTAAAAGATGTTTCACATATATCAAGGAATCTTTGTATACTCAGGGGAGTATAAGGAATGAAAGTGCTAGGCTGTTTAAACACATTCATATTATTTGTAACATTGTTTGGGAACAAAACTTTTAGAGACAAATTCCTGCCTAATAATTTAAGGTCTTTAATCATTTCTGTAAGATTAGCCTTTCTAGCAGGTATAAATGAAAGGCCCTTATTTAAAACCTTCAACTGTTCCGGTGTTAAAATAATAGAGGAAAGGTTCAAAATCAAACCTGTAGTTAAGTCCGTCTCTTCGGAGAATGTACTGCTCCTTCCAGTGAACCCAGTTGCAGTGACTGTCCTTTATGTACATATTGTTTCATTCGATTCTTGTAAGGTAGTGGTACTCTCAAAGTGAAGTCGCCTTGTTTGCTGGCATCTAAAAAAATACTTTCTGTGTTTTCAGTCACTTGTATGTTTGAAGTTCCTTCCTTTCTTAGAGTCGATGAAGTATAACTTGTAGATGGTAAAACTGCATATGTTTTCTTTGGAATAGCTCCTAATTTACTGTTTTATTTTTAAATTACTGTTTTGTTGGTCAGAGGACTCAGAAACAGGGAGAGTTAAACTGGTGTTCTTCTCCTCTTGCATACAAGCTGTTTCAGTTGTCAGAGAACAGGGAGTGCCTTGTGTAACTGCAGCATAGGTGGAATCTGAATTTAAAGGTGTAGTATGCACATTCCTTGCCTTGTCAGAAACAGTTTGATGTCTAAAGTTATTTTCTTTGGGCCATGAGAAGACATTATTTCAAGCAAAATCTTTTTTGTCTCTGTTAAGTTTTGATAGTTTAATGTTTTGCAGCTTCCTTTCATATGACATGATGTTATCCTGAAGTTCATTCATTTTTAGAAAAACAGTATCTTGTACAAAGTTCTTATTAATAATTGATTCTGTGGCAATGATTTTAGCTTTAAGTTCATTCTCAATGGGTAGAAAAAAGTCAATTAAGAGATCCATATATTTTGTACTGAATTGTAAATTCAATTCTTGCCATTTTCTCAAAAGAATAGGAAAAGACTCACCATATGTAGGCATATTCAGTATACTTAGACCACGTGGAATAATTTTGGAGTCTAGTGATGCTTGCAGATGTAACCGTTGCCATTGGAGTCTTTTGTATTTGTACATCAGATTCTCAAGTTTTTTATATTGGTTAAAGAATTCTGATAGATCTTGGTTGTTTCTATTATCTTGTATATTTTCACTGAAAGACGCTGTAAGTAGTGGATTATTTGGAATATCCAGTATTCTAAGAAATCTTTGATGGTGATCATCATTCGATGAGTTGGTATCTAAGTTCTCCATAGACGCGTGTGTCCTTTTGCCGAATAAAAATAAATATAAATAAACTAATAAACGAAAAGCAAAACGGCTATACAGGTAAAACCCAGTATATAAAAAAGAGAAGTATATGAGAGAAAGCACTATACCGGGTACCACACAATAACGTCTTTATTTAAACAAAGTAAAAAGGAGAGGTGAGCGCTTTCGCAACCTTCGTTGCTTCATCAGACAAAGAATATTTCTAACTATTTGCATACAACTACTGATTTTCTGAGATTCACATACAATTTTTCTACATCTGAGATTGATTTCTTAGATGTACATATAATCAAATCAGAGTTGACAGGTTTTACCAGCAAAATTTTTCACAAACCCACGAAGAAAAATACATACCTTCACAAAACCAGTATGCATCCTAGACACATTCCAAGAAATGTGCTCAAGGGGCAGGTATACAGAACATTAAGATTACACAACAATGATAATGACGCAGTACTAGCTTTGAATAAATTGAAAACTGATTTTTTAAGAAGAGGATATAATATGGATGAAATAGATAAAACTATTTCTGATGCTTGGACACTCAGGGACTCTAAATGTAAAGCGTATTTTCAATCTTCTAATTCTATTACGTCAGATAGCAGTAATTTGAGAAATAATACACAAAATAATAGCATTAGAGCGGTTTTTCAGTATGCCAGTAATGTTAATCAGTATACTAATATTATTAAACATTGGCACATTTTACATGAGATTCCTTGTTTACATTCTTTCATTGGTAATGCACCTAGCTTCAGTTTCAGAAATAATCTAACATTAAAACAACAATTGTGTAATAAAGACGTAAAAAAAACTACCTATAATTCCAGACGCAAAGGTACTTTTCCTTGTAGGTCTTGTACTGCTTGTACACATATTCATAGTACTACACCATATATTCATCCTGTTAGAAATTTTACACTATACTCTCATTCATATGCAGACTGTAAAACCACAGATGTTATTTATTTTTGTTTCTGCCAAATATGTCATGCCTTCTATATAGGAAAAACAAATAGAAACTTAAAGGATAGAATACTGGAACACATAAGAGACATCAGAAATAACAAAACTACTAGTGCACTTGCTCAACATGTTTTAAACACTGACCCTTCACACTCTTTCAAGTTCTTTGTTTTACAACATATACATAGAAATGTGAGGGGAGGAGAAATAGAAAATTTCACAGAGAGCCGAGAACAAAGATGGATTATCAAGCTTAATGCTGATAGATATCCAGGCTTAAATGGTTGTACATCACTGGTTCCATTTCTTAAAGCTAGACGTCTTCAACACAATTAATTTTTTGCATAAAATAAAAATATATATATACATATATTTCTTTTATTATATATTTTGTATTATGCATTCTTTTTAAATATATATTATATATATGCATTTTTATGAGATTATTTAATTGTTTTAAATTAGATATGCATAAATATGAATATACTATGCATTTTTATTTATATGCATTTTTATATATATGCATTTTTAATGAGATTATTTAACTGTTTTAAAATCAGATATGCATAAATATGAACGTACTTTACATTTTTGTATATATATTTTATATTCACATGCGTATTTTACAATATTCTTGTCATATATGCCTTTAAATTTTCAAAAGTTGTATGATGTCACTAATTGGAAAAAAAAATTTTTGACTGAGAGTGATATAAAACAAGCAGTTGAACAGTTAATTCTTTGTCTGATGAAGCAACGAAAGTTGCGAAAGCGCTCACCTCTCCTTTTTACTTTGTTTAAATAAAGACGTTATTGTGTGGTACCCGGTATAGTGCTTTCTCTCATATACTTCTCTTTTTTATACACTGGGTTTTACCTGTATAGCCGTTTTGCTTTTCGTTTATTAGTTTATTTACAACTTATGTCTTCCTTGATAGAAAAAAATGACTGAAATTCTTTTCTTTTTCATGACTTTTGCTTAGGCCACCATTGGAGTAAAATGCTGAGAAAAATGTTCTAAAATGTATCCCAGGGCACATATATAACCCCTATGGCTTTGGAGGCACCAGCTTGAGTTATTTCCTAAATGGTTACTACTGTGCTGTCTTGGTCAGGAAAGGTGTGCTGAAAGGATGCAAGGAAAACTAAAGCTGAACAGCAACAGTAAATTTCTTTCCTTAATAATAACTTCTGTTTAAGCCATTACTCGATGAAAAAGGTTGTGTAAAAAGAAAGAAACTTTAAAATGCACTTCAGAGCATATAGAAAGTTATGGCTTCTTGAAAAAGCTGAGAGTAAGGCAACATGTGAGAAAAAGAAGAAAAAAGTAATGTGCATGGAATGGAGAGCCCAAAGGGGGGGGGTCAGAAGAGAGGACTGGAGAGTGTGCGGGGGGGGGGGGGATGAAACAGTAGGCCTAGTCATCACTTCATTTAAGTCCAGACCTGTTCACAGAGTTGTTGTAATGTATCATTGTTGCATCTAAATGAATGCCAGTAACTAAGTGTCCCTTTGTTAGCCAGGTCAACAAAGTGTGGTATATAGGCCTGCTGTAATGTAAGAGCTTGTAGCTACAGGTCTGTCTGTGTGTACTATTCCTAAAAGTTTGCAGCACAAACTAAAAGGTTTCTTAGGAGTTGTGGCATTGACAGAATGATACTTACACTGGAAGTGCCGAGAAGGCCAAAACTTGACATTTGCTGGGGGCCCCCAAAATGCTAACACCGGCCCTGCATGCAGTGAGTGTCAGCTAAAGTGCGTCACTTCCAGAAGTGACGTAAACCCTTCAAAAGTGCACTGCCTTCTACAAGCCACTCTTCCTGTATGGTATCTGGCCTTCAGTAGAGAGACTACCATGAAAAGTACAGTTGTGTACACTTACCATAAATGTAGATGTTCGAGTGTATTCACTGTTGTAGTCATTACATTTGGGTAATCCGGCTGGCAGGTTGCCCTCAGCTGGCCTGAATTCCAAAGTCTTGGGTCCTATGTCAGCTGCTGTCGCCCCTTCCCTGACGTCAGGTTGTCAGGAGAATAAAAGAAGCAGCCAATGCCATTTTCTTTAGTTTTTCTTACCCCAGATGTCAGGTGCCCCCCAAAAGGGTTGCCAAAATTTAGATAGGTATAATTACATGCACCAATATAAAATTTACATTCATCTACAAGCAAATACACCACATAGGTTGTATAAATCAGAGAAGGAAAATAGGTTCCATCAGAAGAAAATGGGGATGGTGGGTGGGTAACCTGGACTGCAACAGTGAATTCACTCGAACATCTACATTTATTGTAAGTGTACACAACTGTACTATGTTCTTCGTGTTTCACTGTTGCAGTCATTACATTTGGGAAGAGTCCCAAAGTTAAGGTTGGGCGGCTGGAGCTAAACAGCATTAGGAGCGGCTATGAGGCCCTGCAGAACTGCAGTGGCAAAGCCTGCCCTGGATTTAGAGTAGAATGGCAGATGATAGTGCTTTGTAAAGGTGTGCAGTGAGCTCCAAGTACCAGCCTCTAAAATGTCCTTGGTAGGTACTCCCCTGAGAAAGTTGAGTGTGGCCTAATGCCCTTAGGTACTGGCTTGCCATGGTGTACATAGCAGAAACGAATGCAGTGGCCTAGCCACTTTGAAATGGTCTGCTTTGAGATAGCCTTTCCTTGTGATCCTGCAGCGTATGTCACTAGTAATTGCTTTGTCTTTCTGAAAACTTTGGTTCTGTCCAAGTAGAATCTAAGCTGTCTGTGTACGTCCAAATAATGCAGAATTCTCTCCCCCTTGCTCTGCGGATTTGGATAAAAGGTTGGCAGGTGAATAGTTTGGTTGAGAGCCACACTGGACACTACCTTAGGCATAAATGTTGGGTTTGTCCTCAGAGAGACCCAGTCTGGATAAAAAATGATAAAAGGTTCCACAGCCATGAGTGCCTGTATCTCTGAAACTCGTCTTGCAAAAGTTATTGCTAGGAGCAGAGCTGTTTTCCAAGATAAAAACTTTATATCAGCAGTAGCAGCTGGCTGAAAAGGAGGCAAGGTGAGTTTTTCCAGGACATAGTTGAGGACCCATGCAGGCATTGGTGATCTCCTTGGAGGTCTTAAATTTTTGGCTCCTTTGAGGTACTGCTTTAATAAGGGATGAGAAAAGATTGGTGGCTCTACATTGTAATGTGCCAAAATGACAGAGGCATGAATTTTAATAGATAAAAAAGATAGGCCTTTGTCCTGCATCTCAGTTAAGTATTGCAAAATCTGAGGAATATTTGGCACAGCTGTATCAGTTCCTTGTGCCTGGTTCCAAGCACAGAATCTCTTCCATTTTCCAGCATAAGATTTTCTAGTACTAGGCCTTCTGGCTTCCAAAATGACATCCATCACAGCTTTACTGAGAGGTGTGTTTATTATGACTACATTATTCACCATGCTGCCAGGTTTAAAGTTCTGAGTTGGCTGTGCAGGACCTGACTGTTTTGCTGAGACAGTAGATGAGGTATTTGAGGTAAGGTCCAAGCTGGGCATTGAGACAAGCTCCTTAATATTGGATACCAGTACTGGCGGGGCCAGTCTGGGGCAATCAGAATCATCTTTGGCTTCTCCTGTCTGACCTTTAGGAGTACCTTGGGGAGGACAGGCAGAGGGGGAAATGCATATACTGATAGGTTTTTCCAGCTGAAAGATAGAGCGTCCACTTTCCATGCTTGTCTGAGATAAGTCCTTGTGCAGAATCTTTTTAGTTGGTAGTTCTGAGGGGGAGGCAAATAGATCTATGTCCGGGCATCCCCATTTCCTTGTTATCATGCTGAAGACTTGTGGATCCAGGTGCCACTCGTGGGGATCCATGAGGTTTCTGCTTAGTTCGTCTGCCAGAGTATTTTTCCTTCCTGGCAGGAAATGTGCCTGCAGATGTACTTGGTAAGTCAATGCTGTGTCCCCCAAAGTCATGGCTAGTCTGCAAAGGGGGTACGAATGTGTGCTCCCCTGCTTGTTTATATACCACATGACCGTGGTGTTGTCTGTGTTTATCAGTAGTTGTCCTGGATGAAGTAGGTCCTTGAAGGCAGTCAGGGCATTTTGAACTGCTAGCATCTCTTTTTGATTGATATGTATATGCATTTGGTTTGAGGTCCATGTGCCCTGAATGCATCTTCCTGCCATGTGGGCCCCCCAGGCATAATCTGATGCATCCGTTGTTAGTGTCTGCCTGACTGGGGGTAATGTGAATGGCTCTCCCTTGTTTTGGTGACAAGCCTTTGCTCACCATCGAAACTCCTGTTGCAGGCAGGGAATGAGAGTAATCATTGTTTCCAGGCTGTGGCAATGTTGAGTCCAAACACTTTTTAGGTACCATTGAAATTTCCTCATATGCAGTCTTGCATATGGAATTAGTAGGATGCAGGATGCCATGAAGCTCAAAGCCTGCAGAATTTTTCTTGCAGATGACTGGGCCTTTGTTGCCAACATTTTGAAATAGGTAGTCAGTTGCCTTTGTTTGTCTGGCGTGAGACAAGCCATCTGGGCAGTTGTATTTAAGCTTGCACCCAGGAATATTATCTCTTGAGAGGGTACTAGTTTTGATTTCTTTTCGTTGACTGTGTACCCTAGGCATGTTAGAAGTCTTTTCACAAACGCCAAATGCTGTAGAAGAATGTTCTTGTTCTCTGCTTGAATTAGACAGTCGTCCAAGTAAGGATATATTTGTATTCCTCTTTGTCTGCAGAATGTAATTACTGGTGCCAGGCACTTTGTAAAGACCCTGGGCGCAGTAGATAAGCCAAAGGGCAGTGCAGAGAATTGGTAATGCATTGAGCCAGCCTTGAATCTGAGGTATCTTCTGCATATCTGTCTGATTGGGACATGCAGGTATGCCTCTTTTAGGTCCATAGTCACAAGCCAAGCGTTCTTGCCCAGCATGGGCAGAAGCTGCTGCAAAGTCAACATCTTGAATTTTGGTATATCCAGGAATGTGTTCAAAATAGATAGGTCCAGTATTGGCCTCCAGGCCTTGTCCTTTCTGGGTACCAAGAACAGTCTTGAGTAAAATCCTTGTCCCTACTCTTGCTCTGGTACTTGTTGAATGGCCCCCTATGTCCATGAGGGATGAGACTTGTTTTAGTGCCTCTGCCCACTGATTTTTTTGGCAGATCTGGCCAGCCGTTTGCCTTTGGCAGGGTATGGAAATGGAACTTGTAGCCTTATGACGCGATATTTAGGACCCACTTGTCCTGGGTTATAATGTGCCAATTTTGAGAAAAAAGTGCTAATTTTCCCCCCAAAGGTGCTGCCAGGAGATAAGTGCTTGATGCAGGAAGGGGGAAGTCATTGTGACTGTTTCCTGTACGGTTGTGATTGGTCTTCTCCAACTTTGGAGGTAGAAGGCCCCCATTGCTTTGAGCGGTATGAACCTTGTGCCTGGGGGGTCTGCCTCTAGGGCATCTTGATCTGCCCCTTTGAGGTCTGTCTGACACAGGAAAGGACCAATTCTTTGTTGGCCAGTGTCTACTAAACCTACGTGGCTGCACTTGTAAAAACATCTTTGACCGTTTGCATAGATTTAGCTTTGTCCTCCATTTTTTTAACACCTCTTCTGCCTTACCACCAAGCAAAGTATCATGCTGTAAAGGTGCATCTAATAATTTAATTTTAACATGATCAGGCAGATTTTGTTCCTTTAACCAAGCATGCCTCCTAATTACAGAACCTGTAACTGCGGCCCTGCAGGAGTCCTCTAAAGAATCAAAACCACATTGCAAAGTATGCTTTCCAACTTGTTCAGCTGCATGCAATAAATCCTGTATTTCCTTGTTTTCTGCACATTCAGAGTTTAACAACATTTTCTGTTTAAGCAATGCCATGACATGTTGCTGATATTTGAGCATATGAAACTGACAGTTTAAGACCCTTATAGCCAAGGTAGCAGATGTGTACACCTTTTCTCCCCATCTATCCAGTGCCCTAGAATCTCTGTCAGAGGGGGTAGGGTTTTTTTGCAGCGGAAGCCTTAACTCCTTTGGGACCCTGAGAAATAGTTTCTGGGTCTGCAGCAGGATTTTTAAAAAGGAATTTATGAGAGTCAGGAACCCTGTAATATCTGTCAGGCTTAACAGGAGCTGGAGGTAAGGAGTCAGGGGTAAGACTTGACTCCGAAAACACATCTACAATGTCTAACACAGGTGGGATGGCTAGTGGCTTGTGTTGAGGTAGTAAAAGGAAATCCCTGAGCCTCTTTTTAGATTCTGAAAAATCCTGGCTTTCCCAGTGGAAATGCTCCCTCATGATATGTAAGGTTTCCCCAAAAGAATAGTCCTCTGGAGGAGAAGCTGAAGGTATAGATTCTTCAGCATCAGAATCCTCATAAGGGGGAAGAGAATATCCCTGATCAGAAGAGGAATCAGGAGAAATGGAAACCTGATCTGAAGATTCATAGTCAGTCTCTTGCCTAGGCCTCATCAGGAGGGGGATGGGAACTCCTGATCAAGGTAATCAAGTCTTCGGCCATTTTGAGCATCTGTTTTTTGGGCACAGAGGCCTGACCACGTGGCTCTTGAGTTTGTTTCTTTGCTTTGGAAGGTGCTTTAGTCTTTGCCTTTGAAGCTGAAGTCGGTTTGATGTAAAGATGTTTAGGTCTGAATACACCCTCAGAAGCCGGTGCCTGCTCAGCGGCTCTGGACCCATCTGAAGGTATAATATCCGAGGCTCCAATACCTTGAGTTTCCAGCGGCCTGGCCGACTCCACGTGGGAGTCGGTAGCGGCCTGCGGCTCTAAAGTAGCAGGCGTCGGGGCTGCGAAAGTGCCTCACTGAGGACCGACGAACCGGCGACTGGCTTAGGAGAAGCTTCGTCATCGGTTTTGGGCCTCGGTTGTCTATCTTTTTCCTTTTCTTTGCATTTTTTGTGAATTCCTGTAGTCGCATGGCTTTCCAACGACATTTCTGGATAATTAAACTGGCATCCAAAATAGTTTAAAGCAAAATCATACTGACGCTTAATAGTGCGTTGGTTAAATCTAGCACAAAACCGACAACCAGAAATGTTGTGATCAGGGCCTAGGCAAGGAATACAGTAAGAATGAAAATCCTTATGAGGTATTTGCTTCCCACAAGAAATACAATTATTAACTTTTTCTGACATCGGTCTGGAGCAAGAAAAAAGTTTCCCCAACGGGGTACTTAGCTTCATTGAAGACTTCGGATCTAAAACTCGAACACAAAAATCTCAGGAGTCAGCCAACCAGCACTTGCGAACTGCTTCTGCTTCGGGCACCGCGCGGTAAGAATGACTAAAGAAAATGGTGTTGGCTGCTTCTTTTATACCCCTGATGACCTGACGTCAGGGAAGAGGCGACAGCAGCCGACGCAGGACCCAAGACTTTGGAATTCAGCCTGGCTGAGGGCAACCTGCCAGCACGATTACCCAAATGTAATGATTGCAACAGTGAAACACGAAGAACATCTGTGTACCCACTTGATGGTATTTGGTGGTAAACATGATGCAAACATTTTGAAGTTTAGTAAAATTATGAGAAAAAAGTCACCGCACTAAACACGTTCATAACTTTGCAGAAATTTTCAAAAACTTTCAGAATACTGATCTTGCAGAGGTAAATCAAACTTTGAAATGTCACTGTGCAATTTCATCTTAAGATATGATTTTGAGTTGGCATATGGAGTAATGTTTCCTGTCCAAAAATCACCTTTGTAGAGAGAAACTTGTAGTGTCAGCATATAGGTTAAGTGATAAGATAGGTGTCTCACTGCTCCAGGGTCAGGGCTCCATTCCTGACTTGCAGTTACTGTCTTTGTGAGGTTTGCATGCTAGCTCCCATGTTCGTGAGAGTTTTGGACTACACACACACCCTACAGCATTGGTTAAAATGTCTCTGTGGATCAGCCCATTTACTGGGTTAACAAAAGAAATACATTTTTAATGCAACTTTAAATAAGCTGAGATCTTGCAAATGGCACTTAACAAATATAGTGCAAAAATTCTGAATTTCAATAAAATTATGAGGAAATGTTCCATCAATTATACAAACTCATAACTCTGGCAATTAGAAACATTCTGGGACAAATCTTTAGAATACTCATCATAGATTTCCAAATTTTGAGGCTGTTAAGGTCACACAGATGGCATTTTATAAGTCTAGTGTAAAACTGCGAACTTTAATGAAGCTGAAATCAAATGTTTGCTGAATTAAACATGTAGTCATCACTCTGGTTAGTGATATTTTGAGACAAAGTTTTCATCTTAAAAGTCCTTGCCACAACGTTTGAAGAAAACAGCATCACTTCCTTATAACTAGCATGCGTCATATAATTAGGACTTGAAATGTATTCTGGGAAGGAATGAAAGAAAGAAAATAAGATCATGTTACCACTGGCAGACCCCATCGACTGCCATTCTGTGAGAAACACATTAACGTTGTAAAAGAAGCACCTGCAGTGATTTTGAGCCATTAAAATAGCTAAGTAAACAAAGATGCAATAAAAATTAGAAGCTGTATATTAGGATAACTTGGCATCTGTGTTGTCCATTTTCATTCTTCCTCATGAATGGGTCTAGGATCCGACTTGGCCGCATTTACAAGACCATCAGAAGCTCGAGCTCCTCCCTCTACCCATAATGCTCTAATCCATCTTCCATCCCCAACTCCTCAGATCAAGTTTGCTGCCTTACTGCCCACTGTGTTAGAGACAAACAGAAGCAAGAGATAGATGAGGCTCAAACCAGGAACATGAAGGTTCCTATAACATCCAAAGATCCTTATAGGAGTGACAAGGCTGTGGGGATGGTTGGGAGGTAAGGTGAGGAAGAATGAAAATGGGCAACACAGATGCTAAATTATGCTAAGTACATAACTTTTAAATTTGATGATGTTCTTTTCATTCTTCTTCACAAATGGGTCAGAGGCCCACCTATGTAACTCTCAGGAGACCCTCAAGGAAGGACATGCTAGTGCACTGTTGAACCAAAGAAAGTTATGCTTCTATAGACAATGTCTAACTTGTAATGTGTCACAAAGGTACAAGTCTTTGACCAAGTAGCTGCAGCACAGATGTCATCAATGGAGATTCTTGAAGAAAAGGCAGTTGAAGTAGCCATAGATCTAGTGAATGTGCTTCTAGGAGAACAAAGCATTTCCAAACTTTTCTGAGAATAAATCAGCAAGATACAAATCAGTAATCCATTTGGCCAGAGTAATTTTGGATACTGCCTGACCCAAGTGGTTAGGGGAAAATGTTACAAACAGCCAATCACACTTCCCGTACTGTTTCTTTAGAAACTGAATTGCCTGTGGACGTCAAGAAGTTGCAGCATATATTAGCCCTTATTAGTGAAGTTTGGAAAGAAAACTGGTAATTGTGTGGACTAGTTAATGTTAGTCTCCATGGCCACTTTAAGCAAAAAGGAAGGGTTGGTTCGGAGAGACACCTTATTCTTATGGGAAATAATGTAAGGAGGCCTAGCCAATAAGGCCTGGAGTTCAGAAATTCTTTTTGTTGAAGTGACAGCTACCAAAAAGATGATTTTTTTCCAAGAAAGAAAAGTACAGTTTTGTACACTTACCATAAATATAGATGTTCGAGTGTATTCACTGTTGCAGTCATTACATTAGGGTAATCTGCTGGCAGGTTGCCCTCAGTCGGCTTGATTAACAAAGTCTTGGGTTCTGCGTCGGTTGCTGTCCCTTCTTCCATGACGTCAGGTCATCAGGGGTATAAAACATGCAGCCGACGCCATTTTCATCAGTTTTTCTTGCCCCAGATGTCAGCTCCCCCCAAATGGGGAGCAAAATATATACATCTACATATGCATGTAATTTAGAACACAAAAAATATACCTCCAAATAAAATCGAATACAACAAAAAGGCATTTGAGCATAGTAAAAGAAAGAAGAGGTATAAAAAGAGAAAAGTAGGGGGTAACAGTGAATACACTCGAACATCTATATTTATGGTAAGTGTACACAACTGTACTATGTTCTTCGTGTTTCACTGTTGCAGTCATTGCATTTGGGTAGAATCCCAAAGCTATGGTTGGGAGGATGGAATTATACAGCATTAGGAGCAGCTATAAGGCCCTGCAGGACAGCAGTGGCAAAGCCAGCTCTGGATTTAGAGAAGAGAGGTAAATGGTAATGTTTGGTGAATGTATGAACTGAGTTCCAGGTAGCAGCTTCTAGAATGTCTCTGGTAGGAACCCCTCTGAGAAAAGCTTCAGAAGTAGATGCAGCCCTGGTGGAATGGGATCTGATCCCCCTGGGAACAGGTTTACCATGATGCATGTAGCAGAAACGAATACAATGGCTTATCTATTTTGAAATAGTCTGCTTTGAAATAGCCTTTCCCCCTGCAGCAAATGCCACCAATAGTTGCTCAGATTTTCTTAGAGATTTTGTCCTGTTTAGGTAGAATCTTAGTTGTCTGTGTACATCCAATGAATGCAGAATCCGCTCCCCCTTGTTCTGTGGATTTGGGAAAAAAGTTGGCAGATGAATGGTCTGATTAAGAGCCAAACTAGATACCACTTTAGGCATAAAGGATGGATTGGTCCTGAGCGAAACCCTGTCCGGGTAGAAGATAATAAAAGGCTCCACTGCCATGAGAGCCTGTAATTCTGAAATCCTTCTAGCTGAAGTGACTGCTAAAAGAAAAGCTGTCTTCCAAGAGAGAAATTTTATGTCTGCAGTAGCAGCTGGCTCAAAAGGAGGTAGGGTGAAGCTTTTCCAGCACAAAATTGAGGTCCCATGCCGGAGTTGGTGCTTTCCTGGGAGGTCTTAAATTTTTGGCCCCCCTGAGATACTGCTTTAGCAAGGGGTGAGAAAACGGGAGCCTCTGTGTTGTAATGAGCTGAAATGGCAGAGGCATGGATTTTTATGGAAGAGAAAGATAGGCCCTTGTGAAGCATCTCAGTTAAATATTGCAAAATCTGAGGAATATTGGGCATTGCTGTGCTTATTCCTTATGCCTGGTTCCAGGCACAAAATCTTTTCCATTTACCAGCATAAGATTTTCTAGTACTAGGCCTTCTAGCCTCTAAAATGACATCATCCATCACAGGTTTGCTGAGAGATGTAACTGGTGAAATTAGTTGATTAGCCATGCTGCAAGATTCAGAGTTTGGAGCAGAGTGTGCAGAACTTGACAGTTCTGCTAAGACAGTAGATAAGGTGTCTGAGGCAGGTACCATGGAGGAAGGTGTGACATATTGCGTAGGAGCGGGTACCAGTCTCGAGCAATTAGAATCATTTTTGGTTTTTCCTGTCTGACTTTTAGTAATACCTTGGAGAGCAAAGGCAGAGGGGGAAAGGCATAGACTGATAGGTTTTTCCAACTGAAGGATAGAGCATCCACTTTCCAAGCTTTTTTGTGATGGCTTCTTGTGCAGAATTTATCCAGCTGATAATTTTGGGGTGAGGCAAAAAGATCTATGTCTGGGATCCCCCATTTGCATGTCAACATGCTGAAGATTTGTGGATCCAGTTTATTTTCGTGTGGGTCCATAAGATTTCTGCTTAGTTTGTCTGCCAGAGTATTTTGCTTTCCTGGCAGGAACTGAGCTTATAAATGTAGTTGGTAAGTTAAGGCTGTGTCACACAAAGCCATGGCTAGTCTGCAAAGGGGGTAGGAATGGGTACACCCCTGCTTGTTTATGTACCACATGACTGTGGTGTTGTCCGTCTTTATCAGTAGTTGTCCTGGATGAAGAAAGTCCTTGAAGGCTGTCAGAGCATTCTGTACAGCTAGCATCTCCTTCTGGTTGATATGCAGGTGCATTTGATTTGGGCTCCATTCGCCCTGAATGCATCTCCCTGCCAGATGCTCCCCCCAAGCATAATCTGATGCGTCTGTAGTCAGGGTTTGGTTGGTAGGGGGTGGAATGAATGACAGTCCCGTGTTTTGGTGACAGGCCTCTGCCCACCATAGGATCTCTTGCGGCAGGCAAGGAATGATAGGAATCATTGTTTCCAGGCTGTGCAATGTTGACTCCATAAGCTTTTTAGGTACCACTGAAGTTTCCTCATATGCAGTCTTGCATATGGAATTAGGAGAATGCAGGAAGCCATGAACCCCAAGGCCTGCAGAATTTGTCTTGCAGATAACTGGGCTTTGTGGCCACTTGTTTGAAGTAAGTCATCAATTGGATTTGTTTTTCTGGCATGAGGTAAGTCATCTGGGCAGCTGTAGTCAAGCTTGCACCCAGGAATGTAATTATTTGAGAGGGTACTAGTTGTGATTTCTTTTTGATTATGGTGTACCCTAGGCAAGTTAGAAGCCTTTTTACAAACGCCAGATGTTGTAGAAGAGTGTCCTTGTTTTCTGCCTGAATTAGACAATCGTCCAGATAAGGATACATTTGAATGTTTCTTTGTCTGCAAAATGCAATTACTGGTGCCAGACACTTTGTGAAGACCCTGGGCACAGTAGATAAGCCAAAGGGCAGTGCAGAGAACTGGTAATGCAAATAGCCTGCTTTGAAGAAGAGGTATCTTTTGCAAGATTCCCTGATTGGGATATGCAGGTAAGCCTCTTTTAAGTCTAGAGTTACCAACCAGGCATCCTTGCCTAGCATAGGCAGTAACTGTTGTAGAGTCAGCATCTTGAATTTTGGAATGTCCAGGAATGTATTTAGAATGGATAAGTCCAGAATTGGATGCCATGTTTTGTCTTTTCTGGGTACCAGGAAAAGTCTTGAATAAAAACCTTGTCCCTTTTCCTTTCTGGTACCGGTTGAATAGCCCCCATATTCATGAGGGACATAACTTGCTTCTGGGCCTCTGCCCACTGATTTGGAGGTAGATCTGGCCATCCGTTTGGGATTGGCAACATGTGGAAATGAAATCTGTATCCCTGGGATACATTATTTAAAACCTACTTGTCCTGGGTAATTAGATGCCAATTTTGTGCATGGAGTGCTAGTTTTCCCCCCAAAGGGGCTGCCAAAAGATAAGTGCTTGGAGATGGCAGAGGAAAGTCACTGAGACTATTTACCGTAGGGAGGTGCCTTGCTACTTCCAGATTTGGAGGTGGAGGCACCCCATTGTTTTGTTCTGTAAGTTCCTTGTGACTGAAACCTGGACTTTAGAGTGTCTGGGTTTGACCTGTGCGGCTCTGGTGGGTACGGGAAAGGACCAATTCTTAGTAGGCCAGTGCCTACTGAACCTGGGTGGCTGCACTTGTTGGAAATCTTTTACAGGTTGCATAGATTTAGCTTTGTCTTCCATCTTTTTCAAAACTACTTCTGCCTTATTACCAAATAGACTTGTCCTGTTGTAAAGGAGCATCCAACAATTTTGCTTTAACATGATCAGGCAGATTTTGCTCCTTGAGCCAAGCATGCCTTCTTATCACAGATCCAGTTACAGTGGCCCTGCAAGAGGCCTCCAAGGAATCAAAAAGTACAGTTTTGTACCTACCATAAATGTAGATGTCCAAACTGGATAGCATCTGCAGTCATAACAAGTGGGTTGTCCTGTCGTCAGGCAGCCCTGCAGTCGGCAGGATTCCAAAGTCCGGGTCCGGCTTCGGCTGATGTCGCACTCCACCCGACGTCATCTCTGTTGGTCTTCGGGTATAAAAGCATCAGCCGACGCCATTTTCCTCAGTGTTTCTTGCCCCAGATGCCAGTAGCCCTCTTGCAGGCTAAAATTTGGATAGATGCCAATGTTTCCAAATAGATAGAGGTAAACACAACAATAAGCATATATGTACATATATACAAACAAATACACCATAAAAGACTCCCCAACAGCTAGCTATTAGGAGGGTAAACACCCTAGGAGTACCACAGAGGGAAGGAGGAGGGTAATCCTGACTGCAGATGCTATCCAGTTCGGACATCTACATTTATGGTAGGTACAAAACTGTACTATGTCCTTCATGGATGCATCTGCAGTCATAACAAGTGGGTAGAATACCATAGCCAACTAGGGAGGAGGATAAAAGTAGATTATGGTGTGTTTAGGATCCCTTGCAGTACAGCAGTGGCAAACCCTGCTCGGGATCTGGAATATAGAGGCAAATTATAATGCTTGGCAAATGTATGCACGGAGGTCCAAGTAGCCGCCTCAATAATGTCTTTGGTTGCCACTCCTCGTAAGAAGGCTGTGGTAGTGGCTGTTGCCCTTGTAGAATGAGGTCTTATGTTCTGTGGAATTGGTTTTCCATGGAAGGAGTAACAGTATCGTATGCAATTTCCTATCCATTTGGAGATTGTCTGTTTGGAAATAGCTTTTCCTTCCCTTCCTGTTGCATAGGCTACAAAAAGTTGGTCAGTCTTTCTGCTATTTTAGTTCTGTCCAAGTAGTAGCGTAGCTGTCTATGTACATCCAAGGTATGCAGTATTCTTTCCCTCTGTTTTGTGGGTTGGGAAAGAAGGTAGGTAGGTGGATTGCCTGGTTTAAAGACACTCTGGATACCACCTTGGGCATAAATGTAGGATTAGTCCTCATGGACACTCTATCTTGGTGGAAGATTAGGAAGGGTTGCACTGCCATTAAGGCCTGTAGTTCTGAAACCCTCCTTGCTGAAGTAATTGCCAGTAGGAAAGCAGTTTTCCATGACAGGTGTTGTAGGTCTGCTGTTGCTGCTGGTTCAAAGGGTGATAGTGTCAACTTTTCTAGCACAAAGTTTAAATCCCAAGCTGGTAATGGTGGTTTCCTTGGAGGTTTTACATTCTTGATTCCTCTGAGGAACTGCCTGAGCAAAGGGTGCGAAAAACAGGTGGATCAAAGCTGTATTCTGCTGAAATAGCTGATGCATGTATCTTGATGGAGGAGTAGGACAGGCCTGAATGAAGAAGTTCGGCCAGATACTCCAGAATGTTAGGCATATCTATGTTTGACACATCTTTTCCTCTTTCCGTACTCCAAATGACAAACCTTTTCCATTTTCCAGCATAGTTCCTTCTTGTTGAAGGTCTGCGTGCTTCAAGAATAATGTCTAACTCTTTGGGAAAGTTCTGGATTAGCTGCTGCTATGTGATGTTCCATGCAGTCAGTTGCAGCGTTTTTAGGTTTGGATGTATGATGCTGTAGTTGTTCTGAGTTAACATCAAAGGCATCAGGGTATTGGCCACATATTGTTCGAGACATGCTCTTCAGTAGTGGGTACCAGTGTTGTCTTGGCCAGTTTGGAGCTATCAGGATTATCCTTGGACGTTCTTCCTTGATTTTTAGTAGTACCTTGTGTATCAAAGGAAGAGGTGGGAATGCATATGCTGTTAGGCCTTTCCAGTTGAAGGAGAGTGAGTCCACTTTCCATGCTAGTGGGTGGAATGTCCTTGTGCAGAATTTTTGAGCTGGTGATTGAGAGGTGATGCGAATAGGTCTATCTGTGGCATTCCCCATTTCTTTGAGATGGTCTTGAAGATGTCCGGTGCAGCTTCCATTCGTGGGCATCCAAGTGGTTCTGCTTAATATGTCTGCTAGAGTATTGTCTTTCCCGGTACAAATATTGCCTGTAACTGAATGTTGTAGCTGAGTGCCAGGGTCCACAGCTCCAAGGTCATTCTGCATAGGGGTATGAATGAGTGCCTCCCTGTTTGTTGATGTACCACATGACTGTGGTGTTGTCTGTCCTTATCATCAACTGGCCCTCTTTGAGAAATGGTTTGAACTTTTGGATTGCCAGTTTTACTGCCAGCATTTCTTTTAGATTGATGTGCAGGTGAAGTTGATCCTGTGTCCACAATCCTTGCACGCATTTGTCCAGCATGTGGGCCCCCCATCCTAGGTCTGAAGCGTCTGTTGTGATGGTCTGGCTTGGTTGACATCTGCGAAAGGGTAGGCCTGGGTTTGACTGGCATGCCTGAGCCCACCATAGGAACTCCTGTTTTAAGCATGGAATTAGTGGGATTTCTGTTTCTAGACTGTGTCTGTGTTGGGACCATAAATTCTTTAGGTACCACTGTAGTTTCCCCATATGTAGTCTGGCAAATGGGACCAAGATTATGCATGATGCCATGAAGCCCAAGGCCTGCAGAACTTTTCTTGCTGTTAACTTGTTCAGTTTTGTTAGTGCCAAGAAGTAAAGAGGAAGTTCTTTTGTTTTTCTGTAGTCAGGAATCCCATTTGTTGTACTGTGCCCAATCCCGCGCCCAAGAATGTCCTTGTTTGGGATGGTATCAGCCTTGACTTTTGTAAATTGACTGTGTATCCCAGTCCTTGTAGCAAGTAAATGACCCTTTGTAAATCTGTTGTCAGCTTGCTTTTGTTGTCCCTTGTAGCAGGCAGTCGTCCAGGTATGGGTAAATTTGAATTCCTGTAGTCTGCAATGGGCAATTACTGATGCCAGGCATTTTGTGAATACTCTGGGCAGTAGATAAGCCAAAGGGCAATGCTGAGAATTGATAGTGCTCTGATCCTGCAAGAAATCTGAGGTATCTTCTGCAGATTGGTCGAATGGGGACGTGCAGGTATGCCTCCTTGAGATCTAGAGTTACCAGCCAAGACTCCTTGCCCAGCATGGGAAGAAGTTGCTGTAGGGTCAGCATTTTGAATTTTGGGACAATGATGTATGTATTTAAGGTGGACAGGTCGAGAATTGGTCTCCAACTTTTTCCTTTCTTGGAACTAGGAATAGTCTGGAATAGAACCCTTTCCTTGTTCTGCTGTTGGCACTCTTTCCACAGCTCTCATGTTTGCTAACTCCATTATCTGGCGTAGAGCCTCTGTTTTTGATTTGGAGGTAGATTTGGCATTCCTCTTTGACTGGTAAAGTGTGGAAGTGAAACCGTAACCTTGATCTATGGTTTGTAAAATCCACTTGTCTTTTGTTATGTAGTGCCAGTTCTTTGAAAATAAGGTTAACTTTCCGCCTAGAGGAGCTGCTATTTGTTCCCTGGTAGGCGGATTTAGGATTAAGTCACTGTGGTTGTGCTGATGTAGTGGCAGTGGCTGTGTCTGTGCCTCTGTTGTTACCTTGCCACTGTCGTCCTCTGTAGGCACCTCCTCTGGATTGATTTCTGCCTCTGGAACGTCTATTCCTGCCCCTTTGAAATTTTGTGGAGTCAGGAAAGGACCAATTTTTGGCAGGCCAGTTCCTGCTAAACCGTGGGGGTTGAACCTGCAAGAAATCTTTAACAGTTTTAACAGATTTTGCCTTTTCTTCCATTTTCTTCATAACCTGCTGGGCAGGTGTACCAAACAAACTTGTCTTGTCCATAGGAGCATCTAGCAACTTAGCTTTAACATGATCCGGTAAAGCTTGTTCCTTTAGCCATGCATGCCTTCTTATCACTGTGCCTGTCATGGCTGATCTAAATGAAGCCTCCAGTGCATCATAGCCACATTTTAAGGAATGGTTGCTAACCTGTTGTATGTTATTTACCATCTCTAATACATATTTCTTATCAAGAGATTCATCAGTGGTTAGTTTTTAGTTAACTGATCAAGCATAAACTCTTGGTATTGTATCATGTGAAACTGACAGTTTAAAGCTCTAGCTGAGAGAGTAGCTGAAGTGTAGACCTTTTTACCCCATCTGTCTAATGACCTTGCTTCCCTTTCAGAAGGAATAGGGTTTTTAGCTGTGGTCGCGGCTACTGCCTTGGGACCCTGGGATATAGTTTCTGGGTCTGCAAGTGGGGCCTTGTAAAGGTGGTGATGAGTATCTGGCACCCTGTAAAATCTGTCTGGTTTGGCAGGGGCTGGGGGTAAAGAATCTGGAGAGCAAACATCATTGAAAGCATCATCCACCACAGAGAGAACAGGAGGTATAGCTAAGGGCCTGTGCTGTGGGAGGTGCAGAAAGGTCCTAAGTCTTTCTGGAGTCTGAAAAATCCTGTTGCTGCCATTGGAACTGTTCTCGCATGGCATGCAAGGTTTCCCCAAAGGAGAATTCTTCTGGTGGGGAAGCAGCTGGAATGGATTCTTCAGCATCAGAATCTTCAAAATTGGAGAAGGGAGCCTCTGGCTGGTCAGTTATGTCTGATTCATCAGCAGAGTCATCAGAAGACACTGGCTCAGGGGGCTCTGCCCTAGGTCTCTTCTCTGGGGCTGAGAGGCCCTGTCTGGGTGAGATTGAGATCCTCTAATTAAAGAAATTAAATCTTCTGCCAAGGAAAGCATTTGAGAACTAGAAGAGGGCCTGGATGTGGGGGGTTTAACAGGCACTGTTTTAGTAGTCTTGGCTGCTTTAGCCCTGGCGAAGGCCTTAATGGACATGGCTGCTGGAGGCCTAGCAGCACCACGTGCTGGGGTAGAGACATCCAAGGGATGGTGTCTGATAAGTCAACCACCGTAGTGGGTAAAATTTCTGAGGTCGATTCAAGAGTTGTAGCAGGGGCCTCAGTTGTAAGAATAGGTTCAGCTGTACTTTGATCAGTTTTCTCGGTTTCGGCCGAAACCGAGACACTCATGGTTTGCTTTACCGTGGTTTCGGCCGAAACCGCGGACCGCGAGTGTCGGTCTTTATCTTTGCGTTTTTTGGTAGATTGGGTAGTCGGAGGATCCGACGGCATAATGTACGCAAAATCAGTATCGAAAAACTGTTCTGCAAACTCCGACCGACGCCTAAGCGTGTCGGTTGAAAGAGGCACAGGCCGAACAGGCTGCTACGTCGTGGGCTGGGCATAAACAAGGCAGACAGTAAGAGTGGAAATCTTTATGAGGTATTTGTTTCCCACAGGTTAAACAATTGTTAACTTTTTCTGACATCGGCTGAGGCAAGAAAGAGTCCCCAACGGGGTACTTAGCTTTAGAAGTCTTCGAAGTAGTATTCGGTAGAAGTAATCTCTGGATCCGACCGACCGGCACTTGCGAACAGCTTCTGCTTCGGGCGCCATGCGGCAAGAAAGACTGAGGAAAATGGCGTCGGCTGATGCTTTTATACCCGAAGACCAACAGAGATGACGTCGGGTGGAGTGCGACATCAGCCGAAGCCGGACCCGGACTTTGGAATCCGGCCGACTGCAGGGCTGCCTGACGACAGGACAACCCACTTGTTATGACTGCAGATGCATCCATGAAGGACATCCACATTGCAAAGTATGCTTTCCAACTTGTTCAGCTGAATGCAATAAATCCTGTAACTCTATTTTCCACATAGTCAGAAATCAACATAATTTTCTGTTTAAGTAAGCCCATGACATGTTGCTGATATTTAAGCATATGAAATTGACAGTTTAAAGCCCTGATTGCCAAGGATGCAGAAGTGTAAACCTTCTTACCCCATCTATCCAGCACCCTGGAGTCTCTATCAGAAGGGGTAGGATTTTCAGCAGTTGAAGCCTTAACTCCCTTGGGACCCTGAGAAATGGTTTCAGGGTCAGCAGTAGGGTTTTTAAAAAGGAATTTGTGGGAATCAGGAACCCTGTAATATCTGTCTGGCTTACTAGGAGACAGAGGCAGGGAATCAGGAGCCATGCTGGATTCTGAGAAAACATCAACAATGTCTAGAACAGGAGGTATAGCCAAAGGCCTATGCTGAGGGAAAAGAAGGAAATCCCTAAGCCTCTTTTTAGATTCTGAAAAATCCTGACTCCCAATGAAAATGTTCACATAAGGTATGCAAAGTTTCTACACAAGAAAAATCCTCAGGAGGAGAAGCAGAAGGGATGGATTATTCTGCATCAGAGTCCTCAAAAGGTGGAATAGATAACTTCTGATCAGAAGAGGAATCAGACGAAATGGAAATCTGATCTGAAGAGTCATAATCAGTGCCTTGCCTAGGCCTCTTAGCAGGAGGGGGTTGGGAACCCCTGATCAAGGTAATTAAATCCTCAGCCATTTTGATAATTTGTTTTTTAGTCATAGGGGCCTGTGCACGTGGCCCAACCGTCGTTTTTTTAGACATAGAAGTTGGTTTTGGCCTAAGTTTTGAAGATGGCGTTGGTTTAATATACAAATCTTTAGGCCTGAAAACACCCTCAGTAGCCGGTGCCTGCTCAGCGGCTCTGGACACATCTAAGGTAGAAACATCCGCGGGTTCAATACTTAAAGTGTCTCGCGGCATACCGGAATCCGAATGGGTCTCAGTAGAGGCCTGCGAATCAAAAGTAGCGGGTATCAGGGGCTGCGAAAGCACCTCACTGAGTACCGGCGAACCGGCAACTGGCTTAGGAGAAGCTTTGTCGTCTGTTCTGGACCACGACGGTCTGTCTCTGTCTTTCTCCTTGCATTTTTTGTGAACTCCGGTAGTCGGATTGCTAACCGACAACATTTCAGGGTAGTTAAATCTTGAACCAAAATATTTAGAAGCAAAAATATACCGACGCTGAATAGTGCGTTGGTTAAATTTAGCACAAAACTGACAGCAAGGTACATTGTGATCAGGGTCTAGGCAAGGAATATAGTGCAAATGAAAATCCTTATGAGGTATTTGCTTCCCACAAGTAATGCAATTATTAACTTTTACTGACATCGGTAAGGAGCATGAAAAAGTTTCCCCAACGGGGTACTTGGCTTTAGTTTGAAGACTTTGGTTCTGAAACTCGAAAATGAAAATTTCAGGAGTCGGCCGACCGACACTTGCAAACTGCTTCTGCTTCAGGCATCGCGTGGCAAGAAAGACTGATGAAAATGGCGTTGGCTGCATGTTTTATACCCCTGACATCATGGAAGTAGGGACAGCAACCGACGCAGAACCCAAGACTTTGTTAATCAGGTTGACTGAGGGCAACCTGCCAGCAGATTACCCTAATGTAATGACTGCAACAGTGAAACACAAAGAACATCTTCAAGCTGCATTTGTTCGCTGGTCCAAAGGGGTTCCCAAGGAGGAAAGGGATCCTTTACTGGAGGTCTAAGGAGAAAAATTCCCTTCGTGAAAGCTGATGTCATACACAGTGATTCGTTTCCAGCATGTAAGTTGGATATAGCTGCTAACTGAAGTTTAACAGTAGAAAAACTAGCATATTCCTTAAAAAGAGTGGTGAGAAAAAGAAGAATGGCTGAAGTAGGTGTTGAAAAAGGGGTCAATATTCTGTTTAGAAGCCCATATGGAAAAATCTTTCCACTTGCTTCTGAAGACTTTTTTGATAGAGGCTTTTGGGGGGGCATAATGTCATGAACTGGGGAAGTGAGCCTGGACCGTCTTACTATCCATGGAAGTGGAGAAACCACACAGTCAGTCTGAGGGTGTGGAGATTGGGATGCTGAATTCCTGATGGATGAGAAAAGAGATCCTGAGTGGGCTCTAGTATCCATGGGGGGTATTTCAAGCAAGAGCAGAGGAAGGGGAACCATATCTGTTGAGGCCAGAAGGGGGCAATGAGGATGACTGGGCTGTTTACTCTGCTTGTTTTCTGTAGAAATTTGAGGATCAGCAGAATCGGGGGGAAAATCATAGAGGAGACCGGGGGGGGGGGGGCAATAGTAGATCAGATCATCCCTCTGCGATTCCCCTACAGGGGGGATCAGTGTAAAGCATTTGCTGCACTTGTTGAGGGGAGAGGCAAATAGGTCTCAGCAAGGCTGGCCCCAGTGGCTGAAGATCATATTCACTACTGTTTGATTGAGGGACCACTCATGAGGAATCAGGATGGACCTCCTGAGTCTGTCTGCTAGCGTACTGGTTTTTCCCATTATGTGCACTGCAGTAAGAAAGTGGTCTGAAGAGATCGCCATTCCCAGATCCTCATGGCCTTTCTGCACAATGGGTAGGAATGGGTTCCTCCTCCTTTCTTGACGTACCAGACTACTGACAAGTTGTCCATATGGACTGCAATAGTCCCTAGAGAGAGAATGTCCTGAAAGGCTTGCAAAGTTAGTAGGACTGCTCTCATCTGTAAGACACTGATATGCAACTTGGTCTCAGAGGGGGACCACATACCTTGGGCCATCTTTTCCATGAAATGCCCCCTCCAACCCCAGCTGGGAATCATCCATGGTCACTAGCTACTGGCATAGGAAGAGAGAACGGTCTTCCAGAAAAAAGGTTGTTTCACTGGATCCACCAGCGAACATGACATTTGCAAACTGGGGTGAGTTTTATGTGATATGATAGAGGCTGGTAAAGAATGGACCAATGAACTTTCAGTGTCCACTGAAAGTTTTGCATAAAAAATCTTGCTAGAGGAACTAGAAGAATGGCAGCTGGCACTGATCCAAGAGCTTGTAACACTAGTTTCACTGGAGAGGATGGACGAGACAGTAATTCCCGCACCTGATTTCTCAAACTTGTGATGGATGTGATGAAGAGGTAATGATGCCATTTGAGTTGTAGTATCCAGTTGGGTTCCTATAAATTCCACATTCTGTACAGGAGTCCGCTTCAATTTTGCAAAATTTATTCTAATACCTGGGGATTTGGAGATCTGAAGCAAGTAATCCCTGGCTTGCAAAAGTTGATGCCTGGTTGAGGTACTGAGATACCAATCACTGAGATTGGGAAAAGCACCTGGAATCCTTCGAGTCTCAGATGAGCTGCCACAACTGCCATGCAATTGGTGAACACCTGGAAGGCTGTGGTGAGTCCAAAGGGCAGTGCTCTGAACTGGTAATGATTGATCCCAGCCAAAAGTGCAGGTGTCTCCTGGAGTGCCAGTCTATTTTGATGTGATAGTATGAGTCCTGGATATCTACACAGCACATCCAATAGTCCTTGTGCAGTAGAGACAGGATGGAATGAACAGTAACCATTCGGAACTTTGACTCCACAATTGGTCTCAGGTCCCCTGTTTTCTTTGGCACTAAAAAGAAGCGGGAGTAAGTTCCGAATTCTACCTGTTCGGGTGGGACCTTCTGCATGACTCTCTTGTAGTAGCTTTTGAATTTCCAGAGCTGCGTATTCCCTCTGACTGGGTGGAACATCAGGGAGTTTCTTCCTTTGAACAGGAGGTGGAAGGGAAAAGGGTTAAGTAATAACCTCTAGATATGATTTTAAGCACCTATACATTTTTGTATTTGTCCAGGCGAAAAACAAATCACAATTCCACACAACGCAAATGCAAACTTCTTTACTAAATAAGATGTCAAAACAAAGCTTTTGGATAAAACAATCCTTCATCAGTGTTACAAATATAAAAAATTCAATACTCAATATATATACACACACTTAAAATGATCACATGACAATGCCATCCTATCACAACAAGTAGATATTCAATTACAAAGTTTGTATTTAAAGCGCTCAGTTGTTAAATTTCCTTAAACATATACGAAACGGGGCAATACAAAACTACCACTATAAAAATATATAAAAAAAATATGTGTATGCACACACGCCCCGTATCTATGTTCATAACTATATGTTAATATGTATTTTTATAAAAAACATAATATTATACAACATTTTTCTGTTTTAATTTTAAAACTGGTTTAACTGTAATATGTTTATTTATACCCAGAAGGGCATCTGCCTGTAAACGTACAATCCATTCATATTCCTTCACATCTAGTCTATTAATAATGTCATCCTCCATATATTAGGTTTCAAGATTTCTATCACTCTAAAGTTAAAGTCATGACCAGTACCGTGTTCTAATATATGTTTCGCTAATGAATTACTTTCAATCCCTCTACGTATATCAGATTTATGCTCCAGAATTCTATCACGCAGTCTTCTGGAGCATTTACCCATGTAAAATGCCGAACAGGCTGTACAGGTTGCTAAATATACCACTGAAGTAGTGTTACAAGTGGCCATACAAGTGAAGGAATAATGTCTTTTTGTAATAGGATGTAAAAAATCTGTCAATTGGCAGATGTTCACACAACATGAACAGTTATAACATGGTATTGTCCCTTTTGTCTTAAAATTAATGCTTTTTTGTCGATTAAGATGAAAATCCTTATAACAAAGATTGTTTTAAATTTCCTGAATTCTTATAACAGACTAAAGGCTTTTCAGTTAGCCATTTTTTTAAGACAAAAGGGACAATACCATGTTATAACTGTTGTAACTGAGGATCGGATCCTAGATCCATTCGTGAGGAAGAATGAAAATGACATCAGATGAATGTTTTTTTGAGTTTGACGGTGGACTTTTTCCTTAACATTTCCATCACCACAAAACCATGGTCTAACATAACAAGCAGATCACTGGTAATGTTTGCCTTCTATTTCTCAACTCCAGCTCTATCATCACTGTATGTCCTGGAAAACATATTGCTTTCTGTTGAAAATAGCAATGATATGGGCTGTCTGAATAAGTTATCAAATTTGCAATCCAGTTCTCCCTCATTTGAAAAATGTTCTAAAGGTTACTGTATTATTGCTGCCTTTTAAATGTTAGTGTTACTCTGTCTATTACTGTTACTTGTACATTGGAGCTTTTCTCCCCGGGACACAGCTGAAAATGGGTTCTGTACCAGTCAGACTTTTCTGGTAAAAAAAAAAACAAAATAAATAAAATTGCTAAAACTTAAATAACTATAAACTGTGCTGATATGACAGCAAATTATTGATAATGCACTTGCTTGATAATCATAAAAAACACAAGCCGCTCCACTGCAGTGTTTTCTCAAGTTTCTAAAAATATATTAACATGGTTTACAGACTCCTGAATAAACTTATATATTTTTGCCCATAAAACTATGCCATTAATATCCTTACTGTAGGGAGAAAATTTTATATATGTACATATGTATGCACGTTTTGATTAAGAGGCCGGTGAAATGGGCTGTGACCCATTTTCAGTGGCAATCAAGAAAGAAACTGTCACAACTTTGTTAATTTGAAAATATTCCCAAAGAAAATTCTACCTAGCAATTAAATAAAACCTAGAAATTAAAAGCAAACCACACAAAAGACTATGACAAGCTGGAATCAAAGATACTGAAACTTATGAAAATAAAGCAATCTGAAAACACAGCAAAGGATTAATAGGTAGTATGATGCTCCTGCACTGGCCCAGTAATCAAGGAGCCTCAATCCTCACCACTGGCAACAGTGAGGGACGTACACAATGGGAGGATGACAAGTACACACACAGTAAAGCACAATTTCCCTTAAGAGCACACAGAGATCACAGTTCTCCCTCTTTCTCCAGATCCCCAATAAGACTCCCCACTGGCACAGCTACAGGGTTAAGATCTCAGCAGAGTGGCCAGGCTAAGACCTCCAGCACCCTCTCTGTCCAACCAGTGCTTCATGTCCCTGCACAAGTAGTTCACACACACACACACACACACACACTTTGAGATTTGATTGATATACAAACACACACCTGGGAAAGGCTGGCACTGGTTTACTAGCTATGCCCCCTTCTGCCCAAACTATAAGGAAGTTATCACTGCCACCAGCCAGTTCTTTATCAGCTACTCTAAGGCCCTTAACAAAGGGTGACCAATCCTACTGTGTAATGTTACCATTATCCAAATGGTAAGTGTGACCAAGACTAAGGCTATTTAGGAGTGGCCTGTACAGTGTCACCAAATACATATGCAAGTACTCTAACAAACCAGTCACAAAGAAAGGTTTAAATATATTTAATAATAAATAATAAAAGAACAATACAATACTCAAATAGCACAATAACTACAGAGTTCAGAATCTCAAGAAATATTATAAAACAGTTTCAAATACATATAGAAAACATCTAAACTAATCTTTACTATATTCCTTTCTATATCTAAGATAAATTACTGTACCCTAGACTTACTTACAGAGCAAGGCAGATGCAGAAGTGCTGAATGGATGTTCTTGCTAGGTCCAAGACAAGATACAAAATGCCTCTCTCTCTCTCTCACAGAGTTCTTAAATCAATATCACATTTTACTGCTGGGTTAGCCTGGATGACATAACTTTTTGTCACCTGCCTTCAGTTCCCAGGCTGACCAGATACTAACATATCTGTGTTAAAAATAATTACCTTTCAGATGTTCAGCAGCTAGGAAGTCACAGAGCAATAAAACACTTTACATTTTAAACCTAGTAATTATTTCTGTTTCAAGTCAATAGAAAGAAACTTCTAGCTCTAGACATCCTGTATCCTTCAGTGAAACTGAGAGATAAACACAACCGTAAAACACTTCAATTTTATTTTCTTGAAGCTTTGCAAGTTAACTCTGTATGTTACAGTTTCGACTATCACAACATACATTTGCACAGATATATAGTTTATATACATTTCTGTTCTTTTCCAGTAGGGTACACTGTGGTTACATTCTTGAAGCTCAGTACATAACTTTTAGTTATGTACTCACCATAACTTCAGATGTTTGGGATCCATCTCGCCTACATTCTGACTGATGGGTTCGGAGCCGATCCCTCGGCTCCGACTCGGCACGCTTATGCCAAAGAGCGAAGTCTCTTATTGGCTGAGCTTACTATATCCCAGGATGCACCACTACCAGTCCCCCAGATCTAGTTTGTCCGCATACATGCACACATGCACGCACTGATTATATAACATCGTCAGATGAAATGAGATAAAACAGTAGAACTCAAAACCGTTCAATCTCTTCTGATCTCCAAGGCAGGGGGAAGGGGGGTGGGTATTAGGAATGTAGGCGAGATGGATCCCAAACATCTGAAGTTATGGTGAGTACATAACTAAAAGATGTTATGTGATCCTATCTCGCCTACATTCTGACTGATGGGACAGCGTCCCTAGCACCTGAATCCTGGGTGGCTCACTGGAAAACACTCCTGAGTACCGTGGAACCAAATGATGCTCGCCCTTTAGATGCCACATCCAATTTATAGTGGGAAATGAAAGTGTGCGGATTTGACCAAGTAGCTGCAGCGCAAATCTCCGATATAGCAAGTTTGGAATGAAAAGCTATAGAAGTCGCCATAGCTCTGGTAGAGTGAGCTTTGATAGATGTTGTAAGTTGCTTATTCGAAGAAGAATAAGCCTGAGTTATACAATCTCTAATCCATTTGGAGATAGTAGCTTTTGTAATGGTTTTACCCAATTTATTGTCTGAGAAGGACACAAACAATTGGTCTGACTTACGAAATTGCTGAGTCCTGTCTAAATAGAAGCGCAATTGCCTGTGAACATCCAATTTATGGAGAGTGTATTCTGCATCATTGGAGAATTTTGGGAAGAAAACTGGTAGCTCTAGAGATTGTTGAAGACAGAGATTAGAACAGACCTTTGGGACAAAGGATGGATTAGGCCTAAGTGATACTCTATCCTTGTGGAAAATCAAGTACGGTGGTTTAATAGATAGGGCTTGAAGCTCTGAGACTCTTCTTGCAGAAGTAATTGCAACTAAGAAGGCAGTTTTCCAAGACAGATATTTTAACTCACATGTAGCAGCAGGTTCGAAAGGGGAAGATGTTAATGCACGAAGCACCAAATCAAGATCCCACGGAGGCGCAGGATGAAAACTGGGGTCTTAACAGGCCCGCACCTTTAATAAAAGTCTTGCATAATCTGCTGCTCATCAATGGAGGATCCATAGATTCGTGGAATTTAGAGATAGCCGCCAGTTGTACTTTAATAGTAGAGGCAGAAGATCCTTGATTAAACAGGGATGTTAAAAATTTAAAAACTTCCGGGATCGGAGCAGTGATAGGGTCTAAGCCCCTGAGTTGAGCCCAGATAGCAAACCTTTTCCACTTACTGAGGTACAATTTGTTAGTGGTGGGTTTGTGGGCTGAAGATAAAATGTGAATAACTTCCGGGTCTAATGTGTGACTTCTGACTAAAGTCAGAAGTGGAGGAGCCAGGCTGTCAATTTCAAGGAGCGTAGGGACTGATGTTGTTGTCCCGACTGATGGATTAGCAGATCCGGAGTTAGATCCAACGTCCAAGGATCGTCCACCGCATGTTTCTTCAGGTAGGGAAACCATACCTGACGAGGCCAGTATGGAGCAATCAGTATCATTGTGGACCCCAATTGAGAAGCTTTTTGAATGACTTTGGAGAGAAGTGGTATCGGAGGAAAGGCATAAAGTAGCCCTGTTGGCCAAGGTTGTGCTAGAGCATCCATAGCTGCTTTCCCTTGATGTGGGGTCAAGGAGAAGAACCTTTTGCACTTCGTGTTTAGTGGTGTTGCAAATAGATCGCAGCACGGCGTTCCCCATCTCCTGAAAACCTGAGCTGCTACTGTTTCGTTTAGGGACCACTCGTGAGGAGAGAGAATTGTCCTGCTCAATTTGTCTGCCAATATATTTGATTTCCCCGGAATGTGGGTCGCTACCAAGAAGTGGTTGGTAGCTACAGCCCATTCCCACACCCTCATGGCCTCTCTGCAAAGGGGGTAAGATCTGGTCCCTCCTTGTTTGTTCAGATACCAGACCACCGACATGTTGTCTGTGTGGATGGTGATGATGCCCTGAGGAAGAAACTTGTGTAAGGCCTGTAGGGATAGAAGTACAGCCCTCATCTCCAACACATTGATGTGGAGAAGAGCTTCGTCTGGAAGCCAGAAGCCCTGAACTAACCTGCCCAGACAATGCCCCCCCCACCCTATCTGGGAGGCATCTGTCGTCAGGGTAACCACTGGAGAGGGAATAACAAAGGGGCTTCCTTGATTTAGATTGGATGTCTGAAGCCACCAGCGAAGGTCCCGTTTGCATGTTTCCGTAATCATGATGTGATGATTGAGGGGAAGATCCTGAAAGGACCATTGAGTTGACAATAGCCACTGAAGAATCCTCATGTGCAATCTTGCCAGAGGAACTAAAAGAACCGTGGCAGACATTGAACCTAAAACTTGTAGAACCATCCTGGCTGGGGCTTTGGATCTTGAAATCAGAGCTTGAACTTGGTCCTGTAACGTTTGGATCCTTTCGGCAGGAAGAAAAACGCGCATCAATTTTGAGTCTATCTCTGCTCCTATGAACCTTATGCTGAGAGGGCAGCAAGACAGACTTTGACCAATTGAATGTAATCCCCAGGGTAGCACCCAGGGAGATGGTGGCTTTGAGGTTGTCCATTAGTAGATACCTGGTGGTGGCAGTCAGGAGCCAGTCGTCCAGATAGGGAAACACTTGGAATCCAAGACTTCTCAGGTGAGCCGTCACTACTGCCAAACACTTGGTGAACACCCTGGGGGCTGTGGTGAGACCAAAGGGCAGAGCACAAAATTGGTAATGACTGACTCCCAGGCTGAAGCGCAGATACCTCCTGGACGCCTGATGTATCGGTATGTGATAATAGGCGTCCTTGAGGTCTATGGAGCACATCCAAACATCCTTCTCCAACAATGGGAGAATGGATTGTAACGTGACCATTCGAATTTGGATTTCGTGACGGATTGGTTCAGTCTGCTGAGATCCAATATTGGTCTCAGGTCCCCTGTCTTTTGGCACTAAAAGAACCTGGAGTAATTTCCGGAGCCGATCTGGTCTGTGGGGACCGGTTGGATGACTCCATTTTCTAGCAGCTTTAAAGCTTCTGCGGCTGCAATTTCCCTTTGACTGGGTGGTGGGTCCGGGATTTTTGGACGGTGGTGGTGAGTATGTGAATGGGATGGTGTAACCTCCGGCAATGATCCGAAGCACCCATCTGTCCTGAGTGATTGACTCCCAGGCTTTTAGGTGCTTGGCAAAGCGACACCCGACTGGCTCGAGCAGCACAGCCGGGCAATCCCTCATGATGTGTGGGAGGCTGAAGAGCCACGAAAGGACTCGCGGTCTCCAGAATTGCGGGGCCCTCTGCCGCCTCTGGGACGGCGTCTCCCAGAAAAATTTCCCGTCCTCTGCCTCTGGAAGGGAATCTTCCTGCTGTTGAGAAAAACTTACGTGATTTCCAGAACCACATCTTCCCTCCTTTGGCCTTGGGATAAGGCCGAAGGGAGTGGAATAACGGGCACCTACGGCAGATAAAGTTTTTCCCTCTTGCTCACAGCGGTAAGGGTGTCTTTAACCTTGGGTCCAAACAAAGAGGACCCATCAAAGGGAGCGTCGGCGAAGAAGACTTGAAGGCCTCCATGAACTGACACAAGCGGAGCCAGGCTTGTCTCCGTAGAGCCACGCCTGTGCCTGCCGCTCTACCGCCCCTTCGGCCGCATAGGAAATGAGCCTCATGGACGAGTTAGAAATTGACGTAAGGATAGCCAACTGAGAGCTAACCGACTGGGCTAGCTGCTCAGGTAGGTTACCGAGAGGAATCTGACAGCTCCTTGACCAGATCCCTCTGAAGCCTGGTAAAATGTGCCAAATAATTCAGAGACCTTAAGGTAAAGGCCGCTGAAGTCAGGGTGCGCTTCCGTACCTGTCCATGCTCCTAGACTCCTTATTAGGAGGATGGACGGACGTTGAAGCCTCTGCCACGTCCTGTTGTGTAGCAGATGCCACCACCATGGCATCTACAGCCACGCCTTTAGTGAGGAACTCCTTCTCGGGTGGGGCAGACAAAAATTTATTAGACGAGAAGGGACTGGTTCCACGGTATCTGGATGTTCCCCGCCCTTGACAAACTAAATCCAGAAGCTCGTCGAAGGCGGAGACACCCAGGAGGCGGAGGGCTGAGCCCCAAAGGCCTTGAGGAGCACTGACTCATCAGCAGAGGGGGTTTGGATATCCAGCCGCCTCGTTGTTTGAGGATCTCTAAGATGTCTGCAAATGAGACATCATCCGAGGACGACTTCGGGACCCCTCTGCATCATCAAGATCAGTGTCCGATGTAATAGACTCGGGGAGTCCACGTGCTTCCTCTTGCACGATCTCTTCCTTGGGGGTTCCTCCGAAGACAACTCGAAGAACCCTCAGGAGGAGGGAACTCCCAATGGGGTAACCTCAGGCCCAGGGGCTCCGCTGCCTACGGACAGGGAACTGCCAAAGACCCGGTCTCCACGCCCAGGGAAGGTGCCGTAAAGCCGGAGAGATGGCAAGAAGACTTGGCCAAGGCACTCCTCATAGCTCTGAAAGCCGGACCCCAGAATCCTGGGAGTGTCCGGTCCCGAGCCATGATAGCCGGAAGTCCCGCAGAAGCACCGAGAGGGGCTCGGAACCGAAGGCATAGGTCCCAAACATCACCCCGGGTCCAGCCGAAGAAGTCCGTGTACCAAACTCGGACCCGAAGGCCAGGTTGGAGTAAGGGTCGGAGCAGACCCTAAGATCACCACCGACTCCAACAGCACCTGCTCCGGCGGGCAGCGGTCGGAGGAGGAATAGCAATGAGATGGGCATGGGCTATCGGCTCCGAAGCCAACTGGGTCGGAGCGAAACAAATTTTGAAAGACTGGGGACTGGAACAGTCTTTGGAGCACCCTGTCTATATCCGAATCCGACATCCTCGAGGACTTAGAGGATACTGAAGCATATCGAGATGGCCTCTCCAACTGCCCCAAAGGACTAGGGGACCGGCTCCGAGGCGACTCGATGACTATCGGCGCCGAAGGAATACCCACACTAGATTCCATCGGTGCCGAGGTGGACTTCGGCGCCGAGGAGGAAGTGTCTGAGCGGGCAACCCTTGTCGGCTCCGAGACCAGTGGAGCCGACGAAGGTGACCCGCCTCTCGATGCCCCAGCCATCGGCTCCGAAACCAGAGGAGTCGAGACTGGTGGCATCCAGGCAGACCGTTCCGCCCTCGGCTCCGAAGTCCTTGGAGCCGAAGGAGAAGCCTGCCTATGTCTTTTGGCGGTCGGATCCGACGGACTGGTCGGAACCGACGCCCTTTTCTTTTTAGCCGGAGAAGGAGAGGATGCCAAGGCTTCTTCAAAGGAAGGTTTTATTAACCCTTTAAGAATCAGTTTATTTTTCCTCTCCTGGAGGACCCTTGAGGAAAAAGCGTGACACACACTGCATGACTCCTGTAAGTGTTTTGCACCCAAACAATACACACAGAGCGAGTGATCGTCTGTGATAGACATTTTGAAATTGCATTTGGTGCATTTTTTAAAGCCCGAAGGCCTAGGATTTTGAGACATTATGGCAAAACAATCAGTAACTCTGACAGAAAAAATCACCTACTTTCTGTTTACTGACACTACCTACTACAGTTATCGCTTAGGTAAAGAAAGCGTCACAAAATACTAAGGGTACTTTGAAACCCTGTAAGGTTTTAGGAGGGTTGAAAGACCGGGAAGGCCCTAGATGAAGGAGACCTAACCAAACTCAACCCAATCACACAACAAAGTCTTTTGATAAACTCCAAACACACACAAAAGAGAAGAATAGCCGTTAAAACAGCTTTTTATGACAAGAACAGGAAATTCCTGACAGAAAAAAGTTAGTAAATTTACTACTTAGCTCAGCCAGCTCGAGACCACGTCTTCGCAGATTAGCGGCAAACGAGATCTGGGGGACTGGTAGTGGTGCATCCTGGGATATAGTAAGCTCAGCCAATAAGAGACTTCGCTCTTTGGCATAAGCGTGCCGAGTCGGAGCCGAGGGATCGGCTCCGAACCCATCAGTCAGAATGTAGGCGAGATAGGATCACATAACATCATACAGTTCTGTATAAATCACATCAATATTCACAAATGACATGAATATTTACAAAACTCCAGACAGCTGGGCTGGCACTGTCACAAGTTGCAAGGGAACAATAAAAGTGTGTGTGAAAGAGAGAGAGAGAAAGAGAAATAACAGAACTGTAAAAGTAGCAGCAATCAGTACAGTTTAATCAGTAAGTAATTAGTTGGAATAATGAAAGTTTGTAAAGGGGATCCGAACTTACAAATTTACATGACTTACAGTTTTGTACAGCAGTCCACTTGGGAGCTGATGCAGTTGTATGCTGTGTGACAGTAACAGAAGTTCAGCTACAATAACGTACAGTCAGTTGTTTGTTTAGCAGTTAAATTAGAAAAATATGTATTTTTTTTCCCTTGCTGCTTGCTGTTAGACCCACTCCTTTGTCTATAGGTCCATTTGTTATCACTGAAGTGACAGCTGACCAAGAAAGATAATCATTAAGACAGCCATTGGGGTGGTTAAGGGTTTTTGATTACAGCCTACATCCCCTGTGGCGGCTCAGCTAAGCAAGGGAATGGTGCGTGCTATGAATAGTACATACCGGATCATTCCTTACTTCCACAAGGGATACTGCCAGTAAGTAGCCCTGCTCACCTTCTCCGAAGCATGGGAGTTGGTTTCCTCCGGTCTCAACCACAGAAAAGGCACAACCTCAGAGTGCTCATACGTTCCTTTCATTTGCCGCTCCCTCCCACCCACCAGGAGAGGAGAGAAGACGAAGCCACTTTGTTGTTCTCCTTCCCTGCCTGGCTCAACCCATGAAGGGGGTTACTAACTGAACCCCAGCCACCTGAATCACAGTCAGGGTTGCAATTCCCTGTACCACAGAACAGAAAATAGTTGCTTTTTGAAGGATTTAAAATCAACCGTGTTACATACCTCTCAACCTTGTAGACTAGAAATCTGGACAAAGCAGAATTAATGGGGGACAAAGGCCCTAATCTAAGGACAATTATTGAATATTGCTTATATAATCTTAGAAGCTAGCTAGAATAAAAGGTTTTGTGTTACCATGCATTTCTGGAAAGATATGAAGACTGAAACTTAAATGGCTGTCATTACTTAGTGAATTCAGTCCTCACTGATTTACCAGAAAACCACAGGTTTTATAAGGAACTGACCTAAAATATGAGGAAAAATCTAGACATTCTGAGAATATCCGGACAGTTGAGAGCTATGTAATGCTACTAATAAAATAAGGGAATCTCTTACAGCAGTTTCCTATATAGCTTTTTAATAAAGAACACAATTGTAACAGTTCTTTCATCTGACAGTCTGTATTTAAACTTTGTGTGAAGATCAAAGGTATGGCATGGGGAACAATTTGTAGGATTTGAAGATTATTTTGCACTTGATCAGGGTGCAAGAATTTCAAGGATATACATGTGTAGCCATGAACTTCTCTAACTACAGTAAGATACCTGGCCTCCAATACTTCTGACCAACTGTTAACTTATTTAAGGAGAAAAACAAGGGGTTGGCAGTGGATGACCATTAGCACTGTGTGTGTGTGTGTGTGTGTGTGTGGGGGGGGGGGGGGGGTCACATAACATCTATCAAAACATTGCTCTCAGATTTTTCCCTACTTTTCCTAACTCCTCAGCAGTTAGGTTTTCCATATTAAAGGTGACTTATCTAATTATTACCACAGTATTCCATCTTGCAGCTCTACTGTGTTACTTTTCCTGGGTAATCAAGCTGTCAGGATCATCATTTTCCAAGGGTAACCTGAAAGCTGTTCACACTATTTCAGGGCACAGACCGTCTGAGGGAGTCTAGCCAAGAGAAGTGTTTTTCACTTTACTGTAGGTTATGAGCCATGGGATAAATGTTATCCACATACCCACACAATTCCTGATGTAGCTTCCTCTTGGTCAGTCTACAGCAGAAAATTATAATCACCCCCCACCCCAGAAAAAAATAAATGAAACAAATTCTCCAGAATTCTGGAACTCTCACAGCCAGTAGACCTTTAAACTGCTTTTTAATAAATTTCTTTGCCCCTGAAATTATCTTGTCCCTTCATGAAAACAGCCACTTAAAATAAGGTCAGAGGACTTTGTATATGTAAGGAAGGAAGGATGCAAGCACATAACTGCAGTGTTGATTTGACAGTCTTGGGGGAAACTACCACCTACCCACTTTAAAAAAGGAAACCAGTCATGCAAACACAAACACCTCTCCCATCCAAACATTCACAAACAACTTTATGCAACTGCAGAACTACAACCTGTAGTTATTATCAGGGAGCCAGTGACACTGATAAATTCACAAACATTCTCCAGTTACAAACAGAAAGCTGCTAATGGGTACACCATTCAAACCACCAGGGTTGTTCCACCTGTGACCGTGTCTAAACCTCGGTTACCTACATCACTCGTCTAAATCTAACCACTGTACAGGTAACATTTCAAAGCTGGCTGGTCTTGAACATAGGTTTCTCGCATGTCTGTCGGAAACAAATTCTCTTTTACTGGTTTGGTTCCCTGATACACATGGTATACAACATGCACTGCAAATTACGAAATGAAAGAACATGCAATTAAGAGATGTGCACCTACTGCTCCAGTCAGCATGTCATACATCAATGCCCCCAGACTCCACCAGTCTACTGCTCGGTTGTGCCCACTCCTCATTAGGATTTCAGGGGCCCTGGTAAGGAAAGACAAAGAAATGAAAAAAAAAAAAAAGAGACACAAGAATGTATACAACTGAATAATTTCAAAACATGGAAAAGCAGAACATGCACTTGCATTTCTTTCAACTATCGGATGTGTTAAAACTTCAGCTACATTGCTATTTTAGTCAATGTATTCTATGACTGTTGGCATCAGATGACTACATATATTGTTACTTTTTAATCAAATGGTTGAAAACTAAGGATATAAACACACTGTAAATATGCACCATAAATCCAAAATATGAAAACATGCACCGTCTCCTTTCTCTGAACCATGCATTTCTGCAAATGTTTTGCAATTTGACATTGTTTATATAAATGTGAAAGCCTTTGGCTAGTGTCACAGCTGTAAGGACCTACAGCTCACTCCCACCAACCAATTTAATAAAAGAAAAACAAAAAATACAAAAATGGCAATACCCACATACACTTAGTTCTGAGTGGGGAAGGGAAGGAAATGTGATCCTTTATGTAAAGGGAAAACATACAGGCAACAAGACAGAAAAATAAAACTTTGCGCAAAACGAAAAGAGGAACCTTGTTGGCAGAAATCACGCCACCTAGTCGAATAAAATCCTTAACGCTTTTATTAGAACAAACCAACAGAGCGTTTTCGCCACGGAACACCGTGGCTTCTTCAGAGGTTTACAATTCCAAAAAAAAAACCAACACTCCGTTTAAGACAGTTAAACCAGGAAGCGACATCTTCCTGTTTCCTGCAAACGGCAGCTATATTTAAAAGTACAAAAATCTTAAAATGTCATGTACAGCCAATTAAAAAGTATATACAAAGCACCAAGAAAACACAGAACTCAAACACTTTGCAGATGTTACACAAGAAATGCAGACGTCATGCAAGTATTTTATGTACATTATTATAATAAGCACAAGGAAAGGAGGACATAACTAAACAATACCAAAGAAAGAAAGGTACAACCCCACTTTAAGGTATACCTACATCTATGGAAATCCTGCACAAAAGTGTAGATTCCTAAATAATAGATAAACAGTAAAAGGTATATGATTACCTATAAAGTCAATCAAGTGCGAAGCCCTTCTATTTAATAAACCAGCCTAATTGGTCCTTTAGGACCATAATACATATATTAAACAGGTCTCAAGGCCTATATTTACATATATAGCTGCCGTTTGCAGGAAACAGGAAGATGTCGCTTCCTGGTTTAACTGTCTTAAACGGAGTGTTGGTTTTTTTTGGAATTGTAAACCTCTGAAGAAGCCACGGTGTTCCGTGGCGAAAACGCTCTGTTGGTTTGTTCTAATAAAAGCGTTAAGGATTTTATTCGACTAGGTGGCGTGATTTCTGCCAACAAGGTTCCTCTTTTCGTTTTGCGCTTGGTTTGGTTTCGTACTTTTTTATTGTAGAAAAATAAAACTTTGCTTAGAATGAGGGGGAAATTGTACAACATTATACATACTTACAACATGCGAAGTAATGCATCAAATAAGTCAAAATATTGTTTGCAGAGGTACTTGATTCTAAAAGACGCAGACTGAATCCCCAGCCTAAAAATAGGAACACACAAGTCACCCTGCACTCACTTCCCAAACAGCTAACACACATGCTTGAGAATAAACAGTGTAAATCCCATTTCTCATCATCACACCCTTTTCCCCCATTTTTACATGGAGTCTGGGTGTTGCATCAACTGTAGTCACCTGTCTCAATTCAGTGCCATTTCCCTATCTTCAACAGTAATACCAGATATATCACAGATCTTATACTCAACCAGTCCCTTGGCTGGGCACCTTGTCTTACTATTGTACCTTCTTCCTGCCTCTCCCAAATCTGTTTTAACCAAATAATCTTCTGTTTTTTCTGCATATGTGACCAAACCACCACTGCAGCCTGCTCTCCTGATGTTCTCTGCAACTGTACTAGTTGGTTGTAGCACCTCTGATTCTTGCTTTGACATCACATCTCCCACATAACTGAATCTATTAAATGTTCCCTTACTTTCTCTTGAAGCTTGGTGCTCACCTTCTTCTTCTGATTCTCCCATTTGCTGTCACCCTTAGTCCTGTACGCCACTCAGTTTCATCCCATGAGCTTTCAGCTTAGCATCTCTGTCTCACAATAACTGAAGTACGTGTTAAGCATCTGCTTATTATTGCCATATTACTTGCATGCAGCAGTTTTGTTTTGTCCCTTTTAACCTGTTCCACTAGAAACCATTTATTTGAGTCCAAACACTGTTCTTATTTGTGTCATTGGGTTCTTGTAACTAGTTTTTACTAATTCTACCAACATTTCTAGGAGTTGAAACTACAGCAGGACTTGTGCAACCTGGCTTTTTTGAGACCCTGTCAAATACTTTCTCTACGACTAGGGATGTCCAATTGGACTCGCTCTCATGTCCAGCTTCTTCTCAAGTGTCAGTCTCACTTGTAATGCATCCTGATCTTAATTTCCTGTCTTACCTTCAAAAACTCTGTGTACTTGTTCATCAGTCACCCCCTTCCAGTACATTCATGCAATGTGATAGGAGGAGTTTGATACAGTTGCACTGCCTACAGTTGTGAATATCCCTTTTGTTCTTGCACACAGTAAATTATTTGCTATTTACTGATTTTACTGATAATCATACATGGTATAGCTCCCCAGCAAACCTCTTAACTGAGGCTGCTGGCTACTCTTCTGAATTTTACTTCCTCTTGGAAAGATGCACTGAGGCATCCATACAATCTGACAAGAGCATAAAAGCAAGTTTAAAATGAAACACTTATGGTGGAACTAACGCAACAAATTATATAACAAAAAGAAAAATCTCCTGGCCATCACTAGAAGATGCCCACTTCATCATTATAAAAAAGGACATAAAACTTACAAGTTAGTCCCTCAAACTTATCATAAAGAAATGTAATATCAACTATGAACTTAAGAGTTGCAGCTAATTCAAAAACAAGAGTTGCAGCTAATTCAAAAACAGCCATAAGGCCTTCTTCAGCTACACTAGAAAGCTTTGAAGTAACTTACAATTTTGGACGGGACATACCTCAAATGGCATCTCCTTCTCTAAACCCCAAAGACATTGCTAACATTATTGCAGACAAATTCTCTTCTAACTTCACATCACCCCTCACTCCCTCGATTCCTCTCACACCCTTTAGATCAATTTGGACCAGATGTTTCTGGCACTTTATAAAATTAAATAAACTACTAAACTACTTACCTGGACTTTTATTTATCTATTTATTTTACATTTGTTAACTGGGAAAGTCTGACTGGACACACAACCATTTTCACCGGAGGCCCGGGAAGAAAAGCTCCAATAGCATGTCATAAAGAAATTACACAAGAATATCATACAGAGATATAGGTTCCATAGAAACATAAGTTACGTATAGATTAACCATTCATTTAGTAAAGTCAGCATACAACATTCGAGTAGTAGGGTTTATATAGAATATAAACAAGAACATTTTTTTCTTTCTTTCTAAATTATAAGTACTCTCAAAATTTTGTTACAGAAATAACCAGTGATTATTAAGCTTTACAGTGAAAGGAATTAGGGGACCTTTAGTAGAATCCTTGAACATGGTACTAGTGCAAATTAAAGTACAGTTGTGTGCACTTACAATAAATGTAGATGTTCGAGTGTATTCACTGTTGCAGTCATTACATTTGGGTAATCTGCTGGCAGGTTGCCCTCAGTCGGCCTGAATAACAAAGTCTTGGGTCCTGCGTCAGTTGCTGTCTCCTCTTCCATGACGTCAGGGGTATAAAACATGCAGCTGACGCCATTTTAATCAGTTTTTCTTGCCCCAGATGTCAGGTGCCCCCCAAATGAGGAGCAAAAATATATATAAACTGTAAATATATAAATGCACCTTAAAAACATAAAATTTACCTTCAACTAAAAGCAAATGCACCACAAAGACTTTTGAGCATAGTGAAGGAAAGAAAAGGTATAGAAAGGGGGATGGCGGGTGGGTAACCCGGACTGCAACAGTGAATACACTCGAACATCTACATTTACGGTAAGTGTACACAACTGTACTATGTTCTTCGTGTTTCACTGTTGCAGTCATTACATTTGGGTAGAATCCTAAAGCTATGGATGGGAGGATGGAACTAAACAGCATTAGGAGCAGCTACAAGGCCCTGCAGGACTGCAGTGGCAAAGCCTGCCCCTGGACTTATCTAAATAAGAGAGGTAAATGATAATGCTTTGTGAACGTATGAACAGAGCTCCAAGTAGCAGCTTCTAGAATGTCTTTGGTTGGGACCCCTCTGAGAAAACCTGCTGAATTAGAGGCAGCCCTGGTGGAATGGGATCTGATCCCATTGGGCACAGGTTTACCATGGTGCAAATAGCAGAAACGAATGCAGTGGCTTATCCATTTAGAAATAGTCTGCTTTGATATAGCCTTCCCCTCTGATCCTGCAGCAAATGCTACCAGTAGTTGCTCAGACTTTCTTAGAGATTTTGTCCTGTTTAGGTAGAATCTTAGTTGTCTGTGTACATCCAATGAATGCAGAATCCGCTCACCCTTGTTCTGCAGATTTGGGAAAAATACAGGCAGGTGAATGGTCTGGTTAAAAGCCACACTGGATACCACCTTAGCCATAAAAGAAGGATTGGTCCTGAGGGCCACCCTGTCCAGGTAAAATATAATGAAAGGCTCCACTGCCATGAGAGCCTGTACGTCTGAAACCATTCTTGCTGAAGTGACTGCCAAAAGAAAAGCTGTCTTCCAAGATAGAAATTTTATATCTGCAGTAGCTGCTGGTTCAAAAGGAGGCAGGGTGAGTTTTTTCCAGCACAAAATTGAGGTCCCATGCAGGAGTTGGTGTTCTCCTGGGAGGCCTTAAATTTTTGGCACCTCTGAGATACTGATAAGCAGTGGATGAGAAAAGAGGGGAGGCTCTGTGTTCTAATGAGCCGAGATGGCAGAAGCATGGATTTTTATTGAAGAAAAAGATAGGTCCTTGTCAAGCATCTCAGTTAAGTATTGTAAAATCTGAGGAATATTGGGCTTTGCTGTGTCTATTCCTTGTGCTTGGCTCCAAGCACAGAATCTCTTCCATTTATCAGCATAAGATTTTCTAGTACTAGGCCTTCTGGCTTCCAAAATGACATCCATCACAGGTTTACTGAGAGATGTGGTTTGAATAATTAGTTGATTAGCCATGCTGCTATATTCAGAGGTTGGAGCTGAGTGTGCAGAATCTGATAGTTCTGCTGAGACAGCAGACGAGTTGTTTGAGGCAAGTACCACGGAGGAAGGTGTGACATATTCCTTAGAAGCGGGTACCAGTGCTGGCGAGGCCAATCCGGAGCAATTAGGATCATTTTTCTTTTTTCCTGTCTGACTTTTAGTAAGACCTTGGAGAGTAGAGGCAGAGGGGGAAAGGCATAGACTGATAGTTTTTTCCAGCTGAACGATAGAGCATCCACTTTCCATGTTTTTTTTGTGATGAGTTCTTGTGCAGAATTTGTCCAACTGATGGTATTGGGGAGAGGCAAATATATCTATGTCTGGGCTCCCCCATTTCTGTGTTAACATGCTGAAGATTTGTGGATCCAGTTTCCATTTGTGCTGGTCCATAAGATTTCTGCTTAGGTCGTCTGCCAGGGTATTTTGCTTTCCTGGCAATAATTCAGCTTGCAGATGTATTTGGAAAGTCAAGGCTGTGTTCCACAAGGCCATGGCTAGTCTGCAAAGGGGGTACGAATATGTACCTCCCTGCATGTTTATGTACCACATAACTGTGGTATTGTGCGTCTTTATCAGTAGTTGTCCTGGATGAAGTAAGTCCTTGAAGGCTGTCAGAGCATTCTGAACAGCTAGCATTTCTTTCTGGTTGATATGCAGATGCATTTGGTTTGGGCTCCATTTGACCTGAATGCATCTCCCTGCCAGGAGGGCCCCCCAAGCATAGTCTGTTGCGTCTGTAGTTAGGGTTTGGGAGGCAGAGGGTAGAGTCAATGACAGTCCCTTGTTTTGGTGACGTGTCTCTGCCCACCAAAGAAACTCCTGTTGTAGGCAGGGAATGAGACGAATCATTGTTTCCAGACTGTGACAATGTTGACTCCATAAACTTTTTAGGTACCACTGAAGTTTCCTCATATGCAGTCTCGCATATGGAATTAATAGAATGCAGGATGCCATAAACCCCAAAGCCTGCAGAATCTGTCTTGCAGATAACTGGGGTTTTTGTTGCCACTTGTCTGAAGTATGTTGTCAATTTCCTTTGTTTGTCTGGTGTGAGGTAAGCCATTTGAGCAGTTGTATTCAAGCTTGCACCCAGGAATGTAATTATTTGAGAGGGTACCAGTTGCGATTTATTTTCATTTATGGTGTACCCCAGGCATGCTAGAAGCCTTTTTACAAATGCCAGATGTTGAAGAAGAGTGTCCTTGTCCTCTGCTTGAATGAGACAATCGTCCAGATAAGGATAAATTTGAATGCTTCTTTGTCTGCAGAATGCAATTACTGGTGCCAGGCACTTTGTAAAGACCCTGGGCGCAGTAGATAAGCCAAAGGGCAGTGCAGAGAATTGGTAATGCAAAAAAACCTGCTTTGAAGCGGAGGCATCTTCTGCATGATTCCCTTATTGGGATATGCAGGTATGCCTCTAAGTCTAGAGTTACTAACCAAGCATTCTTGCCTAGCATAGGCAGTAGCTGTTGTAAATTCAGCATTTTGAATGTCCAGGAACGTGTTCAGAATCGATAAGTCCAGTATTGGACGCCATGAATTGTCTTTTCTGGGTACCAGGAAAAGTCTTGAATAAAATCCTTGTCCTTCTTCCTTTGCTGGTGCCGGTTGAATAGCCCCCATGTCCATGAGGGACATGACTTGTTTCTGGGCCTCTGGTTTTGAGGTAGATCCGGCCATCCGTTTGGAATTGGCAAAGTATGGAAATGAAATCTGTACCCCTGGGATACCATGTTTAATACCCACTTGTCCTGGGTAATTAACTGCCAATTTTGAGCATGAAGTGCTAGTTTTCCCCCCAAGTTGGCTGCCAAAAGATAAGTGCTTGGAGATGGTAGAGCAAAGTCATTGAGACTGCTTACTGTAGGGTTGTGCTTTGTTTCCTCCAGATTTGGAGGTGGAGGCACCCCATATTGCTTTGACCTGTAAGAATCCTGTGATTGATATTTGGAGCCTTTTGAGTGCCTGGGTTTGCCCTGAGTGGCTCTGTTGGACACAGGAAAGGACCAGTTTTTAGTAGGCCAGTGCCTACTGAACCTGGGTGGCTGCACTTGCAAGAAATCTTTTACAGTTTGCATAGATTTAGCTTTGTCTTCCATTTTCTTTAAAACCTCTTCTGCCTTATTACCAAACAGAGTATCATGCCGCAAAGGGGCATCCAACAATTTAGCTTTAACATGATCAGGCAGATTGTGCTCCTTGAGCCAGGCATGCCTTTTAATCACAGATCCAGTAATGGCAGCCCTATAAGAGGCCTCCAAGGAATCAAAACCACACTGCAAAGTATGCTTTCCAACCTGTTCTGCTGAATGCAATAAATCCTGTAACTCTTTATTTTCCACACAATCAGAAATCAACATAATTTTCTGTTTCAGTAAACCCATAACATGCTGTTGATATTTAAGCATATGAAACTGGCAGTTTAAAGCCCTGCTTGCCAAGGTTGCAGACGTATAAACCTTCTTATTCCATCTATCCAGCGCCCTGGAATCTCTATCAGAAGGGGTAGGATTTCTGGCTGTAGGAGCCTTAACACCCTTGGGACCCTAAGAAATAGTCTCAGGATCAGCAGCAGGATTTTTGAAAAGAAATTTGTGGGAGCCAGAAACCCTGTAATATCTGTCAGGCTTACTAGGAGCCAGAGGCAGGGAATCAGGAGCCATGCTTGATTCCGAGAACACATCATCAACAATGTCTAATACAGGAGGTATTGCCAAAGGCCTATGCTGAGGAAGAAGAAGGAAATCCCTAAGCCTCTTTTTTGATGCAGAGAAGTCCTGACTCTCCCAGTGAAAATGTTCCCTTAAAGTATGCAATGTCTCTCCAAAAGAGTAATCCTCAGGAGGAGATGCAGATGGGATGGATTCCTCTGCATCAGAATCCGCATAGGGTGGAATAGAAAATTCCTGATCAGAAGAAATGGAAACCTGATCTGAAGATTCATAATCAGTGCCTTGTCTAGGCCTCTTAGCAGGGGAGGAGGGGGTTGGGAACCCCTGATCAAGGTAATTAAATCCTCAGCCATTTTGATCATCTGTTTTTTAGGCATAGGGGCCTGAGCACATGGCTCATGCATCAGTTTTTTAGACATAGAAGTTGTTTTTGGCCTTGTTTTTGTTGCTGGCATCGGTTTAATGTAAAAATGTTGAGGCCTGAAAACACCCTCAGAAGCCAGTGCTGCTCAGCGGCTCCGGACCCATCCAAGGGAGAGACATCCACGAGTTCAATACTCTGCGAATCTCGCGTCATATCGGACTCCAAATGGGTCCCGGTAGAGGCCTGCGACTCAAAAGTAGCGGGTATCAGGGGCTGCAAAAGCGCCTGAGTACTGGCGAACCGGCGACTGGCTTAGGAGAAGCTTCGTCGTCTGTTTTGGACGACGGTCTGCCTCTTTTTCCTTGCGTTTTTTGTGAACTCCGGTAGTCGGATTGCTAACTGACGACATTTCAGGGTAGTTAAATCTTAAAGCAAAAATATACCAATGCTTAATAGTGCGTTGGTTAAATTTAGCACAAAACCGACAGCAAGGCATGTTGTGATCAGGGCCTAGGCAAGGAATACAGTACAAATGAAAATCCTTATGAGGTATTTGCTTCCCACAAGTAATGCAATTATTAACTTTTACTGACATCAGTAAGGAGCAAGAAAAAGTTTCCTCAACGGGGTACTTAGCTTTAGTTTGAAGACTTCCGTTCTGAAACTCGAATACGAAAATTTCAGGAGATGGCCGACCGGCACTTGCGAACTGCTTCTGCTTCAGGCACCGTGCGGCAAGAAAGACTGATTTAAATGGCGTCAGCTGCAAGTTTTATACCCTGATGACCTGACGTCATGGAAGAGGAGACAGCAACCGACGCAGGACCCAAGACTTTGTTATTCAGGCCAACTGAGGGCAACCTGCCAGCAGATTACCCAAATGGAATGACTGCAACAGTGAAACACGAAGAACATCCTGGGGAGTAGCATGAACAAAGCCAATTGTTTGAGAAGTGTGTTCTCAGGAGTTTCTTAAATTGAATAGTGGAGATTATTTGGCTAGGTAGGGAGTTACAGATTTTGGTAATAATGCAGGCAAAGAGAGATTTGCCAGCATTATTTTTGTGCCTGATAACGCTTATTAGGTTCTGAGAACTAGATCGTAAGGCTCTGGTAGGGATATGGGGGTTAATTATATTTTGAAGTGCAGGGTTTTTTTCTGGAAGGTAGAAGAGATTATGCGCTATAGTGAGTTGATTAAACAGAAGTAGTTGAGGTAGCTTGAGCCAAATGAGGGTTAAGGGTGAGACAGTGGTGGAATCTGTATGAGGTTTCAGTAGCAAACTTGGCCATTTTGTTATAACAAGATTCCATTTTGTTCAGATCACTCTGGTGGAAATTAGTAAGGATGGGAGAGGCATAGAGAAGGGATGGATAAGAGATGAGTTCTAGCAATAGTAGTTTTAGTTTGTTTAGTTATAAAGTGTTTGTTCCTATACAGAAGTCCTAGTTTTTTATTAACTTTCTTAATGGTTTATGCTATATGGATGTCAAATTTGAGGTTATTGTCTATTTCTACACCCAAGAGTTTAGCGTGTGCAGTTGGAGTGATTTGAATGTTATCTTTGGAGTGAATGGTGTAAGTGTTGTTGAGGTGGGAGCATGACCTGGGCCAAAAATAATTAATTTAGTTTTTTTGGAGTTAAGAATAAGTTTGATGTTTGTGAACCATGTTTCGACTAGAGTAAAAGTGTTTTGGGTGAGGATTTGCAGTTCCTTTAAGGTGGGGGCGGCACTTATAAGGGTGGAGTCATCTGCGTATTGTACTACTGATGCTGTGAGTGAGGAGGAATTGATTTGGTTGGTGAATAGTGAGAACAATAGTGGGCCAAGGATGGATCCTTGAGGGACACCTATGGATACTGGTAGCAGGGGGGACAGCTGGTCATGCCATAGGACTGCTTGCTGTCGACCAGTTAAGTAGCTAGTAAACCATGATATAGTGGAGGGGCTGAGGCTTAGGGTAGATAAAGTTTGGAGAAGAATATTATGGTCTACCATGTTAAAGACTTTAGATAAGTTTAAGAAAATTGAAGGTACAAATAGTCCCTTGTTTCTATTGTGGTTAACTATATCTGTAAATGATAGTAATGCTGTGGTGGTGCTGTGGGTTGGTCTAAAGCCATGCTGAGTTTTGGAGATTAAGTTGTTTTGTAAGAGGTACCAAAGTAGTTGGGAATGTACAACTCTCTCTAATATCTTGGATAGAGGTGAGAGTATTGTGATTGGGCGGTAGTTAGTGAGTTCTAAGGAGTTGCCCCCTTTGTGCAGTGGAATAATGCGTGATGTTTTCCACAGGGTGGGGACTTTGAATTCTGCAAGTGATCTGTTTATGAGGATGGACACGGGATATGCTATGGAGTCTGCTGCTATCTGAAGGAATTCAGCTGGTAGGGTATCAGCAGCTAGTGTGGTTGGTTTGTGTTTCTTAAGGAGCTTTGAAATAATTTTAGTGGATACAGGGTGTAGGGAAAAGATGGTGGTATTGTTTTGAGTAGTATGGTGGGTTTTGCTAGCAGTTGGTATAGGGCTGCTAGTGGTATTGAGGGCACTGGTAAGGGTTTGGACTGTTTCGGTAAAGAACTTGTTAAATTGGGTGGGAATGTTGTCATGGTTGTTTGGTAGTACTGGGGTTGGGGTGGTGGCTTTACCTGGGTGGATTATGCCATTTATTGTAGCCCAAAATCTCTTAAGAGTTGTTGGCATATTTTTCCTGCATGTTTTTGTAGTAGTTACTTTTGTCTAGTTTGATTTGTTTTTTGGCTTTGTTTCGAAGTTCTTGTTAGGTTTGCCTCAGATTACTGGTTTTGTTCTTTTACTATTGACTCCAGGCCAGATCCCTCTCTTTCATTGTAGTCTTAGTATCTTTAGTTAGCCATGGAGCATAGTTAGCTTTTAGTCTTACAGTTCTGGAGGGGGCATGACAGTTTAGGATTTGCAGGAAAGTGGAGTTAAAGTACTGTATGGTGTCATCTAGAGATAGTAGTTTTAGGGGTTTCCAATTACAGCTTTGTACTGAATTGATGAAGTCAGTTGTTTTAAAGGTCTTTTTGTTACGTATTACTCTGAGGTTGGATTGGCTTATGCAATGGGGTCTGTTCCGAATTAGGTAGGTTGGTGGATGATCACTTACGACTGTCAGGTAGACAGCCAGAGTGCCATGCTAGAATGGGGTCAGATAACAGAATCCAGTCTAAGATGGATTCGCGTTTTGAGATTGTGTCTGTTCTGGTTGCGGTGGATATAACTTGGGTAAATCTACGGAGGTTAATGTGGGTAGTTGGAGTGTGGCTAGAGCAGCTCAGCCAGTCAATATTAAAGTCACCTAACAGCACAGTTTCTTGTGGCATTAAGTTTGATATCCAGTTCAGCAGGTTTTCCATTCTAGTAGTGTTATTGCCTGGTGGAATGTAGCCACCTGTAATAATGATATGTTTGTTTGAGTTTAGTTTTAATTTAAGGATTAGTTCAACATCTTTGATTTCTAGGGTGTTATAATCAATTTGTTCAATGGTGAGATGATTTTGGAACAATATTACTATGCCACCTCCCTTTTTCTCTGTTCTATCTCTGCATATTATGTTATAGCCAGGGGCTACAATCTCATTATTATGGTGTTCTGATTTAAGCCATGTTTCAGTTAGCACTACTATTTCTGGTTTATATACAGCTAGAAGGGCATGAAGGTCCTGAATTTTGTTAAGTATACTTCTTGCATTTATGTTAAGAGGAGAGAGGAAGTAGGATTGTTTCATAGTATGGTTCATAGATTAGTACTAAGCTAACTGTCCTTGCAAGCCATTTTAAGCCTAGCCAATTATCCCTTGTGAAACTCAAACCCTGCACCTTGAGTTTGCAAGGCAAACACTTTAACCATTAGGTTACCCTATTACAGTATAGGAGGTTTGGCTGATTAGAGTCTGCGCAGGGTGTTGTGGTGGACCCTGGATTAGGGTGAATGTCACCAAAGCAAATAAGTTTGTGGAGTAGGTGAAGATACAGTCTAGTTAATTTGTGTAGTAATTTAGTATGTCTTAATGAGGAGTGAGGGTTAATTCTGACTGACAGTTTGTAGTGGGAGTAAGAGAATGATCTAGAGGAGATGAGGTCTAGTGGTGTGACAGAGAAGTTACAAAGTTTCAGGGGACTGGACAGAGGTTCGGTTTGCCATTGTGGGGGGGTACTGATATGTAGTTAAGTGTGGTAAGAGGAGAGCAGGAGAAAGGTGATGATAGTACATAGGTAGAGTAGTGCTTTTATTAAGTGGGACTGTTGTTTATAGTTCATTATATCTGAGTATTTAAGGGTAGTAACTTAAAGTAAGTGGGTTTGATATACTAATAATGAGTGATAGTAAGGGTGTGGTGAAGGGTGTTGGTTTGTAAGTGATATGTGTGGTGTGATACTCTAATTGGGTAGTAGGGAACTGAGGATGTGGTGGAAAACTATAAATGTAATCGATATGGGGTGGGTGGGAATAAGGGGTAGGGTAGCGGCGTGAGTGCAGCGAATGGACAGGGGCAGAGCCAGTAGTCCAAGACACTGGAGAGTTTGGGTGACTATCAGTGTTATGTCAAAGAGAACCTATTACTGCAATATGTATCCTATATAGGTGGAAGGTAGGTATGTGGCAGTTAAGTAACCTTAGACTAAATTCAAACAAAATAGTCAGTATATCAGAGATGTGTTATGTAATTCAGGGAGCTGGAGTGTGGGCAGGAAGAGGCAAAGGTGCACTCTAGATTATAGAGGAAAAGGAGAGCAGTATAACTAAGAAGATAACAGATATATTGTGGGGGGGGGGGTGATACCTGCCGCTAATCTGTGATGCAGCATTTGACCACACTAAAGTCAGTCAGCTGTCCTTAAGGTAGTGCACTATGTAAAATACACTAAAACCAAGAAAGTTAACATACACTCACTACTTTCAGGCTATGGTTCTCTCAAACTTCTTTGCTGGGTCCACAGTATTTTCTGGGCAACTCTTCTTAACTGATGTAGGTATTTGATGGGAAAGGGGAACCCTTAAATAATGGCTATGGATGGTCTGGAGGAGGGAAAGAGATAGTTAGCACTCAGAGTGTTCGCATACAGGCTAGGACAAGCTTTTTGTTCAAAATTTGTTTTTTTTTGTTTTTGCACTACTACCATAGGTATACAAGGTTCTATCACAGCAAGTTGGTCATTCAGGAGTTATATTTAAGCAGCTTTACCTTATAAACAGCAAAAAAAAAAAAAAAAAAAAAAAAAAAAAAAAAAAAAAAAAACAGTTCAGGTGGTGTTCACTTCACCAAACAGCAAGACCAATTTAGAAACTGCAAGGTTCGAAATATGTAGAAATATCCATGAAACAGTAAGCCAAGTGGAGCTATGGTATCTGAGAGTACATTTAGATGTCTCAGTACAATGAGAGGAGTCTGGATATGTCTCCAACTCCATTTACCACTGCAGGTCAAGCAGAATCTTAATTTGCAGTTATTTAGACTGGTAACCCAAGCCAAATGTTGTCCACACAAAAAGTGGGTTACAAGGACTTAACTATCAAGTTTTGTCTAGTAAGTACAGGATGTATTCATCAACATTCTAACTAATCGTGGCATTAATAAGCTACATCCAATGCAAGCGGGAGTCATTATGCTATATTATACACAGCCTTTGCTGTAAATATTAAGCGTTTTAAGCAGACAGTGAATTACTACTTTAATGGCTAGCAATGCTGACAAACAGATATACTAGTACGTCTATTATGTATACACTTGGATGTTAAGTAAGCCATTATCTAGAAATAATCAGGCTAATTCAGTTATATATCAGACAGCATACAGCACACAATGCTGTTTAACTAAAGGAGCTGTTGTGCGCTTGCCTTTACCGTTTCTAAATTATAAGGCAATGCACTTGGATGGTATGTAGTCCAGTAATCAGTCCCATTCAAGTATCTAACAGCCAGCAAACAGCACATACTGTTGTTTAACTAATAAAGGAGCTAGTATATGCTTGCCTGTACTATTTCTAAAAGATAAGGCAATAATCAGGCTAGTTTAAGTATTTAACATACAGAACGCAATGCTGTTAAACTGAATATAGTAGCTAGTGTATGCTTGCATTTACTGTTTCTAAAAGATAAGGTAATGCAGACACAATTTCAGCCATGACATACTTATTTAACACCTCTACAATGCACAGTTACACTCGTGGTTTCCTCTTGTCTGTGGGTTAATTCACGAAGTAGAGTTAACTCTGAAAAACATTCTACAGTTCCTTAAAAAGAAGTTATATACTCACTATAACGTTCCATCTAAGTAGGTAACTTCTTTGTCAGCAACCTGTGGGTATCGGATCCGACCTGGATCCGAGCCGGCAGCTTTCCAAGCTAAAGATCTGAGCTCTCAGCTCCTCCCCTTTACCCATAATACCCTGCTGCCTCCCTCCAGTCCTCAGATCGAGTTTGCCAATTTATCAACCAACAACAGTCAAACATACTCGAAAGAGAAACGCTAACCTGATGCGCAACAGAAGAAAAACATGCCTTTGTGACTATGACCACAAAACAGGTTAGGGGGAAGGAGGGGGGGGTTGGTTGCTGACAAATGAAGTTACCTACTCAGATGGAATGTTATGGTGAGTACATAACTTCTTTATCTGAAGTAGTTAACTTCATTTGATCAGCAACCTGTGGGACAAAGTCCCCAGCTACCAAAAACCTGGGAGGTCCTCAAGGAAGAATATTCCAGAACACTGCTGAGCCAAAGGCTGCCCTCCCTCTGGAAATAACATCCAGCTTGTAATGAGAAATGAAGGTATGAGAAGAGGCCCAAGTAGCCACTGAACAGATGTCATCTAAGGGAACTCTTGACCAAAATGCTGCAGAGGTAGCCATAGAACGAGTAGAGTGAGCATGAATCCCCAAGGGTTCTGGCCGACCGGAAGCTGTATACGCATGTAAGATGCAGTGGGATATCCATCAAGGACGGCTTAGCAAAAGACACGAAAAGTTGCTCCGATTTGAGAGAAGCAGAATGTCCTGTGCAAATAAAATCGCAATTGTCCATGCACATCCAACAAGTTCAGTCTGTATTCCCCTTTGTTTTGAAAGTTGGGGAAGAAAACAGGCAAATTGATGGCTTGATTGATATTGGCCTCGAGGGCCACTTTAGGCAAGAATGAAGGATTAGTCCTGAGAGATACTCTGTCCTTATGGAAGACCAGGTACAGGGGTTTTGTACAAAGGGCTTGAAGTTCAGATACCCTTCTAGCTGAAGTAATTGCAATCAAGAAGACAGTTTTCAGGATAAGAATTTTAAGTCAACGGAAGCTGCAGGTTCAAAGGGTGGGCCAGTTAGAGCCTGAAGAACTAAGGTTAAGTCCCATGGAGGAACCGCATTCTTGATTGGAGGTCTTAACAGAAAGGTGCCTTTCAAGAAGGTCTTGCATATCTTAGAGGAAGCTAAGGGTCCAAGGTTGTCCCCGATGTGGAAATGACAAATGGCAGCCATTTGAACCTTCACAGTAGAAGAACGGGCCCTTGATGAAAAATGTGGGACAGAAATTCAAGAACTGCTGGAATGGGAGCCGTAAAAGGGTCCAAATCCCTATGTTTGGCCCAGATGGAAAAACGCTTCCATTTACTCTTGTAGAGCTTCCTGGTAGAGGGCTTATGTGCCACTACCAGAATAGATTTTACGGGAGACGAGATACCGGGAGTCCTAGCACTAGTGGAACTGGATCAACCAAGCTGTGAGCTTGAGGTAATCCAGATTCGGAGTTTGCAATCCCGAAGGATGAGAAATCAGTTCCGGAATGGGATCTAAGACCCAAGGAGGAGCTATGATGTGAGAACGCAGATACGGGAACCAGATATGACGAGGCCAGAATGCGGCTATGAGGATTATTTTGCTCCCCAACCAACGAGCTTTCTGCAGAAATTTTGTCATTAGCGGAAGAGGAGGATAAGCATAAAGAAGACCGGGTGACCATGCATGAACCAGAGCATCTCTGGGACTCTCCCCCGGTGGGGGAATTAGAGTGAAAAATTTGCTGCACTTTGCATTTGAAGGAGATGCGAAGAGATTGCAGCAAGGCTGACCCCATCTGAGGAAGATCTGTTTCGCTACTAAGGGGTTTAGAGACCACTAGTAAGGTGTGAGGATAGAACGACTCAGCTTGTCCACTAGAATGTTGGACCGACCCGGAATGTGCGTTGCTATCAGAAAATGGTTGGTGGAAATTGCCCATTCCCAAACTCTCATAGCCTCTCAACAAAGAGGGTAAGACCTGGTTCCTCTCTGTTTCTTGATGTACCAGACCACCGCCATGTTGTCTGTCTGAATTGCAATAGTCCCTAGAGGAAGAAGGTCCTGAAGGGCTTGCAACGCTAAAAGCACCGCCCTCATCTCCAGAACATTGATATGCAGAACAGTCTCTTCAGGGGTCCACGTGCCTTGGACGGTTCTGCCCATGCAATGCCCCCCCCACACCCGAGGCGAGAAGCGTCCGTGGTCAGCGTGGCTTGGGGTCGAGGCATCACAAACGGACTCCCATCCTGAAGCTCTCGGGAATGAAGCCACCAAAGAAAGGAGTTCCTGCAAACCCTGCTTAGGGGAATCGGTGAATCCAATGGGTGTAGGAGGAGGGACCATTGGACCTGAAGGGTCCACTGAAGGACTCTCATGTGCAGACAGGCAAGGGGTGAAAGGCTGATGGCTGCCGCCATGGATCCTAGGGCTCTCAGGACTAATTCTGCGGGTGGGGCTGGGGCCTGTAGAAGCACTATTATATGAAGTGACAAGGTGCGTAACCTGTCCGCTGTCAGAAAGGCCTTGGACTGAAGCGTGTTTATCCTGGCCCCTATGAAATCCAGAACTTGAACCGGATGAAGAGACGACTTCCTTAAATTTATGGTAATGCCTAGGTGATGGGCCAAGAGTAAAGAATAATCCCTGGCAGAACAGAGTAGATGCCTGGTGGGGGCGGTGAGGAGCCAATCGTCTAGGTACGGAAAGACCTGAATTCCCTGAAGTCTCACTTGGTCCGCCACAACTGCCATGACCTTGGTGAACACCCTGGGGGCTGTGGTGAGGCTGAACGGGAGGACCCTGAACTGATAATGACTGGCCCCCAGCCGAAAGCAGAGAAACCTCCTGGATCGCCTGTCCATGAGAATGTGGTAGTACGCATCCTTGAGGTCTATGGAGCACATCCAGTCATTCTCCTGTAGAAGGGGGAGAATTGATTGTAGAGTGACCATCCGGAATTTCTCTTTGGCAATGAACAGGTTCAAAGTTGACAGGTCGAGAATTGGCCTTAAGTCCCCCATCTTTTTTGGCACCAAAAAGAACCTGGAGTAATTGCCCAACCCGGACTGCTCTGGGGGGACGTGCTGGATGGCCCTTTTTTCTAGTAATTTCTTTATTTCTAAAGCCGCAGCCTCCCTCTGATTGGGTGGGACATAGGGGAGGCGCTTCCCTAGTGGGGGAAGATTCATGAAGGGGAAAGAGTACCCTCTGGATATTATTCGGAGCACCCAGCGATCTGTAGTAATGGACTCCCAACTTGCCAGATGCTCCGAAACCCCCCCCCGACTGCCTCCAGAGAGGGACAGTCGGGCAACCCCTCAGGGCTGCTGTGCCGGTCGGTAGGAGAAGGGTTCTCTCGACCAGAAATTCTTCGGGCCCCCTCTGCCTCTGGGCCGGCGTCTACCTTGTCCTCCCCCTGCCTCTGAAGGACGAAGGGTCTGGAGCGGGACGGGACTGCTGAGACTTCCAGAACCACATCTTCTTTTGTCCTCTCTGGTTCCTTGAGAAGGACCTTTGAGGAGCCAATTAGCGGATTCTGACGGCAGACAGCGTCTTCCCATATTTCTCGCTCTGGAGTAGCATGTCGCGGACGGTTTTGCCGAATAGCGTAGAACCATCAAAGGAAGCGTTCGCGAAGGACGCCTTGAAGGGTTCTGCAAAGCCGCAAAGACGGAGCCAGGCATGGCGCCGCAAGGCGACCCCTGCTCCGCTGGCTCTAGCATCCCCCTCCGTGGCATGGGAGAGAAGCCACATAGAAGTATTAGATATCGACTTTAGAGTGGCCATGCGAGCAGAAAAGGTTCATTTGTCCTCAGCCGCCATGGACTCTGGGGGAGACCCAGCGTACTCTTTTTATCAGATCCCGCTGAAACTTAATGACGTGTGCCAGATAATTCAGCACCCTTACAGAAAAGGTGGCTGAAGCAAACATTTGCTTTCCAATGCGGTCCATCGTCCGAGACTCCTTATCAGGCGGATGGACCGAGGAACTTTCTTGTGCCAGTTCCTACTTGGTGGCAGCCGCCACCACCATGGCATCTATCGGGGAACCTTTATTCCACGCCGGCTTGTCAGAAGGGGGACTAAGGATTTTATCCGGTCTCCTAGGGACTGGATCCACAGTGTCCGGCTCCTTCCAAGCCCTGGTAGTAATCAAGCCTACCAGGGGTTTGGCCGGGGGGGACACCCAAGAGGTAGACGGGCCTGCATCAAACGCCTCCAGAAACACAGACTCATCCGAGGAAGGTTTCTGGGCTGACCACCCCCCTCTAATGCGCAGCATTTCCATAATGTCTCCAAAGGAGACATCCTCTGGGGGTGACTTGGGGGAACTTTCCCCTTCCTCTAAGTCCGTGTGTTCCGTGAGGGACTCGGGGGAGTCCAAGTGCCTCCTCTTACACTTTCGTTTGTGAGGGACCTCCTCGGCAGGACTGTCCAAGGAGGGCTCACCAATGGGGTCATGTTCCTCTATGGGAACTAACTGGGGTGCAGATGCAGGCTGTCCCTGGGGCCGGACGATGGAAGACAGGCCCATATGTGAGGGAGTGAAGGGTGGATCCGTAGGACGGACCGGGGACTTCGAACTCCTCGACAGCACCCTCTCCACCACATCGAAAGCCGAAGGTGAACCACTCTCACCTGGCTCCGTGAGTAGTCCCCTTGGCTCCATGAGGACCGGCGCCAGAGCCGATGTGATTGAACCCGGAAGGGAAGTGTGCTCCGACAGCAACGTAGCCGAAGACACACTCACCCCTGTGGATCCAAAGCTCTGCTCTCGGCCCCGAAAGATGACCCGATAAACTCGAGGGTAAGGCCGGCATCGAAGTAGTAACTACTATCGGCGCCGACTCCCTGGCTCCGAGACGACTCGGATCCGGCGGCTCCAAAACTCAATAGTGGATCGGAAAAAGAGCGATGGGTGCAAAGAAAGGGGTCGAGCTCCCCCCGGAGGGGGGGAGGGGCAGGAGCACTCTCCATCTGCATCTGGGCCTGCAGGAATCGACGCATCATCCAGTCCATATCTGCGTCGTTAAGACTCCTGGTAGATCTAGAAGTCGTCAAGGCAGGCCGGGAAGGCCGCCTAGACGACCTCGAAGGTGACCGGGACTCCTCCTCTGGCTCCAGAGAGAAGAGTGGGGAACAGAGCCGAGAGGGGAAGACCTGGAAACCCTCACAGGGGAACAAATCAGTTTAGTCGGCAGGGCCGAAAGGGCTGATTCGGCCCGCCGCTTGTGACTTTTGTGCCCATCTCTCTCTTTTTCCCCTCTCTGTATGCCTCTTCTCTTTCTTAGAAGAGTCCCCCTCTCCCTGGGCAACAGCGGGTGGTTGAGTCCCAGTCAGGGGAGGGAGAGCTGAAGGCTGGACAGTTGCAGCCGTGACTGGCGCCACTGAGGGAGAGGAGGAAGAAGAATCCGCGGGCAAGAGTCCTGCCAGGATTAGCTTGTTCCTCCTGTCCCTCAGAGTTCGGGGGTTAAAGGCCACGCAAATCTGGCAGCCTGATGTTAAGTGGGCTACCCCTAGGCAGAGAACGCACTGAGTGTGGCCATCTGCTGGGGACAGTTTATGACCACACTCAGCGCATTTTGAAAAAATGGCCTTAGGGCCCTCGGCCATCACACTCAAGCACACACCCTAACACACACAGTAAGGGGAAGGGAAAACACTAATTTACCACTAAAAAGAATTAAAAAATGATTTAACTTAAGTAAGGGTCTACTACACACATTCACACACAAAAATCACTATACTTTTAGCAAAAAATCTCCCAAATTCCTCTCACCTAAAACACCAAGAGCTCGTCCCTTATGCTTCAAGAAGCCGCGGCAAACGAGATCTGAGGACTGGAGGGAGGCAGCAGGATATTATGGGTAAGGGGAGGAGCTGAGAGCTCGGATCTTTAGCTTGGAAAGCTGCCAGCTCGGATCCAGGTCGGATCCGATACCCACAGGTTGCTGATCAAATGAAGTTAACTACTTCAGATCATGAATTTACTTCTTGCAATAAAATTAAACAAACTACTTACATGGATCCTGACAATATTCCAAAATGTCTGCTGAGAAGCATAAAATGCCACCTAGCAAAACTTCTCAATCAACTTTTCAACTACAGATTCCCACTGGCTGTCCCCCCAAGGTGTGGAGAATGGCAGCTGTGGTGACCCTGCATAAAGGTGGTCCCTAAACTGACCCCTGGAAATACAGGGGTATCATTCAAACTAGAATTATTTGTAAGGCTATGGAATGTATTATGGCTGAAATAAAAAAAAAAAAAAAATGACACAGGTGATTTCATATTCCAGAAAATACACCAGCTTGACGTTGTAAAAGGCAGACCATGCTTGCACAGCTGATAGAGTTCTTTAAAATGGTTACTGATGCCATGTATTAGAGGCATACAGTTCAAACTGCTTATCTGGACCTTGCCAATGCATTTGATTCTATTCCTCATACAAGGATTATGAGTCACTGGGGGCTTAGGTATTGGTGCTGACAATCCTCTCCACTTTTCTGTGGTGGCAAGACAATCCTTCTTCTTGCACAACTTATCTTTTATGCATCTGCTCAGTTGCTTATCAGGCCCATCACTAAATATAATGCACCCTTTGGCATACACCTCACTAAACATCTCAACTAGCTTGAAAGATCTCAACATTTTCCTCACCAAAAAGATCTGCAGTGTCAGTAACCTTAGCAACTTTGACAGACCAGTGACCTCTGATTCCTTCTTTACTATTAATGACCAAACACTCTTTGAACTCCTTTCATCTAACCAGAACCAGTGGTAAAGCAAACACCCATTCTAGAGACCCAAACCTGTACTACTATATCAATACCACCATGGCAAGATGGATACCTAACACAGTGTATCCTCCATTTCTGGACCAGGCTGTCCTTACCCATCAAGCAGACTGGCATCCACAGCAAACTTTAAAAGTGGACCAGATGGGTGACCACAATTTCTCAACAGGGAAATGTGGACATTGTTGGCTTTAAAGGTATGGATATACTGCCATACATGTTGTTACTATCCAGCAAAATATGTATGGGTGATGTGTCTTGAGCTTTTTAACAGTCTCCTTTGGTTGTAAACTTAGTAATAACCTACAAAAATGTTTATTCTCCATAGGAATTTACTAGGCTATTGTCCCTGAGGTCCTTATAAGCCTAGACAAGATTTTAGCCCATGTATAGGCAAATCAGCACCCGATGCCCCTGTCCAGCAGGGATACGGGTGGAATCCCAGGGATGTATTTTTTATTTCCTATCCAGTTATCCAGAGTGCGTGTAAAAAGGGGTAAAGAGGTACTCTGCTTGATGTGGAGAGGGAGTCTATTCCACAGATGGGGGAGGTTCTGGGACACAAATATGTCCTGCCAACAAATCTTACTGATATCACAGACCAAGTTGAGGCCACGTGTGTGGATTACTAGAGTAGAGCCTGACTTGCGGATATGCAACAGGCCCATCAAGGTGGGATCCGAGACCACCTTGTATGCCAGACAGAGGTCACCTCTGAAGAGTCTGTATGAAACAGAGTAGAGGGATAGGGCTTTTAGGCTATCTGTGTATGACAGATATTTGAGGCCCTGGATTCTCCTGGTGAGGAACCTCTGTGGTCTCTCCAGCTGCTGTATGTGCTTTGCGAGGTACATGCCGATTGGGGTGTTGTACTCAATAATGGGCCTGATAAGGGAAGAATATAGGGATGTTATGACCTCCTTGTCTATGGATGAGATACCCTTACTTATGAGGTGGGCTATGTAGAAAGCTTTCCGTACAATGGAAGCAACATGGTGGTCAAAAATCAGGTTGCTATCAAATCTGGGTCCCCAAATCCTTTACTGACTGACTGCTTAGGACTTTGTTATTAATGTGATAATTTGTGGAGACGTCACTCTCCCCAAAGGGGATGATGATGCATTTTTTTTTTGTATTCAGCTTGAGGCCATGTTTCTGGCACCAGTCATTTGTTTGGGTGAGACCCTCTTGGAGGATGTCCATGTCACTAGGGGAACTGATGACAGCGCCCAGCTTGCAGTCATCTGCAAACTTGGTCAGCCATAGCCCACTGGTTTTGGCCTGCACCTCAGAAAAGTACATCCCAAATAACAGAGGTCCCAAGACCGAACCCTGGGGCACGCCACTCAACTGCTTGAGGTGGCTTCCCCTATTTTGACTAGGTGGGTTCTATCAGTGAGCCAGTTAGCTACCCATCTATTAACACATGGATTGATGCCTAGTTGAGAGAGTTTATCTATTATGCCTGACTGGGGAATAGTGTCAAAAGCTTTGGCCAGGTCAAGGTAGGTGGTGTGCACTGTCTTGCCCTCGTACATAGCTTTGGTGACTGTCTCAAAAAAGTCGCCCAAATTCATCAGACACGACCTCCCCTTGATGAAGCCAAACTGTGTGGGATCGAGTGTTTAGGGGTTGGCAATGTCCTTGTTAATGAGGTCCATGATAATCCGTTCCATGGCCTTACAGATTAGGCTAGTTAGGCTGACGAGTCTATAATTTCCTGGATTGGTGGATGATCCACCTCTGTGTAAAGGAATGACAGTGGCTGTCCTCCACTCAGCTGGGACAAAGCCGGCACTCAGGCTTTGTTGAATAGGGCGTCTAATGGTGCTGCAAGTTCCTGCCTGAGTTCACGTATGATGTAGCCTGGGATGTTATCGGGTCCCATGGAGGCTTATTTTTTGCCTTTGAGTGATGAGCTGATCCCTAGATATAAGGGGAAGAGGGAGGTGCTGGGAATGTCCCGATTTACTAATGGGGGGACGGGACAAAGGGGTGATATAGCCAGTAAGTTTGCTGTATCTACAGCATTTGTATATGTGGTGTCCTTGACCACGAGTTCTGAACAGATCTGGGTGCTACCTTTGAGATTATGGATATAATGAAGAAGGCCTTATGATTGTCTCTAGCAGATGTGGCCACTTTGGACTCGAAGTTTGCTTTGGAGGATTTCACTAGTGCTCTTATTTGCTTCTCTAGGCTAAGGAGAGATTGCTTCCAGTTGGACATCTGTTCCTTCTTGGTCCTGGACAGCAATTTTTTTTCTTTTGTTATACAGTTTATTTATTGCAGATGTCCACCAGACAGGTTCCTTTCGGAGGATTTACTCCTGTCAGGTATTCCTGATTCCATGCATCTATATAAATGTTTGTATAGTAATTTGGTATAGTTTTGGATACTGGTGCCAGTTCTTAGATGGGGGGGGGGTGTGTGGGGGCTGTGAAGCTGTTTATACCATCCTTCAAGAGGCTGTATTCAGCTTTGGAGAACTTTTGTGTTTGACTCTAGCTAGAGGGGGGTCGGGAGAGATGGTGACTTTGAACGTGGCCACTTTAAGGTCAGATCTTACAATGGAGGATGATACTGCATTGATGTTGCAGTGGTTACTCATGTTGGTTAATACCAAGTCCAAAATATTATCACCTCTTGTACTGGTATCGACTAGCTATTCCAAAGCATTTCCATTGACAAAAAACAAGGAATCTCTGGACATTTGAGTTCTGGCATGAGTAGTTCTTCTGGTCTATGTTTGGGTGGTTAAAGTCACCCAGGATCAGGGTAAAGGGCTGAATCTTGATAGATTCGAAGAGGTCCAGATAGGCAGTTTGGGCATCTTGAGTCAGATTTGGGGGCCAGCAGCTAGCTATGATTTGTATAGGGGTTTTGTCAATGGTTAACTGCACCTGGAGTGTCTCCTGTGCCTCATACTGTTTTGACCAGCCTGGAGGTGTGTATGTCTTTAATATATATTGAAACTCCACCTCCTTTGGCTTTACTACCCACAGTTTGGGGTCTGAATGTATGATAGGATGAGTAACTGGGTATGGCTGGGGTGCTCTCCACAGCTTTGAACCAGGTTTCTGTGACTGTGCAGATGTCAGCATTTTCCAGGGTTAAAAATGCTTGCAATGAGTGCAATTTCATGTTTAGACTCCTAGCGTCCAGTCATCAGGGACATGCCTCTGGCCATAACACGAGAACCCCCTCAACAACATTTATCCACTAAACACACTTAATTTTTATTACCAGTTTGAAATGCCAGTACCTTTTTGATTTTTTTTTTTGGAAACACAGCTTTACTGACATCATAACTAATCAAAAACACACATCTAAAGCCATTATCAAAACACTATGATTACATATTTACTGAATTTACATATTCACTTTCCGTTTTCCCTAAACTTATCAATGTTTCAAATTATTCCATACCAATAAACTTGTATATCATTCACTATGGGTATTTTTCCACTATTTTTCAGTTTCCCCAGGACTCTTTCCTTCCTGATCACTCTGGCCCCCAATGAGAAGATAATAGTTGTGCCTATTCCATTTAAAGGTACAAATCTTTTTAAACACTTTTACTAATTTATCACTCAAGACCTAAGCACAAGTAAGTTAACAGACAAGACAACAAACCACATTAACATGTTTTCATTTCATGCATTATAAATGCCTTCTTTCTTTACAACTCTCATTTAGTCCAACATTACATAACAACACTCAATTCCTGCCTTCCCTTAAACATAAATTCTCCTCCTGAACATTGTTTTGCATGCATTCTTCCCAGAAATTCCATTTATTTCAATGTCATTTGCTCCTTCACTATTATAAAGATCCCATTTCAAGTTCTTTAGTTTCTTTTAAAATATTCAATATTTCAAACAGCTGGATTAGATTCTGATTCAAAATTTCTAGTAACTACTTTTTTGGCATCCAACAGAATTAAACCTATAAAGACCTTACTATGTCCAGGCAATTTAGCTCCTGTACCCCAGCTCAAAATAATAATTTCCTTAGTTATAGGCAGTTGCTACTCCAATATTTCTGACAGAGTATTCTGCAGGAATTTTTAAAATCTTCCAGCTCATTACATTCCAAAAAATATGTTCCCAGTTACCTCTTTCTTCCCCATCACACTTCCAACATTTGCTACCTACTTGAGAGGGTATGCATTTTGTTCTTTCCCTTAGCTAATAAGCCCTCACCCAACTGCTTTATTGCCTTAAAATACTAAGTACATCTTCCAAGGTCAGTCTAATCCTTGAATTCCACTTCCTGGTTATCACTTTTTTTTTTGGTTAAGATAATTAAAGTTAATGAAGTCTTCTTATGACATGACATTCTAGATCCTCTACGCCAACTTAACAGCATCATCTCTTTAGTAACTTCAACTTGTTCACACTCAATCTGCACAAGGGCATTTTGCAACGAGTCTTTAAACTGTCAACTCTGTACACTCCCAGAAAAAAAATGTTTACAGTTTCCCTTCTCCCACACCTCCAAAAGTTACTGTAAACCTGAGGGAAGATCCTATGCAATCTACTCAGGATAAAAAAAAAATTATGTAAGGATTTACACGCAAATATCCTAAACCATCTTGATTTAGTTGCATACTTTGAAGCTTTGCACACTACCCCCTCATTGAACCTTTGTAATTCGCCCACTCAAACCTTTCCCCCAATCTTGTCAAAATTCTTTAGATTTTTATAATTATAATGCACAACTGTATACGCCCTACAGATTATCCAATTTTTAAAGCCCTGTCTGTTCTCAGTTTCAACACATTCTACCAGGGGTGGCCACACTCATGACCCCCCTTTCTGTCTCTCCCCATCTAGAGTTTGCTATTATTTTCTGATATGGGAACTTATCCTTGTTATACAACAATCCAAACAGTTATTTTCCTTGTTACTTCCTCACTTAGGAATCTTACTGGTGCAATATCCTTATTCAATCCCCCACTGACTTATTTTTCAGTATACTACCTGCCACTTTACATATGCAATGTTCCACCTGGTTGTTTTTGTTCTCTCCAATACTTGCTTCTGGTAAGACAATCACACTATCTCTAGCAGTCCCCTCCTTGCCTCGTCATTTCTTTCCACTTCAGTTTATCCTCCTCTACTTGCAGTATACATAATAGTCTTAACTGTGCAGCTTTAAAGAACCCCTTTAAATCAAGCAAACCCCATATCACCTTGCTCTGTCACTGGGATTATATTAACTCACTTAGCTCTAGGCTTTTCCCTCTCAAATAAAAGTCATCAGTTCCTTATTTATTGCTAAACATAACTTACCATCTGGTTGACAGAAATACACTTGGCCAACACACAAGACTCAAGGAAACCAACATTTTTGCTGCTTGTATCTTACTATCCAGAACTTTTAGTTATGTACTCACCATAACTTCAGATGTTTGGGATCCATCTCGCCTACATTCTGAACTGATGGGTTCGGAGCTGATCCCTCGGCTCCGACTCGGCACGCTTATGCTATAGAGCGAAGCCTCTAATTGGCTGAGCTATCTTTATCCCAGGATGCACCACCACTAATCCTCCAGATCTTGTTTGTCCGCATTCATGCACACATGCACAACTTGGTTATATAACATTGTTAGATGTTTCAGATGAAACAACAGGATTCGGACCTTCTGATATCCTCTGATCTCCAAGGAAGGGGGAAGGAGGGTGGGTTATTAGGAATGTAGGCGAGATGGATCCCAAACATCTGAAGTTATGGTGAGTACATAACTAAAAGATGTTATGTGATCCTATCTCGACTACATTCTGAACTGATGGGACAGCGTCCCTAGCACCTAAATCTCGGGTGGCTCATTGGAAAACACTCCTGAGCACTGTGGAACCAAATGAAGCTCGTCCTCTAGATACCACATCTAATTTGTAGTGGGAAATGAAGGTGTGCGGGGAAGACCATGTAGCCGCAGCACAAACGTCACTAATAGCAAGCTTAGAATGAAATGCTACCAAAGTAGACATAGCCCTTGTAGAATGAGCCTTGACAGAGGTGGTAAGCTCTTTGTTAGAATAAATATAAGCTTGAGTAATACAGTCCCTGATCCATTTGGCAATAGTGACCTTTGTGACAGCGTTGCCCAATTTGTTATCTGCAAAGGATACAAACAACTGATCTGTTTTCCTTGTTTGTTTGGTCCTGTCTAAATAAAAACGTAACTGTCTGTGGACATCTAGTGTGTGGAATATGAACTCCGCTTTGTTAGAGTATTTTGGGAAAAAAACTGGAAGTTCTAACGATTGTTGTAAGCAGAAAGTAGAACAAACTTTAGGAACAAAGGAAGGGTTTGGTCTGAGGGATACTCTGTCTTTATGAAAAACCAAGTACGGGGGTTTCACTGACAAAGCTTGAAGCTCTGAAACTCTTCTGGCAGAAGTAATCGCCACCAGATAGGCTGTCTTCCATGATAGAAACTTTAGATCACATGTAGCTGCCGGTTCAAAGGGGAAAGAAGTCAAGGCGTGTAACACTATATCGAGATCCCATGGAGGTGCAGGATGAGAAATCGGAGGTCTTAATAGAGCAGCACCTTTCAAGAAGGTCTTACACAATCTGTTGCTCATTAAAGGTGGGTCTATGGATTCGTGAAAATTAGAAATTGCTGCCAATTGTACTTTGATGGTAGAAACTGAAGAGCCTTGATTGAAAAGAGAGGTCAGAAATTTTAGTACTTCTGCCACGGGAATAGAAATGGGGTCCAGGCCCCGGAGTTGAGCCCAAATAGCAAACCTTTTCCATTTGCTAGAATACAGTTTCTTTGTAGCAGACTTATGGGCCGAAGATATGTGCACAACATCTGGATCCAATGCATGACTCCTGACTATCGTCGGAAGAGGAGGAGCCAAGCCGTCAATTTTAAGGTGTGTAGGGACTGGTGGAATAGTCCCGACTGATGAACCAGTAGGTCTGGGATCTGGTCCAGGAACCATGGACCTTCCAGAGCATGTTTCCGAAGATAGGGGAACCACACTTGACGAGGCCAGTAAGGAGCAATCAAGATCATTTTGCTCCCCAATAGAGATGCCTTTTGAATCACCCTGGGAAGGAGAGGAACTGGAGGGAAGGCATAAAGCAAGCCGGTGGGCCAAGGATGGACTAATGCGTCCATGGGGCTCTTCCCCGGAGCCGGGGTTAGGGAGAAGAATTCTTTCCACTTCGCATTCAGAGGAGTCGTGAAGAGGTCGCAACACGGAACTCCCCATTCGCTGAAAATCTGACTTGCAACTGTCATATTCAGAGACCATTCGTGAGGAGAGAGGATGGTTCTGCTCAATCTGTCGGCTATGACATTGGACTTGCCCGGTATGTGAGTAGCCACTAGGAAGTGTTTGGTCGAGACTGCCCATTCCCAAACTCTCATGGCTTCTTTGCAAAGAGGATAGGATCTGGTCCCTCCCTGTTTGTTCAGGTACCAGACAACTGACATGTTGTCTGAGTGAACAGCAATTACGCCCTGAGGGAGATAATTGTGAAGGGCTTGAAGAGACAGGAGTACTGCCCTCATTTCTAGGATGTTGATATGAAGGAGAGTCTCTTCCGGGTGCCATTTGCCTTGGACTGACCTGCCCAGGGAATGCCCCCCCACCCCATCTAGGAGGCGTCCGTGGTCAAAGTGGCCACCGGAGGAGGAAGAACAAAGGGTCGTCCCTGATCCAAATTGGAGGGCACTAGCCACCAGCGAAGGTCCCGTTTGCAAGATTCCGTGATCCGTATGAGGTGACTGAGAGGGAGTTCCTGAAAGGACCACTGAGCTGAAAGAAGCCACTGGAGGATTCTCATGTGCAACCTTGCCAAGGGGACTAGAAGAACCGTGGCAGACATGGATCCCAATAGCTGCAGGACCATTCTGGCTGGGGCTTTGGACCTGGGAAGTAAGGCTCGAACTTGATTTTGTATGGTTTGAATTCTGTCTGTAGGTAGATAGACCCGCATTTGGTTTGAGTCTAACTCTACCCCTATGAATCTTATTCGTTGAGATGGCCGCAACACAGACTTTGGCCAATTGAAGGTGATTCCAAGGGAACTGCCCAGTGATATAGTGGCTTGTAGGCTCCGCAGAAGTAGATGCTTGGAGGTGGCAGTTAGGAGCCAGTCGTCTAGATATGGAAACACCTGGAATCCTAGACTTCTCAGGTGAGCAGTCACTACTGCCAAGCACTTGGTGAACACCCTGGGGGCTGTGGTGAGACCAAAGGGCAGCGCGCGGAACTGAAAATGACTGCCTCCTAGGCTGAAGCGCAGATGTCTCCTGGACGCTTGATGTACCATGATATGATAATAAGCGTCCTTGAGATCTATGGAGAACATCCAAACACCTTTCTCCAGCAATGGGAGAATGGTTTGTAGAGTGACCATTCGGAACTTGGACTTTCTGACTGCGGGAGGGGGTGAGAGAATGGGATGGAGTAACCTCCGGCGATAATCCGAAGCACCCCTCGGTCCTGAGTGATCCCTTCCCAGGCCTTCAGGTGCTTCGAGAAACGACCCCCGACTGGCTCCGAGCAGCACAGCCGGGCAATCCCTCAGGGACTATGAAAGGCTGAAGAGCCACGAAAGGACTCGCAGTCTCCAGTGTTGCGAGGGCCTCTGCTGCCTCTGGGACGGCGTCTTCCGGATGAATTTCCTCCTCCTCTGCCTCTGGAAGGGGAACCTTCCTGCTGAGAGGGGTAAGGCTTCTGAGATCTACGGAACCACATTTTCCCTCCTCTTTTAGCCTTGGGATAAGGCCGAAAGGGAGTGGAAAATCGTGCCCCTACGGCAGTCAGAGTCTTACCCTCCTGTTCACAGCGGGTTAGTGTGTCTTTTACCTTGGGTCCAAACAGGGAGGACGCATCAAAGGGGGCGTCGGCAAATGAAGACTTAAAGGCCTCCACGAAATGACACAGGCGGAGCCAGGCTTGTCTCCGTAGAGCAATGCCTGTACCCGCCGCTCTACTCGCCCCTTCGGCCGCATACGAAATGAGCCTCATGGAAGAGTTTGAAATGGACGACATTGTAGCCAGCTGAGAGCCAACCGTCTGGGCCAGCTCCTCAGGCAGGTTACCCAAGAGGGTATCGGATAGTTCCTTAATCAGATCCCTCTGACATCTGGTAAAGTGCGTCAGGTAGTTCAAGGACCTCAGTGTAAAGGCCGCTGAACTAAGGGTGCGCTTTCCGTACCGATCCATGCTCCTAGACTCCTTATTAGGAGGATGGACGGACGTAGAAGCCTCTGCTACATCTTGCTGGGTAGCAGATGCCACCACCAAAGCATCTACAGCCACACCTTTAGTAAGGAACTCTCTATCAGGGGGCGCCGAGAGAAATTTGTTCGGACGAGCAGACACCGGTTCCACAGAGTCTGGGTGTTCCCACGCCCTTCGACAGATCAAATCCAAGAGCTCGTCGAAGGGCGGAGACACCCAGGAGGCGGAGGGCTGAGCCCCGAAGGCCTTCAGGAACACCGACTCATCAGCAGAGGGAGGTTTGGACTGCCAGCCTCGCTGTTTTAGGGCTTCCAGGATGTCTGCAAATGAGACATCATCCGAGGACGACTTAGGGGACCCCTCTGCATCATCGAGATCGGTGTCGGATGACAAAGACTCATCAGGGGAGTCAACGTGCTTCCTCTTGCACGACCTTTTCCTGGGGGGTTCTTCCGAAGAGGCTTCAGAAGGACCTCCAGGAGGGGGAGAAACCCCAGTGGGGGTAACCTGAGGCCCGGGGGCTCCGCTGTCTAAAGACAGGGGGACTGCCAACGACCCAGTCTCCGTATGCAGGGAGGTAGCTGGGGAAACCGTGGAGGTAGCCAAGGAAGATTTGGCTAAAGCGCTCCTCATAGCCCTGAAGGCGGGACCACCAGAATCCTGGGAGGGTCCCACCTCCGTGGCCACAACAGTGGACGGTACTCCCGCCGCCGAAGCACCAAGAAGGAGACTTGGGACCGAGAGCATCAATCCCGAAGCCTCTCCCCCAGGGCCGAAGGAGGAAGTCCGTGTACTGAACTCCGACCCAAGAGCTGGAGTTGGAGCAAGGGTCGGGCCCGACCCTAACACCTCCACAGGTTCCACCAGCACCGGCTCCAACGGTGCCGAAGCTGTTGGAGGAGGAACCACAGTAGGGGAGTGGACCATCGGCTCCGAAGCCAAATGGGCTGGAGCCGAAACTAGCTTTTGGAACACCAGAGACTGGAAGAGTCGAAGGAGCACCCTGTCGATGTCCGAATCAGACATCTTGGATGACCTAGAGGATACCGATCGAGCCCGAACCGATTTCTCCATCGGCTCCGAATGGCTCGGGGACCGGCTCCGAAAGGACTCAACAACTATCGGCTCCGAGGAAGGTTTCAAGGAAATTTCCCTCGGTGCCGATAAGGACTTCGGCTCCGAGGGGGAAGAGTCTGAGCCAGTAACCCTGATCGGCTCCAATATCAGTGGAGCCGATGAAGGTGACCCACGTCTCAATGCCCCAGACCTCGGCTACGAAACCAGAGGGGTCGAGACTGGAGGCATCGAGGCAGACCGTTCCGACCTCGGCTCCGAAGTCCGTGGAGCCGATGGAGAAGTCTGCTTAGATTTTTTAGCAGTCGGTTCCGACTGACTGGTCGGAGCCGATGCTTTCTTCTTTTTAGAAGGAGACAGAGAGGAAGATAAAGCCTCCTCGAAGGAAGGCTTGATTAATCCCTTGAGGATTAATTTGTTTTTCCTCTCCTGGAGGACTCTAGAAGAGAACGCGTGTCACACACTACATGATTCTTGTAAATGCTTAGCACCTAAGCAATAGACGCACGAGGCGTGGTCATCCGTTATGGACATTTTAAAACCACACCTCGTGCATTTCTTAAACCTGGAGGGTTTCTGTTCTTTCGACATAACTGCTTTGCCAAAGAACCAATATATATGAAAACAACACTAAACTTTGGTTAAAGACAGTACAATGCAACAACTTTAACAAAAATTATATATATATATATATTTTTTTTAAACACCAGCAGTAGACAGACAAAAAAGAGTGAAAGATAGAGAGAGCGTCAAGACCCTCTAACTTAAACGGGTACTTGACCCAAGAAAATTACACAAGCAGCAAAGTAACAGGGGAAGGCCCCTCTAACTAAAACGGGAAACCTTCCCTGACTAAAAAAATCACGAATTTACTAACAAAAATTCACCAAACACACTAATATAACAACAATAGCTGTTAAAACAGCTTTTGGGTTCAAAGTAAGGAAATTTGTGACAGGAAAAGCCTAATAAATAGTACTTAGCCCAGCCAATGTTGAGACCACGTCTAAGCTTGTTAGCGGCAAACGAGATCTGGGGGATTAGTGGTGGTGCATCCTGGGATAAAGATAGCTCAGCCAATTAGAGGCCTCGCTCTATAGCATAAGCGTGCCGAGTCGGAGCCGAGGGATCGGCTCCGAACCCATCAGTTCAGAATGTAGGCGAGATAGGATCACATAACATCAATAATTAAGAATTTCCACTCTCTTATCTTTTGGATTAACTTCCATGTAGTTTCCTCTCACATTTCATTTGTCAGTACAGATGATTCTTTACTAAGCCATCGGCAAATTTTTTTTTGTTTATATTTACTTTAAAACCCAAGAACATACACAACATTCTCAAAATCTTCCACAACATGGGAACATCTGCATCTGGACTTGTTAAATACATTATTATGCCATCTGCACACACTGCTTTTCTTTGCTGTCTCCCCTAGGGCTCATTCTTGGATGTTTGCACCTTTAACTTTCACTTCTAATGGCTCCTGTGAACAATATGGAAAGGACTTGCCAGAACAATTAGGCCAGGAATATATTTACTTTTGACAGTTACGCATTTGTTGGCTGGTGAAAATAGGTTGCCTCAATAATTTCATCCCCTTTCGTAATCTACTGTCCTACGTTTGAGTGCAATTCTTAGCCTAACAAGTTCTAGTCAAGATAAGAATTAAAACCGCTAGCATGCACCAGTTTGGATTTGTACAAAACAGAATTTATTGCAATAGTAAAAATAAATTAGTAACTTATTGATTGAGCAGGCATTAATCAAAAAGTGCTGTACAGCAGTAATATCAGAAAAAATCACACACATCAGGTCAATGTAGCCAAGTCAGTCGTGTAAAATACTACTGGTAAGTCCAAAATATTTATTTTTCATCTCAAAACTTCCTTTGCTAATGGAATTCTTCCAAGTGACTATGGTCCTTGATGACCACTGGACAAATAACCTTCTGAGTTCTAGATCCAGTCTCTGGGAAATCCAGAACAGTGAAGATAATTCCTTGCACATCTGCAAGAAAAAGTCCAATTCAACTGAATGTAGATTGTTGAATACCTTTCTGACAAAACTTCACTTTTCCTCATTGCAGATATTTTCTTAAGAATCTGCTCTCTCTAGTAATGGTCACTCCACCTTAGGCTCCTGACACACCCTCATTATTACAGACCATATAGCAACACCCCACCCATTAAGATCTTTTGCTGAAAAATATTTCCTAGCATTCTCCTTGATTCTAAAACCTGCAGTTTGGGGCATGATATACATACTCACCAAGGTAATTCTTTTTGCAAACTAGTAGCTTCTCACTGCCATAAATCCTCCATATCTATACTTTTTACTCCTCTAATAGTAAAGAAAACCCTCTGCCCCAGAAACTCAACTATGTATCCTCCCTTGAATTCTTTATCAAGCTCATGTTAATCTCTATCTAAATGTGGCTCTTGCAACACTGCCATTTGTACTCTACTCCTTTTTATCCAAGCTAATACTCTTTGCCTTTTCTCCGTACCTATAAGGCCACGTACATTCAAGTTAACATATAAAATAAAGCCACGTCCACATGTATTCCACTTTAACTTTCTCACTGGGACCTTTTTTGACATCTAACCCTCCCCACAACTACACCGCTACGCATTCAGTGAACATTTTATTACTCTACATCAATGTTGCTGACTTCTTAATGCATACAGGTTAAACATTGTAATACCTTTCCTAACATAACCCACTAAAAATTCCTCAAATACATACAAAAACAATATGTGTACTTTGGAGAGGGGGGTTCTTCCCTTATTAGCACAGATGTTCCAGTTAGATGCCTAGCAAAACATATACTAAGTTTAACAATGGGTGTATTCTGCTAATTAAAGACTGCACTTAAATCTCACCTAATTTCTCACTGGCTTTGTCCTTGTCCAAACCCTGACTAATACCCCCTTCAACCCTTCTCTCCTTTGCCAGATTTAGATAAGAGTATCCTCTCTATCACTATAAAACGGAACTGAAGATTACTCACTGCTTGTTAATCCTTCCAGGATTTAGTTATCTTTTATTATTGTTATCTAGTCACTGTCTAGAAAATTTGTATCACTGAGTTTTACTTCTTATTTCTCAATGTTTGTAATTACAGCTTACTACTCAATTGTAGCGATTTTGCTCCTGTATTACACTCCATGTCATGATCACTTCTACTATATACATACCTTTATTGTTATTGTTTTCCCATCTACCATGTCTTTCTGTGGAGCATTTCTCCCCGGGTGTCTGCTGAAAAAGGACCTGTGTCCAGTCGGAATTTTCCGGTAAACAAATGCAAATAAATAAATAAATTTGCACACTTTTTCCTGCTTTCCATATAGAAAAAACAAAACTGCTGTCAAGATCTACTTGCCATCTATCCCTTCCCAGAAGTGAAAACAACCTGCTTATTTCCCCATTTACCTATTTTTTCTAATTAGCTCTTTAACTTTTAGTTATCTTGACCATAATTTATATTATTCAACTCTGTATTTGTTTTTGTTTTACACATCACAATGTTGCAGCTTCTCCGATGATTAACAGTACCTCCTTTTTTGCTATTCAGTACACTGCCCCTTTAAGGCTTATTTCAATCCTTTGCTATGTTCCACTCAGTAATGGCACCGAAAGGGCAATCTAGACAGCTCATAATGAACAGCTTCCCTTATTACATCTAGTGCCTGGTTACCTCAAACACTAGCAAGTGAAAATAAATGAATATGCTTACAAACACCTTCAAAAACTTTTTTTTTAACTTCATTTGAACTTACAAGACAAACCCTTATGCTTATAAAAGCCATACGTTATCCTAAGGAACAGTATGCAAACTGCAAACTGTTTATCCAGTTCTTCATTTTAGGGGCTTTGCATATAGCCTCCTCTCAATTACTGGTTCAGTACTAGTTTTCTAAACTTCCCACCCAGCAACATTGTAAAAAAAAACTGCTTTGCAACACAATGGAGCTTTTTTGTACTTTGTAACTTTTAAGCTGCAAGAAGTAATTTTCTTCAACACCTTATATGACCACCTTTAGCACTCAACTGAAACCCCTAACGTATACCATACCTTTCTTGGAAATATTGCTTTATTTATCCCACATGCAGAATACTAATACTTTCAGCATCCATGTTTAAATTGATTAACAGCTGGTTTATCTCTGGTTATGTTAATACACTTCTATTATCCATACCAAACTTTTTTCAGGCCACAGTCATCCAAAGCAATATAAACACAATTATACCACCATCTTCTCAAAATGAGTTGTAGCTGTGCTTGAAATATTAGTAAAAATTGTCTATTTTACTCCAATCCCATCACCCACAAAGAGTTGTTGATGCACTGCAGTCCCCCCACTTAATTTACAAGTCGATGTCTGTTTCAGTCCTCCTTGGACAGCTCACTTTTGATCTCCACCAGCACTTGGTTCAACTCCAATTTTCTGTTGGTCAACTTTTGAGCTGTCTCTTTGCTCTTCCACCATCTTCTGTAAGAGGGGGAAGGGTTTTATTGACATCCCATCTCTAGAGAGAGAGTAGAGGTCATTGTTTACAGGTGGCTTTGCAGTTGGACACCAATTTCCCTGCTTATTCGACCACTGCTGGTTAAATTCCCTAATTCTTTCCATCACCTGGTTAACCTTAATAAACGTCTTTGAGGCCCTAATGAAAAAAACATACAGAACACTGCAGGATACAACAGCTTAAGCCTCACCTGAAACTGCTGACATTCCCTCATAATTAGCTTGACAGGTTCTCTTACTTTCATTAACTATCCCCTCTGCCACATTCTCTTTTTCAACTCCTACTTTTGTGTATGTTTTTTTTTTTTGCATATTCACAAATACTGGTCCACTCTGCTTAGTTAAAATAGTTCTTGGAACATAAACATGATGTGCTCTCTGTAATATGCCCTGTGGTGGAACACCAATCCAATTTCTGCTACTGGCTTTCATAAAGCTTATGCAAACTGTTCCTTCCAGCTTCTTAGAGAACTTCTTAGAAAACTGCATAACCTCAGATTTCTATTTTCCATATCAACCAATTTTGGAAATATTCCTCTTGAAATGTCTCACTTTATGCCCATCTTAATTTCCACTTCTGAATTTTGCAGCATGATCAGTACATCACAGTGATTATTCAATGCTTTCACTATTTTCCACCCTCTCCTCATTTGATCTGATGTACTCTGTCGTACTTTTTTCTAAGACCACAGAAATAGTTGAGAGACTTTCTAGTCAGAGCAGATGGAAGTCACGTCTTGCATATGCACCACAACTTCACCTCCTTCCTACAGTGTGTCTGCAGAATGTTTCCAGCACAACTTTCGCCTCTCCCTTTTTCTTCTCATCTTTATTTCTACATTTTTTCTTAGTTGACACTCAGGCAGAATAATCTTCAGCCAGAATATGAATTTAAATCAAATTGTCTTTAATAGCTTTTTTTTTTTTCAACAATCAGCAAATTTCCTACTGGCAGGGCTCCAATTAGCAAGCTTCTCAGTTAGCATCCATCTTGGAAGTCCAACACACCCAACATCTTGATCACATCTGCTGTGATTTCATCTGAGACTGCTGTCTTCTGTGACTTCATTTCAAGACAGATGAGAAGTTGTTTGTCCATTCTGCATTATGAAAATAGAACTTGTAGCCTAGCTCAAAATAAGGAGCAGTCTGTACAGCTCCAACAAGACACACAGTCTGGGCCTCTATGGCCCTAGTGAGTTCAATCATCCCAAGAAATATTTAGGTAGCTATAGCCACATCCAGAATCAACTCACCTTGTTATCGCTCCATATGAGAAACTTGAAACCTCCAGCGCCTCATCTACTGTACTAGGAAGGACTGAAACCAAGATAGACAAGACAAACAGTTTATGGGCCTGAACCACAATGGAACAGAGGAGTAAACATACTCCTGTTCAGGGCTTTAGACTCCTTGGCTGGCAGCAAGAAGGCAGACAGATGTGATCTCTGGGATGGACCTACAAGATAACATAACAATTAGCCAAAGAATGCCTAATTCAGAGTTCCACTCCACTCAACCAGGGACTGGGGGAGTTGAAGAAGCACAAGTCTAGGTGCACTGAGGCTGCATTAACTGCATTCTTGATTACTGGCTCCATGCAGCAGGGGAAATGACTTTCTTCTCTATCCTCCACAGATACTCATTACGATATTCATGAGGGAGTGGCAGTCACAGAAATACCTACCATAAAAGTGTCTGTGAGTTTTAAGGCTTCACCTAAGAATAGAACACAGAAAGATGTGTATGGTGGCAGACAGAATTGCTGACATCACCTATTTCAGATACAACAGCATCTTGGGTCCTAAACTCCTTATGATCGTAAGTGGGATGGCGTCGCCACCTTACACCAGTTTCAACAAAGACAAGCCTGCATTGGCCAAAATGCATGGCACTGAGCATGTGAAGAGTGAATGCAGGTTGGCAGAAATCTGGTATTCAAAGGTATGACTGCTAAAAGAGGTAGGAGGTCTCAAACATGTTTAGTGTTAGCATTACATCAAATTTCCTAAGGGTTCCACACCCATGTGGACAGGTTTCAGCAGACAATTAACTGGCTGCAGTTGTAAGCCCTGAAACATAAGCTCTGGCATGGAAGCACTATGTGGACCATAACACACTGCTGGCTCAGAGAAAGACCCGGAGATGAGACTTCTCAGCCCTGACAACTGCCATCCTGCAGCTAGACAGCTTCACAGAATGATCACCAGGGCAGGATCAGTTGCAGGCATATATCCAACTATCCATGTAATACAAAGTGCTCACATACATGGGATGCACTGCCTGGAGTGAGCCTGTGAATTTTCATGCACCTCTTATGGGCCCCTCTTCATTAGTAGAAATCTTGCCAGTTACGAATAAGTTCACCACATACAAAGGTCAAATGGCTGGGTAAGCAAGTTGGTGTAACTAAGCAAAGTTTCTAAGACAACTTGACTAAAGTTTGTCCTCCATTTATCAACCTTCTGGTGATGCTCTGGTAGAGGCCTTGAACATTTAAGTGGGACCCCCACGTAGATGTCTGCCTGAAGAACCTTCAAATGCCATTATCCTCTTGATAGCCACGTACACTTAGTTTCTCTCTCTCTCTCTCTTTTTTTTTAAACTTTTATCAGACTCAACTACTAAAGACAACATACATCAAATAACTAAAAGGCATAAGAACAGTACACAGACTTCTCATTTATTTATATTCCTTATTTAAAGCCATTACTGTTGTTTTCCTCAAATAATTTTATGTTCATTAATTTTCCTCATGATACATCTCCATTTCAGGCAGAGACCCTCTAATAACCTGCTGACCATTAATTTCTCAAGCACTGGTGTTTCTACTTACTCATACCTCCTTCCTTCTCTATGTCATATAGCTAGGGTAGCCATTTGAAGAAAGCATGTTATGGTTTTGTCTTTAAGCCCTTTTGTTCACTTTCAACGATATTCACCGTAGTTGAAATTCTCTGTTTTTCACTTCCACCTCCTTGTTATTGCCTTTTTTGCTATTATTAACATCACACTTAGTACAGTCTTCCTCCATCTTGGTTCATCTGAATCTCAATCAAAGCTTAGCATAAACATCCTTTACAACATCTTTATTAAATGATCACATATTACAAAGGCAATAATATACTTACATAACTGAAAAATCATATTGACATACTTTTAGTTAGAAACCTTATACATCACAAACCATACTGACATAATTTTAGCTGCAAACATTATACATCACTTATAATCTATCCATTGTCAGTCAAACATTACACAGCTCATTTTAATCCTGACTTCTTTTAAACCTCATTACTCCTCTGTATGTATTGTTACCAAAATTCCCATATTTACAATGTAATTTGCTCCTACCCTCTTCTAAAGATCCCAATTCCAGTTGTTTTACTTCTGGTACTATATTCCATCTACTAGTACAGTTGCTTTAGACTCTGATTTCCTTTTTCTAGTAATTGCTTTTTTGACCGTCACCATAACTAGACTCGGCAAGGCCTTACTATGACTAGCCAATTCTGATTCTGTATCAATTTGCTTAGTTACACCAACTTGCTCACCCAGTACCTCTGATAGAGTAGTCTGTAGGGAATTTTTAAAGTTTGCCAACTCATTACAACCCCGAAAATATGTTCCCAATTACCTCTTTTGTCCCTACCACACCTCCAATATTTGCTGTCTACCTCAAGAAAAAGTCTCTGGAGTCTACTTGGGGTATAAAAATACCTATGTAAATACATCCAAACAAAGATCCCAGACCTTGTTACATACATGGGAGACATACATATACCCCAGTATTGTTTCTTTGTGAATTGCTTATCCAGTCCCTCTTCCCAATCCTTTCTAATCTGCACTGATTCATTCATATAGTTATTATGCTATATTTTATATGCTCTACTAAGTATTCCTTTTTAAACTGCAGCTTCTATTCTAGATTCTACTAAAACCTCTACCAGTGCTGGTCTATTGCTTAGGATCCCCATATTTCTTTATCTTTGCCTATACTCTAACAGGAATCCTTGACAGGGAAATCAATCTCTAGCCTGCAGTCCAAAGAAATGCTTGGCCTCTTCCCATTCTGTTATGTTTTCCCTCTCTAATTATTTGCTCCCAATACCTTGGTTCTTTTGCCAGTTTTCTCCAATAAATTTCAGTCCCCTCTTGCCTATTGCCTGTATCTCTAATTGTGGTCATCCCTAATGGCAGAATTTCCTTCCTACATTCCTGTGCTGGCTTAGTTCTTTGAATACTTTCTGCTACATTATGAATGTAACATTTTGTATGGTTATTGTTATTCTTCTTAAGGATCTGCATCCAAAATCCCAGTCTCTCCCTGTTTCTTCAGCTTCCACATTTCATCTTCATCCCATTAGGTATTTGCTAGTGCTATATATAGGAACCTTAACTATGTAGCTCTGAAATAGCACTTCAAATCAGATAATCCCAAACCAAATTGCTTGCTCTACTGAAGAATCAGTTTATCCCACTTGACTCTTGTGGTCTTCCTCTCTCAGATAAAATCCTTCAGCTCTTTTTCAATTGCTATTCACAACTTCTCCTTTGGTTGATAAAAATATGCCTGACCTGTGCAAAAAACTAAAGGGACTAAAAACATTTTGACTGCTTGTATCTTGCTATCCAAATAAGAGTCTGCAATTTCTCAGTTTTTGTATTAACTTTTGTTTAGTCTCTTCCCACATATCCTTAGCTGCCACACCAGAATCCTTTCTTAATCTATACTTCTAAGTACTTAATTGTATCACGTCCCCATAAATATGGATAATGCAGAACCAATGTGTGTGTGGGTATATAATTTACAGCTATTGTCTTTGTTTTAGCTTCATTAATTGTGTATCCCGAAAAGATATGAAACTGCCTCAAAATGTTCCACAACACTGAAATGTCACTTTCTGGTTTTATCAAGTATAAAATAATATCATCTTCAAACAGAGCCAGCCTTGCTTGACTACCATACCAATTGTATCCTTGAATTTTTGGGTCCCTTATTTTCTTTGCCAAAGGTTCTAAATATAATTCAAGTAACAAAGGGGAAAGAGAACACACTTGCCTAGTTCCTCTGCTCAAACAGAAACTATCAGAGATTAACCCAACCATTTTAATTTTCGCCTCTAATCCCTCAAATATCATCCTACTCAACCTTATAATTTTATGAGGGAATGCAAATTCTTCCATTGCCTTGCTCAAACTCAAACCTTACTCTGTCAAATTCTTTTTTTGGATTAAGACCCACCAACAGCACTGATAATTTCTTACATTCTGCTTCCCTCTGGATCATCAATGTTCTGTTAATGTTGTCAAATGTTTGCCTCCCCTCCAGAAAACCACACTGATACATACCTATGAATTCTGGCATTACCTATGCCATTCCTTTAGCCATTGCAGACAAACACTTTATAATTATGGTTTAAGACTGAAATAGAATCCAAAAGAAAAAATCCAGCACCAGGAGAAGTGCAAAATAAATATTTTTATTGTGGCAAACCGGTTTCGGCTGAGTAATAGCCTTCTTCAGTGCATTAGACTAATGCACTTCTCCTGGTGCTGGCTTTTTTATTTTGGATTCTGCATTAATGGTCTAATCCGTGCACCCTGTCTCCTTTGCATGTATTTGGTTTAGTATACATTAAGACTGAAATAGGCCATCTACTCCTGGGGAGCATAAAATGTACTACTTGTTAAATCTGTCTGCTAAAACACTTAACATTTTTATCTTTAAAATCTGAACATGAACAGGAAATGTTTACTCAGTTCCCTGTTCTTCCCTCTACATGCCTTCAACACAGACTATTTCCCTGTGGGAACATCTTCTGCAATCTACTTGGTATATAAAAATACCTATGTAAATATTCCCAAACACCTTACACCCGGTGGGTTCTGTGGCAAACTCTGGAGTTAAACATATCTCATTCCTCTGTTCACAATGAATACCTGCACCTGTTCTCTTTTTCCAGACCCAGACTAATCTAACTTTTTCAGAGTGGACTGTTTCTGTCTTGTAAATGTTTATATGTTCTATTTACTGTTTTCTTAAGTTTAGCTTGCTGTGTTCCGGGCTATATTTTGAAGTCTGCCAGGTCTGAGGTTTCTTTTACTGTTCTTGTACTATCCTTATCTGTCTTTGCATGAAGTCTATGATATTGGAATGTATCTCTTTGCCAAATGTGAAACATATCTCCTGCCTTTTCCCATGTTTACAGTTCCACTGATACTTTATAAAGCAGACTGTTTTGGCCTCAATGACTAAAAAGTTATTGTTAATGAAAAAAGAAATTTCGAAATTTATTTGGGATGGGAAACATACTAAAGTGACATGGGAAAAAAAATAAACGGCAGTTAAGGGGGAAGGTTGGGGTTACCAAACTTACAAAATTACTATGAGGCATCTTGGAATAGACTTGCATCTCTTAACCAGTGTGAAAAAATATGTGGCAGGATTCAAAGAGATACTGCTGCCACCAAGGGTAAGGTCAGCAGAGGAAAAATGACTAATGTCATAGACCTTTTATTTTAGGACAGGGATGGCAGGATTTGCAGTAAGATGTTTAACATGAATACTCAGGCAGATGCTGAAAGAAAGGCAATTAGAATGAAAAAGTGAAATTCTACCAATAGGTCTTGGAGTTAAAAGCATTAAAAGAGGGGGAAGCAAGGAAAATCTAGAGAAGGAAGGACAGAGAACCAAGATACTACGAGTACTTAATAAAAATACAGCTGGTTACATAAGAAGAGGCAGGAGACAAGTTTAATATTTTTCAAAGAGATACGTTACAAAATCAGCACCTTCATGAAAAGTCATGACAGATCCTTCCCTGACACATTATACCCTCCTATTTCCGAGTGCCTTACCTAGACCGATAGTGGTTCTATGTATAAAAGAAAAGAGAAGCAGGGATAATGGGCATCCTTTCAATCATACCCTTATGTAATATGAAAGTCTCTGTTTTAAGCATCTTTACTGAATCATCACATTTTACACCGCAACATGTGTTTACATATATTACTAGAAGAGAAAACAAAATGTAATAACAGTTTTCATTATTATCATCATGCAACAGACGTATGATTTCCTTTTAATAACTTCTGTTCAATCCACCACTACATAAAATGATTAATCTCTGGCCTTCTCTTAAACCTCACACCTCCTTCCTCATGAACATTAATCTGCATGTACTGCTTCAACAAATCCCATCTATTTCTATGAAATTTGCACATTCCCTTTTATAGATAACCCATTTCCAGTTATTTTACCTCCTTTACAATATTCATAAAATGTTCATTCAAATAATAAATAATAATAAATATTCATCAACTCATTAAAATTTTACTTTATACCACCTTCAAATACTATAGTTGGTTTATTTGAAAAAATCTGCGAGTTGGAAATGAGAGACTACCTTAACAAAAGTAAGTCTTTGAATGGTTTTCATGCGTTTAACAGTCAAAACAACCTATCTAGGGATGAACGGAGCTTGTTGGATGATTTGGTTAGGGACAGGTCCATTAGATTCATGAAGCCCGATAAGGGCAGTGGCTTAGTGGTCATCGATAGAAATGATTACATTAATCACATGTTAATAATGTTAAGTGGGGAGACCTATGAGGAAAGCAGTTTAAACCAACTTAACATTGAAAACGCTAGGGTGGATATGTTAATTGAGGATTTATTGATGCAAGGACAAATTGCTGAATCAGAGTATTTTTTTATGATTAATTAATTTCCTGTGGTGAGTGGTATCTTTGGGATTCCTAAGATACATAAGGGATTGGTTAATGTCAAGTTCAGGCCTATAGTTGATGGTAAACGTAGTAAAACTTGTTTCATTAGTACATTTTTGGATTATAACTTGCAAAAAGGCATCACGTTATTTGATTATATTACGAAAGATTCTTGGCAGTTTTTGGAGAACCTACACACTGTGGAATTTAATGAAAATACCATTTTAGTCACTACTGACGTTGTGAATCTTTTTTCTGTAACACCCACTGACATAGGGTTGGAATGGTTGGAACAACAGCTTTTTAAGACTGGGTTGTACGATCAGGACTGTATAAATGTATTCATCACTTTGATGGAAATAGTATTGTCCAATAATTATATTTTCTTTGAAGGTTACTACTTTAAGCAAATCACGGGTGTAGCTATGGGGGCAGCTTGTGCCCCCATCTATGCGAATTATGTTATGTCCTACTGGGAACAGGAATATGTTTTACACAGTGGCTTTAGATCTAAAATTAGACGCTACACCCGATATTTAGATGATTTGTTTATAGTATGGGAAGGTAGTGAAGATGATTTGAATGCCTTCATGGAATACATTAATAGTACGGTGCATTTTTTGAAGTTCACTCACTCTATAAGTAAACAGGAGATTTCTTATTTAGATGTAAAGTTAAAAATAGACCCTTTAAATTATTCTTTGTCCACTAACATCTATAGAAAAGCCACTTTCTCAAATTCTTACCTCTGTTATTCGAGTTGGCACCCTGACCACCAGAAAAGAGCAATTATTAAAGGTCAGATGGTCAGGGCTGCCAGGATGGTTAGTGACAACTTAGATTTTTTGAAGGAAGTGAAGTTTATAATGAGCATGTTCCTTAGGAGAGGATATCCTATGTGTCTAGCTGTATTGGAGGAAGTTAAACGGAAGAGGGACGAAGGGGTGTATTGGCCATTAATTAGAGGTAGAACAAGTACAGGACTTACAAGAGTGGACCAGGACACAATTAATCAAATTGTTAATGTGAATAATGATGGCCATACTCTACCTGTGACCGATAACACCAGTAGTCATTTTTCCGAACACAACCTTTATTTTATCACCACTTATTCCTATGATGCTCCCAATATTAGGGACATTATATATAACAATTGGAGGTTTCTCAGGTTAGATTGTTTGGTATGGGACAAGCTTGGTACTTATCCCAAATGTGTTTTTAGGAAGGCTAGGCCGTTGAAACAGCTATTAGAGAAGGGTGATAATGTTTCCATTGTGACTGGTAGACCCGTCGGGAATTTTAAATGTGGGAGATGTAGTGTGTCATCACATCTTAGTAACAGGTTCCAATTTACAAGTGGTAGGTGTGCCTATTAGATTATATGGGCATTTTGACTGTCATACAAAAAATGTGGTGTACATGGCACAGTGTCCGGCGTTTTATGTCGGAAAAACTAGTAGAGCCTTTAAAGAGAGGATTAATGAGCACGTCTCAGATATAAGGCTAAGGAAAAGCACTAATGCCCTTTACAGGCACATTGAAATGCATGATGGACATCATTTCAAGTTTTGTATATTGAAAAATATAATTAAGGATGTACAGGGTAGGATTTTAGATTTGCATTTAGATATTAGTGAAGTAAGGTGGCAACTTAGGTTGAATGTAACTGTCTTTCCTGGTATTAATGATCATATTAGTATAGCCCCAATTTTAAAACTGAAACACATTCTTGGGTGACTAGTTGATAATTTCACTTGTCATGTATAATTGTATTTTTTTAACATTACATATTACATGGTATGTATTTTTTTAACATTACATATTACATGGTGTGATGCTAGGTGTTCATTTTCATTATAACATTTTGTTATTTGATTTTGTGACACTGTATTTATGAATTTTTTACCATCACTAATGCAGTATGTTCACCATATTAAAAGTGATTTGTTTGTGTGTGTGTGGGTGTGTGCTCAGGTTGCTTTAAGCATGGTGAAATGTTTTTTGCCTTTTAAGTTTTTAATTGACTAATTGACTAATTGATCAATGATGTCATCTTATCTTGTATAAATGCTGGTGGGTAACCACTTTTTAACATTTTGTTCTGAAGAAATCTAAATAAAGAAGAAACCTAAGTCAAATTCGTTTTGTGGTGGTTTCAGTCCTCCAGTACCCATTGTCAGATCCTTTCAATCATACCCTTATGTAATATGAAAGTCTCTGTTTTAAGCATCTTTACTGAATCATCACATTTTACACAACAACATGTGTTTACATATATTACTAGAAGAGAAAACAAAATGTAATAACAGTTTTCATTATTATCATCATGCAACAGACATATGATTTCCTTTTAATAATTTCTGTTCAATCCACCACTACATAAAATGATTAATCTCTGGCCTTCTCTTAAACCTCACACCTCCTTCCTCATGAACATTAATCTGCATGTACTGCTTCAACAAATCCCATCTATTTCTATGAAATTTGCACATTCCCTTTTATAGATAACCCATTCCCAGTTATTTTACCTCCTTTACAATATTCATACAATGTTCATTCAAATAATAAATAATAATAAATATTCATCAACTCATTAAAATGTTACTTTACTTTTGGTACATATTTTGATTTCCACTTTCTAGTAATTGATTTTTTTTGACAACCAATAAAATGAAACTTAGAAATGCCTTACTATGCTCACACATTTCAGAGCCATATCCCAACACAAAAAATCATTTCCTTGGTTAACTTTTAGTTATGTACTCACCATAACTTCAGATGTTTGGGATACATCTCGCCTACATTCTGTACTGATGGGTTCGGAGCCGATCCCTCGGCTCCGACTCGGCACGCTTATGCTATAGAGCGAAGCCTCTTATTGGCTGAGCTATCTTTATCCCAGGATGCACCACCACTAATCCCCCAGATCTTGTTTGTCCGCATTCATGCACACATGCACAACTTGATTATATAACATTGTTAGATGTTTCAAGATGAAACAACAGGATTCGGACCTTCTGATATCCTCTGATCTCCAAGGAAGGGGGAAGGAGGGTGGGTTATTAGGAATGTAGGCGAGATGGATCCCAAACATCTGAAGTTATGGTGAGTACATAACTAAAAGATGTTATGTGATCCTATCTCGCCTACATTCTGTACTGATGGGACAGCGTCCCTAGCACCTAAATCCCGGGTGGCTCACTGGAAAACACTCCTGAGCACTGTGGAACCAAATGAAGCTCGTCCTCTAGATGCTACATCTAATTTGTAGTGGGAAATGAAGGTGTGCGGGGAAGACCATGTAGCCGCAGCACAAATGTCACTAATAGCAAGCTTAGAATGAAAAACTATCGAAGTAGCCATAGCCCTTATAGAATGAGCCTTGACAGAGGTGGTAAGCTCTTTGTTAGAATAAATATAAGCTTGAGTAATACAGTCCCTGATCCATTTGGCAATAGTGACCTTTGTGACAGCGTTGCCCAATTTGTTATCTGCAAAGGATACAAACAACTGATCTGTTTTCCTTGTTTGTTTGGTCCTGTCTAAATAAAAATTTAACTGTTTGTGGACATCTAGTGTGTGGAATATGAACTCCGCTTTGTTAGAGTATTTTGGGAAAAAAACTGGAAGCTCTAACGATTGTTGTAAGCAAAAAGTTGAACAAACTTTAGGGACAAAGGAAGGATTTGGTCTGAGGGATACTCTGTCTTTATGAAAAAACAAATACGGGGGTTTTACTGACAAAGCTTGAAGCTCTGAAACTCTTCTGGCAGAAGTAATCGCCACCAGAAAAGCTGTCTTCCATGATAGAAACTTAAGATCACATGTAGCTGCCGGTTCAAAGGGGAAAGAAGTCAAGGCGCGTAACACTATATCGAGATCCCATGGAGGTGCAGGATGAGAAATCGGAGGTCTTAATAGAGCAGCACCTTTCAAGAAGGTCTTACACAATCTGTTGCTCATTAAAGGTGGGTCTATGGATTCGTGAAAATTAGAAATTGCTGCCAATTGTACCTTGATGGTAGAAACTGAAGAGCCTTGATTGAAAAGAGAAGTCAGAAATTTTAGTACTTCTGCCACGGGAATAAAAATGGGGTCCAGGCCCCGAAGTTGAGCCCAAATAGCAAATCTTTTCCATTTGCTAGAATACAGTTTCTTTGTAGCAGACTTATGGGCCGAAGATAATATGTGTACAACATCTGGATCCAATGAATGGCTCCTGACTATCGTCGGAAGAGGAGGAGCCAAGCCGTCAATTTTAAGGCGTGTAGGGACTGGTGGAATAGACCTGACTGATGAACCAGTAGGTCTGGGATCTGATCCAGGAACCATGGACCTTCCAGGGCATGTTTCCGAAGATAGGGGAACCACACTTGACGAGGCCAGTAAGGAGCAATTAAGATCATTTTGCTCTCCAAGAGAGATGCCTTTTGAATCACCCTGGGAAGGAGAGGAACTGGAGGGAAGGCATAAAGCAAGCCGGTGGGCCAAGGATGGACTAATGCGTCCATGGGGCTCTTCCCCGGAGCCGGGGTTAGGGAGAAGAATTCTTTGCACTTCGCATTCAGAGGAGTCGCGAAGAGGTCGCAACACAGAACTCCCCATTCGCTGAAAATCTGACTTACAACTGTCATATTCAGAGACCATTCGTGAGGAGAGAGGATGGTCCTGCTCAATCTGTCGGCTATCACATTGGACTTGCCCGGTATGAGAGTAGCCACTAGGAAGCGTTTGGTCGAGACTGCCCATTCCCAAACTCTCATTGCTTCTCTGCAAAGAGGATAGGATCTGGTCCCTCCCTGTTTGTTCAGGTACCAAACAACTGACATGTTGTCTGAGTGAACAGCAATTACGCCGTGAGGGAGATAATCGTGAAGGGCTTGAAGGGACAGAAGTACTGCCCTCATTTCCAAGATGTTGATATGAAGCAAAGTCTCTTCCGGATGCCATTTGCCTTGGACTGACCTGCCCAGGGAATGCCCCCCCACCCCGTCTGGGAGGCGTCCGTGGTCAAAGTGGCCGGAGGAGGAAGAACAAAGGGTCGTCCCTGATTCAAGTTGGAGGGCACTAGCCACCAGCGAAGGTCCCGTCTGCAAGATTCCGTGATCCATACAAGGTGACTGAGGGGAAGTTCCTGAAAGGACCACTGAGCTGAGAGAAGCCACTGGAGAATTCTCATGTGCAACCTTGCCAAGGGGACTAGAAGAACCGTGGCGGACATGGATCCCAATAGCTGCAGAACCATTCTGGCTGGGGCTTTGGATCTGGGAAGTAAGGCTCGAACTTGAGCCTGTATGGTTTGTATCCTGTCTGTAGGTAGATAGACCCGCATTTGGTTTGAGTCTATCTCTACCCCTATGAATCTTATTCGTTGAGATGGCAGCAACACAGACTTTAGCCAATTGAAGGTGATTCCAAGGGTATTGCCCAGTGATATAGTGGCTTGTAGGCTCCGCAATAGTAGATGCTTGGAGGTAGCAGTTAGGAGCCAGTCGTCTAGATACGGAAACACCTGGAATCCTAGACTTCTCAGGTGAGCAGTCACGACTGCCAAACACTTGGTGAACACCCCGGGGGCTGTGGTGAGTCCAAAGGGCAGCGCACGGAATTGAAAATGACTGCCTCCTAGGCTGAAGCGCAGATGTCTCCTGGACGCTTGATGTACCATGATATGATAATAGGCGTCCTTGAGATCTATGGAGCACATCCAAACACCTTTCTCCAGCAATGGGAGAATGGTTTGTAGGGTGACCATTCGGAACTTGGACTTTCTGACTGAACGGTTTAGGATGCTGAGGTCCAAAATGGGCCTCAAGTCCCCGGTCTTTTTTGGCACCAAAAAGAATCTTGAGTAAGTCCCTAATCCGATCTGGTCTGCGGGGACCGGTTGGATGACTCCTTTTTGCAGCAGCTTTGAAACTTCTGAGGCCGCGGTATCCCGTTGACTGGGTGGCGGGTCCGGGATTCTTTTGGACTGAAGGGGGGGGGGGTGAGAGAATGGGATGGAGTAACCTCCGGCGATAATCCGAAGCACCCATCGGTCCTGAGTGATACCTTCCCAGACCTTTAGGTGCTTCGAGAAATGACCACCGACTGGCTCCGGAGCAGCACAGCCGGGCAATCCCTCAGGGACTATGAAAGGCTGAAGAGCCACGAAAGGACTCGCCATCTCCAGTGTTGCGAGGGCCTCTGCCGCCTCTGGGACGGCGTCTTCCGGATGAATTTCCCCCTCCTCTGCCTCTGGAAGGGGAACCCTCCTGCTGAGAGGGGTAAGGCTTCTGAGATCTACGGAACCACATTTTCCCTCCTCTTTTAGCCTTGGGATAAGGCCGAAAGGGAGTGGAAAATCGTGCCCCTACGGCAGTCAGAGTCTTACCCTCCTGTTCACAGCGGGTTAGTGTGTCCTTTACCTTGGGTCCAAACAGGGAGGACCCATCAAAGGGGGCGTCGGCAAATGAAGACTTAAAGGCCTCCGCGAAATGACACAGACGGAGCCAGGATTGTCTCCGTAGAGCAATGCCTGTACCCGGCACTCTACTCGCCCCTTCGGCCGCATAAGAAATGAGCCTCATGGACGAGTTCGAAATGGACGACATTGTAGCCAGCTGAGAGCCAACCGTCTGGGCCAGCTCCTCAGGCAGGTTACCCAAGAGGGTATCGGATAGCTCCTTAATCAGATCCCTCTGAAATCTGGTAAAGTGCGTAAGGTAGTTCAAGGACCTCAGTGTAAAGGCCGCTGAACTGAGAGTGCGCTTTCCGTACCGATCCATGCTCCTAGACTCCTTATTAGGAGGATGGACGGACGTAGAAGCCTCTGCTACATCTTGCTGGGTAGCAGATGCCACCACCAAAGCATCTACAGCCACACCTTTAGTTAGGAACTCTCTATCAGGGGGCACCGAGAGAAATTTGTTCGGGCGAGCAGGCACCGGTTCCACAGAGTCTGGGTGTTCCCATGCCCTTCGACAGATCAAATCCAAGAGCTCGTCGAAGGGCGGAGACACCCAGGAGGCAGAGGGCTGAGCCCCAAAGGCCTTCGGGAACACCGACTCATCAGCAGAGGGAGGTTTGGACTGCCAGCCGCCTCGTTGTTTTAGGGCTTCCAGGATGTCTGCAAATGAGACATCATCCGAGGACGACTTAGGGGACCCCTCTGCATCATCGAGATCAGTGTCAGATGTTAGATACTCATCAGGGGAGTCAACGTGCTTCCTCTTGCACGATCTTTTCCTGGGGGGTTCTTCCGAAGAGGCTTCAGAAGGACCTCCAGGAGGGGGAGAAACCCCAGCGGGGGTAACCTGAGGCCCGGGGGCTCCGCTGTCTAAAGACAGGGGTACTGCCAATGACCCAGTTTCCGTATGCAGGGAAGGAGCTGGGGAAACCGTGGAGGTAGCCAAGGAAGATTTGGCTAATGCACTCCTCATAGCCCTGAAGGCGGGACCACCAGAATCCTGGGAGGGTACCACCTCCGTGGCCACGACAGTGGATGGCACTCCCGCCGCCGACGCACCAAGAGGGAGACTTGGGACCGAAAGCATCAATCCCGAAGCCTCCTCCCCCAGGGCCGAAGGAAGAAGTCCGTGTACTGAACTCCGACCCAAGAGCCGGAGTTGGAGCAAGGGTCGGGCCTGACCCGAACACCTCCACAGGTTCCACCAGCACCGGCTCCAACGGTGCCGAAGCTGTTGGAGGAGGAACCACAGAATGGGAGTGGACCATCGGCTCCGAAGCCAAATGGGCTGGAGCCGAAACTAGCTTTTGGAACACCGGAGACTGGAAGAGTTGAAGGAGCACCCTGTCGATGTCCGAATCAGACATCTTGGATGATCTAGAGGATACCGATCGGGCCCGAACCGATTTCTCCATCGGCTCCGAAGGGCTCGGGGACCGGCTCCGAATGCACTCAACAACTATCGGCTCCGAGGAAGGTTTCAAGGAAATTTCCCTCGGTGGCAAGAAGGACTTCGGCTCCGAGGGGGAAGAGTCTGAGCCGGTAACCCTTATCGGCTCCAATATCAGTGGAGCCGATGAGGGTGACACGCCTCTCGATGCCCCAGACCTCAGCTCCAAAACCGGAGGGGTCGAGGCTGGAGGCATCGAGGCAGACCGTTCCGACCTCGGCTCTGAAGTCCGTGGAGCCGATGGAGAAGTCTGCTTAGATTTTTTAGCAGTCTGTTCCGACTGACTGGTCGGAGCCGACGCTTTCTTCTTTTTAGAAGGAGACTGAGAGGAAGATAAAGCCTCCTCGAAGAAAGGCTTGATTAATCCCTTGAGGATTAATTTGTTTTTCCTCTCCTGGAGGACTCTAGAAGAGAATGTGTGGCACACACTACACGACTCTTGTAGGTGCTTAGCACCTAAGCAATAGACGCACGAGGAGTGGTCGTCCGTTATGGACATTTTAAAACCACACCTCGTGCATTTCTTAAACCCGGAGGGTTTGTGCTCTTTAGACATAACTGCTTTGCTACAGAACCTATCTAAGTGAAAAAACACTAAACTTTTAGTTAAAGGTAAAGCTAAATTCAACAACTTTAACAAATTATTATATATTTATTTATTTATTTTTTTTACACTAAACAGTAAACAGAACAAAAAAAGAGAGAAAGAGAGTCAAGACCCTCTAACTTAAACGGGTACTTGACCCAAGAAAGATACACAAGCAGCAAAGTAACAGGGGAAGGCCCCTCTAACTAAAACGGGAAACCTTCCCTGACTAAAAAAAAATTACGAATTTACCAACAGAAATTCACCAAACACACTAATATAACAACAACAGCTGTTAAAACAGCTTTTGGGTTCAATGTAAGGAAATTTGTGACAGGAAAAAGCCTAAATAAATAGTACTTAGCCCAGCCAATGTTGAGACCACGTCTAAGCTTGTTAGCGGCAAACGAGATCTGGGGAATTAGTGGTGGTGCATCCTGGGATAAAGATAGCTCAGCCAATAAGAGGCCTCGCTCTATAGCATAAGCGTGCCGAGTCGGAGCCGAGGGATCGGCTCCGAACCCATCAGTACAGAATGTAGGCGAGATAGGATCACATAACATCAACCATTTCTTTCCCCAACATTTACATCAAAGTACTGTGCAGGGAATTTTTAAAATACAAAAGTACATTCATAAAAACATGTTTCCAATTACCACTCTCTTCCCCATCATACATCCAGAGTTTGCAATCCATGTGAAGAAAAATCCTCTGAGGTCTACTTGGGGTATAAAAATACTATACAAACACTGTCATGCAAAATACTAAACCTTCTGGATTTTATTGGATAATTTGGAGACTTATATATATTTCTTCCCATTGTTCATTTGTAAAATTATTTTCCACTTTTCTTTGCCCAGTCTTTTTTAACCTCCTCTGATGACTCTTACAGTTAACATCCATCCTTATAACATCATCTCATGTTCTAGACTCCACTAAAAACTCTACCATAGCTGGCCTTTAACTTAGCAATCACCTATCCCTTTATCATTGCCTATACTCCATTATCACTCCCTGAGAAGGAAAGCAGTCTTCCACCTACATTCCAAACTTCTGCTTAGCCTCATCCAAGCTTCCAATACTTTGGTTCCTGTAAAATTTCCAGGGAAATCCAAGCCACCTTGTTATTTCCTGTAATCCAACTTGCAAACACCCTTACTGGTACAATCACCTTTCTCCATTCTTGTAGAGGCCTAGTTCTTAGAAAGCTTTCTGCTACTTTAACAATATAATTATTCTGTATGGTTGCAATCTCTATGGAATTTCACCAAAAATATCAGTTTCTCCCCTCTCCCATTTTATCATCATCCTAATCCTTTTCCATTTTGATGTATAACCTTCCATTTATATACAAGCCATAACTGCATTGCTCTAAAGTACCCCTTCAAATCTTGTAATGTTAAGCCATCATGTTCTGTAGGATGAATCAGCTTATCCTAATTAATTCCTGCCCTCTTCCCTCTTGAATAAATTCATTCAATTCTTCATTAACTATCATCCACAATTTCTATTCTACAGTTAACAAAAATATTCCTGGCCTGAATACAAGACTGAATGGACAAAAACATTTTTAATGCCTGTACCTTACTATTATCCATGATCAAGAGCTGCCGGTTTCTCAACTTTTATATTATCCTTTGTTTAACTTCTTACCACATATCCTTAGCTGCTATAATAGAACCCCTTTTAATCAGTATACTTGAATACTTCATTGTATGTCCTTAAAAGTACTGTATTACTGAACCAATGCATGCACAGGTACACAGCTGACTATATAACTGCTATATATATATTTTTTTATCTATTTATAGTCTATACCAAAAAGTCCTGAAATGGTCTCAAAATGTTCCACATCACCAAAATGTCCTTTTCTGGATTTAAATATCTTCTACAACTACAGCTAATGTTTGTGGATTACCATACCAGCCATGCCCTTAAATTAGTGAGTCAATTCCTTATTTTATCTGCTAATAGCTCTAAATATAAAATAAATAAATAAAGAGGAAAGAGGACATCCCTGTCTGGTTCCTCTGTTCAAACACAGCTTTGGCAGAAAAGAATCCTCACACCTTAATTCTTACCTCTGGTCCTTCATAGCTCCTTATTAACCTATTAAACAAACATGGAATGTAAATACTACAATGATCAAACCCAGCTAACTCTACCAAATACTTTCTCTACACGAATACCAGTCACCAACAGCAGCGTTTACTTACACTTCACTTCCTTCTGGATCATTATTATTCTATTAATGTTGTCAAAGGTTTGAATCCACTCCACAAAATCACACTGATCCATAGTTAGAAACTTTAATCACATCTTTGCTATTTCCCTACCTACTGTAGACAAAACATTATTTTTTGTTTACAACTGAAATTAATCCATCAAAAGCTATATCTGATAGGTCTCTACCATCCATGGGTAATACACCACTACAGCTTTCTTCTAAGATCCTGATACTCCATACATTAATCTTCCATCTCTTTCTTAACTCCTAACTTCCAAATTTCCACAAGAATACCATCTGCTCCACACAGACTTCATTTTGATTATGAATTAGCATTTTAGCTCATCTCTTCCTATCTTGACTATTAACTGTTGTGCCTCATCCTCCTCTAAACTTGGCATAATGAAGTATTACACATAGATTCCCGTGTGTGCCTTTGTTTGCTTTCTCCATTCTTCTGACTTATACAAATTTTCATAAAATTTCCAAATTCTCCAACACCTCTAAAGGATCTCTGACTACTCCATGTCAAAGGTTCCCTAAGTTTTGCTACAGCTCTTTCTGCTTTATGATGTCTAAGTCATTGTGCCAAAAGGTTTTGCCTGCTACTGTGTTTTTAAACACTTTTATTAAATTCACTCAGTTTTAATAATGGCAAGGGCACACATGCAGTTACAGTAAAGTAAAAACACTAAAATTTTTCATTAGTTTACTGCATTATACAGGTTTTCTTCAAGAACTAATATTCACTCCATTACATAAATTGTTCAAGTCTTGCTTTTCCTTAAATTTTACTCCTCCTCATGAACATTATTAGGTTCATAGGTTCATAGGTTTATACTAGGCTATCTGCCCTAAGGCATTTATAAGCCTAGCCCAGAGTTTTTCTGGCTTACGCCACCCCTTATGTTAAAAAATACTGTGTCCATTAGTTTGTTGTGCCTCTGTCCAGCAGTGACACAGAGATGATTCCCGGGGTAAACCTACGATCTCCCATCCACCGGTCAAGATTTCTCTTGAACAGAGCCAGCGAGGTGCTCTGCCTCACATGGACCGGGATTTTATTCCACAACATAGGGAGTCTCTGGGTGACAAATCTATCCCTCCAGCATATCCTATTTATATCCGTGCTAAGGTTTAAGTGGCTTGCTCTAGTGGATCTGGTAGATTTGGATTTTTTGAGGTGGAGCATGTCCATTAAATCCTGGTTGGACATGGCCTTGTATGTCAGGCACAGGTCACCTCTGAGCAGACGGTATGCGGCTGAACAGAGCTGGAGTTTCTTCAGTCTGGCAGCATATGACAGATTTTGGAGTCCCTTTATCCTTTTGGTGAGGAACTTTTGGGGTCTCTCCAATTGCTGCAGGTGTCGGGTGAGATACATCCCGAATGGGGCATTGTACTCGATCATTGGTCTGATAAGTGAAGAGTACAGGGGAACAATGACCTCACTTAATCTGGATGTGAATCCCTTCATGATCAGGTGGGCAATGTAGAAGGTTTTTCTAACCACTTTAGCAATGTGAGTGTCAAAGAAAGGCCACTGTCAACCTGGGTCCCCAGGTCCCTGATAACCTCTTCTGTGCTTAGTGGATTGCCACCTATATGGTAGCTTGGGGTTACCTTGTTTTTCCCGAAGGGTATGACTATACATTTTTTGGCATTTAACTTCAGGCCATGGCTCTGGCACCAGCTATCAGTTTCCGTGAGACCCCTCTGAAGGATATCTGTGTCCGATGTACTTTCCACTATGGCTCCCAGTTTGCAGTCATCTGCAAACTTTGTCAGCCATAGTCCTCCTATGTTAGCCTGTACTTCTGAGAAGTAGATGCCGAGCAACAAGGGGCCAAGGACTGAGCCCTGTGGGACACCACTTGTGACCGGCTTGGAGTCTGACATGGCGCCAGCTACTCTAACCCTGTGGGTTCTGTCCTTTAGCCAGTTTGCAACCCATCTTGTGACATATGGGTTTACATTTAAGCTGGTAAGTTTCTCTATAATACCCGAGTGGGGTATTGTGTTGAAAGCTTTTGCAAGGTCAAGGTAGGCTGTATGGACTGCCTTTCCCTCATCAATGGCCTTGGTGACTGTTTCGAAGAAGTCGACCAAGTTCAAAAGGCATGATCTGCCCTTGACAAAGCCAAACTGGGTCAGGTCCAATGTCTGCAAGTCCTCTATGTCTTAGTTTATGAGTTCCATTATGATCCTCTCCATAGCTTTGCAGACCAGGCTTCTTAAGCTTATGGGGCGGTAATTACCAGGGTCCGTAGAGTCACCGCCTTTGTGGAGTGGGACCACAGTTGCCGTACGCCACTCCTTGGGCACGTATCCTGTGGTAAGGCTACGATTAAACAGCTGCCTTATGTGCGGGTTTAGTTCCTCATTGAGTTCGTGTAGCACACAACCGGGGACACCATCCGGTCCCATTGATGCTGTGTGTTTAGCTTTAGAGAGAGCAGCTTTCACCTGCGCATTGGAGATGTCTGAGAGGCTGCACTCCGCTGGGATAGTTATTTCTTCTTTTGGGGGGGAGAAGGGGGTGAAGTTTGCACTGAACCTGTCTGCCACTATGTTGGTAATGTCTGTGGGTTCAGTGATTTTTGTATCATTTTGGACTAATTCTGAGCATATCTGGGAGTTTCCACCCAGGTTTCTAACATAGCTGAAGAAGGTCTTATGATTGTCTTTTGAATCTATGGCAATTTTTCTCTCAAAGTTGGCCTTGGATGATTTTATGAGTGCTCGTATTTTTTTACTAATAATGATCAAAGGTGTCTTCTCTTTTATGGATTTTGCTCTATCATACAACAGCTTTCTCCTCTTATTGTAAAGTTTGTTTATGGCTGGGGTCCACCAGACTGGACGTTTGCCCTTGGTGGAAAGAGTCTTGGTTTTATTAGGGATTGCCTGATCCATGCAGTCCTGGAGGTGTTCGTAGAAGGCATTTGTAAGGGCTTCCGCAGCTTGGGTTGTGGTTTCCACTGGCTCAGGGGCCTTGAAGGATACCACACCAGTCTTGAGTAGTGTGAAGTTTGCTTTAGAGAAGTTCTTCACTGTGGTCTTTTTTGTTTGGGGTGGGGGCGGGATGTGGATATCCAGTGAGATTAGTTTATGATCTGATCTCACCAATGAGGGATATACTTCCGGTGTGGAACATTTTGTCCCCATGTTTGTGATGATGAGATCTAGTATATTTTCTCCTCTTGTGGGAACGGTGACTAGTTGTTCCATGGCATTTGAATTTATGAACTCCAGGAACCTTTGGGCTAGAAAGTTTGGGCTTGAGTAATGTTCCCAGTCTATATTCAGGTAGTTGAAGTAACCCAATATAATGGTGTTTGGAGATACTTTTATACCCTCCAGTGTCTTCAGGAAGGCTGTGTGGGGTTCCTGAGTTTGAGAGGGTGGCCTGTAGCATGCTACAAATTGTAGAGCAGTTTTGCCTATGGTTAATTGCACCTGGATGGTTTCCGATGCTTCGTGCGTTGCCACCAACCTGGAGGTGTGAGTATCCTTGATGAATATGGATACACCCCCTCCTTTTATGGTGTGGTCCGGGTTTTGGGGCCGGAACGCATGATATGAGGTAAAACTTGATAGTGCCGGGGTGCTCTCAGGAGCCTTGAACCAGGTTTCAGTCACAGCACAGACACTGATGTTCTCCATACTGAGAAGGGCCTCGAGTGCGTGCATTTTGAGATTTAGACTTCTGGCATTGAGCAGCATTACCCTTAGTTTCTTCCCATTTTTGTTTTCTAGGGTGGTAGGTTTAGAATTTGAGCCTTGCCTAAAAAAGGCACTATGGGGGTGGCAAGAGCCTTAGCCAATATCCGGAATCCCAGGGGTGACCGGTACAAGCCGTCCCTTGCGAAGCAGCATGGCTTGTCAAGTATGTCATCCCAGGCAGACAGACACTGGATCCCCTTTGAATGACACCAGAAATTAAGCCAATTGTTAAAGCTAATCATCTTGTCTCTATGTTGTGGCATCATTCTTGGTGAAGGAAGGATGCTGCTCAGGGTCAGGGTCATACCTGCCTGGGCTACATAATTAGAGAGCTCCTCTAGGTCTCTTTTCATGTAGTCCAGGGAGGTACGTCTCAGGTCGTTCACACCAGCACGGACAATGACTGTGTCACATTTGTACTTGCTGTGGAGTGACCCGAGTGCTTGTGTTATGTGGCGGATTCTAGCGCCCGATAGGCAACTTACTGTGACCCTCTCCTTGTTCAGCCTGGTGAGTGGGACATCAGTGTGTCTGACTATGGAGTCACCTATGACAAGTATGTTTGGTGTTGTATTTGGCCTTAAGGGCTGTGACTGCTTTGCACACTGATTTTGTGTTTTATGTGTTACCTGTGGTGTGTCATGAGGTGGCGGTTGCTTGGGTGTCTGCTTTGCAGGCCTCTGCTGTTTAGGTAAATTTTTGCTCAGAGCCTCCGAGTATGTCTTTGTGTGTTTATGTGTTTGATTCTTTGTTGTGATAGCTTTATGTGAGACTGGTTTTGTGGTGTGTGTAGTTGCCTTCTCCTCCTGTCTGGTCATGCCAGTCCTGAGTTGAGAGAGCTCAGCCTCCAGTTTGGCTAAATAGCTGCATCTCTCGCAAGTATTTGTGTTATGTGGGAGGAGGAGAGGGTTGTCTGTGTACATGAGGCAATTGTAACATTGCCTCAATATTCCCAGATTCACCAACTGGACAGGAGAGGACGCCAGCATCTGGCCCTTCGACATGCTAGAGAAATTAAGAACTTTGGGGTGTAACTGAATGAGAGAGGACTTAGTAAGGAAGTGGGTACTCCTGGGGGGTTTCGCTAGTGAGGGACTTTGTATAATACAGAAGTGCTAAGCCTGAAAAGAAGATGCTTTTAAGACAAGTGCTGAGCTTTTTTTTTTTTTTTTTTTTTTTTTTGGAGGAAAAAAAAAAAAAAAAAAAAAGGAACAAGTGCTGTGCTTTTTAGTTAAGGGATATACTGTTTAGGTTACTAGTAGAGCAGTTCTAAGGGAAAAAATGAAGAACAGACTTTATGGAGCCAGAAAAAGTTTAACCTTGTTAAACCGGCGCTGCTCTAGTGGCAACTCCGCACTAAAGCGTGCTTGATAGCAGGGGCTGGAAAGAGCCAGGAATTGACCCAATACAGCCAATAAAAATAGAAGTTATGTTCTTACCATAACGTTCCATGTTAGTTTTCTTCTTGCCTTCTTCTTGCTGGATGGGTTCGGAGCCGACCTCGGCTCCGACTCGGCCACTCTAAAAGCTCGAGAGTTGGTTCCACCGGCTCGAGGCTCCCCCTATATCCCACAATGCTAGGCGTGAGTTACCTCAGATCTCATTTGTAAGCTAGGCACTGCCTATAATAGTAGTAAAATAACTAGTAACAAAGTCCACCTCTATAAACAAGGGAGAAGGGTGACCTACATCCTGATCCAGGAAATATGCACAGCAGAGCATATACCTAAAGTAAAGAGGTGGTAGAAAGAGAGGTCACAATCAAAACTCCTCTAGGTCTGTCCAGGCCAGGGGGAAGGAGGGTGGGACGCAAGAAGAAGGCGAGAAGAAGACAACTAACATGGAACATTATGGTAAGAACATAACTTCTATATGTTAAGTTGTCTATCTCGCCTTCATTCTTGCTGGATGGGACCGCGTCCCTAGCACCTTGTCCTGGGTGGCCTAACGGAACAGACTCTTGAGAACAGTGGAACCAAAGTTAGCTCTATGTCTAGAGGCTAAATCCAACTTATAATGAGAAATGAAAGTGTGAGGAGTAGCCCAAGTAGCAGCTGCACAAATGGTGTCAATAGGCAGTCTATCTTGGAAGGCTATAGAAGTAGCCAAGGCTCTGGTAGAATGGGCTTTAGGTTTGCTAGGCAGCTTTTGGTGTCTAATTTCATACACAAGGGAAATCAGGGATGTTAGCCATCTGGATGATGATACCTTTGAAACTGAAAGTCCCTTTCTGCCTTCTGCATAAGAGACGAACAGCTGGTCAGATTTTCTGAATTGTTTTGTTCTATCCAAATAGTACCTTAACTGACGATGAACATCTAGCCAATGTAATCTTTGTTCAGATCTGTTAGAATATTCTGGAAAAAAACACCGGGAGGTCAATGCTTTGATTTAGGTTAGCCGTGGAGGCTATCTTAGGTAAAAAAGACGGGTTGGTTCGTAAAGATACCCTGTCCTTATGGAACAACAGATAAGGAGGTCGACAGCTGAGTGCATGAAGTTCTGAAACTCTTCTAGCTGAAGTAATAGCTACTAGAAAGAGAGTCTTCCATGATAGTAATTTTAAAGAACAGGAGGATGCAGGTTCGAAAGGGGAGAGAATTAAAGAACTGAGAACTAAATTTAGGTCCCGAGGAGGAGGATTTCTTACCGGAGGTCTGAGTAGAAAAACTCCCTTCAAAAAGGCTTTGCAAAGCTTGTGGGACATGATGGCAGAATCTGAAATGCCCACATGAAAGTTAGAAATAGCTGCCAATTGAACTTTAATAGTAGAAGGAGATGAACCTGAATGGAAGAGTTCAGCTAGAAAATCAAGGACCATTTGGATGGAAGCAGTGAAAGGATCTATTTCCCTTCCTTGAGCCCAATAGGCGAAACGTTTCCATTTACTCAAACAAATCTTTCGAGTGGAAGATTTATGGGAAGCTATCAAAATATCTCGAACAGAGTGAGATATTTGAGGAAGCCTGGCTAAAGTTGGAATTGGAGGAACCAAGCCGTGAGGTTCAGAGAGGGAAGGGAGCGATGAAACTGACCCGACTGATGGATCAAAAGATCTGGAACTAGGTTCAGATGCCAAGGTCGCTCCAACAGAAACTGATGAAGAAAGGGGAACCAAACCTGTCGAGGCCAGTAAGGAGCAATGAGGATCAAGGAGGCCTTCTGAGCGATAGCTTTCTGTATCACTTGAGAGATTAGTGGGAAGGGAGGAAATGCATACAGAAGTCCCCGGGGCCAAACTTGGACTAGAGCGTCTCTGCTGGGTTGGCCTGGTAGAGGGAATAGGGTGAAATAATCTCTGCACTTGCTGTTTTGGGGAGTAGCAAAAAGATCGCAGCAAGGCTGACCCCACTTGAGAAAAATTTCTCTCACTACAGAGTCTTTCAGAGACCACTCGTGAGGCATGAGGATAGCTCTGCTCAACTTGTCCGCAATTTGATTGGACTTCCGGGATGTGCGTTGCTATCAGAAACCGCTGAGAAGAAATCGCCCATTGCCACAGTCTGAGTGCTTCTCACACAGGGGTAGGACCTGGTTCCGCCTTGTTTGTTGATATACCACACTACAGACATATTGTCCGTCTGGATTGCTATCGTTCCCAAGGGAAGAGAGTCTTGAAGGGCTTGCAACGCTAAAAGCACTGCTCTCATCTCTAGAACATTTATGTGCAAGTGGCATTCGTCTGGTTGCCATGTGCCCTGGACAGTTCTGCCCTGATAATGCCCCCCCCCACCCGATCAGGGAGGCGTCCGTTGTCAGTGTAGCAACCGGAGGGGAAAGAACAAAGGGTCTTCCCAATAAGAGCTGAGGGGAAGACATCCACCACAGAAGATGATTTCTGCATGTTTGTGTGATTATAATGGTGTGAGACATTGGAAGTTGCTGGTACGACCATTGCGTGAAGAGCATCCATTGAAGGATTCTCATGTGGAATCTGGCTAATGGAAGCAGAGGTATGGCAGCCGCCATAATCCCCAACACTTTCAGAACTAACCTGGCTTTGATTCTGTTGCTGCTGAAGAGGAGCGAAACCATTTTGTGTATGTCTGTTATTCTCTGATCTGTTAGTCTCGCAGACATGTTGATTGTGTCTAGATTTGCACCTATGAAGGTAATAGTACGACAAGGCGACAAAACAGACTTTTCGAAATTTATTGAAATGCCTAAATTTCGACAAGCGAAAGGTGTAGTCCCTGGCCATTAGAAGAAGATGCTTGGTGGGGGCTGTAAGGAGCCAGTCGTCCAAATATGGAAACACCTGGAATCCTTGTCGTCTCAGGTGAGAAGCTACCACTGCCATGCATTTGGTAAACACCGGGGCAGTGGTGAGACCAAAGGGCAGGGCCCTGAATTGAAAATGACTGGTTCCCAGCCTGAAGCGGAGGAATCTTCTGGAGCCGCCTTTTCATTTTTATGTGATAGTACGCATCCTAAAGATCTATAGAGCACATCCAGCTTCCCTTTCCCAAAAGGGGAAGGATGGACTGCAGCGTGACCATCCGAAATCTTGTTTTCTTGACTGACTTGTTCAAGATACTGAGATCCAAAATTGGTCTCCAGTCCCCTGTTTTCTTTGGAACTAAAAAGAACCTGGAGTAGATTCCGGATCCTTGCTGGTCTGCTGGAATTGGCTGAATTGCTCTTTTTGCAAGCAGCTTTGAAATTTCCAAAGCTGCAAGATCCCTTTGAGCGGGTGGAACATCTGGAAGGGATTTTTTTGATTGGTTTGGAATGCGAAAGAAGGGAATGGAATAACCCTCGGAAATGATGGACTGTACCCATTTGTCTTGAGTCAGGGATAGCCAGGCTTTTGGGTACAGTGACAATCTTCCCCCGACTGCCTCCAAAGGTAGGCAGTCGGGCAACACCTCAGGGATGCTGAAAGGGCTTATCAGAGAAGACTTCACGATTGCCCTGGTTCTGTGGACCCCCCCCTGCCTCTAGGGCTTATCGCCTACCATTGTTGTTCCCCTCTGCCTCTGGCGGGAACCGACTTTGTCGTCAGGCGAAGTCCCTTGAGATTGTTTACGGAACCACATTTTCCCACTTTTCTGGCCTTTGGGGTAAGGCCTAGAAGGAGTAGAAAAACGGACTCCGACGGCAGAAAGAGTCTTGCCATCTGTCTCGCACCTAGTCAAGGTTTCTTTCACTTGAGGACCAAAAAGAGATGATCCATCAAACGGGGAATTAGTGAAAGACGTTTTAAAGGGGTCCGCAAAGTTGCATAACCGCATCCAGGCGTGCCTGCGTAAGGCCACACCTGTCCCTGCGGCCCTGCTCGCTCCATCAGCCGCATAAGAAAGGAGGCATGGAGGAGTTAGCTATGGAGTTCAGGGTAGCCAGCTGAGTGTTCATCTTGTCCTGAAAACCCGCAGCTGTAGGATCCTTCAACATATCACTCGCTTCCTTGATCAAGTCCCTTTGAAGACGAGTAAAATGGCATAGGTGGTTCAGCTTAACGCATTGCAAAGGTCGCTGACGAGAACATCCGCTTCCGCACCTGTCCATAGACCTGGATTCCTTGTTAGGTGGATGGACAGGCACCGAAGGATCAGCTAGTTCCTTCTTGGTGGCAGCAGCTACCACCATAGCATCCACAGAAACACCTTTTGTGAGAAATTGTTTGTCAGTTGGTGCTGTTATAAATTTGGAGGGTCTCCTGGGGGTAGGGTCCACTGAATCAGGAGCCGTCCAGGCCTTCTTTGCAACCACCTGCATGAGGGGATCAAAAGGGGGGGGACACCCAGGAGGTGGAAGGACGAGAGCCAAACGCCTCAAGATACACAGATTCATCCTCTGAAGGGTTAAGGGCTGGCCAATTTCCCCTCTGTTTCAGGATCTCTAGAATGTCTGCGAAAGACATCTTCAGAAGGGGAACGTGGGGAACCCTCGGAATCCTCTAAATCTGTGTCAGAGGTGACAGACTCAGGTGAGTCTATGTGCTTCCTCTTACACTTTCTCTTCCTAGGGGGCTCCCCTGTCAATTCAGGAGAGGCCTCGGAAGAGGATGAGATCCCCACAGGGGATTCTTGAGGAGCTTGCTCTCTGCGGTCTGGGATGAGGGAGTGAGTCGACATAACCAAAGGCACCGAAGTGGGAGGGGCGGACGGAGCTGACTGTGGAGTCGAACAAGGTTCCAACACACTCCCCGCATGACCTCGAATGCACCCCTGTCAGGCAGAGCCAGAGGTCCCCGCTCCGAGAAGCTGAGAACCTCCCTTGGCACCGACAGAGATGGCTCCGAGGCCGATGTCAGAGCCGAACTCACCAGCGCCGAAGCACCGAGAGGGAGAGGGGGGGTCGGACAAGGGTCCGATGCCACTCACCCCCTCGGAGCCGACGAGGGAAGCCCGGCGCCGAGATTCTTCAAAGGAAGAAATCGGAGCCGACGACGGAGCCGAAGACAAATGTATCGGCTCCGACGCTACCACAGTCTCGGTTCCAAGACGCCCCGGCTCCGAGCTCAAAGGAGTCGGAGGAGGAATATTAATTGGCACAAGCTGAGGCATCGACTGATGAGTCGGACTCTGGAGCATTTGGGCCAGTGCCTTGGACTTCAAAAGTCTACTCACTACCCTCTGGAGGTCGTGATCTGATAGCCTCGATGACCTGGAGGAGTGAGATCTATGGCTCCGTTCAGACAGCAGGGGAGACGCTGGAGCTGAATGAACGGAGCCAAGGGACGGTGACCTCGATCTCTTTCTAGATGTCGGCTCCGATGGTATGATCGGAGCCGACCCATGACTCTCTAATGCCTCGGCTCCGGCCGGAGCCGAGGAAACCACTGAAACAACAGTCACAGACTCATCGGCTCCAGCCGGAGCCGATGAAGCAGTAGGCTTCAAAGCCTTAGGCCTCGACTCTGAAGCTGGAGCCGAGGTCCTAGAAGCCTTAGAAGGTTTCCCAGAAGACACAGGAAGGGAACCTTCAGGCTTAATTAAACCCCTCAAAATGAGTTTATTTTTTCTCTCCTGCAGGACTCTAGGGCTGAAGCCATGGCATACAGCACAAGAGTCCTGCAGGTGTAAAGGTCCCAGGCAGTACACAAGAAGTGTGACCGTCTGTCAGAGACATTTTCTGACAGCACGAGTCACACTTCTTGAAGCCTGAGACCTTTGTATCCTTGGACATACTCAAAGAACCTGAAGTGTAATCACACACAAAAACACACACACACAGATTACACTGATAGGATTAAAAGGGAATTATTTAAAAACTAAAGGTAAGTTAATAAAAGTCCCTAAGTAAACACACACACACCCTAAGGAAAGGGAGGAAGGGCCCGAAGGCCTTAGGGAAGAACTATATGTTCTTTATAAAGGAGGGGGCTGGAAACTTAAGGTAGTAAGGGATACGTAAGTCCACTACACTAAGGGGGAAGAAATAACACTAAACTAGTCTAAGTTAAAGAATTTAAACTATTCTAACTTTCACTAACCTGGAGCCGGTAGAAAACACACCTCGATCGCTGTAGCGGCAAACGAGATCTGAGGTAACTCACGCCTAGCATTGTGGGATATAGAGGGAGCCTCGAGCCGGTGGAACCAACTCTCGAGCTTTTAGAGTGGCCGAGTCGGAGCCGAGGTCGGCTCCGAACCCATCCAGCAAGAATGAAGGCGAGATAGACAACTTAACATCTACAGTTTCAAGTCAGTAACCACTCCCACGGGGGGCAGGGGAGCTGCTCAATGTTTTTCACTGCCACTGATCAACAGAGAGACTTTCCCTTAGCCCAAGCAAAAATGGCCTCACAGAAACTTACATACAGTTCAGGAACAGCAAGCCTGTAATTGAACTTTTTTAAATCTCAGAAAAGTGGGGAAAAAGCAAGATTGTTTTTGTTTTTGTATTTTCAGAGATAGCAGAGGTTCACAAGTAATATCAAGTTATAACAGTGCAGTAAATGACCCCACACAAGAGTGCTAGGTCAAAGACAGAAAATATGCAAGTTTTGAGAAAAAACGATTTTAAAATTAAGTGCAAACAGGAAATTCAGTAAACAGCTTTTGGTTGTGCTCTAAATACAGCTACTAATGCAGAAATCAAGTTTAACAAGCCAGAAAATGCTCAAACTAGGCAACTATGCAGAAAAACTTAGCAAATAAACAGAGAAAAATACTTAAAATCTCAAAAGTGGCTCCCTTCTTCTCTCAGCGTTTTCTCCTCTTGGTGGGTGCTTCACCAACAGCCAACAAGCCTGAAAAGACCCCAAACCCATGAGGCAACTAGGTTTTTTTGATTATTTAAACATGCTTTTGTCTAGCATTTTTTCTCTTTTTACACTGTATTGCTTACATTTCTTAATACCAAAAAGGTTTGTATTGTTCACACAAACTCCATTTGTTTCTATGTAAATTTGCACTTGTCCTTTTCAAAACATCCCATCTTCAATTCATTTATTTCCCTTACAATATTCAAAATATCCGTTGTGTGTGGTTTAGCATTTGGTTTCAATTTTCTAGTAATTATTTTTTGTCTGACAATAGCATTAAACTTAGCAAGGCCTACTATGCCTAGGCAATTTAGATCCTATACCACAGTGCAAAACAACCATTTCCTTAATTATAATCATTTGCTCTCCCAACATTTCTAGCAAATCCTCCCTAGGGATTTTTTAAAATCTGTCAACTCGTTACATTTCCAAAAAAATGTGCCTATTTCTTTCTCTTTTTCATGCCTTCAGCAACTGCTATCTACCTGAGGAAAAATACTCTGAAGTCTGCATGGGGTATAACGATACTTATGCAAACCCTTTTATGAAAGAATGTGCTCTAGTGTTATAAAAAAGCTGCTTAAGTGCAACGTTAAACTTGTGTATATTAACCAAATACTCCCTCACTTTCCCTTTAGCACTATACAAATGCTTGTCATCATCTTGCTATGTGATATCACTGTTTCTGCATTATAATAACCCAGGTAAATCCTTCTAAATAATTCCTATTACTTCTTTCCCATATCAGTATAACTCTTCTTTGTACAATGTTTTTAAACAATACTTCCATTTTATTCCTGTTACTAGCAATCTTTTTTTATCTAATTGTTATTTTACCTGATAACTCAATCATACCCATTACCCATTCATTAAATTCATCTTTTTTTAACAGACAGATAGGAAAGTCCCAGTGTCTCATTTTACTGTCATTAACCTTTTTAATCTTTCTTTGTACTGGTGCATAATCTGATATAGTTCTTGGATGGGTCTCAAAAGCTTTCAATTAAATACAAATAGTCCTCAGAAATACAATCTTTACACAGTCTAGCTGAGTTACTGTAAATTCTGAAGAGAGTTCCCGCTACTGAATACACATCTTCCACACTAAGTATTCTCATACAGTTCTTCAGAAATGTATCCTCTCTTGTTATACCTTCTTTTCTAGGTAACCCTAATCTATAATCTCACCTACTGCAAATTAGACTCCAGTCCACACTCACAGATAACAGCTGCTGAAAGCCTACTACTTCTCCCCAAATTCCCCTAAGCTCAACAAGAGCAGTTTGATATAAATACACGCCAGCATAATCTTCACTCCGTCAGTAAAGTATAGTTGTGCAAAATCTTACCATACCCTTAGATGTCCTTTTCTTCTATATGCTGCTGTATCCATAATATGAGGGAGGTCTGCCTCCGGTTGACTCGTCCGTCTGTTTTACAAAAGATAAATGCTACTGCAAAGGTATGTGTGACGGCCTGCATCATTCAGTGTACGTCAGCCATAAAATGGACGCCGGGTATAAAGCGGATGTTTGCATACCTACAGGCAGTCTCTTGGTTAAGAATGAGATCCGTTTTTCAGTCTGTCTTTAAGTCAAATTTGTATGCAAGTCGAAACATGTACATATGGTTCTTATCAAATGTCACTTAGTCAAATGTTTGCCTCAGTCTAGTATTTATTTTACTTTTCTTTGCATACAAAACACTTTAGAAACACTTCAAACAAAAAAAAAAATCTTAAACATAATACTGTATACTATAGCTATGCGTCCTTGCTTCCTATGAGCTATGCTTCCTAACTTCCTATCATCAAAACTGGTTTAAGGCATCTTGTTATTAAATGCAGTGTTTATGAGGACTTACACACACACACACACACACACACACACACACACACACACACACACACACACACACACACACACACACACACACACACACACTTAACCCTACTTTACTTATTCCATAACTAATCCCCTCCCTTATGCAACCTCCCCTTAACTGCTGCCAGAGGATCACTCCCTCATTCTTACTCTTCACTCTCACCCTCATACACAGTCTCTTCCTCATTCATACCTGTATTCACTCACATATCGCTCTCTCTCCCGATCTCTCATACACAGTCACTTCCTCATTCATACCTGCAATCACTCACACATCGCTCTCACTCTCTCGATCTGTCACACACACACACACACACACACACACACACACACACACACACACACACACACACACACACAGTGACTTCCTCATTCATACCTGCATTCACTCACACATCGCTCTCACTCTCTCGATCTGTCACACACACAGTCACTTCCTCATTCATACCTGTATTCACTCACACATCGCTCTCACTCTCTTCCTGTCGCACACAGTCACTTCCTCACTCATGCCTGCGTTTACTCACACATTGCACACATGTGCACACACAGACTTGGGCAACTTTAACTATTTTAACTTTTCTCACGTAATTTCCGACATTGTGGCAGCCCGCTCGTATCTATGGGTTGTCCACATCTCGGATGACCTGGGAACTGCCTGTACCTCAGAACTGGATGCCACCGGGAAACAGCAACTATGGAGTGGGTACTCAGCAGTCAGGCAAGCATCAGGGGGAACGCAGGTGGGAAGTATGCAGCAGCATATAGAAGAGGAGGACATCTAAGGTCATGATATGATTTTACACAACTATACCATGTCCTTCTATTCATATGCTGCTGTATCCATAACCTGAGGGAGAGTGCAAAAGCTCATGCTGTTAAGGATTGGGAGGGGGAGCCGATACATTTCCCACAAAGCCATGCAGAATGGCCCTGGTGAATCCTGCTCTGGACCTGGAAATGATATCCGACTTGTAATGTTTGGTGAAAGTGTGGACAGATGACCATGTAGCTGCCTCGAAAATGGAAGCCATATCCAAACCTTTAAAGAAGGCCCCAGAGGAGGACACAGCCCTAGTGGAGTGTGCCTTCATTGGGCAGGGTCCCTTTTACTATGGGCTGTGTAGCAAAAGGAAATAGTTTTTGAGATTCAGGAGGAAATGGTTTGCTTGGAAACAGGGTGTCTCAGGGCTCTTGGGTGATAGGAAACAAAGAGTCTGTTGGATTTATGAATGGGTTTAGTTTTGGCCAAATAGCATCCAAGTTGTCTATGTCCATCCAAGGAGTGAAGGATCCTTTTGCTGGAGGTTTGTGGTGAAGGGAAAAAGGTAGGCAGATTGACTGTCTGATTTAGGGAAAGTTCATTAACTACTTTTGGCATGAAAGATAGGTTAGTACATAGGCAAAAACTGTCCTTGTGGAAAACTGTGAAAGGGGAAGAGACCATAAGGTCTTGCAGCTCAGAGACCCTTCTGGCTGAAGTAATGCCCACCAAAGGAATAGCTTTCCATGTGCAGTCCTTAGCTGGTTCAAAGGGAGGTAAGGTAAGCTTTTCTAACACAAAATTAAGATCCCAAGGAGGGGGAAAGGGCTTTCCTGGAGGTCTAATGTGTAGTACTCCTTTCAAAAAGGGTTTGACTTCTGACCTGGAAGCCAAAAGAGGAGAGAGAGGTAAACATGCTGAGATGGCAGACAGGTGGTGCCGTGATGGAATAATATGACAAGCCAGAGTTCATCAATTCACACAAGCAAGAAAGAACCATCAGAGGTTCTACAGATAGTGGCTGAAGGTCTTGTTTTAGACACCATACAGAGAACTTTTTCCACTTGTTTAGATAGGATTTTCTGATAGTGGGTTTTCTGGCCGCCTGCAGAACGTGAAGCATGTCTTCATTATAAAGGTATCTAAAGGGAATCAATGCCCGATCACCCACAGAGTAAGGTTCACGGTGGATATTTGGGGGTATATGAGTTCCCTTCTCCTGGATGTACCACAGCACCATGGTGTTGTCTGAGTATCATCTTAGCACTCCTGGGCAGATTTGAGCCTTGAAGACTAGAAGAGTGAATATCAAAGCTCTCATCTCCTTGATGTAAGAAACCACACTCTCCAAAGCTAAGAATACAGCATCCATGGGACCAGATGACATCCCGAGCTGTGTACTACATGAACTACAAAATGAATTGGCACTTCACCCAAGTGTCATGTTTAATCATAGCCTCACCTCAGGCTTCGTGCCAACTGAGTGGTGCACAGCTACAGTTATCCCACTCCACAAAGGGGGATCCACCTTGGATCCCAGGAACTATCGTCCCATCAGCCTGCCGAGCCTGATGTGCAAGGGCATGGAACTTATAAACAAAGGCATTGGAAACCTTCAAACACTGGACCCCACCCAGTTTGTGTTCGTGAAGGGCCGATCTTGTCGCCTGAATCTGACTGACTTCTTCGAATCAGTCTCCAAAGCTGTGGCAGAGGGTAAGGAGGTCCACACAGCCTATCTGGACCTCGCCAAGGCATTTGACACCATTCCTCCCTCTGGAATCGTAGATAAACATACTAAGCTGGGCATAAATCCCTACGTCACTTGATGGGTTGCCAACTGGCTTACTGACAGACCCCCAGACTGTAAAAGTAGCCGACTCCAAATCCAGCTCCAGACAGGTGACAAGTGGAGTACCTCAGGGTTCAGTCCTGGGACCGCTCTTGTTTGGCATCTACTTCTCTAAAGTACAGGCCAACACTAAGGGACTCTGGCTAACAAAGTTCGCAGATGACTGCAAACTGGGAGCCATTATTGAATCCCCAAATGATGTGGATATTCTACAAAAGTTCTTACAGAAACAGATGCTTGGTGCCAGAGCTATGGGCTCAAGCTTAATGCCAAAAATGTATAGTTATCCCCTTTGGGAAAAAACATGTACCCATGAATTACCACATAGGTGGCAGTACACTAAACACCGAAAAATGCGATGAGAGACTTAGGGACACAGGTGGACAGTGGTCTCACCTTCGACAACCACATCTCCACAACAATCAGGAAACCCTTCTATGTGGCACACCTCATCACTAAGGGCTTTTCATCCAGGAAAACAGGAGGCCATTGTCCCACTGTACTCATCCCTCATTAGACCCATTATAGAGTATAACGCCCCGTTTGGTATATACCTCACAAGACATCTGCAACAGCTGGAAAGGCCACAGAAATACCTCACTAAAAGAATCACAGGCCTAAAGCAGATGCCCTATGCTGACCATCTAAAAACACTCCAGCTATACTCTGTCGCATATAATCTACTCAGGGGTGATCTCTGCTTAACATACAAGGCCATGTCAAACCCTGAGCTGTTGGACATGCTCCACTTAAAGAAATCCCAATCCCACAGAACCACATGCTCCAGGGATCTAATCCTTGTCATCACAATGAACAAAACATGGTGGAGGGATAGGTTACTGACCCAGAGACTCCCCATACTCTGGAATAGACTGCCCATTCACGTCAAGCATAGCGCCTCCTTGGCCCTCTTCAAAAGGAACCTTGACAACTGGATGGGAGATAGGAACTTCACTTCAGGGATCACATCAGTTGCCCTGCTAGACAGGGGTCCAGGGAAGTAAATACTGTGGGAAGAAATATCCAGGGAATTGTTATGGCTAGACTTGTACAGGCCCTAGGGTCGATAGCTAAGTACCAACCTATGAACCTATGTTGATGTGATCCCTCTGTTGGGGGTGGGTCCATGTGTCCCCTCACTCTCCAGTCTCCTAGAGTTGCCCCCCCAACCAGAGTCTGAAGCATCTGTGTACATATCCTGATTGGGGGGAGGGGGTTGTAGGGGAAGACCTGGACTGTCTGCAATCTGTCACTCTAGTTTCCTGGATAAGCAGGGTAAGAGAGGTACCATAAACTCCAGAATGTGCAGGTGTTGTTTCCATACTGTCCTTAAGTACCACTAAACTTTCATCATGTGTAGCCATGCTAAAGGTACTAAGGGAATGGTGGAGGCCACGAATACCAGGAGCCTCAGAAATTCCCTGGCGGAAAGGGCTTGGAGAGAAAGAATTTCCTGGAAATAGAGGTTAGGGCTATAATCTTGTCTGGAGGAAGACAGGCTATCATTTGCCCTGAGAAAATCCCGCATCCTAAGAACACATGGTCCTGTTAGGGGATCAGGGAAGATTTTTGAAGATTTATGGTAAACCCCAGGCCTCTCAGTAGGGAGATAGCATAGTCCAGGTGCTGTTGAACCATCAGCGAGGACGATGCCTAGAAGAGGATATCATCCAGCTACGGGAAGAGTTAGATCCCCTGCATTCTGGTGAAAGCAATGACTGGGGCTAGGCACTTTGTGAACACACTTGGGGCCGTAGAGAGACCAAATGGTAAAGCACAGAACTGAAAATGTGCACAATCCTCTGAGAAACTGAGTAATTTCCTGAAAAGAGGAAGGATAGGAATGTGCAGATAGGCATTATTTATGTCCAAGGACACCATGTAGGCCTGAGGGAGGATCACGGGAAGGAGAGTTGGGAGAGTCAGCATCCAAAAGGAGGGGACCTTGAGGAAGGTATTTAAATGGGATACATCCAAGATAGGTCTCCAGGGACCTTCTTTCCTGGGGACCAGGAACACTCTGGAATAAAATTCTTTCCCTCTTAGATCTTGGGGTACCTCCTGAATTGTGCCAAGCTAGAGGAGGGCCTGCAGGACTGGAGGAAAGCATGCCATTTGGTCTTGAAAGGGTTGAGGAATGCTTTTGAAGGTTGGTCTGGACTCCCACACCATAAAATAACCCTGTTTTATGACTGAGAGGACCCAAGAGTCCTTTGTGATCTGCTTCAAGTGGAGAAGGGCAGGGAGAGTGAGGTAGCTGGGCTTAAGGCTTGGAAGTCACAGACTTCCAGATTTGGCCTGAAAAGGATGCTTTTGAGCTGGAGTGGAGGAAAAAGACCTGGAAGGAGTCTGCTTCCTGGAATCTTTCTTCCCTTTGGAGGACATGTGTCTAGAAGGCTTTCTCACAGAGGTAGTCCTAGCCAGGTAGTTCCTCTGGAAGAGGGGAACGAGGGACACAAATATATGCCTGAGGCCCTGAAGTTCTTTGCCCTTCTCCTGAAGGGCCATAAAGAGCTATGCAGCCGCAGAACTGAACAGATGCGGTCAGAGTAGGAGCAGTATGTTTTTTTTTTTCTTTTGGGGGCATCTGGCACACAGGTGTCTTAAGATGCGGTGGAGCGAAGGAGGACCAGATGTTGAGTGACACTCTACGACATCTGAGAGAATGTCTTCACGGACAATGATTTGGGAAACCCCATGCAGGCCTTCGAGGATAATAAGCCTAGGTTCCCTACCTGGTGCCCGAGTTGGACGCCTGCTCCACTTTCTCAGAAGTGCTGACAGCCTCCTTAATGGTTTCCTCCCAGGTACCAGTCAGCAGAAGGTCTGTAGATTCCAACTAGGACTCCGGGCCTTCATTGGCCTCAAGAAATATGGTCGGAAGGATAGGGTGCAGTCGTGCCTTCAGGGCGAGGATTCTTGGCCTTTTTTGTGGGTGGTTCTTCCTAAGATCCCGACATCATAAATGCCTCTAGCTAAATGTTTCAGATGCTGATTCTCTAATTACAGTTCTAGCATGGCCAGACAACATCTAAGAGTCTTGGGTACAAAGGCCTTACAGAGCTTGCAAGTGGTATGACTGTGGTCTGGGCCTAGACAGAATAAGCAGAGCTTGTGCGAGTCCTTATGTGGAATTTGCCTTCCACACTGACACTTGCCCTTTCTACCTGACATTAATCCACAACAAAGTAACAAGAAAGAAGCAAAAATCCCTATGGGGTACTTATCTGAACTCAGAGAAGCACAAAGTAAATTTTTCAAGTGAACAACAACTGGAACTGGCAGTCACACAGGTAGCAGAAATGTTCTGAGGTAGGTGCGTGCTAACGTCCACTTTATATCAGATGTCCAATTATGGCTGACATATGCTGAATGATGCGGGCCATTGGAAGTACCTTTGCATTTATCTTTTGTAAAACGGACGGACATATGAGTCAACTGAAGGCAGACTCCCTCATGTTATGGATACAGGAGCATGCATATGAATAGAAGCATATATACTTACTACTACAAATCTACAGTTATTTATCTTTTTTCTTATCTGTATTACTGCAGCCACTTTAGTAATCAAGATTACTATTCCTCTTTTCCGTTGTCCATGATATTCTGCTGCATATCCATCATGAAATCATTTGTCAAATTCGTGTGTTCTTTTAAATCCAATTGTGGCTCTTGTAACATTGATATATGCACCCTATGCTTCTTAATATAATGCAGTATTCTTTCTTTACGTTTGTATCTAAACGTCCTTTTACATTCCATGTTAATATTGAGAAATACACCCTTCTGATAAAAAATATGACTTTCACATAATATACATGACCGTTCTTGATGTTTCCAATTTGCAGATTTTACACACACACACACACACACACACACACACACACACACACACACACACACACACAGCCTGGCAAGTTGATTTCATCACATCATTTTCCCAATCTTGTCAGTTCAATAAAATTACTGAACAAAAAAAGCTAAATAAATTTCCAGACCCCTGTTCCCTTTTAACTCGCAGCAACACCTCCAAATAACAGCTAAAGCACACATTATAGCATTTGCTCCCACCTACACAGATTGCTCGCTGTTATCTTACAGCTAGTGCCTCATGTGGAAAACAACGTTCACACTTTCAGTAAACATCAGCTTCTAGCCTTAATAGAAAGTGCACTGGCTACCCTTTGATTTCACTGAATTGCTTGTCATTGTCCCTTTAAAGGTTAATTACACTGTACCACAAAGATTTCACTCAGAACATACTATTAACTCATCTTTTGATTGCATGCACCTGCAGACTCTTCATATCCAATTAGAAGCATGTGCTAATGACAAATAAGCAGTAGCAACCTTGCAACTATAAGGAAAGCACTGCCATTTTTATGCATTTTATCATTCCCTCTGTTTTTTCAAACCTATTTCTTTAATAAAAGTGTCTATGGCTTAAACTAAAGATGTTAGTCTACACATCCATACATATATAAAAAAAGGAAATGAATAATATGATCAATTCATTTCTATATCCCACTAGCAGCCCAATATCACATTATATTAACAGAGACTTGCTTCTTTACAGCTTTATCTTGTTACAGTGTAAAGTTTGAATGCATTACAACTACAAAAAGGTATTTTTTTACCTTAATATGACTAGCATATATACAACTGTCACTGATAAAACTCCTCTGTCTCAAATTTATAACACCTCTTATCCCATACTATGTGGACCAGCTTTACAATATGACATTGCAATTTACATATTGAGCATTTTATACAAATATTAACAAAAATGTTTACTTATAATTACTTCTTCAACTCTTCAGTGTTCTTCTAAACATTAATTATACAAAGTGGGATTCATTCTTTACAAACCTCCCAACAATTTAACATGCTCAAACTTCCACTTTTTTCAGCCACTTCTTCTTGCAGAACTACAGTTCACATGTCTAAACTGCACCTCTTGGGGTTGATGCTTATAGCTTTTCCACTAATGCAACAGTCTCTGATTTACTTCCAAGGTACTGCTGATTCTTCTGGTCAGCTCCAGGGCTTTTGTCTATCACTCAAGCAATTTACCTTGGGAACAATGGAAAAGGTTTCACAGGCAAAGACTCTGTACCAGCTTTGTTACTGTCAGAAGATTTAGAAGCAGAATCCTCTTCAGTTTGCTACCACTTTATTAGCTAAGCTGTTTTATTTCCTCTGCACCCAGGCATATCTTTGAAACTTCAGAGGGAAAAAAAAGTATTTTGAAGACAGCTGGATATGCTAACTTAAATCTCACACAGCAACCTCTCAATATCCCCTGCCTGTCAGGATAAAATTTCCTCTCGTCTCCCTGGTACACATTAGCCATTTTCCACAAATACTGTGCAGTCTCCTCTTTTTTTTTTCCCTTCTCCCACAGTCTTCTCAGGAAAGTACAGTTGTGTACACTTACCATAAATGTAGATGTTTGAATGTATTCACTGTTGCAGTCATCACATTTGGGTTATCCCTACCAGGGTAGCCCTCGGCTGGACCGAATACCAGAGGCTTAGTATTTCTGCACCGGCTGCTGTCGCTTCAGGACTGACGTCAGGTCGTCAGCAGTATAAAGTAAAGCAGTTGACGCCATTACATCAGTTTTTCTTGCCATAACCTGTCAGGAGCCCCTAAGAGCTAGGTTCTGGTGGAAGAACCCCACCAGTAGACAGTAAATACCAATATGTCCCTTAGAAAGGAAAGAGAAGAAAGGGGGATGGAGGGAGGGAAACCAGCACTGCAACAGTGAATACACTCGAACATCTACATTTATGGTAAGAGTACACAACTGTACTATGTTAATGTTCTTCGTGTTTCACTGTTGCAGTCATCACATTTGGGTTGATTCCCAAAGCTGAGGAAAAGGGTGGAGGCAGTCAAGGAAACTAGGGGCTGGTTAGGATGCCCTGCAAGACTGCAGAGGCAAACCCTGCCCTGGATTTGGAGAAGAGAGGCAGGTGGTAATGTTTGGTAAAAGTGTGAACAGATGTCCAGGTGGCAGCATCCAGGATGCCCCTGGTGGGGACTCCTCTGAGGAAAGCTGCAGAGGTGGAGGCTGCTCTGGTGGAGTGAGTCCTGACCCCCTTGGGGGGAGACTTCCCATGTTGTTTATAGCAGAAATGGATGCAGTGTGCTATCCATTTGGAAATGGCGTGTTTGGAGATGGCTTTGCCTTCTCCCCCTGTAGCAAAGCTAACCAGCAACTGATAGGAAGGATTTAGTCCTATCTAGATAGAATCTGAGCTGTCTGTGCACCTCTAAAGAGTGCAGAATCCTTTCCCCCTTGTTCTGCGGATTAGGAAAAAAGGTGGGCAGATTAATGGATTGGTTGACAGCCACACTGGACACCACCTTAGGCATGAAGGATGGATTAGTTCTGAGGGATACCCTGTCAGCATAGATGATGATGAAGGGTTCCACAGCCATGAGCGCTTGCAGCTCGGAGACTCTTCTGCTGAAGTGATGGCCAGAAGGAATGCTGTCTTCTAGGAGAGAAATTTTAGCTTTGCAGAAGAAGCTGGTTCGAAGGGGGGCAAAGTGAGCTTTTCCAAAACATAGTTAAGGTCCCAAGCTGGGGTGGATGCCCTTCTGGGTGGCCTCAAGTTGCTAAGCCCCTCTTTGGAACTGTTTGATCAAAGGGTATGAGAAAAGGGGCTGCTCAGTGGGAAAACGAGCAGAAACTGCTCAAGCATGAATTTTTATAGAGGAGAAAGAGAGGCCACTGTGTAGTAGATCAGCTAAGTAATCCAGGATGGGAGGGAGGGCTGTGCCATACTGGCTCCTTTAGCCTGGATTCAGGTGCAGAACCTATTCCATTTGTCAGCATAAGACATTTTAGTGCTAGGGCTTCTGGCCTCACGGATAACATCTAGAACCTGTTTACTGAGGTTGGTAGATTGATCCAGGGTTAGGGAATAAGCCAAGCTACCAAATTGAGTGTCTGCAGTTGGGGATGCATGAATTCCCCTTCCCTCTGGGTCAGGAGGTTTGGAATCTGAGGAAGATGCCATGGTGGCAGTGGTGACAGGCTGCGCAGCAAGGGGTACCAGTGCTGGCAAGGCCAGTCTGGAGCTATAAGAATTGTCCTTGGTTTTTCCTCCTTTATTCTGAACAGTACCCTGGGGATGAGAGGTAGTGGAGGAAAGGCAGAGACCGATAGATTGACCCAGGGGAAGGACAGGGCATCCACTTTCCAAGCCATGCAGTGATGCTCCCTGGTACAGAAGTTGCTGAGCTGATGGTTGGTGTGGGAGGCAAAGAGGTTGACCTTCGGGGTGCCACATTTCTGAATTATTAGGGTGAAGGTTCTTCTGTTGAGATGCCACTTGTGTGAGTCTAGAAGATTTCTGCTTAATTGGTCTGCCAGAGAGTTGAGAGAGCCTGGTAGGAATTATGCTAACAGGTGCAGTTACATGGCAGAGGCTGTGTGTCAAAGGGTCATGGCCAGCCTGCATAGAAGGTAGGAGTGAGTCCCTCCCTGCTTGCTGATGTAACATATCACAGTGGTGTTATCTGTTTTGATCAGGAGAGCCCATGGGGAGAGAATGGGTTTGAAAGCTATCAAGGCGTGCTGGACAGCCATCATCTCTTTTTGGCTGATGTGCAGAGGGATTTGCTGCGGGCTCCATTGGCCTGGTATGCATGTGCCGTCCAGGTGTGCACCCCAAGCATAGTCTGATGTGTCTGTGGTGAGGGTTTGGGTGGCAGGGGTTGGTGAGAAAGGCAGTCCCTTGTTGTGGGAGCATGCTGCTGCCCACCAAAGAAAAACTTTTCTGAGGCAAAGGAATTATAGGTATAAGAGTTTCCAGGTCTTGAGAGTGTTGATACCAAAGGCTTTTTAGGTACCACTGCAGTTTCCTCATATGCAGTCTGGCATATGGAATGAGCAGTATGCAAGATGCCATGAACCCCAGAGCTTGCAGGATCTTCCTTGCAGATAACTGGGGCCTGGTGGCTAGTTGAGAGAAGTAGGCTGTCAGGAAAATTTGTTTTTCTGGTGTACGGAATGCCACCTGGGATGCTGCATTGAGGCTTGCTCCCAGGAAGATAATCCTTTGGGTGGGCACCGGTTTGGATTTCTTTTCATTGATTGTGTACCCTAGGGAGGTTAGTAGGGTCTTTACAAAGGCCAGGTGCTTGAGCAGCTTTTTCCTGGCTGCCTGCTTGAATAAGGCAGTCTAAATATGGGTAAATCTGGATATTCCTTTGTCTGCAAAAGGCAATGGTCAGAGCCAAACATTTTGTGAAAACTCTGGGAGCAGTAGATAAGCCAAAGGGAAGTGCAGAGAACTGAAAGTGTTGAGATCTTGCCCTGAAACTGAGATATTTCCTGCATGATTCCCTTGATAGGAATGTGGAGGTAGGCCTCTTTTAGCTCCAGGGTGGCTAGCCAAGCATCCTTGGAGAGCATGGGTAGCAGCTACTGGAGGGAGAGTATTTTAAATTTTGGGATCACCAGAAAGGTGTTTAGAATGGCTAGATCAAGGATGGGGTGCCAGGTTGTCCTCTTTTCTGGGCACCAGAAAAATCTGGAGTAGAAACCTTGGCCGATCTGTTCTGCAGGAACGTGCTCTACTGGCTCATAGAAAGCAGGGAAAGGATTTGCTTTTGAGCCTCTGCCCACTGGTTTGGAGGTAGATCTGGGAACCCTTTTGGGGTTGGAAGGGTGTGGAAGGAAAATTTGTATACCTGAAACACTATATTCAGAACCCAATGGTCGTTGGTAATGGTGGCCCAGGTGCTTGCGTGAAAGGAGTTTTCTTTCTATGGGTAAGTGAAGGTGGACAGAGGGAGGGGGTGGAGGTGAGTCATTGTGAGTTCTTACCATAAGGGGGTGGCTTAGAACTCCCTGGTTTTGAAGTGGAGGTAGTCCACTGCTTAGATCTCTGCATTTCCTGTGTCTGCTGTCTGGGGGGATCTGGCTCACCAGGGCCTATGCTGGTGTGGCTTGGAGGGAGCAGGAAAGTTTGGTGGGACAATGCCTGCTGAACCTGGGTGGCTGGACCTGTAAGAAATCCGTAACTGTTTGCATAGATTTTGCTTTTTCTTCTAACTTTTTTAAGACCTTTTCTGCCTTGGTGCCAAATAAGTTGTCTTTGTGCAGAGGGGCATCCAATGCTTTAGATTTGACAAGGTCTGGCAGAGGCTGTTCTTTAAGCCATGCATGCCTTCTAATGACAAATCCAGTGACTGCTGCCCTGCAAAAATCCTCTAGGGCATCAAAACCACAGTGCAAGGTGTTTAGTTATTTGAGTTACAGAATGCATTAACTCTTGTAATTCTTTAGATTCTGCCCAGCAGAAAAAGAAGACATTTTTGTTTGAGGAGTTCCAGGGTATGTTGCTGAAATTTTAGCATATGGAACTGACAATTTAGTGCCCTGATAGCAAGAGTAGATGTGGTGTGTACTTTTTTACCCCATCTGTCTAGTGCTCGGGAATCCCTACCCGAGAGGTTGGGATTCTTAGCAGAGGTTGCTTTAATCCCTTTAGGCCCTTGAGAAATTACCTCAGGGTCAGCAATAGGATTTTTTAAAAGAAATTTGTGTGAGTCAAGGACTCTATAGTACCTGTCTGTTTTTATTGGTCGCAGGAGGGAGGGTGTCAGGAGTCACGCTTGATTCCAGGAAAACATCCTCCACAACATCCAGGACTGGGAGGAAAGCCAAGGTTCTGTGCTGTGGAAGATCTAAGAATTCCCAAAGTCTCTTTTTAGACCAAGGGTAGTCTTGACTTTCCCATTGGAAATGCTCCCTTAAGCTATGCAGAGTGTCCCCAAAGGAAAAATCCTCTGGGGGAGAGGCTGAAGTGATGGAATCCTCTGCATCAGAATCCTCATAAGTAGAGAGGGGTTGCATGTCTTCATATTCAGTCATCAGACTCTTGTTCAGACAGAATTACAGGGGACAGATCTCTTTTCCTTTTGGCGGGGGTAGCTTGGCTTCCCCTGATCAGCATGATAAGGTCTTCCGCCATTTTAAGCACCTGAGAGTGAGGCAAGGAATCAGGTGCCTGAGAGTAGGTCGTCAGTTTCTTGGGTGTGGTTCGTACCCTGGGCCTAAGAAACTCTGTCGTTTTCAAAAGAATAGTAGTCACGAAAGAAGACGTCGGTTTGTGTTGAGAATCGGTAGTGCGAAGGACTTCTTCGGAAGCCAGTGTCTGCTCAGCGGCTCCAGACCCATCCAAGGTAGAGATGACCGCAGGATCCTTAGTTGAAGAAGAGTTTTGTGGCATACCGGACTCTGAAAGGGTCTCGGTAGCGGCCTGCGAATCCACAGAAGCGGGCATCAGAGGCTGCAAAAGTGCCTCACTGAGGACCTGAGAACTGACGACTAGCTTAACAGAAGCGTCTTAGGTAGGTTTGGACCTGTGTGGTCTGTCTCTGTCTTTATCTTTACGTTTTATTCAGAAGATCTGTTGTCAGAGGGCTTACCGAAGCCATATCGGAATCCGAGGACTGTAAGCGAAAATATCTGGCTACACTTAAACTTCAATTCGGTAGACGAAACTCAGGTAGCGGCCGACCAGCACTCGTGAGAACTGCTTCTGGTTCGGGCTCCACGGCAAGAAAGACTGATGTAATGGCGTCGGCTGCCTTACTTTATACTACTGACAACCTGACATCAGTCCTGAAGCAACAGCAGCTGACGCAGAAATACTAAGCCTCTGGTATTCGGGCTGGCTGAGGGCTACCCTGGCAGGGATAACTCAAATGTGATGACTGAACAGTGGAACATCAGCGTTTTGCTGATATGTTTGCATCTTTACTAACATAGGTCTTGGTTGTTTTCTTGTGGCCAGATTTGGAGCATGTACACAATGTACCCTCTTAATTGACAAATTCTGCCGTGAACTCCAGTTCAGTTGTTTATTTGTACCTTTAAAAATAAAAGCAGTCATCTCCTTCCAGTTTCTCACATAGGAAAAAAAAAATCTCAGGTTTTACCTGCAAGCTCTACTTTTTTGTGAAATGGCTGTTATTGAGAAGACTTGTGTCCAATCTTTCATTTATTCCAACCTCTGACTTCTGCAGTTTTATCACCCAAGCTGATCCGCTAAGATTTATCTTATTTTTTATAGCTTTTTGTCATTTTACATTATATATTTTAAGTAACTCAGTTATTTGTAACACCTCTGAGTGCATTTGATTTATTTTTCCTCAAAACCACTGGAAGCCTTTTCCTGTACCAAAGCTGAAACTTGAACTGATTTTGCTCAATAGCTGCAAAGATCTTCCCAGCCAAAGCATCTTCTCATTTTCTGATTTTTTTTGTTTACTTTCTCCAAATGAACAAAAAACAGAGAAAAAACACGCTGGAACCAAGACACTTTAAAGTTAGCGCTTTCGTTTACTTGAATATTGTAAACTTCTTCAGACAATGAAAGAATCAAACTACAAACATTAAATACAATTAAAACAATTATGTCATCAATTAAAAAATACAACCCACCTCACTTTAAAGAAACAGTCATCAAAGCTAATAAAAATAATATACATTTACATTAGCACAGAAAAACCAATCAAGAAAGTAAAAATAAGATATATTATTCATCATGAATTAAATATGCCTGATGAGAAAAGATGAAAATTCTCATCTTAATAAGGCTTTGAGCTTTAAAATGCTTTTAACTGAAACTACATCGTTGCGTCCTGGTGGGACCGTAGCATTCAGTTTTAATTGCCACAAAACCTCTTTTTCTTCTAATTTTAGACAAATAGGACCATCCCTACCATTATCTGATATCTTGTCAATTATTAAAAAACAAAAATCATGACCAGGAAAACTAAGCACATGTTTAGCTAGTGCATTATTAACGTTCTTCCTTTTAATAGCATAACAGTGCTCATTTTTTTAGGGGTCTATCCGTTTTGCCCACATAAAAAGCTGAGCACTGGGAACATAGCCCTAAATAAACCACCCCTCTAGTGTTACAATTGTATCTGTCCTTAATGTGTATTTTCATCTTACCCACCATTACTGAACTAGTCACTTTGATGTACTTACACCAAAGACAATTCTCACATTTATACATGCCACAATGTGACCTGTAACAGTAAGGTTTACTATTTTCTAATATACCCTTCAAATTAATTCCTCTCCCTAACCCTTCATATACTGCTGGTGCATACACAAATGAATGCTCTCTTTCTATGGCCTCTGACCCAGCTAAGTTTAGCAAAATGAATGCCCCTGTGCATGATTCTCTTATCTGCATAAGCTGCTTGAATGAAAATATCGTACTCCTGCTCAAATGTTCTCCAGTTCTCTGCAATATTCTGATCAAATACAAGTGGTAGGGGTTTTCGAAATCCGTATGCCATATTAACACATGCCAGTGAAGGGGTTTGCAAATAGCATAAATATATACGCATGCACATGTGTCAGAATTAATGCCAATAACTGTTCAATGCCTTTGTACTCTGAACTTGTACTTTTCGGAATTATGCGAAAAAACAAACTCGTAGTACTTTCAAATAACTGGACTTTGCGAAATAAACTTCCCGGGTTTTCGATACTTCTACTGAACTACTTGGGCTTTTCGATACTTTTGGAATTTTGTCGGTAAAGGAAAAAATGCTAAATTCATTTATCATCATCTACTGTACTTGGAATTTTATCGATGAAGGCAGGAAACCTATAGTCATTCACCTTACTTATTAAAGTCGTCGCTTTAAGAAACATTTGAGAACTTTACAATGCAACTAACTAATTTGTGAGCACTGTAATGCTCTTGTAATGTCGTCTTTGTAAGAAAACACCTCATCAGTGTAAGAAATATGCAAAATGACTGCACAATGTGAATAACTTGCATACAGCACACTGAAATGTCCCCCAAATGGCGGTACCTCACTAGACAACTCTTTACAGTACAAAAAGTACTCTGTAATGGTGGTTCTTTGTGAACAGACACAACCAGCACAGTAAACTTTTTGAAATAACTGTACTTTATGACTGGATTACAAGAAGTAGTCGCACTTTGCACACAACAAACTCTTTGAAATACATGCAAGGTTGTAAGCACACACTGTAAGCACTTTTACACACTCTGGGAAACTTCGAATAACTTTAGTTATGCCCTTGATACAATACAAAGTCGTAGCTATGCCCAAACACAGCACTTTGAAAAAGAACACATGCAATCGTCTTGCTTTCACTTAATGTGCCCTTTTTTTCTAATTGTAATCGTTTTGCTCATTTAAGCCCTTTTTAATGCCCAATATACTTTTCTTGTGCTCATTTACCCTAAATATGCAAACTTTCCCTCAGACACACTTGTTTTATACTTTACACATGTTCATTTTGCTTTACAGTTAACTGTTTCATCGAATACTTTTATCTTAAACATTTTCTTTAGTTAGCAAACTTTTTGTGCTTTCTGCTTGCTGATAATGCGATCTGTGCCCTTGTAATGCCCCTTTATTGTCTTTCACACCAAGTATTTCTCATTACCTTTATTTCTTTCTGGCTATGTTTGTGCACTTTTCTCTTGGTTTTACCTTCGCTGTCATCTTTACATCCCATGGCTTGAAATATTCTTCTCTTTTCCATCCCGGTTCTGACACCATGTTGCTTTCATGTTGAGACACAAATAAACAAATCTTCTTGGATTCTGTTTACACAGCTTTATTACATACAAACACATTACTACTGTTGACTACCGACTCTAACTTAAGTAACTTATATACAATTAATGACAAAACCGAAAAAACAAAACTGGAGAGCGGAGAGCAGTATATCCTTCACAAAGTTCAAAAAGTTTATTAAAAAGCACGCTACACACCAATCGCCGGCATCCATAAGGAACCTGCAAGCGACAGTTTTGATCCAGCCAACACGCCTTCGGCACTGAAGGCTTTATGATTGGTGTGTAGCGTGCTTTGTAATAAACCTTTTGAACTTTGTGAAGGATATACTGCTCTCCGCTCTCCAGTTTTGTTTTTTAAGTTTTGGAGTTAATTGTTGGCCACCGCCTTGTTTGGTTATATACAATTAATGACTATGATCATGCATGCTTACTCAACTGCTTCTACAAAATGGCACTAAGGTTGTACAAGTTTGCAGGTTATATATGCGCATGTACAGCCTCGCATGCTTCTTAAAGATACGAGCACACACACTTTACACTCTGATCTACTCTTCCCATAACTATATTTAAATATTTTTCATTTGTAGTAAATTTTGTTTGGGTCTCTCCTTCAGTGTATTAGGGGTCCCTAATGTAAGTTACGTTTTTTAAGCAGTGCCTCTCTCTATTAAGAGGACATGAGCAAATCCTGAGGTAAATTTTCCTACTTCCAATCCACTGACCCAAATTACATTTAAAGAGGGTTATGGAAAGGCTTGTTTATCATATAAGGGAAGTCTGTTCTATAGTAGCAGTATCATCTGGGATATGTACTGTTCCCTCAAAACCATTCTGATTATGTTGCAGAAAGGTTGATGTCTCTGGACTGGGTATTTCTAATACCATCTGACTTTCAATCTGGTCTGTATTTTCCCCTTGCTATTATCCCCCAATTAATGCTAGCTGACAGCTATACAATACTTCCAAGAATGCATAATTATATATCACAATATCTACTGACTTTGGGCATAACCCTTTATTTCCCCTGGTCATTACTTTTCCTCCCATACTATTCTGCACTGCATAACTACTGCAAGTACAAATGCATAACAAATAGAAAACAGTCTTCCAAGGCAACAGCAAATGCTTCTGATTAGATGCCCTTTATAATACAAAGACTCTTCCTCTCTGCTTTCTGAGGTAATGCATTCCCAAACATACAGAGCCCTCCAATTTGAAAGTGAAGCATCCATCATCAAGATCTATGATAGGTTCAGATACATAAATGGAAAGCTTACAGTGTGCTGGTAGGGTCTGTTCACCATGTCCTTAATGATAAAATAGCAAATCCATGAGTGAATGATGGCACTGAAGTCAATGACATATCACTGACTATTGCAACATCCACATTCTTACACATACAGATAAGAGTATAAAGATTATGGCTGTCATCAGGCCCAGAAAGTGCATAAGAGTTTGAGTGTGGAGCCTACTGTGAGTCTTCTCTTCAGAAGCCAAAACCTTTAGCTCTCCATAACAGCAGGGATGAGCAATAATGTACTGTGTTAACCACTGCCCTAATGAAAAACTTGCTCACAGATGGAATGAGAGAGCGAGAGAGAATTTCTTACTTACGTTAAAGCCCAAGGAATGCACTCCAAGGGGAATACCTCCAGGGAATTCCAATACAGGGATAGTGCAACTCAGTCAAATATGTAAAGTAGTGATAAGCGACCCTTTTGTAAGGATTCGGCCACTGCAACCAACAATTTGCTGTAGATTATAGGCAAACAGTTGGATCACAGGCACAGCGGCATAATGTCTTGACCAAGACCCACGTAACCTGGTTTCAAATAGTGGGTTGGGCACTTGAAGGTGTGGCAGGGGATAAAGGCCATGCCTATCCTGGGAGAGGGAGAGTCCCATCTGGCCCTGCACCTCTGCTCCCAGGACATGATTTCTGCTGGATACTGGGATGGAGCTCAACAAGCACAGGGCCAGTGCTGAGGTAGGCATAGTCATGGTTACACAAGCAGTTGATGGTAGTCAATGGTAGCGTGCATGAGCAAGCAGTTAGGTGAACACTGGTAACCCCTAGAAAGGTGTAGATGCCCACATCATCACCTAAGGAGAGAGGTTACGGACATTCATATAAAATGCTCTTCGAGGCAGGATGCTGGCTAGAGCACAAACTCCCCAAGGATTACCTGAATAACAAACCCTCTTGAGAAAAGATTCTACATCCTGAGTTTGACAGTTATAGGCTTGATGGTTGGCACGCAGCTGGGAAAAGATCACTCTTGGACAGACAGGAAAGCCCGAATGACAACAAATTGCACTTGAAGTGATGATCACCCAACTCAAACCAGAATCACCCTTGTGTAGACCCTAAAATACTAATGTGCCAAAAATATCCTTAAAGTCCAGCATTACTGTCATGTGCCATGAGGGAAGCAAAGGCCTTATTCCCTGAAAGGTGCAGTTCAATGTACCAGATGACTGACTGAAGTTACTCAGGTCCAAAATGAGATGCAAACTGTCTTTCTACAGGATCAGAAATGCTGGAAGTAAAATCACATCTTATTTCAAACACTGGACCAGCCTCTATGCCCTCTTTCAGCAGTAGAATCTGTGCCTGTTTCAACAGCTCAGGTGAAACAGACTGATCTACAAGCAAAGCCCCCTTCTGCAGGTGTCCACGAGGTGAATACATTTTTTGTTTTCTGTGATGGTTCTTAAACCAAGGGTAAGCCTAGAATTCGGACTTTCATGGGCAGTTCCTGGTCAGTTAGGACTGTGGGTAGAGCTGGTGAGACCACGGCATTCTACTACTTTGCTATAGTTGAGAGATTTGGAGAAGCGAGGCAAGAGAATTTCGTCTTCTGTCAAATTGTGTCTAAGTGCCTTTAACTATTCACTTCATCCATCTCTGCTGAACAAGCTAGCACCATGGCTTATTGGGTAAAAGCCCTAACTACAGCCCAGGTGACATGGGTTCGATTAGTGGCTTGGGTGTCTGAGGTGCTGGCAAGGAAGGATGGGTGTACCTTTCCTTGAGGGGTGGGGGAGTGAATGCATCTGGGCTTTTGCTGCATTCAATCCTTACAGGAGGCTGGGGATGTGCAAGGAAGCATTTGTCCTAAGGAGAGTGATAGGAAATTTTGGTTCGGTCACCAGGAACTTATTTCTAATTCATGGCCACACTTGTGCAGTACAATAGTGCGCAAGGCATACCTCTCAACTTCTTAGCACAATAAATCTGGACAAAGCGAAAAATAATGGGTTCAAAGGCCCAAAAATAGAGACAAATTTTAAATATTGCTCTAATAAACTTGGAAAGCTGCTAGAATAAAAAGTACTGTGTTAGCATACGTTTTTCTAAATGATGTGAATTATGAAATTCAAATGTCTGTCATTACTGACTACAATTCTCAATGATTTGCCAGAAAACCACAAATTTTGTGGAGAATAGATTAAAAATATGAGGCAAAAATATGGTAATTCTGCAAAAATCTGGACAGTTGAGACGTATGGTGTAAGGGGGATAGAGCATAAGAAAAATACTCTTGGTAGCACAGCAACACTGCATCAGAGCCCTTGATTCTCTCACTGGCCCCACATGTAAGGGGCAGGCAGAGTGTCAGAGAGGCTAAGGTGGCTCTGTTACACCTAATGAACCTTTATCTATTTAGCTAAATTAATAAAGGAAGTCAGCTTACATTTAACACATCTTCTCAATCATCCAAAAATAGCTATCCTTTTCGGGGCTTCTAATGAATGTTAAGATAAAAGCTACTTCCTTTTCCTATAATCTGCTAAGGATGTTATATCACTTCAGATTGCAGTGTTCAAACAGAAGCTTTTGGAAGCAGTTAAATTCTGATCAGCACAAAAAAAAAAAGAAAAATCAGAACTTCTACTCAGGTCAGAGCTACCCTCGATGGATGCATGCACAATTACAGCCCACTCGTACTTACTAAATGAATTTGTATAAGCCAACTCGATGTTTAACAAGCTTCACATTCAAAACAACCAAGCTGTGACAGGCTCTTCTATTCAGGCACACTACGCAGATGCATATAAGCATCTTTTGATGGTTTGTTTTTCTTTTTCTTCCCCTTCCCTGGGTCTCTGCCCAATGGCTCCTACCTTCACCTAACTTTTCCATTTGTTTCAGCAGAGCTGAACTCTGGTATTCCCTGGCTAGGTAACAATCCCATTGCCCATTCTGTCATGTCTGGAAATCCCTAAAAGCAACCCCCCCCCCCACACACACACACACACACTTTTGTGCACCTCCCCCGGTGGCTCCTCTGAACCTGAACCTACAGTCACTGCCTCCTCCTCCTAAGGAAAAGCATGCCTCTACACACCTAAGCCCCCTTAGCTCTACAGCGTCAATGAAATAATATCAGCACAGGCTCAACTGACTCAAACTCTACTAGGTGAACTACTGCACCCACTGTAAATCACCTGTGTGGAGAAGCAGCAAGCCAAAGTTGCCCCTTCCAAAAGATAATAAGGTCAGCAACAGCTGCTCACACCCATCCTTCCTGGCCAGCTCCTACAAGGACTCAAGCCACTAATCAAACTCAAGTCACCTTTAACACAATCATGGCTTTCTCCCTCTCTGCTACAGAGCTGGATGACACATATCAGCATCTTGTGCAGTATGTCTTGTACACCAGTACCTAAATTAGGGTTGGTGGACTCCAGAGTGCAACCACCATCCTATGCTTTTGAGTGGTACACTATTTGAGCCTAGTATGCCACAGTGCACCAAGCCTCATGTGTTTAGGATATGTGTGAAAGTACAGTGTAGAAAAAGCTACACCGTACAGCAGTGACAGGCAGCTCAGTAAGGTATTTTATACCATATTATGGAGCTATACATAGCCCTGTAGTAATGTATGCTACACCTTAATGAGCTACTTCTCACTATGGCATTGTGGGTGTTCATCTTATCCGGGAGAGACTCATAAAAAAACTTTCAATTAAGATGACATGCTGCAGCCATTACCATATTACGGCAGTGAAGATAATAAGAGCTATGCAAGCTCACTCTGGCAGGAGCTCATTGGCCAAGACTGGAAGGGGGTAGGTGGAACAAACTTAGGTGTGATAACTGATATGCCTCCATCAGAGGGATGCCACTCTCAGAAGATTTTTTTTCCCCTACTGTGCAGTACAGCTTTCCTTTTCATTTTTTTAAAAATTGGAATAATACGCTGCCCAATTATGTCAGATCGACAGCACATCAGCAGGTAAATGGGACAATGTCCAGTGTCTTACCCCACTAGAATTCAACTTTTTCAATTCAGGCCAGGCTTCATTAATGCCATTCTAAGGTGCATCTAGTCTTCTCTGTGGTACACAATGGTTATGAATACACTCAAAGTTACAATAATGTAGCAAAATTTACTGAAATGTTTCATACAAGGATTAGCACTGCCCGGATCTCAGAAAAATGAACTGAATGGAATTTGCATATCTTCAAGCAACAACAAAAATGAAGCATCATACTTTTTGTAACTCAAACCAATGTTAGGTCCTAAAATGGTTATGTCCTCAACACTCTACTCAAACTCTTACGTATGACTCTCAGAAACTTGCAAAGTAACAAACCAAACAAAAAAAATTACCATGGAGCCTTTTTAACCCAGTTTCAGCCACTAAGCTCTGGAATAATCTTGACCAAGAACCTCCCCTTCTAAAACAAATACACATATTAAAAACACTGGCAAAAATCTTCCCTCTGATTTCTCCAAATGTCAAAGCAAACGTACCACATGTATTACTTGGTCATCATTTTTCCCCAAAACCCCAGTACTACAACATTTCTAAGTGGCAATATCCTCACCCTTGACTTTAAATGTCTACTATGCCTTAAGCCATTTTCCATCCATTAGAAACTAGCATCCTATAATGCTTACTTCTACTCTATACCCCTCTCTCTCTTCCTCCTCCTCCCCTCATCTTGCAGTCTCTATGCCTTCCTCACCCTAACAGCTTACCTGCTTAATAGCACCTCTATTTTTCTAGTTCACACTTCTGCTTATTAACAAAGCTCCCTCCCCCAACAATTACATCTCTTCCTTTTCTCCAAGCATGTCTGTTCCTTCATGGGTGTCCTTCCAGTCTATATCTTTGCTACTCTTGTGCATATTAATTATTTTACATTGGACTACATACTATATTACGCATGTACAATATTTCATACTAACTAATCACTATACTAAATCTCACCTCAGGTAAAATTCTTAAATCCCTCCTATAATAATGTACATAACTTCAAATGGGCAAAAAATTGTATGGCTTTTCTGCTTTAACAACTTTTTTAAACATAACTTGATTAATTATTGACCGTCTATGTTTATGCTATTATATATTTTGGAGTGGGGCAGTATAAGCTGTTCCTTATCAGCCTAATAGCATTTCTCTATGATAATCATCCAGGGGAGGTAGATGGGGTAGACTCATTGTTATCCATTTCTGAAACAGCTGCCTTAGAATCTTCACAGGACCCAGAGTGGTAGGAAATACAATGATCCTGTTCCCCTACATGCAAGTGTGAGCCTGTGTGTGGAACAGTGAAGGACAGCTATATGTCAGGCATAGTCAATACTGAACTGTAAGCAAGACAAGGTCAGCATGGGATCGGACAGGCCCATGCATATTATATATATAGCATGGACTTCCCATATCCCAAACTTATTTTCTAAACAAGCATCTTTATGACTAGGCCCCAAGACATAAGCTCTGGCATGGGAAATCCAAAAGCATCCTCTATTAATGGGACATAACTGGGGACCAACTAAGAGGACAGCCCCAGTCTTGCATACCCACAATGTGTGGCTAGGTGACTCGAGGAACAAATCTCCATGATTACTATGGTTCCCCAAAACTCCATAGATCTATCCAAATAAATGATGACATAAAAATCTCTGGATGCACCCTTCGGGTGGAAGGGGGGGGGGGGCACTCCTGACCCAAAGGTTCTCCACAGATGCTGAAGGCTGAGGAATGGTTAAGGCTTCAGCTCCCGTTAGTTATGAGCACACTTTAGCATTAATGGGTCTGAGGCACTGGCTGAACAAATAATGTACATTTGGCTGGGAGGTTCAGGCCTGGATCTGGCTTTGAATTGCTTGGTTTTGTGGCTATGCTCTGGCCTATGGCTGATGGGCAGGATTAGAGAGGCCCCTCCTGCTGCCATCCATGACAAGCCTTCTCAGCTCTCACATGTAGTCATCTATGCAAAGTAAGTTTTTAAACAGCTTTTCTCACCTCCGATATCAAACAACTGGGCTGACATGCTAATACTTCAGGCAGTTCTTTATGTCACCCTCCTCTTTGAGGCAATACAGGCAATGTAAATGTGTGTCACACGGACATTAGCATTGCTATGCTTAGGCATAAGGAGTACTCCACTTGCCTTAACAATGGGCCGATATGGCACATGGCAAAAACAAACTGGCTGGATCTGTGCAGAAGCATACTTAAGAAGCTGGTGCCTTAGATCACAAAATACATCAGCTGGGCATATGGACACCTCAAAATAAAGGGTCCTGCAGAAAAGAAAATGAATCCTAACTGCAGGAATGTACTGCCTGTCAGACATTTAGCAGAGTAAGTGCACGCTGCTTTTGTTTGGTTTCAGCCTTAAGAGAAACTGTAATGAGTTAACTTAACAGGTCTAAAGATGAGGTTTTGTGCAATATATTGTATGACTGAATATTTAGTTCCCAAAAACGGTTGATATTTGTTCCTCTTCCTCTGGTAGTCAACTTTCAAATTTCTTAGCTTCCTTAATTTCATTTAGCTGATAAACTAAGGGAGAAGCAAAAGTAGAAGAGAGGGGTCACCATAACACAAACTGAAGAATAGCTTAAGCAAACAAGAAAAGAAAAAAATAATGCAGCCACATGAGGGACTGCAAAATAAGTAAATAAATCAAAATAAAATAAAAAAAATAAAGAGAGAAAGAAAAGGAAAAAGTCAAGAGGCATCAGAAATGGACAGAGTCCACTTCTAAATAGTTGATTTTTCTCATTTTACTCATTTTTTAACAAAGTACGCCCCTTTTCAGAGTCAACCATGAAGCGTGGTAGAAGGAATCAAATGCTATATCCTTGACTACAGGAAGCATCTAGTTCACAGCTCAATGTCTTAATCCTCTGCAATAGCAGCCATGATAAAGAGGGCAGCCACTTAACTTTATAATTGGAAAAGCAACATGACTAAAAGAGCTCAATGAATGCTACAATAATAAGGTTTAGAGATGCCCCCAGAGTCGCACTGGCAAGCTCACTGGTAAAGCAGTGTTCAGAGTACTGGCAAAACGAACAAATGGCCACCATCACAGAACACACAGAGCAGAAGAAAGTATATACTATTGAGCAGGACTAGTTCCAGTGTACCAGACATGGATAACCAAAGTAAAGAAAGGATAAAAACAAGGATCCTAAAGTTACAATGTCCGAAGTGCCACAAACAAGGGATAAGGAAAGGTTGCATTTACAAATGTCCTCGACCAAGTTACCCGAGGTTGTTATCTGCTGAAATAACTAAACATAAGTTTGGAGAAACGGGTTGAGCAATCAATATGGCCTAGTGCCAGCTTCACTGCTCCTATCCAAAGTATTTTAATACCAATAGAGATAGTAAAAAAAAAGAAGTTATGTACTCACCAAAATGTTCCATGTTTGCCCATGATCTCGCCCTTTTTCTTGCTTGGTGGGTTTGTAGCAGATACTCTGTTCTGACTCGGCCATATCCTAAAGCTCGAGAGCTGCCACTGGCTCGAGGCTAGACCCTATCCCAACATTTCTAGCAAGAGTTACCCAGATCTCATATGTGATAACCCATAACACTAGACTAAACATACATATAAAGAAGTTATGTACTTACCATAACGTTCCATGTGAGTTGTTCATCTCGCCTTCATTCTTACTGATGGGTTAGGAGCCAATCCCTTGGCTCCGATACGGCCAGTTGCAAAGCTTGAGGTCTTCAAATAGCTCAAGGCCAAGTCCCTATCCCATAATGCACCCGGAGATACCTCAGATCTTGTTTGCTGCGTATAATGATACCATATGTCATTCTTTCACTCCCAAGAGAAAGGTATAAAAGGACTGAGTAACCAGGATGGATCCAGCATCTCGGTCATCTATCAGCCCAGGAGGGAGGGACATAAGAATGAAGGCGAGCTGAACAATTCACATGGAACGTTATGGTAAGTACATAACTTCTTTATGCAAAGTTGTTCAATCTCGCTGTTCATTCTTTATTGACGGGTAGCGTCCCATGCACCATCAAACTCGGGTGGCTCACGGGAGTATATTTCTCAGGACCGTGGATCCAAAGGAGGCCTTGTCCCTGGAGGCCTTGTCAACTTTGTAATGAGTGATAAAGGTATGAGGTTTTGACCAAGTGGCTGCTGCACAAATGTTATCAATAGGAAGCCTGACAGAAAAGGCAGATGAAGTAGAAACTGCTCTGGTTGATCTGGTTGAGCGAGCTTTAATCTTGTGTTGCAAAGGCATATTGGCAGCTGAATAAGCAAAGGCGATACAAACGGATAACCATTTAGACAGAGTTGTTTTAGCCACTGGGCTACCTTTCCTGGAGTCCGAGAATGAAACAAAAAGTTGGTCTGATTTCCTGAAATCTTTTGTTCTATCCAAATAAAATCTGAGCGGTCTGTGAACATCAAGCTTGTGGAGCATACACTCTAAATTGCTTGAATGGTTGGGCAAGAAGACTGACAAATCAATAATCTGATTAAGATTGGTTTCAGTGCAAACTTTGGGCAAAAATGAGGAGTTTGTTCTAAGAGAGAATATCAAATAAGGAGGCTTGATGGATAAAGCCTGAAGCTCTGACACTCTGTGGGCAGAAGTAATAGCTACCAGAAAAATGGTCTTCCATGATAAAAATTTTAGGTCACAAGAGGAAGATGGTTCAAACGGCTGTAGAATTATCCAGGAAAGCATAAAATTTAGATTCCATGGAGAATAGGGAGATTTCACAGGTGGTCTAATATGAAAAGTCCCTTTGAGAAAGGCTTTGGATAACTTGTGAGACATGATATTCAGCCCTTCATATCCAAGATGAAAATTAGAAATAGTCAATTGAACATGAACTGTCACTGCTGCGACTCCTTTGTTAAAAAGCATAGTTAAGAACTCTAAAATGGAGGCCATAGGGGTTTGGTAAGGATCAATATTATTTTTAGAGGCCCACATAGAAATTTTTTTCCATTTGCTAAGATATAGCTTCCTAGTAGAAGATTTATGAGAAGACAAAAGGATCTGTTTTGTCTCATAGGAGAGGTTATGGAACCTGGCTATGATAGGAACGGGAGCAGCCAAGCTGCCAGCTTCAGGTACTGCAGAGAGGGATGAAGATCCCGTGACGATTGCGTCAGAAGGTCCGGATCTGGGTCCAGAATCCAAGGATCCTCCAAAAGAAGAAGTCGCAGGAAGAGGAACCAAATCTGACTAGGCCAATGGGGAGCAATTAGAATGATGGTCCTTCCAGGAGATTTTGCTTTCTGTAGAACCTTTGGTATCAACGGGATTGGTGGAAATGCATAGAGGAGACCCGGTGGCCAATCGTGTACAAGTGCGTCCCTTGGGGCTTCTCCCGGAGGGGGAATCAGGGCAAAGTAGCTTCTGCATTTTGTGTTCATGTGACTGGCAAAAAGGTTGCAGCAAGGCTGGCCCCACCTGCGGAATATCTTGTCCGCTATTTCTTTCTTGAGGGACCAATCGTGGGGCAACAAGATGGCCTTGCTTGTCTGCTATCACACTGGATTTCCCCTGGATGTGTGTTGCCAACAGAAAGTGCTGGGTGGAAGCAGCCCACTGCCATACTCTGAGGACCTCTTGACAAAGGGGGTAAGACCTGGTTCCTCCTTGCTTGTTCAAATACCAGACCACAGACATGTTGTCTGTCTGAAAAGCAATCGTACCTAGAGGAAGAAAGCCCTGAAAGTACTGCAATGCCAGAAGTACCCCTCTCATCTCGAGGACACGATATGCAGATGTGTCTCTTGATCGGTCCATGTGCCTTGGGCTATCTTTCCCTGAAAATACTCCCCACCCACCCTATCAGGGAAGTGTCTGTGGTCACTGTGGCCACTGGCGGGGGTAGCACAAATGGGTGTCCTATCGTGACGTGAAGTGAGGTCAACCACCACTGAAGGTCCTTTTTGCAGGAATTTGTGATGATTATAGTGTGAGACATGGGAAACTCTTGGTAAGACCTTTGAGTGAACAGCCATTGTAGTATCCGCATGTGCATACAAGCTAGTGGTATAGCTAGAATTGCTGCTGCCATCATGCCCAATAATTTCAGAACTTCTGATGCTGGTGCTTTGTGTTTTGATATCAGACTGCTGACAAGCTGACGAAGAGGAAGGACTCTTTCTATTGGAAGCCTTAGTGTGGTGGTGTCCAACTCTGCCCTGATAAAAACAATATGCTGCAGATGGCAACAAGGCAGATTTTTCTGAGTTGACTGTAATGCCCACATGCTTCCAGTGTGACAGAGTGGACTCCCTCGCCTGAATGAGTTGATGCCTGGTGGTGGCGGTAAGGAGCCAATCGCCTAGGTACGGAAACACCTGGTATCCTAGACGTCTCAGGTGAGCCGTGATCACTGCCATGCATTTGGTGAACACTCTGGAGGTTGTAGTGAGACCAAAGGGCAGGGCTTGAAACTGATAATGAGTGGCTCCCAGCCGGAAGCGCAGGTGATCCCTGGATGGTCTGGCCATTTTTATGTGGTAGTACGTATCCTTGAGATCTATCGAACACATCCAATTGTCTTTCCCTAAGAAGGGAAGTAGAGACTGAAGCGTGACCATCCCAAACTTCTCTTTCTTTACGTACTGGTTCAGTTTGTTGTGGTCCAATATGGGTCTCCAGTCCCCTGTCTTCTTTGGAACCAAAAAGAATCTTGAGTAAGTTCCGGGTACTGTCTGGTCTGCTGGGACTGGTTGCATGACTCTTTTTCTTAGCAACGTCTGGACCTCTAGTGTTGCCTGTTCCCTGTAACTGGGTGGAGTGTCCAGGATTTTTCTTATGACTGGAGGGGGTGTGGCGAATCGAATGTAGTATCCTCTGGAAATGATACTTTGTACCCAGCTGTCTTTTGTTATTTTGAGCCAGGCGTCTGGTACAAAGATAAGCGACCCCCAACTGCCTCCAGAGCAGGACAGTCGAGCCTCTTCTCAGGAGCGCTGATAGGGCTTCCCAGAGATGTGAGCTCTGTTGCCCTGGTGTTGCGGACCCCCTCTGCCGTGAGGGCGGCGTCTTCCATTATTGCCCCCTCCTCTGCCCCTGGAGGGGGGCTTCAACACGTGTGTCCTGAAAGGCTCCTTGGATTTTTTGGAACCACATTTTTCCTCCCCTTTGACCTTTAGGGTAGGGTCGGGTAGGGGTGGAAAAACGGACCCAGACGGCAGACAGAGTCTTTCCATCTTGTTTACACCTGGTTAAGGTTTCCTTCACTTTAGGCCCGAAAAGGGACAAGCCATACAAGGGATTGTTCACAAAGGATGACTTGAAGGACTCCACGAAGGAACACAAGCCCATCCAGGAATGTCTTCTAAGAGCAACTCCTATACCCACTGCCCTACTCATTCCATCAGCTGCGTAAGAGATGAGACGCATGGAAGAGTTGACAAAAGAAATGAGGGTAGCAAGCTGGGCAGCAACTTTGTCGGAAGCTCCTGCAGCTACTGTACCCTGAATAGTATCTCCTAGCTTCTTAAGGAGATCTCTTTATAACCTAGTAAAATGGGTTAAATAGTTTAGCGAACGAAGAGCAAAGGTCGCTGAGATAAACATGCAATTCCCATATCTATCCATAATCCTGGAGTCTCTGTTAGAAGGATGGATAGATGAGGAAGTCTCAGACATTTCCTTTTTGGTGGCTGCTGCCACCACCATGGCATCAACCAGAACACCTTTTGTTAAAAATGTTTTGTCAAGGAGGCAGAAATGAATTTATTAGGCCTCCTAGGGGCAGGCTCCATAGTATCCGGAGACTCCCACACCCATCGTGAGACCAGCTGCATCAGCTCATCAAAGGGTGGAGACACCAAAGAGATGGAGGGTTGAAACCCAAAAGCGTTCAGGAGAACTGACTCATCCTCGGTAGGGCTTTTGGACTGCCAGTCACCCCTCTGCCTAAGGATCTCGAGTATCTCAGCTAATGAGATATCCTCAGAGGGGGACCGTGGGGACCCTTCTGACTCATCTAAGTCAGTATCTGATGTTAGAGAGACTCCTGTGGGGAGTCTAGATGTTTCCTCTTACAAAATCTCTTCCTGGGAACCTCATCAGTGGGAACTTCTGGTGAGGTCTCGGAAGAACACGGGCCCCCCAATGGGGCTTCCTGAGGCTCTGGTTCTCTACGCTTGGTCGGGATGTGCAAGGCAGAAGCCAACACAGGCACTTTAGGGGAGGAGGAAGGCAGACTGGAGGTCGAGGATGTCCTAGGAGACATGACTCTCCTCATGGCATCGAAAGCACCTCTGCTCCGATGCGAGGGAGACGACGGATCTGAAGAAACAGTCGATACCACCGGCACGGGACAGTGGGCTCCAAGCCCGAGGTAGGTGCGGAGCTCATCCGAACCGAAGCCCCGAGAGGCAAAGTCGGCACTAAGTCGGTCTGACTGTCCTCCCTGGACCCGACCAGAGAGTGTAGGCGCCTAGAGTCCTTGATAGGCACCGAGGACATCAGAGTGCAAGGAGACGAAGACACTGGAGCAGGCGTCGCATCCGAGGGTTCCACTAACATCAGGTCTGCCTCCTCCGGCTCCGAAGGACCAGCATGGCTCGGAGGAGAAATAGTTAGAGTCGGTGCAAAGGTCTTCAGCTCGAAGCCACTTGGGTCGAAGCAGATAACATTTTTGCTAAGGCTGGTGCCAATAACAGCTTCTGCATCACACAATCCACATCCAGACCTGACAGGCTGATAGAGGATCGAGAGGAGCGTACCGAAGGTGGTACCGAATGGAGAAGTGGACTCTTAGGTGCTTTGGACACCGGTTCCAAGACTGGGGACAGGCTCCGAAAGGTAAAGACTGTTGGCTCCAAAGGCAGTGGAGCTGAAGTTGAAGACTTTTTCGATTTCTTCGAGCCCGATGTCTTGGAAGACTGAGGACTTGCTGCATCCATTTTGGTCACTCAAAGCTTCCTGAAATGAAGGCTTCAACAAGCCTCTATCGATGAGTTTCCTCTTCCTTTCCTGCAGGACCCTTGAGGAGAAGGAATGACAAATGGAACAACTGTCTTGCAAATGCAAAGCCCCTAGATGGTAAACACAATTAACGTGGCTGTCTGTAACAGACATCTTTTGGCCACACTTTGGGCACTTTTTGAACCAACCCAGACTTGGGGTGCTTGTCTTGGTCAGCCATTGAGAAAAAATTACTGTCACACAAAACAACTTAGCAGTAATTGACAACAAGAAGCCCTAAAATCAGGCAAAGTCACAGACACACACACAGCAGGAATGCAATTCCAAAAAAAAAAAAAAATATATATATATATATACATATATATATATATATATATATATATATATATATACATATATATATATATATACATACATATATATATATATATATATATATACATACATACATATACATATATATATATATATACATACATACATATATATATATATATATATATATATATATATGTATATGACAGTAAAAGCCTTTACTGTCACACAACTGTCTAACAATATGAGCAGACTATGCAAAAAAAAAAAAAATTGCTGCTAATATAACACACTCTAAATTTAACTATGCAAGGCACACAATTACTATCCACACAAGAAAAAAGTTGTAACAGTAATTATAAATTCACGCCTTTTCTAAAGAATTGAAAGCTAAGCTACTAAATAGAAAAAACTCTACACACTAAATAATTTTTACATATCAAACAATGTGACAAAAGTCACTTACTAAGCACACTCTAAACTAGCAAAATCTTTTAAACTAAGCCTAAAACAAGAGGCCACAAAAAAGGCCATCACACACTAAGGGAAAGGGACTAAATAGCAGAGATGCACACAATAAAGCTATAAGAGCTTTGTAAACTATCTAAATACAGCTACTATCTAAATTTTTGACTAAAGAATTAGAGAAAAAACAGTATACTGGCCCAAGTTAATTTCAGAACCTCTAATCTATTGCAGCGGCAAACTAGAACTGGGGTATCTCCAGGTGCATCACAGGATAGGGACTTGGCCTCGAGCTATTTGAAGACCTCGAGCTTTGCAATTGGCCGTATCGGAGCCGAGGGATCGACTCCGAACCCATCAGTAAAGAATGGACGGCGAGACTGAACAACTTCACACACACACACACACACACACACACACATATATATATATATATATATATATATATATATATACATATATATATATATATACATATATATATATATATATATATATATATATATACACACCTAATAGTACCAGCAAAACAACATTGATAGACCCTAAGCCTGTCCAATTCATGAGGCACGAATGAAATCACAGTACATATAGCCAAACATCAAATAATTCCTCTCAGTCCTCCCGGAAGGGGGGAGGGATGCAAGAAAGAAGACGAGATCACGGACAACAAACATGGAATGTTAAGGTGAGTACATAACTTCTTTATGTTATGTTGTTCCCTATCTCGCCTTCATTTTTGCTTGGTGGGACAGCGTCCCCTGCACCTTCTTTCTCGGGTGGCGCAAGGGAATAAACTTCAGAACAATGGAACCAAAGGATGTCCTGTTCTGGGAGGCCACATCTACCTTGTAATGAGTGATGAAGATATGAGGATTAACCCAAGTCGCTGCCGCACAAACTGAGTCCAAAGGTAGTCTAGCCTGAAATGCTGTAGAGGTAGATAATGCTCTAGTGGAATGCCCACGACTTTTTCCTGGAAGTTGTTTACCCTGTGAGCTATAAACATAAGTGATGGCGTCTGTAAGCCATTTCGATAAGGTTACTCTTGAGACTAAAGTACCCTTTCTGTTTTCTGAAAATGATATAAACAACTGGTCGGATTTTCTGAAGTCTTTTGTCCTGTGCAAGTATATGCACATCCAGTTGGTGGAGTCTATATTCTGCCTTGTTGCCATTATTTGGAAAGAAAACAGGGAGCTCTATTGATTGATTTAAATTTGACTCAGAGCAAACCTTTGGTAGGAAGAATGGATTGGTTCTGAGAGAAATTAAATGAAGGGGACGAATGGAGAGAGCTTGTAACTCTGAACCCTCCGAGCTGAGGTAATGGCAGTCAAGAAGATTGTTTTCCAAGTCAAGAACTTCGGAGAACAGGTAGCAGCTGGTTCGAAAGGAGGGAGAATCAAGGAAGCTGAGACTAAGTTTAGATCCGAAGCAGGAGGTGATTCTCTTATTGGGGTTCTCAAGAGGACAGTACCTTTCAAGAAAGCTTTGCATAACCTGTGGGACATAACGTTTGAACCCATTTCTCCAACATAATTGGAAATAGAGATACAGCAGTTTTGTGCGTTTCTTATGCTGTTGTTGGCTGTTTGCTGGTTTCGTGTTTTACAGTCGTTTGGGATGGAAAGTACAATGGATTTGCCAAAAGCTTTACTGGATAGAGACGTATTGAGCAATCTGCAAGAGGAGGTGAATGCCTTATGGGGAGAAGTCTCTTGACTGGTTGAATTGGTCGTTCAGCTTCAGCATAAGGACAGGAGTGTTACAGAACCTGTTATGGCGCCTAGCCACAGTTGTCTTTCCCGTTCCCGTTGTTTCAACTCAAATAGACATACCTAATGGACAGGGAACGGGCATTCAGTCCGCCTTTTCAGATGTTGAATGTTCTAACATACAGGCGGAGAATAGCAATGGTAGTGTGTATTCTGCTAAGGATATTACTTTTGATTTTTCTTTGTTCCATTTGGATGATGAAGCGGAGCGCTTGGGGGCTCGTCCCAAGCATTCTAAGCCAACGAGGACTTATTCATCTGTGGCAACCCAAGCCAAAGATACTGTTAACTGCAGCTCAAGCAATCAGGCTAATAGTAATACTAATTATGCTCAAGTTGGTAATCGAGCGAATCAACTAGACAGTTTTCTGACTAAAGATACTGATTTTATAATGCACAGTAAAAATGCAACTAATGTTAAAAAAGGAATCGATTCTTTTGGCTCTTTAAAGGATATGATATACGCTTTGGTTAAACATTTGATTATTATTAAATGGCTAAAGACTGACAATGCCTATTTGAACAAATGTATTACTTTAGGTATTGTACCTATGGGTTAATTTTTTAAAGTTCCTATGGGAATAATTTTGGACGAACAATGTATTTCTGATTTTAATGTATTGTTTAATACTTTTGGTATTGAGTTTATGAAATTGTTGTTTAAGAAAAATGATGACAGGTTGTGCAAACTTTTGGTAGAGGTGGAGAAGCTGAATAATACTATTGTTAATGATTTACTGTTCCCTCAGTGGGAAAAGTTGTATGAGAAGCAGTATAGGACTGCAAATAATAAGGCACAGGTTATTTTTGATAAAAAAAAAACAAAAATGATGAAGGATCAGGAACAGTATAAAACTAATAAAGCATATATTTGGAATATTGGAGATAGAGGTCATAACAGTGATAGTTATGGGGACAGTGATGAACAGGGATATGAAAGGGACAGACATTCAAATTTTCAGGGGGGAAACAACGCCAGGATCCAAACAAATGGAGAAAGGATTGGAAGTGGAAGGGTCAATCCCAAGAATGGAATTAGTTGTATTATGTGAATCGTCATTATTAGACAATGAAGAACGAGATGAATTTGTACAGGTTGTCAATTCAAGTTTAGATGTAAATACAAAAGATGATGACATTGTACATATTTACAAGGATTTTAAGATATATAATTATGCAGGCATTGATTAAAACTTGAACATTTTACATTATTTTCTAAAGGGATGAAATACATCCCTAGTGTTAAGTTCAATGTTGTCGACATTATCACTGAAATTAAATTATTTTGTGGACGAATGAATCTGGCTTTATATTTCAAAGATGGTGCTACTACTTTTATTGACAATGGCCTTAAAAAAAGTACTTTTATACCACCCACCCTAATGTAGCTAGTTTTGAGAAGCTAGTAACTCAGGATATTTATAAAATATACAACAACATTAGACATTGGAAAGTGCAAGACAATCTTACTTTTGGAGAAAGAGATATCTTGGCCGAATTAATTAACAATAAAGATATACGAGTAATGAAACCCGATAAAGGTGGAGGGGTGGTTCTATGCAATACAACTGACTATATGAAAGAAATTTACAAAATATTATACGAGTCAGGTAATTATGAACAAGTGTCGATTAATGAAATTAATATTTGACACAGACATATTGATCTCAGTGTAGAAGAATACTTATTAGATAATCGGATAACTGTAGATATATATAATTTTTTAAAAACTGAATATCCCATATTAGCTACTGTTGTGGGCATCCCAAAGGTACACAAATGTATTCAATTCCCGCCATTTCGCCCAATAGTATCAGGTAGTCAATCAAAAACATATTCTTTAGGTGCAGTTATAGATCAGTGGTTGAAACCTATATACCAGGATCTACCTCATTTGATTAAGGACTCGCAGGCATTTTTGGCCAATATGACTCCCAATATTTGGAAAAGTAATCTTATATTTATTACTGTCGATGTTGTCGATTTATTTTCTTGTATCCCCAAAGATCAGGGGTTGGAGAACTTTTGCAATAGTTTGAGGAAGTTTTCCAAATTGGAATGGGATAAGATAAGTCTCATCTTGGATATGATTTCATTAGTGTTAGATCACAATTATATTTATTACGAAGGAGAGAATTTCAGACAAACCAGGGGGGTAGCTATGAGGGCATCTTGTGTCCCCATATTTGCCAACCTGGTTATGTTAGAATGGGAAACTACTAAATTGTTCACGAGTAGCTATTACAAGTATGTAGTTCACTATTCTAGGTTTTTGGATGATATTTTTATCCTACGGGATGGCCTTGAAGATAGTATTGAAACTTTTATTTAGTATATTAATAATTCTAGCTTTTTTTTTAAATTTACTTATGCTTTTAGTCATGAAGGTATTGCCTATTTAGATACTTACATATATCATTCTAGACAAGGCTTTCAGTCTAAAATTTATAGGAAACAAACCTTTTCTAACAGTTATCTAGAATATTCCAGCAATCACCCGAGATGCATGCTGAGAAACATTTACAAGGGGCAATGTATTAGGGCTGCTTGAATGAGCTCAAGTTATACTACAATGGTTGAAGAGATTAATTATATTAGGTCATTGTTTATAAGTAGAGGTTATCCTTTGTCTATATTGAACTATGTTACCTGAAAATGGGATAAAAAGTATCCACCCTTATTAGGTACAGGGACTAGTATTAATAAAGGACAACAGATTGGGGGGTTGCCTACATGTCATAGTAGAGTATGTGTTCTTCAATATTCCTCCTATGTTTGTTAAACAGAATTGGAATATTTTGGTCGTTGACCAAGGAGTAATGAATGTTCATAAAATGGGGTTTAATCTTAAAAACATTTTAGAATATGGATTGAAACGTAGGAATGATATGAAGTTGAGGAAACATACTACTAAATGTGGAAGTTGTAACCAATGTTCCCTAATATGGGAGACGCAAGGGGTGAAACTTGGGAATGCCAATACGTCCTATGTATATTTTAGACAAGGAAATTGTAACAGCAAGTTTATTATTTATCTTGCTAAGTGTATGTTATGCCCCACATACTATATAGGCAAGACTGAGCGTCTTTTTAAAAAGAGGATAAACGAACATTTATAAAGTATTAGGACTAAGGATGGCAATAATGCCCTATTTAGACACATTGATCGATGTGGGGATACTCAATTTTAAATTTGCTATTATTGATCATGTTTCAAATAGCCCCCAGGGTGGTAATACTAAGGCATCTTTGGGTAAAAGGGAAACATACTGGCAGATACTAACTGAAGCAGTTAGAGAGCCTGGACTTAATGATATTATATCTATTAAGCCGTTAATGCAGCTCGGTTGAGTTTGCAGATTACGTATTACATCTATGTAGAATTTTATATTATTGCACCTTTGGTTAAGATGAATTAATGAATTAATACATTAACAATTTACCTGTTTAAATAATTCATTTATTTATATATTTGTTTAAATAGTTGTGATGCATCTATTAATTGTAACTTTTACAGCATTATAGGTTATATTCAGCTTCTCACTAGTTTTTAGAAGACTTTTTAGAATGTATTTTAGGACGTATTTTTTTAGAATGCATTTCATAGGATGTATAATTATTAGTACATAAAATTAAATAATATAATATATGAACAACTTACAGAATGATGACTGTGCATATTGCATATGCATTTGTAGAAGCAATTTTGATGTTACATATATTATTTTAGCTAATGTCACTTTAAATTTGGAATGAAGGTTAGAATTTTGGCGCCAAAATGTTTTTAAATATCAGGCAGTTGTATGTTAAAGTGCTCTGATGAAGTCCACTATTTTCTGGATGAAAACGCTAAACAAGGATGTGTAGCATTATTTTTATTCAATAAATTCAGAATTTTTACTTCTTTGGTCTTGAGCTTTGGCTTTACTATAGGAACAGGTACATCTTGCCTTCCTGCTCCAGTAGTTTTGTGTGTTTCTTACGTTGTTGTTGGCTGTTTGCTGGTTTCGTGTTTTATAACTGGAAATAGCAGCTAGCTGAAATCGAATGCTGGCTGCAGCTGCCCCTTGGTTAAAAGTCTCAGTTAGGAATTCTAGAATTTTCGAAATGGGTGCAGTAAAAGGATCAATATAACAAGAGAACCTCTTCCATTTGCTGGCATAAATCTTTCTAGTTGTAGATTTGTGAGAAGAGATCAAAATCTGTCGTACTGCTGGGGAAATGTCAGGAAGCCTAGTTAAGACGGGAAATGGAAAAACCAAGCTGTCATCTTGAGGGTCTGACTAGAAGGGTAGAGCATTCCCTGACTGATGTATCAGAAGATCTGGAACTGGGTTCAGGATCCAAGGCTCCCCCTGGAGATGGGGCCAAAGGAAGGGGAACCAAATCTGACGAGGACAGTAAGGGGCAATGAGGATTAGCTTGGAACCCAGCAATTTTGCTTTCTGAATAACTTTAGGTATTAGAGGAAATGGGGCAAAAGCATAAAGAAGACCTGGGGGCCAATCGTGAACAAGTGCATCCCTGGGTAACTGTCCTGGTTGGGGGACCAGGGCAAAATAGCTGCTGCATTTGATATTAATGGACATGGCAAAAAGGTTGCAGCAAGGCTGGCCCCACTTGCGAAAAATCTGATTCGCAATTTCCTGCTTTAGGGACCACTCGTATGGCATCAGAATTGCCCTGCTTAGCTTGTCCACTATCACGCTGGATTTTCCCGGGATGTGCGTTACATTCAGAAAATGCTGGGAGGACACCGCCCACTGCCATACTCTTAGAGCCTCTCGACACAAGGAATAAGATCTAGTTCCGCCTTGCTTGTTGATGTACAACACTATGGACATGTTGTCTGTCTGAATTACAATCGTCCCCGTTGGTAGAGAGCCCAGAAGTGCTTGCAATGCAAGAAGTAACGCTCTCATCTCCAGGACGCTGATGTGCAAGTGGAATTTGTGTTGCTGCCAAGTTCCTTGAACAGTCTGTCACAGATAATGCCCCCTCCCCCATCTGGGAAGCATCTGTGGTCACTGTAGCTAACAGTTGGGAAGGATGAACGGCCTGCCTATCGTTACGTGTGTAGACTGAAGCCACCATTGTAGATCCCTTTTGCAGGTCTCCATAATGTGGATCTCATGTGAGATGGGTAGATTCTGCATGAACCACTGAGCAAAAAAAAGCCACGGCAATATCCTCATATGGAAGCGTGCCAAGGGAACTAGTGTTATTGCTGCCGCTATCGAGCCAAGCACTTTGAGAGAAATCTTGCTTGAATCTTCTTTCTCCTGATCAAGATTGACACCTGGTGTTGTATGGTTGACACTCTCTCCTGAGGCAATTTTGCGATGATGTCTTTTGTATTTAGATCTGCCCCTGTAAATGTAATATGCTGACAGGGCAACAAGGCAGATTTTTCGTAGTTGATAGTGATGCCCAACTCTGAGCAGAGACAAATTGTGGTGTCCCTTTCTATGATTAGTCGATGCTCGGTGGTGGCTGTAAGGAGGCAGTCGTCTAGATATGGAAACACCCAGAATCCTAAATGCCTCAGGAGAGCAGTAACTACAGCCATGCATTTGGTGAACACTCTAGGGGCTGTAGTGACACCAAAGGGCAGAGCTCTGAACTGATAATGACTGGCTCCGAGCCAGAAGCGTAGATATCTCCTGGATCGCCTGTCCATCTTGATGTGGTAGCATGCATCTTGGAGATCGATGGAGCACATCTAATTGTCCTTTCCCAGAAAGGGAAGAGTGGAATGCAGCGTCACCATTCAGAACTTTTTTCTTGACAGACTTGTTCAGCCTGCTGAGATCCAAAATGGGTCTCCAGTCCCCTGTTTTCTTTGGAACTAAAAAGAACCTTGAGTAAGTTCCGGATCCAATTTGGTCTGCGGGGACTTCTTGGATGTCTCGTTTTTCTAGCAACCTTTGAACTTCTAGGTTTGCTTGATCCCATAAATTGGGTGGCACATGTGGGATTGATTTTTGTTTTCTGGGAAGAGGTGGCATGGAGAAAGGAATGCTGTATCCCATGGATATTACAGAGTGTACCCATGTGTCTTTTGTGACACTTTGCCAGGCTCCTGGGTACAGTGACAATCTGCCTCCGACAGCCTCCAGAGGTGGACAGGCGGGCCTCCTTTCAGGAGCGCTGGAAAGGCCTAACAGAGAAAGTATCTCTGTCGCCCTGATTCTGCAGACCTCCTCTGCCGCGAGGGCAGCATCTCCCATTACCGTTTCCCCCTCTGCCCCTGGGAGAAAAATCACCACGTGCATCAGGTGAAGCTCCCTGGGATTTCCAGAACCACATTTTCCCACCTTTTTGACTTTGGGATAAGGTCTAGCAGATGTGGAGAAACGTACTCCCACAGCAGAGAGAGTTTTTCCCATCTTGTCTCACTTACCCTGGGCCTGAACAATGACAAGCCATCAAATGGGGCGTTGGTAAAGGAGGACTCGAAGGGCTCCACATAACTTGCAAAGGCGCATCAAGGAATGTCTTCGTAAGGCAATTCCTGTGCTTGCTGCCCTGCTTGCTCCATCCTCTGCGCAAGAGATAAGTCACATGGAGGAGTCGACTATAGAAGACAAGGTTGTAAGCCGGTAAGCAGTCTTGTCTGAAGCTCCGCAGCTGTAGGATCCTGAAGAGCATCTCCTAGCTCTTTGAAGAGATGCCTCTGGAGACAAGTGAAATGGGACAAATAATTCAGTGACCTAAGGGTAAACCCCGCTGATGAAAACACATGCTTCCCCGTATCTGTCCATCATACAGGACTCCTTGTTCGGGGCAGGGACAGAAGTAGTAGTTTCTGCTAATTACTTCTTTTTGGCTGCAGCAACCACCATAGCATCAACTGGAACACCCTTAGTCAGGAAAAGCTTGTCCTCTGGCGCTGTGATAAATTTATTGGGCCTCCTTGGAACCGGTTCCATAGATTCTGGAGAGCTCCATGCCTTTCGACTGACCACCTCCAGTAGCTAGTTGAAAGGAGGAGACACCCAAGAGGTGGAGGGTCAGGAGCCAAAAGCCTCCAGGTACACGGACTCATCTTCAGAAGGGGAAAGGGATTTCCAGCCACCACTCTGCCTGAGGATTTCCAGAATGTCTGAAAATGCGGCATCCTCCGAGGGGGACCGTGGGGACCCTTCTGAGTCCTCTAAATCCGTGTCTGAAGTGAGAGACTCGGGAGAGTCTATATGCTTCCCCTTACAAGTTCTCTTCCGTGGGACCTCCTCAGAGGGGTACTCTGGGGAGGTTTCAGAAGGGGAGGTCACACGAGGGGGCATCCTGGGGCATTTGTTTCCCTACGTTTTGGATAGTGGTGTGGAGGTAGGCACCAGCCCGAAAGGGACAGAGCAGCTGAAGCAGAGGGTGGAGATGTCTGGGAGGACAGCACACTCCTCATCACCTCAAAGGCACCACGATCCCGGCCTGAGAGAATCTCCTGCTCCGACGAGCCTGGAGATGTCCCCTGCATCAAGGGCGATGGCTCCGAGGCTGATATAGGAGCTGAACTCACCTGTGACTAAGCCCTGGGTGGGAGAGTAGGAACCAACAAAGGTCCGATCCCGTTCTCCCCCACAGAGCCGATGAGGGAGTCTCGGCCCCCAGATCGCTCGACAGGTGGTGGTATCAAAGAGATCGGAGCAGATGTCGGAAAAGAGAGACCAGTGGTTTTTGGGTCCGACGGTTTCACCACAATGACTTCCATGCACTCTGGCTCCGAACTAAAGTGAGTTGAAGGAGACATCAACGATAAAGTAAGTTGGACAGTCGGCTCCACGTCCATATGGATTGGGCTCGATAAAATTTTTGCCAAGGCCAGAGTCTTAAGTAACCTTTTCAGCACCCTCTCCACATCATCATCTGAAAGGCTCCTGGATGATCGAGAGGAATGGGTGGACAAGCAGTGACTACCTGTCACAGACTGGAGCAATGGAGATTGTGGTATAGAATGCACCGGCTCCACGGAGGGAGACCAGTTTCTTTTATGGCTCCAGGTCGGTACCGAGGATACTGGAGGAACCGAAGGAGATTGTGTCTTGTCGGACCCGACTGACTTCAGATCCGACTAACTTGTTTGCTTGTCTTGAGCCTTTGATGGTTCTGAGCTTGCAGCCGACAAAGATGCTTTCTTGGAGGGCCTATCTGATTTGCCTGCCTGATCCCCTTCCACAGATGCCTCAAAGGGAACTTTCAGTAACCATTTGAGAATCAACTTATTTTTCCACTCCTGCAGGACCCTAGAGCTAAAAACCATGACAAATGGAACAAGAGTCCTGCAGGTGAACAGCTCCCAGGCAGTACATGCAACTAGTATGGCCATCGGTCAATGACATCTTCTGCATGCAGGAATCACATTTTTTGAATCCTGAAGTTTCTTTCTTTTTTTCTTTTTTTTTTTTTTTAAGAAGATAGGAAAACAAGGGACGGAAGGAGGAGAGTCTCTAAGTTAAAAGACAACTCCTCCGACCAGGGAGATGCCTCTAACTTAAATGGCGAGCTACCCTGGAAAAGGGGAAGTAAAAAAAGAGGGGCTGAAAGCCCTTTAACTAAAAAGGGCTGAAAACAAGAGGAGAAAACAAATCCTCTAACTGAAATGGATTCATGGGGGATTAGTAGGCCTGAGATAAGGAAACGACGGCCTCAACAACAAACAGCAAAAATAGGGTGATAGACACGAAGCACCTAAAAGTTACCAACCCCTAACTACAAGGAATACTACAATTAAGAAATATCAAGATTCTTGCAAAAAATAAGAAGAAAAAATACAACTTAGCCCGAGCTAGTCACGGACTATCCCAAAGCTTCAAGCGGCAAACGAGATCTGGGTAACTCTCGCTAGGCATGTAGGGACAGGGTCTAGCCTCGAGCCAGTGGAAGCTCTCGAGCTTTAAGATACGGCCGAGTCAACCCACCAAGCAAGAACGAAGGTGGGATAGGGACAACATAACATCAATTATTACAAGCAATAAAGTAGGCTTAGCAAACAGAACAGTTAGAATTAAAAAATGACTGGGGATTATTCATTAAATGCAACATCAAATAAGTACAACTTAAGTGGGACCTTTGAAGGAGAGCAAAGTGGAACACTTCTGAAGCAACATTGGAAGTAGACTTCAAAAAGTGCAAATCTCAAAAGAAAAAGAATAAATGACAGATGTTTACAGAACTACTAGCAACCACTGGGAGGCAAAGTACAACACATGAGGCAGAAAGTATGGGGCAATAAGCTCCTTCCAGTAACAGGAGCCTTAATGTGTGTAAGGACCGAAAAAAAGTACAGTTTTGTACCTACCATAAATGTAGATGTTCGAGGATTCCATTGCTGCAGTCCTAACTATTGGGTATAGTCCGCGTCCCGTCGGCCCGAATACCAGAGTATAAGGCTGACGTCGGTCAGGGCGCATTAGACTGACGTCAGTACGTCAGGGTACTAATGCGCATGACCGACGTCATATCCTCAGTCTTTTCTTGCCCCAGATGTCAGAAGACCCTAAAAAGACAAGGCCCAAAATACCTGCACCAAAAACATGTACAATATATACAAGAATATATACAAAAATATAAGCATGTAAACTCACCTACACAACCACCCCTAAACACAGAGGGAAGGAGGGAGGGTTGGACTGCAGCAATGGAATCCTCGAACATCTACATTTATGGTAGGTACAAAACTGTACTATGTTCTTCGTTTTTCATTAAGGCAGTCCTAACTATTGGGTAGAATCCCAAAGCAGAGGTAAGGGAGGCTGGCAAATCATAAAGAAGTAGGAGCTGACAACATGCCTTGTAAAACAGCTGTGGCAAAACCAGCCCTAGACTTAGAGTAGATAGGAAGGTGATAATGCTTAGAGAAAGTATGCACTGAACTCCAAGTAGCTGCTTCCAAAATATCCTTAGTTGCCACCCCTTAGAAATGCTGTTGAAGTGGCAGTAGCCCTAGTGGAATGAGGCCTAATCCCAGCTGGAATCTCCTTGCCATGATGGGAATAACAAAATGCAATGCAAAAGCCAATCCACCTAGAAATAGTTTGTTTTGACACAGGCTTGCCCTGTGAACTCAAAGCAAAAGAAACAAACAACTGCTGAGACTGCCTAAAATCCTTAGTCCTGCTTAAATAATAACGCAATTGCCTGTGTACATCTAAAGTGTGCAAAATCTTTTCCCTTTATTTTGGGGGTCTGCATAAAAAGTAGGCAAATGAATAGTTTGGTTTAAAGCCACACTAGAAACCACCTTAGGCATAAAGGAAGGATTAGTACGTAATGATACCCTATCCTTATGGAAAATCAAAATGGCTCTACTGCCATAAGGGCCTGCAACTCAGACACCCTTCTTGCAGAAGTAATAGCCAACAGAAAAGCAGTCTTCCATGACAAGTATTTCAATTCAGCAGTAGCCGCAGGCTCAAAAGGTTGTAGAGTAAGTTTTTCCAACACAAAATTGAGATCCCAAGCAGGAGTAGGAGCTCTACGTGGGGTCTTATATTCTTTGCCCCTCTAAGAAACTGCTTGAACAAAGGATGCGAAAACAATGGTGGGTCACAATCATAGTGAGCTGAAATTGCTGCAGCATGAATCTTAATAGAAGAGAAGGACAAACCTTTGTCCAATAACTCAGTAAGGTATTGAAGAGCCACACTTAAATTAGGCTCCGAAACCTGCAAATTCTTTGCTGTACTCCAAAATAAAAATCTCTTCCATTTTTCTGCGTACACTTTCCTTGTACTAGGTCTTCTAGCTTCCATAATCACATTTAAAACTTGTTGAGAAAGTTGAGACCTGCTGTGTGTCAACACAGAAGATGCCAGGCTGTTAGATGAAGAGAGTGAAGCTTGACATTGAGCAGATGACCATCCTTCTGAGATAACAAATGAGGAATCAGAGGTAAAGGCCAAGGAGGCTTCCTTACCAGACTCCGTAGTAGTGGGTACCAGTGTTGCCGAGGCCAATCTGGAGCTATCAAAATCATCCTTGGCCTGTCTTGTCTGACCTTTAATAGTACCTTTGGAAGAAGAGGCAGAGGAGGAAAGGCATACACATGAAGGTTTTTCCAACTGAAAAACAGAGCATCCACTTTCCAAGCTGTGTGATGAAACCCCTTTGTGCAATACTGTGGCAGCTGGTGGTTTAGTGGAGAAGCGAACAGATCTATGTCTGGAGTTCCCCATGACACTGTCAATTTTTGAAATACATGAAGATCCAGTTTCCACTCGTGGGGATCCATGATTTGTCTGCTTAACACATCTGCTAAGGAGTTCTGTGCTCCCGGCAGAAACCTTGCCTGTAGAGTTAGTTGCAAGCTTAGCGCAGTCTCCCATAAAATCATTGCTTGCCTGCATAGAGGATAAGAATGTGTTCCCCCTTGCTTGTTGATGTACCACATGACAGTTGTGTTGTCTGTTAGAATCAACACCTGCCCTGGAAGAAGTAACTCCTTGAAAGCCATTAATGCAAACTGGACTGCTAACATCTCCTTCATGTTGATATGTAGATGCTGTAGTCTGGCAGGCCACTTGTCTTGTATCCACTTTCCATTTAGATGAGCTCCCAAAGCAATGTCCGAGGCATCTGTCGTTAAAATCTGACTCGCCTCTGGCCGGGTCACAGAGAGTCCCTTGTTTAGGTGACATTCCTGAGCCCACCACAAAATTCTTTTTGAAGGCAAGGTATTATTTGAATGACAGTGTCCAAATCCTGGCAGTGCTGTGTCCATACATTTTGAGATACCATTGTAGCTTCCTCATATGCAGTTTGGCATTGGGAAGCACCAGAATACAAGATGCCATGAACCCTAATGCTTGAAGGACTGTCCTTGCAGTCAGCACGGACTGATGAGATAGTTGATGGAAGTAAAGTGATAGACTCTTTTGTTTGTCCGGGGTTAAAAAGGCCATCTGGGCTGCTGTATTCAGTCTCACACCCAGAAAGCACATGTCTTGAGAGGGTACTAGACTGGACTTTATTTCGTTCACAGAATACCCTAGGCATCTTAGCACTGCTATGACATGTTCCAGATGCTGTAGAAGGTCTTTCTTTTCTTGAGCTAGAATCAGGCAGTCGTCCAAGTAAGGATAGATTTGAATTCCTTGAAGCCTGAAGTAAGCTATCACTGGAGCCAGAACCTTTGTGAATACTCTGGGCGCAGTAGATAAGCCAAAGGGCAATGCAGAGAACTGATAATGAGAATTTCCAGCTCGAAACCGCAGATACTTCCTGCAACTTAGCCTTATAGGCACATGAAGGTAAGCTTCCTTGAGATCTAAAGTTACCATCCAGTGATCTTTGCCCAGCAGAGGTAAAAGCTGATGTAACGTCAACATCTTGAACTTGGGAATGTCCAGAAAAGTGTTGAGGAGAGATAAATCCAAAATTGGTCTCCACGTGTTCCCCTTCTTTGGTACTAGGAACAGGCGAGAATAAAATCCTAGGCCCCTTTCTGATACAGGGACTGGCTGAATGGCCCCTATCTGGAGTAACTGAGAAACTTGCTTGTGAGCCTCTTTTCTTTGTGGAGGAGGAACGTCTGGCATGCCTTTGAAAGGGGCATTGTGTGGAAATAAAATCTGTAACCGTGGTGAATGATATCCAACACCCATTTGTCTTGAGTAATTAAATCCCAATTTTCTTTGAAAAGAGACAGTCTTCCTCCCAAAGGAGCTGCCAGACGGGAATCTACTGGCAGCTGAAAAGACAGGTCATTGGGTCTGTTTACGAAAGGACTGACCCCTGCCCTCACCAGAAGTCTGAGCAGGTGAACTCCCTGTTCTAGGCCTAAAAGAACCTTGAGCCCTGCCCCTACCACGCCTAGACCTACCCCTAGACTGGGAATCATAAGCAGGATATGTCCACCCCTTAGCAGGCCAATTTCTACTAAACTTCGGTGGCTGCACCTGCAAAAAGCTTTAACAGTTTGCATAGACTTAGCTTTGTCCTCCATTTTCTTTAAAACTGCTTCCACAGGCGATCCAAACAACACATCAGACTGTAAAGGAGCATCCAAAATCCTTGTCTTAACATGCTCAGCTAAATTCTGATCCTTCAACCAGGCATGCCTGCGAAGAACAGAACTAGTAGCAGCCACCCTGGAGGAGGCCTGTACAGCATCAAAACCACATTGCAAAGAATGCTTACCCACTTGTTCAGACACATGAACCAAATCCAGCAACTCTTTACACTCAATACCTTCCGCCAAAGCATCCACCTTAGATTTCAATTGTGAAAGAAGATAATTCTGATATTTTAGCATGTGAAACGGACAATTCAATGCTCTCATGGCTAGAGTGGAAGAAGTATACACTTTCTTTCCCCACCTATCCAAAGCCCTTGCCTCTTTATCAGTGGGAACAGGATTTTTAACCACAGAAGCTTTAACACCTTTAGGCCCTTGAGAAATAGTTTCTGGGTCCGCCCTAGGACTCTTAAACAAATACTTATGAGCTTCTGGCACCCTATAATACCTATCAGGCTTAACAGGAGCAGGAGGCAAAGAGTCAGGGTTCAGGGAAGCCTCTGCAAAAACATCTTCCACCACATTCAACACAGGAGGAATAGCTAAGGGCCTATGCTGGGGTAAAAACAAGAATTCCCTAAGCCTTTTCCTGGAATCAGAGTAATCCTGGCCTTCCCATTTAAAGTGCTCCCTCATGGAATGCAGAGTCTCTGAAAATGAGAAATCCTCAGGAGGAGAAGCTGTAGGAGTGGAATCATCCACATCAGAATCAGAATAAGTAGGATACTCCTGCAAGTCTTCCAGAAGACTCTGAAGCCTCTGAACACTGTTCAAAACTATCAAACTCGGTTCCACCCTAGGCCTCTTATCAGGCGGGGCATAGAACCTCTAATCATAGTAATCAAATCTTCTGCCATTTTAAGCATATGTTTCTTAGGTACAGAACCCGAAATGCTAGGAGAAGCCCCCACTGAAGCTGAACTAGGCCTACCTCTCAAAGAAGTTTTGGCAACAGAAGGAGAGGCTCTAACTACCTTGGGAAGAGAGGGAAGAACAGTTACCTGAGAAGCCCCCTCAGCCTGGCCTACCTCCTGAGAAGGCACATCCTGTAACAGTAAAGTTTCTGCCTGAGACTCCATGGAAACTCCTGGCAAAACTCTGGCTCCACTGAGCCTTCTAAAGAACCGACGTCCGGGACTGCCGGTTCATCAACCCTAGGCTTCACTGATTTGTCCTTGCGCTTCTTGGACGAAGCCGCCGACGGAGCATCGCACGGCATTTTATAATTGCAACGCTTCCCAAACACTAACCTGGCACAGTCTAACCTCCTCTTAATAGTGCGTTTGTTAAACCTAGCACAAGAGCGGCAACCAACAACGTCGTGCTCAGGCCCTAAACAAGGTATACACAAGGTATGGTAATCCCTATGAGGTATCTGTTTCCCACAAGAAATACAGTTATTCACTTTTTCTGACATCCGGTAAAATACTGAGGCAAGAAAAACCAAAATGTTCCCAACGGGTACTTAGCCAACTCTGTTTCGGTCTGAAACTCCGGTTTGAAATATTTCAGAACGCCAACCTGCACTCGCAAAACTGCTTCTGCATCGACCATGCGGCAAAAGACTGAGGATATGGCGTCGGTCATGCGCATTAGTACCCTGACGTACTGGCGTCAGTCTAATGCGCCCTGACCGACGTCAGCCTTATACTCTGGTATTCGGGCCGACGGGACGCGGACTATACCCAATAGTTAGGACTGCAGCAATGGAAAACGAAGAACATGTACAGTTTTGTACCTACCATAAATGTAGATGTTCGAAGATCCACATTGCTGCAGTCCTTACACTTGGGTAGTCCGCTGTCCTCGGTCGGCCCGAATATCAAAGTATAAGGCTGACGTCGGTCAAGGCGCATTTGACTGACATCAGAACGTCAGGGTACAAATGCGCATGACCGACGTCATATCCTCAGTCTTTTCTTGCCCCAGATGTCAGAAGACCCTAAAAATAAAGGTCAAAACCAAAAGACAGCAAACCACCAACCAACCACCCTTGCACTAACTATATGTACAAGATATACAATATATACAATATGTACAACCCAACCCACACAACCACCTCTAACTGCAGAGGGGAAGGAGGGAGGGTAAATTGGACTGCAGCAATGTGGATCTTCGAACATCTACATTTATGGTAGGTACAAAACTGTACTATGTTCTTCATCTCACATTGCTGCAGTCCTTACACTTGGGTAGAATCCCAAAGCAAAGGTCAGGGAGGATGGCTAACTACAAGGAAGCAGGAGCCGCCAAAATGCCCTGCAAAACAGCAGTGGCAAAACCAGCCCTGGATTTAGAGTAAAGTGGCAGGTGATAATGCCTAGAGAAAGTATGCACTGAACTCCAAGTAGCTGCCTCCAAAATATCCTTGGTTGCCACACCCTCAAAAAAGCTGTTGAAGTGGCAGTAGCCCTAGTGGAATGAGGCCTAATCCCAGCTGGAACTTCCTTGCCATGATGGGAGTAACAGAAAGCAATGCAAAACCCAATCCACTTAGAAATAGTTTGTTTTGACACAGGCTTGCCCTGAGAACTCAAAGCAAAAGAAACAAACAACTGCTGAGACTGCCTGAACCCTTTAGTTCTGTCCAAATAATAACGCAACTGCCTGTGTACATCTAAAGTGTGCAAAATCTTTTCCCCTTTATTTTGAGGATTTGCATAAAAAGTAGGCAAATGAATAGTTTGGTTTAAAGCCACACTAGAAACCACCTTAGGCATAAAGGAAGGATTAGTACGTAATGATACCCTATCCTTATGGAAAATCAAGAAAGGCTCAACCGCCATAAGGGCCTGCAATTCAGACACCCTTCTTGCAGAGGTAATTGCCAACAAAAAAGCAGTCTTCCATGATAAATATTTCAACTCAGAAGTAGCTGCAGGCTCAAAAGGTTGTAGAGTGAGTTTCTCCAACACAAAATTGAGATCCCAAGCAGGAGTAGGAGCTCTTTGTGGGGGTCTTATATTCTTTGCCCCTCTAAGAAATTGCTTGAACAAAGGATGAGAAAACAATGGTGGGTCACAATCATAGTGAGCCGAAATTGCTGCAGCATGAACCTTAATAGAAGAGAAAGACAAACCTTTGTCTAGTAACTCAGTAAGATATTGAAGAGCCACACTCAAATTAGGCTCAGAAACATCAAAATCTTTTGCTGCACTCCAAAATAAAAATCTTTTCCATTTGTCTGCGTACACTTTCCTTGTACTAGGCCTTCTAGCTTCCAAGATAACATTTAAAACTTGCTGAGGAAGTGGAGGCCCACTATGGTTCAAAACAGAATATGCCAGGCTGTTAGGTGCAGAGAGTGAAGCTTGACATTTAGCAAATGGCTGTCCTCCTGCGACAACAGGTGTGGAATCGAAGGCAAAGGCCATGGAGGCTTCCTTACCAGACTCCTCAGTAATGGGTACCAGTGCTGTCGAGGCCAATCTGGAGCTATTAAAATCATCCTTGGCTTGTCCTGTCTGACCTTTAGAAGTACCTTTGGGAGGAGAGGCAGAGGTGGAAAGGCATACACATGAAGATTGCTCCAATTGAAAGAAAGAGCGTCCACTTTCCAAGCTGTGGGATGAAACCTTTTTGTGCAAAACTTTGGCAGCTGATGGTTTAGTGGAGAAGCGAACAGATCTATGTCTGGAGTTCCCCATGACACTGTCAATTTCTGAAATACATGAGGATCCAATTTCCACTCGTGGGGATCCATAATTGCCTGCTCAACACATCTGCTAAGGAGTTCTGTGCTCCTGGCAGAAACCTTGCCTGAAGATTGAGCTGTAAACTGAGAGCAGTCTCCCACAAAATCATTGCTTGCCTGCATAGAGGATAAGAATGAGTTCCCCCTTGCTTGTTGATGTACCACATGACAGTTGTGTTGTCTGTTAGAATCAACACCTGCCCTGGAAGAAGGAATTCCTTGAAAGCTATTAATGCAAACTGGACTGCTAACATCTCCTTCATGTTGATATGTAGATGTTGTAGTCTGACAGGCCACTTGTTTTGTATCCACTTTCCATTTAGATGAGCTCCCCAAGCTTTGTCTGAGGCATCTGTCGTTAAAATCTGACTCGCCTCTGGCCGGGTCACAGAGAGTCCCTTGTTTAGGTGACATTCCTGAGCCCACCACAAAAATTCCTTTTGAATGCAAGGTATTATTTGAATGACAGTGTCCAGATCCTGGCAGTGCTGTGTCCATACATTTTTGAGATACCATTGTAGCTTCCTCATATGCAGTTTGGCATTGGGAAGTACTAGAATACAAGATGCCATGAACCCTAATGCTTGAAGGACTGTCCTTGCAGTCAGCACGGACTGATGAGATAGTTGATGGAAGTAAAGGGATAGACTCTTTTGTTTGTCCGGGGTTAAAAAGGCCATCTGGGATGCTGTATTCAGTCTCACACCCAGAAAGCACATGTCCTGAGAGGGTACTAGACTGGACTTTATTTCATTCACAGAATACCCTAGGCATCTTAGCACTGCTATCACATATTCCAAATGATGAAGAAGCTCTTCCCTTCCTTGAGCCAGAATCAGGCAGTCGTCCAAATAAGGATAGATCTGAATTCCTTTCAGCCTGAAGAAAGCTATCACTGGAGCCAAAACTTTTGTGAACACTCTGGGCGCAGTAGATAAGCCAAAGGGCAATGCAGAGAACTGATAGTGAGAAGTCCCAGCTCGAAAACGCAGATACTTCCTGCAACTTAGTCTGATAGGAACATGAAGGTAAGCCTCCTTGAGATCCAAAGTTACCATCCAATGATCTTTGCCCAGCAGAGGTAAAAGCTGCTGCAACGTCAACATTATGAACTTGGGAATGTCCAGATAAGTGTTGAGGATAGATAAATCCAAAATTGGTCTCCACGTGTTCCCCTTCTTTGGTACTAGGAACAGGCGAGAATAAAATCCTAGGCCCACTTCTGGCATAGGGACCGGCTGTATGGCCCCTATTTGGAGCAACAGAGAAACTTGTTTGTGCGCCTCTATTCTTTGTTGAGGAGGAACGTCTGGCATGCCTTTGAAAGGAGGCAAGGTATGGAAATAAAACCTGTAGCCGTGGTGTATGATATCCAATACCCATCTGTCTTGGGTAATTAAACTCCAATTTTCTTTGAAAAGTGCCAACCTTCCTCCCAAAGGTGCTGCCAGACGAGAAGGCTCTGGCAGCTGAAAAGGTAGGTCATTGGGTCTGTTTACGAAAGGACTGACCCCTGCCCTCACCCGAAGACTGTGCAGGAGAACTCCCTGTTCTAGGCCTGAAAGAGCCCTGAGCTCTGCCCCTACCACGTCTAGATCTACCCCTAGACTGGGAATCATAAGAAGGATACGTCCACCCCTTAGTAGGCCAATTTCTACTAAACTTTGGAGGCTGGACCTGCAAAAAATCTTTAACAGTCTGCATAGACTTAGCCTTGTCTTCCACTTTCTTTAAGACTGTCTCAACAGGAGGACCAAACAACACGTCAGATTGTAAAGGAGCATCTAAAATCCTTGTTTTAACATGTTCAGACAAATTTTGATCCCTCAGCCAGGCGTGCCTGCGAAGAACTGACCCAGTGGCAGCCACCCTAGACGAGGCCTGTACAGCATCAAAACCACATTGCAAAGAATGCTTACCCACCTGTTCAGAAACATGTACTAAATCTTGCAACTCTTTACAATCAATCCCTTCTGCCAGAGCATCAACCTTAGACTTCAATTGTGAAAGGAGATAGTTTTGGTATTTCAACATGTGAAACTGGCAATTCAAAGCCCTCATAGCAAGAGTGGAAGAAGTATAAACTTTCTTTCCCCATCTATCCAAGGCCCTAGCCTCTTTGTCTGCAGGAACCGGATTCTTTACAACAGAAGCCTTAACACCTTTAGGCCCCTGGCTAACAGTTTCTGGGTCTGCCCTAGGACTCTTAAAAAGATACTTATGAGCTTCAGGCACCCTGTAATACCTATCCGGCTTAACAGGAGCAGGAGGCAAAGAATCAGGATTAAGAGAAGCCTCTGTAAAAACATCTTCCACCACATCCAAAACAGGAGGTATAGCCAAAGGCCTATGCTGGGGTAAAAACAAGAATTCCCTAAGCCTTTTCCTGGAATCAGAGAAGTCCTGACCTTCCCACTTAAAATGCTCCCTCATGGAATGAAGAGTTTCTGAAAAAGAAAAAAACCTCAGGAGGAGAAGCAGAAGGAGTAGAATCATCCACATCAGAGTCAGAATAAGGAGAGTACTCCTGCAAATCTTCAGCCGAAGACTCTGATACATCTGAAGCCTGCTCAAAACCCCCTAGCTCAGGCTCCACCCGAGGCCTCTTATCAAGAGGGGGCATAGAACCCCTAATCAAAGTAATCAGATCTTCTGCCATTTTAAGCATATGCTTCTTGGGCACAGTTCCTGAAGAGCTAGGGGTAACACCAACTGAAGCTAAACCTGGCCTGCCCCTGGGAGAAGCCTTTGAAACAGAAGGAGAGGGCCTAGCCACCCTAGGAAGGGAGGGGAGTATAGTAACCTGAGAAGCCCCCTCAGCCTGACTTGCCTCCTGAGAGGCCACATCTTGCAATAATAAGGTCTCACCCTGGGAACACACAGAAACCTCCGGTGGCGCCACTGGCTCCACCGACACCTCTAAAGAACCGGCGTCCGGTACAGACGGTTCTTCTAGCCTTGGCTTAACTGCTTTGTCCTTGCGCTTCTTCGAAGAAGCGGGCGTCGGAGCATCCGACGGCATTTTATAATTGCACCGCTTCCCAAAGACTAACCTTGCACAATCCAACCTTCTCTTTATAGTGCGTCTATTAAATCTAGCACAAGAGCGACAGCCAACAACGTCGTGCTCAGGCCCTAAGCAAGGAATACACAAGGTATGATAATCTCTATGCAGTATCTGTTTCCCACAAGAAATGCAATTATTGACTTTTTCTGACATCCGGTAAATCACTGAGGCAAGAAAAAACTAAAATATTCCCCAACGGGGTACTTAGCCAACTTTGAACTCGGTCTGAAACTTCGGAATCGAAAAATCTCAGAACGCCAACCGGCACTTGCAATGCTGCTTCTGCATCGGACCATGCGGCAAAAAAGACTGAGGATATGACGTCGGTCATGCGCATTTGTACCCTGACGTTCTGATGTCAGTCAAATGCGCCTTGACCGACGTCAGCCTTATACTTTGATATTCGGGCCGACCGAGGACAGCGGACTACCCAAGTGTAAGGACTGCAGCAATGTGAGATGAAGAACATCTACAGTTTTTAAAAAAATATGAAATTATCTGAACAAATAACCTTCAAGCCACACATGTAGTACATTGGCAATGCAGGGTATCAGTAAGTAACCTCATTGTAAAGTTTTGCATTAGCTGTAATCAGACTAACTTGGTCTCAGGAAGCTCACTGTAAAAGGCATTTCAATGGTCGAAGCAGAGATCCAAATGTTAAAGAATACAGATACTTTCTGTAGGTAGCTGGTGTTTGATTCAGCAAACATTCCTCAGCTGCAAGCAAAATGACTGCCACAGCAGAAACATGTTCCCTGAATGTTAATTGTCAAAGATAACACCAAAACTGCACATCATTGTTACTGATTCTAGTGCACTACGGCTATAGAGAATGACAGGTGGAAGTGGCAAAGCTGAAGAAACATTGAACAATAGCATGCACAGCCATGGCCTCAGTTTTGCAAGTGTTAACTGATTAGAAGACAGTCATAAACAGATGGCCTCCAAACCATGTGTCAGAGAATGTATACTTCCCATTTGATCAAAAAGGTAGATGAGGGTGAGCCGAGTACCATCAGGTAAAGCAATTCTTTCCCTGCTAAGATCTCCTAAGGAAAACAAATACTGTACCAGCAACAAACCCAAGGTTGAATTTTCGGGCACTCTGCAATCCAAATGGTTGGAACTGCAAAAAGTTAATCCTGAAACGTAAAAGGCAAAGGATCTTAAAGGAGAGATCACAGTAGGAACTGCAAGCCGTTGATCAATCCCTACTCTATCCTTATCTCCCTTAACATGATCCTGTGCACCTAACTGCACCCATTTCATGTCCCCTATCTGTCTTGTGAGAACAACTGCAGTACCTCTAGTCTACGGTCATAGTCCCTGTCCACCAGCCTACACATTTATGTTACAGATTTTCTCTGGGCTCACTCTAGGAAGCTAGATGTCACCATTCTTACATGGTCTCTAGAACTACATGAAGTACTCAAAGTGCAGCCTGATCATTGCCCAGTAAAACAGAGGCATTCTCTCTGACTCGGGAGTCTAATGTTTTACAGATACAATCTGACACTCTTGTGCTGCCACTGCCTTCACACTCTGTTCCTAATGGTTAAAAGCTGCCTATTCCTCACCCCCCCCCCCCAATTCATACATATTTCTGGCCATTTGGTCAGTCATTCAAAGTTTGTCTTTACAATTGTTAATGCTAGTAAAGAAACAGCCACAGAGATTTACTTATATAAATACTTGCATGTTATGTACCACAAAATTAGATCTTCACGACCCTCATTTTTCCATTTTAAAGTCAGGTCTGATAACCAAGGACAGCAATCATCTTTGCATTTATTAAGCTCTACAAGGATCAGACTCACTGCATTTCCCCTTCCCTCCAGATTAAGATTCCATAAATCACCTGCCTTGTTAAGTAGTTGCACAGAACCACCCCCAACACACAGGCCACATGTCCAATCGATCCCTTAGAACAGAAGGTATGTTGAATTGGATGAACACTGATCATGAAGAAAGAAGAGTTATGTTATGGACTTACCACAGTTATATAGTCCAGTCCATTCACTGATACTGTTCTTATCTACAGGACATTCTGCCAGCAGATAGCTTGAAGATCAGCCAGACTTCCACAGCTGCCTCTCCCAGTGGCCAAAGCTGGCCCCCTCCTACTTAGTCATAAGGACCTCAGTGACATAAGAGGAGAATTGTCTGATGCCATCTTCATTTCTTTCTTGCACTGGCTGGACTAGGAGCCTGTACCATGTTCTACAGCATAAGTGGACCAGGTGTGTGTGGCAGGGTTATGCACATGATAAACAAGTCCACCACAGAGATCCCCAATGTCACTTCTCTCTCCATGATGTGAAGTTCAAGGAGGAAGGTGGTCTAGTAGGGAGATGGACAAGAAGGTGGGGGACAGGGAAATAAATTAGGACCCATCCCAACCCCAGGAAGAAGCGAGAGGGGATGGAGAGCAGGAATATAAACTAAAACAGTAAACTTATGCAAACATTTGCAATTATGGCAGTTTCTAACAAAACGGTGCCACGTCCACCATACTGTTAACTCCTGCAGTACTCCCAGGGCATTTTCACAGTGGGTAGTTTGCATTAACAAGATCTACTAGGCAATCAGACCTTGCAAGATGGCAAAAATGCACCCTGCACTGACCCTAGATGCAGTTCTTGAATTAAATTTCTTTAAAAAGGTGTGCAGTGAGGACCAAGTAGTTGCTTCTAAAATGGACTAGATACTAACCCACCCTCCCTGAAGAATGCTGGGGTTGCTGCTGTGTCTTCAAATATGTTTTAATGTACCATGATATAGTTTTACCACAGGCACAACAACAAGAGTGCGTTAACTATTTGGATAAGTCTGTTTCTTTACTGGCCTCCAATCCCTGGTTTTTGCAAATAATACAATAGGTTCGCTGATTTTCTGAATTCATTTGTTTTGTGCAAGGGAAATCTTGGCTGTCCAAGCATATCCAATGCATGCACTACTCTTTCCCCCTTTTTCTGCAGTTTAGGAAAATCAAAGGGAGGTAGCTGGCCTGATTAGGAGAATGACCTGGCACAAAGAAGGACTTGGTGAGACAGGATACACTGCTCTTACTGAAGATCAGAAATGGTTCCGTTCATAACACTTACTGTAATTCTGAAATTTTCCTTGCAGATGTCATAGCCATCAAGAATGGCATCTTCCAGGACAACTACTTGAGAGAGGCCAAAACAGCTAGTTCAAAGGGAGCCCGGGTTAGCTTCTTTGACACCACGGAGATCCAATCTAAGACGCAATATTGCCTTTACACATTGTTTTACTGGCAGCTAAGAATATAAGGGGGCCCAGAATACGTAAGGTTTTATCAGCAGAAGCATGGAACTTCAACGATGTACAAGTCTTGTTTTGTAAAGTCTGATGAGTAATTCAGGATCAGTGACACTTGGGTCATATTCAGATATTGGCCCTTAAACAGACATCAAAGGGAAAATCTTTTCCATTTTGCTAGTTATGATTTACTTATGTTTTGGCTTCCTAGCTCCCTCACAACGTTTAGCATGCCCCCTGAACATGAATGCCTTGCTGGTATGAGAGTTAAATCATCCAAGATGTCACAGCCTTAGGTTAGTAAGACTGGGGTGCATAAGATACCTTTTTTCTTAGTCAAGAAGCCTACATGTTGAGATAGAGGACAAATACTGTCTGGATCAAATGGTAGCTATCAGTATTACATCTGGTCTATCCTCCTTGATCTTCTGCAATACCCTGGGGATCAGGCTTATTGGAGTAAAACATACAGAAAAAGACATGTTCAAGTCATGAAAAAGGCATCTACTTTCCATGCGGAAGGAGCTGGAGCTAAACTCTCTCTCAGTCACCTGTTTTTTTTTTGTTTTTGTTTTTTTTTTTTTTGGGGGGGGGGGGCAAATAGGTTTGAGTCTGGCGTACTCCATTTATTGCTCAGATCCAAGAAGGGTTATCTGTTAAACATCTATTCCTGTGAGTCGAGCCTGTATGTGATGATCTCAGTCTGTTTTTAAAGAATTCTCTTGAAAAGGATTGCAAGACTGCAGGCCATGCTAAGGGTCAGACCTGAATCCTGGTTGACCTCTCATGCTTGCATTGATAATCTCTACAGGATGTAGGAAGGGGTCCCCTCTTGTTTGTTGATTCACCACATAACAGTGTGCTGTTTGTAATGATTTGGAGGGTCTCCTGTGCGCAGACCTATTGCTATGCTATTAATTAAGGTTCCAACAGCCATTACTTCACCTTTTTTGTTTTTTTTCTCAGCCTTGTGTCCTGTGTCTCCTACATTTTCAGATTTCTACACAGGCACACCAGGCTAAGTCTGAGGAATGTCTGTGTAGGGTGTGCTGGTCTGAAAGGTAAGCAAAAGCTATGTAAGACAGGACAGGGATTAGAATTACTATGGACTGGGAGTACTGACACCATCTATTTAACAATTACTGTACCTTCCTCATGTGCAGTCTTGGTAGTGGCAACAAAAGGATGCACAGAGCCATGTAACACAGAACCCTGATAAAGTCCCTTACCATAATCAACTCCTCCTTTTAAAATGCTATGGATAAATAGTGTCAGACAGAATACCTTGCCCTGTGGTAGGAAAGCCTTCTGTAAACCTGTGTCTAATATTGTCCCCAGAAATAACACACACTGCTGGGGTCAAGTTTGAGATGGTCAAGTTGACAGAAAGCCCAGTTCTTAAACATACGTAAGGGTGAAATCCAGGCCATGTGTACGTCTTTCAGAGAGTCTGCTTGTATCATGTAGTCATCCAGGCTATACATGGACGATGCCCTCTGTCCTGAAAAATGCTAAAAATGGGAACAGGCAAAATGCAAAAACCCTGGGTGCAGCAGACAAGCCAAAGGGCAAGAAGTTTATTGGAAATTATCTCTCCCTGGTTCAAGTCTCAGAAACCTTCTGTGGGCCCTGGTTATGGGATATGTAGATGGGAATCTTTTGGGCTAAGTGTGAGCAAAAAGGCCTGAAGGGGAAATAAGAGAAATAAAGCCTTGGGGAGTCAACATTTTGAATTCTGAGGTGATTAATAATTTGTTCACTCTCGACAACTTAAAAATATATCTCCATGTATTTTCTTTTCTGGGGTTTAAAAAGATCCTTACGTAAAAAATGCATTTTCTGTCTGCTTTTTGTTCTCTCTCTTTCTCTATTGTCCCTTTTTAACAGGAGAGGCACTAGGCTCACATCATCTTTTCATACTGAGGGGATACCTCCTCCAAGCTTTGGACTGCTTCTAAACTGCAATCTGTATCCCTGTTACAGAAAGTTTAGTACCAAATGGTCCACAGTTATGTTTTCTTTTAGACACATAATGCTGAACATCCTCCAGGGCGATGCTCCAGGTTTTCGATAGAGAGGGCTGCAGTGGGATTTTTTGGGAGTGTGAGGAGCAGCTACATTTAGCAATGAACTTTCCCATCCAGAACTTTGATGAGCCTCAAGTTTTCTCTTTAGGTTTTGCTTGCCATTCTCTCCTGAACTTGGCCATCTTACCCTTTCCTACCTTGCTATTTGCTTGCTTTGGGTACACAGGCAAAGATCTGGCTGGGTAGTTTCTGCTGAATTTTCATGCTTGTGACTGAAAAAGCTGTTTGGTAGACTTACCCTGTTCCTCCGGCATTTTGAAGACACCATCCACAGGAGGCCTAAAAAGGACATCCTTATCCAGAGGTGCATTAAGAAGCTCTACCTTCATATGGTCTGGCAGGGGCCACAACCTTAGTCAGCCATGTCTCAGAATAGCCAACCTTGTTGCTGCTGTCCTTCAACATAAATCCACTGCATTGTGACTACATTTCTTGGAGTGCCTGACAAACAAAGCTGTGAGGTTGGACAGTTAAAGAATCGCCTGTCTCAGACCCTTTTTAGTGACCCTTCTACTTCTGGATGTCATCTTCTCTAGCAGTGATTACTAATAGTTGTGCATATGGGTCTGGCAGTTAAAGCCTTTGAATGTTTATAGTATATAAGTTATAGTAATATAGTTTTTACAAACTGGTTGAGACTCCTCCCTCCCTGTCACCGGAAAGGGAAATGGAGCTGAAGGCCATCCTTTAGTGAAAGGCAGGGAAACCATAACTGGATCAGCCAAAGGGATCTTCTACAGGTAGCGTTGGGAATGCTGGATCTAACAGAACCAGTTAGGTTTCCTTGGAGCATGGAGTATTGAATCAGGCTCTAAGGATGCATTAATAAATACCCAATCTATGGAAAGTACAGTTGTGTACACTTACCATAAATGTAGATGTTCGAGTGTAATCACTGTTGCAGTCATTACATTTGGGTAATCTGCTGGCAGGTTGCCCTCAGTCGACCTGACTATCAAAGTCTTGGGACCTGTGTCGGTTGCTGTCCCTTATTCCATGACGTCAGGGGTATAAAACATGTAGCCGATGCCACTACATCAGTTTTTCTTGTCCCAGATGCCAGGTGCCCCCCAAATGGGGAGCAAATAAAATTAAAAAACACAAAAATATACCTCCAACCAAAAGCAAACACTCCAAAAAGGCTTTTAAGCATAGTAAAAGAAATTAGAGGTATAGTAAGAGAAAAACAGGGGGCAAGAAGGAGGGTAAATAGGACTGCAATAGTGAATACACTCGAACATCTACATTTATGGTAAGTGTACACAACTGTACTATGTTCTTCGCGTTTCACCATTGCAGTCATTACATTTGGGTATATTCCCAAAGCTATGGTTGGGAGGATGGATTTATATAGCATTAGGACCAGCTATAAGGCCCTGCAAGACTGCAGTGGCAAAGCCAGCTCTGGATTTAGAGAAAATTGGTAAATGATAATGCTTGGTGAAAGTATGTACTGAACTCCAGGTAGCAGCTTCTAGAATATCCATGGTAGGAACATCTCTGAGAAAGGCTGCAGAAGTAGATGCAGCCCTGGTGGAATGAGATCTGATCCTCTGTTGAATAGGTTTTCCATGGTGCTTATAGCAGAAATTAATGCAATGGCTTATCCATTTAGAAATGGTTTGTTTTGAAATAGCCTTCCCCTCTGCCCCAGCAGCAAACAACACTAGCAATTGTTCAGATTTTCTTTGAAATTTAGTTCTGCCCAAGTAGAATCTAAGTTGTTTGTACACATCCAAGGAATGCAGAACCCGTTCCCCTTTGTTTTGTGGACTGGGATAGAAGGTTGGCAAATAAATGGACTGGTTAAGAGCCACACTGGAAACCACCTTGGGCATGAAGGATGGATTAGTCCTCAGAGATACCCTGTCTGCATGAAAGATAATGAAAGGCTCCACCGCCATAAGGGCCTGTAATTCAGATATTCTTCCAGCTGAAGTGATTACTAAGAGGAAGGCTGTTTTCCAGTTAAGAAATTTTAAGTCTGCAGTAGCAGCTGGCTCGAAGGGAGGTAAAGTGAGCTTTTCCAAAACAAAGTTAAGGTCCCAGGCAGGGGTAGGAGCTCTCCTGGGTGGTCTCAAGTTCTTTGCCCCTCTGAGATACTGTTTGAGCAGGGGATGAGAAAAGAGGGGTGGGTTCTGTGTTACAGTGAGCTGAAATAGCTGAAGCATGGATTTTAATAGAGGAAAAAGACATGCCCTTGTGAAGCATCTCAGTTAAGTACTGCAAAATCTGAGGTAAATTGGGCGCTGCTGTGCTCATCCCTAAAGACTGGCTCCAGGCACAGAATCTTTTCCACTTGTCAGCATAAGATTTTCTAGTACTAGGTCTTCTCGCCTCCAAGATGACATCCATCACAGGTTTGCTGAGGGATGCTAAGGGTGAATTAAGTGATTAGCCAAGCTGCAAGGTTCAATGTTGGGAGCTGAAGGTGCAGAATTTGGTTCTCCTGCTGAGACAGTAAGGAAGGTGTCTGAGGCAGGTGCCATGGAGACATTTGTGACATACTGCACAGGAGTGGGTGCCAGTGTTGGCATGGCCAGTCTGGAGCAATCAAGATCATTTTTGGTTTGTCCTGTTTGCCTTTTAGCAGAACTTTGGAGACCAGAGGCAGAGGGGGAAAGGAGTAGGTTTTTTTAGCTGAAGGACAGAGCATCCACTTTCCAGGCTTTTTTGTGATGAGTCCTTGTGCAAAATTTGTCCAACTGGTAGTTCTTGGGGGAGGCAAACAGATCTATGTCTTGGCTCCCCCATTTGCTTGTCAACATGTTGAAAATCCGTGGTTCCAGTTTCCACTCGTGTGGGTCCACAAGATTTCTGCTTAGTCCTTCTGCCAGTGTATTCAGTTTTCCTGGCAGGAACTAAGCTTGTAGTTGCACTTGGTAGCTCAAGGGTGTGTTCCACAATGCCATGGCTAGTCTGCAGAGGGGGTAGGAATGTGTACCCCCCTGCTTGTTTATGTACCACATAACCATGGTGTTGTCCGTCTTTACCATTAGTTGTCCTGGATGAATGTAGTCCTTGAAGGGTGTCAGAGCATTCTGTACAGCTAACATTTCTTTTTGATTGATATGTAGGTGCATTTGATTTGGGTTCCATTTGCCCTGAATGCACTTCCCTGCCAGGTGAGCCCCCACATGCATAGTCTGATGCGTCTGTAGTTAGGGTTTGGGCGGCAGGGGTAGTGTGAATTGCAGTCCCTTGTTTTGGTGGCCGGCTTCTGCCCGCCATAGGAACTTCAGGCATACGCAAGGTATGATAGGAATCATTGTTTCCAGACTGTGACAATGTTGACTCCATAGACTTTTTAAGTACCACTGAAGTTTACTCATATGCAGTCTTGCATATAGAATTAGAAGAATGCAGGAGGCCATGAACCCCAATGCTTGCAGTATTTGTTTTGCAGACAGCAGGGTTTTTGTGGCCACTTGTTTGAAGTAAGTTACCAAATGAATTAGATTTTCTGGCATGAAGAAAGCCATCTGGGCAGTTGTATTCAAGCTTGCACCCAGGAGTGTAATCTGTTGAGAGGGTACCAGTTGTGATTTATTTTCGTTTATGGTGTACCCTAGACAAGTTAGAACCCTTTTTACAAATGCCAGATGATTTATAAGTATGGCCTGGTTTTCTGCCTGAATTAGATAAACGTCCAGGTATGGATATATTTGAATATTTCTTTGCCTGCAAAATGCAATTACTGGAGCCAGGCACTTTGTGAATACCCTGGGAGCAGTAGACAAGCCAAAGGGCAGTGCAGAGAACTGATAATGCAAGTACCCTGCTTTGAAGCGTAAGTACCTTCTGCAAGATTCCCTGACTGGGATGTGCAGGTAAGCTTCTTTTAGATCTAGAGTTGCCAACCAGGCATCTTTGCCTGGCATAGGAAGTAACTGGTAAAGAGTCAGCATCTTGAATTTTGGAATGTCCAGAAAAGTGTTTAGAGTAGACAGGTCCAGAATTGGACACCATGATTTGTCTTTTCTGGGTACTAGGAAAGGCCTGGAATAGAAACCGTGTCCCTTTTCCTCTTCTGGTACTGGTTGAATAGTCCCCATGTTTAAGAGGGAAAGTACTTGTTTCTGAGCCTCTACCCACTGATTTGGGGGCAAGTCTGGCCACCCGTTTGGTTTTGGCAAAGTGTGGAAATGAAATCTGTATTCCTGGGACACTACACTTAAAACCTATTTGTCCTGGGTTATGAGCTCCCAGTTTTTTGCATGAAGAGCAATCTTTCCCCCCAAAGGGGTGGCTAAAAGGTAAGTGCTTGGTAATTTTAAAAGAAAGTAATTGATGTTTTTTTCCTTGTCTCTGTAATAAAACAAAAAAAATCTCTTGTTTTCCCGCCTTACTGAACTAGAGTAGTCCAGTTTCAGAGTTGCTGATCCCTGGTCTTTGTTTTTAGTTCCTGTTACTGATCCATTGCCTTATTAGGAAGGAGGGAAGTTTCTTTGCTTACCAGTGGGAGTGGGAAGCACTGAGCGGCCTTTTTGTCTGATTTGGTGAAGTTTCAGCCAGAAACTAGTAGTCCATTGGTCGTTTTGGGCCAATTCCTAGCTCCTTCAGCCCTGCTATAAAACACGCTAAAACGCTGTAAGCGCATGAAGGAGTTACCACTGTTGCACACAAGAGCAGCGGTTAAACAAGGTTAAACTATTTGGGCCATCTAAATTCCACTCTTCCAATTTTCCCTTAAAACTACCTTCCTCGAGCTGTACTGCTGATCTAACCAGCATATCCTATAACTGAAAAGTTCATCTCTACTTGATTCCCAAGTAGACTATTCTCTATCTGTAAAGCCTAGCACTTACTCCTACAGTACTTGCACCTTGATAAAGCACTCTTATTATAGATAGTACCCCACCAGCCTAAAACCCACTTCCCCGAGTCCTTTGAAAGTCTCTTTATCTACTACTTCTAGTATGTCGAGGGATCAGTTGCTAGTGTCCTCTCCAGCTCAACTGGTGAACCTGGGAATATTGAGGCAATGTTACAACTGCCTCATGTACACAGACAATCCTCTCCTTCTCCCACAAAACACAAATACATGAGATGCAACTATACGGCCAAACTGGAGGCTGAGCTCTCTCAACATAGGACTGGCAAGACCAGACAGGAGGAGAAGGTAACCACACACAATACATACCCAGTCACACATGGTACCATCACAACTTCAAATCATACACATACTCACACAAAGACATACTGGAGGCTCTGATCAAAAATTTACCAAAACAGCAGAGGCCACCAAAGCAGACACCCAAACAACTACCACCTCACGACCCAACACATGCAACACATAGACCACACAGTCAGAGTGTCAAACAGTCACAGCCCTTAAGGCCAAACAAAATGCCAGACACACTTGTCATTGGTGATTCCATAGTCAGACACACTGACGCCCCGCCACCAGACTGAGTAAAGAGAAGGTCACAGTAAGCTGCCTGTCAGGTGCTAGAATCCGCCACATAACGCAAGCACTCAGGTCTCTCAAGAGCAGGTACACTCAGTCATTGTCCACGCTGGTGTCAACGACCTGAGGCATTACGGACTACATGAAAAGGGACATCGAGGAGCTCTCTGATTATGTAGCCCAGGCAGGTATGACCCTGACCTTGAGCAGTATCCTACCTTCACCTAGAATGATGCCACAATACAGTGATAAGATGATCAGCTTTAATAATTGGCTTAAATTCTGGTGTCATTCAAAGGGGATCCAATGTCTGTCTGCCTGGGATGACATGCTGGACAAGCCAGCTTGCACCTGTCACCCTGGGCTTCCGGATATTGGCAAAGGCTCTTGCCACCCCATAGTGCCTTTTTAGGCAAGGCTCAAATTCTAAACCTACCACCCTAGAACACCAAAAGGAAAAAACTAAGGGTAATGCTGCTCAATGCCAGAAGTCTCAATCTCAAGATGCCGAGGCCCTTCTCAATATGGAGAACATCGATGTCTGTGCTGTGACAGAAACCTGGTTCAAGGCTCCTGAGAGCACCCCAGCACTAACAGGTTTCACCTCATATCATGCGTCCGCCCCAAAATCCGGACAACACCAAGAAAGGAGGGGTGTCCATATTCATAAAGGACACCCACACCTCAAGGTTGGTGGCAACATGATGCATCGGAGACCATCCAGGTGCAATTAACCATAGGCAAGACTGCTCTGCAATTTGTAGCATGTTACAGGCCACCCTCTCAAACTCAGGAACCTCACATGGCCTTCCTGAAAACATTGAGGGATAAATGTATCTCCAAACACCATCATACTAGGTGACTTTAACTACCCTAATATAGACTGGGAACACTACTCAAGCCCAACACTCTAACCCAAAGATTCCTGGAGTTCATAAACTCAAATGCCATGGAACAACTAGTCACCATCCCCACAAGAGGAGAAAACATACTTGATCTCATCATCACGAACATGGGATCAAAATGTTCAACACCGAAGTATACCCTCACTGGTGAGATCAGATCATAAACTAATCTCGCTGGAGGTCCTCATCCCGCCCCACCTGAAACAAATAGACCACAGTGAAAAACTTCTCAAAAGCCGATTTCACACTTCTAAAAACTAGTGTGGTCTCCTTTAAGGCCCCTGAGCCAGTGGTAAACATTACTCAAACCGCTGAATCACTTACAAATGCCTTCTACCAGCACCTACAGGACTGCATGGATCAGGCAATCCCAAACAAAACTAAGACTCTCTGTACCAAAGGCAAGCGTCCAGTCTGGTGGACCCCAGCCATAAACAAGCTCTACAACAAAAGGAGGAAGCTACTACAAGATAGAGCAAAATCCTTGAAAGGTAAGACACCTTTGATCATTATAAGTAAAAACTAAGAGCTCTCATAAAATCATCCAAGGCAAATTTTGAGAGAAAAATCGCCAAGGACTCTAAAGAGAATCATAAGGCCTTCTTTAGCTATGTTAGAAACCTAGGAGGAAACTCCCAGATATGCTCAGAATTAGTTCAAAATGATGTGAAAATTACTGAACCTACACACATTGCCAACATACTGGCTGACAGGTTCAGTGCAAACTGAGATATCTATTCCAGAGGATTGTAGCCCCCAAACATCTCCAACGCCCAGGTGAGAACTGCCCTCACTAAGGCAAAAACACAGCATCCATGGGACGGATGGTGTCCCCGGCTGTGTGCTTCATGAACTCAATGAGGAATTAAACCCACAGTTAGGACAGCTGTTTAATCTTAGCCTCACCTCAGGATCACGTGCCAAGGAGTGGCCTGTGGTCCCACTTCATTGCCTCCACAGACCCTGAAATTACCATTAGCTTGACAAGCCTTATCTGCAAAGCCATGGAGAGGATCATAATGGAACTCATAAATAAAGACATAGGGAACTTGCAGACTTTGGATCCAACTCAGTTTGGCTTTGTCAAAGGCAGATCCTGCCTCTTAAACTTGGTTGACTTTTTCGAGACAGTCACCAAGGCCATTGATGAGGAAAGGCAGTCCATACAGCCTACCTCGACCTGGCAAAGGCCTTCACACAATACCCCACTCAGGTATCATCGAAAAACTCATCAGCTTGAATGTAAACCCATACATCACAAGATGGGTTGCAAACTGGCTAAGTGACAGAACCCACAGGGTCAGAGTTGCTGGAGCCATGTCAGACTCAAAGCCTGTCACAAGTGGTGTCCCACAGGGCTCAGTCCTGGGTCCACTCTTGTTCGGCATCTACTTTTCTGAAGTACAAGCAAACACAGGAGGGTTATGGCTGACAAAGTTTGCAGATGACTGCAAACTGGGCGCCAGTCGAAAAAACACATCTGACACAGATATCCTCCAGAAGGGCCTCACAGAAATGGATAACTGGTGCCAGAGCCATGGCCTGAAGTTAAACGCCAAAAATGCATAGTCATACCCTTTGGGAAAAACAAGGCTACCCCTAGCTACCATATAGGTGGCAATCCACTGCGCACAGAAACAGTCATCAGCGATCTGGGCCCCCAGGTTGACAGTAGCCTTCGCTTGACACTCATGTTGCTAAAGTAGTTAGGAAAACCTTCTATATCACCCACCTGATCATGAAGGGATTCACATCTAGATCAAGGGAGGTCATCGTCCCCTGTACTCATCACTTATTAGACCTATGATTGAGTACAATGCCCCGTCCGGAATGTATCTGACCAGACACCTGCTGCAGCTTGAAAGGCCCCAAAAGTTCCTCACCAAAAGGATAAAGGGTCTCAAAAATATGTCTTATGCTGCCCGACTGAAAGAACTCCAGCTCTATTCAGTCTCATACCGCTTGCTCAGAGGTGACCTGTGCCTGACATATAAGGCCATGTCAAACCCAGATTTGATGAATATGCTTCACCTCAAAAATCTAGATCCCTCAGAACCACAAGGGCGGAGACTTAAACCTTGACACGGTTATAAATAGAACGTGCTGGAGGGACAGATTCATCACCCAGAGACTCCTATGCTGTGGAACAAAATCCCGTATGTGAGGCAGAGCACCTCTCTGGTCTTGTTCAAGAGGAATCTTGACCAATGGATGGGAGATTGCAGATATACCCCAGGGATTACTTCAGCGTCACTGCTTGACAGAGGCACAGCAAAATGATAGGCATAGTTTTTATTCAAACTAAAGGGGTGGCGAAAGCCACATAACTATGGGCTAGGCTTATAAATGCCCTTGGGCAGATAGCCTAGTATGAACCTATGAACCTATGATACAGTTTACCATAGGGGGTGTCTTGTTATTTCCAGATTTGGAAGTGGAGGCCCCCCATTGCTTAGTTCTGAGTCCCTTGGGACTGAAACCTGGTACTTTTGGTGTACCTGGGTTTGGCCTGAGTGGATCTGGAATGAGCTGGAAAGGACCAATTCTTAGTAGGCCAGTGCCTACTAAATCCTGGAGGTTGCACTTGTAAGATATCTTTTACAGTTTGCATAGATTTAGCTTTATCTTCCATTTTTTTTAGAACTTCTTCAGCCTTATTGCCAAACATGCAGTCCTGATTTAAGGGAGCCTCCAACAATTTTGCTTTAACATGATCAGGTAGAGATTGCTCCTTAAGCCAGGCATGCCTTCTAAGCACAGACCCAGTAACAACAGCCCTGCAAGAGGCCTCTAAAGAATCAAAACCACATTCCAAAGTATGTTTTCCAACTTGTTCAGCAGAATGCAATAAATCCAGTAAATCTTTATTTTCCACAGAAATCAACATCATTTTCTGTTTGAGCAATCCCACAATATGCTGTTGATATTTTAGCATATGAAATTGGCAGTTTAAAGCTCTGATTGCCAAGGTTGCAGAAAGTACGGTTGTGTACACTTACCATAAATGTAGATGTTCGAGTGTATTCACTGTTGCAGTCATTACACTTGGGTTATCCTGCTGGCAGGCTACCCTCAGTTGGCCTGAATTCCAAAGTCTAGGTCCGGCGTCGGTTGCTGTCGCCTCTTCCCTGACGTCAAAGCGCCAGGGGTATAAAAGATGCAGCCGATGCCATTTCTTCAGTTTTTCTTGCCACAGATGTCAGGTGCCCCCAAAAGGGTAGGCTAAAAAAATATGTTAATAAAACAAGCATGCACCAAAATATATTATACCTTCATCTACAAGCAAATACACCATATAGGTTGTATAGATTAGAGAAGTGCAGACAAGTTCCAGCAAAGAAATGGGGGGATGGTGGGTGGGTAACCTGGACTGCAACAGTGAATACACTCTAACATCTACATTTATGGTAAGTGTACACAACTGTACTATGTTCTTCGTGTTTCACTGTTGCAGTCATTACACTTGGGTTGAATCCCAAAGCTATGGTTGGGAGGCTGGAGCTAATATAGCATTAGGAGCGGCTATGAGGCCCCTGCAGAACTGCAGTGGCAAAGCCTGCCCTGGATTTAGAGTAGAGTGGTAAATGATAGTGCTTTGTAAAGGTGTGCACTGAACTCCAGGTAGCAGCCTCTAAAATGTCTTTGGTTGGTACTCCCCTGAGGAAGGCTGCTGCTCTGGTTGAATGTGGCCTAATGCCCTCAGGAACTGGCTTGCCATGTTGTGAATAACAGAACCAAATGCAGTGGCCTATCCATTTAGAAATAGTCTGCTTTGAGATAGCCTTTCCTTGTGATTCTGCATCATATGCCAATAGTAGTTGCTCCGCCTTTCTGAAAGCTTTGGTTCTGTTTAAGTAGAAGCGTAGTTGTCTGTGTACGTCCAAAGAATGCAGAATTCTCTCCCCCTTATTCTGTGGGTTTGGATAGAAAGTAGGCAGATGAATAGCATGGTTAAGGGCCACAATGGACACTACCTTAGGCATGAATGTCGGGTTTGTCTTCAGAGAAACCCTGTCTGGATAAAAAATGATAAAAGGTTCCACAGCCATGAGTGCCTGTAGCTTTGAGACTCATCTTGCAGAAGTTATTGCTGGGAGCAGAGCTGTTTTCCAAGATAAAAACTTTATATCAGCTGTAGCTGCAGGCTCAAAAGGAGGCAGGGTGAGTTTTTCCAAGACATAACTGAGGTCCCATGCAGGTATTGGTGATCTCCTTGGAGGCCTTAAGTTTTTGGCTCCTCTGAGGTACTGCCTTAACAAAGGATGAGAAAAGATTGGTGGCTCTGTATTGTAATGAGCCGAAATGGCAGAGGCATGAATTTTAATTGATGAAAAGGATAGGCCTTTGTCCAGCATCTCAGTTAAGTATTGCAAAATCTGAGGAATATTTGGTACAGCTGTGTCAATTCCTTGTGCCTGGTTCCAAGCACAGAATCTCTTCCATTTTCCAGCGTAAGATTTTCTGGTACTAGGCCTTCTGGCCTCCAAAATGACATCCATCACAGTTTTAGTGAGAGGCGCGTTTTGTATGACTACATTACCTGCCATGCTGCCAGATTTAAGGTCTTTAGCTGGCTGTGCAGGATCTGATTGTCTTGTTGGGATAGTAGATGAGGTATTTGAGGCAAGGTCCAAGCCGGGCATTGAGACAAGTTCCTGGTGGGGCCAGTCTGGGGCAATCAGTATCATTTTTGGCTTCTCTTGTCTGACCTTTAAGAGTACCTTGGAGAGGAGAGGCAGTGAAGGAAAGGCATATACTGCTAAGTTTTTCCAGCTGAAAGATAGGGCGTCCACTTTCCATGCTGGTCTGTGATAAGTCCTTGTGCAGAATCTTTTTAGTTGGTAGTTGTGAGGAGAGGCAAATAGATCTATCTCTGGGCATCCCCATTTCCTTGTTATCATGCTGAAGACTTGTGGATCCAATTTCCACTCGTGGGGATCCATGAGGTTTCTGCTTAGTTCTTCTTCCAGAGTATTTATCTTTCCTGGCAGGAACTGTGCCAGCAGATGTACTTGGTAAGTCAATGCTGTATCCCACAAAGTCATGGCTAGTCCGCAAAAGGTGTAGGAATGAGTGCCTCCTGCTTGTTTATATACCACATAACCGTGGTGTTGTCTGTCTTTATCAGTAGTTGTCCTGGATGAAGTAGGTCCTTGAAGGCTGTCAGGGCATTCTGAACAGCTAGCATCTCTTTTTGATTGATATGTAGATGCATTTGGTTTGCGGACCATGCGCCTTGAATACACCTTCCTGCCATGTGGGCCCCCCAGGCATAATCTGATGCATCCGTTGTTAATGTTTGCCTGGCTGGGGGTAAAGTGAATGGCTGCCCCTTGTTCTGGTGACAAGCCTTCGGCCACCATCGAAACTCTTGTTGCAGGCAGGGAATGAGGGTAATTATTGTTTCCAGACTGTGGCAATGTTGAGTCCAAACACTTTTTAGGTACCACTGAAATTTCCTCATATGCAGTCTCGCATATGGAATTAGTAGAATGCAGGATGCCATGAAGACCAAAGCCTGCAGAATTTTTCTTGCAGATAACTGGGCCTTTGTTGCTAACAGGTTGAAATAGGTAGTCAGTTGTCTTTGTTTGTCTGACGTGAGATAAGCCATCTGGGCAGTTGTATTTAAGCTTGCACCCAGGAATATTATCTCTTGAGAGGGTACTAGTTTTGATTTCTTTTCGTTGACTGTGTACCCTAGGCCTGCTAGAAATCTCTTTACAAACGCCAGATGCTGTAGTAGAATGTCCTTGTTTTCTGCTTGAATGAGGCAGTCGTCCAAGTAAGGAAATATTTGTATTCCTCTTTGTCTGCAGAATGTAATTACTGGTGCCAGGCACTTTGTGAAGACCCTGGGCACAGTAGATAAGCCAAAGGGCAGTGCAGAGAATTGGTAGTGCATTGAGCCAGCTTTGAATCTCGGGTATCTTCTGCATGTTGGTCTGATTGGGACATGCAGGTATGCCTCTTTTAGGTCTAAAGTCACTAGCCAAGCCTTCTTGCCCAGCATGGGCAGAAGTTGCTGTAGAGTCAGCATTTTGAATTTTGGTATATCCAGAAATGTTTTAGAATAGATAGGTCCAGTATTGGTCTCCAGGTCTTGTCCTTTCTTGGGACCAAGAAAAGTCTTGAATAAAATCCTTGTCCCTGCTCTTCCTCTGGTACTTGTTGAATGGCCCTCATGTCCATGAGGGATGAGACTTGCTTTTGTGCCTCTGCCCATTGATGTTTTGGCAGGTTTGGCCAACCGTTTGTCCTTGGCAGGGTATGGAAGTGAAACTTGTAGCCTTGTGACACTATGTCTAGGACCTATTTGCCCTGGGTTATTATATGCCAATTTTGAGAAAAAAGTGCTAGTTTCCCCCCCTAAAGGTGCTGCCAGAAGATAAGTGCTTGGTGCAGGCAGGGGGAAGTCATTGGGACTGTTTCCTTTATGGCTGTGATTTGTCTTCTCCACTTTTAGAGGTAGAAGCACCCCATTGTTTAGACCTGTATGAACCTTGGGGCTGGGATCTGCCTCTTGGGGGTCTGTATCTGCCCCTTTGTGGTCTGCCTGAGACTGGAAAGGACCAATTCTTTGTAGGCCAGTGTCTGCTAAATCTAGGTGGCTGTACCTGTAAGAAATCCTTAACCGTTTGCATATATTTAGCTTTGTCCTCCATTTTCTTTAACACCTCTTCTGCCTTAACACCAAACAAAGTATCGTGCTGTAATGGAGCATCTAATAATTTTGCTTTGACATGATTAGGCAGATTTTGTTCCTTTAACCAAGTATGCCTCCTGATGACAGAACCCGTAACAGCGGCCCTGCAGGAGGCCTCCAAAGAATCAAAACCACATTGCAAAGTATGCTTTCCAACTTGTTCAACTGCATGCAATAAATCCTGCATTTCTTTGTTTTTTGCACATTCAGAATTTATCAACAATTTCTGTTTAAGCAGTGACATAATATATTGCTGATATTTGAGCATATGAAACTGACAATTTAAGGCCCTTATAGCCAAAGTAGCAGAAGTGTAAATCTTTTTTCCCCATCTATCCAGTGCCCTAGAATCCCTGTCAGAAGGGGTAAGGTTTTTTGCAGTAGAAGCCTTGACCCCTTTGGGACCCTGAGAAATAGTTTCTGGGTCTGCAGTAGGGTTTTTGAAAAGGAATTTATGAGAGTCCGGGACCCTGTAGTATCTGTCCGGCTGAGCTGGAGGTAAAGAGTCAGGGGTCAGACTAGACTTCAAGAACACATCATCTACACTGTCCAACACAGGTGGAATAGCTAGAGGCCTGTGTTGTGGTAGTAAAAGGAAGTCTCTGAGCCTTTTCTTAGATTCTGAAAAATCTTGGCTCTCCCAATGGAAGTGCTCCCTCATAGTATGCAAGGTTTCCCCAAAAGAACAGACCTCAGGAGGAGAAGCTGAAGGAATTGATTCTTCAGCATCTGAATCCTCATAGGGGGAAAAGAATATTCCTGATCAGAAGAGGAATCAGAAGAAATGGAAACCTGATCTGAAGATTCATAGTCTGTCTCTTGCCTAGGCCTCTTATCAGGAGGGGGATGGGAACCCCTGATCAAGGTAATTAAGTCTTCGGCCATTTTGAGCATCTGTTTTTTGGGCATGGAGGCCTGCCCTTGTGGCTGGTGAACTTGTTTCTTTGCCTTTAAAGGTGTTTTAGTCTTTGAAGTCAGTTTTATATACAATTGTTTGGGTGTGAAAACACCCTCAGAAGCCGATGCCTGCTCAGCGGCTCCGGATCCATCTGTAGGAATAATCTCCGAGGCTCCAATACCTTGAGTTTCCAGCGGCCTGTCAGACTCCACGTGGGAGTCGGTAGCGGCTCTAAAGCAGCAGGCGTCAGTAGCTGCGAAAGCGCCTCACTGAGAACCACCAACTTGCTTAGGAGAAGCTTCGTCAGTTTTGGACCTCGGTTGCCTTTTTCTTTGCATTTTTGTGAACTCCGGTAGTCGGATGGCTATTCGACGACATTGTATAATTAAATCTTCACCCAAAATAGATTAACGCAAAATCGTACCGATGCTTAATAGTGCGTTGGTTAAATCTAGCACAAACCCGACAACTAGCAACGTCGTGGTCAGGGCCTAGGCAAGGTATACAGTAAGAATCAAAGTCCTTATGAGGTATTTGCTTCCCACAAGAAATACAATTATTAATTTTTTCTGTAATCAGTCTGGAGCAAGAAAAAAGTTTCCCCAATGGTGTACTTGGCTTTTAATGAAGACTTTGGATCTGAAACTCAAACAGGAAAATCTCAGGAATCGGCCGACTGGCACTTGTGAACTGCTTCTGCTTCGGGCACCTCGCGGCAAGAAAGACTAAATAAAATGGCGTCGGCTGCATCTTTTATACCCCTGACGACCTGACGTCAGGGAAGAGGCGACAGTAACCGACGCAGGACCCAAGACTTTGGAATTCAGGCCGACTTGAGGGCAACCTGCTAGCAGGATAACCCAAATGTAATGACTGCAACAGTGAAACACAAAGAACATCAATTGAGGGTAAAACAGGTTCCATAGGCTCCAGAACCGACTGGGTCGGAGACTACAACAATTTAGATAGAGCAGACGACTTCAGCAGTCTCAGGACCACCCTCTCCACATCTTCTTCCGAAAGGCTCCTGGAAGACCTGGAGGACATAGTTGGGGATCGTGATCTTGGAGGAATAGCAGGTTCCACAAATTCAGTTGTCGGCTCTGACAAACTAGGATCCGACCCTGTCACCACAATGTTGCTCTCAGTTGGCTCCCAAGGCAGTGGAGCCGATGAGGCCGATTCTGCCACTTTAAGAGGTGGCTCTGAGATACCAGCCAGTGCCGGAGAAGGTATTTTCGAAGACGTAGACTTAGCAGATTTAGTGGACTTGGAAGAAGAGGAAGAGCTAGACAAGGCTTCCTCAAAGGAAGGCTTTAAAAGACCCTTTAGAATTAGCTTGTTCCTTCTCTCCTGTAACAATCTATGGGAGAAGGCATGACAAAACAAGCAAGTCTCTTGCAAATAGATGGCCCCTAAGCAATAGACACAGACCATGACCATTTGTCAATGACATTTTTTGGGAGCACTTCATGCATTTCTTGAAGCCCGAAGGCTTGTGCTCCTTAACCTCTTTAGACATACACACAGATGAAAGGAGAAGAGAAGAGAAGTAAAAGGGAGGACTAGGTCCTCTAACTTAAATGGGCCTAGCCCTGAAGGAGGAAGAAACACCATGAGGAGTAGGTCCTCTAACTAAAACGGCCTAGTCCAGAAAGGAAAGGGAGAGCTAGGTCTTCTAACTTAAACAGACAGTGAAAATTCACACACACACAGAAAACCCTTTCACACAGAAAACCCTGAATCTGCTAATGATTAACAGAGGAAGCTGAAACTGGAGTTTTGAACAACAAACTCCACCACCGTAAGAATCAACACTAGTGGATAACCGCCAAAAAACAAACTGCTCTACAAAACTGTAGGCTGGAAAAAAAAACACTAGCGTTATCAAGCAATCCAAATATGAAAACTGGTACACAAGATACCACAAAGCACATTAACAAGCCCAAGGCTAATGCTTGCACCAAAGGGTGCAAAGGAGCTAATTACCTAGGAATTAGTAACCTACACTAGCAAATACTAATGCAACAATTGTACTACACTAATATAACTTTGAACAAGACTTTAAACAATGTAAGAAGAAAAAAGTTAACACTTAGCCAGAGCCAAGAGAAGCACAATCGAACTCGTCGATGCGGCAAATGAGATCTGGGGTTTGTACTGGTGCACTATGGGATACCTGCTTAGCCACAAGCCAACCAAAAGTCTTCGAGCTTATAAATCAGCCGAGTTGGAGCCGAAGACTGGCTCCGAACCCATATGTAAAAATGAAGGTGAGATTGGACTACACAAAATCTAACGGTTACAGCAATGCATTTCAACTTGCTGCTCTAAGAGACCTACACTGCAAACCGATGAGCTACACCAACGAACATTTAAGAGTGATCATGTAATTTCATAGGAACATACTAAGCAAGTGACCACAGGAACCCCAACACACCTAGCCATATACACCTTTATGTAGACACACTCAAAAGTTCTTGCTACTCTTTACAAGTAGTTAATAATGTCCACGTCCCCAATCAATCAGGGACGCACATTACAACCATGGTGAAAATGTATGTCTATCCATCTAATTATCAAAACTAGTCAAATGCAGGGGAAATGGTATTTTTTTCCTTCAACTGTAAAGGTAGCATATTAGCCGGCTGGAAATATTTTGAGCTAGGAACCCATCTTTCCTGCAAGTCTTGATTATTTGTTGGTGTAAATTTAGGTCCTTTTACTTTCACACACCCTACTTTCCCTCCAAAGACAATCACTTTCTATGTATGCCTGTAATATTTGATTGCAATGCAAGTGAACTAAATAATGGCCACAGTAATGCATTTCTTCTTCTCTGACAAATATCCTGCCCGACAAGCCATATAAATGACATAATGATCACATACCTGCCCTTTTCCTTTCTCACAAAGCCTGCCAACCCCCAAAGACAGCCTCCTTCTGCACAGACATTTGATTATGATGAAAGTGGAACTAATAATGGTCACAGTAATACATTTCAACCAGTTGTTCTCGACACAAACTGCCTCCCAACAAGCCATAACAGTAATCATGTAACAACTCAATGCTTTCACATACAGACTGACAACTCTCAAAAGATATCTTTTTTGAACACATCTGGTTGTCTGACTACGAAGAACAAAAGAAATAATGACTACAGTACTGCATTTCAATTTGTTGCTATTACTCACCACTGCATCCTATGAAAGAAACCCTGCTCTGTGCTGTATATACTGTTAGCAATGCCCATAGACATAGCAGGAGTCCTGCCAGTAATTAATAGAATAAACAAACCTGCAAGGGAAAATTAAACCTGAAGGTCAGGACATCTACTCCCAAGTACTGTCACTCGAAAAGCAGAGTGCCACTTAAACACTAGGATCGGGTCAACTGATGACAGTAACCAATCTCAAGTATTTTACCTCAAAGGACATGGACTAGCTAAGTATACCTTGCTACTATGGCTGAGGGGGACCCACACCAATTATGAACTGCATAATACATCACTTTCAAGTTGTAAATCACATTAATTTTATTGGGAAGTTGAACAAACTAATTACACCTAGGGTCCAAATCGGGAATTTTTTTTTTCTTACCAATTAAAAACACAGCTGTCTGCACCTGCTGTTCTGGCTCTTACCTGCAATGCTGAATTAACTTAAAACCTGAAACAAAGGTTTGTTTGATTCTACCCTTCCTTATCTGAGTCTACTTTGTCATTATATGTAAAAAAGGTTATGCAGTGACTCAACATAAATATTACCTTTTTTGAAGCTTGAAGGAAGAGCTCTCTGTTCAATATTCAAGTGCTTCTTGTGATGATTGTTTCATGTTCAGCTTTACCAGCAGGATTTAAAGAAACAGATAAAGCACATTGTGCAATTCAGGGTCATGCCCCCCCCCCCAAAAAAAAATGTAATGTTGAGTACAATACAGGCAGAACTACTCAGTAATGCTCATAATAGGATTCCAGATCTTGTGCTAACAGCACATAAGCAGCACAGCGCTTCTCCCATACATCACATACCAAGAGGAAGAACTCTATAAAAACTTGGAAATCTGACAGTATCATACTTTCCCAACTGTAAGTTGTTATGTTTTGGTATGTGTGCAGTGGGGGAGGGTTTTCTGCTTTCTTTGAAACTGGGTGCTGTATGAAGTCTGAGACAGTCATTCTTCTTGTTTCACTATGAAGTGCTTAAGTGTTTCAATCTTAAAACTAATGCACAAGATGCAAACTGTCTACACAAGCAAGAAAGCAAACATGTCAAAGCTTGTGGCAAAACTAGACACCCTCCTTACTCAGTAACTTGTGAACTGCTACTTACAAGTTGAGATTTAAGTGTTGCCCTTAACATTACAACACTGAAACAATGAATAAAGAAATAGAAACATTGTGCAGCAGAACAGCAAAACAGCAACTAACTGTACCATACAAGTAATAAAAATAGAATCCTAATTCAGTACTGTATTTAAGACTTACATATATTCAATGGTACCACAAAATGTGTGGGTTACTGCGCCATCATGAATAGATTCTTTACAAAGGCCAAAATCTGTCAGCTTAACGTGACCTAGTAAGGGAGACAAAAAATGATTTTAAAACAATCATTTTGTAATGGCAGTTTGATACACAAGTACATAAGTCACCAAAAGATATAAGAATTTCGCTGTAAACTGGTACTGCAGTCAAAACTCCTCTCTTATTTTTACAAAGACAATAAAATTAATTCAGTCACATTATCCATTACACACTACAGAAGTGTAAAAAACATACATATTTTTAATGAGCAACATCCCACGTGTTGCATGCTGACAGCAACAACAATTTCAAGCATACCAAAATGCTGACTTATCAGGGAATGAGAATAACAACATCTTATTCAGGTCACTGATGGATATAACCAAAAAAAAAAAAAAAAACAGTACTGGGTGGCACAGCAGCCCAGCTCAGGGTATACATACCTACAAGTAACTTGGAGGATTGACAATTCACTTATCAGCATCACTTTGTGATGTAAAAGAAAAGCAAATGTTATCTACTATGGTTCTTCATGATCCATATCCATCTAATTCAAAAGTCAGGAATGGCTGCTGCAAGCAACAGTCTTCCTGGAATCTACCCAGCTCTCACAGGCTCAAATTCTTACCTCAGCTATAGTTCATAGCTCACAATTTGTGACAACTGTGTAAGGGTGTAAAAGTCTACTAAAAAGCAAACTCTGGGTTCAGTGAAAAGACGAAGTGAGCCATACATGAATCTAAAGATATTTTAAAAGTGGCTAATGACTCACATTTACATGTCTATAAAAGTAATCTATTCTACAGGTAAATCAGAGTAAGAAATTTCTCTCTCACCGTATCTCTGTCCTTGATGGATGTAATTTAACCCTAGATGATTAGGTAGATTGCAAAACACATTCACCAGTACTCAAAATGTCTCATTCTGTAATGCCTTGAAAGCCAGGCTCAATTTTCCTTGCAAGTGTGTATAGCAAATCAAGTACAAACCAATGCAATCACATCTGACATTACCTGGGAGATTTTTAATAATGGGAATTCTTTCAGTGTACTTTCTTTGTATATTCTCCAAAGTCAGCATGTCACACTTGCTATAAATACAGAAAGTACAATTGTATTTATTTACCATAAATGTAGACATTCAAGTATCTTCAATGTTGCAATAACAACATTCTGGATTAACGGCTTTAGAAGTCCACATCCAGCCTGAATACCAAACATTTTCCACGTCCTTCTGCTCTGGCAGATGCCCTTTCCACTGACATCAGGACTTCAGATTATAAGAGTTGACAGCTGGCTCCATTTAGTCAGGTCTTTCTTGCACCTACAGGACAACAGCCCCTCTCTCTGCACCCAAGGCCAAGACCATAATCCATGCACATTGTCCTCGGCAGGCATGGTAGAATAGAAAAGTACAGTTGTGTACCTACCATAAATGTAGATGTTCGAGTGTATTCACTGTTGCAGTCATTACTCTTGGGTTATCCTGCTGGCAGGCTACCCTCAGTCGGCCAGAATTCCAAAGTCTAGGTCCGGCGTCGGTTCCTGTCGCCTCTTCCCTGACGTCAGTGCGCCAGGGGTATAAAAGATACAGCCGAAGCCATTTTCTTCAGTTTTTCTTGCCCCAGATGTCAGGTGCCCCAATATACTAATAAGAAATGCATGCACAAAAATAACATTTCCTTCATCTACAAGCAAATACACCAAAAAGGTTGTATAGGATAGAGAAGTGCAGATAAGTCCCAGCAAAGAGAAGGGGGATGGTGGGTGGGTAACCTGGACTGCAACAGTGAATACACTCGAACATCTACATTTATGGTAGGTACTCAACTGTACTATGTTCATCGTGTTTCACTGTTGCAGTCATTACTCTTGGGTAGAATCCCAAAGCTGAGGATGGGTGGCTGGGCTAAATAGGATTAGGAGAGGCTATGAGGCCCTGCAGAACTGCAGTGGCGAAGCCTGCTCTGGACTTAGAGTAGAGAGGCAAGTGGTAGTGCTTTGTAAAGGTGTGAACTGAACTCCAAGTTGCAGCCTCTAAGAAATCTTTGGTTGGTACTCCTTTGAGGAAGGCTGCTGAAGTGGCTGCTGCTCTGGTGGAATGAGGCCTAATGCCCTTAGGCACTGATTTGCCATGTTGAAAATAGCAGAAATGGATGCAATGACCTATCCATTTAGAAATAGTCTGTTTTGAGATAGTCTTTCCTTGTGATCCTGCAGCATATGACACAAAGTTGCTCAGTTTTTCTGAAAGCTTTAATTCTGTCCAAGCAGAAGTGCAACTGCCTGTGTATGTCCAAAGAATGCAGAATTTTCTCACCCTTGTTCTGTGGATTTGGGTAAAAGGTAGGCAAGTGAATGGTTTGGTTGAGGGCCACACTGGACACCACCTTAGGCATAAATGTAGGGTTTGTCTTCAGAGAAACCCTGTCTGGATGAAAAATGATGAAAGGTTCCACAGCCATGAGTGCTTGTAACTCTGAGACTCGCCTTGCAGAGGTTATTGCTAAGAGCAGAGCCGTTTTCCAGGATAAGAATTTTATATCTGCTGTTGATGCTGGCTCGAAAGGAGGCAGTTTGAGTTTTTCCAAGACATAATTGAGGTCCCAGGCCAGAACTGGTGCTCTCCTTGGAGGTCTAATGTTTCTGGCCCCTCTGAGGTACTGCCTTATTAAAGGATGAGAAAAGATAGGTGGCTCTGTATTATAATGTGCTGAAATGGCAGAGGCATGAATCTTAATTGATGAGAAAGAAAGGCCTTTGTTCAGTATCTCAGTTAGGTATTGTAAAATATGAGGAATATTTGGTACAGAAGTGTCAATACCTTGTTCCTGGTTCCAAGTGCAGAATCTCTTCCATTTTTCTGCATAAGATTTTCTGGTATTGGGACTCCTGGCCTCCAAGATAACATCCATAACAGCTTTTGAAAGAGGAGTGTTCTGAATGGCTACATTATCCGCCATGCTGCCAGGTTTAAGGTCCCGAGCTGGCTGTGCAGGATCTGATTGTTTTGTTGGGTCAGCAAGTGAGAAGTTTGAGGCAATATCCATGCTGGACCTTGGGACAAGCTCTTTAGGATTGGGTACCAGTGCTGGCGTGACCAGTCTGGTGCAATCAGTAACATTTTCGGCTTCTCTTGTCTGACCTTTAGGAGTACTCTGGGAAGGAGAGGCAGTGGGGGAAAAGCATATACTGTTAGATTTTTCCAGCTGAATGATAGGGCATCCACTTTCCATGCTTGCTTGTGATAAATCCTTGTGCAAAGTCTCTGCAATTGACAGTTGTGAGGGGAGGCAAATAGATCTGTGTCTGGGCATCCCCATGTCCTTATTATCATGCTGAAGACTTGTGGATCCAGTTTCCATTCGTGGGGATCCATGCTTAGTTCGTCTGCCAGAGTATTTGTTTTTCCTGGCAGGAATTGTGCTTGCAGGTGAACTTGAAAAGTGAATGCTGTGTCCCATAAGGTCATTGCTTGTCTGCAGGGGGGGGGTAGGAATGTGTAACTTCCCGCTTGTTTATGTACCACATGACCGTAGTGTTGGCTGTCTATCAGTAACTGTCCTGGATGAAGCAGGTCATTGAAAGCTGTCAGGGCATTTTGAACAGCTAGCATCTCTTTTTGATTGATGTGAAGATGCATCTGGTTTGCAGGCCATGTGCCCTGAATACATTTTCCTGCCATATGGGCCCCCCAGGAATAATCTGATGCATCCGTTGTCAGTGTCTGTCTGTCTGTGGATAAACTGAACGGCAGACCCTTGTTGTGGTGACAGACTTCTGCCCACCATCGAAACTCCTGTTGTAGGCAGGGAATGAGTGCAATTACTGTCTCCAGGCTGTGGCAATGCTGAGTCCAAACACTTTTCCGATACCATTGTAGTTTCCTCATATGCAGTCTGGCATATGGAATTAGTAGAATGCAGGATGCCATGAAACCCAAGGCCTGCAGGATTTTCCTTGCAGATAAGTGTTTTTTTGTTGCCAATTTCTTGAAGTAAGTAGTCAGTTGTTTTTGTTTGTCTGGCGTGAAATAAGCCATCTGGGCAGCTGTATTTAAGCTTGCACCCAGGAATATTATCTCTTGAGAGGGCACTAGTTTTGATTTATTTTCGTTTACTGTGTACCCTAGGCCAATTAGTAATCTTTTTACAAACGCCAGATGCTTTAGAAGAGTGTCTTTGTTCTCTGCTTGAATTAGGCAATCATCCAAGTAAAGATATATTTGAATTCCTTTTTGTCTGCAAAACGCAATTACTGGTGTCAGGCATTTTGTGAAGACCTTGGGCGCAGTAGATAAGCCAAAGGCAGTGCAGAGAATTGGTAATGCATTGAGCCAGCTATGAATCTGAGGTATCTTCTGCAAGATTGTCTGATTGGGACATGCAGGTATGCCTCTTTTAGGTCCAAAGTTACGAGCTAAGCCCTCTTGCCCAGCATGGGCAGTAGCTGCTGTAGAGTCAACATCTTGAATTTTGGAACTTCCAGAAACGTATTTAGTATAGTCCAGAATTGGTCTCCAGGTTTTGTCCTTCCTGGGTACTAGGAAAAGTCTGGAGTAAAATTCTTGTTCCTGCTCTTGTTGTGGTACTTGCTGAATGGCCCTCATGTCCATGAGGGCTGTAATTTGCTTTTGTGCCTCTGCCCATTGATTGTGTGGCAGGTCTGGCATGCCCTTTGATCTTGGTAGAGTGTGAAAATGGAACCTGTAGCCTTGGGACACTATGTTCAGGACCCATTTGTCTTGAGTAACCATTTCCCAATTTGATGAAAAAAGTGCTAGTTTTCCCCTTAAGGGGGCTGTCAAAAGAAAACTGCTTGGAACTGGTAAAGGAAAGTCATTGGGACCGTTTCCTGTAAGGTTGTGATTTGTCTTCTCCGCTTTTGGAGGTAGGAGCACCCCATTGTTTAGGCCTGTATGAGCCTTGGGGCTTAGAGCTGCCTCTGGGACGCCTGTATCTGCCTCTTGTTGGTCTGTCTGAGACTGGAAAGGACCAATTTTTAGAAGGCCAGGTCCTGCTAAACCTGGGTGGCTGTACCTGTAAGAAATCCTTGACTGTCTGCATGGATTTTGCTTTATCCTCCATTTTTTTCAACACCTCTTCTGCTTTAGTACCAAACAAAGTATCATGCTGTAATGGTGCATCTAATAATTTTGCTTTAACATGATCAGGCAGATTCTGTTCCTTTAACCAAGCATGCCTTCTAATAACAGAACCTGTAACAGCGGCCCTGCAAGAAGCCTCCAGTGAATCATAACCACATTGCAAAGTATGCTTTCCCACTTGTTCAGTTGCATGCAATAAATCCTGCAATTCCTTTTTCTCTGACCATCCAGTAGTTGTCAACATTTTCTGCTTAAGTAGTGACATTAAATATTGCTGATATTTAAGCATATGAAACTGACAATTTAAAGCCCTTACAGCCAGGGTGGCAGAAGCGTAAACTTTTTTCCCCCATCTGTCTAGAGCCCTAGAATCCCTATCAGAGGGGACAGGGTTTTTTTGCAGTGGAAGCTTTAACCCCCCCTTGGGACCATGAGATATAGTTTCTGGGTCAGCAGCGGGGTTTTTATATAGGAATTTATGAGAATCCAGGACCCTGTAGTATCTGTCTGGCTTAGCAGGTGCAGGGGGTAAAGAGTCAGGGGACAGACTGGACTCTGAAAATACATCATCTACAATGTCTAGAACAGGTGGAATAGCAAGGGGTCTGTGCTGAGGAAGAAGCAGAAAGTCTCTTAGCCTTTTCTTAGATTCAGAATAATCTTGGCTGTACCAGTGGAAATGCTCCCTCATAGTATGCAGAGTTTTCCCAAAAGAATAATCCTCAGGAGAGGCTGAAGGAATGGATTCTTCAGCATCAGAATCCTCATAGGGAAGCATGGAGTAATCCTGTTCAGAAGAGGAATCAGAGGAAATAGATACCTGATCAGAAGAATCATACTCTGTCTCTTGCCTAGGCCTCTTATCAGGAGGGGGATGGGAGCCCCTGATCAAAGTAATTAGGTCTTCGCCATTTTAAGCATCTGTTTTTTAGGCATAGAAGTCTGAGTAAGAGAATGCTGTGCTTGTTTCTTTGTCTTTAGAGCTGCTTTAGTCTTTGTCTTTGAAGCTGAAGATGGCTTAATATATAGTTGTGTAGGTCTGAAGACACCCTCAGAAGCCGATGCCTGCTCAGCGGCTCCGGACCCATCTGAGGGAGTGATTTCTGAGTGTCCAGTACCTTGAGTATCCAGAGGCCCAGTCGGTTCCACGTGGGAGTCGGTAGCGGCCTGTGGCTCTGAGGTAGCGGGCACCAGGGGCGCAAGCGCCTCACTGAGAACCGGCATACCAACAACTGGCCTAGTAGAGGCTTCGTCGTCGGATATGAACCTCGGATGCCTATCCTTGTCCTTGCATTTTTTGTAAACTCCGGTTGTCGGCTGTTGGCATAATATAATTAAATCTTCGGCCAAAGTAATGAAATGCAAAATCGAACCGACGCTTGACAGTGCGTTGGTTAAATCTAGCACAAAACCGACAACTAGCAACGTTGTGATCAGGGCCTAGGCAAGGAATACAGTAAGAGTGAAAATCCTTATGAAGTATTTGCTTCCCACAAGAAATACAATTGTTAACTTTTTCTGACATCGGTCTGGAGCAAGAAAAAAGTTTCCCCGACAGGGTACTTAGCTTTAATGAAAACTTTGGTTCTGAAATTCGGATCTGAAAACGTGATGACTACCAAGAAAGAACTTTTCCAAGAGAGAACTGCAAAGGCAGCAGGCTCATAAGGGGCAGTGTAAGCTATTCCAGTACAGCATTAAGGACCCAGGCAGAGGCAGGGACAGGGGTCTTAAATGGATAATTCCCTTGAAAAACTGTTTTATTATTGACTGTGAGAAAGAATAATTGTGTAAAATCTTACCCTAACCATAGATTCCTTCTCTTTCATAATGTAGTATTCTCTACTCTTGGGTCTCCTCCTCTTGCTACCCGAATGTCCAGCCAGTCTTCAAATGTTTGTAGTCACTGCAAGGTGTGTGGGACGTCTGGCATGGCTAGACAAGTGTGGGACATAAAAGTGGTGTCTGCACGCACCAGATCTCAGAACTGTGCACCCCAGTTGGACCCCAGTCCCAGAACAAGCTGTGCAAGTCCTGTGTCATCCAAGAATGGAAATTATGTTAACAGGAGGGGCAGGAGGGAGGGAAGGAATACTGCAACATGGAAGAGAAAGACAACTATGTCTATGGTAAGATTTTACACAACTATTCTATGTCCTTCTAGTCATATGTTGCAGTACTTTGCACTCTTGGGTGCAAGCCAAAGCTCACTGTGAGGAAAAGGGTGGTGGCTTAGACGAATTCTCTATGAATCCATGGAGGATAGCCCTGGAGAATCCAGCCCTGCACCTAGAGATTTGGTCTAGTTTGTAATGTTTGGTGAATGTGTGGACAGATGTCCAAGTGGCTGCCTCTAGAATAGTGGAGGTGAAAAAGGCTCCTGAAGAAGCCATAGCCCTAGTGGAGTGTGCTTTAACCTTGTATTCTAATGACTTCCCATGGTGTGCATAGCAGAAGGTAGTAGCCGTGAAAATCCAGGCTGAGATGGTCTGTTTTGCTACTGCTTTCCCCAGGGCCCTGGGGTGGAAGGAGACAAACAACTGGTCAGACTTACTGATGGACTTAGTCTTGTGCAGGTAGAACCTAAGCTGTCTGTGTGCATCAACGGAATGTTGTAAGATTCTCTCACTGTCACTTTGTGGGTGGGTGGGGAGGTGGATGTCTTGGTTTAAAGGAAAACTCATTGACCACCTTGGGCATGAAGGATGGGTTGGTCCTGAGGGTTACCCCGTCTTTGTGGAATATGAGAAAGAGGGGAATGGCCATGAGAGCTTGTAACTCACTCTTCTAGCTGAAGTTAAGGTCACAAGGAGTACTGTTCTCCATGTGCAGTATTTCAGGGAAGCCTTAGATGCTGGTTCAAAAGGGGGTACCCTGATCTTCTCCAAAACTTAATTCAGTTCCCATGGAGGAGGGAATAGGCTTCTTGGGGCGCCGATATGTAGTACTCCCTTTAAGAACAACTTTGCAGGCAAGTTGGAATCTACAGGGGGTTTCCAGAGGCAGACAAGCTGAAATGGCAGACAGATGAGCCTTGATGGAGGAGTACGCTAATCCTGTCTGTAAGAGTTCACACAGATAGGACAATACTAAAGGGACCTTGCTCTGTAATGGGTCCAATTGACTCTGGCGACACCATATGGAGAATCATTTCCACTTGGATGCATAAGATCTCCTTGTATTAGGTTTCCTGGCCTCCTGCAGGACTGTGAGCATGTCCTCATTGTATACGTGTTTGTAATGGATCAGAATTCTATCACCCACAGGGTGATGTGTACAGACTGCCAGTGTGGATGCATTAGAGATCCCTTGTCCTGTGTGAGAAGGTCAACTCTGTGGTTTAACTTGTGGTGACTGCCACTGGCTAAATGCAGAAGGAGGGGGAACCAATGCTGTCTTGGGCAAAACAGGATCACCAGCAAGATTTTTGGTCTGTCTGGCTGAATCTATAGTAGGACTTTCTGAATAAGAGGGAAGTGGGGAATGCATAGAGAAACATCCCCTTCCAAGAAATTGAAAAGGCATCCATTGCCCTCGCCAGAGGACTGGGCAGCCTGGTGCAGAAGGAGGGAAGCTGTTTGTTCATGGGGTCATGGGGGAGGCAAACAGATCTATTTGAGGTGTACCCAATCTGTGGACTAGCTCCAGGAAAACATCCCTGTGGAGAATCCATTCGTGGGACTGACATGGACCTGCTTAAGGTGTCCGCCTGAGAGTTCTGTTCCGAATGGATGTAAACTGCCTAAAGTGTTACTCCCACTTTCGTGGCTAGCTGCCACACTAGAAGAGCTAGTCTGCATAGCAAGTAAGATTTTGCTCCCCACTGTTTGTTGATATAACACACAACTGTAGTATTGTCTGTGAATAGATTTGGAGGGGCCAGTTTCAGTTTGGGCTGAAAAGCCTTCAAGGCTAGAAGAACCTGATGTGCTCTTGTTTGAGGGAGTCTGACCAGGTGCCCTGGACGTTTAGGAGGCCTAAAGTTGTTTCCCCACGCCTGGTCTGAGGTGGCTGTGTACATTTCCTGTGCTGGCAGGGGAGGCTGAAGAGGTAGGCCCAGGTTGTGGTTCACCTGAATCAACCACCACTGACTCTCTTTCTTAAGGCAGGGTAACAGGGGGATTTTGCATTCCAGAGGATGAGAGTGCTGAGTCCAAACAGATCTTAGGTACCACTGAAGCTTTCTCATGTGGAGCCTTGCCAATGGTAATAAGAAGTTATGTACCTACCATAACGTTCCATGTTAGTTGTCTTCTTCTCGCCTTCTTTCTTGCTGGTTGGGTTCGGAGCCGACTCGGCCTTCTTCAAAAGCTCGAGAGCTGCTTACTGGCTCAAGGCCCCCCCTATGTCCCATGATGCCTGGCGCTAGATACCCAGATCTCGTTTGGTAACCTAACTACAACATAATAATAACAATTATAATAATATAGTAAATTTAGCAGAATACAGGAACCTACTGGAGAGACTGACAGAAGTAATAGCCAGAGAAGACTCAGCCAGTGATCAACAAACCTAAGGAACCTGCTAAAATAGGGGGATGGAGGGTGGGACGCAAGAAAGAAGGCGAGAAGAAGACAACTAACATGGAATGTTATGGTAGGTACATAACTTCTTAATGTTAAGTTGTCTATCTCGCCTTCATTCTTGCTGGTTGGGACAGCGTCCCTAGCACCTCAATCCTGGGTGGCTCATCAGAACAGACTCTTCAGAACAGTAGAACCAAAATCAGCTCTGCTTCTGGAAGCCACATCCAGTTTATAATGTGAAATGAAGGTATGTGGATTAGCCCATGTAGCTGCTGCACAAATAGTTTCCATTGGCAATCTGGCCTGAAAAGCCACAGAAGTAGCTAGAGCTCTGGTGGAGTGACCTTTGGGTTTCACAGGAAGCTCTTTATTTCTTAACTGATATATAAAGGTAATAGTAGAAAGTCAACCACCTAGATAAGGTGACTTTTGACACCGGTATGCCTTGTTTTCCCTCAGCGTAAGACAGGAACAACTGGTCTGATTTTCTGATTTGCTTGATTCTATGCAAGTAAAAGCATAATTGTCTATGGACGTCCAGCTGATGTAACTTGTATTCTGCCTTGTTGGAATAATCTGGAAAGAACACAGGTAGTTCAATGGACTGATTCAAATTATAATCAGAAGTAACCTTTGGAAGAAAGGAAGGGTTAGTCCGAAGAGAAACTCTATCATTGTGAAAAACTAGGTAAGGAGGACGAACACAAAGAGCCTGAAGTTCAGAAACTCTTCTGGCCGACGTAACTGCGACCAGAAGAAGGGTTTTCCAAGAAAGTAACTTCAAGGAACAGGAAGCTGCCGGTTCAAAGGGGGCAGTATCAGGGAAGCTAGAATCAAATTCAGATTCCATGGAGGCGGGGGATCTCTTACTGGGGGCCTGAGCAGAGTGGTCCCTTTAAGAAAGGCTTTACAAAGCTTATGGGACATGATGATGGAATCAGATAGGCCCGTATGAAAGTTTGAAATTGCAGCTAGCTGAACTCTAATCGTGGCAGAAGAGGATCCTGTTTGAAAAAGTTCTGCTAGAAATTCTAAAATATGGTGCACAGGGGCTGAAAAGGGATCTATCTTCCTGTTCTCTGCCCATAAGGAAAAACGTTTCCACTTGCTTGCATAAGTTTTCCTAGTGGTCGACTTATGCGAGGATAAGATGATTTCACGGACCGAATGAGAGATGTTGGGAAGCCTGGCTAAGGTCGGAAGTGGAGAAACCAAGCAGTGAGTTGGAGAGATTGAAGAAATTGGTGCAGCCCGCCCGATTGATGGATCAGGAGTTCTAGAATTGGGTCCAGGGCTGCTCCAGAAGGTGATGACGCAGGAAAAGGAACCAAATTTGTCGAGGCCAGTAAGGGGCAATGAGGATCATCTTGCATCCCAATGTGGTAGCTTTCTGAATTAGTTTGGGAATCAGGGGAAATGGAGGGAATGCATAAAGAAGTCCCTGGGGCCAATCGTGAACTAGAACGTCTCTGGGGAGGTGTCCGGGGAGAGGAAGGAGAGAGAAGAAATTGTCGCACTTGCTGTTGAAGGGGGTGGCAAAAAGGTCGCAGCAAGGCTGACCCCATTTGCGGAAGATTTTGTCCACCAGTCTGACTTCCTCAGAAACCGTTGGGAAGAGATCGCCCACTGCCAAAGTCTGAGTGCTTCTCGACATAAGGGGTACGACTTGGTTCCGCCCTGCTTGTTGATGTACCATACCACTGACATATTGTCTGTTTGAATTGCAATGGTCTCGGTGGGAAGAGAGTTCTGAAGAGCTTGCAATGCTAAAAGCACGGCTCTCATCTCCAAGACATTGATATGCAGATGGTACTCGTGAGGCTGCCAGGTGCCTTGGACTGTTCTGCCCTGAAAATGCCCCCCACCCGATCAGGGAGGCATCCGTGGTCACCGTAGCTACTGGAGGAGGAAGAACGAATGGTCTGCCCTGGTGTAATGATGGGGAAACCATCCACCAAACAAGTTGTTTTTTGCATGACTGTGTGATCATTATCATGTGAGACATTGGGAGTTGCTGGAAGGACCATTGTGTGAACAACATCCACTGAAGAATCCTCATGTGAAAACGTGCAAGGGGAACTAGTATTATAGCTGCTGCCATGAGACCCAGTGTTTTTAGGACAAATCTGGCCTGAATCTTTTTGCAACCTAATATGACCTGCACATGTCGTCGAATGGCTAACACTCTGTCTGTTAGGAGAGTCGCTGACATGTCCTTTGTGTTTAAATTTGCGCCTATAAAGTTGATAGTTTGTCAAGGTGACAATGCAGACTTTTCGAAATTTATTGTGATGCCTAGAGTACAGCACGTTTGGATGGTGTAGTCTCTGGCTAGCAGCAGGTGATGCCTGGTGGTTGCAGTAAGGAGCCAGTCGTCTAAATATGGAAATACCTGGAATCCTTGCCATCTCAAGTGAGCGGTGACTACTGCCAAACATTTGGTGAACACCCTGGGGGCTATGGTGAGACCAAAGGGCAGCGCTCTGAACTGATAATGACTGGCTCCCAGCCGGAAGCGGAGGAATCTTCTGGAGCGTCTGTGCATTTTGATATGGTAGTACGTGTCCTGAAGATCTATGCAGCACATCCAATTGTTCTGACCCAGAAAGGGTAAAATGGACTGTAGCTTGACCATCCGGAACTTCATTCTTTGAACAGACCTGTTTAGTCTGCTGAGATCCAAAATGGGTCACCAGTCCCCTGTCTTTTTTGGTACCAAAAAGAACCTTGAGTAAGTTCCGGATCCTTGTTGGTCTGCTGGGACTGACTGGATGGCTCTTTTTCTTAGCAGTTTTGAAATTTCTTGAACTGCTTGATCCTTTAGATTGGGTGGAACATCTGGAAGGGATTTGTTGGAAAAGAGTGGAGTGCGAAAGAAGGGAATTTTGTAGCCTTTGGATATGACAGAAAGTACCCATTTGTCTTGTGTTATACTTTGCCAGGCTTTTGGGTACAGTGATAATCTTCCCCTGACTGCCTCCGAAGGTGGACAGTCGGGTAGCACTTCAGGGATGCTGGAAGGGCTTGTCAGAGAAGGATTCTCTTTGGTCCTGATTTTGCGGACCCCCCTGCCCCTAGGGTGGCGTCTATTGTTGTTCCCTCCTCTGCCCCTGGAGGGGAACTCTCCACGTGTGTCAGGCATGGCTCCCTGGGATTTCCGGAACCACATCTTCCCACTCTTCTGACCCTTGGGATACGGTCTTGAAGGAGTGGAAAAATGGACTCCAACGGCAGAGAAAGTCTTGCCTGCCTGTTCACACCTGGTAAGGGTATCCTTCACCTGTGGTCCAAACAGAGCAGAACCATCAAAGGGGGTGTTGGTGAAAGACGTCTTCAAGGGTTCCGCAAAGTTGCATAACCGCATCCAAGCGTGTCTCCTCAAAGCCACACCTGTGCCTGCGGCCCTACTTGCTCCATCGGCTGCATAAGAGATGAGCCGCATGGAGTAGTTTACTACAGAATTTAGAGTCGCCAGCTGGGAGGCAATCTTAGCCTGAGCCCCCGCAGCTGATGGATCTTGAAGGGTATCTCCTAGCTCTTTAAGGAGATCCCTTTGAAGGTGGGTAAAATGGCACAAATAGTTCAGAGACCTCATGGAAAAGGTCGCTGAGGAAAACATCTGCTTCCCATATTCGTCCATCGTCCTAGATTCCTTATTAGGGGGATGGACAGACAAAGAAGTTTCGGCCAACTCCTTTTTAGTGGCCGCTGCTACCACCATGGCATCCACGGGAACACCCTTGGTCAGAAATTGCTTGTCTTGAGGGGCAGTGATGAATTTTGTGGGCCTATGGGGAGTTGGTTCCATTGAGTCTGGAGCTGACCACGCCTTTCGAGCCAACACCGACATCAGTGGATCGAAAGGCGGAGATACCAAGGAGGTGGAGGGTCGGGAATACCGACTCATCCTCGGAAGGGTTAAGGGTAGTCCAGTTCCCCCTTGGCCTAAGGATTTCAAGGATGTCTGAGAAGGAGACGTCCTCAGAGGGGGATCTTGGGGACCCTTCCGACTCCTCCAAGTCAGTATCTGAAGTGACAGACTCAGGGGAGTCAACATGCTTCCTCTTGCATTTCCTCTTTCGAGGGGGCTCCTCTGAATGAATGGGGGAGGCCTTGGAAGAGGAAGATACACCCAATGGGTTGCCCTGGAGCACTTGTTCCCCATGCTTGGGGTCTGCAGGAGGGGCAGAGGCAGGAGCAGGCACCATGGGGGAAGGAGCCGATGAGGCTGACCATGAGGCTGACTCAGATGCCAGCACACTCCTCATGACCTCGAAGGCGCCCCTTCCCGATACCAGAGAAGGCTCCGGCTCCGAAGAGACCAGAATCTTTCCCGGCACCGAGAGAGATGTCTCTGAAGTCAATGTAGGAGCCAAACTCACCTGCGCCGAAGCTCCGAGAGGGAGAACGGGGACAAGGGTCCGATCCTACTCGCCCCCTCGGATCCGATTAGGGATTCCCGGCGCCCAGATCCCTCCAAGGACGGCACCATGGAAGAGATCGGAGCCGACGACAGAACCGAAAGGGGAGGTATCGGCGCCAACGGACCCACGGTTCCAGCCACAGCATGCTCCGGCTCCGAACTCAAGGGATGAGTCGAAGGAGGAACCATTGGAGAAACAGGTAGAGCCGAGCCCTAATGAGGGGGGCTGGATAGCATTTTTGCCAGGGCCTGCGACTTTAAAAGCCTGCTCATCACTCTCTCCAAATCATGGTCAGATAAACTAGACAACCGAGAAGAGTGGGACCGATGACTACGCTCAGACTGCAGTAAGGGTGACCCTGGAGCCAAGTGTATCGACTCCAAGGATGGTGACCTGGAGCGTTTTCGACTCCCTGACGGTTCCGACGGAAGAGTCGGGGCCGACTGGGAGATAGGTACTTTGGCTCCAGTCGGCGCTGAAGTTGACGTAGAGATAGGTGCTTCGGTTCCAGCCAGAACCAAAGTTGAAGCAGAAGCCATACACGGTGATGGCTCCGAGCTGGGAGCCGACGGCTTCGATGGCCTAGAAGGTTTCACTGGCTGAGTCTTGGCCGGTGATCTTTCAGGTTTAAGCAAACCCCTAAGGATAAGCTTATTCCTATGCACCTGCACGACTCTTGGACTAAAGGCGTGACACACCGAACAAGAGTCCTGCAGGTGTAGGGAGCCCAAGCAATAAACACAAGAAGTGTGACCATCTGTCAGATACATTTTATGACAGCATGAGTCACACTTCTTGAATCCCGACACTTTTGTGTCTTTAGACATTCCTGTGACGGAAAATCAATTACAAAGAACAAGTATAAAGGAGAGTAGGTAACTGGAAAAAAATATACACAAACCACACAAGTTACCACACCCTAACAGCACACACACACACACACACACACACACACACACACACACACACACTATATACCACAACTTCTAATGAACTTTGTCTACCTTAAAAAAATAAAACAATGATAAGCCTCTAACTAAAATGGCCTACTTTGAAAAGGTAAATGGGAGTGGGGGAGGGAGAGGAAAACTCTCTAAGGAGAAAACAAGTTTTTAAGGGGGGGGGGGGGCACTAACAAACTACCATAGAACCTACAGCTAAGCTATGACAATAAGCGTATATTCAATAAAGTACAAAAAAGTACTAAATATAGTGAATAAAGACAAAATATATGACCTAAGCCAGTAAACGCAACCTCGTAGCAGAAGCGGCAAACAAGATCTGGGTATCTAGCGCCAGGCATCATAGGACATAGGGGGGGCCTCGAGCCAGTAAGCAGCTCTCAAGCTTTTGAAGATGGCCGAGTCGGAGCAGAGGATCAGCTCCAAACCCAACCAGCAAGAATGAAGGCGAGATAGACAACTTAACATCACTGGAATAGTGGAAGCCATGTGGCCCAGGAGCCTGAAGTACTGCCTGGCAGTCATTTCTTTGGTCTGAAGTACCAAGAGCAGATACTGTGTTAAGTTTTCTACCTTTTGGGGTGGTAGGAAGACCTTCATGATATCTGTCTGAATCCTTCACCCTAGGAAGACTAGGTCCTGGGCGGGGGTCAGGTTGGACTTGGAAAAGTTTATCTGGAAACCCAGTGCCTGCAGGAGGGAGAGGGTTTTCTGCATGTGGATCAGGAAGGATTCTTTGCACTCCGCCTGGATGAGCAGGTCATCTATGTAAGGTAAAATCTGGATCCCTCGAGTCCTACAGAAGGCTATCAATGGTGCCAGGCACTTGGTGAAGACCCTTGGTGTTGTAGGGAGACCGAAGGGAAAAGCCAAGAATGGACAGTGAGAAGAGGCCACAGAGAAACATACGTATCTTCTGAAATTGGGTCTTATGGGTATGTGACGATAGACATCCTTGATGTCCAAGGTAGCCATGAACCCCTGAGGCAAGATCAAAGGGGAAGAGAGTCTGAGAGTTTGCAAGGTGAGCATCCAGAAGGTGGGCACTTGAAGGAAAAGATTTGGTGGGAGAGGTCCAGGACTGGTCTCCAGGGTCCATCTTTTCTTGGGACTAGAAAGAGCCTGGAATAGAAGCCTTTTCCCCTTGCTGTCTGTGGAACAGGCTGGATGGTGTCCTGGGCCGTGAGGTTGTCCAAAACTTTATGAAGGAGAGGGAGCTGTTCTTTGAGGGGGCTGAGGAATACCCCTCCCAGCTAGAAGAGTAATCCATGTCATAAAGTACCCGTTTTCTATTACGGATAAGACTCACCTGTCTGAAGTGATGCGTTTCCACACCTGGAGACAGTGAGACAGCCTTAGTGATGCGTCTCCACACCTGGAGACAGTGACAGAGCCTTACTGATGGTGGGATTGGGGGGGGGGGGGTTCAAGAATGGCAGGTAGTCACAGGCTAGCTGCCCTGTTTTGAAACTGAGGCTTCTGTGCTAGTGGGTGAGTAGGTCTGGCAGGAGTGGATTGCTTCCTGGCAGCTTTCCTAGGTCTGGATGGGGGAGCGGGAGCAGAGTGGTTCCTAATAAACTGGGTTTTAGACAGGTTGTTTCTATGAAATTGAGGACAGGAGAGACAAACAAGTATTTTAGATCTTGTAGCTCCTTCCCCTTTTGTTGCAAAGTCTTAAAACAGCTCTGCAACCTTGGAGCCAAACAGAGCTGAGCTGTTGTCTAAAGTGGCATCAAGGTGCCTTGCTCCAATATCATCAGGTAGTGGCTGACGTCTTAGCCACGAATATCTTCTGAGGACAGAAGCCGATGCAGCAGATCTTGCGGAGGCCTCAGCAGCATCATAGCTGCACCTAATGGAATGTCTAGTGACCTGGGAGGTCAAGGAGATGAGGCTGGACAGTTGAGCTTTGGCCGGGAAATCAGGGATGTCACACAACTGTTTAGTGACTTTTTCCAAAAGAGCTAGGGCATATTTGGACATGTGGGTCTGATAACTGATTGCCCTAAAAGCCAGGGTAGAGGATGTGTAGACATTTTTGTCCAAACATTCCATAGCCTTGCTGTCTTTATCTCTAGGCAGGAAGGACGGCGGAAGGTGTTTGGATGCCTTGTCTGTAGAGATAGATTGTGCCTGAGTCAGCTACAGGACATTTCACAAGAAATTTATCTGTCTCAGGAACTTTGTAGAACCTATCAGGCCTATGGGGAGCAGGGGGCTGTGAGTTTGGATTCAAGGAAACTGCAATGAAAGCATCAAGGAATCCTTGCGGTACTGGGGGGATAGTTGAAGGAGCATGGGAATCCATTTGGAGGAGTTCATAGTACCTTTTCTGTAACTCTATCATCTCAGATGAATCCCATTTAAAGTGCTCCCTCATCTTAGCTATGGTTTCCCCAAAGGTGAGATCTTCTGCTGGGGAATCTGCTTCAGCAGATTCTTCCTCTGGGGTGGCAAAGCCTAGAGGGGAGGGGAGTTGAGAGACACAGGAGAGTGACTCCTCTGAGGACGACTTGGAGGATTCCTCCTCTTCCACCCAAGAAGAGTCTAACGCTTGGAGCCTAGGACTCAACACAGGGGGAGGGACTGGTGAAGCTATTAAAGCAGCAGGTCTCAAAGCCATGAATGCATTAAAAAGGCTTTGTGAAAAAGCCTGCCAATCTGGTCGACTTTCCACAGTAGGAGAGGTATGCTTCTTCTTTTTTTTCCTTCTTTAAGGAAGGCCTACCAGACGTCTAGACTAGAGTAGGCTTGGGGTCAGACTGGCAGCATGGTAGTGGAGGGCTCCATCTGGTTGGCCGATGCAAGCCTGGATTCCACCTCGGAGTCAGAAGTCGAAGTCTGCAGGGCCTCTGACGACATGCCTTCTGCACAGGAATCTGCAGCCTCCATGTTTGTACCCCCTGTACCCGTATCAGTGGTAACCGATCGTTCCTCCAAGCTGACATCGGCCACAGGATGAACATCAGGAGACGGAGGTAAGCTACAGTTGCAGGCCTTAGGGTCTTGGCCTTTTTCTTAGGCAGACCGGATGGCCCCTCCATGCCTAATGCTAACTGTTTGAAATGCTGATTCTCCAGGTATACAGTTGTGGCATGGAGTCTACTATGCAGAGATTTCTGGACAAAGGTCTGGCAAATGGGGCAGGCCTTATGGTTGTGGAACTGTCCTAGACAAAACAGGAAGAGCTTGTGGGCATCCGTATGGGGAATCAGATGGCCACACTTGCACTTACCCCTTTTGGATGTCATACACAAACACTAGCATGGAATGACTCAAAAACAAAGGGTCCCCAATGGGGTACTTATCTCAAAGATCCCAGATGCAATGGCCAGTATGGCAGGAACAGCTGGCGTTCAACTGGCGGTAGAGAAGTTCTGAAGTCTGGTACATGCAGACGTCACTTTTATGGCTCACGCTTGTCTAGCCACGTCATACGTTCCATGCACCTTGCTGTGACTACAAACTTTTGAAGATTGGCTGGATGTTCGGGTAGCAAGAGGAGACCCAAGAGTACAAAATACTGCAACATGTGAATAGAAGGACATCAAAAGTGGATGTAGAGGCAGGCAGGCAGAAAATGCAAAGGCATGGATTTTAATGGATGAGTAGGGAGGTCCTTTAGAGAAAGTACAGCTGTGTAAAATCTTACCTTAATAGTTGATGTCCTTCTCTTTACTACTGCAGTATTCAAAGAAGATGAGATATCCTGCCAGGGAAAGCAATACATCTGGCTAGGATATCAAAGTCTTTAATTCTTTCTAGTGTCATACATCAGACATATGCTCCCTGCATCAGCATATGGCATAAAGGTGATGTACGGACACTCCATATTCAGAACTGAATTGAAGTGCCCAAAGAGAACAAGAGCCATCCCAGGAGAAAGGAGAACATATACATCCAAGGAAAAAGGAGAAGCCTGGGGAGAAGGCCAAAGATGTTCCCAACAAAAAAAGGAAGAAAAGGGAGTAGCAGTGAGGGACGGACTGAATACTTCAACAGTGGGAAGAAGGACATATACTGTTACGGTAAGATTTTACACAACTGTGCTATGTCCTTCCATATCACTACTGCAGTATTCATAATAAACAAGACAATAAAAAAGCTACTGTAAGGAATGGGAGGAGGAAGGCAAGGAGGAACCCTCCACAAAACCTTTAAGGATAGCCTTAGCAAAACCCATTCTGGTTCTGGAAATGACATCCAACTTGTAATGTTTAGTGAAGGTATGCTCAGAAGACCAAGCAGAAGCTTCAAGGATGGAAATGGTGTCCAAATCTTTGAAGAAAGCCCCAGAGAAGGCCAGTGCCCTGGTAGAATGGGCCCGACTAGAGGCAGAAAGCTGTATGCCATGAAAGACAACAAAAAAGAAATGACGTTTGAAATCCTGGAGGAGATGGTTAGCTTAGAAACAGGCAAACCAAATGTCCTAGCATGAAAAGAAATAAATAGTTGCTCAAATTTTTGTACAGCTGTAAGTTTTATCTAGATAATACCTGAGCTGTCAAAGAAGATCTAAGGGGTGTAGAGCCTTCTCACTACTACATTACGGAAAAGGGAAAATGGAAGAAAGCTCTCAAGACTGATTAAGGGACAACTCACTGACCAGCCTGGGCATAAAAGAAGGATTAATACACATAGACACACTGTCTCTATGAAAAATCAAATAAGGAGAAACTGCCATCAAGGCTTGGCATTCAGAATCTCTCTTGACGGAAGTGAGGGCAACCAATTAACAGTATTCCAGGTGCAATGTTATAGGGAAGAAGGCAGCTCAAAAGAAGCCTGGATCAATTTTTCAAGAACAAAATTAAGGTCCCAAGAAGGAGGAATGGGATTTCTTGGAGGCCTGATGTTGAGGATGCCTTTCAGGAATTAACCTCAAAACAAGAGGTCAATGGTGGAGTCAAATGCAGGCAAGCAGAGTTTGCTGACAAATGAGGAATATGCCAAGTCAGCACGGAGCAGTTCACCCAAGTGAGAGACAACCAAAAAGACCCCCAGTGAGAAGGGATCCTGGTGAAGTTTAAGACACCAAACAGAAAATCTCTTCCATTTGGATATATATGATTTTCTGGTATTAGGTTTCTTGGTCTCCTGCAGAACCTTATGCATGCCCTCAGAGAAATGGTGCTGAAAGAGAATTAAAACCATATCACCCAAAGTGTCAACTGAAGAGTGGACAGATGACGATGAAGGAGAAACCCCTTGACTTGTGTGAAAAGATCCATCAGATAAGGTATCCTGTGATGACTGTCCCTGGCTAGATGAAAAAGGAGGGGGAGCCAAAAAGAAGAACAGGAAGAGGGAGGAAAGCATAAAATAACATCCCCTTCCATGAAAAAGACAGTGTTCAACCTCCAAGCCAGAGGACTTGGGATTCTGGAACAGAAGCGAGGAAGCAGTCTTTTAAGAGGAGAGCTCCACTTGAGGGATACCCGACCAATGAACTATGCCCAAAAACACTTCTCTGTGAAGCATCCATTAGTGAGGGTGTGTCTTGGACGTGCTCAGACACTAGGTTTTGCCCTGAAGGAATGTAAACTGCCTGCAGAGAAACCTGCATTTGGACAGCTGGATTCCAGGCCTGAGGGGCTAGCTTGCAAAGAAGACAGTACCTTGTGCACCCCTAGTCTACTGATGTACCAATATGACTATGGTGTTGTGTGGATACAACCTTAAAGGGCCTGGAGACCAAAGGGAATGGAAGGCTTTGGAAAGCTTGGACAGCAAGGATACGTGCCCACATTTCTTTGATGTTGATATGATCCAGTTGATGATTAGGGAGACAGAGGCCCCGAGCTCTCATCCTACCTGAAGCAGCCCCCCCCACCCCTAATCTGAAGTGTGCATAAACAGCTCCTGAGATGGAGCAGGAGGCTGGAAAGAGACACCTGGACTGAGAGATATGTGTTGAATCCACCACTGAAACTTGAGTTTTAGACAGGCAAGTAAGGGAATTGGAAACTCCACTGGGTGGCAATGCTGAAGTCAAACCAACCGCGGGCACCACTGAAACTCTCTCATTTAAGTTAGGCAAAAGGGAGCATGGGGGTGGATCTAGGCCCTGAACCCCAGAACCCTCAAATATTCCCTGGCAGGCATGAAAGACAGAGGAAGTAAGGACTAGAACTAAGACGTTAGAAACAGTACCTTGGGAGCAGGCAGACATTCCAGCATTGGAACAGTCTGAATCCTGCACAACAAGAACATGTGATCCAGAGAGGGACACAGAAGAGACTTCTGGAGGTTGCTGGTGAAACCAGACCGTGCAGCAAGAGCCTGTAAAATGCAGGTCCTGCAGAAGCCTGGAAGGAGAGGGACCCTGAAGGAGCAGGTTATCCAGACAGGGAAATATCTGTACCCCTTGAACCCTGTAGAAAGCTTTAACTGGAAACCAGCCCAGCTAGCTGGAATTTTGTAAATAACTTCATGTTATTTGTGAATAGTAATATGGTATGTATGCTTGTCTTACAAATGTAAGAAAAAAAGTTATGTACTCACCACAACGTTCCATCTGAGTAGTTGTACTTCATTTGTCTTCAACCTGTGGGTTACGGATCTGTATCGGATCCGAGCCGGCAACTTTTATTAGCATCAGATCCGAGCTCCAAACTCCTCCCCTTAACCATAATACATCTTTACTGCCTTCCATCCCCAGATCAAGTTTGCTGAACCTTATACTGAGAACCCGATCTGAAAAAATTTTCTTGTGACCCGAACTGCAGCCCGTAGGTTGATCATAAGCCAAGGTCCAGGGGAAAGAGGAAGGGACAGTTGAAGACGAAGTACAGCTACTCAGATGGAACATTATGGTGAGTACATAACTTCTTTACATGAAGTAGTTTACTTCATTTAGTCTTCAACCTGTGGGACAGAGTCCCCAGCTACTAAACTCCTGGGAGGTCCTCACAGAAAGATATTCCGGAGTACCGCGGAATCAAAGGATGCTCTCCTTCTGGAAGTCTAATCCAATTTCTAATGAGAAATAAATCTATCAGATGAGGACCAAGTAGCTGCAGAACAAATATCATTCAAAGACAATCTAGACCAAAAGGCCGCAGACGTAGCCATGGACCTAGTGGAATGAGCTTTCACCTGACCTGGAGGAGACATGCCTCTGCCCTTATAGACTTGCAGGATGCATGAAGAAATCCATCCAGCTATAGTGACCTTGGAGATAGGTTTCCCCAAAAAGGGTTTATAGAAGGATACAATTGATCAGATTTACGGAATTTTTTGCCCTGTGTAAATAGAATCATAACTGTCTATGAACGTCCAATATGTGGAGTTTGTATTCCATCTTGTTAGTAAAATTAGGAAAAAACACAGGCAAACGGATGGTCTGATTGATATTGACTGGTGATGTCACCTTAGGAAGAAAGGATGGATTGGCTCGAAGGGAAACCCTATCTTTGTGAAAAATCATGTAAGGAATTTTGATGGACAAGGCCTGTAATTCTGAAAACCTTTTTGCAGAGGTAATAGCCACCAGAAAATCTGTTTTCCAAGATAAAAATTGCAGATCTGCAATTGGGGCAGGCTCGAAAGGCAGAGCGACCAAAGCTTGAAGATTCATAGTAAGGTCCCATGGGGGAACAGGATCTTTGACTGGGGGGCGTAACAAAAAGGTGCCTTTGATAAAGGCTTTACACAGTCTGGAAGAGGCTAAAGACTCAGAATTCTCACCCACATGAAAATAAGAGATGGCAGCCAGCTGAACTTTGACAGTAGAAGAACTAGCTCTGTGTTGAAAAATATCAGCTAGAAAATTAAGAATGGCGGAAATAGGAGCCGTGAAAGAGTCTAAACTCCTTTGAGAGGCCCAAAAGGAAAAACGTTTCCACTTGCTGCGATTTACCTTCCTGGTCGAAGACTTATGAGCAGCCATAGGTTCATAGGTTCATAGGTTCATACTAGGCTATCTGCCCGAGGGCATTTACAAGCCTAGCCCATCGTTTTGTGGCTTACGCTACCCCTTTAGTATGGGGAACTATACCCATTATTTTGCTGTGCCTCTGTCGAGCAGTGACACTGAGGTAATCCCTGGGGTATATCTGCGATCTCCCATCCATTGGTCAAGATTTCTCTTGAACAAGGCCAGCGAGGTGCTCTGCCTCACATGTACCGGGATTTTGTTCCACAGCATAGGGAGTCTTTGGGTGATGAATCTATCCCTCCAGCACGCCCTATTAATAGCCGTGTCGAGGTTTAAGTCTCCGCCCTTGTGGCTCTGATGGATCTAGATTTTTGAGGTGAAGCATATTCATCAAATCTGGGTTTGACATGGCCTTGTATGTTAGGCAAAGGTCACCTCTGAGCAAGCGTGTACTGAATAGAGCTGGAGTTCTTTCAGTCGGGCAGCATAGGACAGATTTTGAGACCCTTTATCCTTTTGGTGAGGAACTTTTGTGGCCTCTCCAGCTGCTGCAAGTGTCGGGTCAGATACATCCCGAATGGGGCATTGTACTCAATCATTGGTCTGATGAGTGATGAGTAAAGGGAGACTATGACCTCCCTTGATCTAGATGAGAATCCCTTCATGATAAGGTGGGCAATGTAGAAGGTCTTCCTAACCACTTTAGCTACATGGGTGTCGAATGACAGACTACTATCAACCTGGGTCCCCAGGTCCCTGATAACTTCTTCTGTGCTCAGTGGATTGCCACCTATTTGGTAGCTAGGGGTAACCTTGTTTTTCCCAAAGGGTATGACTATGCATTTTTTGGCATTTAACTTCAGGCCGTGGCTCTGGCACCAGTTATCCGTTTCTGTGAGACCCTTCTGAAGGATATCTATATGTCAGATGTGTTTTCTACTATGGCGCCCAGTTTGCAGTCATCTGTAAACTTTGTCAGCCATAACCCTCCTGTGTTTGCTTGTACTTCGGAAAAGTAGATGCCAAACAAGAGTGGGCCCAGGACTGAGCCCTGTGGGACACCACTTGTGACAGGCTTTGAGTCTGACATGGCGCCAGCAACTCTGACCCTGTGGGTTCTGTCACTCAGCCAGTTTGCAACCCATCTTGTGATGTATGGGTTAACATTTAAGCTGATGAGTTTTTCAATGATACCCGAGTGGGGTATTGTATCGAAGGCCTTAGCCAGATCGAGGTAGGCTGTATGGACTGCCTTTCCTCGTCAATGGCTTTGGTGACTGTTTCAAGAAGTCAACCAAGTTTAAAAGGCATGATCTGCCTTTGACAAAGCCAAACTGGGTTGGATCCAAAGTCTGCAAATTCCCTATGTCTTTATTTATGAGGTCCATTATGATCCTCTCCATGGCTTTGCATATAAGGCTTGTCAAGCTAATGGGCCGGTAATTTCCAGGGTCGGTGGAGGCACCGCCTTTGTGAAGTGGGACCACAGTTGCAGTGCCACTCCTGGAGTGCGTATCCAGAGGTAAGACTTTGATTAAACAGCTGTCCTAGCTGTGGGTTTAATTCCTCATTGAGTTCGTGGAGCACACAGCCGGGGACACCATCAGGTCCCATGGATGCTGTGTTTTTTGCTTTGGAGAGAGCAGTTCTCACTTGGGCGCTGGAGATGTTTGGGGGGCTGCAATCGTTTGGTATAGATATCTCTCCTTTTGGGGGGGAGGGGGGGGAGTTTGCACTGAACCTGTCAGCCAGTATGTTGGCAATGTCTGTAGGATCAGTAATCTTCACATCATTTTGAACTAGTTCTGAGCATATCTGGGGAGCAAAGTGATCCTTATTGCCCTGTTCTGGCCTCGCCAGGTATGGTTTCCCTTCCCTTGGTCTCACCTTTTGGCTCCGCCTTGGGATCCTAGATCCCATTCAAGATCCTAGATCCCATCCTAGATCATCAAAACAGATCTAACTGAAGAGGATAGTCCAGGAGTCCTAGCAATCACGGGAACTGGAGCAGCCAAGCTGTGAGCTTCAGGCTGTCCAGATTTGGATGAGGCACCCCCAAAAGGGTGTGACATTAAATCTTGAATGGGATCTAGGATCCCAAGGCGGAGCCAAAAGGTGAGACCAAGGGAAGGGAAACCATACCTGGCGAGGCCAGAACAGGGCAATAAGGATCACTTTGCTCCCCAGTCGACAAGCTTTCTGTAGAAAACTCGGAATGAGGAGTACTGGCAGGTAAGCATACAGAAGATCGGGAGCACTAGAGCATCTCTGGGGGACTCCCCCAGTAGGGGGTTCAGAGCAAATACTTTCTGCACTTCCCGTTGGAAGGAGATGCAAAGAGATCACAGCACGGTTGACCCCATTCGCTGAAGATCTGTTCCGCTACTGACAGATTCAGAGACCACTCATAAGGCATCAGAATGGTCCAACTTAGCCTGTCTGCTTGGATGTTGGACTGTCCCGGAATGTGCATTGCAATGAGAAAGCTACCGGTGGAGATCACCCATTCCCACACTCTCATGGCCTAGCGACAAAGCGAGTAAGATCTGGTCCCTCCCTGTTTGTTGATACACCAGACCATTGACATGTTGTTTGACTGAATAGCAATCGTGCCCAGAGGAAGAAAGGCATGAAGGGCCTGCAACGCTAGAAGGACTGCCCTCATCTCTAGGACATTTATGTGCAAGCTGGTCTCTATGGGGACCACAGGCCTTGGGCTGTCCTGCCCGAACAATGCCACCCCCCCCCCCCCGAGTTGGGAGGCATTCGTGGTCACTGTGGCTTGGGCTGGAACAAAAGGTCGTCCCTCCAAAATGTCCAGAGAGCACATCCACCATATGAGGGATGACCGACAGACTCGACTGAGTTGAACTGGATATGTCAATGGCAGTTTCAACAGGAACCACTGAACAGCTAGAGTCCACTGTACAATTCTCATGTGTAACCGAGCACACAGGAGAAGAGTTATGGTCGCTGCCATCGAGTCTAAGGCCCTCAACACCGATTTCACTGTTGGGAGATGAGAGTGATAGATCAGGGAGGCGTGCATCCTCAAGTTTTGAACTCTCTCCGAGGTCAGGAAGATTTTGCACAGAAGAGTATCTATCCTGGCACCAATGTAGTCTATCACCTGTACAGGATCTAGGAGAGATTTGGATGCGTTGACTGTGATCCCCAAACGCAGGGCAAGAGTCAGGAAATAATCCCTGGTTTGGGAGAGTAGATGCCTGATGGGAGCAGTGAGGAGCCAATCGTCCAGGTACAGATAGACCTGAATCCCCTGGAGCCTCAGGCGAGCTGCTACCACCGCCACCACTTTGGTAAACACCTTGGAGGCTGTGGTGAGACCAAAGGGTAGGGCTCGAAATTGGCAATGAATGACTCCTAGCCGAAAGCGGAGGAGCTTCTGCGCATTTTTATGTGATAGTAAGCATCCTGGAGGTGTAACGAGCACACCCAGTCGCTCTCTTGCAGGTATGGCATGATGGACTGTAATGTGACCATCTGAAACTTCCCCTTGGTAACTGACAGGTTCAGGGTAGAGAGGTCCAGAATGGGTCTCACGTCTCCCGTTTTCTTTGGCACCAAAAAGAACCTGGAGTACAAGCCCGATCTGGACTGATCTTGGGGAACGGTTTCGATGGCTCGTTTTTCTAGCAGCTTGGAAATTTCCTGTGCTGCTGCCTCCCTTTGCGTGGGTGATACGTCCAGGAGGTGTCTGGGAGATTTGGGGGAACCCACCAAGGGGATAGAGTATCCTCTGGATATGATTTGAAGCACCCAGAGGTCTGTTATGAACTCCCATGCCGCTAGGTGCAAGGACAATTGTCACCCGACTGCCTCCAGAGTAGAGCAGTCGGGCAACTCCTCAGGGTTTCTGCCTTGGTCTGTCCGAAAAAGGTTCTCGAGACCCAAAGTTCCTTGGACCCCCTCTGCCCCTGGGCCGGTGTCCATTCTGTCCCTCTCTGCCTCTGGGGGAAGAAGAGCCCTGAGTGTCCCAGGAATACTGTGACTTCCAGAACCACATCTTCTTTTGCCCTCCCTGGTTCTGGGAAAAGGACCTTTGAGGGTTAGAGAAGCGGATCCCGACAGCAGACAGTGTCTTCCCGTCCTGAGTGTCCCAGGAATACTGTGACTTCCAGAACCACATCTTCTTTTGCCCTCCCTGGTTCTGGGAAAAGGACCTTTGAGGGTTAGAGAAGCGGATCCCGACAGCAGACAGTGTCTTCCCGTCCTTCTCACTCTGGACTAATGTCTCTTTGATGGTCTTACCAAAGAGTGTAGAGCCGTCATAAGAGACATTGGCAAAGGACGCCTTGAAGGGTTCGGAAAACTGACATAGCCTGAGCCAGACATTGCGCCTCATGGACACGCCGGACCCAGCCGCCCTAGCCGCTCCTTCTGTAGCATGTGAAAGGAGTCACATGGACGTATTAGATACTGCTTTTAAAGTGGCCATCCTCGCAGAAAATGAATCCTTGTCCTCCTGTGACATGGACTCCTCCAGCACCTTTACCAGGTCCCTTTGGAGTCTGGTGACATAGGCCAGGTAGTTCAGCGCCCTAATCGAAAATGTAGCTGAAGCGTAAACCCGCTTCCCTAGGTGAGCCATCATCCACGACTCTCGGTCAGGAGGACTTGACCGAGGAACTCTCCTGAGCAAGTTCCTTCTTAGTGGCTGCTGCTACCACCATGGCGTCTACGGGGGAGCCCTTGTTCCATGCTGGTCTGTCTATGGGGGGGGGGCTTAAGATCTTATCCGGTCTTTTTGGGATAGGTTCCATGGTGTCTGGTACCTTCCATGCCCACGAGGTGACCAGATCCACCAAAGGATCTGCGGGATGGGATACCCAGGAAGTAGATGGGCTAGTGCCAAAAGCCTCCAGGAACAGGGACTCGTCAGAAGAAGGTTTGAGGGCAGACCAACCTCCCCGTTTGCGTAGGATTTCCATGATGTCTCCAAAGGAGACATCCTCGGGAGTTGACCTAGTGGAACGTTCTCCATCATTCAAGTCCGTGTCCTCGGTGAGGGACTCGGGGGAGTCCAAATGCCTCCTCTCACATGTATGCTTGTGAGGTACCACTCCGGTGGGGCGCTCCGGGGGAAGCTTGCAAGCTACTTGTTCCTCGGGGGGAACCATCTGGGGCTCTTAGAGCACGGGCTGTCCCACTGGTAAAACGATGGGGACCGTAGACAGAGCCGAGGGGGTCTGGGTGAAGTCCAAGACGGCAGTCAGGGGTTTCGATCCAGCGGAGAGAACCCTTTCTACCACGTCAAACGCTGAAGGAGAGCGAACCTCCTGAGAAACCAATAAGGAGGCCAGTCTCCCCGGGTCCGACGAGAGAAACGGAGCCGAGCCCGAGGTGGACAGAGCTCTGAGGGATGGAACCTGGCCTGACAAAGTCGGAGCAGAAGAAAAGGGTTCCACTCCCTCAGATCCAACACCCAAGATCCAGCTCAGACAGTGGCTCGGATCCGAGTTGGTCAGATCTAACACATTCCAGGCAGCTGTCGGCATCTTGGAAGCAGATACCATTGGCACTGACCCCCTGACCAAAGCCAACCTCGGATCCAAATACTCTGAACCCGAAGGTCGGATCAGAGAAGGAGATATAGGTTGGAAAAAAGGAAGCGAGCTTCCCCCTCCTGAGGGAGGGGGGGGCTGGCAAGACCCCTATCTGGATCTGAGTACAGATAAACCTCATCATCATTTCATCCAGACCCATGTCAGACAAGGACCGGGTGGACCTCAATGAGCCACAGACACTGATCTGGCGGGTCGGGGCACCGAGGCCTGAGAAGCTGAATGTGTCTCCTCCGGCTCCGAGGAGAACCTGGGAGATCGGAGCTGAACGAAGTCATTGACCCGTTGCGTCTTTGTAGGTGAAGAGAAGTCCGGAGACCTCTTTCTCTTTTCCCTCGCCTTTGACTCTCTCTCCCTCTCTCTACCTCTTTTCTGCTTCACTACCACAGGTTTTGGTACAGGAGGTTGAGTCCCAGCCTGACAGGGAGGAGAAGCCAGAGGAAGAGAGGAAGGAGAGGCAGCCACAGCAGCCACTGTGACCGAAGCAGGAGATGAGAAAACAGATTCTGAAGGGGGAAGAAGGCCTTTGAGGGCCAACTTGGCCTTCCAATCTTTAATGGCGCAGGGGTTGAAGCCCACACATATGCTGCAGTCCACACTCAGATGGGCCACGCCCAAGCACAAAACACACAGAGAGTGTCCATCCGCAGGGAATAACTTATGGCCACACACTGTGCAATGCTTGAAAACAAACTTTTTAGCCATACTATCTCAGTAGAAAGATAACTTATGAAAAAAAGGCAGTTTCTTTCTAACTGGCACACACACACACCCACTCACCACACACGTACACAGAAAACACTGAAGGGGGGGGGGGGCGCTACAATCTACATAACAGTACAAATTACTTTAACTATCCTAAAACTGTATAACTCGACGCACCAAGCGATGGGAGGAGAAAGGGGACCTATATTAACACTAACAAAATTCTGAAGAAAAAAATACTCAAAAAGGTTTTACTCACTTGACTAAATTGGAGCTCAAGAGATCACGATGCATAAGCTATTCACAGCAAATGAGATCTAGGGATGGAAGGCAGTGGAGGTGTATTATGGGTAAGGGGAAGAGTTTGGAGCTCTGAGCTGTTGCCTGCTCGGACCTGATATGGATCCGTAACCCACAGGTTGAAGACAAATGAAGTAAACTACTTCAGATCTGTATGTTATATACCGAGCTTCAAGAATGTAACCACAGTGTACCCTACTGGAAAAGAACAGAAATGTATATACCTGTTCAAATGTATGTTTTCATGGTAGAAGCTGAAACATATAAAGTTAAATTGCAAAACTCTGAGAAAATAAGTTGAAATTGTTTACATCTGTGCTAAAAGTTAGTTAATGCAAAGAGACAGGATGTCTACAGCTAGAGGATTCTTTCTATTATACACAAAGTAAGTAAATTGTGAGTTAGAGAAAACCTCACAATTATTTATTAAAAGGGGCTATAGTGCAGATGAAGTGCAATTTTCCTTGGACAAGGTCAAGAAAGGCATTATATGTAAACCTAGTAGTGGTTATAATAGAAAGTATCAGACTAGAACAAAAGAAAAAATCAGAAAATTTAAAGAAAATACATGCAGAAGAAGTAAAACAAACTATTAAGTTCTACTGGACATCTTTGTTTAAATACAGGGATTTAGTAGATATACTTGATAAAAATCTAAACTTCTCATTCAGAAGGGGTAAAAATATAAAGGGCATGTTAGACCATGCTAGATTTATAAGACCTAGTATAGGTCTGAGTTATAACCTTGATTTTTTGGGAACATATCCATGTACTAATTGTATAATATGTCAATATATAAGCAGGACATTTCAGTGCATCAATGGAATATATTTTCAACCTAATGCTAAGTTTTCATGTAACACAAAGTATTGTGTATGCATTGAGATGCCCACGTGAAATGTTTTATATAGGTGAAAGTAAAAGGGCATTCAAAAAGTACAGTTGTGTACACTTACCATAAATGTAGATGCTCGAGTGTTTTCACTGTTGCAGTCATTACATTTGGGTAATCCTGCTGGCTGGTTGCCCTCAGTCGGCCTGTATTCCAAAGTCTTGGGTCCTGCGTTGGTTGCTATCTCCCCTTCCCTGACGTCAGGTCGTCAGGGGTATAAAAAATGCAGCAGACGCCATTTTCTTCAGTTTTTCTAGCCCCAGATGTCAGGTGCCCCCAAAAGGGTAGGCTATATATATACATATATATATATATATATATATATATATATATACATACATACATATATATATATATACATATATATAAATAAACTTTATGTTTATCTACAAGCAAATACACCACACAGGTTGTATAGATCAAAGAAGTAAAGATAAGTTCCAGCTGAAATAAGGGGGATGGCGGGTGGGTAACCTGGACTGCAACAGTGAATACACTCGAACATCTACATTTATGATAAGTGTACACAACTGTACTATGTTCTTCGTGTTTCACTGTTGCAGTCATTACATTTGGGTAGAGTCCCACAGCTATGGTTGGGGGGCTGGAACTAAACAACATTAGGAGCGGCTATGAGGCCCTGCAGAACTGCAGTGGCAAAGCCCGCTCTGGATTTAGAGTAAAGTGGCAGATTGTAATGCTTTGTAAAGGTGTGCACTGAACTCCAAGTAGCAGCCTCTAAAATGTCTTTGGTTGGTATTCCCCTGAGAAAGGCTGCAGTAGTGGTTATAGCTCTGGGTGAATGTGGCCTAATGCCCTTCGGCACTGGTTTGCCATGCTGAGAGTAGCAGAAACGAATGCAGAGACCTATCCACTTTGAAATAGTCTGCTTGGAGATAGCCTTTCCTTATGATCCTGCAGCATTATGCCACTAGTAATTATTCTGTCTTTCTGAAAACTTTAGTTTTCTCCAAATAGAATCTAAGTTGTCTGTGTACGTCCAAAGAATGCAGAATTTTCTCCCCCTTGTTCTGTGGATTTGGATAAAAAGTTGGCAAAGGAATAGTTTGGTTAAGGGCCCCACTGGACACCACCTTAGGCATGAATGTAGGGTTTGTCCTCAGAGAGACCCTGTCTGGATGAAAAATGATAAAGGGTTCCACAGCCATGAGAGCGTGTAGCTCTGACACTCGTCTTGCAGAAGTTATTGCTAGGAGCAAAGCTGTTTTCCAGGATAAAAACTTTATATCCGCAGTAGCAGCTGGCTCAAAAGGAGGTAGGGTGAGTTTTTCCAAGACATAATTGAGGTCCCATGCAGGCATTGGCGATCTCCTTGGAGGCCTTAAATTTTTGGCTCCTCTGAGATACTGCCTTAATAAAGGATGAGAAAAGAGTGGTGGCTCTGTATTGTAATGAGCCGAAATGGCAGAGGCATGAATTTTAATTGATGAAAAAGAAAGGCCTTTGTCCAGCATCTCAGTTAAGTACTGCAAAATCTGAGGAATATTTGGTACATCTGTGTCAGTTCCTTGAGCTTGGTTCCAAGTACAAAATCTCTTCCATTTTTCAGCATAAGATTTTCTAGTACTAGGCCTTCTGGCTTCCAAAATGACATCCATCACAGCTTTACAGAGAGGTGTGCCTTGTATGGCTACATTATCCACCATGCTGCCAGGTTTAGAGTCCTGAGTTGGCTGTGCAGAATCTGATTGTTTTGTTGGGACAGTAGGTGAGGTATTTGAGGTAAGGTCCAGGCTGAGCATTGAGACAAGTTCCTTAAGATCAGATATCAGTACTGGTGGGGCCAGTCTGGCGCAATCAGAATAATTTTTGGTTTCTCCTGTCTCACCTTTAGGAGTACCTTGTGGAGGAGAGGCAGTGGAGGAAAGGCATATACGGATAGGTTTTTCCAGTTGAAAGATAAGGCGTCCACTTTCCATGCTTGTGTGTGATAAGTCCTTGTGCAGAATCTTTTTAGTTGAAAGTTGTGAGGGGATGCAAATAGATCTATGTCCGGGCATCCCCATTTCTTTGTTATCATGCTGAAGACTTGTGGATCCAGGTGCCACTCGTGGGGATCCATGAGGTTTCTGCTTAGTTCGTCTGCCAGAGTATTGTCCTTTCCTGGCAGGAATTGTGCCTGCAGACGAACTTGGTAAGTCAATGCTGTGTCCCATAAAGCCATGGTTAGTCTGCAAAGGGGGTAAGAATGCGTGCCCCCCTGCTTGTTTATGTACCACATGACCGTGGTATTGTCTGTCTTTATCAGTAGTTGCCCCGGATGAATTAGGTCCTTGAAGGCTGTCAGGGGATTCTGAACAGCTAGCATCGCTTTTTGATTGATATGTAGATGGATTTGATTTGTGGACCAGGTGCCCTGAATGCCTCTTCCTGCCATGTGAGCCCCCCAGGTATAATCTGATGCATCCGTTGTTAGGTTCTGCCTGGCTGGGGGTAGTGAGAATGGCTGTCCCTTGTTTTGGTGACAAGCCTTTGCCCACCATCGAAACTCCTGTTGCAGGCAGGGAATGAGAGTAATCATTGTTTCCAGGTTGTGGCAATGTTGTGTCCAGACACTTTTTAGGTACCATTGAAGTTTCCTCATATGCAGTCTTGCATATGGAATTAGTAGGATGCAGGATGCCATGAAGCCCAAAGCCTGTGGAATTTTTCTTGCAGATAAATGGGTCTTTGTTGCCATTTCCTTGAAATAGGTGTCAGTTGCCTTTGTCTGGCGTGAGATAAGCCATCTGGGCAGTTGTATTTAAGCTTGCACCCAGGAATATTATCTCTTGAGAGGGTACTAGTTTTGATTTCTTTTCACTGACTGTGTACCCTAGGTATGTTAAAAGTCTTTTCACAAACGCCAGATGCTGTAGTAGAATGTACTTGTTCTCTGCTTGAATGAGGCAGTCGTCCAAGTAAGGATATATTTGTATTCCTCTTTGTCTGCAGAAAGCAATTACTGGTGCCAGGCACTTTGTGAAGACCCTGGGAGCAGTAGATAAGCCAAAGGGCAGTGCAGAGAATTGGTAATGCTTTGAACCAGCCTTGAATTTGAGGTATCTTCTGCATGATTGTCTGACTGGGACATGCAGGTATGCCTCTTTTAGGTTTAAAGGGACGAGCCAACCCTTTCTGCCCAGCATGGGCAGAAGCTGCTGGTATATCCAGGAAAGTGTTTAGAATAGATAGGTCCAGTATTGGTCTCCATGCTTTGTCCTTTCTGGGTACCAAGAACAGTCTTGAGTAAAATCCTTGTCCCTGCTCTTGCTGAGGCAATTGTTGAATAGCCCCCATGTCCATGAGGGATGAGACTTGTTTTTAAGCCTCTGCCCACTGATTTTTTTGGCAGGTCTGGCCAACCGTTTGCCCTTGGCAGGGTATGGAAGTGAAACTTGTAGCCTTGTGACACTGTCTAGAACCCATCTGTCCTGGGTTATAATGTGCCAATTTTGAGAAAAAAGTGCTATTTCCCCCCCTAAGGGTGCTGCCAGTAGATAAGTGCTTGGTGCAGGCAAGGGGAAGTCATTGGGACTGTTTCCTGTATGGTTGTGATTTGTCTTCTCCACTTTTGGAGGTAGAAGCACCCCACTGTTTAGACCTGTATGAACCTTGCGTCTGGGATCTGCCTCTAGGGCATCTGGATCTGCCCCCTTTGAGGTCTGTCTGACACTGGAAAGGACCAATTCTTTGTAGGCCAGTGTCTGCTAAACCTAGGTGGCTGTACTTGTAAACAATCTTTGACCGTTTGCATACATTTAGCTTTGTCCTCCATTTTCTTTAACACCTCTTCTGCCTTAACACCAAACAAGGTATCATGCTGTAATGGTGCATCTAATAATTTAGCTTTGACATGATCAGGCAGATTTTGTTCCTTTAAGCAAGCATGCCTCCTAATTACAGAACCCGAAACAGCGGCCCTGCAGGAGGCCTCCAGAGAATCAAAACCACATTGCAAAGTATGCTTTCCAACTTGTTCAGCTGCATGCAATAAATCCTGCATTTCTTTGTTATCTGCACATTCAGAATTTACCAACATTTTCTGTTTAAGCAGTGTCATAACATACTGCTGATATTTGAGCATATGAAACTGCCAGTTTAAGGCCCTTATAGCCAAGGTAGCAGATGTGTAAATCTTTTTTCCCCATCTATCCAGTGCCCTAGAATCTCTGTCAGAGGGGGGTAGGGTTTTTTGCAGTGGAAGCCTTAACCCCTTTGGGACCCTGAGAAATAGTTTCTGGGTCTGCAGCAGGGTTTTTAAAAAGGAATTTATGAGAGTCAGGAATCCTGTAGTATCTGTTAGACTTAACAGGAGCTGGAGGTAAGGAGTCAGGGGTCAGACTAGACTCTGAAAACACATCATCTACAATGTCTAACACAGGTGGAATAGGTAGAGGCCTGTGTTGAGGTAGTAGAAGGAAATCCCTGAGCCTCTTCTTAGATTCTGAAAAATCTTGGCTCTCCCAGTGGAAATGCTCCCTCATGGTACGCAAGGTTTCCCCAAAGGAATAGTCCTCACGAGGAGAAGCTGAAGGAATAGATTCTTCAACATCAGTATCCTCATAGGGGGGAAGAGAATATTGCTGAACAGAAGAGGAATCAGAAGAAATGGAAACCTGATCTGAAGATTCATAGTCTGTCTCTTGCCTAGGCCTCTTATCAGGCGGGGGATGGGAACCCCTGAACAAGGTAATTAAGTCTTCGGCCATTTTGAGCAACTGTTTTTTGGGCATGGAGGCCTGTCCATGTGGCTGGAGAACTTGTTTCTTTGCTTTTAAAGATGCTTTAGTCTTTGCCTTTGAAGCTGAAGTCGGTTTAATGTATAATTGTTTAGGTCTGAATACACCCTCAGAAGCCAATGCCTGCTCAGCGGCTCCGGACCCATCTGAGGGAATAGTCTCCGAGGCTCCAATACCTTGAGTTTCCAGCGGCCTGACCGACTCCACGTGGGAGTCAGTAGCGGCCTGCGACTCTAAAGTAGCGGTCGTCAGGGGCTGCGAAAGCACCTCACTGAGAACCGGCGAACCGGCGACTGGCTTTGGAGAAGCTTCGTCGTCGGTTTTGGACCTCAGTTGTCTGTCTTCTTCTTTGCACTTTTTGTTAACTCCGGTAGTCGGATGGCTGTCCGACGACATTGTATAATTAAATCTGCGTCCAAAATAGCTTAGTGCAAAATCGTACTGACGCTTAATAGTGCGTTGGTTAAATCTAGCACAAAACCGACAACTTGAAACGTCGTGGTCAGGGCCTAGGCAAGGAATACAGTAAGAATGAAAGTCCTTATGAGGTATTTGCTTCCCACAAGAAATACAATTATTAACTTTTTCTGACATCGGTCTGGAGCAAGAAAAAAGTTTCCCCAACAGAGTACTTAGCTTTTAATGAAGACTTCGGATCTGAAACTCGAACACGAAAATCTCAGGAGTCGGCCGACCGGCACTTGTGAACTGCTTCTGCTTTGCGCACCGCGCGGCAAGAAAGACTGAAGAAAAACAGCGTCGGCTGCATCTTTTATACTCCTGGCGACCTGACGTCAGGAAAGGGGTGTCAGCAACCGACGCAGGACCCAAGACTTTGGAATTCAGGCCGACTGAGGGCAACAAGCCAGCAGGATTATCCAAAGGTAATGACTGCAACAGTGAAACACGAACATCTAGGATGCAGGAACATGTCAGAGACATCAAAAATGAGAAAATAGAGAGCCCACTTGAAATGCATTTAAAAAAATGCATCACAATAGTAACCCACCAGGCTCATTAGGAACAGTTTTGGAACATATTCCTACTACACAGTATAACAGTAATGTAAAGAAAAAACTTTTATATAAAGAAACTCCTTTTATATTGAAATATAGCACTTTAGCCCTAGGGGCATTAATATAGAATGGAACCGGAAAAGTTTTATATGAATTTTGTATTTGAAATGTTTTAATTAGTTAATTAATGTTTAATTGATTTATACTACTGTATAACTATGTGCTGTATTTTCTGAGTATGTATTCTCTTTAGAAGGCTACTGCCGAGGCACTAGAGGTTGGATTAAATATTTATTGTAGAAGATCCTGGTTTTTGGTCGTTTATATCTTGGATTTTACTTTTGTTTTTTATTTTATTTGTTGTGAAGTACATTTATGTCCAGTGATCCTTCCTCCACTATAGTGCCTAAGATTCTTAGGCTTGATTCTATGGATTCCAGTCAAACTACCATAGAACAATTTACTATGTCCTTGGGTGAAAGAACAGGTGTACGACTAGCCCAGGATGAACCTACTATTTTTTGGAAGAAGTTCCTACAAAAAGAACAGCAAAGAAGAACTAATAATCCTTTTTCCTGTATTGGACAACGAGCAGGCAACTCTTTAACAGCAGAAACAAAAGAGGTATTTGACAAATTAGATAAATTAATGTCAAAAGAACTGGCAGTCCACTTGAACTATCTAAGTTTACAGAGATATTTGGAATTGGACATTACACCTCGTGGCTTAAGAGCCTTTAAAAATCCTACAATCCCTTTTGATATGTAAGATGAGAATGATAAAAAATTTCAATCTACGTGGGTAGCCGCTGCCCATAGGTGCTCTATTGAATAGATTAATATACTGGTTGAAAGAGATAGATTAAAACAAGCTAAATAAGAGAATGATATTGCTTCCACTTGTGAATCCCTACCCAGCATATTAGGGGTCACCACTTGGACCCAAAGTAACCCCAGGAGCCTTTGGCGGGGAAAAGAGGGTGGGAAGTGATGAATGAAAAAAGATCAAAAACACAGATGGAACGTTATGGTAAGACATAACTTCTTTATCTGATGATGTTAATCTTCTTTCCATTCATCACTGATGGGACAGAATCCCCAGCTACCTTCTGATCTTTGGGTGGCCCTTATGAAAGAACGTCCCTGAGCACCACTGAGCCGAAGGCAGCTCTCCCTCTGGAGACCACATCCAATTTGTAATGGTGTGGGTTTAGTCCAAGTGGATGCTGCACATATATCATCCATAGAAGCTCTGGAATGGAAGGCTACAGACATTGCCACAGATCTAGTAGTATGGGCTTTAACATTCTGTGGCATAGGTTCTTTTGCAAGTGAATAAATGTAGTGTATGCAGTCCCTTAACCATTTTGACAAAGTGACCTTAGAGACAGAATTTCCCATTCTTGGCCCAGAGAAGGAAATGAAAAGTTGGTCAGTTTTTCATATTGCTTTGGTCCTGTCTAAATAAAATCTCAATTGCCTGTGCACATCCAAGGAATGTAGTCAGTATTCCCCTTTATTAGAAAAATTCGGGAAAAATACTGGCAAATCAATGGACTGATTGATGAAAAAATCCAAAATAACTTTGGGGAGGAAAGATAGATTTGTCCAGAGTGATACTCTGTCCTTGTGGAAGATTAGATAGGGCCTTTTGGTGCATAATGCCTGAAGCTCAGAAATTCGTTTGGCTGACGTGATGGCTACCAGGAAAAGGGATTTCCACGACAAGAATTTGAGGTCACACACAACCGCAGGCTCAAAAGGAGATTGAGTTAAAGACTGGAGAACTAATGTAAGGTCCCATGGCTCTATGGGTTGTCTAATTGGAGGCCTAATGTGGGAGACCTCTTTGAGAAAAGTTTTGCATAACCAAAGCAAGATGAGACGGGAATCATCCAGCCCATTATGATAGCTTGAGATAGCCACTAGATGTACTCGTATGGTAGAAGCTGCGGCTCCATCTTTGATGAATTTAGATAAGTATTGTAACACCGCTGTGACTGGAGCCGAATATGGATCCAACATCTTTTTCTTTGACCAAATAGAGAACCTTTCCCATTTATCTAGACATAGTCTTCTGGTGGATGGTATATGAGAGGCCAGAATAATGTCATGAACAGGTGAGGTGAGGTTATATTGCCTGGCGATTAACGGAAGTGGAGATAATAAGCTGTCAACTTGAGACTGGATAGGTTCGGGTTACTCAATCCTTGGGGGTGAGAAATTAGGTCTGGAAGAGGGTCTAGAGTCCACAGTTGACATAACAGATGAGACTGAAGGAAGGGGAACCAAACTTGTCAAAGCCAAAAGGGGGCTATGACGATCACGTTGCATTTCAACCAAATAGCTTTCTCTGTGAATTGGAGTATCAGAGGAATGGGGGGATAGGCATATAGCAGTCCCATGGGCCAACTGTGAATCAGAGCGTCCATCGGGGACTCCCTCTGTGGGGGGAATAGGGCAAAATAGCTGCTGTATTTGTTGTTTGACGGGGAGGCGAATAGGTCTCAGCAAGGCTGGCCCCAACAGCTGAAAATTTCTGCCGCTACGTCGGGATTGAGGGACCACTTGTGAGGCAGAAGAATACATCTGCTCAACTTGTCTGCAATCATGATGGAGATCCCCAGGATATGCGTTGGTATCAGAAAGCAGTTGGAAGCTATCACCCACTGCTAAATTCTCATGGCCTCTCGACACAGAGGATAGGACTTGGTTCCTCCTTGCTTGTTGATGTACCAGACTACTGACATGTTATCTGACTGAATTGCAATTGTTCCAGAAGGAAGGAAGGAACAGGTTGGAATGCTTGCAACGCTATCACCACCGCTCTCAGTTCTAGAAAATTGATATGCAGGTTGGCCTCCAATGTGGACCATGTGCCTTGGACCGTCTTTCCCTGGAAATGCCCCCCCCCCCCAATCAGGGAAGCATCTGTGGTCACAATGGCATTGGGCTGGGGGGGGGGCTTGAATGGGCGGCTCCAAAATTCTGTGCCTGGCCTCATCCACCAAAGAAGGTCCTGCTTGCAAGAATTGGTTATCTAAATATGAAAACATAGAGGGTGGTAATTTGGAAACCACTGACAGAGTAGAAGCCACTGAAGTATTCGTATACGCAGTTTCGCAAGAGGCACTACTGGTATGGAAGTTGCCATGGATCCTAAAATCTGAAGAACCACTCTCGCTGAGACTTTGTTTCGACAGAGTATCACCCGGAGCTGGAGCCTCAATTTCTGAAGTCTGTGAGCTGAAAGCGACACCAGACAAGAGCGGGTGTCGAAGACTGCTCCAATAAATTCTATGTTCTGGACTGGAGCAAGATTGGATTTCTCCCAGTTTACAGTTAACCCCCAAAGTTTCACCAGGGGAAAGTGTATTGCAGGGCTGTTACCAGAAGATGCTTGGTGGGGGCGGTAAGGAGCCAATCCTCCAAATACGGAAACACCTGGAATCCTTGTAGTCTCGAGTGAGCTGTAACCACTGCCATGCACTTTGTGACCACTCTGGGGGCTGTAGAGAGTCCAAATGGCAGGGCACGAAACTGGTAATGATTGCCTCCTAGCCAGAAGCGAAGTAGACTCCTGTAGCATTTGTTCATTTTGATGTGGTAATACGTGTCTCAAAGATCTATTTAGCACATCCAATCGCCTTCTCTTAGAAAAGGGAGAATGGACTAAACTGTGACCATTTGGAATTTGGTTTGAGCACCAGACTTGTTCAAATTGCTGAGATCCAGAATGGGTCTCCAGTCCCCCGCCTTTTTTGGCACCAAAAAGGATCTTGAGTAAAATCCTGATCCGCATTGGTTTGGTGGGACTAACTGGGTGACTCTTTCTTGATACAGCTTATTTATTTCTGCAGCCGCTTCTTCACTTTGACTGGGTGGAACGTCAGGAAGTTTGTTGGAGTTTTGGATGAGTGATAAGGGGAACGGTGGAACCACTGGTTATGATCTTCTGCAACCAACGATCGGTGGTTATTGAATGCCAGGCAGCTTGGTGCAAAGAGAAAGGACACCCAACTGTTTCCAGAGGAAAACAATTGGGCCGCTCTTCAGGAGCGCTGATTAGGCTGCTCAGAGAAAGAATCCCAGAGTCCCTGATTACGTGGACCCCTCTGCCTAGGTAGGGGCGTTTTCCAGAATTGTTACCCCCTCTGCCCCTGGGGGCATCATCGCCACGTGTGGCAAGGAAAGGACCCTGAGATTTTTTTGTGCCACATTTTGCCACTCCTCTGGTTCCTGGAAAAGGAACGTTGAGGACTGGAAAAACGCAGACCTACAGCAGACAGGGTCTTACTCTCCTGCTCACAATTGACCAGAGTGCCCTTCACCTTGGGGCCAAAAAGGGAAGATGCTTCTATGGGAGCATTCAAGAAGGAAGACTTGAAAGGGTCCACACAAAGTCACAGAGGCGCATCCAGGCATGGTGTCTCATAACAATGCCTGATCCCGCAGCTCTACCTGCCCCTTCGGTTGCATGAGAGCAACCTCATGGACGAATTGGAGATAAATTCCAGGGATGCGAGCTGCGAGGCAACTTTATCCCTTACCTCGTCAGACACCTGTTCTGCGAGTCTTCCAGAGAGTTCGGAACCCAAGTCTCTTTGGAGTCTTGTAAAATGTGCCAAGTAATTCAGGGACCGTATGCCAAAGGTCACTGAAGCAAAGACTCGCTTCCCTAATCTGTCCATGGCCCGGGACTCTCTGTTGGGCGGGTGAACAGTATGACTCTCTTCGGCGAGATCCTTTTTTTGTGGTCATCGCCACCACCATAGCATCGACTGGTAAACCTCTGGGCCAATGTGGGTTTTCCATGGGGGAGAAAATATGTTGTCAGGTCTCCGAGGGATCGACTCAACAGAATCAGGGTTCTTCCAAGCTCATCTGCAGGCTGGGTCACCCAAGAGGTAGATGGCCATGCACAGAATGCATGCAGAAACACAGACTCCTCGAAAGAAGGATTAGTGGGTTTCCATCACCCTGCTGTTTCAACATTTCAAAGATATCTCCAAAGGAGACATCCTCAGGCAGTGACCATGGGGACCCTTCACCATCATCGAAATCTGTGTCCTCTGTTAGAGACTCTTCAGGAGAGTCAATGTGCTTCCTCCTCTTGCATGATCTCTTCTATGGGGGCTCCTCAGTGGGGGATTCTGAGGAGGATTCGGAAGAAGGGGCACCCTGCAATGAAGGGGCCTGCGGCTTTCCTGCTCGGTGTCCCAAAGGAGGTGGTTTATGATAGCTGTAGCTCAGGGGGAGAAGCCTGGGGTTCCAACATCGGCTGAATGCTTCCAGAAGCAAGTGCCCTCTCCATAGCTCGGAAAGCAGGTCCTCCCGAAGAGAGATGGGAGCCCAGAACCAAAGTGGACAACCTCAGAACCGGGGTCACACCCCGCTCCATCGAACCCACTCCCGAGGATGGAGTTTCAAGCAGGATCGGTGAAGACAGGACTCCCGGCACTGAGCACGGAACCATAGAAACACTCTAAACCATGCCACGGACCGAGCCTGCAGCCCAATCACGGGGTTGAGGAAGGCCCGGTTCAACAGGGACCGAAGGCCAAAGGGACAGTCCCAGAGCCCCAGTGAGGTCCACTACAGGCACAGAGATGAGGGGGGGGGGTTCCAAAAAGGATGATGGAGCAGAAGGCTTTGGAACCGGTATGGTCAAAGGAGGAGAGTAGGATGGAGTCCGTGGAGAAGGCAACCAAAGTCCTGCAGGAGGATGGGTCCTAGAAGGGTTGGGTATCCCCCCCTGGCTGTCAACAGATGGTCCACAAGATGCACCACATCAAGTTCTGAAAAGGTCCTGGTGGATCTACTGGATACTCCTGATAAGGAGTCAGGTCGTTCTAAGAACGGACTGTACACCTGTCCTAGAAATGGGTCTGTAGATGGAGAGTATCGGGTCCGTGTTGTGGAATCTACCAGCACCGATGTCTCAAGTTTGGAGACCGGAAGCAGTGGAGGCAAATTCGTATTTACCGGGAACGTAAAAGGGCTCAGTGCCGAAGAGGCACTCAGAGCCAGTGCAGAAGGTTCAGTCATAATTGCAGAGATAGGCATCAAAGGCATGCACTGTGCCAAAGCAACACTAGGTGCCAAAGTTGTAGTAGTCGTTGTGAGGTTGACAGTTGGTGCTGGAGACAGTATCGGAGCCAAAACTGGCACCAACATAGGAGCAGCTGCAGCGGGACCAGAAGAAGTCGGTGCTGACAAGGCAAACTTATGCTCCAAAGATAGCTTTGGCACTTTAGCCTTAACAGACAGATTTGCCCTGGTCACCAGATGGTGAAGAGGGAACTGAGTGGGACCTTTTCTTATCCTTGATTGGAGGGGATGAGACCTCTGTCGCAGAAAGGGCCTCTGAAAAGGGCGACTTAAGTAGGCCCTTCAGAATCAACTTATTCTTGCGCTTTTTTCAAGATGCACTGACTGAAACTTTGACAAATCACACAGGGGGCTTACAGCTAAAGATGGGGCAACCCCAAACAATAAACACAATCATCATGGGAGTCACTATTGGGAAGTTTACCCTTACATGAAGTACAATGTTTGAAACCCGATGTGCCCTTTTTATCAGAAATCATGAAATTTACACACAGCAATTCAAGTAGAATACTAGACAAAAAAATTTTCAAACTCTACTATCTCTAAGTGTAAACTATCTAAATATACACTAAATCTATGAAATATGTCAAAAACACACAACTAGTTAGTTAATGGGAAAAAGAGAAGAAATACCACAAGGGTAAGGAGAAAAGGCCGTGCCACCAATGGTACTTAAAAGTTTACCAAACGAGTACAAAAAGAGTGAAGAGTCTAAATACAGCTGTAAGATTACAGAAATTGCAATATAAACCACAAACGAAAGGAAAAATTACAAAATATCCTGAGAGATATCAAATATTTTTTCACTTAGCTGAGAGCTCGGCTGAAATGCCACACCAGTGGTCACCCCCTCATTGGTCAGGTCTGACCATAAGCTAATCACCCTTGACATCCACATCCCACCCCAGTAAGGAAACCTCCGTAAAAAACTTCTCCAAAGCCAACTTCATGCTATTCAAGTCAGAAGTGACAAACTTCATGACACCCATGCAGATGGGAGCTGAAGGTTCAACTGCTACACTAAGGCACTGTTTGGGCACATCCACTCGTGCATGAATCGTGCCATCCCAAATAGAACCATGACGCTCTCCTCCAAAAAAGGAAGCCAATCTGGTGGTCCTCTGCCAAAAACAAACTACAACAGAAGGAAGAAACTGTTGCAGAAAAGAGGAAATTCCCAGGATGCAAAAAAACTCCCTTACCAGCCTCAGTGAGAAGCTGAGATTCCTCATAAAATCCTCCAAAGCTAGTTACGAAAATAAAATTTCCAAAGATAACCACAAGGCATTCTACAGTTATGTCAAGAATCTAAATGGCAATGCTCAGATCTGCTCTGAGCTACAACAGAATGGCATTAAATATACTGATCCCAAGGATAGTGCCAATATCCTGGCAGATTGATTTAGTACCAACTTCACCCCCCCTCTCACCCCATAAAAAGCCCATCTCAATGCCAAAAGATTGCCAAATTCTGGTAATCACGGCCACACGGGTAGAAACCGCACTCTCCAAAACTAAGAATACAGCATCCATGGGACTAAATGACATCCCGGGCTGTGTGCTACATTAACTACAAAATGAACTGGCACCTCACCCAAGTGTTATGTTTAATCATAGCCTCACCTCAGGCTTCGTGCCCACTGAGTGGCGCACAGCTACAGTTATCCCACTCCACAAGGGGGGATCCACCTTGGATCCCAGGAACTACCGTCCCATCAGTCTGATGAGCCTGATCTGCAAGGGCATGGAACGCATTATCATGGAACTTATAAACAAAGACATTGGCAACCTTCAAACACTGGACCCCACCCAGTTTGGGTTCGTGAAGGGCCGTTCTTGTCTCCTGAACCTGACTGACTTCTTCGAATTAGTCTTCAGAGCTGTGGACGAGGGTAAGGCGGTCCACACAGCCTATCTGGACCTCGCCAAGGCCCCCACTCTGGAATCATAGATAAACTTACTAAGCTGGGCATAAATCCCTAAGTCACTCAATGGGTTGCCAACTGGCTTACTGACAGAACCCAGACTGTAAAAGTAGCAGACTCCAAATCCAGCTCCAGACAAGTGACAAGTGGAGCACCTCAGGGTTCAGTCCTGAGAACACTCTTGTTTGGCATCTACTTCTCTGAAGTACAGGCCAACACTAAGGGACTCTGGCTAACAGAGTTCGCAGATGACTGCAAACTGGGAGCCATTATTGAATCCAATAAGAAAGCACTTGAAGGAAATAAGGCTGCAGACTGTAGTTCGTTTAGTTTATTGAGGCAACAAGAAGAACATTAACGCTAAAGACACTCCACACTGCGTTGTCGTTTGCATATAACTTCTTCAGACAACATAAAGCACTCCATACTAAGCCCTTAAATACTCCTAACACAATTAACTAATCATCTTCTTAACAAACAATTGACTGCAATCAGCTGCTCACTGAAAAGTATAATTGCTACAAAATTCTGATAAGCTAAAAAATATAACATACAGATAAAAACTTTTACATCCTAATGTTACACCTTCATTTGTATGATACTAATCAGTCACTATATTGTGTCTTGTAAAACATAAACATAAATACATTTATAAATGAATAAATAAAACATATATTATCAACATTTAAAACAGATACACCTAAAAACTGTATAGGAATCAAGAATGCATTAATGATATTGAATCCCCAAATGATGTGGATATTCTACAAAAGGGCCTTAAAGAAACAGATGTGTGGTGCCAGAGCCATGGGCTCAAGCTTAATGCCAAGAAATGTATAGTTATCCCCTTTGGGAAAAACCATGTACCCATGAATTACCACATAGGTGGCAGTACACTAAACACCAAAAGTGTGATGAGAGACTTAGGGGACACAGGTGGACAGTGGTCTCACCTTCGATAACCACATTGCCACAACAGTCAGGAAATCCTTCTATGTAGCACACCTTATCACTAAGGGCTTTTCATCCGGAAAAAAGGAGGTCATTGTCCCACTGTACTCATCCTTCATTAGACCCATTATAGAGTACAACACCCTGTTTGGTATGTACCTCACAAGACATCTGCAACAGCTGGAAAGGCCGCAGAAATACCTCACTAAAAGAATCACAGGCCTAAAGCAGATGCCCTATGCTGACCATCTAAAAAAGCTCTAGCTATACTCTGTCGCATATCGTCTACTCAGAGGCGATCTCTGCTTAACATACAAGGCCATGTCAAACCCTGAGATGTTGAACATGCTCCACTTAAAGAAATCCTAATCCCTCAGAGCCACACGCTCCAGGGATCTAAACCTTGTCATCACAATGGGATAGGTTCCTGACCCAGAGACTTCCCATACTCTGGAAGAGACTGCCCATACATGTCAAGCAGAGCTTCTCCTTGGCCCTCTTCAAAAGGAACCTTGACGATTGGATGGGAGATAGGAAATTCACCCCAGGGATCACGTCAGTCACCCTGCTAGACAGGGGTTCAGGAAAGTAAATATTGTGGGAAGAAATAGCCAAGGAATTGTTATGGCGAGGCTTGTATAGGCCCTAGGGCCGATAGCCTAGTACCACCTTATGAACATCAGATTACCATTTGTCACAGAATGACCTGCAGACAATTTAGGAGTTATCAGTAACCATCAATTGAGCCTGTCCACGAAAATGATTTGCTATGAGGAAGCATAGGGCTGACAAGGCCCACTCCCATAACCTCAGCAACTTCCAACCCAGGGGACAGAATTGAGTTCCCAAGATTGTTGACATACTACACTATTACCTGTCCGAGTAAATGGTTATCACACTACTTGGGAGAAGGACCCGAACAGCCTACAACATTACAAGGACTGCCTTCATCCCCATACAACTGATGTGCACTGAGGCTTCTTGATCTGACAGTGTCCCCTGGACTGTATGACAAAGGCAATGCACACCTACTCTACAACAGATGCGTCCACAGTAACCCTGACCCTGGAAAGGGAAGTAAAGTACAGTTGCATAAGTAAACTTACCATAATAGTAGATGTTCAAATGATCACTGCTGCATTAGCCTTAGCTATATGGTTTATATCCTTCCAATGATACAATAGCTGACCAGCTTCCAAAGCATCAGGGCACCTTACACACACCCAGATGGTCAGGCAGCTTGAGCTGAGCTGACTGAAAGGCTTGAAGCCCTTCAGAGCTTTCCTGCCAAAAAGACAGATGGAGACTGAGCCCTGAAAAGATAATTCTAGGATCAACAAAATAAATGTCCACACCTTGGCATAAAAAAAGCACACCAAAAATGAGGGGGATGAAGGGAGACAGCTGCAGCAGTGATCATTCAAACATTTACTATTATGGTAAGTTTACTTACAAAACTGTACTACATTCATCATATTGATCACTGCTGCCATTGCCTTAGCTATATGGGTAGATTACTCTAGCTAACTACACTTAACAGGTAGAAGGAGAAGAGTCCAGAAGCCCGTTGAGAATAGTCCTAACAAAGCCTGCTCTGGACCTAGAGAAGGAAACAAGCTTATAGTGCTTGGTAAGAATATGTAAACAGGACAAAAGTAGTAGATTCTACAATACTTCTAGAATCCAACCCATTCCAAAAAGCCCTAGATGAAGCCAAGGCCCTGCAAGAGCAGGCCTTGAAACTGTATGGAATAGTTTTGTTATGGTGAGTACAGCAAAAGGTAATACCCTTAGACGACCATTTGGAAATGGTCTTTTTAACACAGGTTGTCCTTGCTTACCTTTAGAAGAAATTAACTGATTTGAAGATCTGAAAGATTTACTTCTGTTCAAGATAGTACCAGAGTTGTCTGTGGACATTTAAGGTATTGAGCACCCTTTCTCTCTCATTTTTAGGTTTAGGAAAGAAAAAGGGAATATGGATAGTTTGACTGAAAGTAAACTTCAATACTACTTTAGGTATAAAAGAAGGATTACTTCTCAACAAAACCCTGTCCTTATGGAAAATTAGATAGATTTAACTCACCATAAGACCTTGCAACTCAGATACCCTTCTTGTAGAGGTCAGAGCAATCAGTAAAACTGTTTTCCATATTAAAAACCTCATGTCAGCCAAATTAGCTAGTTCAAATGGCGCAAGTATTAGTTTCTCTAACACAAACGTATGATACCATGGAGGCGTCACCTGTTTTCTTGGAGGCCCATAATGCAAAACCCCTTTCAAAATCATTTTGCCATTTGACTGCATTGTAAGAGAAGGATCTACGGACAGACATGCTGAAATGGCCAATAAAGGCACCTTGACAGAGGAAAAATAAAGAACATAAGACAGTAACTCACACACAAATACTGTAAAATAAGAAAACAACTAGCCCTCAATGCGTGCTGGTTATGCTCTTGGTGCCACCTAGAAAACCTTTTCCATTTGCTAATATATAATCTTCTAGTAGCATGCTTTCTTGCCTCCTTAAGTACATGTTGCACATTGTCTTGATGTCAGGGTGTATCAAGCACCCCTGTTCTTATGTGAGTAGATCATGTCTGTGAGGAAGCTTATGGTAATTGCCCATGGCCATTTCCAAGGGAAGGGAGAACCACCATTGCCTAGGCCAGAAAGTAGTCACCACAATGATCTTGGGAGACTCATTCTGAATCTTCAGAAGTACCCTAAACATTAGTGGAAAGGGTGGAAAAACATGCAGAGACATTCATGTCCAAGTAAAATAAAGGGCATCCATCTTCCAGGTCTTTCTGCATGGAGTCCTGGAACAGAATCTTGCCAATTGATTGTTCAGAGAAGAGAAAAAGATGACAACTTGAGAAACTCCCCACAAATAGATGAAATCATGTAAGACCCCTTGATCTACTTTCCATTTGTGATCTGCCCTGGTCCTGCTCAGCTTGTCTGCCACACTGTTTTTTTTCCTCTTGACAGAATGTGGGATGCCTGCAGATTGACAATGTGCTGTGAAGCTACATCCCAAGCTAACATGGCTAGTCTGCAGGGGGGGGGGGGTTATAATCTGGTTCCCCCTTGCTTGTTGATATACCAGATGACTGTGGTATTGTCTGTAGCCACTTGAAGAGGTCCGTGAGACCAAAGAAGGTTCAGACAGTTGAGTGCCTTGACTAGGGAAAGAATTTGCTTGATATTTAAGTACTTGTATCTGTCCTTGGTGTCCAACCCCTCTGCAATTTTATCCCAATTGGAACTGCTCTCCAAGCAAAATCTGAGGCATCTGTGATGACTGACTGCTTTGGAGCAGAGAGAGAGAGCAGGGGGAAGCTGGACTTATGAACATCTGTTGTCTACACAAAATTGTTTCTCTTCTGATAAAACCCAGCACTGGGATTTGAAAAGATAAAAGGTGGTGTCGGTGCTGGAACCAAAAATATTTCAGATACCGCTGTACCTTTCTCATGTGGAGTCTTGCCACGAGTATCACGATAATCACAGATGCCATCAAACCCAAAATCTTTAGGTATTCCCTTGCAGTGCCCACAGTCTAAGTGGAAAATTTTAGAAATAAAGCTAGATCTATTTTTTCTTGTAGAAGAAAAGCTCTTCAAACTAAGGTGTCTAGCTGACATCCAAGGATCACAATCCTGTGTGAAGGAATCGTGAAAGCCACTGAATGTTCTCTTGGAATCCCAACTTGTATAAGAGATCCCTCAACTGAGAGAGAGAGAGAGACATGACACTTTGAAAAAGACTCTGCATAGATAAGCAAGTCATCTACATATGGAAAAAAGTGGATACCCTCTAGCCTGCAATACGCTGTAAATGGGGCTAGATACCTTGTGAATACTCCTGGTGCAGTGGATAGCCCAAAGGGTAAGGCAAAGAACTGATAATGTGATCCAGACACACAAAACTTGAAGAAACATTTAGGGTCTGGATGAAGAGGGATGTGAAGATAAGTATCTTTTAAGGTTAATGTTACCAGGAAACTTACAAGAGAAATAAGTAACTGGCTGTGAAGTGACATCATTTTGAATTTGGGCACTATCATAAAACAGGTTTAGGAAAGAAAGATCCATAACTGGTCTGCAAGCATTTTCTTCTTTTGGCACTAGGAACATCTGAATAAAAAGCTGGTTCCATCACTCCCTGGGACAGCATGTGATTAAAGACCAATGGAAATAAAGTCTGATCTGGAGGATGAGGAATGAACTTCTGGAAAGGAGGAATTTCCTTGCACTGCCTACTGTAACCTTGATGAATTTCCTTCCACTGCAATCTGTAAAACCTTGATGAACAATTTTCAGAACCCAATTGTCTGAAACTATCTGTTGCCAAACAGAAAAATGGAGATTCAGACTTTCTGGGAAAAAAAAGGGGGCCAGGGTTGGAGGAGGGCAAAAGGTCCCCAGAATACTCATTCAGACTTGTTGGACTGTCCTTTATTTTGGAAGGTTTGAGACCTTTTTAGTACCCCTTTGCCATTTCGTCTTAAAAGCCCATTTAATTATATTTTCTGCTTTTTGTCAAAACTGGATGAGAAGACAGAAAATCCCTTGGACAATTTGGAAAAGGAGGCCTGAAGAATCTTCAAGATTCCCTAGATCAACTTCTCTCTTTCGTCAAACTTTTTGATCACCACTGCAGCACAGCAGGGGTCTAACACTAAATTTCTATCCAGGGGTGAATTTAAAATATCATTTTTATTATCTAGGAGCTTCTGAGAACGCAGCTATGCAAACCTCCTAAAACAGTGCTAGTGGCCATTGTCTTGGAATTGGTATCAACAGAGTCATACACACACTGTAAACAATGAGAAGTGACCTATGTAATAGAAGAAACTATGTTACTTAAAGCAGATTTTTTTTCCCACAAGAAACTGCAGATAAAACATTTATAGGTTTACAGCTATTTACTATGCTAACGACCACAAGGGCCTTTTTAAGTCTAGCCATGCATTCTAAATGATGAGTGTAAGAAGGGGCTTGGGAGACGAACCATTTACAGGCTGCCTGTGTCCATTGGAGACATAGGTGCAAAACCAAGGATGAATTTCCTGTTCCCATCCAATTGTTCAAGCTACACTTGAATACGGTTTGGGAGGAATTGTGTTTCACATGGATGGGGAGCCTATTCCAGAGAAGGGGTAGTATCTGGGATACATACCTGTCTCTCCAGCAGGTCCTATTTATATCACAGGCAAAGTTTAAGTCTTTAGAATGGGTAATTCTGGTAATGCTTGTTTTGCACATATAGATGAGGTCAATCAGAGTGGAGTCTGACAATGCCTTGTATGCAAAGCATAGATTTCCCCCTCTTCCTCATACTTTCATAATTAGTTACTTTAACACACAAGTCTGACAAATAAAAAATTGGAAAATCAAAGTTGCAGAAAAGAAAGTTATGTACTTATCATAAAGACAGGTATATGTTGTCTGCCTCCATCTGGTTCAACATGTGTGTTATTGGATTTGACCTCAGCCAAATCTACAAGACTCGCCAGGCTCTGCATCACCTGCTAACAATCCCCCACTCCCTAGTGGATACCTCACACTGAATTTGTCCCCTCTCAGTCTAATTCCAGATATTTCTCACACAAAGGAGGAAGACGAAGGACTCTGAGATAAAGGAAATAACTGAACCTCCCCCACTTGGTTACCATAGGGAAGAGACTCTTCACAAAGGCAAGGGCAGGAGAGGGGAAAGGTTCAACCAGAAGAGACAGACAACATGGGTCTATTGTTATGGTAAGCATATAGGTTTTGTATCTTATGTTTACAGTCCTTTGAGAAAGGCCTTGGAAATTTTCACAGCAGCCAAAGGAACACCATCCCTGCCGACGTGAAAATTAGATATGGCTATCAGTTGTAACTTAATCATAGAAAAACTACAGCCTAAATTAAACAACTGGGTGAGAAAATCTAAAACTAACTCTAATGGGGCAGAAAAAGGATACAACCCCTTTTCCTAGCAGACAGCTACTGGCACAACACTGTCTGTCAGCTTGGGATTCCTATTCCTGGCCATCGACGGAACTGGAGAAACCATGTGGTTAACTTGAGGGACTGCAGCTTGGCAGAATCCAGACATGCTGGATGACAAATGAGATCCAGAGTGGGATCCAGAACACAAAGTAGGGTATCTCAGAAGAGGCCATAGGAAAAGGAACCACACCTCATGAGGCCAGAAAGAAGATATGAGGATCACTGTCACTCTGCAGTGGGCTGCCTTCTGAACCTGCTTATCAGAGGAACTCCAGGAGACTAAGGATACTGAAGAGTGCCTCTGGGTAATTGCCCCTGAGGAAGGACTAAGGCCTAATAGCTGCTGCATTTGGTGCTGGAGGGAAAGCAAGGAAAGGCTGCAACACGGTGTGCCCACAGCCAAAAAATCTGAGCTGCAACTCTCGGAGTCAGACTCATGAGGAAGAATACTACTGGACAAACTGTAATTGGACCTTCTCCAGATATGCACTGCAATCAGAAACCACGGAGACAAGATCGCCCATTGCCAAAACCTCATGGTCTCTCAACAAAGAGGATAAGAATGTGCCCCCCCCCCCGTTTGCTCAGAAATCAAACAGACATTGTCCATCTGGAACGGAATCACACTGCTGGGAAGGACATCCTGTAAAGTCTGCAATGCAAGGAGGGCAGTCCTCATCTCCAGAACACCGATGCAAACTTTGGCCTCTGCAGAAGACCAGGACTCGAACTGCCTTCCCTTTGAAAGGCTCTCCAACCCAAGATGGGAGGCATCTGTGGTGACCGTGGCCAAAGGATGGGGGAAAGAACAGTCTCCCATTGGTCACCAAGGGCGACTGTAACCACTACCAAATCTGATCCTGGCCACACCTTTGTCAATCTGATAGGAACTGCACTGGATTAATCAAACAGGACCACTGCACTGCTGGACTCCACTGCAGAGCCCTCATGTGGAACCTTGCCAAGGGACCAACTGTATAGAAGCTGCAATATAACCCAAGCATTTCAAAACTAAATGAGCTGGATGTTTTACAAGAATGAGTACAGAAACTGCCTGGGATCAAAGACTGATGACTCTGGAGTTTGGCAGTTTGGGAGACAGTTTCCAAGTGGCAGCCTATGAGCTCCAATGTCTGGACAGGTTGAAGACCTGACTTTTGATGATTAACACCTATCCCTAAATGATCGCTTAACTGGAGAAAGGTTTCCCAGGCCGTGACTAAAGAAGCTCGGGGGGGGGGGGGGGTGAGGAAGCATTTGTCAAGATAAAGAAAGACCTGAAATCCCTGCAGCGGATGCCAGGCTGCCACCACTGCCATGCACTGGGTAAATAACTGGTGGGGGGGGGGCGAATGGCAAGGCTCTGAACTGATAATGATTAGCCCCCAACTAGAAAAGCAAGAAGGTTCTGGAACATCTTTCTATCTTGATATGAAAGTAGGCAGCCTTGAGGTCTATCGAGCACATCCAATTGTCCTTCGTCAGCCGAGGTAGAATGGGCTGCATTTTGACCATCTGGAACTTGGTATGTTTAATGAAGGGATTCAATTTGCTCACATCCAAAACAGGTCTGAAGTTCTTGTTCTTTTTTGGTACCAAAAAAACCTTGAGTAGACCCTGGATCCTCATTGTTCTGGTGGTACCTCTTGTAAGACTCGATTTGCCAGCAGCTTCTGAATTTCTACAGAGGTCTGCTGTCTCTGATGGGGTTGAATGTCTGGGAGATCTTTGTGACTGAAACTTGGAATCTTTAAAAAGGTATAAAAATGGTATAAATTCTTTACACAGCTCTGAACACTCACGTTTCTGAGGTAATGGCCTCCTAAGCTTCTGGATGAACAGCTAAGTGACCCCCAAATGCACAGAGCTGGACAGTTGGACAACACTTCAGGACTGTTGGAAGTGTCCGCTGGAGAAAACTCTGTAAAAGCCCTAACTTTATGGTCCCCCCTGCTCAGCTGGTGGCTCCCATTATGGTCTCCAACCCTGCTGCATGGGTGGAACACTCAGGAGGACTGTCCTGGGAAGGCTGTTGTGATTTCCTTAAACAGAGACAACTGCACCCTTCTGATTCCTTCAGAAGGATTGTTGTGGGGGTAGCAAAATACACTTCTATGGTGGACGTCATCTTCCCACCTTGCTCACTCCTAGTAAGTGTGTCTTTAATCTTTGGCTCAAACAAGGAAAGCCACAAAAAGGTGCATTAAGAAAGGATACATTGAAGCAGTGCATGAAATTGCACAGCCGCATCCAAGCATGATGTCGCATGGCAATGCTGGTGCCAACTGCTCAGAATGCTCCATCAGCTGCATTCAAAGAGCCTCATGGAAAAACATTGAAGAGTAGACAACTGAGTCTCAAGTGTTTTTTTGAACCTTTGGAGACAGCTGTGCCTTAACATTACAAGACACTTCAGCTACAAGATTGCACTAAAACCATGTCAAGTGGGAAAGGTAGTTACATTCCCTTAAAGTGAATGTTGCTATGGCATAAGAGAGCTTCCCTAGTTGGTCCAAAGCCTGAAAGTCTCTATTTGGGGGATGGACTGAGGAACTCTCCTCAGATATTTCCTTCTTAGTGGCAGTTGCCACCACAATCACATCCACGGACAAACCCTTACTCTAGTGTGGCCAATCCTTGGGTGAAGCAAGCATTTTGTCAGGTTTCTTGTGGCTGGGGTTAACCATTTCAGATTCCTTCCATGCCCTCCAAGTCACTAGATCTACGAGTGCATCTGCAAGGGGAAACACCCAGTGCATGGATGGGCCCACACCGAAGGCCTCCAATAATACTGACTCCACCAGAGAATAGGCTTCAGTGGTCCAGTCCTCGTGCTGGTGAAGAAACTACAAAAGGTCGCCAAAGGAGGTGTGATGCCCATGACCTGACCCAGCAAGCAAGGAACCTCAATCCTCACCATTAACACCAGATATATATATATATATATATATATATATATATATATATATATATGAAGAAAGGATAACAAATACACACAGTAAAGTGCAATTTCCCTTAAGAGCACACAGAGATAACAGTCAGTCTGGGGCTGGTCGCTCCCTTGCTCCCCAGGTCCCCAATAAGACTCCTCACTGACACAGCTATAGGGTCCAGATCTCAGCCTAGCTGGGCAAGCTAAAATCTCCAGCACCCTCTCTGTCCAACCAGTGCTTCATTTCCCTGCCCAAGTAGCTGACACACACACACACTTTGAGATAAGAGTTTACACAACCACACAGACACTTCTGGGGAAGGCTGGCACAGGTTCTCTGGCTGTGCCCCTTTTACCCAGAAACCCACGATGGTGGTGCTGCGGTAGCGTTGTCACCTCACAGTAAGATGCTGTCCGGGTCGATTCTCAGCTAGAGCGACTTCTGCGTGGAGATATGCGTGAATGGGCGTACCTTCGTTGAAGGTTGTGCTTCAGGGCTGGTAACTCAGCACGTAAAAATCAACTACCAATCATTAGCGGACTGGAGTTCCGCTGTGGCGACCCCTAACCGGGAAAAGCCGAAAGACAAAAACAAACGGTAGTACCCTGCCACCACCCAGCTAATAATTATCAGCTACTCAAAGGCCCTTAAAAAGGTGTCAAATTATTACTGTGCAATATTATTATCCAGTTGGTAAGTGTGACTAAACAGTCAAAGCTTATTAGAGTGGCTTGGTACAGTAAACTCTATAAATATGCAATGTACTCTAGAGCTTAACTTATCTCTACACAAACTTGCCACAGTTAAAAGGTTTTAAAATATTTAATAATAAATAATTAAAACCATAAGACAATACTTTCTAGTACACAGTTAGTGCTAGTCAAGAGTTCAGAGATCACACAGAAATACTTAAAATAATTCAGTAGTACAGTTCTGACATAACAGAAAAACACTAAGTCTAATATTTTCTAATTCCTAGCCACTTCTAGCAAAAAACACAGTTCTGACATACTACTCACATAAAGAGAGCATAAGGCAGTGCTGAGTTGGATATTCAAGACAAAAATGCTTAATGTCTTCTGGTTCTCTCTGTTTAAATTGAAACTGCAGTTCTGATAAAAAATTACATCATTTCATTATTTTACACTTACAGCAATAAAGGACATTCCACATGTAAATTCTGGTCATTAACTGTAACTTTAAAACAATAGGCAGGAAGCCTTCATCTTGACCGTCCAGAGCTGACTTTAGATCAGATGGTCACAACATGCTTTTACTGGGTCAGTAGAGAGCACCGTTGCCACATTTTTGTAACAGCATTTTTTTCATTTAAGACAACAAGCCTGTGATTCACATTCATATTTACAAATGATAGAATTATGTATAAAATTCAATCTGGCTAGGCTGGCAGCCTTCACCCATCTCTACCAGTTTTCACAGGAGGCAACACCACACAGTAACTTAGGGGACCCCACTCCTTCCTCAATGTCAGTGTACTCAGTGTGGGACTCCTTGGGGGAGTCCAGGTGCTTCCTCTTGCATGAGACCTCCAGCTCTGGAAAATCTGGAGAAAAGGGGAAAGAGGCAGGGACCCAATCAACAGGGACGGATTGAAGGCCAACCAGTTCAGGAACAGGCTTGATGATTAGTTTCAGGCACAGATGAGAATGTGGAGGGAATGCTGGTCAAAGATGACCAACCCAGCTCCTTACCGAAAAACATCTTCTCCACAACATCGAAGGTGGAAGTGAAAGCTGTCTGCCAGAGCCAGGAATCCCAGGAACTGAAGAGACCCAAGATGTACCCAAACCCAGAGGAGTTCCATCTCACCCCAGCATTAAAACTTGAGCCCAGCTATTGAGGGCTGACTCCCCAAGTGACAGGGAGGAACCCGAAGTAGGGATCATTGAGCCCATCCCTGAAACACCAGCCTTAATGCAATGGTTCCAAGGTCTAGTCAGAGTCAAAGAAGCCAGAGTCAAAAAGAGCAAGTTGGTAGTTGGAGCCAAAGGAGGCCAAGAGTCACACCTGACCCAAAAGGTGGAAACACAGCCATCCCAAAGACATTGGATCCATAGGGCCTGAGGGAAGAAACCAGGGTGATGGAGTAGAGCTTCCAGGGAGGGATGCTGGACCCAATGATACAAAGCCTAATTGCATCTGAGACTGCAAAAAGGACTTCATCAGCTCTTCCAGATCTGAAGCTTTGATACTGCCCACCGACCTCGATGACAGAGCGGATTAATTCGCTGAATGGTCTTGCAGGTTCACTTGACTGGCAAAGGGACTTGCTGGTTGGATATCAGCTGGACAGACTTAGACCCAGGGCAGGGAAGGAGTAGACTCTGGTGACATCTCCAGTGGAGTGGATGGGGAGAAGAGAGAAGCTACTTAGACCTGATGAAGTCCCTTTTACCAAAAAGGGACTTGGCACACACAGAAATGGAGCCTTACTTGAGGGCAGCACAGAGGGTTCGGAGTAAATGCCAGTGCAGAGGCCATCACTGCACCTGAAAGTCTTAAGATCTTTGGGACCGGCATGCCAGAAGAGGGCCCAGAAATGGAGATAGAGGACCATCTCTTATGGTCCCCTTTTGAAACCTTGCAGTTCTTAGGGAAAAGGACAGTGGCTTTTAGTGGAACCTTTCTTCGGTCCCGAAGAGGAAGGGCTGGTGGGCAGGAGACCTTTTTAAAACCAGCTTCACCTTCCTCTTATTACTGCCCTGGACCCGAAACGCACACAAATCGAATAGGAGGAAACAAGTGGATACTCCCCAAGCAATATATGCACTTTTCATGTGCATCCTGTGAAGGATGCTTGTGCCCACAAGCAACACATTTCTTAAAACCCTTATCCATAGCCAAGGAAAAAATATATAAAGTACACCATACTAACACACGACCCTAACACAGCAAAAACTACCCTATACTGATAAAGAAAAAAGGGACAACAACGTAATCAGGAATTCTCTAAGGCAGGAAAACCCTCTGTTAACTAAACACAAAACAAAACTTTAAATCTTAAAACCCTAACACCTGTAAACTTATGTAATCTAGCTAACTTGTCAGCTAACACTAATTTCTAAAGGGTAGGGGAAGAAAAGACACCAAAAAGTGCACAAAGGATACACTGTGAATTGAACACACAGATTAAGCTGCTGACTGGAATGGCAGCAAACTTGATCTGAGATATCTGCTAGGGAACTGTGAGTGTAGGTAGGAGAGGTGAAGTCCAGAGAGTAGAGGCCTCATGGATTTGGCTGGGATTTGATTTGATAACCTGCAGGGTGAAGAAAGACAAAGTAGACAACACTGTATGTATACACTTTTTCACATACCTATCAAGTAATTTCCCTCTCCTTATCAGAAAGAGTAGGGCTGGAACTGATTAGTGCTTAGCAGAAGTGGGATCAACTAGAGGTATTACTGCTAGGTCAGGTTTGGAAATGCTGTATAAAAATTTAAAAGAGAGAGGAACTTTACACATTCTATCTGCCTTTTCAGGGACAGCTGTCTGATGATCAGGAAAATTACAGACCATAATACATGCATCTTCTAAAGGAGACAGAACAGGAGGAGTGTATGTAAGTTCCGGAAAATCCTTTTATAATAACACACAGTATTTTCTGATGCAGAGGACCGCAGTGTTCTCCCACTGAAAACAGTGGCACATTCTAGCACTAAAATCAGAGAAAAAGAAATCCCCACAGGGAGAATCAGAAAATGAGTTCTCCTCTGAGCCCGAATCAGAAATCTGATGAAAAACCCTGTATCCATCCCTGCATCTTCCTATTCAGATTCAGAACCTTGCATCTGTTCAGGAATAAAGCCAAACCTCTTTCTATTAACAGAAACTAATTTACAAGAGGATCAACAGCTCGAATTAAACCCTAAGCCAGATCTAGTAAACTCCTCCTATCCAAAGAAATTCCAGGAGGAGTAGATATATGCTTGGTTTTCTGTTTTTGACAAGAAAAATGGGACAAACCATATTACTAATGGCAGCAGCAGCTTCCTCAGGGATGGTTACAGCATTTGGACATATAAAGGAAATGTTCCCTGTTCCCTCTTCAGGGAAAGTGACTGCCCCTTGCCCACTGAGGGGATCACAAGAGTCACAGTGGACATGGCTAACCCCTGGTCCATAGTGGCTGTAGGTGCCACACCAGAGGGATCTGGAGTAAAGGATGAGTGGTATGAGGTTGAACAAATAGTCACAGCAGAGTTACCCACCTGTGGCTGAGGCAAACTGCTAGCCTGCTGCAGTGGCAAAGACTGTTTGCTTAATTTTTAGTTTTTGTGGCTGAGAAAAGGACCGACCATGGGACTTGTAGGCTGTTCCATAGTCAAGCAGAAAATTATGTCTCTTTCCAGGGAAAGACGAGCAGCAAATGCTGGCAAACTTTACTAGTCTAACAAAGTTACTTTTTAAAAAGCTGTGTTGGCCTCACAAAAGTAAAATAAACAATGTCTCCATAGAAAAAAAAATTCAGTTACTGTACACCACTTTTAAATTGACAGGAAAAATTGACTGCTGTTTTAAAAGTACATTACAATCTCATAAGATTCTGCTAAAATACAACACTCCTAGCTTTAAAATAACTTTCCTGAAGAGGAAAGTGATAAAACAGCAACACAAATAAGAACATGGAAGATTTTTCCCCCAAAGGGAACTTACCCGCCCAGCAAAGATATAGCACAAGCTGACCACAGATCCGAGAAAGCACCAGAGGAGTGTACTCTTCAGTGGCAGCAACGTTCTGAAGGGCTTTGCACCAAAACTTGTCTTTTAGTCAGCTCAGCTCAAGCTGCCTGACAGTTTGTGTGTATGGAAGGTACCTTGAAAGCTTTGGAAGCTGGCTGAATGTTATATCCTTGCCAGGATATAACCCATACAGCTAAGGCCACTGCAGCAGTTATCAATATGATGAACATCAAATGGACAGCCCTGAGACAGACTTTCTCTGCACAATCAACAAGAAGGGTTACTCAACGCATACATACGAGATCTGAATCAGAGAGAAAGTACACTTGTGTACACTTACCATAAATGTAGATGTTCGAGTGTATTCACTGTTGCAGTCATCACATTTGGGTTATTCCTGCCAGGGTATCCCTCAGTCGGCCCGAATACCACAGGTGTAGCATTTCTGTGTTGGTTGCCATTGCCACAGGACTAACATCAGGTTGCCAGTGTTATAAATTAAGGCAGGCGACACCATTACATCAGTTTTTCTTGCCCTGTCAGAAGCCCCCAAGAGGGAGCTAGATTACGGTGGAAGAACATCACCAGTAGAAAGTAATACCAAGAAATCCTTGTAAGGATAGAGAGAAAATTTGAGAGAGAGAGAGAGACAAGTGTGTGTGTGTGTGTGTGTGTGTGGGGGGGGGACCAGGACTGCAACAGTGAATACACTCGAACATCTACATTCATGGTAAGTGTACACAACTGTACTATGTTATTCGTGTTTCACTGTTGCAGTCATTACATTTGGGTAGAATCCCAATGCTATGGATGGGAGGATGGAATTATACAGCATTAGGAGCAGCTATAAGGCCCTGCAGGACAGCAGTGGCAAAGCCTGCCCTGGATTTAGAAAAGAGAGGTAAATGATAATGTCTTGTGAACGTGTGACCTGAGCTCCAAGTAGCAGCTTCTAGAATGCCACTGGTAGGAACCCCTCTGAGAAAGGCTGCAGAAGTAGATGCAGCCCTGGTGGAATGGGATCTGAGCCCCTTGGGGACAGGTTTACCATGGAGCATGTAGCAGAAACGAATACAATGGCTTATCCACTTTGAAATAGTCTGCTTTGATACAGCCTTCCCCTCTGTCCCTGCAGAAAATGCCACCAGTAGTTGCTCAGACTTTCTTAGAGATTTTGTCCTGTTTAAGTAGAATCTTAGTTGTCTGTGTACATCCAATGAATGCAGAATCCGCTCCCCCTTGTTCTGTGGATTCGGGGAAGAAAGTTGGCAGATGAATAGTCTGGTTAAGAGCCACACTGGATACCACCTTAGGCATAAAAGAAGGACTGGTCCTGAGGGCCACCCTGTCTGGATAAAAGATAATGAAAGGCTCCACTGGCATGAGAGCCTGTAGTTCTGAAATCCTTCTAGCTGAAGTGACTGCTAAAAGAAAGGCTGTCTTCCAAGAAAGAAATGTTATGTCTGCAGTAGCAGCTGGTTCAAAAGGAGGTAGGGTTAGTTTTTCCAGCACAAAATTGAGGTCCCATGCAGGAGTCGGTGCTCTCCTGAGAGGTCTCAAATATTTGCCCCCTCTGAGGTACTGCTTTAGCAGGGGATGAGAAAAGAGAGGAGGCTCTGTGTTGTAATAAGCCAAGATGGCAGAGGCATGGATTTTTATAGAAGAAAAAGATAGGCCCCAGTGAAGCATCTCAGATAAATATTGCAAAATCTGAGGAATATTGGGCATTGCTGTGTTTATACCTTGTGCTTGGTTCCAGCACAGAATCTCTTTCATTTATCAGCATAAGATTTTCTAGTACTAGGCCTTCTAGCCTTCAAAATTACATCCATCACAGGTTTACTGAGAGATGTGATTGGTGAAATTAGTTGATTAGCCATTCAGAGTTTGGAGCTGAGTGAGCAGAATTTGATAGTTCTGAGACAATAGATGAGGTGTCTGAGGCAAGTACCACGGAGGAAGGTGTGACATATTCCTTAAGCGGGTACCAGTGTTGGCGAGGCCACTCCGGAGCAATCAGAATCATTTTTGTTTTTTCCTGTCTGACTTTTAGTAAAACCTTAGAGAGCAGAGGCAGAGGGGGAGAGGCACAGACTGATTGTGAAGAGTTCTTGTGCAGAATTTGTCCAACTGGTAGTTTTGGGGAAGAAGCAAATAAATCTATGTCCGGCCTCCCCCATTTTCATGTCAACATGCTGAAGATTTGTGGATCCAGTTTCCATTCGTGTGGGTCCATAAGATTTCTGCTTAGGTCATCTGCCATAGTATTTTGCTTTCCTGGCAGGAACTGAGCTTGTAGATGTATTTGGTAAGTCAAGGCTGTGTTCCTCAAGGCCATGCTAGTCTGCAAATGGGGTAGGAGTGGGTACCCCCCTGCTTGTTTATGTACCACATAACTGTGGTGTTGTCCGTCTTTATCAGTAGTTGTCCTGGATGAAGGAAGTCCTTGAAGGCTGTCAGAGCATTCTGTACAGCTAGCATTTCTTTCTGGTTGATATGTAGGTGCATTTGATTTGGGCTCCATTCGCCCTGAATGCATCTCCCTGCCAGATGGGCCCCCCAAGCATAGTCTGATGCATCTGTAGTCAGGGTTTGGGTGGCAGGGGGTAGAATGAATGACGGTCCCTTGTTCTGGTGACAGGCCTCTGCCCATCAAAGGAACTCCTGCTGCAAGCAAGGAATGAGAGGAATCATTGTTTCCAGGCTGTGGCAATGTTGACTCCATAAGCATTTTAGGTACCACTGAAATTTCCCCATATGCAGTCTTGCATATGGAATTAGTAGAATGCAGGATGCCATAAAACCCCAAAGCCTGCAGAATTTGTCTTGCAGATAGCATACTTCTAACAAGTGGCCACAAAAACCCAGCTATCAATTGAATTTGTTTGTCTGGCGTGAGGTAAGCCATCTGGGCAGTTGTATTCAAGCTTGCACCCAGGAATGTAATTATTTGAGAGGGTACCAGTTGTGATTTTTTTTCGTTCATGGTGTACACTAGGCATGTTAGAAGCCTTTTTACAAATGCTAGATGTAGAAAAGTGTCCTTGTCCTCTGCCTGAATTAGACAATCGTTCAGACAAGGATAAATTTGAATGTTTCTTTGTCTGCAAAATGCAATTACTGGTGCCTGGCACTTTGTGAAGACCCTGGGCGCAGTAGATAAGCCAAAGGGCAGTGCAGAGAACTGGTAATGCAAATAGCCTGCTTTGAAGCGGAGGTATCTTCTGCAAGATTCCCTGACTGGAATATGCAGGTAAGCCTCTTTTAAGTCTAGAGTTACCAACCAGGCATTCCTGCCTAGCATAGGCAGCAGCTGCTGTAGAGTCAGCATCTTGAATTTTGGAATGTCCAGGAAAGTATTTAGAATGGATAAGTCCAATATTGAACGCCATGATTTGTCTTTTCTGGGTACCACGAAAAGTCTTGAATAAAAACCTTGTCCTTTTTCCTTTTCTGGTACTGGCTGAATAGCCCCCGTATTCATGAGGGACATGACTTGTTTCTGGGCCTCTGCCCACTGATTTGGGGGAAGGTCTGGCCATCCGTTTGGAATTGGCAACGTGTGGAAATGAAATCTGTATCCCTGGGATACTATATTTAAGACCCACTTGTCCTGGGTAATTAGATGCCAATTTTGAGCATGAAGTGCTAGTTTTCCCCCAAAAGGGCTGCCAAAAGATAAGTGCTTGGAAATGGCAGTGGGAAGTCAATGAGACTGTTTACCGTAGGGTGGTGCTTTGCTACTTCCTGATTTGGAGGTGGAGGCACCCCACTGTTTTGTCCTGTACTGAAACCTGGAGCCTTTGGAGTGCCTGGGTTTGACCTGAGCGGCTCTGTTGGGTACTGGAAAGAACCAATTCTTAGTAGGCCAGTGCCTACTGAACCTGGGTGGCTGCACTTGCAAGAAATCTTTTACAGTTTGCATAGATTTAGCTTTGTCTTCCATCCTTTTTAAAACTTCTTCTGCCTTACTACCAGACAGACTGTCCTGCTGTAAAGGAGCATCCAACAATTTAACTTTAACATGATCAGGCAGATTTTGCTCCTTGAGCCAAGCATGCCTTCTTATCACAAATCCAGTTACGTCGGCCCTGCAAGAGGCCTCCAAGGAATCAAAACCATATTGGAAAGTATGCTTTCCAACTTGTTTAGCTGAATGCAATAAATCCTGTAACTCTATTTTCCACACAATCAGAAATCAACATAATTTTCTGTTTCACTAAGCCTATGACATGCTGTTGATATTTAAGCATATGAAATTGACAGTTTAAAGCCCTGATTGCCAGGGTTGCAGACATATAAATCTTCTTACCCCATCCATCCAGCACCCTGGAGTGTCTATCAGAAGGGGTAGGATTTTTAGTTGTAGAAGCCTTAACACCCTTGGGACCCTGAGAAATAGTTTCAGGGTCAGCAGTAGGATTTTTGAAAAGAAACTTGTGGGAGTCATGAACCCTGTAATATCTGTCTGGCTTACTAGGAGCCAGAGGGCAAGGAATCAGGAGCCATGCTGGTTTCTGAGAAAACATCATCAACAATGTCTAAAATGAGGAGGTATAGCCAAAGGCCTATGTTGAGGAAGAAGAAAATCCCTAAAGCCTCTTTTTGGATTCTGAAAAGTCCTGACTCTCCCAATGAAAATGTTCCCTTAAGGTATGCAAAGTCACTCCAAAAGAAAAATCCTCAGGAGGAGAAGCAGAAGGGATGGATTATTATGCATAAGGGGGGAATAGAAAATTCCTGATCAGAAGAGGAATCAAAAGAAATGGAAACCTGATCTGAAGATTCATAATCAGTGCCTTGCCTAGGCCTCTTAGAAGGAGGGGGTTGGGAACCCCTGGTCAACGTAATTAAATCCTCAGCAATTTTGATCATTTGTGTTTTAGGCATAGGGGCCTGAGCACGTGGCTCATGCATCAGTTTTTTAGACACAGTAGTTGGTTTTGGCCTTGTTTTTGATGATGACATTGGTTTAATATACAAATCTTTAGGCCTGAAAACACCCTCAGAAGCCGGTGCCTGCTCAGCGGCTCCGGACCCATCCAAGGGAGAGACATCCGCAGGTTCAATACTTGAAGAATCTCGCGGCATACTGGACTCCGAATGGGTCTCGGTAGAGGCCTGCGACTCAAAAGTAGCGGGCATCAGGGGCTGTGAAAGCACCTCACTGAGTACCGGCGAACCGGTGAATGGCTTAGGAGAAGCTTCATCGTTGGTTTTGGACCTCAACGGTCTGTCTCCTGTCTTTTTCTTTGTGTTTTTTTGTGAATTCCAGTAGTCAGACTGCTAACAGACGACATTTCAGGATAGTTAAATCTTGAACCAAAGTATTTAGAAGCAAAAATATACCAACGTTTAATAGTGCGTTGGTTAAATTTAGCATAAAACTGACAGTAAGGCACGTTGTGGTCAGGGCCTAGGCAAGGAATACAGTACAAATGAAAATCCTTATGAGGTATTTGCTTCCCACAAGTATTACAATTATTAACTTTTACTGACATCGGAAAGGAGCAAGAAAAAGTTACCCCAGCGGGGTACTTAGCTTTAGTTTGAAGACTTCGGTTCTGAAACTCGAAAACAAAAATTTCAGGAGTTGGCCGACCGGCACTTGCGAACTGCTTCTGCTTCGGACACCACGCGGTAAGAAAAAGTTATTAAAATGGCGTCAGCTGCATGTTTTATACCCCTGATTGTCTGACGTCATGGAAGAGGAGACAGCAACCGACACAGGACCCAAGACTTTGTTATTCAGGCAGAGTGAGGGCAACCTGCCAGCAGATTACCCAAATGTAATGACTGCAACAGTGAAACACGAAGAACATCTTCTTTATGTTATGTTGCCCCATCTCACCTTCATTCTTGCTGGTTGGGACAGAGTCCCCAGCACCTTCTTCTAGGGTGGCTCAAGGGAATAAACTCTTCAGGACAGTGGAACCAAAGGATGCCCTGTTCCGGAAGGCCACATCTACTTTAATGAGTAATAAAGGTATGAGTGTTAACCCATGTAACAGCAGCACAAATTGAATCCAATGGAAGTCTGGATTGAAAGGCAATGGAGGTAGATACCACTCTAATTGAATGCCCTTTGATTTTCCCTGGTGGTTCTTTACTGTGGGAATCATAGACATATGTGATTGTCTCAGTAAGCCATTTGGACAAGGTAACTTTTGAGATTGCCAAACCTTTTTTATTTTCTGAATATGAGACAAACATTTGGTCTGACTTTCTGAAATCTTTGGTCCTATGCAAGTAAAACCGCAACTGTCTATGCACGTCCAGTCGGTGGAGTTTACATTCTGCCTTGTTGCCATAGTTACGGAAAAACTTTGGTGATGCTATATTTTGGTTTAAATTCGCTTGAGAACAAACATTCGGTAAGAAGGAAGGGTTTGTTCTGAGGGAAACTCTATCTTTGTGGAAGATCAAATAAGGTGGATGGATAGACAAAGCCTGCAACTCTGATACTCTCCTGGCTGAAGTAAGTGCTGTCAGGAAGTGTTTTCTCCAAGATAAAAATTTAAATGAACAAGATGATGCTGGTTTGAAAGGAAGCAGGATCAAAGATGATAATACTAGATTGAGGTCCCAAGGAGGAAGAGGTTCTCTGAAGGGAGGTCTTAACAGGAAGGTACCCTTGAGGAAAGTTTTGCATAGTCTATGGGACATTAGAATAGATCCGGATTCTCCCACATGATAATTAGAAATAGCAGCTAAATTAACTCAAATAGTGGCTGCCGCTGCTCCTTGATTAAATGTTTCTGTTAAAAATTCCAGAATTTAGGTACAGATGCTGTAAAGGGATCTATGTAGTTCGTTAGCCCAACAAGATAATCGCTTGCATAGAGTTTCCCTGTCATTTGCTTGTGTGAGGAGACTAGAATGTGATTAACTGCAGAGGACAACTCTGGAAGCCTGGGTAAGATCGGAAGTGGTGCAGCCAAGCTGTCAGCTTCAGCGTGTGGAGGGCTGGATGGAGCATTCCTGACTGATGTGTCAAAAGATCTGGCACTGAGTCCAGGATCCATGGGTCCCCTCCTGAAGGTAGGACCAAAGAAAGAGGAACCAAATCTGACGAGGCCAGTAAGGCGTAATGAGAATTAACCTGTGACTCAACAACTTTGCTTTCTGGATAACCTTTGGAATCAATGGAAAGGGGGGAAAGACATAAAGAAGTCCCAGAGGCCAATCGTGAACCAGTGTGTATCCCTCGCTGACTCTCACGGAGGGGAGATTAGGGCAAAGTAGTTGCTGCATTTGGTACTGAAGGGAGTGGCAAAAAAGTCGCAGCAAGGTTGGTCCCAGTTGCGAAAAATTTGATTTGCAACTTCCTGATTGAGGGACCACTCGTGAGGCATGAAAATCGATCTACTTAGCCCGTCTGCTATAATGTTGGATTTCCCTGGGATATGCGTTGCTGTCAGAAAGCATTGAGAAGATATTGCCCATTGCCAAACTCTCTGGGCCTCTCGACATAGGGGGTAGGATCTGGTTCCCCTCTGTTTGTTGATGCACCATACCACTGACATACTGTCTGTCTGAATTGCAATAGTCCCTGTGGGAAGAGAGTCCTGAAATGCTTGCAACGTCAGAAGCACCGCCCTCATCTCTAGAACATTGATATGCAAATGGTTCTTGTGATCTTTCCAAACCCCTTGGACCAACTGTCCCAGATAATGCCCCCCCCCCCACCCTAATGGGACATGTCGTGGTTACTGTAGCGATAGGTTGGGGAAGTACAAACGGTCTGCACATTGTTAATTGAGTGGACTGAACCCACCAAAGTAGGTTCTTTTTGCAGGAGTGTGTTATGAGGATTTCGTGAGACATGGGTAATTCCTGCATGGACCATTGAGCAAAGAGTAGCCACTGCAATATTCACAAGTGAAGTCGTGCCATGGGAAGTAGTGTTACTGTCGCTGCCATAGAGCCCAGGACTTTGAGGACAAATCTTGCCTGTATTCTGTTCTTGTTGAGTAAGATAATCACTTACCTGTGTAACGTCTGGTTCCTTTCTTGAGGTAGCTTTGCCAACATGTCATTTGTATTTAAATCTGCACCAATGAATTTAATATGCTGTGATGGCAACAAGGCAGATTTTTCTGCATTTATAGTAACGCCTAGTTTTGAAAAGAGATGGGATGGTGTAGTCTCTTGCTTTGATTAGTAGCTGCTTGGTGGTGGCAGTTAGGAGCCAGTCGTCTAAGTATGGAAACATCTGGAATCCCTGACGTTTCAGACGACCCGTGACTACTGCCATGCATTTGGTAAACACCCAGGGGGCTGTGGTGAGTCCAAAGGGCAGAGCTCTGCATTGGTAATGACTGGCTCCCAGACAGAAGTGTAGAAGTCTTCTTGCATGCCTGTCCATCTTTATGTGGTAGTACGTGTCCTGAAGATCTAATGAGAAAATCCAATTGCATTTTCCCAGAAAAAGGAGTATAGACTATAGCGTTATCATCCGGAACTTTGACTTTTTCACCGACTTCCAATATGGGTCTCTAGTCCCCTTTCTTTTTTGGAACTAAATAAAACTTGAGTAAATCCCGGATCCTATTTGGTCTGTGGGAACTTCTTGGATGACTCTTTTCTAGCAAAGTTTGGATTTCTTTGACCAGGTGGAATGTCTGGGATAAACTTTGGCGGATGAAGTGGACTTTTTAAGGGAATGTTGTATCTTCTGGATATAATGGACTGTACCCATTTGTCTTGAGTCAAATTTAGCCAGGCTTCTGGGTATAATGATAGTCTCCCCACCGACTGTCTCCACAGGTGGACAGTTGGACCTCCTTTCAGGAGCGCTGGAAGGGCCTAACAGAGAACGTATCTCTGTCACCCTGGTTATGCGGACCCCCTCTGCCGCGTGAACGGCTTCTTCCGTTATTTCCCCCTCTGCCCTTGGGGGAAGGATCACCACGAGTATCAGATAAGGTGCTTTTAGACTTACGGAACCATATTTTCCCGCTCTTTTGACCTTTAGGATAAGGTCTGGTAGGGGCGGAAAAATGGACTCCAATGGCAGGCAGAGTCTTACCATTCTGTTGGCTCCTGGTGAGAGTTTCTTTCACTTTTGGCACGGACAATGATGAGCCATCAAAGGGAGTGTCAATGAAGGAAGAATGGAAGGGTTTGACAAACTCAGAAAGGCACATCCAGGAATGTCTACGAAGAGCTATTCTTGTGTCTGCTGCCCTGCTCGCTCCATCGGCTGCACAGGATATGAGGCGCATTGAGGAGCTCGATATGGAGGTTAAGGTTGCAAGCTGGGAATTAACCTCATCAGATAAGTCCTGGAATGTAGCACCTTGCAGGGTATCTCCTAGCTCTTTTAGGACATCCCTCTGAAGCTGTGTGATAATTCAGCGACCGTAAGGTAAAGGCCGCTGAGGAGAACATATGCTTCCCATATCTGTACATCGTACGAGAATCCTTATTCAGTGGATGAAAAGATACAGAATTTCAGCTAACTCCGTTTTTGTGACCGCTGCCGCCACCACCATTACATCTACAGGAACCCCTTTTGTTAAACTGCCCATCTTCCGGGGCTGTAATGAATTTATTAGGCCCCTGCGGAACAGGGTCCACTGAGTCTGGAGAGTCCCACACCTTTCGACTCACCAAACCCACGAGTGGGTCGAAAGATGGAGAGACACAAGAGGTGGAGGGGCAAGAGCCAAATACCTCCAGGTACATAGACTCATCTTCAGAAGGGGAAAGAGAATTCCAGCCACCCCTCTGCTTAAGGATCTCCAGGATGTCTGAAAAGGAGACACCCTCAGAGGTTGACTGTGGGGACCCTTCTGAATTCTCTAAGTCAGTATCAAAAGTGACAGACTCAGGGGAGTCTACGTACTTCTCCTTACACTGTCTCTTCCAAGGGACCTCCTTGGGGGGGATGCTCCAGGGAGATATTGGAAGAGGAGGATCCCCCCATTGTGGCTTCCTGGGGCACTGGCTCTCTACTCTGTGGGTGATGGAGGAATAATGAAGAGGTGCACACCGGTCCCCTAGGGGGAAAAGAGGCTGGAGCCGAAGGTGGAGCAGACTCAGCACACACTGCGTCACCTTGAAGGCACTGCGGTCCTAGGTCAAAAGAGATTCCGGCCCCGAGAGGCCGAGAGATCTCCTTGGCACTGAGGAGGGTGGCTCCTAGGCAGACGTGGGAGCCGAACTCACCTGAGCCGAGGCGCCAAGTGGGAGAGCCAGTTCCGATTTGACCCCCCCCCCCGGAGCCGACCAGGGAGTGTCGACCCCCCCAGGTCTCTCAATGGACGAAAGCATCGAGGAAACCAGACGTCGGAGCAGAGATATCACTAGTAATTACTGGCTCCAGCAGATCTAGCACAATGACTTCCATACCCTCTGGCTCCAAACTCGTTTGAGTTAGAGGAGGAATCAGCATAGTTGGGGGTACCATTGTCAGCTCCATGATCCAATGGGCTGGGCTCGAATTTCTGCTAGGACCCGGGTCCGAAGCAACCTCTTCACTACCTGCTCCACGTCATAATCAGACAGCCTGGAGGATCTAGAGGAATGACTTGAGGACTTGTGGCTACCTGCCACCGACTGTAGTAAAGGAGATACCGGCACCGAGCGAACAGGCTCCAAGGATGGTGACAGACTCCTTTTCCGGCTCTGCAACAGTTCCAAAGAAACAGATGGAACCAAGGGAGAACCATGTTTTTTGGGCCCGACAACTTTCGGAGCCGAAGAAGTATCAAGTTTGGTGCTGCTTGTCAGCTCAGACACCAGAGCCGATGAAGCAGCCTTTTTGGTCATATCCCATTTTTTTGTCTGATTTCCTTCGTCCACTTTTAATAAGCCCCTTAATATAAGCTTATTCCTGCTCTCCTGCAAGACCCTGGTGCTAAAGCTATGACATATGGAGCAAGAGTCTTGAAGATGGAGTGGTCCCAGACAGTGCACACAACTAGTGTGTCCGTCAGTAATGGACATTTTCTGAGTGCAAAAATCACACTTTTACAATCCTGACATGTGTTCCTTAGCTGGTTCCTTAGACACGACTAGATAAAATGAAAAAAAAAAACTCTTATACACGTTAGAAAGGTTATATCTTTTATGGAAAGAGAAAGACAGAAAAAAAGGAAGGTATCTAAATTTATATATTATATATATATATATATATAAATATATATATCTAGATAGATAACCCAGCCACTGGGGATGCACAAGCCAGTGCATTTCTTTGTGCCGGTCCCAAGCCCGGATAAATGGGGAGGGTTGCGTCAGGAAGGGCATCCGGTGTAAAAATTCTGCCACATAACTTGTGGTGCGAAAATTTCATATTTCCATACCGGATTGGTCGAGGCCCGGGTTAACAACGACCGCCACCAGTACTGTTAGCCAACAGGGTGCTGGCAGAAATTGGGCTACTGTTGGCCGAAGGAGAAGAGGAGGGCGAAGGCATGCCTGAAGGCAGGAAGAGAGGAGGAAGATTAGGAGTGTAGCAGTGAGGGTAGGAACTTTGAATGTTGGCAGTATGACTTGTATAGGAAGAGAGCTAGCTGATATGATGGAGAGAAGGAAGGTTGATATATTGTACGTGCAAGAGACCAGATGGAAGGGAAGTAAGGCCAGGTGTTTAGGAAACGGGTTCAAATTGTTCTATCATCGTGTGGATGGCAGGAGAAATGGGGTAGGGGTTATACTAAAGGAACAATATACCAAGAGTGTTTTAGACGTGAAGAGAGTGTCTGACAGATTGATGTTTATGAAGCTCATAATTGATGGTGTAATGATGAATGTTGTTAGTGCATATGCTCCACAAGTTGGGTGTGCGATGGATGAGAAAGAGAAATTTTTGGAGTGAGTTGGATGAAGTTGTGGTGAGTGTACCCAAGAGTGAGAGACTAGTGATTGGAGCAGACTTTAATGGGCATGTTGGTGAAGTGAACAGAGGGGATGAGGAAGTGATGGGTAGGTATGGTGTTAAGGAGAGGAATGTAGAAGGTCAGATAATTGTGGATTTTGCAAAAAGGATGGACATGGCTGTGGTGAATACGTATTTTAAGAAGAGGGAGGAGCATAGGGTGACGTACAGGAGTGGAGGAAGATGCACACAGGTGGATTATATCCTATGTAGGAGGGCCAGTCTGAAGGAGACTGGGGACTGTAAAGTGGTGGCAGGGGAAAGTGTAGTTAAGCAGCATAGAATGGTGGTCTGTAGGATGACGGTGATCAAGAAGAGGAGGAGGAGTGTGAAAGCAGTGCCAAGGATTAAATGGTGGAAGTTAAAAAAGGGTGAATGTGAAGTGGAGTTTAGGGAAGAGTTAAGACAGGCAGTGGAGAGTTACCGAATAGCTGGGTAACTACAGCAGAACTAGTAAGGGAGACTGCTAGAAAGGTGCTTGTTGTGACATCTGGACAGAGGAAGGAGGACAAGGAGACCTGCTGGTGGAATGAGGAAGTACAGGAGAGTATACAGAGGAAGAGGCTGGCGAAGAATAAGTGGGATTCTCAAAGAGATGAAGAAAGTAGACATGAGTATAAACAGATGAGGCACATGGCAAAGAGAGAGGTGGCGAAAGCTAAGGATAAGGCGGATGGAGAGTTGTAGGAGAGATTGGACACTAAAGAGGGAGAAAAGAACATGTACAGATTGGCTAGACAGAGGGACAGAGCTGGGAAAGATGTGCAGCAAGTAAGGGTGATAAAGGATAGTGAGGGAAAGGTACTCAAGAGAGGAGAGTATGTTGAGTAGATGGAAAGAGTATTTTGAGAGGCTGATGAATGAAGAGAATGAGAGAGAGAGAAGGTTGGATGATGTGGGGATAGTGAATCAGGAAGTGAAACAGATTAGCAAGGAGGAAGTAAGGACAGCTATGAAAAGGATGAAGAATGGAAAGGCTGTTGGCCCAGATGACATCCCAATGGAAGCATGGAGGTGCTTAGGAGAAATGGCAATGGAATTTTTAACTAGATTGTTGAATGAAATTTTGGAAAGTCAGAGGATGCCAGAGGAGTGGAGAAAAAGTGTTTTGGTACCTATCTTTACGAATAAGGGTGATGTGCAGAGATGCAGTAACTACAGAGGGATAAAATTGATCAGTCACAGCTTGAAGTTATGGGAGAGAGTAGTAGAAGCTAGGTTAAAAAGGGAGGTGATGATTAGAGATCAGCAGTATGGTTTCATGCCAGGAAAGAGCACTACAGATGCGATGTTTGCTCTGAGAGTGTTACTGGAGAAATACAGAGAAGGTCAGAAGGAGTTGCATTGTGTCTTTGTAGACTTGGAGAAAGCATATGACAGGGTGCCTAGAGAAGAGTTGTGGTATTGTATGAGGAAGTCGGGAGTGGCAGAGAAGTATGTAAGAGTGGTACAGAATATGTACGAGGGTAGTGTGACAGTGGTGAGGACTGCAGTGGGAGTGACAGATCCATTTAAGGTGGAGGTGGGATTACATCAAGGATCAGCTCTGAGTCCTTTCTTATTTGCAGTGGTGATGGACAGGTTGACAGATGAGATCAGACAGGAGGCCCGTGGACTATGATGTTTGCAGATGACATTGTGATCTGTAGTGAGAGTAGGAATCAGGTTGAGAAGACTCTGGAGAGGTGGAGATATGCTCTAGAGAGCAGAGGAATGAAGGTCAGCAGGGCTAAGACAGAATATATGTGTGTAAATGAGAGGGAGGGTAGAGGAATGGTGAGGATGCAAGGAGTAGAGTTGGTAAAGGTGGACGAGTTTAAGTACTTGGGATCAACAGTTCAGAGTAATGGTGAATGTGGAAGAGAGGTGAAGAAGAGAGTACAGGCAGGGTGGAATGGGTGGAGAAGAGTGTCAGGAGTGATTTGTGACAGACAGGTATCAGTAAGAGTGAAAGGGAAAGGTCTACAAGACAGTAGTGATACCAGCTATGTTATATGGGTTGGAGACAGTGGCATTGACAAAAAGGCAGGAGTCAGAGCTGGATGTGGCAGAGTTAAAGATGTTAAGATTTGCACTCGGTGTGACTAGGATGGATAGGATTAGGAATCAGTATATTAGAGGGTCAGCTCATGTTGGACAGTTTGGAGACAAACCAAGAGAGATGAGATTGCGTTGGTTTGGAAATGTGCTGAGGAGGGATGATGGGTATATTGGGAAAAAGATGCTAAGGATAGAGCTGCCAGGTAAGAGGAAAAGAGGAAGGCCTAAGATAAGGTTTATGGACGTGGTGAGAGAGGACATGCAGGCAGTTGGTGTGACAGAGCAAGATGCAGAGGATAGGAAGAAATGGAAAGAGATGATCCGCTGTGGCGACCCCTAACGGGAAAAGCCAAAAGATGATTTTTTTAAGAGAAGGAAAGGGAGGAGGAGAAGTCTCTAAGTTAAATTACCATCTCCTCTACCGGAGATGCCTCTAACTTAAACGGTGACTCCTAAAACGGGAAAGAAGGAAGAGAAGAGACAATAATCCTCTAATTTAAATGGATTCTTGAGGAAACAACAAGGCCCAAAGAAAGAGACCGCCGCAAAGGTAAAAATAGAAGTTTTAGAGAGCCAAAAATAGCACAAGGCTATTACGAAAGAACTTGTAAGTAATATAGATAATAACTAAGAAATAACTAGTAGAAATATATAAAATATAAAACTTTACAAGCCAAGTGAAGACAATCTCAAAGCTTCAAGTGGCAAATGAGATCTGGGGAACAGCCGCTAAGCACCATGGGATAGGACTCAGCCTCAAGCCAGTAGAAGCTCTCGAGCTTTAGTATAGGCTGAGTCGGAGCCGAATCTCAGCTCCGAACTCAACCAGCAAGAAAGAAGGCGAGATGGGACAACATAACATTCTCTTTTTCTTTTGGAAGGGGTAGCCTGGCTTTCCCTGATAAGCATTATAAGGTCTTCTGCCATTTTAAGCATCTGTGACGGAGGCAAGGAAGCAGGTGCATGAGACTGGCTCATCGAGTTCTTGGGTGTGGTTCATACCCCGGACCATAGAAACTCGGTAGTTTTCGAAAGTACATTAGACGTGAAAGAAGTCGGTCTCTGTCACAAATCGGTAGTGCGAAGTACTTCCGCAGAAGCCAGTGCCTGCTCAGTGGCTCCAGACCCACCCAAGGTAGAGACAGCCGCAGAATACTTAGTTGATGAAGAGTCTCACAACATACTGGACTCCAAAAGGATCTCGGTAGCGGCCTGCGAATCCACAGAAGCGGGCTTCAGGGGCTGCGAAAGCACCTCACTGAGGACCAGAGAACTGATGACTAGGTTAACGGAAATGTCGTTGGCAGTTTTGGACCTGTGCGGTCTGTCTCTGTCTTTATCTTTATCTTTACGTTTTTTTGGAAGATCTGCTGTTGGATGGCTTACTGAAGCCATATCGAAATTCGAGAACTGAGTGTGAAAATATCTAGCTACAGTAAGGGCCCGACGATGTACAGTTCTGGCATTGAACAAAGCACAAAAGCGACAGTGAGGAACGTTGTGGTCTGGGCCTAAGCAATTGACGCAGTAAGAATAAAAATCGCGGTGTGGTATTTGCTTTCCACAGCGAGACAATTGTTAACTTTTTCTGACATCGGTTAGAGCAAAAAAAAAGGATCCTCAACGGGGTACTTAGCTTTAGAAGACTTCAACTTTAATTCGTAAACTAAAAACTCAGGTAGCAGCTGACCGGCACTCGTGCGAACTGTTCCTGCTTCGGGCTCCTAGGCAAGAAACTGATGTAATGGCATCGGCTGCCTTAATTTATAACACTGATGACCTGATGTCAGCCCTGGGGAGACGGCAACCGACACAGAAATACTATGCCTCTGGTATTCGGGCTGACTGAGGGCTACCCTGGCAGGGATAACCCAAATGTGATGACTACAACAGTGACACACGAAGAAAGTACAGTTGTGTACACTTGCCATAAATGTAGATGTCCGATTGTATTCACTGTTGCAGTCATCACACTTGGGTTATCTGCCTGCAGGCAGCCCTCAGTCGGCCCGAATACCAGAGACTTGGTATTTCTGCGCCAGATGCTGTTGCTCCAGGACTGGCATCAGGTCGTCAGGGGTATAAAAATAGGCAGCCGATGCATTACATCAGTTTTTCTTGCCCCAAATGTCAGGAGCCCCCCAAATAGGGAGCTAAGCTATGGTGGGGAAAACACCACCAGTAAAAAGTAAATATCAATACCCCTGAAAGGGGTGAGTAACAGCCATAGAGAGGAGAGAGAGAGAAAAAACAGGGGGCTGGAGGGAGGAGAACCAGGACAGCAACACTGAATACACTCGAACATCTACATTTATGGTAAGTGTACACAACTGTACTATGTTCTTCGTATTTCACTGTTGCAGTCATCACACTTGGGTAGATTCCCAAAGCTGAAGAAGGGTGGAGGCAGTCAAGAAGAGTTAGGGCTGGCTAGTATGTCTTGCAAGACTGCTGTTGCAAAACCTGCCCTGGATTTGGAAAAGATAGGCAAGAGGTAATGCTTGGTGAAGGTGTGTACTGAACTCCAGGTAGCAACTTCCAGGATGTCCCTGGTAGGGACTCCCCTGAGAAATGCTGTAGAGGTAGATGTTGCCCTAGTGGAATGTTTTCTGACCCTCTGAGGGGTTGGTTTCCCATGGTGTAGCAGAAATGGATGCAATAAGCTATCCATTTGGAAATTGTTTATTTTGAAACTAACTTGCCCTCTGCCCCTGTTGCAAAGCTGACTAGTAACTGGTCAGATTTTCTGAAGGGCTTAGTCTTAACAAGGTAGAATCTGAGCTGTCTGTGCAAGTCCAAGGAGTGCAGGATCTTTTCCCCTTTATTTTGAGGATTAGGGAAGTAAGTTGGCAAATGGATGGATTGGTTGAGAGCCACACTGGACACCACTTTAGGCATGAAGGAAGAGTTAGTCCTGAGGGGAAACCCTGTCAGCATGGAAAATAATGAAGGGTTCCAAAGCAATAAGTGCTTGTAGTTCAGACACTCTTCTAGCTGAAGTGACGGCCAGAAGCAAGGCTGTTTTCCAAGAGAAGAATTTTAAGTCTGCTGATGCAGCAGGTTCAAAGGGGGGAAGCATGAGCTTTTCCAGTACAAAGTTAGGGTCCCAAGCAGGGGTGGGTGCTCTCCTTGGTGGCCTTAAGTTGTTTGCCCCTCTTAGGAACTGTTTGATAAGAGGGTGCAAGAAGAGAGGTGGCTCAGTGTTGTAATGAGCTGAAATGGCTGAGGCATGAATCTTAATGGAGGAGAAGGACAGGCCTTTGTGGAGTAGATCTGCTAAGTAATCTAGGACTCAGGATTAGAGGCAGGGAGGGCAGAGCTGTGTCCTCTCCTTTAGACAGAATCCAGAAGCAGAACCTTTTCCACTTATCAGTATAGGATTTTCTTGTACTGGGTCTTCTGGCTTCAAGAATGATGTCCAGCACCTGCTTGCTTAGGGTTGCTGGGAAAGAATTCAAGGAATAACCCAGGCTGCAAGATTTAGGGTTTGCAGTTGTGGATGCAAAATCTGTCCCTTCTGCTGAGACAGCAGGGTTGGGTTGTGGTGTAGGTGCCAGGGTGGCACCGGTGACAGGCTGCGCAGGAGTGGGTACCAGTGCTGGCGTGGCCAGTTCGGAGCAATCAGAATTGTCCTTGGTCTGTCCTGTCTTATCTTGAGTAACACTCTTGAGAGAAAGGGCAGAGGGGAAAAGGCATAGATTGAGAGATTTACCCACTGAAAAGACAGGGCATCCTCTTTCCAGGCCCTGCTGTGAGGATTCCTGGTGCAGAATTTGCTGAGATGGTGGTTGTAGGGGGAGGCAAAGAGATCCACCTCTGGAGTCCCCTATTTCTGAATAAGAAGGTTGAAGTGCTGGGTTCCAATTGCCACTCGTGCGAGTCTAGGATATTTCTGCTTAGGTCGTCTGCCAGTGAGTTTTGTTTGCCTGGCAAGAATTGGGTTTGCAGATGGACTTGCTTGTCCAAGGCCGTGTGCCACAGGGCCATGGCTAATCTGCAGAGTGGGTTCCTCCCTGCTTGTTGATGTACCACATAACTGTGTTGTCTGTTATTATTAGCAGTTGCCCTGGAAACAGTAGGGATCTGAAAGTTGTCAGGGTGTTCTGCACAGCTAGCATCTCTTTTTGGTTGATGTGCAGATGAATTTGAGTTGGGCTCCAATGGCCCTGAATGCATTTGCCGTCCATGTGTGCTCCCCAGGCATAGTTTGATGAGTCTGTGGTTAGGGTCTGGGCAGTGTGGGGCTGAGAAAAGGGAAGTCCCTTGTTGTGGTAGCATGCTTCTGCCCACCAAAGGAACTCTGTCCTTAGGGTATGACAGGAATGACTTTTTCCGGGTCCTGAGAGTGTTGGCACCAAAGACTTTTTAAGTACCAATGAAGTTTCCTCATAAGCAGTCTTGCATATGGAATTAGCAGTATACATGAGGCCATAAACCCTAGGGCCTGCAGTATTTTTCTTGCGGATAGCTGGGTTCTGGTGGCCATTTGTTTGAAGTAGGCTATCAGATAGACTTGTTTTTCTGAAGTGAGGAATGCCATCTGGGATGTTGTATCCAAGCTTGCTCCCAGGAATACAATCTTTTGACTGGGTACCAGTTTTGATTTCTTTTCATTGATGGTATACCCCAAGGAAGTGAGATGATGTTTCACAAATGTCAGGTGCTGCAACAGCAATTCCTGACTGTCTGCCTGAATCAGGCAGTCATCCAAGTACAGGAAAATTTGGATATTTCTCTGCCTGCAGTATGCAATGGCTGAAGCCAGACATTTTGTGAAAACTCTGGGCACAGTAAATAAGCCAAAGGGAAGTGCAGAGAACTGATCATGCATAGATCCTGCCCTGAAATGTAGATACTTCCTGCATGACTCCCTTATGGGGATATGCAGATAGGCTTCTTTTAAGTCCAGGGTGACTAACCAGACATCCTTGGCTAGCATATGAAGAAGCTGTTACAGGGTAAGCATTTTGAATTTTGGTACCACCAGGAAGGTGTTGAGAATTGAATGATCCAGGATTGGCTGCCAAGAGCCCTCTTTCCTGGGTACCAGGAAGAGTCTGGAGTAGAATCCTTGACCCCTCTGTTCTACTGGAACCGGCTGAATAGCTCTGATATTGACCAGGGAGGCTACTTTGCTTTGAGCCTCTGCCCACTGGTTTGGAGGAAGGTCTGGAAACCTGCTTGGGGTTGGCAGTGAATGGAAATAAAATTTGTACCCCTGGGATACAATGTTGAGGACCCACCAGTCCTGTGTGATGGACATCCAATTTTTTGCATGAAGGACATGTTTTCCTCCTAGGGGCACAAGCAGTTGGGCAGGGTTGGGGAGTGGAGTAAAGAAGTCATTGTGAGTTTTTTCAGTAATGAGGTGGCTTACCACTCCCTGCTTTAGGGGTGGGGGCACTCCATTGCTTAGATCTCTGCATACCCTGAAACTGTAGTCTGGGTGGTCTGTTTCCCCTGGGTCTGGTTTGAGAAGGCCTTGAGGGGGCTGGAAAGGACCAGTGTTTGGAAGGGCAATGCCTACTGAATCTAGGGGCTGCACTTGTAAGAATTCTTTAACAGTCTGCATAGACTTAGCTTTTTCTTCCATCTTTTTAAGATCCACTTCTGCTTTGGTGCCAAACAAACTGTCCTTGTTCAAAGGAACGTCTACTAACTTTGATTTGACATGGTCTGGCAAGGCTTGCGCCTTGAGCCAAGCATGTCTTCTCAGTACAGATCCAGTGACTGCTGCCCAGCAAGATGCTTCTAGGGCGTCAAAGCCACGCTGCAAATTATGCTTGCTGACTCGGCTTGCAGAGTGCATAAGCTCCTGCAATTCTTTATTTTCTGCACAGTCTGTAAAGGTTGCCTCTTTTTGTTTAATAAGATCCACAATATGCTGCTGGTACTTCAGTATGTGAAAAGTACAGTTGTGTATTTAAAATAAATGTAGATGTTCGAGTGTATTCACTGTTGCAGTCATTACAATTAGGTTATCTTGCTGGCAGGCCACCCGCAGTCGGCCTGAATTCCAAAGTCTAGGTCCGGCGTCGGTTGCTGTCACCTCCTCCCTGACGTCAGTGCGCCAGGGGTATAAAAGATGCAGCCAACGCCATTTTCTTCAGTTTTTCTTGACCCAGATGTCAGGTGCCCCCAAAAAGGTAGGCTAAAAATATGTCAATAAAGCATGCATGCACCAAGGTAAATTTTTCCTTCATCTACAAGCAAATACACCACATAGGTTGTATAGAATAGAGAAGTACAGATAAGTTCCAGCAAATATAAGGGGGATGGTGGGAGGGTAACCTGGACTGCAACAGTGAATACACTTGAACATCTACATTTATGGCAAGTACACAACTGTACTATGTTCATCGTGTTTCACTGTTGTAGTCATTACAATTGGGTTGAATCCCAAAGCTAAGGTTGGGAGGCCGGAGCTAAAAAGGATTAGGGGTGGCTATGAGGCCCTGCAGAAATGCAGTGATAAAGCCTGCCCTGGATTTAGAGTAGAGTGGTAAGTGATAGTGCTTTGTAAAAGTGTGCACTGAACTCCAGCTTGCAGCCTCTAAAATGTCTTTGGTTGGTACTCCTCTGAGGAAGGCTGCTGAAGCGGCTGCTGCTCTGGTTGAATGTGGCCTAATGCCCTTAGGCACTGATTTGCCATGCTGTGAATAGTAGAAACAAATGCAGTGGCCTATCCACTTTGAAACAGTCTGCTTTGAGACAGCCTTTCCTTGTGATCCTGCAGCATATGCCACTAGTAATTGCTCAGTCTTTCTGAAAGCTTTGGTTCTGTCCAAGTAGAAGCGCAGCTGTCTGTGTATGCCCAAAGAATGCAGAAGTTTCTCACCCTTATTCTGTGGGTTTGGGTAAAAGGTAGGCAAATGAATAGTTTGGTTAAGGGCCACACTAGACACTACCTTAGGCATAAATGGCGGTTTTGTCCTTAGAGAAACCCTATCTGGATGGAAAATGATAAAAGGTTCCACAGCCATGAGTGCCTGTAGCTCTGAGACTCGTCTTGCAGAGGTTATTGCTAGGAGCAGAGCTGTTTTCCATGATAAAAATTTTATATCAGCTGTAGCGGCTGGCTCAAAAGGAGGCAGGGTGAGTTTTTCCAAGACATAATTGAGGTCCTATGCAGGTATTGGTGATCTCCTTGGAGGCCTTAAGTTTTTGGCTCCTCTGAGGTACTGCCTTAATAAAGGATGAGAAAAAATAGGTGGCTCTGTATTGTAATGAGCTGAAATGGCAGAGGCATGAATCTTAATTGGTGAAAAGGATAGGCCTTTGTCCAGCATCTCAGTTAAATATTGCAAAATCTGAGGAATATTTGGTACAGTCGTGTCAATCCCTTGTGCCTGGTTCCAAGCACAGAATCTCTTCCATTTTTCAGCATAAGATTTTCTGGTATTAGGCCTCCTGGCCTCCAAAATAACATCCATCACAGTTTTAGAGAGAGGTGCGTTTTGAATGACTACATTATGCGCCATGCTGCCAGATTTAAGGTCTTGAGATGGCTGTGCAGGATCTGATTGTTGTGTTGGGACAGTAAGTGAGGAATGTGAGGTAATGTCCAGGCTGGGTATTGAGACAAGTTCCTTAGGATTGGGTACCAATACTGGTGGGGCCAGTCTGGGGCAATCAGTATAATTTTTGACTTCTCTTGTCTGACTTTTAGGAGTACTTGGGGAGGACAGGCAGTGGAGGAAAGGCATATACTGTTAAGTTTTTCCAGCTGAAAGATAGAGCATCCACTTTCCATGCTTGTGTGTGATAAGTCCTTGTGCAGAATCTCTGTAGTTGGCAGTTGTGAGGGGAGGCAAACAGATCTATGTCCGGGCATCCCCAATTCCTTGTTATCATGCTGAAGACTTGCGGATCCACTTTCCACTTGTGGGGATCCATGAGGTTTCTGCTTAGTTCATCTGCCAGAGTATTTATCTTTCCTGGCAGGAATTGTGCTTGCAGATGTACTTGGTAAGTCAATGCTGTGTACCACAGAGTCATGGCTAGTCTGCATAGGGGGTAGGAATGAGTGCCTCCCTGCTTGTTTATGTACCACATGACTGTAGTATTGTCCGTCTTTATCAGTAGTTGTCCCGGATGAAGTAGATCCTTGAAGGCTGTCAGGGCATTCTGAACAGCCAGCATCTCTTTTTGGTTGATATGTAGATGCATTTGGCTTGCGGACCATGTGCCCTGAATACATCTTCCTGCCATGTGAGCCCCCCAGGCATAATCTGATGCATCTGTTGTTAATATCCGCCTGGCTGTGGGTAAAGTGAATGCTGTCCCTTGTTGTGGTGACAGGCCTTTGCCCACCATCGAAACTCCTGTTGCAGGCAGGGAATGAGGGTAATTACTGTTTCCAGGCTGTGGCAATGTTGAGTCCAAACACTTTTCAGATACCACTGAAGTTTCCTCATATGCAGTTTTGCATATGGAATTAGCAGAATGCAGGATGCCAGGAAGCCCAAAGCCTGCAGAATTTTTTTTGCAGATAACTGGGTCTTTGTTGCCAACATTTTGAAATAAGTAGTCAGTTGCCTTTGTTTGTCTGGCATGAGATAAACCATCTGGGCAGTTGTATTTAAGCTTACACCCATGAATATTATCTCTTGAGAGGGTACTAGTTTTGATTTCTTTTCGTTTACTGTGTACCCTAGGCATGTTAGTAATCTTTTTACAAACGCCAGATGCTGTAGTAGAATGTCCTTGTTCTCTGCTTGAATAAGGCAGTCGGCCAAGTAAGGATATATTTGTATTCCTCTTTGTCTGCAAAATGCAATTACTGGAGCCAGGCATTTTGTGAAGACTCTGGGCGCAGTAGATAAACCAAAGGGCAGTGCAGAGAATTGGTAGTGCATTGAGCCAGCTATGAATCCGAGGTATCTTCTGCATGATTGGCTGATTGGGACATGCAGGTATGCCTCTTTTAGGTCTAAAGTCACAAGCCAAGCCTTCTTGCCCAGCATAGGCAGAAGCTGCTGCAGAGTCAACATTTTGAATCTTGGAATATCCAGATATGTGTTTAGGATAGATAGGTCCAGTACTGGTCTCCAGGATTTGTCCTTTCTGGGCACCAAGAACAGTCTTGAGTAAAATCCTTGTCCCTGCTCTTGCTGTGGTACTTGCTGAATGGCCCTCATGTCCATGAGGGATGACACTTGCCTTTGTGCCTCTGCCCATTGATTTTTTGGCAAGTCTGGCAAACTGTTTGCCCTTGGCAGGGTGTGAAAGTAAAACATGTAGCCTTGTGACATTATATCCAAGACCCATTTGTCCTGGGTTATTACGTGCCAATTTTGTGAAAAAAGTGCTAGTTTTCCCCCTAAAGGAGCTGCCAGAAGATAAGTGCTTGGCGTAGGCAGAGGAAAGTCATTGGGACTGTTTCCTGTATGGCTGTGATTTGTCTTCTCTGCTTTTGGAGGTAGAAGTATCCCATTGTTTAGAACTGTATGAGCCTTGGGGCTGGGATCTGCCTCTAGGGCGTCTGAATCTGCCTCTTTGTGGCCTGTCTGACACTAGAAAGGACCAATTCTTTGTAGGCCAGTGCCTGCTAAATCTTGGAGGCTGTACCTGTAAGAAATCCTTGACTGTTTGCATAGATTTAGCTTTGTCCTCCATTTTCTTCAACACCTCTTCTGCTTTAACACCAAACAAGGTATCATGCTGTAATTGAGCATCTAATAATTTTGCTTTAACATGATCAGGCAGGTTCTGTTCCTTTAACCAAGCATGCCTCCCTAATGACAGAACCTGTAACAGCGGCCCTGCAGAAGGCCTCCAGAGAATCAAAATCACATTGCCAAGTATGTTTTTCCACTTGTTCAGCTGCATGCAATAAATCCTGCATTTCTTTGTTTTCTGCACATTCAGAATTTATCAACATTTTCTGTTTAAGCGGTGACATAATATATTGCTGACATTTAAGCATATGAAACTGACAATTTACAGCCCTTATAGCCAAGGTAGCAGAAGTGTAAATCTTTTTCCCCATCTGTCCAGTGCCCTAGAATCCTTGTCAGAGGGGGTAGGGTTTTTTGCAGTGGAAGCCTTGACCCCTTTAGGACCCTGAGAGAGTTTCTAGGTAAGCAGCAGGGTTCTTAAAAATAAATTTATGTGAATCAGGAACCCTGTAGTATCTGTCGGGCTTAACAGGAGCTGGAGGTAAAGAATCAGGAGTCAGACTGGACTCTGAAAATGCATCATCTACAATGTCTAACACAGGTGGAATAGGAAGGGGTCTGTGCTGAGGTAGTAAAAGGAAGTCTGAGCTTTTTCTTAGATTCTGAATAATCTTGGCTCTCCCAGTGGTAATGCTCCCTCATGGTATGCAGAGTTTCCCCAAAAGAGTAATCCTCAGGAGGAGAGGGTGAAGGGATAGATTCTTCAGCATCAGAATCCTCATAGGGAGGAAGAGAGCATTCCTGATCAGAAGAGGAATCAGAAGAAATGGAAACCTGATCTGAAGATTCATATTCTGTCTCTTGCCTAGGCCTCTTATCAGGAGGGGGATGGGAACCCCTGATCAAAGTAATTAGGTCTTCGGCCATTTTGAGTATCTGTTTTTTAGGCATGGAGGCCTCTCCATGGAGCTGTTGTACTTGGTTCTTTGTCTTGAGAGGTGTTTTAGTCTTTGCCTTTGAAGCTGAAGTTGTTTTAACATATAACTGTGTAGGCCTAAAAACACCCTCAGAAGCCGATGCCTGCTCAGCAGCTCCGGACCCATCTGAGGGAATAGTTTCCGAGGTTCCAATACCTTGAGTATCCATGGGCCTAGTCGGCTCCACGTGGGAGTCGGAAGCGGCCTGTGGCTCTAAAGTAGCGGGCGTCAGGGGCTGCGAAAGCGCCTCACTAAGAACCGGCGACTGGCTTAGAAGAAGCCTCGTCGTCAGTTTTGGATCACGGATGCCTGTCGTTCTCTTTTTCTTTGCGTTTCTTTTGAATTGCAGTAGTTGGATGGCTATCCGACATCGTGTAATTAAATCTTCTGCCAAAATAGTGAAATGCAAAATCGTACCGACGCTTAATAGTGTGTTGGTTAAATCTAGCACAAAACCGACAATTAGCAACATCGTGATCAGAGCCTAGGCAAGGAATACAGTAAGAATGGAAGTCCTTATGAGGTATTTGCTTCCCACAAGAAATACAATTATTAACTTTTTACTGACATCAGTCTGGAGCAAGAAAAAAGTTTCTCCAACAGGGTACTTAGCTTTTAATGAAGACTTTGGATCTGAAATTCGAACTCGAAAATCTCAGGAGTCGGACGACGGCACTTGCAAACTGCTTTTGCTTTGGGCACCGCGCGGCAAGAAAGACTGAAGAAAATGGCGTCATCTGCATCTTTCATACCCCTGGCGCACTGACGTCAGGGAGGAGGCGACAGCAACCGACGCCGGACCTAGACTTTGGAATTCAGGCCGACTGCGGGTAGCCTGCCAGTAGGATAACCCAATTGTAACGACTGCAACAGTGAAACACAATGAACATCTGACAATTCAATGTGCTAATAGCAAGAGTTGCAGAGGTATATACTTTCTTACCCCATCTGTCCAAAGCTCTGGAATCCCTGCCCGAAGGGGTGGGATTCTTGGCTGTAGTAGCCTTGATACCTTTAGGCCCCTGGGAAATGATCTCTAGGTCAGCAGTAGGATTCTTGAAAAGAAATTTGTGAGTGTCAGGTACTCTCTGGTACCGGTCTGGTTTCCTAGGGGCAGGAGGTAAAGTGTCAGGATTAAGACTGGATTCCATACAAACACCATCAACAACATCCAGGACAGGGGGTATTGTTAAAGGCCTGTGCTGAGGCAACTGTAGGAATTCTCTGAGTCTCTTTCTGGACAGAGGACAGTCTAGGCATTCCCAGTGGAAATACTCTCTTAAGGTATGCAAGGTCTCACCAAAAGAAAAATCCTCTGGAGGGGAGACAGAGGGAATGGATTCCTCTGCATCTGAATCCTCATAAGCAGATAAGGGGATGTCTTCATAATCAGAAGTCTCAGAGTCATCGGACTCCTGGTTTGTAGAAGCTGTAGGGGACTGGTATCTTTCACTTAGCAGGGGAAGGCTGACTTCCCCTAATCAGCGTAATAAGGTCTTCTGCCATTTTAAGCATTTGTGTGTGTGTGGCATGGGAGCAGGTGCATGTGCTTTGGTCATCAGTTTTCAAGGCGTAGTGTGTACTCTGGGCCTAAGAAACTCGGTAGTTTTGGTTAAAAAAGTAGTCAGTTTGAGTCGAACATTGGTTGAGCGAAGTACTGTCTCAGAAGCCGGTGCCTGCACAGCGTCTCCGGACCCATCCAAGGTAGAGACACCTGCAGGTTCCACAGTCGAAGAAGAGTCTCGCAGCATATCGAACTTCGAATGGGTCTCGGTAGAGGCCTACAAATCCATTGAAGCGGGCATCAGGGGTTGCAAAAGAGCCTCACTGAGTACCGGCGGACTGGCGACTAGATTAATGGAAGCATGGTCGGCAGCTTTGGACCTATGCGATCCGTCTCTGCCTTTATCCTTGCATTTTTTTTGGAATATCGGTAGTCAGATAGCTTACTGAAGCCATTTCAGAATACGGAGATCAAGTGCGAAAAAATTTAGCAACAAAGAGCTCGACGATGAATGATTCAGACATTAAACAAGGCACAAAACTGACAGCAAGGTACGTCGTGGTCTGGGCATAAACAGATGACGCAGTAAGAATGAAAATCTCTGTGATTTGCTTTCCACAGGCAAGACAATTGTTAACTTTTTCTGACATCGGTTAGTGCATGAAAAAAGGATCCCCAACAAGGTACTTAGTGTTAGAAGACTCCAGGATTATTCAATTCGTAAATGAAAATTCAGGTAGCAGCCGACCAGCGCTTGCGACCTGCTACTTCTTTGGGTTCCTCTGCAAGAAAGACTGATGTAATGGCATCCGCTGCCGGTTTTTATACCCCTGACGACCTGACGTCAGTCTTGGAGTGACAGCATCTGATGCAGAATCCATATCGGAATTCGAAGACTGTAAACGAAAATATTTGACTCCAATAAGGGCCCAACGACAGATAGTTCTGGCGTTGAACAAAGCACAGAAGCAACAACGGGGGGCATCATGGTCTGGGCCTAAACAAGTGATGCTGTAAGAGTGGAAGTCTCAGTGTGGTATTTGCTTTCCATAGGTGAGAAGATTGTTAACTTTTCTGACATCGGTTAGTGCAAGAAAAGAGGATCCCCAATGGGGTACTTAGCTTTAAAAGATCTCAACTTCAATTCGGAGACGAAAACTCAGGTAGCAGCCGACCAGGACTCATGCGAACTGCTTCTGTTTCGGGCTCCACGGCAAGAAAGACTGATGTAATGGTGTCGGCTGCCTTGCTTTATACTACTGACAACATGACGTCAGTCCTCAAGCGACAGCAACCAACGCAGAAATACTGAACCTCTGGTATTCGGGCCAGCCGAGGGCTACCCTGGCAGGGATAACACAAATGTGATGACTGCAACAGTGAAACAGGAAGAACATCACAAAACACCGAACAGTACACTAAGGAAATTAAATTTTGTTTACGAAAACAATGGCTAAGTGAGTCATCATGTTCTGGTGACATCCAAAGAATACCTGAGCTTGCAACAGCTTCATCTTGGAAACTGCAGCATTTACTTATATTACCAAGGAGCATAATACTTGCAAGGGGGGTAGTCCATCACTTGCATTAGGCTCTTATTTCTGGGGGCAAGCTAAGGTGTGTGTTGTCCACACAGGGGAATACTCTGACACCCCCAGCAGCCTGAGATGAGCTGTGACAGCTGCCATGTATTTGGTGAACACCATGGAGGAGATGGTAAGACCAAACAGGAGGGCTCTAAACTGGTAAAGACTGCCCCTTTACACTGAAATGCCCTTGCTATTTGGATGTCACATCCATTCTTCTTTTAGAAAGCAGAGAAGGATGGACATCACAGAAGCCATCCAGAACTTTATTTTTTTCATGCAAGTTTAGCTTATTTTTAGGTCTCAGACAGGCCTGAGGCAATCTGTCTTCATGGGAGCCAAGGGGAATTATGAATAAACCATGGACCCTCTCTGGTCTGGTAAAATCCCTGAATGTTTTCTTCCTGTAAGACATTTGCAACCTCTACCCTGGTCACTTCCTTTTGATGGGATGTGATGCCAGGAAAAAAAATGAGATTGGCCTTGATGGGAAACAGAGGATGCTGTTGCCTTTGGATATCAAAAAGCAGTTGTAAAGACAGCAAAGAAACAATAGCCACTGTTTCTACCTCATACTCCTGTTTCCTTCTAACCATGCTATATGTCAATTTCTTCATGGTGTCAAAGGTTTTAATTTGTCAGATTATGATGGAAGTTATATTATGTGGGTCAGATAATTCAAAGCCTGAAAGAAATGCAACTGACAGACATAGAAGCTTGCAGACATGTTCCAGATCCTAAGATTTCTTAGGGTGTTGAACCCTTGGGTTCTCTTTTGACAGCTCTCTTTTAGGCAGTTGCAACCATTAAGGAGTCCGTCATGGGAGCCTTACATCAACATGGTCAGTCATGGGGGGTGGCAGAGGTTCTTAAAAAGCCCTCTCTAAAATGAATGACACAATTTTATCTGCTGGAGGAACCACTCCAGAGGTAGGGGGGACAAAGCAGGAAAGTTCCAGCAAAATTTCTTCCTCGGGGGAGGGTCTATCAACTGGCCATGACCTGAAACAAGTCCTGCGAACACCAGAACCAGGGCTCTAAATCTTCACCAGCAGATAAAAGATGGTGGTGAGCTTAGTTCATTGCTCCCACCTCTGGAATAGGCTCCCTCTGCTATTTAAAGCAGTGTGATACACTATCCTCCTTCAAACTTCATGTACGGGATAACTGGATGGGTATTCACAAATTTAACCCTGGCTTGTCTCACTTAACCCTCTCTGAAAAGGGAGGCATGGTCTATGGGTGGGCACCATGGTCTATGGGTGGGCACTGGCAAGATGTACTATGATAAGCCCCCAAATCTCATCAAATGTAGGTCTTTAAGGGGAGATTGTGAAGAATCTTCCCATTTAACCAGGTATCTGGGATAGGAGATTCCACAGGGTAATTTAAATGCTTCCTCTTACAGTTCTTTTTCCTACATATACTCTAACTCGAGAAGGCAGTATCTTGTCAGAATGGTCAGTAAGGCACAGTTCTTTGTCTACTTTAGCTTTCCTCTTTCTTGGATGTGGATGAGTAGACCAAGATGTCTTAATGAGGGGCATGCAGGGTTGGAACTGATTTAGAGACAGAATCCTAGGACTACCAACACCTAGGTTTACAACCTGTAACAATGACAAACCCTAGGGAATAATTGCAGAAATTGTTGATACAAGCAGACAAGTTTTTCAGAAAACATTGGAACTGTGAAAATTTATGTTGACTCAGCACAGAGACTAGCATTGGTGCTCAGGGATGCTGAAGTGCTCAAATGCTGAAGTGAACATGGTTTGGTGAGGTTGGTGCTGATCCAGCAGCAATATACTGCCTTCAGTGCTCAGAAACATGGCAGTGAGCCCATCAGTACAGATGAAAATGATGGTGCTCAAGGATGGAACACAAATTTAACTCAGACAGAATTCTACAGTAGCACTCGTCTCTGAGAAAGCTAATGCTGAAAATGAGGACCAGGGAAAGAGCAGCAGAAAAACAGGAGGACAAGGGTCCTCCTATCCATCCTAGAGATTAAAGAAGAAAAAAAAAGGACACACAGAGTCTGCAAAGTTATCTGGCTAAACAGATGGAGTGAGAAAGGGGTCTGGACTGCAGATACTTAGACAGCTCTTTTTTTCAGAGAAAAGCTGCTCAATCTCTCCCTGGACACTCGATCCTGCAATACATATCCACAGCTGAGACATCCTGAAAGACATGGGTGCTTGGTATTCATGATTTAAACTTAACTAGTCCTAGAGGGATAAATCTTTCCCTGTAACTTGAAAAGGAGGGCAAAAAATGTCAGAGTCCTCACTTCCCCTCTCTTCCTCCATGTTCCTTTTCTTTTTTCTAATTTTAGATTTGTCCGATGAGGGTAACAGCGCTTTCAAAATAAGCTTGTTGGGTCTCTCTTGTAGGGTCCCTACACTGTTGAAAGGATAAGGCCTTTTCCTTATCTTTACCTATTACTGCTATTCTAATTAAACCAAATTTATCACTAATCTGTCCAACCCCCCCTCCCCCAAACAAAAAACAAAATAAAGCTGACAATTACATGTCTAATGACTACTCAGGAAGAAGCAGGGAAACAAATAATTCAACTAGCTTTCTAACTTCAACAAAAGCACCAGCAAACCTGCTGCACTGTAATAAAGGGTATATTAGGCCAGCAATTACAAATTAAAAGAGGAGAAAAATGCACTAAATTGTGGAAATCTATGAAAGCACTAGCCTTGGTGTGTATGCATATGCTATCTCAGCCAATGGCAAAAGAGATCTGGAAAGGAAAGCATATTGTGTATTTTCAGAGTAAATGGAGGAGTCTGAACCTGGAAAAGTTTGGTAGATGTCATCAAGACTGATGCCCTTAAGTACCAGTACTGAATTTGAAGTGGATGAACTTGTTCAAAGAAAATCCAGAGAATCTGGACAAAAACAAAGGTACAGCATTCAAGCTCTGCAGAAACAGCAAAGCAGATGGAAGATAGACTGGTGCACCAAGCCTTGCCTGGCAACAACAGCAAGCAAGCACCTCTATGCTGTGTGTGTTACTACCAAGTAGTATGTCACATAAAACATCACACACAGTGGCATACTCAGTTTCATGCAATTCAGCAGTGGACATTCTTTTTTTTTTTTTTTTTTCTTCTTCTTATCAAGTCGCAGAAGTCCAATTATATGTTTGAGGCATGAATGTCCATAAATTCAGTCAGAAGGCAAGGCAAAGCAAAGCTTGAGGGGTGAGACTCTTGACACTCATCTACAGAACAGAGAGTAAAGAATTACAATCAGAGAGACCCATTCATAATTATTTGCAGTGTATGAAGCTTATTATGCTTCATGTACTACCAGTTACTGGAAAAAAAAAACACCACAGTCACAGTGCAGTGTCTGCTTGATGAACAAACTGCTTTAAAAGCTGTTACACATTTTTTGTGTGTGAGGCAATGAAGTGATTAACAGCCTTGAAAGCTGTGAAACTGCATTGTATGGTGTTCCTGCAGTGTCTTCTCTTATGCTCTAGTTCGAGACTACAGCTCAAAAGCACTGAAAGTTGCTTAACAAAACTTTAAGCAACTTTCTTATGTCAGAAAGGTGCTTAATGAATTGCCCTCCCTCCCAAATTCAGAGTGCAAACACAGTGGTCCATGCAGTATATTCAAATTACTGAGGAGAATCTAAAAAATAACAGGACATTCCTAACATTAGCTAAGTTGGTCTAAATGGGGACCCTCCTCGGCAGGCTCCCCATTTGGGCTCATCCTCTCCTCTAATTAAAATCTGGTAAACTTTCCCTTAGAATACACCATTCTCAAGTATGCACTTTAACATCAAGAGCCAACTACATAAGCATACTTAGCCTCAGAGCTTGCCAATCTGTTCCATTCACTAGTAAGCACACACTAAACAATTCAAGAAATGAAGAAATGACACATTCACTGCTAATAAACTGACTTTCAAGAAGTCCAACAGAGAGGATGGATAAAGGAATTGATCGCAGATCACCAGACAGCAGAATATGTCTGATACCACTAGAAAAGTCGGTTCATAAATTAACTGATTAAGCTGAATGTTCATTTCACCTAACACTGCAGACCATCCCTTTGATGGAGTCTATGCTAGGAACACCAAAGACTAAACCACCAAGGAATGTGGACAGCCCAAAGACTAAGATTCAGAAGACTGAAGTCTTGGAAACAAAGGAAGCCAAATTCCAGGATTCAGTCAAGTTAATGCTTTGTGTAACATGAAATAAGGTTGACCCATCATTAAGAACTTGAAATTCATATGCACTTCTTACAGAAGTCAGAGCAATCAGCAAAACTTTTTTTCCCCAAACTAAGAGCCTCAAATCACCCTGATGAGCTGGTTCAAATGGAGCAGAAGTTAATTTTTCCAAAACAAAGTTAAGACCCCAAGAAGGAGCCACCTGTTTACTAGGATGCTTGTTATGTAATTAACAAAGAGTGATCCATAGGAAGACATGCTGAAATGGTTGACAAGTGCACCTTAATGGAGGAGTAAGTCAAGCTGGAGGATAACTCACAAATATTGTATAATCACAGAAACATTAGCTTTAAAAAGGTCATGGCTCTTGTCCTGAAACCAATTAGAAAATATGTGTTATCTGTCTACAAATGATTTCCTAGATGCATATTTTTGACTCCTTTAATAACTGCTGCATATTATCAGAAAATAGATGCCTAAAGAGGTATTAAGACTATTACCCAAGGCAGTTAAGCTGCAGTTGTTTCGAGCTAAGATACATTAAACACCACATTCCCTGTCTTATACGAATAGGTCCAGTCTGCAAGGAAGCTTGTGATAATTGCTACAGGCTATTACTGAAAGAGGGGAGAACCAATGTTGCCTGAGCCAGAAGAGAATCACCACAATGACCTTGGTAGAGTCCCTCTGAATCTTCAGAATGACCCTGGACATTAGTGGAAAAGCATACAGGAACATTCTTGTCTAAGGAACAGAAAATCATCTGTTTTCCAGATCTTCTCGCATGGAGTCTTGAACCAGAATTTTGCCAATTAACTGCTGTGACTGAAGGCAAAAACCTCTATCAGAGATGTTCTCAACAAATGGATCAATTCTTGAAGACCTCCAGACATGGTTTACAGTCAAGAGGGTCTGTTCTGGTCCTGCTCAGCCTGTCTGCCACAAAAGTTTGCTCTGATGGGATACAAGATCCCTGCAGAGAAAGACTGTGTTGAAAAGCTATATCCTAGGTTACAATGGCTAGTCTGCAGAGTGCAACATCTGGTCTCCCCCCCACCCTTTGTTTATACATCACATGTTCCCTCTAATCATTTATTATGGCCCTGAGTATCACAGATTACGTGATACTGTTAAGAGCATTTATAACTGCCAACACTTTAGTGTGTTTTTGTCTAGTCTTTTTTTGCTCCAAAGACCATTCACTTTTTATCCCCATAGACACCATTCCCAAAGCACAGTCCAAGGCATCCATTATTAGACTGTGCTGGAGATGGAATGGAACATGGGATACCTGGATTCAGATAAAATTAGTCTCTATACAAAAACAGTTCCCTTTCCACAAAATCCAAAGCAAGAACCTGGAACATCAGGGGAGGATACTGATAATGGGATCACTGTGATTTTAGGTACCATTGAAATTTTCTCTTATGGATTCATGTCAGAGGAATCATGATCATCAGAGATGCCATGAATCCTAGTATCCTAAGAAATTCACTCACTGAGACTCTTTGACTGGAAAAACTCAGGAATAGATCTACAAAAAGCTATGCCTTTCCTGTGGGGAAAAACAGTTCTTTGAACTGAGGAATCTACGAGACATCCCAGGAAAATAATCTTGTGAAGAGTAAAACAAGACTTTTGGATGTTCTCCTGAAAACTCACTCTGTGCAGGAGATCTCTCACCCAAGTAAGGGATTTTTGACACTCTGAAAAAGAGTCTCCAAAAATAAGCAACCCATCTACACAAGGAAAATGTGAATACCTTGCAGTCTGCCGTAGACTATTACTGGACCAATAAACTTTGTAAATACCATTACAGAAGGTAATGTAGAGAACTGAAAACTGCGATCCAGCCACAGAAAACTTCAAGAAACATCTGGAATCTGATGCTATAGGCATGTGATAAGAATCTTTTGAATCTATGGTCACTTACAAACTTAAATGGGGTATAAGAGGATAACAGGAGAGGAAACAGAAGTTTGAGCTGGTGGATGAGAAGGAATCCCCTGAAAACGAGAGAGAGATTCCCACTGCCATCTGCATCAGCAATGAATCACTCTTAAAACCCATTTATCTAGGTGCTGCTGAAAGTCCAAATGGCAACAGTTAATAATGAAGGTGATGGCCACGTATAGTAAACTGTCTGCATCTCTGCATCTCCTGTGAGGACCTTGAATTCTGGTTTGCCAAATGGCATTCCACATGGCAATCATACCATTCAGGAACTCTGCGACAGCAACAACATTACACCTTGAATGGCTGCTATGAGGAACCAGATGCAGCTGGTTGACATTGCTGAAGCCAAGAATGGGAAAAGAACCACCCATCCCCTTTGGTGTCAGGAATGGCTAAGAAACACCCCCCAATCCAAATATGGACAATCCGTATAGTCCCAAGAGATCTGCTGAGACTGCCTGTAACCTTCTCCCCTAGCAGGGGATTATGCCTCCAAGACCTGTTCTGAGTTGACCACATCTATAACCCACTGGTCCCTTCTGAAGGTTTTTCAAGCTAGGGCAAGCTGGGAGCTCCCCCTTCCCATTAACAGTGCAAGTCAACATTAACAGTGCAAGTCAACAGTCTGTACTACTATGGCTCTTAGAGTCAATCTCTTGGCAGACTTAACATGCATGGGGCAGTAAAACAGCGGAACTCCCAACAGCCTTCTTTGGTTGGCAAGGAAGCATTTTTCTCTTCTGGGGCTTGCTGAGTTTACAGGAGGACGACAGAATGTGTAATACAATCACAGCGGTCTTCCAGCTGCTGACAGGGCCTGCATTCTTAAGGTGGTCATCCACTATGTCTTAAGAGACTTAGTTGAAGAGCATTTCCTGCCTTAAACAAGCACCTAGCACACCATTCCTGATCTCCTTATTAAGGAAGGAAAATCATGGTCATGCTATCAGGGCCTTTTGCTCTAGCCATTAGCATTATCAACATTTCAGTGGCCTCCAGCAAAGCATATATTGGAAGCAACATACAGAGTGGCCATCAATTTTTTTTTTTGTGCACACTCAGTGATGTCTAACTTATCTAGCACCTGACTTACTAACAAGGACTGGCATTTAGACAGTTGAGACAAACAGTAATAGGCCCAAAACACCAACAGCGCAGAAGTATATACTCTCTTACCATACTTCTCTGATGTCTGACTCTAGAGCAAGTCAGCAAAATGCTATGGCCTCTGGAACATCTATTGGATGAAAGAGATCATACAGAATTAACTCTATGATGCAATGTGAAGAACTATAACTACTCATCTGTGAATGTCCAATTTCTCAGAGGGCAGAGCAAATATTAGGCTCCTTCTAAGTTGAAAAGACAGCATGTTTGGGAAATGGTTCCAAAGGCAGGGTAAAATCCAAACCTCCACCAGCTTTGCTCCCCTGGAAATTTATGAAGTGAGTGCCTTGAGCTTCAAGATTTAAAAAAATGAGGTATCAACCAAGGAGAGCTACAGGGAGAAAGTGCTCAGCGGCTTTGTGAGTCTGAGACAACAGTCGCCAGTTCCTCACACTCCTCTCATTGGAATTCATACCTAGTCTCATGTGGGGGACAAGTGTGCAGCTGATGAATGTCAGGTGTCAGGGTAACATGGGGATGAAGGATCACCATCCAGAACTAAATGCAGCTGTTTAACACAGAGGTGACACATGCGGGTAGGGGGGCAATCTAGGCTCAGCTCTGGCATCAGGCCATATTCCTAAGAAGGGAGTCCTACAGCTGTGGCACAATCCCATCAGACAAATCTTTGTTTGATGCTGATGCCTTAGGCAGTCAGCCTGCTTTACATAATTCATCAACAATTCACTACTGGGGGCCAACAGATTGGGAGGAGACCTGATCAGTCCCAAACACCAGAGATCTATGACCAGGTGACTTGAAAGTCCACTTTCTGGATCATGATTGGTCACCCTCAATGTATGGCCAATCAAATGGGGAACTAGCGGTATTACTAACTTAGAACATGCACTTCTGCAATGAGAGCCGAGTATGCAGTTCTTCAGAGTGCTTCCTCGTTTGTTATGGAAAAAGACTGGTGTGGACTAAAGCCATCTCTTCTTGAAGAGAAGCTCAGAACTTGCATGACCCAGAAGACCATTTTACTAATGAAATTATCATTAACCCCCCACACTCTGTATAAGGGAGATAGTACAGCTGAGATGCTTTAACAGAATCTCCTGAGATGATGCCTGCATTAGCAGGTTGCCAGGGTATGGAAATAGTTTAATTCCCAGAGGTCTATAAAAGGCATCAGTTGGGGTTAGGCATTTTGTGAGGACCATGGGGAGTATAGATAACCCAAAGGATAAAGCAGAGGCAAAAATATTAAAAAAGAATCCGGTTAGAAGAAAGAATGAGGATATGGATATAAGCATCTTTCAAATCCAAAGATACCAGAAAGGCTTGTGGAAATGTAAGGAAGGATAGTTTGCAGAGACAGTATTTTGAAAAAAGGGCAACTTTAGTAAAGTATTGAGATGGGACAAAAATCTAGAATGGGCCTCCATTTTTCTCACCAGAAAAAGTCTGGAATAAAACCCTTTTACTACATGCTGTGGGAGCACAGGTTCTATTGAACCTTGTTTGCAAAGACCCTGCAAGTTAAGAGGTTTACCTGGTTGGGAGGGGGCGGTGGGATATCTTTGAAAGATGGAATTTCCATCCATATCATTTTGTAACCTTGTTGGACAATGGACAGGACCCATTTGTGTGAAGTTATGAGCTGCCAAGCAGCAAAGAATGAGGTTAGTCTTTTTGACAGAGGGGATGAACCAAGGGGGACTGGTGGAGGCATAATATAGACAAGCTGATGTGTCTGGAAAGGGAGATTCCCAGACTTAACAGTTCCTGGCAGAATTATCCCGAAATCTCTAGACATTCTTCTTCCTTTTTGTGCTTACCAAAGGTCCCAGCAAGAGAAGGATGTGGGCTTAGCCAATTAGTTCCCCTGATATTAGGAAACAAAAGTTAGGAAGATTTCTTTGAAATCTTTCATTAGCCTTCCTTGTTCTTACTAGGATTTAAACAAGTTGGCAGTGTCAGTTTATCTTTAGTAACCTCAGGAAGGGATGGAGAAAGAAGCCAAACAAATCTTCTAATGACAGATCCAGTTGCAGCTGCTCAGAATGAAGCTTCCACTGCATCATAGCTGCACTTAGTACTATACCTTGCTAGCTGAGTAGTGTGGTCTACCATGGAAACAGCCTGCTGTTTAGTGTCAGACACTTCAAAGTTAGAAAGGGTTTTATTCAAATCACTCAGAATAGGCAAATATTTGGTCATTTGTGTTTGGTAATTCACAAAGTTGAAGGCTGGGGTAAAAGTGTAAACCTTCTTTCCATATCTGTCCTCTTTGTCTCAGGATACAGCATTCGTAGCAGTACAAAGTTTGTGGAAACAGGAAACTTAGAGGGATCTACCAGAAGATTTTTATACAAGAATTTTAGGTCTTCAGGCACCTTATAGAACCTATTAGGTACCTCAGGGACTGGAGGTTGAGAGTCACGTGCAGTGGAAGTGGGCAAATGCATCTAGAAAAGCCTCCAAAACTGGAGGGACAGTTGCAGGCATAGGGGTATCACAATCCCTAGTAAATTGTATTATCTGTTCTGTACATCAGATATATGTCTGGATTACCACTCAAAATACTGCATCACCCCAGTGATGACTTCCCCAAAGAAAATTACAGGTAAATCAGGGGATAAAGTATTCTCATTACTGGAAGCCATTTGGCCCAAGGAGTGACTCTGGGCTAAGCAGGCAGGGGAATGTTCATCTGAATCAGAATCTGCCTCATCCTCCTCAGAAGAGGCCTCACGTTACCTCTTCTGAGGGGTAGCTGGAGCAGGTACAGAGGAAAGTAAAGAAGGCTGCTTAAGAGCCAAAATGACCCAAACAAGCCTTGAGAGAATTCCATCCATTCCTTTTCCTGGGACATCCGAGGAGAAACTTTTTTTTTTTGTCTTCTGTTTAGTCTTCCTGGGAGTGATATCTACTTAAAAAAAAAAAAAGAAGAAAAGAAAAAACACTCAGCAGATTCAACCCTTGGCGTATTTCAAAGACACAGGTACATCTTCTTGATCCAGTATTTGAGGAATGCCTTGTGGTCCTTCTGAAATTATCTGACCAAGTTCCTCCTCCTCCACTGTACCAGGTACATCAGTTGTGTCGGACGTACAGCTGTCTGATGCCTTAGAGGCCTTCAGTGGAGCTGCAGTAGCAACAGACTGAGACAAGGTCGGACAAACCATGGGATCTTGCAAAGCCTCAATGGGTAAGTCTGGGTACGACTGGGAAGAGAATGGTTCAGGCCTATGCCTTTTGAATTTCATTTTTAGAATGAGCAGAACATCGGATGCCAAAGGTTCTGCAATTTTAGACTGGGCGAGGTGCTTTATGCTCTTACTCTCTAGATAGGTATTAGGAGAAGAAAGATGTGTGCAGAGGGTTTTATGTACAAAAAATTGACATATTTGGCAATATGGTCATGTTAAGCTCTGACGCAAAAAAGACACAGGGAGTGGAGATCTTTATAAGGAATCTGCAATGCACAATGGCACTTTCCCTCTTAGCTGACATCTAACACATGAAACCACCAAAATGCAAAGAAAACAAGGAAAGTTCTCAAATAGGGCACTTATCTGTGTGAGATAAGGCAAGAATGATGCAAATGACCACTCGTAAAACAGACTGACAGGTGTGAGATCTGTTCAGACTGGAGGTGAGATGGTTTCAAGGATAGCTCGATCATGCATCCTTTTGTGTACCCTTATGTCCACAGGCTTGGGTCATACGTCGGTCATATGGGACTATGGTAAGTTTTGACTTTGGTACCCTGACTTGGCAAGATAACACCAACAGTTTGAAATACTGCACAACTGATCTAAGGAAAGACATCTTGCATGACCCAGAAGGCCATTTTACTAATGAAATCATCTTCAGAGAGGATATACACAGGACTATATTCCAAGCTTGGGTCCTTGTGATGATGCTCTGGACTTGTCTTGGGGATGTGCTGTGGATTATGCCATGAATTATCCAGTAAAGTGTTCCACAAATGTGGCCATACTACTGATGGTAGGGTAGACTAGGAACATTTCCTTCTGACACCTCATAATGCTGGCAGGAACACTAACTGCTGAGGCCCTGACTAAATCTACTGGATACAGGGAAATTTTGTAACTCTAAGCACTGAACTCATCAAAGGCACCAGGACTGGCATCAAAACCATGTTGAGTGGCAGAAGAGAAATGATGGACATAGGAGCAAAGCATGCTTATGTAGTGAATGAGCAATATCTCAGTGTGTACAGACCATGCAATATTTGATGCCTAGAGGAGTCAGTAGGAGTTAACCCACATAAGCTTACAGTTAGCTCTATCCAGAGCTTGAATACAAAGGAGACTTCATGTAAACTGTCACTATAAAATCTATCACTCAGTTTACAAAAATAAATAAATAAATAAATAAATTACTCCAATCTTACAATACAAATTTATGGCTATACAAGTGCACTTACAGTGCTACATAATCAGTAATCTACTCCTGCCCAGTAATCCTTGTATAGTACTCGTCTGGTCTGTAATGCATTTTTAGATACTTTCTGGATGTTGATAGCTTCATTGATGCCATGCTCTGTATTACACTACTGACAAAATTCCATCTATCCTTTTCCAAAGATTATGTAAAGCCTGATTTTATCAGAGTATCAACCATCCACTACTGTACACATCTGAGCAGGGTCTTGTAGTAACACTTATATCCTCACTATACCTTATCACCACCCAAGCCCAATTTTCATAGTTTCATAGTTTTCATAGTAGTGTACTAGGCTATCTGCCCTGGCGCATTTACAAGCCTAGCCAATAGTGATGTGGCTTTCGCCACTCCGTATTATATAGCTGCGCCTCTCTAGTAGTGACACATGTGGGACCCCATTATTTAGTATACTATACCTCTGTCTAGTAGTGACACTGAGGTGACTCCTGGGGTAAACTTACGATCTCCCATCCATGCATCAAGATTTTTCTTGAACAGTGCCAATGAAGGGCTCTGTCTCACATGAACTGGGATTTTGTTCCAGAGTACTGGTAGCCTCTGTGTTATGAATCTATCCCTCCAGCATGTCCTATTTATATTTGTGCAGAGGTTGAAATCCTTAGCTCGCGTGGTTCTGGTGGATCTGGATTTTTTGAGATGGAGCATGTCCATCAGTTCCTGGTTGGACACGGCCTTATATTTTAGGCACAAATCACCTCTGAGCAGGCGGTATGCTACTGAATAGAGCTGGAGTTTCTTTAATCTAGCTGGATAAGGCATATGTTTGAGTCCCATGATCCTCTTGGTGAGGTACTTCTGGGGTCTTTCCAGTTGTTGTATGTGCCGGGTGAGGTACATCCCAAATGGAGCGTTATATTCAATCATGGGCCTGATAAGGGAGGAATACAGAGGTGCAATGACCTCCTTTGATCTGGATGAGAATCCCTTCATGATGAGATGGGCAAGGTAGAAAGTCTTTCTGACCACTTTGGCAACATGGTTGTCAAAGGAGAGGTCACTGTCAACTTGAGTCCCCAGGTCTCTGATTACTTTTTCCGTACTCAATGGGTTATTGTCTATATGATAATTTGTGGGTACTTTGTTTTTCCCAAAGGGGGTGACTATGCATTTTTTGGCGTTAAGTTTGAGGCCATGATTCCGGCACCAGTTGTTCGTTTCAGTGAGACCTTTCTGTAGGATGTGTGTGTCAGCAGATGAATCGACTATGACACCCAGTTTGCAGTCATCTGCAAACTTCGTCAGCCATAATCTTCCCATATTTGCTTTCACATCTGAGAAGTAAATGCCGAATAAGAGCGGTCCCAGGACTGAGCCCTGTGGGACACCACTCGTGACTGGTTTTGAGTCTGACATGGCTCCAACAATTTTGACCTTATGGGTTCTGTTTTTTAGCCAGTTTGCTACCCATCTTGTGACATATGGATTTACATTTAGGCTGCTGAGCTTATCTATGATGCCAGAGTGTGGTATTGTGTCAAAGGCTTTGGCCAAGTCCAAGTAGGCAGTGTGGACAGCCTTGCCCTCGTCGATGGCACTAGTGACTGACTCAAAGTCAACCAGGTTTAAGAGGCAGGATCTGCCTTTTACAAAACCGAACTGGGTGGGATCAAGGGTCTGCAGATCCCCAATGTCGCCATTTATGAGTTCCATGATGATTCTTTCCATAGCCTTGCAGACCAGGCTGGTCAGACGTATGGGTCGGTAGTTTCCAGGGTCTGTGGAATTTCCCCCTTTGTGGAGTGGGACCACTGTTGCTGTGCTCCAGTGTTCTGGTACATATCCTGTAGTGAGGCTAAGATTGAATAGCATTTTTAAGTGCGGGTTTAGTTCATCTTGAAGTTCACGTAACACGCAACCGGGGATACCATCGGGTCCCATAGATGCTGTGTTTTTTGCTTTATTGAGTGCTGATTTAACCTGTATGTCTGAGATGACAGGTAGGTTACATTCAGCAGGGATAATTATTTCACCTTTCGGGGGTGAGGGAGGGGAGAAATTTGCACTGAACCTATCTGCCAGAATATTGGCAATGTCGGTAGGGTCAGTGAATTTTTTGCCGTTGTGTACCAACTCAGAGCATATCCGAGAGTTTCCTCCCAAGGTTCTGACATAATTGAAGAAGGCCTTGTGACTGTCCTTGGTATCCTTGGCAATCTTTCCCTCAAAGTTGGCTTTAGATGTCTTTATGAACGAACGTAGTTTTTTACTTGTGCTAATCAGGGAAGCCTTTCCCTTGTGGGATTTGGCTTTGTCCTGCAGTAGCTTCCTTCTTTTGTTGTACAGTTTGTTTATAGCCGGGGGCCACCAAACCAGGCGTTTTCCCTTGGTGGAGAGGGTTTTGGTTTTAGTTGGGATTGCTTGATCCATGCATTCTTGGAGATGTCCGTAGAAGGCTTTTGTGTAGGATTCAGCATTTTGGGAAGTGGTTTCCATCAACCCAGTAGGCTTAAAGGATACTAATCATGTATAAGATCATTGTCGATAACTATTTTTTTCTATTCTACACAATCATGTCACTGCATTTCATATGAAGCCTTTCTCCCTAGGCCGGTACAGAAAATGGGCCTGGCTTATTCTAGTTAAAACTATCAGCTGTCAGAAGATACCAAACCCAATAAATAAGCAAGAACTCCACATGTACACATAAATACGTGACTTTGTTTATCCTCTACACTATCATGCTGCCCCCACAGTGAGGCTGACATAAAGGTGCAGTAAACACAGCAAGTGCAACTTTGGAAGTGGTAGAAAACATCTATCTCACATTATACTCTGAACTATGAATCATCATGCTTAAACATGCAGCTTTACTTGGTCTAGATCAAGAATTCCACCCACCAACTTACCATAATGGTTAAGCATTATATGCCGCCAAACAACTTACCGTGATGGTTAAGCATTATATTTTCTGGCTTTAGATCTCGGTAGATTATCCCTTTTTGATGCAAATGCCCAAGTGCCATGGAGATTTCAGCTAAGTAAAAACTGAAATGAACAAGTAAAATTTGCATAATGCACAAACCAGCAATCATGTAAAGAACAAAGTAATACTGTTCAACAGGCAATAAAAACAACCGTCCACAAAGCAGCAAATGCACACAAGCAGAAATCCTGGCTTCCTATAACTGCTTATATTAAACTGCTTCCCCTCAATCTTCTCATTATTAGATTTCATTTTAAATAATCGAGCCACCCCTCCAATAAATTAATAAAGACATACAACTATCTCACAAATAACTGTCAAGCCATCAAAATGCATGCTTTAAGTAGCCTAATTCAGCTTTTTGGTAAACTGCTACAGCTGCAAGCCTTGTTCACTTATTTTTTTAGTGAGTCCTATCCAAACAAAGTCCATATTTGCAAATGTAGACACACTGATGCACACTACTTGCAAAAAGGACAAACTTCAGGAATGTATCTAAAATATGTTATTTATGTAATGCACACTTGTGTAAACAAGGTCCCAAGCCAAAGAAACACCAGTGGTGTGGCATCCACAAGTGCAAAACTAATTTTTGCAAATGTGTCCATCCAAAACTTAGGAAGCAAGATCACTGCAGCAGTACATGTGGCACATGCTTGTAAACAAGAGAGATAAATGCATATTGCTAAAAATGGTATTTGTGAACTCTTGGGCTGCCAAAACTCAGGCTAGTGTGATGTATGTAAGCAATAACTCACGTCTGGGTGTGGGTAATGCTAGATTTACCCACGGTTGTCTTTGTGTGGCCACTCGGGCTTCACCCTCGTGACCAAACCACACCAACCGTGGGTAAATCTAGCAGTACCCACACCCAGACGTGGGTTATTGCTATTCTACAATGACATTATTTAAGAAGAAAAAAAAAACGTACTTTTCTTAAATAGTGCCTTTGTACAATACCTGCATGGTGCTCCTTCCATGGTTTTCTGCTATCCTGGGGCTTTTTCTGATGTACTGCGCATGCTTACGCAGTACATCACAGCTGTGCTGAGGAAACAACGGGGAAAGGAAGATCTCCGTTGCTTTTTAAAGCTGTCTCACTATGTTAAACGAGCTTAAAATAGCAAGATATCTTTAAAAAAAAAAAAAGCAACGGAGAAAGGAAGATCTCTGTTGCTTTTTTTTTTTTTTTTTAAGGATATCTCGCTATGTTAAGCAGGATTAAAGCAATGGAGATCTTCCGTTGTCTGTTGCTACCTAACAGAAACAAAAAAAAATCAAGACTTATAATAATGGAAAAAATCCGGGCGACTGGACCTTTTTCCATTAGTATAAGTGCTGGCCAATTAGCATGCACGTTTTGGAATACTAACCATCAGTCATTGTATAATTTTCCTTTCTCCATACTAAGCTGACCTCAGAGCTGATCACATTAAGCCAATGAAGGTGCATGTATGTGTGTGTGTGGGAGGGTTGCAACCTTTCACAGGATGCCCATAACAAACTACTTGCCTGATATAAATATTCTAAGTAATTTGCATTTTCCAATTGTGCTGTGTTACAACTTTTATGGAAGTCTTTATCTGTATTAGGGGCTGCTGGCTGAAAGCTTACTGTGCCATTTCCCTCATTGGTTTGTAGGCCATGTTATTCTTTTTTTTTTTATTCGATATAAGCCTAGTATTTGTGCTAGGCTTATCTCCGACCAGCGGCGGTTAAACAGTGACCTGTACAGATGCAAACACTTTCAAGTTAAAATTTTCCTCAAAACAACTATCTCCACAACTTTCCCCAGTCCCCCTACTGCTCTAGGAGCATCTCAGTTGCTTGCAGAGCAGCATCGCCTTTTTAGATAGCTGTTCACACTCAGTACAGCAATCATTCTTCATCTGTGTGTTATCATCGCAGGTCGGTTAAATCTACCCACTCTTCTCCCTAGTTAATCCCATAGTAAAAAACTGAAATCATGGATAGGCACTTTCCTGTGTGGCCAGCCTGGTGGACATGTGCATCCCTGAAGCAATGTAGCAACTGTTTCATGTATAGTGACAACCACTTAATCCTGAAACAAACACAGTATTGCGACAAATGTAGTTACACTAAAAATTGACACACAACTTTCACATACTGACAAATCAAATGACAAACACGTTGTCAGCACACGCACATCATTTCCCTCACTAAATTAGTTCTCGACACACAAATCCACATATGTGGAGGTACTCATAAGTAATTTACCAAAACCTCAGAGGCCTCCCATAAGCTGCCCTCAGAAACCACTTGCAAACAAAACCAAATAAACACCAACCACTACACACAAAAATACACACCACAGTGACTCCACAAGAAAGCCCCTACGGCAAAACACCACACATTCAAACATCTTGTCCACAGTAGACTCCATTGTGATACACAGACATGCCCCCCCCTCCACCAGGTTGGATAAAGGCAGGTTTACAGTCAGTCGCCTGTCAGTATGACTCAGTCATAGTCCACGTGGATGTGAATGACCCGAAATGCATCTCCCTGGACTGTATGAACAGAGACATGATGGACCGCTCTGAATACTTATCGCAGGTGGGTATGAGCCTTGTATTGAGCAGCAATCTACCCGCACCAAGAATAATGCAACAATACAAACAGAAGACAATGGACTTCAACAATTGGCTTAGCTACTGGTGTCATTCCAAGGGGATCCAGTATTTGTCAGCCTGGGACAATACGATTGAAAGGCCATGCTCCTTTGCCAGAGATGGTCTGGACCTGTTGCTGCTAGGATATAGAATTCTGGGAAAGGCATTAGCCACCCCAGCATAGCGTCTTTTCTAGGCAGTGCCAAGCCAACGGACCTACCAATGTAACACATTTTTCTAATGCCATGCTGAAGGTACTACTCCTCAATGCTAGGAGTCTTAAAATAAACTGCACTCACTGGAAGCTCTGCTCTTCCTGGAGAATGCTGACATCTGTGCAGTTACAGAGACATGGTTCAAGACTGTGGAAAGCACCCCAGCAGTAACAAGGCTACAATGTCTATCACATGTTCAGATCACCCTATGAAATGGGAAAAAAAAAAGAGAGAAGGCATTTCCATTTACATAAACAATCACACCTCAAGATTGGTCAAGCAGGATGACTTGCTTGAGCTGACCATAAGCAAAATCCCCCACCTTATTATCACTAGCTACAGGTCCCCAACCATGAACAATGGAAACTACTCCGCATTCCTGGAATTACTAGAATCACTTACCATTTAGCCCAACACACTACTAATGGGGGATTTTAACTACCCCTCCATAAACTGGGAAACAAACAAGACTACTAACATGCAGGTTCAGAGATTTCTGGACTTTGTCAATGCAAATGGTCTAGAAAAGCTGGTGTGCACTCCCACTAGGGACTCAAATATCTTTGATAAAATACTCACAAACATGGGGGAGCATTGCACGCCCCCCCCAAGCATAATGTCCTCATTGGTATGATCGGATCATAAATCTGCCTCCTTTGAAATAAATGTGATGGTAGAACTCCCATCAAACCCTAAATAATTTTTCTAAGGCAAATACCTTCTATTAGGTGATAGCATAGGTAATTTTAGTTTCCCCAACCCTGAAAACATGAAATCCTGATGCATAAGTAAGCATGAATGCCCTGTCAAACCACTTAAACAATGGCACAGAAATGGCAGTACCTGACCAAACTAAATCTGGGTCTCGTAAACCCTTTGTGTAAATATGTTATACAAGAGGAGGTAGAATTCCAGTCTAGAAGCAACTGGAAGGGTTGACAACAGAGAAAAAAATCGGTCATTCATCTCAACAGGCAAATCAGGGAATTAGTAAAGTCTCGAAAGCTAAATGAGACTAAAACAGCTTACCAAGCAAAGGATAACCTCAAAGCATTTTTTAGTTACATTTGAAATCTTAAAGGAAATGCACAACAATGTGCTGAGTTGGTTGCAGATGGCACTACCTATACTCAACCAGAAGAAATAGCAAATCTACTGGCAGATAAAGTCAGCTCAAATTTCACCCCCCTCATCACCTCGGGTCATTCCCCATGAAATACCCCCTCCCATTCCTTTGCTGTTATCACAAAAGAGAAGGTTGTCACTGCACTCTCTGAAGCTAAAAACACAGTATCAATAGGCCCTGATGGAATGCCAAGGTACCTATTAAATAGCTTGAAACATGACCAAGCAGACCCATGTGGATCTCTATTTAACCACAGTCCCAAAAACAGGCTCTGCCCCAGTAAACTGCAGGACAGCATCCTTCACCCCTCAGCACAAGGGGGACCAGCAACGGACCCAGGAAACTACCAACCCACAAGTCTGACTAGCCTCATATGCAAGGCTATGGAAAGGATATTCTTGGACCTGATTAACAATTACATAGGATATCTCCAGACTCTAGACCCAACCCAACCCAATTTGGCTTCATCAAGGGCAGGTCCTGCCTACTCCATCTGGTGGACTTCTTTGAGAAGGTCATCAAGACTGTGGATGAGGGTAAGACAGTGCATACTACCTTGACCTGGCCAAGGCATCTCACACAATACCTTACTCAGGTCTTATAAATAAACTTACAAAATTGGGCATAAACCTCTACGTCACCAGATGGATAGCACATGTTGTTAGAGTTGGGGAATCAAAACCAGCAAGAGGACAATCAGCAGTGTGTACTACATGGCTCAGTGCTGTGCCCTTTCCTGTTTGGGATACAGTTCTCAGATGTCTGGACAAATGTAGATGGCCTTTGCCTGACAAAGTTTGCTAATGATTGCAAGTTGGGGGCAAACATCGACTCCCCAAATTATCTTGATATCCTACATGAGGACTGACTCAGACGAATGATTGGTGTCAGTCATGGCCTCAAACTAAATGTGAAGAAATGCATAATAATATCCTTTGGGAAAACAAATACACCTGCAAACTGGAACAGTGATAGCACCCCATTAAGAGTTAACCCAGCGGTGAGAGATCTGGGTATTCAGAAGATAATAATCTGAACTTGGACCACCATGTGTCCACAGTGGTGAAGAAATCCTATGTGGCTCAGCTTATTAGTAACGGCATGGCATCCATGTCTAAGGATGTCATAGTACCTTTGTACTATGGCATCCAGATCTAAGGATGTCATAGTACCATTGTACTTGGCACTTGTCAGACAAGTAATAAAGTACAATGCACCCTTTGGCATGTACCTTACCAGGCACCTGCAACAGTTGTGCCGTCTTCAGAGGTTTCTCAACAAAAAACATGCAGGGTATAACCAGCATGTCATGTGTAGACCAATTAAAAGACCAATCAATGTATTCAGTTTCCGACCAATTACTGAGGGGTGATCAATGCCTGAACTACAAGGTAGTCTCTGACCAAGCCCTGATGGAAATGTTGCATACTCTCAAAACTAACTGCACGAGGATTACCCACTCAAAGGATCTAAGCCTGATCTCTGACATGAACAGATCATGCTGGAGAGACAGATGTGTCCCAGAGATTGCCCCTCCTCTGGGATACGCTTCCTATTCATGTGAAGCAGAACCCTTGCCTGACCCTCTTTCAAGCACAATCTGGATCAATGGATGGGAAATGGCAAATTCACGCCTTGGCTGTTGCCCATGTCCCTTATGGACAGAAGCTGCCTCTACAAAATTGTCAAAACCACACTTACTGACCCTTACCATCTTTCCCCTAGGGATAGAAAATATGGTAAAACTGGCTAGGCTTGTAAAGGCTCTTGAGCTGTTAGCCTACTAATCTCCCATGAACCTATGAATCAGATCAGAACCTTTGTCTCAATGCTTAGTGTCTAAATTCCTATTCTATCACCTTATCCAGCAGAACAGTCTGGCCCTCACAGTGGAAAGCTAGTTCTTTCTTCAGTTAGCAACCTCCTACTCCTCACTCAGTTCTCCAGCTAATTAAAGAAAAGTGAACTAAATTTACAGATCTTTCTCTCTTTCTCTAAATTTGTTAGTTCAATAACATCGAAGAAAAATAAATAATTACCTACATGAAGATGTCCTACAGTTCTGGCAGTGAGACTGCATTAACTAAATTCCACCCACTTTTCATTTCAGTTCTGCCTCATGAGTTCTACAAAAATTCATTCTTGAGCAACAGTAACTTCATACATTGTGGTTTAATGGACTGCCCATTACTAGATGGCAAAATGTAATGCAGTTTCGCCAACAATCAGAAAGTATTGGATTGGCAGCTGCCATTCATTCTCTCCCAGAAGCAAACAAGACAGTTATTCTGCCTTTCTACAGCAATTGATTTGTTTCAGCTTGAACAAGAAGTTATGTACTCACCATAACGTTCAATGTATGTAGTCCATCTCGCCTCGCATTCTCACCCGTGGATTCAGAGCCCAATATCGGCTCCGACTCGGCCGATTTTACTAGCCTGAAGTCTCTCATTGGCTGGGCCAAGTGGGTATCCCATGGTGCACTGCTCCACATCCCCAGATCTAGTTTGCTGTGAAAAACATTTGTACTCCATACACACATCACATCCACATAAAAAATAAAGTAATTAAACGGACTCTATAGATGGCAACCTAACCTCCAAATCCTCCAGGAAGGGGGAAGGTGGGAGGGTAAGTAAGAATGTGAGGTGAGATGGACTACATACATCGGACGTTATGCTGAGTACATAATTTCTTGATGTTATGTAGTCCTATCTCACCTACATTCTTACCCATGGGACAGCGTCCCTAGCACCTACATCCTGGGTGGCTCATAGGAAAATACTCCTGAGAACAGTGGAGCCAAAGGAAGACCTGCCCCTGGAGACCATGTCCAATTTGTAATGAGAAACAAAGGTGTGAGGAGAAGCCCAAGTAGCTGCAGCACATATATCATCCATTAACAATCTAGCTTGATAGGCTGTGGATGTAGAGACAGCCCGAGTGGAATGTGCCTTGTTTGGAAAAGGCATAAAGTAAGGGCTTGTAGAACAAAATTGAGATCCCAGGGCATGATAGGTTCGGACACTGGGGGACGAAGCAACAGAGTACCTTTAAGGAATGCTTTGCATAGTCTGTGTGCCATGAGACTAGGTTCATTCGCTATGTGGAAATTAGATATCGCCGCCAGCTGAACTTTGATGGTGGCTGATGTGGACCCTTGATAGAAAAGCGTAGACAAGAACTCCAGAACTGAATCTATTGGGGCTGTGTACGGATCAATGCTTCTGGTATGGGCCCAGATAGAGAACCTTTTCCATTTACTAGAATAAATCTTTCTAGTGGATGGCTTATGAGAGGACGATAATATATGGACCACTTCCGGTGAGAAATGATGACGTCTGACTAACGAGGGAAGTGGAGTAGCCAGGCTGTCAACCGGAGGGCCATCAGAGAGGGGTGGAACTGTCCCGACATGTGTGTCAGTAAATCTGGTTGAGGGTCCAGAATCCAAGGAGTGTTCACAATGTATGGTTGAAGAAAGGGGAACCAGACTTGACGAGGCCAGTGTGGGGCAATCAGAATCATTCTGCTTCTCAAGGATTGCGCTTTCTGAATCACTCTTGACAGCAGGTGAAACGGAGGGTAAGCATAAAGCAGACAGGAGGGACAATCGTGGACCAGAGCGTTCCTGGGTGATTTCCCCCTGTGGGGGGATCAGCGTGAAGTAGTTGCTGCATTTCGCATTGAGAGGGCTAGCAAAAAGGTTGCAGCAAGGCTGACCCCATCTGCTGAAGATTCGCTCTGCAACCAGGCAATTCAGGGACCACTCGTAAGGCATAAGGATAGCTCTGATTAGCCTGTCCGCTATTACGCTGGACTTCCCCAGAATGTGCATTGCCACCAGAAACCGTTGGGAAGCTATTGCCCAATGCCACACTCACATAGACTCTCTGCACAAAGGGTAAGACCGGGTTCTGCCTTGCTTATTGAGATACCACACTACTGATATGTTGTCTGAGTGTATTGCAATAGTCCCGAGAGGAAGAACTTCTTGAAGTGCCTGCAACGCAAAAAGCACTGCTCTCATCTCCATGACGTTCATATGCAAATGTATTTCGTGTTCCTGCCACATGCCTTGGACTGTCCTGCCGAGATAATGCCCCCCTCCACCCCATCTGGGAGGCGTTCGTGGTCACCGTGGCAACAGGGACGGGTGGAACGAAGGGCTTTCCCTCGTTCAAATTGCTGGTGCACAGCCACCAACAGAGGTCCTGCTTGCACCTGTCCGTGAGTAAGATGGGATGAAATAATGGGAGTCTTTGGAGGGGCCATTGGAGAAGTCTCATGTGTAATCTCGCTAGAGGGACCAACATGATAGATGCTGCCATGGTCCCTAGGAGTTGGAGAACCAGTCTTGCCTTCGCTTGTCTCAGGGGCATCAGCATGTGTATTTGTTGTTGTAATACTGTGATCCTTTCTCGTGGTAAGAATGCTCGCATTTGAATGGTATCTAATCTGTTCCTATAAAGGTGACACGCTGTGAGGGCAATAAGGCAGATTTTTCCCAGTTTATTGTTATGCCCAACTGGTGACATAGACTAATGGTAGCGTCCCTGGTCTGAACTAGTTGATGCCTGGTGGGAGCGGTAAGGAGCCAGTCGTCCAGGTATGGAAACACCTGGAATACCTGACATCTCAAGTGAGCCATCACCACCGCCATACATTTGGTGAACACCCTGGGGGCTGTGGTGAGACCAAAGGGCAGGGCTCGAAACTGAAAGTGACTGGCTCCCAGACGGAAGTGTAGGTGACTCCTGGATGCTCTGTCCATTTTTACATGGTAGTAAGCATCCTTGAGGTCGATGGAGCACATCCATACCTCCTCTCCCAAAAATGGGAGAATCGATTGTAGTGTGACCATACGGAACATGGACTTGTGTACGTGATTGTTGAGTTGACTGAGATATAGTATGGGTTTCGGCACCAAAAAGAATCTTGAGTAAGTCCCTAACCCGATCTGGTCTGGGACTCGCTGGATTGCTCCTTTTTCTAGCAGCTGCGAGACCTCTGAGGCTGCTTGATCCCTTTGACTGGGTGGAACGTCTGGGATTTTGCTGATTGGCGGGGGTACTGAAGAGAATGGAATGAGGTAACCTCCAGAAATTATCAGTAATACCCATCAGTCCTGAGTAATGCTCTCCCAGACTTCCGGATACAAGGAAATTCGACCCCCGACTGGCTCCAGTTAAGCACAGTCGGGCACACCCTCAGGAGTGAGAGTATGGAGAGCCAAGGAAGGAGTTGCGGTCTCCCGAGTTGCGGGGGCCCCCTCTGCCTCTAGGGCGACATCTCCCTGAATAACCCCCCCCCCATGCCTCTGGTTCACCTTGTGTGGCAGGAAAAAACCTCTGTGACTTCTTGAACCACCCCCCCCCCCAATGGGCCTTGGGATAAGGCCCAGAAGGAAGGGAAAAATGGACCCCTACGGCAGACAGGGTCTTTCCCTCTTGCTCGCACCTGGTGAGGCTGTCTTTTACTTTGGTCCCAAACAAGGAGGAACCATCAAATGGGGCGTCAGTGAAGGAAGACTTGAAGGCCTCCATAAAGTGACACAGGCGCAGCCAGGCTTGCCTTCTAAGGGCGACCCCTGAGCTTGCTGCCCTACTCGCTCCCTCGGCTGCATACGAAATGAGCCGCATGGATGAGTTAGCAATGGAGTTGAGGGTAGAGACCTGGGCGTTAACCATTTGAGCCACCGCCTCAGGTACGTTACCCATAAGAGCATCTCCCAACTCTTTGAGGAGATCTCTCTGGAGCAGAGTTAAGTGAGACAGATAATTCAGCGACCGTAAAGTGAAGGTTGCTGAAGATAGGGTATGCTTCCCGTACCGATCCATGGTCCTAGACCCCTTGTTAGGAGGATGGACGGATGAAGAAGACTCTGCTACTTCTTTCTGGGTGGCTGCCGCCACCACCATGGCATTCACAGGGACTCCTTTTAACAGAAACTCTTTGCCCTGGGGGGCGGAAAGGAATATGTTGGGACGCCTGTGCATGGGCTCCACAGAATCGGGGTTTTCCCACACTCTTCAACAAATGAGGTCAAGAAGTTCGTCGAAGGGTGGAGATACCCAGGAGGCGGAGGGTTGAGCGCCAAAAGCCTTAAGGAATACTGACTCCTCCTCGGAAGGAGCTTTGGGAGGCCAGCCACCTCTGTTTCAGTATCTCCAAGATATCGGGGAAAGAAACCTCATCAGAGGATGACTTGGGGGACCCTTCCGATTCCTTGAGGTCAGTATCGGAGGTGAGAGACTCATCCTGGGAGTCTATGTACTTCCTCTTGCACAATTTCTTTCTAGGAGGCTCCTCAAGCAAGGACTCCGGGGAAACCCTCAGAAAGTTGGGGACCGCTTGTGGGGGTATCCTTAGGGCCTGGCGCTCTACTGTCCGTGGATAGGTGGGTATCAGAGGCTCTCGCCGGGGTGGTGGGGGACAGAATGACCGACCCGGGTGATGTAGCTGACGATCTGGCCAGCGCGCTCCACATGGCCTCGAAGGCCCCCCCCCCCGAGTCCGAGGACCGACTGGCATCCGAGGCCATGACCGGGGTCCTATGAGCCGATGCACCGAGAGGGAGACTTGGAACCAACAGATGTCCTGAAGTATCCCCCTCGGGCCCAACCGAAGAGACCCGAGTTCCGAACCCTGTGGATGGAACCGACATGGTCGGAGCTGAGGTCGGCACCGATAGACCCGGAGGGGGTATCGGAGCCGGCGCAGGAACATCACTCGGAGTGGAGCATACCGGCTCTGACGACAAGGATGTGCTCAGAGGAGGAATCATCAAAATGGTCATAGGAAAGTACAGTTTTGTACCTACCATAAATGTAGATGTTCGAGTGTTCACACTGCTGCAGTCATTACACTTGGGGTATCCTGCCGTCAGGCGGTCCCCGCAGTCGGCCAGAGTTCCAAAGTCTTGGTCCGGCGTCAGTTGCTGTCGCTTCTTCCCTGACGTCAGTGCGCCAGGGGTATATAAGATGCATCCGACACCATTTTCTTCAGTTTTTCTTGCCCCAGATGTCAGGTGCACCCAAGTAGGTAGGCAATACATATTGCTAATAAAACATACATAAAAAATAAAAACAATACCTTCAGTTATAAGCACATACACCACAAAGGTTGTATAGGATAGAAAGGTATAGATAATTCCAGTTAGGACAGATGGGATGAAGGGAGGGCAACCTGGACTGCAGCAGTGTGAACAATCAAACATCTACATTTATGGTAGGTACAAAACTGTACTATGTTCATTGTGTTACACTGCTGCAGTCATTACACTTGGGTAGAATCTCAAAGCTAAGGTTGGGTGGCTGGTCTATAAAGAGTTAGGATTGGCTATGAGGCCCAGCAGAAAGTACAGTTTTGTACCTACCATAAATGTAGATGTCCGATAGGTATGCATCTGCAGTCATCACATATGGGTTTGTCCTGCCTCAGGTAGCCCTTTGGTCGGCCGGATTCCCCGACGTCAGAGTGCCTGGGGTATAAAAGCATCAGCCGACGCCATCTTCCTCAGTGTTTCTTGCCACAGATGCCAGGTGCCCTCAAAGGAAGGCTAAATTTGGATAAATGCAATAAATTCCAAACATGCACAGAAATATATACATACATATATATATATATATATATATATATATATATATATGTATGCAACAAATACACCATAATAGATAACCCCAGCTAGCTATGAGAGGGAAAAGTACCCAATAAATACCAAAGAGGGGAAGGAGGGAGGGTAAACCTGACTGCAGATGCATACCTATCGGACATCTACATTTATGGTAGGTACAAAACTGTACTATGTCCTTCAAGGATGCATCTGCAGTCATCACATATGGGTAGAATACCATAGCCAATCTGGGGGTGGAGGATCTATGTAAAGGATGGTGTAGCTAAAATGCCCTGCAGGACTGCCGTAGCAAAGCCTGCTCTGGATCTGGAATATACAGGTAAATTGTAATGCTTGGAAAATGTATGCACGGAGCTCCATGTAGCAGCTTCTAAAATGTCCTTGGTAGCCATCCCTCTTAAGAAGGCTGTGGAGGTGGCTGTGGCTCTGGTGGAATGAGGTCTAATGTTAGCTGGCACAGTTTTTCCATGGAAGGAATAACAGAAACGAATGCAGTTCCCTATCCATTTTGAAATTGTCTGTTTGGAAACTGCTTTTCCTTGTGCACCAGCAGCATATGCTACCAACAGCTGGTCAGTTTTTCTGTAGCTTTTCGTTCTGTCCAAGTAGTAGCGCAACTGTCTGTGTATGTCCAGGGTGTGCAGAAGTTTTTCCCCTTTGTTTTGTGGATTTGGAAAGAAGGTAGGCAGGTGAATAGCTTGGTTTAATGAGACCCTGGATACCACCTTTGGCATAAATGAAGGATTGGTTCTCAATGAGACTCTGTCCTGATGAAAAATAAGAAATGGCTGTACTGCCATGAGGGCCTGTAATTCAGATACTCTTCTTGCTGAGGTTATGGCCAGAAGGAAGGCGGTCTTCCAAGACAGGAACTGTAGTTCTGCAGATGCTGCTGGTTCAAAGGGAGGCAGAGTTAGTTTTTCCAACACGAAGTTAAGGTCCCAAGTAGGCACTGGAGGTTTCCTTGGAGGATTGATGTTTTTAATTCCTCTTAGAAACTGTCTTAGGAGAGGATGAGAAAAACAGGTGGATCAGTATTGTACTCTGCTGAAATTGCTGAAGCATGAATTTTAATGGAAGAGTAAGACAGGCCATTGTGGAGCATTTCTGCCAAGTATTCCAGGATATGTGGCATGTTCATCACTGTCGCATCTAGGCCCTTTGTGGTGTTCCAAATGTGAAATCTTTTCCATTTTGATGAATATGCCTTTCTTGTGGAAGGCCTGCGAGCTTCCATGATGATATCCTTCACTCTCTTGGATAGCTTATCCTGAGGAGGAGTCAAGGTATTTTCCAGGCTGTTAGTCGCAAGGTTTTCAGGTTGGAATGCAGAGTTTTGTAATTGTGCTGTGTCAGGAGAAGTAGCCATTGAGGAAGAGGCCATGGTTTCGTGTGTGACATGCACTTTAACAGTGGGTACCAGTACTGTCTTGGCCAGTCCGGAGCTATCAGAATCACTTTTGGCTGCTCTGTCCTGATCTTCAGTAAGACCTTGGTCATTAATGGAAGAGGTGGAAATGCATAAACTGTTAGGGTTCTCCAGCTGAAAGATAGGGCGTCCACTTTCCATGCTTGTGGGTGGTATGTCCTTGAGCAGAATTTCTTCAGCTGATGGTTGTGGGGGGAGGCAAAAAGATCTATGTCTGGCCTTCCCCATGATTGTGTTATCTGTAGGAAGATGTCTGGGTGCAACATCCATTCGTGTGCATCCATGATATTTCTGCTTAAGCTGTCCGCCAGTATATTGTCTTTTCCTGGCACAAACTGGGATTGCAGGTCTATATTGAGTTTCAAGGAAAGTTCCCATAGAGTCATTGCCAGTCTGCAAAGAGGGTAAGAATGGGTGCCTCCTTGCTTGTTTATGTACCACATAACTGTGGTGTTGTCTGTCCTTATTAGCAGGTGGCCTTGATGCAGAAAGAGTTTGAAGGCCTCGATTGCATGTATCACTGCCAGCATTTCCTTTTGGTTTATGTGCATGCGTAGCTCCTTTTGTGACCATAGTCCCTGAATACATCTGCCCTCCATGTGTGCTCCCCAACCGTTGTCTGAAGCGTCGGTTGTAATAGTTTGGCTGGCTATTGGCTTGCTGAAGGGCAGACCCCTGTTTGATTGGCTTGCTTGAGCCCATCACAGAAATTCCTTTTGGAGACATGGAATGAGTGGGATCAAAGTTTCTAAGCTGTGGCTGTGCTGAGTCCATAAACTCCTTAGGTACCATTGTAGTTTCCTCATATGCAGCCTTGCTTGGGGAATGAGAAGAATGCAAGATGCCATGTAACCCAGGGCCTGCAGGATTTTCCTTGCAGTCAGCTGAGTTTGTCTTGTCAGATTCTTGAAGTAATCCGGTAGTTGTCTTTGTTTTTCTTCTGTGAGAAAAGCCATTTGGGTGGTTGTGTCTAAATCACCCAAAAAAGTTATTCTTTGGGATGGAACAAGTCTTGATTTGTGAAAGTTGACTGTATATCCCAATGCCTGCAGTAGGTGGATGGCATAATTCAAGTCCTTTACCAAAGTTTGTTGGCTGTCCGCTTGTATAAGGCAGTCGTCCAGATATGGGTATATTTTAATCCCCTGAAGTCTGCAGTGTGCAATTACTGATGCCAGGCATTTCGTGAATACTCTGGGCACAGTAGATAAGCCAAAGGGCAATGCTGAGAATTGATAATGCTCTGAGCCTGCAAGAAATCTGAGGTGTCTTCTGCAACTTTGTCTGATAGGGACATGCAGGTATGCCTCCTTGAGGTCTAGAGTCACCAGCCAAGACCCCTTGCCCAGCATGGGAAGGAGTTGCTGTAGAGTCAGCATTTTGAATTTTGGCACAATGAGATAAGTATTCAGTGCGGACAAGTCGAGAATAGGCCTCCATTGATTTTCTTTTTTTGGAACAAGGAATAGTCTTAAATAAAATCCTTGGCCTTGTTCTGAAAGAGGAACCTTTTCTATAGCTTTCATTTGCATTAAGTTGGAGATTTGTTTCAAAGCCTCTGCCCTTTGATTTGGTGGCAGGTCTGGCATGCCTTTTCTTTTTGGCAATGTGTGAAAATGGAACCTGTATCCTCTGTCTATTATTTGCAGTGTCCATTTGTCTCTTGTAATAGTGTGCCAATTGTCTGAGAATAAAGAAAGCTTTCCGCCCAAAGGTGCTTCTAATTGAGCCCTGGTTGGCGGAGTTAAAGCAAAGTCATTGAGTCTGTCCTTGTGCAGCAGTTGTAGGTCCTGCACTACCTCTCTGGTTGGGAGGCTGCCATTGGCGCCCTCTGTAGGAGCCTCTAGCTTGCCCTCTACCTCTGGCACGCCTGTTCTTGCCTCTCTGAAATCTTTCTGTGTCCGGAAAGGACCAATTCTTGGCAGGCCAATTTCTGCTGAATCTTGGTGGTTGGACTTGTAGAAAATCTTTAACTGTTTGTACAGATTTTGCCTTTTCCTCAACCTTCTTTAAGACCGCCTGAGCAGTGGAGCCAAATAACTTTTGCTTTTCCAGGGGAGCATCCAGAAGCTTAGCTTTAACATGGTCTGGCAGAGATTGTTCCTTCAGCCAAGCATGCCTACGTATGACTGCACCTGTCATAGCTGACCTACATGAAGCTTCCAATGCATCATAACCACATTGTAAGAAATGGTTACTAACCTGCTGGGAGTTATGTACCAGATCCTGTAGTGATTTGCGATCTAGGGGTTCAGGTGAAGACAGTTTCTTATGCAATTCATCTAACAAATACTCTTGGTACTGTATCATATGAAATTGACAATTTAATGCCCTCATAGAAAGAGTAGCAGAAGTATACACTTTTTTACCCCATCTCTCTAAAGCCCTGGACTCCCTTTCAGAGGGGAGTGGATTTTTAGAAGTGGCAGCTGCAACCCCTTTAGGGCCCTGGGAAATAGTTTCTGGATCAGCAGAGTGGGCCTTGTAAAGAAAATGATGTGAATCCGGGACCCTGTAGTACCTATTGGGTTTGACAGGGGCCGGGGGAAGAGTGTCAGGGGTTATGCTAGACTCAGAGTACACATCATCAATGACATTCAAAACAGGAGGAATAGCCAAAGGTCTATGCTGAGGTAAATGCAGAAAAGTTCTTAATCTTTTCCTGGAATCAGAAAATTCCTGGCCCTGCCATTTGAAATGCTCTCTCATAGTGTGAAGGGTCTCCCCGAAGGATAGCTCTTCAGGAGGGGAGGCCGAGGGGATGGATTCCTCTGCATCAGAATCCTCGTAGGCCGAAAAAGCCTCCTCCTGGTAGTCCGAGAGAGCAGAGCCATCAGAGGCCTCCTCTGAGGAGTGTGGATCAGAGGGCTCAACCCTGGGCCTTTTGTCTACAGGAGGTTGAGAGCCCCTGTCCGGATGAGGTTGAGATCCCCTAATCAAGGAAATAAGGTCCTCTGCTAAAGTAAGAATCTGTGAACTTGTAGAGGGTCCCTGAGGAATAACCCTGGGAGGCATAGCTTTTTTATGTTTAGCAACTTTAGCCCTGGTGAATGCCTTTATGGACATGGATGCAGGAGGCCTAGCTGCACCACGTGCTGGAGTAGTTTTGTCTAGAGGAATGGTGTCGGAAGTTTCCAAGACACCAGTTTCTGAAGGAAATTCAATAACAGACTCAGCAGGGGCCTCCGGGGCCGAGGTTGTCGGTTGAGCGTTTCGGGTGTCGGAAGTACCAAGGACTCTGTTTCAGCCGAGACCGAGACACTCACGGTAGGCCTGGCCGTGGTTTCAGCCGAAACCGTGGCCCCCATGTGTCGGTCCTTGTCCTTCCGTTTCTTTATTAAATGTGAAGTTGGAGTCTCCGACGGCATTTTGTATGAAAAACTATCCCCAAAAAAATCCTCTGCGAACTCCGCCCGATGTCTAAGGGTGTGTCGGTTGAAGGAAGCACAGGCTGAACAGGCCGAGACGTCGTGGTCTGGGCCTAGGGAGGCAGTAAGAGTGGAAATCCTTATGAGGTATTTGTTTCCCACAAGTTAAACAATTATTAACTTTACCTGACATCGGCTGAGGCAAGAAAGAGCCCCCAATGGGGTACTTAGCTTTTGAAGTCTTCGGTAGCTGAATTACAGGAACTGGCTGACCGGCACTTGCGAACTGCTTCTGCTTCGGGCACCACGCGGCAAGAAAGACGGAGGAAAATGGCGTCGGCTGACGCTTTTATACCCCAGGCGCTCTGACGTCGGGGAAGGGGCAACATCAGCCGACGCCGGACCCAGACTTTGGAATCCGGCCGACCGAAGGGCTGCCTGAGGCAGGACAACCCATATGTGATGACTGCAGATGCATCCTTGAAGGACATCTGCAGTGGCAAATCCTGCTCTGGATTTACAATAAAGAGGCAAGTGGTAATGCTTGGTAAAGGTGTGCACTGAACTCCAAGTTGCAGCCTCCAAAATTTCCTTGGTTGGTACTCCTCTGAGAAAGGCTGTTGAAGTAGCTGTTGCTCTGGTAGAATGTGGCCTAATGTTATTAGGAACTGATTTTCCATGCTGTTTGTAGCAGTAACAAATACAGTGTCCTATCCATTTGGAAATAGTCTGCTTTGAGATAGCCTTGCCCTGTGATCCTGCAGCATATGCTACAAACAGTTGCTCAGTTTTCCTGAAAGCTTTTGTTTTGTCCAAGTAGAAGCGTAGCTGCCTGTGTATGTCCAAAGCATGCAGAAGTTTCTCTCCTTTATTCTGGGGGTTTGGATAGAAAGTTGGTAAATGGATGGTTTGGTTAAGAGCCACACTAGATACCACCTTTGGCATGAAGATAGGGTTTGTCCTTAAAGAAACCCTGTCCTGATGAAATATTATAAAAGGTTCCACTGCCATTAATGCCTGTAGCTCTGAGACTCTTCGTGCTGAAGTTACTGCCAGGAGCAGAGCTGTTTTCCATGATAAAAAATTTAGATCGGCTGTATTGGCTGGCTCAAAAGGTGGCAAGGTCAGTTTTTCCAAAACAAAATTGAGGTCCCACATTGGTGTTGGTGCTCTCTGGGGCGGTCTTATGTTTTTAGCCCCTCTGAGGTACTGCTTTAGCAAGGGATGAGAGAATAAAGGAGGCTCCGTGTTGTAATGAGCTGAAATGGCAGAGGCGTGGATCTTAATTGATGAGAAGAATAGGCCTTTGTCCAGAATCTCAGTTAAGTATTGTAAAATCTGAGGAATGTTTGGGACAAGAGGGTCAAGGCTTTGAGCCTGGTTCCAGGCACAGAATCTCTTCCATTTTCTGAGTAAGATTTCCTGGTGCTAGGCCTCCTGGCCTCCAAAATGACATCCATAACAGCTTTAAGAGAGGTGTTGCCTGTTTGACTAATGAATCTGCCATGCAGCCAGGTTTAGGGTTTTGAGCTGACCGTGCAGGATCTGATTGGTTTGTTGAGTCAGAAGGTGTGAAATTTGAGGCAAAATCCATGGTGGGCATTGAGCTAAGTTCTTTAAGATTGGGTACCAGTGCCAGTCTGGAGCAATCAGGATCATCTGTGGTTTTTCTTGTCTGGCTTTTAGGTGTACCTTTGAAAGGAGAGGCAGTGGTGAGAAGGCATAAACATTTAGGCTTTTCCAGCTGAACGAAAGAGCATCCACTTTCCATGCTTGCGTGTGGTAAGTCCTTGTGCAGAATTTTTGTAGTAGGCTATTCAGTGGGAAGGCAAAAAGATCTATGTCTGGGCACCCCCATTTTTGCATTACCATGCTGAAGATTTGTGGATTCAATTTCCATTCGTGAGGGTCCATGATATTTCTGCTGAGATCGTCTGCCAGAGTATTTTTCTTTCCTGGCAGGAATTGTGCTTGCAGGTGAACTTGATAAGTTAGAGATGTGTTCTACAAGGTCATGGCTTGCCTGCATAGGGGATAAGAATGAGTGCCCCCTTGCTTGTTTATGTACCACATTACTGTGGTGTTGTCTGTCTTTAATAATAATTGTCCTGGATGCAGAAGGTCCTTGAAAGCTGTTAGGGCATTCCGAACAGCCAACATCTCTTTTTGATTGATGTGAAGATGCATTTGGTCTGAGGTCCACTTGCTCTGAATACATTTTCCTGCCATGTTTGCTCCCCAGGCGTAATCCGAAGCATCTGTTGTTAGTGTCTGCCTGGCTGTGGGTTGAGTGAAAGGCTGACCCTTATTGAGGTGACATGCCTGTGCCCACCATCGAAACTCCTGTTGTAGGCAGGGAATTATTGGTATTACTGTTTCTAAACTGTGAGAGTGTTGAGTCCAAACACTTTTTAGGTACCATTGTAATTTCCTCATATGCCGTCTGGAATATGTAATTAGTAGTATGCAGGATGCCATGAATCCCAGGGCCTGCAGAATTTTTTCTTGCAGGGAAATGGGACTTTTTTGCCAGTAATTGAAAATATTGAATCAGTTGTCCTTGTTTGTCTGGCGTGAGATAAGCCATCTGGGCCACTGTATCCAAGCTGGCACGCAGGAATATTATCTGTTGTGAGGGCACTAGTTTTGACTTCTTTTCGTTTACTGTGTACCCTAGAGAAATTAGCAGCCTTTTTACAAACGTCAGATGCTTTAGAAGAATGTCCTTTTTCTCTGCTTGAATGAGACAGTCGTCCAGGTATGGATACATTTGAATTCCTTTTTGTCTGCAAAATGCAATTACTGGTGCCAGGCACATTGTAAAGACCCTGGGCGCAGTAGATAAGCCAAATGGCAGTGCAGAGAATTGGTAGTGCATTGTGCCAGCTTTGAATCTGAGGTATCTTCTGCAATCTTGTCTGATAGGGACATGCAGGTATGCCTCTTTGAGGTCCAGAGTAACAAGCAAAGTCTTCTTGCCCAGCATGGGAAGAAGCTGCTGTAGTGTCAACATTTTGAATTTTGGAACATCCAGGTAAGTATTTAGAGTTGAAAGGTCTAGTATGGGTCTCCAGGCTTTGTCCTTTCTGGGGACCAGGAAGAGTCTCGAGTAAAATCCTTGTCCTTGTTCCTGCTGTGGTACTTTTTGAATGGCTCTTATGTCCATGAGGGCTGAAATTTGTTTTTGAGCCTCTGCCCATTGATTTTGTGGCAGGTTTGGCATTCCCTTTAGCTTTGGTAAAGTGTGAAAGTGGAACCTGTACCTGTAGCCTTGAGACACAACATTCAGAACCCATTTGTCTTGGGTGATTGTTTGCCAATTTTGAGAAAAAAGTGCTAGTTTCCCCCCTAAGGGGCTGCCAAAAGGGAAGTTCTTGGCATATGAAGGGGGAAGTCATTGTGACTGTTTCCTGTAAGGTTGAGACTTGTCCTCACCTCCTTTTGGGGTTGAGGTACCCCCCTGTCGTTGTCTGTAAGAATCTTGGGGTTGAGATCTGCCTCTAGGGCATCTGTATCTGCCTCTCTGTGGCCTGTATGACACTGGAAAGGACCAATTCTTTGTAGACCAATTTCTGCTAAATCGAGGTGGCTGTACCTGTAAGAAATCTTTGACTGTTTGCATAGATTTAGCTTTATCCTCCATTTTCTTTAACACCTCTTCTGCCTTAACCCCAAACAAGGTATCATGCTGTAAAGGAGCATCCAATAATTTTGCCTTAACATGGTCAGGTAAACTCTGTTCTTTTAACCAAGCATGTCTTCGAATCACAGAACCTGTAACTGCGGCTCTACAAGAGGCCTCTAAAGAATCAAAACCACATTGCAGAGTATGTTTTCCCACCTGTTTAACTGCATGCAATAAATCCTGCATTTCTTTATAGTCAGGAGCTTCTGAGCTTGTAAGCATTTTCTGTTTTAACTGAGCCATTAAATATTGTTGGTACTTAAGCATGTGAAACTGGCAATTTAAAGCCCTTACTGCTAAAGTTGCAGAAGTGTAAACTTTCTTCCCCCATCTATCCAATGCTCTGGAATCTCCGTCAGAGGGGACTGGATTTTTTGCAATGGAAGCCTTAACCCCTTTGGGACCCTGGGAAATGGTTTCTGGGTCAGCAGAAGGGTTTTTATAAAGAAACTTGTGAGAGTCAGGGACTCTATAATACCTATCTGACTTGGCTGGAGCAGGGGGCAAAGAATCAGGAGATAAGCTGGATTCAGAGAATACATCATCCACAATATCTAACACAGGCAGAATAGCAAAGGGCCTGTGCTGAGGCAATAAAAGAAAGTCCCTGAGCCTTTTCTTGGATTCTGAATAATCCTGGCTTTCCCAATGGAAATGCTCTCTCATGGTATGTAAAGTTTCCCCAAAAGAGTAATCCTTAGGAGAAGAGGCTGAAGGGATAGATTCTTCAGCATCAGAGTTTTTGTAGGGGGGTAGAGAGTATCCCTGGTCTGAAGAGGAATCAGAGGAAATGAAAACCTGATCAGAGGAATCATAGTCTGTATCCTGTCTAGGCCTTTTCTCAGGAGGGGGATGGGAACCCCTGATTAGAGTAATGAGGTCTTCGGCCATTCTGAGCATCTGTTTCTTAGGCATGGAGGACTGCCCTGGAGAATGCTGTACTTGCTTCTTTGTCTTTAATGGTGTTTTTGTCTTGGCTGCTGCTTTAATGGTAAGTTGTGAAGGTCTGAAAACACCCTCAGAAGCCGATGCCTGCTCAGCGGCTCTGGACCCATCTGAGGGATTCGTTTCCGTAGGCCCAATACCTTGAGTTTCCAGAGGCCTAGTTGTCTCCACGTGGGAGTTGGAGGTGGCCTGTGGCTCTGAGGTAGTGGGTGTCAGGGGCTGCGAAAGCGCCTCACTGAGAACCGGCGAATGGCCTAGAAGATGCTTTGTCGTCGGTTTTGGACCTCGGATGCTTGTCTTTATCCTTGTCTTTGTGTTTTTTTATGAATTGCGGTCGTCAGTTGTTCCGACGGCATTGTACAATTGAACCTTCGGCTAAAGTAGTGCAAAGCAAAATCAAAACACCGTTTTATAGTGCGTTTGTTAAATCTAGCACAAAACCGACAACTAGTGACGTCATGATCAGGGCCTAGGCATGGAATACAGTAAGAGTGGAAGTCCTTATGAGGTATTTGCTTCCCACAAGAAATACAATTATTAACTTTTTCTGACATCGGTCTGAGGCAAGAAAAAAGTTTCCCCAATGGGGTACTTAGCTTTATTGAAGACTTCGGATCTGAAATTCGACTTCAAAAATCTCAGGAGTCGGCCAACCGGCACTTGCGAACTGCTTTTGCTTCGGGCACCGCGTGGCAAGAAAGACTGAAGAAAATGGTGTTAGATGCATCTTATATACCCCTGACGCACTGACGTCAGGGAAGAAGCGACAGCAACAGACGCCGGACCAAGACTTTGGAACTCTGGACGACTGTGGGACCGCCTGACGGCAGGATAACCCAAGTGTAATGACTGCAGCAGTGTAACACGATGAACATCTGGCTCCGGAGCAGAGTGGGTCGGTGCCGAGAACAATTTAGCTAACACCAGCAACTGCAGAAGCCTCTGCACCACCCTATCAACATCCAAATCAGAAAGCCTGGAGGATATGGAGGAGAGCGATGGGGACTGAGATCTCTTGTCAGGTGAACCATGACTCACACTGGGCGACCGGCTCCAAATAGGTTCAAGGATAATAGGAGCCGATTCAGTTAGCACTGATACCTCCTGCGGCCTCGAGGACAGTGGGGCCGAGGAGGCAGAATCTAATACAGTAATCTTCTCCAGAGGCTCCGAAGTGGCAGATGGAGCCGGAGACCTTTTCTTAGCCTTGGGAGCTTTGGATTTAGACTGAGGACTCGAAGCAGATTCTATAGCTTCCTCAAACGATGGTTTTAGAAGTCCCTTTAGGATTAATTTATTTTTCCTCTCCTGGAGCACCCTAGGACTGAACGAGTGGCAAAAGCTACACCACTCCTGTAAATGGATGGCTCCAAGGCAGTAAACACACACAGAGTGTCCATCCGTGATGGACATTTTATATCCACACTTGGAACATTTTTTAAAGCCAGAAGGCTTATGCTCTTTTTGATCCTTAAGACATCTTACAACTAGCGCTAAGCGAAACCACCTAGACACAAATCACAAGTAGAAACACAGGAAAATACTCTACTCAAACACAATTTAAGAACCTCTAACTGAAACGGTCCTGTTAAGGGACACAAAGACCAACACAATCACACTAAAGTTTAACTAACAACAGAGAGGAGGACTAGGTCCTCTAACTAAAACGGGCCTAGCCCGCTGGAACAGTTAGGATACCAACAAAAACACAACTAGCACACTCAAACACAGCAACAGCAACAAGAACAGCTATCAAAATAGCTTTTTGGGTATGAAAAACCAAATTTCTCTAAGAGAAATAGCAAAAAAGAAGGTACTTAGCCACATCCAAGCGAGACCACGTCTGAGCTACACAAGCGGCAAACGAGATCTGGGGATGTGGATCAGTGCACCATGGGATACCCACTTGGCCCAGCCAATAAGAGACTTCGAGTTAGTAAAATCGGCCGAGTCGGAGCCGATATTCAGCTCCGAACCCACAGGTAAAAATGTAGGCAAGATAGGACTACATAACATCTTCAGTTCAGATACATGATCAGAATGTGATTGTCCCTTCTTTGATTTCGCCACACGTGAAGAAACCCACATAAATGGGTAAAAATAATTCTGAGATCTCTTTCAGGTGGAAATGTGCCCTGGTCTACACGATACTTGAAATGTGCCCTGGTCTACACGATACTTGGTCCTTGTGAAGTACCAGATATAATTCCCTACAGATGATTGTCTGAACATCACAGATTTTGCAAGCAGAGATGAAGGTCTTTAGAAAAAAGCATTCTCAAAAGCCAAGGTTTAAAATCACCAAAAAAACAGTGGGTTTGGACAGGAGACAAACATTCATGTCAATCAAGAAATTTAGTTCCCAAGGAAAAGGCTTTTTCAAAGAAACACAGAGATACAGAGCTCCTTTAAGGAACAGCTGGACCAGTTAATATTGGAACAATATCCTGTAATCCACATGTTCATGGTGAGCAGTGGCTTGGGTTGCAACATTTAGACATAAGGGGTTAGGGAAAGGCCCCCCCCCCCCAAAGGCATTACGTGCTTCATACAAATATGATTAACTTGCATTTTGCACCTATTTTTGAAACTTTCCAATATTTTCAGATATAATTTGCTGTGTCCAAATGCTCAGCATTCAAATATCAATACCATGTATGTACCCAGTTCATCAGTCCGCTTTCTTAAATTAGACATCATTTTTTTCATAACTACAGTAGTTACTGAACAGAAACTTTTGGTTACAATGTAATTTAAATGCAAATGTGGTTATAAGAATAGTCACTGTTTCTTTGGACCAATTTACTTTTCTAGTTAACAAAATCAAGTAAGTTAATCATTAAGTAAATATTAATCAATCAAGGTAACCCATTATGGTTCTAGAGGGATAGGAAGGGTGACAGGGGTTGTATGGTCAACATTTGAATTCTGTGGCCTTGAGGAATGTACTGAGTTCTGGTAGATCTAGAATGGGTCTTCATGATTCTCCTTCGCTGGGTATTAGAAAAATCTTGAGTAAAACCCATTGTTCTGGTCTCTCAAGCATACCTCTTCTATTACCTCTAATGCCAGAAGGACTTACAGAATGGGTTAAATTAGGTGCAATTAAACTTTTCACATGGGAAGGATCCCTGCCACTACTGGTCTTCATGAAAATGTAGTTTGTAACCCTGGGAAATAATATGAAGGACCCAGATGTCTTGTCTGATTACCTTCTACTTTTAGTGACATTTCATGAGTCTTTCTGCAGTCCTACAATGGATGACGATGAAAATGGGTTGGGGCTTGAAAGAGTGAAAAAGAGGAGATCCAAATCTTGGCTGCTCATTAGCGGCTGAAGACCCTAAGGGTCCCCACCACTCAGATCTTCCCTTATATTCTACCTGCCCCTTTTTCCTTTTGCTGACTTACAACTGACCCATCTGCCATACTTAAGGGCCTGGTTTAGAGATGTAGTTTTGGTCATACCTTGGCATGGGAAGGAAAAAAAATCTGTTTAACATGCTAACATCTTTGCCCCTTGTATCCATTTTCTTAAGAACTTCTCTTGTAAGGTTCTCAAAGAGTAGCTCCTTGTCTACAGGTGCATTAAGAAGCTGCACTTACATATTCTCTAGAAGAAGTTGTAGCCTCAGCTAGGCATGCCTTTTTATTACAGAACACACAGCTACCAATATGCAAGTTACATCCACAGAACCATAATCCTACTTAAGAGAGTGTTTTACCACCTAGCTGGCATTAGCTTTACCTTCAGGTCCAAATCCGACCCCTCCCTTAGCGTTTTTATTTGCTGTCCTAAAAAGCTATTTGATACTTGGTCATACGAGTCACACAATTGAAGGTTAGAATGTCGGCTATAAAAACCTTTTTCCCAAAAGCAGTCCTGAACTCTGCTTTGCTTGCCATTTGTGACAGTACTGGAAGCAGGAACCAATTTGGACCTCTTCTGTGGATCTACAAACACAACAGTTGGATCAGCCAAAAAATTCTTATAATGGTACTTATGGAACTCTTTGATCCTGTAAACAACATCTGGTTTCTTAGGAGCAAGAAATTGTGTGTCTAGTTCCCTGTAGTCTGCAAAAGCAGCAACCTCTAGTACTCTGAGAATAGGAGGAATAGCCTCAGGCTTAAGAGGCATCCAGTTCTAGTAAGTCAGTCTCTCGTGTTTCTGGTGCCTTCTTTGTTTCCCATTTGAATTACTCTTTCATTTTACAATCTCTGAAAGGGATTTCCTCCATAGAAGTAGCAGAGGGAAGAGTTAATTCTACATTAGAGAGACAGGGCACCTAAGAAGCACTGCCAGATCTTCCCCTTCACTGCCTGAGAAGTCTGCTTCAAACTTTTGCAAAACAGTGTTCCCTGTTTCTTTCCCACCAAATGGAAGCATAGACACAGATGGCTTTAAACTTCACTGTAGACAATGCAGAGCTTAAGAAATCTTCATCCAAGGTGATACAATGTTCAGGGAGGGCCTGAGGTTTGAAAAGGGGCAAGAACCTGCCTGGCTTCTGGGACCCAAACATCTGTAAGAAGTTGGTGCCTGGTGATTTGCGTTTCACTTTTTAGGTCTTTTCAATGTGGATGTCTTCCTTGGAAGTCAGCCTCTGTTTCTGGACAGGCTTGTCTGACTTCCACTTCACAGCCATCAAAGTCCTCCTTCACAATAATGGATATACTACCCCCCTCTTCAGAAACTGTGAAATGTGCTTTGATGGCAGATGCCTGGAAGTGAGTGTCCTATATGGAAGCTGAACCCTGGTCTGCCAGCTGGATGAGATGTATTAGATTCTTTTGGCATTACTTTCTCCAAAAGTGCCTCAGAGGCCTCAAGGAAAAAAAACACAGATGTATGGCTCAGACTGCAAAAGCACTTCACTAGGTCCTGCATATTTGAGCTAACCAAAAACATCAGATGCTGAGTTACGTTACCTGCATTTCTTTCTGCTTTCTCATTGTTACATTTCTTTTTAGGGGGACATTGTAGGAAAAAGACAAACCTGATGACTCCACTGCATATCAGATGAAGGCCTTCAGCCTCTTTCTGTCCAAGTAGTGTTTGTTGTAAGGAATACTGTCTACTTCTAAATGTTTCTGGGTGAATACCTGACAAATCCTCCAAGTCCCTAATGCCATGCTCTGGATATAAACAAAGCAAACATTGATTATGAAAGTCTTTGTAACACCTTTGTCTACCATAGGAGCACCTATCTTCTACTTCTGATGTATATCAAATGGCTCTAAAGAGGAACTATATTCGAAACAGGAAAACATCTACACAAAAGCAACTAGGAAACAAAGACAAGGAGGTTGCCCATTGGGGTACAAAAACAGGCTAAACTACACTGGACAAAGGGCACCAATCCTGTGATACATATACTGCAAACTGCAGCAAAAAAAAGATCTGAGATGGTGTGGGCAGACACCTGTTTTATACTGGAGGTATCCTGCTGTTCCAGGTGGAAGGGAATCTGTCACACCTGGAAAGGGAAGGGTTCTGAGATGTGGAAGTTGTGCACAGCATCTAGGCCTTCTGTGGTGAATACACAGTAGTAAAGACTACTGCACCAGAATATAAATGCAGAAAGTACAGTTGTGTAAGCTGCACTTAAAATAACAGTAAATGTTCAAATTTCTCACTACTGCAGTAGCCTTTGGCTATCTGGGTTGTGACTTACCCAGGATACAAGTACTAGCCAGTCTTCAAAAAGCTCTGGCTCCCTCCCACATCTAAACTCTGACTGCTGGCTGGCTAGCCCCTTGGAAGAAAATCAGCAGTCAGAATGTAGACCATTCCAAGACTTATTTGAACAGACAAAAAGAGAAAGTTTACTTCTCCTGAAACCTCAGACAGATATAAACATACAACTTTTTATCCCTTCTATAAATAATAGATAGGAGAATAGGGGGTGGGTGTGGTTATTGCAGCAATGAAGAATTCAAACATCTACTATTATGGAAGTGCAACTTACATAACCATACTATGTTCATCAATCTCACAGCTGCAACAGCCTTTGGCTATTTGGGTTGATTACCAAAACTTATCCAACCCAAGAAGAATAATAAAGATCCAGGAACCAATGGAAAATGGTCCTAGTAAAGCCAGGCTTGGACGTAGAAATGGAATCCAGTATGTACTACTCTGTAAAAGTTATATAGAAAGGACCATGAAGTTGCCCCTAGAATGCATCCAAAGTTCATCCCTTTCCAAAATACTATCAAAGAAAACAAGATCTGTTAGAATGTGTTGTAATCCTGTCTGGCAATGTTTTGCCATGGTGGGAATAAGAAAAGAGATAGTAAGGACCAACCAACTGAAATTGTCTGAATTAACACCAGTTGTCCTCTTCTAGTCCCACAGGGATTCCTCAGCTGTATAACTTTCCTAAAGCACTTACTACTGCCAAGTTAATACCACAGGTGCAAAAATATGACTAGAGTTGTTGTTCTTCTTCTTTCAGCTTTTTCCGGTTAGGGGTCGCCAGAGCGGAACTCTGGTCTGCTAATGATTGGCAGTAGATTTTTACGGTGCCGAGGTGCCAGCTCGACGCCCAACCTTCAATGAAGGCACGCTTTACGCATGTCTTTCAAAGGCCACTCGACCGCGGGGAGGACACGCATACTCCATACAGAAGGCGCTCCAGCAGAGAATCAAATGGGAGAACCTCTTGCTGTGAGGTGACAACGCTACCGCTGCACCACTGCGGCTTACAAAAATATGACTAGAGTATGTAGACTATTTTCCCTGTCATTTAAATTCTGAAAGAAATAAGGGTGATAGATGGCTAGAGTCTAGGTTCATTCTGAAAGTAGTAAATGAATATATGGGGAATTTATTAATTTACTTTTACAGAAAACCCTACATGCATGGAAAAGCAAAAGGGTTAACCCACCAAGAATGCTTGCAACTCAGATACTCGCTTGCAGATAGAGCAACAAACCAGTTAGTCTACCAAAAAGAAATTAATCAAAACAGCCAGAACAGTTGATTTAAACACAGACAGAAACAACTTTCCTAGCAAAAACTAAAAATCCCAATTACGTGTTCTCTGAATAACAGGTGGCCTTGCATATCAATAGTAAAATCTCTTTGTACAACAGCTTAGCAAAGTCTGAAATAAAGAGGAAGATCCATGGACAGACGCTGAAATGGTTGATAAGTATCCTTTGCCAAAGGAGTAAACAAGCTACAGGACTGTAATTCACACAAATGTTTGGGAACCAGAAGTAATAATCCCATATAGCACACTAGGTATAGGTGACCGACCAACCATCAACTAGAAAATTGTCTCCACTGGTTACCAGAAGATTTCCTAGCAGCAGGACATCTTGCCTCCTTTACTGCCATCTGCATATCCTCAAAAACAAATGTCTAAAATGTATTACAACTGAATCATCCAGGCAATCAGCTGAAGTTGCCTGAAACTGGAGTGTATCCAGATGCCTAAGTTGGAGGCCTCAGCATCAAAACTAAATGTTAACTTCAACCTGAAACCAAATGGAAAGCACATAAAAAAGATCAGATCCAAGAAGAGACGAGAAAAACTCAGATGAAGCATCCAAGAAAATAGCACCATTATTAATTGACTAAAAGCTAGGTAAAGGGGGTCTCTGAGCTGTTTCCACTGCCAGCTCAAAAACAGTAAAGAAAAAAAAAGTAGATCACAACATTATGCATTATGAGGAAAAGATGGAGCTTGAAAAAGTTTTCATATGCCAAGCTGTCATGAGACAGAAGCTAAATCCAACAAGTACTAGAGAGGTTGGCCTGGATCATCCTAGACTGAACACCAAACCCTCTTTTAGCACTACTTCCTATGAGCACGGCAAGAGCAAACTCATTGGTCAGAGATCCTCTCCCTGTATAAAAGTTTTACTTACAATGCTTAAGAAATGGCTCTGAATATCGAGTTGCTGAAAAGATTCTCTGTCCTGAATGTCTTGTTAACTTATAAGACAATTAAAGAAGAATATCAACAAGGTCACATGGTTGAACAGGATCAGATGTAGCTGGGAAATGCTTTCCCTCACTACTTACTACACAAGATAGTCCCAAGCAATCAAACATAAGCAGACCAGTAAACAAAAAATGTTTTTCAAAACACGCAGAATTTTCTGGGGAGCGTGAATCTCCACTCCACTGTACAATAACAAAACATCACCATAGAAGGAACAGTGAGTCTAATGGCACAAAAACATGCAACCCCATAATGCCAAAACAAGGAAATTATCAATTTAGCACTTTTGTACCCTTTTCATCAAGGACGTCATCAGAATAAGAACAAATACAAATTCCACCAAGAGTACATGTTAATTAAAACACATACAACAAAACTTAAATATATTGGCTCCAATTTGTAAAACTGAACCTATCTCAATAGTCTCATTGGGACTTAGTGACATCAAAGCATTTAACTTAATTCCCCAAACAAATTTCTTGTTCTCCCAGTCACTACCTCTCCAAGCCCTTCTGTGTCCACAATAAAAATAAATTCATAAACATAACATGTTAGTGAATGTTTAAATAAAACAATTTTGTTGTCATATACTTCACAGCCAACACATACTCACATATACGTTTTTGTAAAGGGCTCAGTTTTTCCGACATAATGTGTACAAGAGAGATAAACTGCAATGTACTGCACTCCTTTAATAAAGCAATTCAAATAAACAGGGGAGGGTACTTAAGTAATGTAACAAAGTGAAAACCTTCAGCTTTCATGCCCCAAACAGGCACTGAGGTTAGCTATTAAAAGAGGATAAACTCTGGTAAAATAAAACAGAGGGGGAAGGAGAGACAGAAAGGGGCTCCACATCGGCCTATAGGAAAAAAAAGGGGGGGGGGGTGCATATACTGTATGCAAACACCTGCTGTTATAAGTTCTTACACAGCTGTCCTATGTTCAGCATTGTAATACTGTTGCAGTAAAGCTGACATACGGAATAAAACCCCCTCTCAGAGTCTATGTAAAGCATTGGGAAGTGGAGTCCAGTAACCCCTGAAGTATGGTTCTGGCAAATTCATTCCAGCTTTACAGAATGCATCAGTTTTGTAATGTTTGCTAAAGGTGTGAAAGGAAGTCCAAGCAGCTGCCTCCAACACAAATTTGGAATCAAGCCCTTTGAAGAAAGACCCTGAAGAAGCTACAGCCCAAGCAGGATAAGCTACAATATGCCCTTAGAGGGAGTTTCTATGGAGACTGACAAAAAGAAATGGCAAGAGAAATCCATCTGGAAAACAGTCTGTTTGGATACTGAATAGATCCAATGGAAGTAGCCCTGGATGAAGCATCTGCCACATCACATGCGCACTTAATGGAGTGACATGTAACCTGAGAGGCAGAAAAAATTGTGTTCTGGAGAACAGACCTAGAGTCATTGTCAGGGAGTCTAGGAATAAGTTGGACATCTTGCCAAAAAAGGATAACAGGTACTTGAGTGCACTGGTTCAATAATTAATAAAATGGAAAGATAATGGCTGAAATATAAACTTTCTTATAGTATCTCTCCATTGCCTTGTTGCAGTAAGGGTCATTTGCATATATTCTATGTTGCCTATAAATACAAGATGTTTAAGGAAATCACACATTGGAAAGTCTAGCCTTGCTAGATGTTTATTTTAGTTTATTTATGTATCATTGGGTGAAGAATTTGGGGAAGAAAACATTTTGGATGGCTTGTCTAAGTCTGGAGAAATAAGTACAGGATCACTTGTAGAATTTTTGTAAAAGTATTTATGGGTGTCTGGTACTTTATAATACCAGTCAGACTTTTGGAGCCAGTAGGTTATAGAAACTGAAAGAAAAAGTGACCTCCAAAGTAGAAGATTTGGAAACTTCCACATGTAATAGACTGTAGTACCTTTTCTGAGATCCAGCAACATTATCCTCCTAATTAAGAATTACATCATCAGTTAGATGGTGCCCCCTAAAGAGAGCTGTTCTTCGGTGAATTTGATGAGGTGTTTTGGGTTTAGGACTCATATCCAAAAGGGGAGCACGAGAGAGGAATAAAACAGAGGCTTGGAGTCTGTTTCAGAGGAAGAACCTGCCTCTTTCTGTTCAGAGGAGAAGAGGGTATAGGGACAAAGAACTTTGAGGACATTAAAACCATTAAGGCTTTAAAAAGTAGTGTAGCAGGAGATGAAAAGCTTTGTCATTTGCTTTTTCTTTTTTTGGAATTTCTAAACAAACTCCACATGAAGGGCATGACCTCAGAGATACCTCCATAAGGGAACTAAGGATGTCCTCATTTACTAATATCTGAGGAAAACAATCTGGTCCTTCTGATACCATAAGCCTCTGTTCCCCCTTTGCAGCCTTAACAGCTAACTGGTTGGATTGGACATGTCACAATGTTGCACCAATTCAGCCTCCAATAGTGTCACAACCGAGGGAACAGGCCCAGAAGCTGGACGGCAAACAGGCTTATTAAAAGTCTCAGAGACTTCAGAATCTCACCTGGATAAAGTGGACAAGGTGAAAATTTTCCCTACTTTTTTTTTTTCCTCCTCAGGCCATGTTCAAGGCGGGAGTTTCCAACTGCATTAGTGGCTCTAGGTACAACTTGTAAGCCCTTGTTTTCTAAATATATTTTTCATGAAAACAGCCTGAGTTTTAGGGTCTTTCATAAGTGCTATGACTGGGTCCTAGGCAAAAAAGACATTGGTCATGCCTATCCTTATACGGAATCTGCCTACCACAGAGGCATTTGTCTCTTAGATGACACGAACAATGTTCAAAAGTCAGAAAATTCAAAGAAATTAGGAAGGGTTCCCAATGGGATACTTATCTTTCCCTCTTGAAAACAACTGGATCCTTTCATATAACAACTTGATACACAGTCTTGTTTCCCAGACAAGAGATAAGTTATGAGGATTTTCATGCTTGTACGCCCCTTAAGTACCAGCAAGTTATCCCCGCACCTAGGTCTAAGATCGGATGAACACTGCGTTAGGAGGAAGCGTTTAAGCTTTGGTATGCCCCCCAGATGTAGAGTATCCTTGGAAGGATAAGGTCAGCATTACTGCATATGTGGCCTTATCAACATCTTGTTCTACACTTGACTGTATCTGTAGGAACACAAACCGCTCTAGGATTACATAGGCTTTAACCACACTCAAGTATATGTGGTTGTCCATTTTTTTTTTTTTGTTAAGGTAAGTCTGCACACTGTTTCTGGAAGGCTTCCAGAACTTTGGCCAGATCTGCTGCCCTCTCTCCCTTTGAACCCCCATAACATCAATACTCTCCCCATCCATTTCATAATTCATTCAACCAATTATATTTTCCATTAATTTAAATATGTACATTCCATCTATCAGTAACTTCATAGTACCATCTACTCATGTATCTTACCACTCAGTTGTTTCTTCTGGTAGTTATCAGTTTTTGCATTGTAGCCTCTCAAACATAAACATAATTTTCGTATCCTATCTTCTCCTGAGCTAACACATGGCACTTATTCCAATTCACGAACATGGTGACAGGAAAACCTGTACCACTGAAAGTGTACGAATCAACAGCAAAAGTCCATCTTATCTCATCTAATCATTTTGTCTTTATTCTTACCAAATACAAATTCCACAACTTTCAACTTCATTACTTTTATCTTACATGACAATACAGGGCTCTTCACTACACTTCTTTCCCTTTCTTTTTGTTTAGAGAGAAAGTAATTTCAATAACTGCTAGTTCATTACTTTAGTGACAGCGAAAATTTCTTACTGCACATTGCCACTTAGTCACTTTAGAAAGCAGAATCTAATACTATCCCTTTGACCTACACTGCTTTTCTTCTAAATCTGTCACTGTTTCTACAACCTTTGGTGGCAGTATGGTGTGCAGCTCATCACTTCCTCCCTTTAATTTTTAATAACCTAATTTGGCAACACAGCTCGACTATTTTGCACCACATTATTTGCCCTTACATAAACTTGCTAGCTTCCAGCATTTGATGGCTGCAAAATAAAACACACTATAGAAGTACATGTTCTGTCTCCAGCTTTTGATGGCAGCAAGGAAAAAGCTGATCTCTTCCTCTACCAAACAAAACAAGCTTAGGGTTGCCACCTTTTCAAATACCCAAAGTGGGACAGTTGTGGTACAAGCATCAGATTTTGCAGGCCAAAACATACCCACGGCCAGTACAAAGGACAGAACTTCAGTTTTTTGCCTAAATAAAAGCTTATTCTTGTAGCTTTTTAGCTGCTTATTCTATTTCTGATAACATTTAGGTGTTTCAGTTACAGAATAACTGTTTTATGCAACTATTACATAAAAATAGGAAAAAATGTTGCCCTAAAATCTCAGGAAATTGGCCATTTTTACAATTTTTTTGCAGGACACAACTGCCCAAAGAGGGACTTATCCCTTGCAAAAGTGGGACAGGTGGTAACCCTAAACAACCTACAGTGACACTACAAGTTTATATATGATACACACACACACCTAGACGTGTTTACTATTAATGTATTCAATGTAAAGTAGAATATTAACTGATCATGATACCAGAGACAGAACCACAAGTTATTGAAAAAGACAAAACAAAACAAGAAACTAAACTAAAAAATATATTTTTTTTTGCTGAGGGGCAAATCTCTCTGCAACCCCATTTCCCCTGCTACTTATATATATATATATATATATATACCAACGCTGAGTTTGCATAACAGTAGGGAAAGGACAAAGTCCCTAACCCCACTACAATGGGATCTTTACACAACTGCATACCAGCACTCTTCAATAAAAAAAATAGTTATGTCTTACCATAACGTTCCATCTGTATTGTTGATCCTCATTCAGTCATTACGTCTGGGTAGTCAGTTCCGATCTCAGAACCGAGCCGGCCATCTTCCAAGCTCGCGCCAGCCACAAACTCTCGAGCTAAACTCTTACCCAGAATTCCGCTCTCCCTGTTACCTCAGACAGAGTTTGCAAGTCAAAAGAAGGTAGAGATGGTGAGATCCACTATAAGCCTCAGGAGGGAGAAGGAGGGAGGGTCATAATGACTGAACGAGAATCAAGAATACAGATGGAACGTTATGGTAAGACATAACTTCTTTATCTGATATTGTTAATCCTCATTTATTCCTTACGTCTGGGACAGAGTCCCCAGCTACCTTTATCCCTGGGAGGCTCTCATGGAAGGACATTCCCGAGCACCACTGAACCAAAAGATGCTCAGGCCAAATCCAATTTGTAATGGTTGATGAAGGTAAGAGGTCGAGCCCAAGTTGCAGCTGCACAAATGTCATGTACAGAAGCTCTAGCATGGAAGGCAGCAGAAGTTGCTACCAACCTTGTGGAATGAGCCCTTAAGGCTGTAGTTAGAGAGATATTGTGCTCCTTGTAAATAAATGTTACACAGTCTTAACAACTAAGCCAATGTGACCTTAGAAACAGCACATCCTAATCTAGGTCCAGAATAGGCCAAAAGTAAGTGATGTGATTTGCGAGAAGCCTTAGTTCTGTCCAGGTAGAAACAAATTTGCCTGTGAATGTCTAGGGTATGTAGTCAATACTCTCCCCTGTTAGAATGATTGGGAAAGAAAACTGGCAATTCAATGGTTTGGTTAAGGGACATTTCAGAGATCACTTTTGGCAGAAAGGAATGATTAGTTCTCAATGACACTCTATCTTTATTAAAGGTCAAATAGGGTCGTCTGATACACAGAGCTTGAAGTTCAGAAATATGTCTGGCAGAAGTAATGGCAGCCAAGAACAAAGTTTTCCATGAAAAAAACTTGAGGTCGCATGAAGAAGCTGGTTTAAAAGGTGACATTGTCAGAGCTTGCAGGACTAATGACAGGTCTCATGGCTGGGTAGGTCCTCTAAATGGGGGGTTTCAAATGATTAACGCCTTTTAGAAAGGTCTTGCATAATTTGTGTGACATAAGGGAAGACTTTTGGACACCATTGGGAAAATTAGATATTGCGGCCAAATGAACTTGAATGGTAGAAGCAGAAAGGCCAGATTGGAATAAACTTGACAGGTATTCCAGTACCACCGGCACTGGTGTTGAAAAGGGATCTATCTGCTCCTCCTTCAGCCAAATAGTAAACCTTTTCCACTTGCTGAGATATGTATTTCTGGTGGAAGACTTATGAGATGCAATAAGAATGTCACGTACTGGGGAAGAAAGATCATTCTGCCTGGCAATCACAGGAAGTGGAGGAGCCAAGCTGTGAGCTTCAGGCTGTTGAAATTGGGGTGAATCAGGTTCTGCGGATGGGAGATCAAGTCCGGAGTTGGATCGAGAATCCATGGTTGATCTAGCAGGTGAGGCCGTAGAAAGGGGAACCAAATTTGACGAAGCCAGTATGGCACTATGAGGATTACTTTGCCCTTCAATCAGCGGGCTTTCTTCAGGAACTGGGGGAAGAGGGGGAAAAGCATAAAGTAGACCTGAGGGCCAATCGTGGACTACAGCGCCCCTGGGTGACTGTCCCCGAGGGGGAATCAGGGCGAAGTAATTGCTGCATTTGTAATTGATCGGGGATGCAAAGAGGTCGCAGCAGTTGAAAATCTCCGCCACTACTAAAGGATTCTGGGACCACTCGTGAGGTTGTAGAATGCACCTGATGAGTCTGTCTGCTACCACGTTGGAATTCCCAGGAATGTGCGTTGTGATGAGATAGCTGTTGGTAGCCATTGCCCATTGCCATATTCTCATGGCCTTCCGACAATGTGGGTAAGATTGGGTTCCGCCTTGTTTGTTGATGTAACATACTACCGCCATGTTGTCTGTTTGTATTGCAATAGTCCCTGATGGCAGTAGGGGACTGAATGCTTGCAACACTAGAAGCACCGCCCTCAGCTCTAGGACATTTATATGCAGATGGGCCTCCATTTTGGACCACGTGCCCTGGACTGTTCTTCCGTCCATGGTCACTGTAGCCTTGGGCTGTTGGGGGGGTAAAGGGGCGAGACCATTGTGACGGGTTCAGTGAGATCCACCAAATTAGGTCTTGTTTGCACCTCTGGATTACTTGAATCTTGAATGATAGAGGGTACTGAAAGGGATATCACTGGGTGAGTAGTAGCCATTGTAGAAGCCTCATGTGGAATCTCGCAAGGGGGACAATAGTGATGGAGGCTGCCATGGAACCCAGCAGCTGGAGAACAGAATGTGCCGTGGATTTTTTTCTTGAAAGGATCAGTATGAGTTGTCGTTTTATCCTTAGGATTCTGTGGTCTGTAATGGATGCTCTGTAGTTTTTTTGTATTCAACAGGACCTCAATGAATTCTATGGGCTGAGATGGGGTCAGGTTGGATTTTTGCCAATTTATAGTTATGCCTAGCCTTCCTGTGGTGTGAAGATAGTATACCAAGGCTGCTTCCAATAGATGTCTGGTGGGGGCGGTAATGAGACAGTCGTCTAGGTACGGAAACACCTGGAATCCCCGTAGTCGCAAGTGAGCTGTATCGACTGCCATGCACTTTGTGAACACTCTGGGGACTGTAGAGAGTCCAAAGGACAGTACTCGGAACTGGTAATGACTGGCTCCCGCACAGAAGCGAAGGAATCTTCTTGATGGTCTGTCCACCTTTATGTGGTGGTACGCATCTTGAAGATCTATAGAGCACATCCAATCGTCTTTTTCCAAGAGTGGGAGGATAGACTGAATTGTGACCATCCGGAATTTCTGTACCTTTACAAACTTGCTTAATACGCTGAGATCCAAAATTGGTCTCCAGTCCCCGGTCTTTTTTGGCACTAAAAATAGTCTTGAGTAGAATCCGGATCCTATCTGGTCTGGGGGGACTACTTGGATGACTCTTTTTTTCTAGCAGCCTTGAGATCGCTAATGCTGCTTCTTCCCTTTGACTGGGTGGAACATCGGGAAGGTTTCTTAGGGGGACGGGACAAAGATCGAAGGGGATATGATAACCTCTGGTTATTATCTTTTGTACCCAAGAGTCGGTAGTAATGGTTAGCCAGGCAGAAGGGTACAAAGAGAAACAACCCTCAACCTCTTCCAGAGGAAAGCAATTGGGACGCTCTTCAGGAGCGCTGGTAGGATTGACCAGAGAAGAAGTCTCTGGAACCCTGGTTTTGCAGACCTCCTCTGCCCCGAAAGGGGCGTCTTCCATAGGAGTTTCCCCCTCTGCCTCTAGGGGAGAAATCGGCTCGTGTGTCACGGAAAGAACCTTGAGACTTTTTATGCCACATCTTCCCGCTCTTCTGGTTTCTGGAGAAAGCCCGCTGAGGGGAAGAGTAACGGATGCCCACGGCAGCAAGGGTCTTACCACCCTGTTCACATCTAGCCAGTGTGTCTTTCACCTTAGGTCCAAATAACGAAGAGGCTTCAATGGGAACGTTCAGAAAGGAAGCCTTGAAGGGTTCCAGGAGGTCACATAGGCACTTCCAGGCATACCGTCTCATGACTATGCCTGCACCCGCTGCTCTAGCTGCTCCTTCTGATGCATGAGAAATCAAGACGCATGGAGGAGTTAGATACTGATTCAAGGGTGGCTAACTGTGAGGCCACTTTGTCACAAACCTCATCAGACACAGCTCCGGCCAAAGTTTCAGACAGCTCAGATATTAAGTCTCTTTGAAGCCTGGTAAAATGTGCCATATAATTCAGGGACCTAACTGCAAAGGTCGCTGATGCAAAGGAATGCTTCCCTAATCTGTCCATTGCCCGGGACTTCTTGTTGGGCGGATGGACAGTCTGGCTCTCTTCTGCCAGATCCTTTTTAGTTGCAGCCACCACCACCATGGCAACTACTGGAAGACCTTTGGACCAGTGGGGGTCAGTATAGGGAGGGGACCAGATTTTATCTGGCCTCCGGAGAATGGCTTCAATGGTGTCAGGAGCCTTCCGTGCATGCTGCACGAAGAGTTGGACAAGATCGTCAGCAGGTGGAGTAACCCAGGAGGTAGGGGGCTGGGCATGAAAAGCCTGCAGGAACACAGACTCTTTAGAGATTGGGTTAGAGGGCTGCCAATCACCTCTCTGTTTAAGGATTTCAAGGATATCCCCAAAGGATACCTCAGAGGGTGATCGAGGGGACCCTTCCCCATCATCAAAATGGGTCTTCCGTGAGTGACTCTTCTGGGGAGTCCACGTGCTTCCTCTTACACGAACTCTTGTGACAAACTTCCTCAGAGGGAGATACTGGGGAAGACAGCACAAGAGGGGCCTCCTGTGGGAGTGTATCCTGAGGCCCTTGTGCCCGGTGTCCGCTAGGGGTGGTTTGTGTGAGTTGCGGGCCAGAGGAGGACGGAAAACCTGGTGGCACAGGATTGCCTACAGTGGCAAGAGCCTTCTCCATAAGTTAAAAGGCTGGTCCAGCTAAGGAGGGGTGGGAGCCTACAGTCACTTCTCGCTCAAGCAAGCCAGCTTGCCGACTAGGAGTCTCTGGATGGCCATGGGACACCGTGCCATAGCTAGCATCCTGAGAAGTGACAGGAGTAAAGTGTCTCTCCTGCCAAAAAAGCACCTGTGGTTCCTTATTAAGGTCTACAAAAGGAGCCGCAGCAGGGGAAGTCTGTGCTCTAGGAAGGGGCTTAAAGGCTGAAGATGACAGAGGAGAACAAGTAGGGATCTCTGAGGAAAAGTGTTCCCCTCTAAGGGAGGGATAGGTCTTGGGAGGTGGGATTTCTCTAGCCAAAAGCAAATGGTCCACAATGCGCAGCACATCATGTTCAGAGAAGCTTCTAGTGGATCTCATGGACATAGCTGATGGGGAGTCAGGTCTATCTAGAGATGGAGTGAATTGAGAGCCCGCAAAGGGGTCTTTAAAAGGAGAATAAGTTGTAACAGCAGGTAGGAGAGGTGTCTGCAACGAAGGCAACGGTGCTGTAATGGCTTGTACTATCGGTGTCTGCACAGAGAGAGTTGTCGGTGCCGAGAACAGAGTTGGTGCCGTAGCAGTAGTTGGCACCGTAATCTGTGCCGAGAGAGTCTGTGCCGACCAAGGAGTACTCGGAACCGACTGGAGAGTCAGTGCCGAGAGCACTGTCAGTGCCGAAGAAGGTACAGGCCCCAGAAATTCCCACAACGTCGTAGCAGTCTGCACCGACTGTATGGTCAGTGCCAATGGAAAGGTCTGAGCCGAGCAGCCCATCGGTTCCAATGCTGTCTGAAGCACACTCGGTACTGTAGTAGGAGTCGGTGCCGACGGCTTCAGAGCTGTAGGTCTCGGCTCCGAAAGCCTCAGAGCCGAAGAAGTCTGTTCAGAAGACAATAATTTAACTTTCTTTGGTCTCAGTTCCTGGGGGCCCCCAGCGGGAGATGAAGGAAGAGACTTAGTCTTCTTTTGGTTGTCTTTCTTTCTATGGGAGCAAGGAGGGGATGAAGCCTCCAACTCAGAAGTAGCTTCAGTAAAGGGGGTTTTCATAACGTCCTTTAGAATAAGTGTTTTTCCTCTCTAAAAGTATCCGGGAAGAAACATTTTTACAAATCCCACAAGGCGGGTCGACAGTTAAGTGAGGTTCACCCAAGCAGTACACACATAAGTTATATGCGTCTGAAGTAGGCAACTTGTGGCCACAACTAGTACACCTCTTAAAGCCTGGACATCCTTTCTTTTCTGCCATGATAGGTGAGAGAAAAAACAGGTAGAAGGGAAAGAAAAAGGGAAAGTAGAGTACCAGCTATGGTACAAAGAATACCCGAAGGTACGAGGGAAAAGATTACAAACGATGGTAAAAAAGGATACCAACAAGGTAAGAAAGAGGGTAAACACTTAGAAAACAGAGTCGCTAGATGCGATAGGGTAAGAGACAACTATAGAAATAAATTTCCTTGAAGAAAGGTAAATTTACTAGGTAATAAAACAAGAAAGGTAACTTAGCTCAAGAGCAATGACTTGACACGACTGAATGGAGATGCGGCAAATGAAATCTGGGGTAACAGGGAGAGGGGAATTCTGGGTAAGAGTTTAGCTTGAGAGTTTGTGGCTGGCGTGAGCTTGGAAGATGGCCAGCTCAGTTCCGAGATCGGAACAGACTACCCAGACGTAAGGAATGAACAAGGATTAACAATATCAGATCAGATGTTTGGCAAGTACTACTGGTGCTCAATTCCCTTTGATAAAACGAATATTTGACAAAACTAAATGTGCCCGTATGTGTGCGTGTGTTTTTTTATTTTCAGCTCTTCAGTCCAAACCTTACTTGCACTTTCTAGCTCCAGCTATTGTGAACAATAAGGACTAGCAATTATAAAATAATGTATTGTGACAGTATACCACACAGCATGTTGCACATGTTTTTTTCTTATCTCAGCTTTTCTGCCTCCTTATAAATACTTTCTAGCTACCCCCCACTGGCTCAGCTCATACTATTCTTTCTCTCACTGTGTCATATGTTGCCCACATCTGTTTCAGATTCTTTAGTGACTTCAAAGGATTCTCTGAAACAAACACCTAACGCAAAATGTACCAAAGTTGCACCCACATACAAAAAAAAAAAAAAAAAAAAAAAAAAAAACTCCATCTTACAGTCCAAAGTACAATGACTTGTCACTTTCAGTATCCAAATATTTATTATATCTCTAAAATAATGTCATCCGAAATAACCCTTCATTATATGTCCCAAACCAAAGTGGAAATGTAAACCTGCCTAGTCATAATATAAACATCTTGACAGGCTCTTCCTTAACCTGCTATCCTAAAATTCACCAAACATGTCCCTTAAATTAAATCGCCTATAAAATTTTCATCTAACAGCATTTCTTTGCTCCCATTTTTCCTGCTTGACAACATATACAATTTTTTTATATTGACGACCCCAAACTCTTTAAACCCACAGGATATTATTGCCTTCAAATTCTGACCCTCCCCAAAGCTTCAAAACTTACATGCCATATTAGGATTATTTTCTGAAAAGCTTCTATGTATCCAGATTTGGATAGTATAAAATTATTTAAATATTCCAAAAATCACAAACCGCCATCTTATGGAAGTTATACCTGCTATTACTAAAATGTTAGTGCAGATGTTCAAAAAATCCTGGTTGAAAGTTCTCAAATCCCCCCCACTAGCAGCAACATAAAAGGGTTAGACAGTTAAATAATGCTAACGGTATAAATAACAAATGAACTGCTACAACTCAAAGCCTGACAGATTCTAGAATGATATGACATCATAGCTACAACCAAACCTTGGCAAACGAAAGTACAGTTGTGTACATTTACCATAAATGTAGATGTTAGTGTGTATTCACTGTTGCAGTCATCACACTTGGGTTATCCTGCCAGGGGTAGCCCTCAGTCGGCCCGAATACCAGAGGCTTAGTATTTCTGCGTCGGTTGCTGTCTCTCCAAGACTGACATCAGGTCGTCAGTGGTATAAAATCAGGCAGCCGAAGCCATTACATTAGTTTTTCTTACCCCAAATGTCAGGAGCCCCCAAATAGGGAGCTAGGTTATGGTGGAAGAACACCACCAGTAGAAAGTAAATACCACAATTTCCCTGTAAGGAGTGATGAAGAGGGAGAGAAAGAGAGAGAGAAAAACAAGGGGGATGGAGGGTGGGAAACCAGGACTGCAACAGTGAATACACTTGAACATCTACATTTATGGTAAGTGTACCCAACTGTATTATGTTCTTCATGTTTCACTGTTGCAGTCATCACACTTGGGCTGATTCCCAAAGCTGAAGAAAAGGGTGGAGGCAGTCAAGAAGACTGGGGGCTGGCTAGGATGCCCTGCAAGACTGCGGTTGCAAAGCCTGCCCTGGATTTGGAGAGGATAGACAGGTGGTAATGCTTGGTGAAGGTATGAACAGAATTCCATGTTGCAGTCTCCAGGATGCCCCTGGTAGGGACCCCTCTGAGAAAAGCTGCAGAGGTGGAGGTTGCCCTGGTGCAATGTGTTCTGACCCCCCTTAGGGGGTGGTTTCCCGTGGTGTTTGTAGCAGAAACCGATGCAGTGTGTTATCCATTTAGAGATTGCTTGGATATGGCCTTGCCCTCTGCCCCTGCTGCAAAGCTGACTAGCAATTAGTCAGTTTTCCTAAAAGATTTAGTCCTATCCAGGTAGAATCTGAGCTGTCTGTGCACATCTAGAGAATGCAGAATCCTTTCCCCCTTGTTTTGTGGGTTAGGGAAAAAGGTGGGCAAATGAACTGATTGGTTGAGAGCCACACTGGACACCACTTTAGGCATGAAAGTTGGGTTAGTCCTGAGGGAGACCCTATCAGCATGAAAAATTATGAAGGGCTCTACAGCCATGAAAACTTGTAACTTTGAAACTTTTCTAGCTGAAGTGATGGCCAGAAGCAAGGTTGTTTTCCAAAAGAGGAATTTTAACTCTGCTGAAGCTGCAGGCTCAAAGGGGGGTACTGTGAGCTTTTCCAACACAAAGTTAAGGTCCCAAACTGGGGCTCTTCTGGGTGGCCTTAAATTTTTAGCCCCTCTTAGGAACTGTTTGATGAGAGGGTGAGAGAAGAGAGGTGGCTCTGTGCTGTAATGAGCAGAGATGGCAGAGGCATAAATTTTAATAGAAGAGAAGGATAGGCCCCTGTGTAGTAGGTCTGCTAGGTAATCCAGGATGAGAAGTTATGCTGTTTCAGCTCCTTTAACCTGGATCCAGGTGCAATACCATTTTCCACTTGTCAGCATAGGATTTTCTAGTGCTGGGGCATCTGGCCTCACGTATAAAATCCAGGACTTGTTTGCTTAGGCTGGCAGCTGGAGGAGAGGTCAGGGAATAAGCCAGGCTGCCAGGTTCAGAGTCTGCAATTCAGGCTGCATGAAATCTCCATTCTTCTGGGTCAGGAGTGTTGGGATCTGTGGTAGGTGCCATGGTGGCAGGGGTGACAGGCTGCACAGCAGTGGGAACCAGTGCTGGCGTGGCCAGTCTGGGGCAATCAAGACTGCCCTTGATTTTTCCTTCCTTATTTTGAGCAGTACCCTTGAAATTAGAGGTAGAGGGGGAAATGCACAGATTGAGAGGCTTACCCATTGGAAGGATAGAGCAACCACTTTCCAAGCCTTGCTGTGAGGCTCCGTGGTGTAGAATTTGCTGAGCTGGTAACTGTTGTGGGAGGCAAAAAGGCCCACCTTCGGGGTGCCCCATTTCTTGGTTACAAGGTTGAAGGTTCTGTGGTCTAGCTGCCACTCATGTGGGTCTAGCAGGTTTCTGCTTAAATTGTCTGCCAGTGAGCTTCGGGAGCCTGGCAGGAATTGCGTTAGCAGGTGAATTTGCATAGTTGAAGCAGTGTGCCATAGGGTCACGGCGAGCCTGCAGAGAGGATAAGAGCGAGTTCCTCCCTGCTTGTTGATATACTACATCACTGTGGTGTTGTCTGTTTTGATCACTAGAGGCCCCGGGGAGAGTAGGGTCTGAAAGCTGTCAGAGCCTGCAGAACAGCTAGCAACTCTTTTTGGTTGATGTGCAGATGTATTTGAGTTGGGTTCCAATGGCCCTGAATGCACTTGTCATCCAGGTGTGCACCCCAGGCATAATCTGATGCATCTGTGGTTAGGGTCTGGGTGGCGTGGGGTTGTGAGAAGGGAAGACCCTTGTTGTGGTTTGCCTTCTACTGCCCACCAAAGAAAATCTTTCCTTAGACAGGGTATTATAGGTATGATAGTTTCCAGGTTCTGAGAATGTTGACACCAAAGGCTTTTTAGGTACTACTGTAGTTTCCTCATGACTGCGGTGGTGGTGCTGTGGTAGCGTTGTCGCCTCACAGTAAGACATTGTCCTGTTCGATTCTCAGTTAGAGCGTCTTCTGTGTGGAGACATGCGTGAATAGGCGTACCTTCGTTGAAGGTTGTGCGTCAGGGCCTTCAACTCGGCACGTAAAAATCTACTGCCAATCATTAGCGGACAGGAGTTCCGCTGTGGCGACCCCTAACCGGGAAAAGCTGAAAGACACAACATTGTAGTTTCCTCATATGCAGTCTGGCATATGGAATGAGTAGAAAGCAGGATGCCACGAACTCTAGAGCTTGCAGGATTTTCCTTGCAGACAACTGGGTTCTGGTGGATAGTTGAGAGAAGTAGCCTATCAGGTAGGCTTGTTTTACTGGAGTAAGGAATGCCATCTGGGAGGCTGTGTCCAGGCTTGCTCCCAGAAATACAATTTTTTGAGTGGGGACTAGTTTTGATTTCTTTTCGTGCATAGTATACCCCAGGGAGGTCAGTAGGTCCTTTACAAAGGTCACGTGCTGTAACAGCTTTTCCTGACCGTCTGCCTGAATCAGGCAGCTGCCTAAGTAGAGGTAAATTTGAATATTCCTTTGTCTGCAAAAAGCAATGGCTGGAGCCAGGCATTTTGTGAAAACTCTGTGAGCAGTGGATAAGCCAAAGGGAAGCACAGAGAATTGAAAGTGCATAGATTCTGGCCTGAAACGTAGATATTTCCTGCAAGAATCCCTGACTGGGATGTGTAGATAGGCCTCTTTTAGGTCTAGGGTGGCTAACCAAGCATCCTTGGAAAGCACAGGAAGAAGCTGCTGGAGGGTGAGCATTTTGAATTTTGGTATCACCAGGAAGGTGTTTAGAATTGACAGATCGAGGATTGGGCGCCAGGTGCCCTCTTTTCTGGGTACCAGGAAAAGTCTTGAATGGAAACCTTGGCCTATCTGGTCTGCAGGGACAGCCTGTATTGCCCTCATGGAGAGCAGGGAATTTACTTGTTTTTTGGCCTCTACCCACTGGTTTGGAGGAAGATCTGGGAACCCTTTTGGGGTTTGGCAGAGTGTGGAAATAAAACTTGTATCCCTGGGACACTATGTTGAGAACCCATCGGTCGCTGGTAATAGAGGCCCAGTTTTTTGCATGGGAGGAGAGTTTTCCTCCAAGGGGCACAAACAGGTGGGCAGAAGTAAGGGGTGGAGGTGTAAAGTCATTGTGAGGTTCTTTCCAAAAGGGGGTGCCTTAGCACTCCGTTTTTGGAGTGGAGGAACTCCATTGCTTAGATCTCTACATTCCCTGGGACTGCTGTCTGGGGGGGGTCTGCTTCCCCTAGGTCTTGTCTGAGCTGGCCTGGAGGGGGCTGGAAAGGACCAGTGTTTGGAGGAGCAATGCCTACTGAACCTTGGAGGCTGGACCTGTAGGAAGTCTTTAACTGTCTGCAAAGATTTAGCTTTTACTTCCATCTTTTTTAAGACCTCTTCTGCCTTGGTGCCAAACAAATTGCCTTAGTTCAATGGTGCAATCAATAGTTTTGATTTGACATGGTCTGGCAAGGTCTGTTCCTTAAGCCAAGCATGCCTTCTAAGTACAGAACCTGTGACTGCTGCCCTGCAAGATGCTTCTAGGGCATCAAAGCTACATTGCAAAGTGTGTTTAGTAACTTGGCTTGCAGAATGCATAAGCTCCTGTATTTCTTTACTTTCTGCACAAGCAGGAAAGGTAGACATTTTTTGACTGAGGAGTTCCATGGTATGTTGCTGGTATTTCAGCATGTGGAACTGACAATTTAGTGCCCTAATGGCAAGAGTTGCAGAGGTGTATACTTTTTTTATCCCATCTGTCTAAAGCTCGGGAATCCCCATCCGAGAGGGTGGGATTCTTAGCTGTGGTTGCTTTTATTCCTTTAGGTCCTTGGGAGATGACCTCTGGGTCAGCAGAAGGATTTTTGAAAAGAAATTTGTGAGAGTCAGGGACTCTGTAATACCGGTCAGTTTTCATGCGAGCAGGAGGAAGGGTGTCAGGAGTCAAACTGGATTCCAGAAAGACATCATCCAAAACATCAACACAGGAGGAATGGCTAAAGGTCTGTGCTGTGGTAAGTCTAAGAACTCCCTGAGTATCTTTTTGGATTGATGATAGTCCTGCCATTCCCACTGGAAATGCTTCCTTAAAGTATGTAGGGTTTCACCAAATGAAAAATGCTCTGGAGGAGAGGCAGAAGGAAAGGATTCCTCTGCATCTGAACCCTCATAAGCAGATAGTGGTTGCATGTCTTCATATTCAGAAACCTCAGAGTCATCGGACTCCTGGTCAGATAAAACTGCTGGGGACAAGTCTCTTTCTTTTGGAAGGGGTAGGCTGGCTTCCCCCTGATAAGGTCTTCCACCACTTTAAGCATTTGAGACTGAGGCATGGAAGCAGCTGCCTGAGCTTGGGTTGTCGTTTTTTTAGGCGTAGTTCGTAGCCTGGGCCCTAGAAACTCAGTAGTGTTAGTAAGAACTGAAGATGTGAAAAAAGTCATCGGTATGTATTACGTATCGAAAGTGCGAAGAACTTCCTCGGAAGCCAGTGCCTGCGGACCCATCCAAAGTAAAGACATCCGCGGGATCCTTAGTCAAAAAAGAGTCTCGCGGCATACCGGACTTCAAACGGGTATCGGTAGCGGCCTACGAATCCACAAATGCAGGCATCAGGGGCTGCGAAAGCGCCTCACTGAGGACCAGCAAACTGGCGACTAGCTTAATGGAAGTGTCGCGGCAGTTTTGGATTTGTGCGGTCTGTCCCTGTCTTTATCATTATGTTTTATCAGAAGATCGGTAGTCGGATGGCTTACCGAAGCCATTTCGGAATACAGAGATAGAGAGCGAAAATATTTCGGTATTATAAGGGCCCGACGATGTGTAGTTCAGGCATTGAACAAAGCACAAAAGTGACAGCGAGGGACATCTTGGTCTGGGCCTAAACAGGTAATGCAGTAAGAATGGAAGTCTCGGTGTGGTATTTGCTTTCCACAGGCGAGACAATTGTTAACTTTTTCTGAGACTGGTTAGAGTAAGAAAAAAGGATCCCAAATGGGGTACTTAGCTTTAGAAGACTTCAACTTCAATTCATAGACGAAACTCAGGTAGCGGCCGACCAGCACTTGTGCGAACTGCTTCTGCTTTGGGCACCTCGTCAAGAAAGATGGATGTAATGGCGTCGGCTGTCTGATTTTATACCAGACGACCTGGCGTCAGTCCTGGACCAACAGCAACTGACACAGAAATACTAAGTCTCTGGTATTCAGGTCGAATGAGGGCTACCCCTGGCAGGATAACCCAAGTGTGATGACTGCAACAGTGAAACACGAAGAACATCAGCTTCTGACAGTCACTCTCTATGCTACACAACTGTTACACAAAGATGGACAACAGATACTGGCACTAAAACAAGTAGCAGAACTGGCAGAACACTTCTATACATCACCAAAAAACAAAAACCTTCATAAGTGTTTGAACTGCTAGCCCTACTTCTGATGATGCACCGAATTAGTTAATGGTGCACCTGCAGCTAGACAGTCATACAGTATACATACATAGCCCTGCACTTAGTCTGTGCTTACATTATTTACAACATTCTAAGCGAAAACAAAAACTACTACTGCTGGTCACTTCAATCTGAGTGCAAATTGTCCAAATTCTTATCTTCTAAAAACAGACCAAGAGTCAGTCACATGGGTAAATTAAGAACAAAACAGAGCCACCAACTAACAAACTGAATGAGAAATGGCAGAACAATAGCAATCCAACGGTATATCAATGCAAATGAAATATCATCCAAGTGAAATAAGAAATCCAAGTTTATTGAATAAATAGGTAAGCGCTTTCGGCTGTGACACCAGCCTTCTTCAGACAGGCATTACATTAAAAGAAACTTCTTATATAATAATCGATGTTCACTAATTACAATCAATTATCCAATTATTCAATGGATAACAGTTTCACTGAATTAAAAAATTGTAATTATAAATATGCATATTTAAATACATTTAAATATATGTGTCATAATAAATAAATATATATATATATATATATATATATATATATATATATATATATATATAAATACCTACATAAAATCACGTTGAAACAATATTAATATAAAACAAATACTATACATAATTTCCATTGCATATTACTCTATTATAAACCTTAAGTTTTAAAATACTTGCAATAGAAATTGAGTCATTTAGACCCGGAAATTGTGTGGCATTTAAAAGAACCTGCCACCAATATTCTTTGGATTCTAAAATCACTTTCCAAGGTCCTTTTCTTGGGGATGGTCGTACTTGTTCCAATACTATAAACTTAAATTTATGTGTAGGATTTTGTGCCAGATGTCTATATAATGCATTGGTATGCGATTGTTTATTAATTTCATAAATATGCTCATAGATACGCTGTTTTAATTTTTGTTCTGTTTTGCCTATATAAAAGGCTGAACAGTATGAGCATACTGCCGCATAGACAACACCCATTGTGTTGCAATTGTATTTTCCTGTAACATTAAACTCTCTACCCATAATTGACAAGTGGTCCACTTCTAATATATAAGCACAATATGTGCACATATTACATTTTTCTCATGGTTCCTTGAGTTTTCTGTACAACATTGGAACATGCATTACACCAGTCTTTTAAATTGCGGTCCCTCTTATAAATAACTGAGGGTTGTGCACCTAGAACTTTAACTAGTTCAGTGTCTCCCATGATGAATGCCCAATTTTCCTCATGAAATTTATAATGTCTACAGAGTCCTTGGTGTATGTTGTTATAAAATAAGAAGTTATGTACCTACCATAACGTTCCATGTTAGTTGTCTTCTTCTCGCCTTCTTTCTTGCGGGTTGGGTTCGGAGCCGACCTTCGGCTCTGACTCAGCCATTTTCTAAAGCTCGAGAGCAACTTACTGGCTCGAGGCCTCCCTATATCCCACAATGCCTGGCACCAGACCCCCAGATCTTGTTTGGAAGACCAAGCACCATAATAATACAAGAGGACAACTGTCCCAATAGCAAGACTTCAGCTACAGGGCTGAAGAAAAAAGTAGAGGACATAAATCGGTAAAGACTCAGCCAGTAACAAGACTCGAAGGAGGACTCTTCTCGGTCCATCTAGGCTAGGGGGATGGAGGGTGGGACGCAAGAAAGAAGGCGAGAAGAAGACAACTAACATGGAACGTTATGGTAGGTACATAACTTCTTAATGTTAAGTTGTCTCTCTCGCCTTCATTCTTGCTGGTTGGGACAGCGTCCCTAGCACCTTAGTCTTGGGTGGCTCATCGGAACAGACTGTTGAGCACAGTGGAACCAAAATCAGCTCTGCTCCTAGAGGCCAGATCCAATTTATAATGTGAAATGAAGGTATGAGGGGTGGCCCATGTGGCCGCCGCACAAATGGCTTCCATAAGTAGTCTTGATTGAAAAGCTACCGACGTAGCTAAAGCCCCAGTAGAGTGGCCTTTAGGTTTAGCAGGGAGTTCTTTATTCCTCAACTGATAAACAAGGGTAATAATAGAGGACAACCACCTGGATAAGGTTACTTTAGACACTGATCGACACTGCTTACCCTCCGCATAGGACAGGAAGAGTTGGTCTGATTTCCTTATTTGCTCAGTCCTATGCAAATAGAAACGTAATTGCCTATGAACGTCCAACTGGTGTAATTTGTGTTCAGCTTTGTTGGAATAATTTGGAAAAAAGACTGGCAGATCAATGGATTGATTCAAATTATTTTCGGAGGGGACCTTAGGAAGGAACGAAGGATTAGTCCTGAGTGAAACTCTATCCTTATGGAAAACTAGGTAAGGACGACGAACACAAAGGGCTTAAAGTTCAGAAACTCTCCTCGCTGAAGTAATGGCCACCAAAAAAAGAGTTTTCCAAGTAAGCAATTTCAAGGAACAGGAAGCTGCTGGTTCAAAGGGAGGCAGTATCAAGGAAGCTAGGATCAAATTTAAGTCCCACGGAGGTGGGGGATCTCTCACTGGAGGCCTAAACAAGATTGTTCCTTTTAGAAAGGCTTTGCAAAGCTTATGGGACATGATGCTGGTTTCTGACAGGCCCGTTTGGAAATTAGAGATTGCCGCTAACTGAACTCTAATGGTGGCCGGAGAGGAGCCTGTTTGAAAAAGTTCTGCTAAAAAGTCCAGAACGTTATGGACAGGGGCTGTGAAGGGATCTATATTTCTAGCCTCTGCCCAGAAAGAGAAACGTTTCCACTTACTAGCATAAGTCTTCCTGGTTGTAGGTTTATGCGAAGAAAGGATAATCTCATGCACTGAATTGGAAATACTGGGAAGCCTGGCTAAGGTTGGAAGTGGAGCAACCAAGCAGTGAGGTTGAGAGACTGAAGAGATGTATGCAGCCTGCCCGACTGATGGATCAGGAGGTCCAGAACTGGGTCCAGATTCCAAGGCTGCTCTAGAAGGTGATGATGCAGGAAAGGGAACCAGATTTGTCGAGGCCAGTAGGGGGCAATGAGGATCATCCTGCAACCCAGCACGGTAGCTTTCTGAATTAGTTTGGGAATTAGTGGAAAGGGTGGGAATGCATACAGTAGTCCCTGGGGCCAATCGTGAACTAGAGCGTTTCTGGGGGAGTGTCCGGGAAGAGAGTGAAGAAACTGTCGCACTTGCTGTTGAGAGGAGTTGCGAAAAGGTCGCAGCAAGGCTGACCCCATTTGCAGAAGATTTTGTCCGCTACTGTCCGGTTGAGAGACCACTCGTTTGGCATGAGAATAGCTCTGCTTAGCCTGTCCACTATGACATTGGACTTCCCAGAGATGTGTGTTGCTGTCAGAAACCATTGAGAGGAGATCGCCCACTGCCATAGTCTGAGTGCTTCTCGACATAAGGGATATGACTTGGTTCCGCCCTGCTTGTTGATGTACCACACTACAGACATATTGTCTGTCTGAACTGCAATGGTCTCAGTGGGTAGAGAGTTCTGAAGAGCTTGCAACGCTAAAAGCAGCGCCCTCATCTCCAAGACGTTTATGTGCAAGTGGTACTCGTGGAGTTGCCAGGTGCCCTGGACAGTCCTGCCCTGAAAATGCCCCCCCACCCGATCAGGGAGGCATCCGTGGTCACCGTGGCAACTGGAGGAGGAAGGACAAATGGTCTGCCCTGGGGTACTGATTGAGAGACCATCCACCAAGTCAATTGGTCTTTGCATGACTGTGCGATTATTATTTTGTGAGACAAAGGAAATTGTTGAAAGGACCATTGGGTGAAAAGCATCCACTGGAGAATCCTCATGTGAAAACGGGCCAGGGGAATTAATAAGATCGCTGCTGCCATGAGACCCAAGGTTTTTTAGGATGAATCTGGCCTGAATCTTTCTGCATCCTAATACCTGTACGAGTCGATGAATGTCTGCCACTCTGTCTACTGGAAGTCTTGCGGACAGATCTTTCATATTTAATCTTGCACCTATAAAGGTTAAAGACTGACAAGGCGACAATGCAGACTTTTCGAAATTTATTTAGATACCTAGGTTGGAGCATGTTTGGATGGTATAATCCCTGGCTCTCAACAATTGATGTCTGGTGGTAGCAGTAAGGAGCCAGTCGTCTAGATATGGAAACACTTGGAATCCTTGCCGTCTCAGGTGAGCGGTAACCACTGCCATGCATATGGTGAACACCCTGGGGGCTGTGTTGAGACCAAAGGACAGGGCTCTGAAATGGTAATGACTGGCTCCCAGCTGGAAGCGGAGAAACCTTCTGGAACGCCTGTCCATTTTGATGTGGTAGTACGCATCCTGAAGATCTATGGAGCACATCCAATTGTCCTGACCCAAAAAGGGTAGAATGGACTGAAGCGTGACCATCCGGGACTTCGTTCTTTGAACAGTCTTGTTTAGTCTGATAAGATCCAAAATGGGTCTCCAGTCCCCTGTCTTTTTTGGTACCAAAAAGAACTATGAGTAAATTCCGGATCCTTGCTGGTCTGCTGGGACTTGTTGGATGGCCCGTTTTTTTAGCAGTCTTGAAATTTCTTGTACTGCTTGTTCCCTTAGACTGGGTGGAACATCTGGGATGGGGTTCTTCGACCTTAAGGGGGTGTGGACAAACGGGATTTTGTAACCTCCGAATATGATAGACTGTACCCATCTGTCTCGAGTGATGAGACGCCAGGCTTCTGGGTACAGACACAACCTTCCCCCGACTGCCTCCGAAGGCGGACAGCCGGGCAGCCACTCAGGGGTGCTGGAAGGGCTTGTCAGAGAAAGATTCTCTGCTGCCCTGATTCTGCGGATCCCCTCTGCCCCGCAGGTGGCGTTTATTGTTGTTCCCTCCTCTGCCTCTGGAGGGAAACTCGCCACGTGTGTCAGGCATGGCTCCCTGGGGTTTCCGGAACCACATCTTTCCACTCTTCTGACCCTTAGGGTATGGTCTAGAGGGAGTGGAAAAACGGACTGCCACGGCAGAGAGAGTCTTGCCTTCCTGCTCACACCTGGTAAGTGTATCTTTCACCTGAGGTCCAAACAGAGGCGAACCATCAAAGGGGGTGTTGTTGAAAGACGCCCTGAAGGGATCAGCGAAGTTACAGAAAGTACAGTTTTGTACCTACCATAAATGTAGATGTTCGAGGATCCACATTGCTGCAGTCCTTACTATTGGGTAGTCCGCTGTCCAGTCGGCCCGAATACCAGAGTATATGGCTGACGTCGGTCAGGGCGCATTAGACTGACGTCAGTACGTCAGGGTACTAATGCGCATGACCGACGTCATATCCCCAGATGTCAGAAGACCCTAAAAAGACAAGGCCCAAAATACCTGCACCAAAAATATGTACATTATATACAAAAATATATACAAAAATATCAGCAGATAACCTCACCTACACAACCACCCCTAAACACAGAGGGGAAGGAGGGAGGGTAAATTGGACTGCAGCAATGTGGATCCTCGAACATCTACATTTATGGTAGGTACAAAACTGTACTATGTTCTTCGTTCCACATTGCTGCAGTCCTTACTATTGGGTAGAATCCCAAAGCAGAGGTAAGGGAGGCTGGCAAATCATAAAGAAGCAGGAGCTGACAACATGCCTTGCAAAATAGCTGTGGCAAAACCAGCCCTAGACTTAGAGTAGAGAGGAAGGTGATAATGCTTAGAGAAAGTATGCACTGAACTCCAAGTAGCTGCCTCCAAAATATCCTTAGTTGCCACCCCTTAGAAATGCTGTTGAAGTGGCAGTAGCCCTAGTGGAATGAGGCCTAATCCCAGCTGGAATCTCCTTGCCATGATGGGAATAACAAAATGCAATGCAAAACCCAATCCACCTAGAAATAGTCTGTTTTGACACAGGCTTGCCCTGTGAACTCAAAGCAAAAGAAACAAACAACTGCTGAGACTGCCTAAAATCCTTAGTCCTGCTTAAATAATAACGCAATTGCCTGTGTACATCTAAAGTGTGCAAAATCTTTTCCCCTTTATTTTGGGGGTCTGCATAAAAAGTAGGCAAATGAATAGTTTGGTTTAAAGCCACACTAGAAACCACCTTAGGCATAAAGGAAGGATTAGTACGTAATGATACCCTATCCTTATGGAAAATCAAAAGGGCTCTACTGCCATAAGGGCCTGCAACTCAGACACCCTTCTTGCAGAAGTAATAGCCAACAGAAAAGCAGTCTTCCATGACAAGTATTTCAAATCAGCAGTAGCCGCGAGGCTCAAAAGGTTGTAGAGTAAGTTTTTCCAACACAAAATTGAGATCCCAAGCAGGAGTAGGAGCTCACGTGGGGTCTTATATTCTTTGCCCCTCTAAGAAACTGCTTGAACAAAGGATGCGAAAACAATGGTGGGTCACAATCATAGTGAGCTGAAATTGCTGCAGCATGAATCTTAATGGAAGAGAAGGACAAACCTTTGTCCAATAACTCAGTAAGATATTGAAGAGCCACACTCAAATTAGGCTCAGAAATCTCCAAATTCCTTGCTGCACTCCAAAATAAAAATCTCTTCCATTTTTCTGCATACACTTTCCTTGTACTAGGTCTTCTAGCTTCCATAATCACATTTAAAACTTGTTGAGGAAGTTGAGACCGGCTGTCTTTCAAAACAGAATATGCCATGCTGTTAGATGAAGAGAACGAAGCTTGACATTGAGCAGGTGGCCTTCTCTCTGAGACAACAGGTGCGGAATCAAGGGTAAAGGCCATGGAGGCTTCTTTACTAGACTCCTCAGTAAGGGGTACCAGTGCTGCCGAGGCCAATCTGGAGCTATTAAAATCATCCTTGGCTTGTCTTGTCTGACTTTTAGAAGCACCTTTGGAAGAAGAGGCAGAGGTGGAAACGCATACACATGAAGATTTTTCCAACTGAAAGAAAGAGCATCCACTTTCCAAGCTGTGTGATGTAACCTCTTTGTGCAAAACGTTGGCAGCTGGTGGTTTAGTGGAGAAGCGAACAGATCTATGTCTGGAGTTCCCCAGGACACTGTCAACCTTTGAAATACATGAAGATCCAGTTTCCACTCGTGGGGATCCATGATTTGTCTGCTTAACACATCTGCTAAGGAGTTCTGTGCTCCTGGCAGAAACCTTGCCTGAAGAGTTAGTTGCAAGCTGAGCGCAGTCTCCCATAAAATCATTGCTTGCCTGCACAATGGGTAAGAATGTGTTCCCCTTGTTTGTTGATGTACCACATGACAGTTGTGTTGTCTGTTAGAATCAACACCTGCCCTGGAAGAAGTAACTCCTTGAAAGCCATTAATGCAAACTGGACTGCTAACATCTCCTTCATGTTGATATGTAGATGCTGTAGTCTGGCAGGCCACTTGTCTTGTATCCACTTTCCATTTAGATGAGCTCCCCAAGCAATGTCCGAGGCATCTGTCGTTAAAATCTGACTCGCCTCTGGCCGGGTCACAGAGAGTCCCTTGTTTAGGTGACATTCCTGAGCCCACCACAAAAATTCTTTTGAAGGCAAGGTATTATTTGAATGACAGTGTCCAAATCCTGGCAGTGCTGTGTCCATACATTTTGAGATACCATTGTAACTTCCTCATATGCAGTTTGGCATTGGGAAGCACCAGAATACAAGATGCCATGAACCCTAATGCTTGAAGGACTGTCCTTGCAGTCAGCACGGACTGATGAGATAGTTGATGGAAGTAAAGTGATAGACTCTTTTGTTTGTCCGGGGTTAAAAAGGCCATCTGGGCTGCTGTATTCAGTCTCACACCCAGAAAGCACATGTCTTGAGAGGGTACTAGACTGGACTTTATTTCGCTCACAGAATACCCTAGGCATCTTAGCACTGCTATAACATATTCCAGATGCTGAAGAAGGTCTTCCTTTTCTCGAGCCAGAATCAGGCCGCCGCCCAAGTAAGGATAGATGTGAATTCGTTGTAGCCTGAAGGAAGCTATCACTGGAGCCAGAACCTTTGTGAATACTCTGGGCAGTAGATAAGCCAAAGGGCAATGCAGAGAACTGATAATGAGAATTTCCAGCTCGAAACCGCAGATACTTCCTGCAACTTAGCCTTATAGGCACATGAAGGTAAGCTTCCTTGAGATCTAAAGTTACCATCCAGTGATCTTTGCCCAGCAGAGGTAAAAGCTGTTGTAACGCCAACATCTTGAACTTGGGAATGTCCAGATAAGTGTTGAGGAGAGATAAATCCAAAATTGGTCTCCACGTGTTCCCCTTCTTTGGTACTAGGAACAGGCGAGAATAAAATCCTAGGCCCCTTTCTGATACAGGGACTGGCTGAATGGCCCCCATCTGGAGTAACTGAGAAATTTGCTTGTGAGCCTCTTTTCTTTGTGGAGGAGGAACGTCTGGCATGCCTTTGAAAGGGGGCAATGTATGGAAATAAAACCTGTAACCGTGGTGAATGATATCCAACACCCATCTGTCTTGAGTAATTAAATCCCAATTGTCTTTGAAAAGAGACAGTCTTCCTCCCAAAGGAGCTGCCAGACGAGAATCTACCGGCAGCTGAAAAGGCAGGTCATTGGGTCTGTTTACGAAAGGACTGACCCCTGCCCTCACCAGAAGTCTGAGCAGGTGAACTCCCTGTTCTAGGCCTAAAAGAACCTTGAGCTCTGCCCCTACCACGCCTAGACCTACCCCTAGACTGGGAGTCATAAGCAGGATATGTCCACCCCTTAGCAGGCCAATTTCTACTAAACTTCGTGGCTGCACCTGCAAAAATCTTTAACAGTTTGCATAGACTTAGCTTTGTCCTCCATTTTCTTTAAAACTGCTTCCACAGGCGAACCAAACAACACATCAGACTGTAAAGGAGCATCCAAAATCCTTGTCTTAACATGCTCAGCTAAATTCTGATCCCTCAACCAGGCATGCCTGCGAAGAACAGAACTAGTGGCAGCCACCCTCGAGGAGGCCTGTACAGCATCAAAACCACATTGCAAAGAATGCTTACCCACTTGTTCAGACACATGAACTAAATCCAACAACTCTTTACATTCAATACCTTCCGCCAAAGCATCCACCTTAGATTTTAATTGTGAAAGGAGATAATTTTGATATTTTAACATGTGAAACTGACAATTCAACGCTCTCATGGCTAGAGTGGAAGACGTATACACTTTCTTTCCCCACCTATCCAAAGCCCTTGCCTCTTTATCAGTGGGAACAGGATTTTTAACCACAGAGGCCTTAACACCTTTAGGCCCCTGAGAAACAGTTTCTGGGTCCGCCCTAGGACTCTTAAACAAATACTTATGAGCTTGGGCACCCTATAGTACCTATCAGGTTTAACAGGAGCAGGAGGCAAAGAGTCAGGGTTCAGGGAAGCCTCTGCAAAAACATCTTCCACCACATTCAACACAGGAGGTATAGCTAAGGGCCTATGTTGGGGTAAAATAAGAATTCCCTAAGCCTTTTCCTGGAATCAGAATAATCTTGGCCTTCCCATTTAAAGTGTTCTCTCATGGAATGCAGAGTCTCTGAAAATGAGAAATCCTCAGGAGGAGAAGCTGTAGGTGTGGAATCATCCACATCAGAATCAGAATAAGGTGGAAATTCCTGCAAGTCTTCCGCAGAAGACTCTGAAGCCTCTGAATACTGTTCCAAACACTCAAACTCAGGTTCCACCCTAGGCCTCTTATCAGGAGGGGGCATAGAGCCTCTAATCATAGTAATTAAATCTTCTGCCATTTTAAGCATATGTTTCTTAGGCACAGAACCTGAAGTGCTAGGAGAAGCCCCCACTGAAGCTGAACTTGGCCTACCTCTCAAAGAAGTTTTGGAAACAGAAGGAGAAGCTCTAACTACCTTGGGAAGAGAGGGAAGAACAGTTACCTGAGAAGCCCCTCAGCCTGGCCTACTTCCTGAGAAGGCACATCCTGTAACAGTAAAGTCTCTGCCTGAGACTCCAAAGAAACTCCTGGCAAAACCTCCGGCTCCACTGAGCCTTCTAAAGAACCGACGTCTGGGACTGCCGGTTCATCCACCCTAGGCTTCGCTGTTTTGTCCTTGCGCTTTTTGGACGAAGCGGCGCCGGAGTATCCGACGGCATTTTATAATTGCAACGCTTCCCAAACACTAACCTGGCACAGTCTAACCGTCTCTTAATAGTGCGTTTGTTAAACCTAGCACAAGAGCGGCATCCAACAACGCCGTGCTCAGGCCCTAAACAAGGTATACACAAGGTATGGTAATCCCTATGAGGTATCTGTTTCCCACAAGAAATACAGTTATTCACTTTTTCTGACATCCGGTTAAATACTGAGGCAAGAAAACCAAAATGTTCCCCAACGGGGTACTTAGCCAACTCTGATTCGGTCTGAAACTCCGACTTCGGAAATATTTCAGAACGCCAACCTGCACTCGCAAAACTGCTTCTGCATCGGACCATGCGGCAAAAAAGACTGAGGATATGACGTCGGTCATGCGCATTAGTACCCTGACGTACTGACGTCAGTCTAATGCGCCCTGACCGACGTCAGCCATATACTCTGGTATTCGGGCCGACTGGACAGCGGACTACCCAATAGTAAGGACTGCAGCAATGTGGAACGAAGAACATCCGCATCCAGGCATGTCTTCTCAAAGCCACACCTGTGCCTGCGGCTCTACTCGCTCCATCAGCCGCATATGAAATGAGCCGCATGGAGGAGTTAACGATAGAATTAAGAGTCGCCAGCTGGGAGTTTATCTTGTCTTGAGAACCCGCAGCTGATGGATCTTGCAGGGTATCTCCTAACTCCTTGAGGAGATCCCTCTGAAGACGGATGAAGTGGCACAAATAATTCAGCGACCGCATGGAGAAGGTCGCGGAGGAAAACATCCGCTTCCCGTATCTATCCATCGTCCTAGGCTCTTTATTAGGGGGATGGACAGGTACAGAAGTGTCAGCCAACTCCTTTTTCGTGGCAGCTGCTACCACCATGGCATCAACGGGGACACCCTTTGTCAAAAACTGTTTATCTTGAGGGGCCGTAATAAACTTAGTGGGCCTGCGGGAGGTTGGTTCCAGTGTGTCCGGAGCTGACCACGCCTTTCGAGCCACCACTTCCATTAATGGATCGAAAGGCGGAGACACCCAGGAGGTGGAGGGGTGAGAACCAAACGCATCCAAGTATACCGACTCGTCCTCAGAAGAGTTAAGGGCAGACCATTTCCCCCTCTGCTTAAGGATCTCAAGGATGTCTGAGAAAGAGACATCTTCAGAGGGGGATCTTGGGGACCCTTCCGAATCCTCCAAGTCAGTATCTGACGTGACAGACTCTCGGGAGTCAACATGTTTCCTCTTACATTTCCTCTTTCGAGGGGGCTCCTCTGAAAACTCAGGGGAGGCCTCGGAAGAGGAAGATACACCCAGTGGGGTGACCTGGAGCGTTTGATCCCCTTCTTGGGATCTGGAGGAGGGGCAGAGACCGAAGAAGCACCCTGGGGGGAGGAGCTGAAGGGGTTGATCGAGGTGCAGACTCAGAAGTCAGCACGCTCATCATGACCTCGAAGGCACCCCTGTCCGGCAGAGAAGAGGGCCCCCGCTCCGGCACCGAAAAGGACGGCTCCAAGGCCGATGTAGGAGCCGAGCTTACCTGCGCCGAGGCTCCGAGAGGGAGAACGGGGTCGGACAAGGGTCCGATGCCACTCGCCCCCTCGGAGCCGACGAGGGAGTCTCGGCACCCAGATCCCTCCAAGGACGGCACCATTGAAGAAATCGGAGCCGACGAAGGAGCCGAAAGGGGAAGTATCGGCGCCAACGTTTCCAGGATCCAAGCCCCAACAAGCTCCGGCTCTGAACTGACAGGAGGAGTCGGAGGAGGAACTACTTCAGAAACAGGAACAGCCACAGCCTGATGAGGAGGGCTAGTTAACATTTGGGCCAGGGCCTGTGATTTGAGGAGTCTACTAACCACTCTCTACAAGTCATGATCGGACAGCCTCGAGGACCGAGAAGAGTGGGACCGATGGCTCCTTTCAGACTGTAGCAAAGGTGATCCCGGAGCCGAGCAAATCGACTCTAGGGATGGTGACCTGGATCGCTTACGGCTCCCTGACGGCTCCGACACCAAGGTCGGAGCCGAGAGAGATTTAGATACTTCGGCTCCAGCCGGAACCGAAACTGAAGTAGAAGCTCCACCTGGTGACGTCTCCGTACTGGGAGCCAACGGCTTGGTGGACTTAGGGGTTTTCACTGGCTGAGACTTCGCCGGAGACCCCTCAGGTTTTAGTAACCCCCTGAGAATTAACTTGTTCCTATGGTCCTGCAGGACTCTCGGACTAAAGGCATGACATACCGAGCAAGAGTCCTGCAGGTGTAGGGCACCCAAACAATAAACACAAGAAGTGTGACCGTCTGTCAGAGACATTTTCTGACAGCACGAGTCACACTTCTTGAACCCTGATACCTTGGTATCCTTAGACATGTTAAAGAAAAAAGGAATACCGATGGATAAATGTTAGACTACTGCAAAAACACACACACACACACACACACTAGTCCCACACCTTCACACAAAAAAAAAATTTTAAAGAAACAATACTAACAAAACTAAGATACTATGACTTAGGCTACAAATGCTAAACTCTACTTCCTACTGCTACAGTTTTAAAGGGAAGGGGATAGCCTCTAACTTAAACAACCTACTTAGGGAGATGGGGGGAGGGGAGAAACTCTCTAAGTAAAAACGAGTTTCCTAAGGGTAGAAACACAAGGAAACTAAGACTAATCTACAGTACTACTCTGATTTAACAAAAAAAACTAGAAAAATATACACTAAAATTTAACTAGTAATATTACAAAAGATGAATACGACCTGAGCTAGTAAAGCGCAACCTTGTAGCTGAAGCGGCAAACGAGATCTGGGGGTCTGGCGCCAGGCATTGTGGGATATAGGGAGGCCTCGAGCCAGTAAGTAGCTCTCGAGCTTTAGAAAATGGCCGAGTCAGAGCCGAAGGTCGGCTCCGAACCCAACCAGCAAGAATGAAGGCGAGAGAGACAACATCCTATATTGTCATACCTTATTTGTGTTGGACTGTATGTTTAATTGTTCCATATTCAGGGATATTTCCCCTTCTGGATATGAAACAAGTGTACTAGTGTTTACCAATAAGGGCTGATAAAACCCTGTGTTTCTCTTATGTACTACTTCAAAGAATACTATCCACAAATTGTTTGGGATAATCCCTGTTTAAAAACATATCACCAATGTATCGACATTCTTCTATAAAATCATCTGCATCCGTTACCATTCGTGCTGCACGGACCATTTGTCCCTTGATGACTGCTTTCTTGACATGTTTTGGATGACTACTAGTGAAATGCAAAAACTTATTGGAATAGGTTTTCTTCCTATATATGTTGGCCTTTAAATAACCTTGTGCTGAATTTTTTGTCAACAAGACATCCAAATATGAAATACTGTTTCTTCTAACTTCATAGGTAAACTTTAAAAAATCAGTTGAATTATTAATGCATTGCATAAACTCATCTATGATTTCTACAGCACCATTCCAAATAAAAAAGAGATCATCCAAAAAACGGCAATACATGTTTACATATTCCATAGAATGTAACTGAAACAAATAATTATGTTCCCACATGGCCAGAACTACATTGGCATATAATGTGCCTATTGGGGAGCCCATTGCTACCACTTTTATTTGCTTAAAATAGTGACAATCATGGTATAGGTAATTATTAGATAAAACCAATTGCAACAAATGTGATAAAGTGTTGATGTCATCCTGAGGGATGACCATTATTTTCTGTGAAAAAAACTGGTGAACCATTCCAGTCCTACATCCTGAGGTATATACATGTAAAAAGGTATTTTACTTCCACAGTAATAAATATAACATTTTCAACGTTTGATATGTGTGTCATATTGACCTTTGTAAGAAAATCCCAGGAATCACGACATATGTGTTGGAAATCAAACACTTTTTCTTTCAATTGCATATCCACATATTTAGCCATAAAATATGTTTTTGAGCCCCCAGCCTCCACAATTTGGACATAAAGGTGGATTCTGTAAGTCCTTGTGAATTTTGGGTGCTCCAAAAATGATTGGTATTCTGGGATTTTGTACATGCATATATGCATGGGCCTCTTTTGTTATTTGCCCCTGCATCAGCATGTCTTCAAATAATAGTCAATTCTAGCATTGGAAATATTAATTTCATTTAAAGAGGCTTCTATATATGCATCTTCATACAGTATTTGTAGTACAAGCTGGTTGTAATCCATTGCATTCAGTATCACCAGTCCACCTCCCTTAACTGGTTGCATAATACGTAAGTCACCTCTTGCCTTCAACTCATTTAACATTTCTTGTTGCTGTTTAGTAATATTACTTGTAAGATATTTGGTTTTCTGTGGTTGAAGTTGATTCCTAAAATCAAGTTCACACAATTCTTCAAACAATTTTATCTTAGGATGTAGGGGAGGATTAAAACTGCTAGGAATATGCATTGGGTTTTTTGTGCAGTTGAAGCCTGTTGGAATATAACAGCTAAGTTCATCTTCCTAGTAAACAGCTTCAGTTCTGTTATTAAATCCGTGACTCTTGCTCGCCTCTTAGGTATGAATGTAAAACCTTTGCTGAAAATATTGGCATGTTGAGTATTTAAAACTGGCTATAATTGTAAATTTTATAGTCCCCTGTAGAATTAATAATGAGTTGGTAGGTATTATGTGAAATTTGTTCACCTACCAGTTCTAATTGTGGTTGTTCTGTGAGCATGAGCCCATTCTCTGTCTCCTCCATGTGTACGCTAAATTGCCCCTCGCCTGATAGCTGTCTTTGTTCCGCAGCCGTTCCGATCTGCGTAGGGTACCCTCCTCTAAAGGGATTTGTTGTTGGTTGTATTCACTCCATTAGGATTTTGCCTAGGGGGAGCTGCTTCTTCCCTTTGCTCGCTATAACGCTGCCCACGTGGTGGTTTAGGGTACACTCTTCTGCTGGAATAGTCCAACTGATCCCCATGTAGTTTGCGAGTTTTTCTATCTGCAACCAATTTACTATGGCTATCAACCTGAGTAAAAACCTCAAGGTATTGATTTTGACAGGCTGCAAATACTGTCTGCTGCTTTATTTTTGCAATGAGTGCTTCTATTTCAACATTTAATTCTTCCATTTTATGGCAATTATGTTTTATCAGTACCTCTGCAAATACTGTCTGCTGCTTTATTTTTGCATTGAGTGCTTCTATTTCAACATTTAATTCTTCCATTTTATGGCAATTATGTTTGATCAGTACCTCTAATAATTCACACCCCTGCCGGTCAAAGAGTTGTAGAAGCTCCTTATGCAATGCACTATTCTCTTTTAATCCCGTTGGATACTTCCAGTATCTTAACCCCTTGGGAACCTGTTGACGCTGAATGCACTCTAAAATATAAGTTATCATGCACTAGTTTGCGAAAGCTCCATAACAAATCATGAAACTCATCTATCAATGTAGTGAAATTAGGCTTCTGCTTGTCTGTGTCTATAATATTGTTTTCTATTTGATTTAGCCACCGCTGCAGTTCTATGTCATTTTGTAAAGGTTCATCACTGTACATTGCAGTTTGATGTCGCAACTGAGGTTACCCTGGTGGAATACTGTCCAAACTGTCACCGCTATCAGCTCTGTTCCGCATAGGGAAAACTGGTTGTATTCCTCCTATATTAGTAATGTTCCCGGACAGTTGCTGTATAAGTTGTGTTAAATTTGTTACTGCATGCTGAAGTAGTTCAAATTCAGCTCTAGTAACCGTCAATACTGCTTCTTGCGAGCTGCCAGCTGCCATAATAAACTAAGAACAAAACAGAGCCACCAACTAACAAACTGAATGAGAAATGGCAGCACAATAGCAATCCAACGCTATATCAATGAAATGAAATAGCATCCCAGTGAAATAAGAAATCCAAGTTTATTGAAAAAAAAGGTAAGCGCTTTTGGCTGTGACACCAGCCTTCTTCAGACAGCCATTACATTAAAAGAAACTTCTTATATAATAATCGATGTTCACTAATTACAATCAATTATCCAATTATTCAATGGATAACAGTTTCATTGAATTAAAAAAATGTAATTATAAATATGCATATTTGAATGTTTTAAATATGTGTCATAATAAATATATATAAAATACCTATATAAAACCATGTTGAAACAATATTAATATAAAACAAATACTATACACAATTTCCATTGCATATTATTCTATCTATTATAAACCTTAAGTTTTAAAATACTTGCAATAGAAATTGAGTCATTTAGACCTAGAAATTGTGTGGCATTTAAAAGAACCTGAATAAAAACCAAAGGTGAAGAGTGGTACACACACAACTAGTAATCCAACAACCACTCCGACTCCAATAACTAATGCCCAAACGTTTATTCACAAAATCACAATATAAAAAAATATAAATCAAGGTCAAGCGCTTTCGTATTCTGAAGAAGTGATAATACTAAAGCGCTTGACCTTGATTTATATTTTTTTTATATTGTGATTTCTTGAATAAACGTTTGGGCATTAGTTATTGGAGTCGGAGTGGTTGTTGGATTACTATTTAAAAGAACCTGCCACCAATATTCTTTGGATTCTAAAATCACTTTCCAGGGTCCTTTTCTTGGGGATGGTCGTACTTGTTCCAATACTATAAACTTAAATTTATGTGTAGGATTTTGTGCCAGAAGTCTATATAATGCATTGGTATGTGATTGTTTATTAATTTCATAAATATGCTTATAGATACACTGTTTTAGTTTTCCTTCTGTTTTGCCTATATAAAAGGCTGAATAGTATGAGCATACTGCCGCATAGACAACACCCATTGTGTTGCAAATGTATTTTCCTGTAACATTAATCTCTCTACCCATAATTGACAAGTGGTCCACTTCTAATATATAAGCACAATATGTGCATATATTACATTTTCTCATGGTTCCTTGAGTTTTCTGTACAACACTGGAACATGCATTACACCAGTCTTTTAAAATGCAGGCCCTCTTAGAAATAATTGAGGGTTGTGCACCTAGAACTTTAACTAGTTCAGTGTCTCCCATGATGAATGTCCAATTTTTCCTCATGAAATTTATAATGTCTACAGAGTCCTTGGTGTATGTTGTTATAAAACCTATATTGCCATACCTATTTGTGTTGGACTGTATGTTTAATTGTTCCATATTCAGGGATATTTCCCCTTCTTGTGGATATGAAACAATTGTACTAGTGTTTACCAAGAGAATACTATCCACAAATTGTTTGGGATAATCCCTGTTTAAAAACATATCAACAATGTATCGACATTCTTCTATAAAATCATCTGCATCCGTTACTATTCGTGCTGCACGGACCATTTGTCCCTGCAAATGGTCAATATATGTGCCATACTGACCTTTGTAAGAAAATCCTGTAAGTGACTACTATTTAGAAGACATGCTGATGCAGGGGCAAATAAGAGAGGCCCATGCATATATGCATGTACAAAATCCCAGAATACCAATCATTTTTGGAGCACCCAAAATTCACAAGGACTTACAGAATCCACCTTTACGTCCAATTGTGGATGCTGGGGGCTCAAAAACATTTTATGGCTAAATATGTGGATATGCAATTGAAAGAAAAAGTGTTTGATTTACAACACATATGCCGTGATTCCTGGGATTTTCCTGGGATTTTCTTACAAAGGTCAATATGACACACATATCAAACGTTGAAAATATTATATTTATTACTGTGGATGTAAAAGACCCTTTTACATGTATACCTCAGGATGTAGGACTGGAATGGTTCACCAATTTTATTCACAGAAATAATGGTCATCCCTCAGGATGACATCAACACTTTATCACATTTGTTGCAGTTGGTTTTATCTAATAATTACCTATACCATGATGGTCACTATTTTAAGCAAATAAAAGTGGTAGCAATGGGCTCCCCGGTAGGCACATTATATGCCAATGTAGTTATGGCCATGTGGGAACATAATTATTTGTTTCAGTTACATTTTATGCAATATGTAAACATGTACTGCCGTTATTTGGATGATCTCTTTTTTATTTGGAGTGATCCCGTAGAAATCATAGATGAGTTTATGCAAAGCATTAATAATTCAACTGATTTTTTAAAATTTACCTATGAAGTTGGAAGAAACAGTATTTCATATTTGGATGTCTTGTCGACAAAAAATTCAGCACAAGGTTATTTAAAGGCCAACATATATAGGAAGAAAACCTATTCCAATAAGTTTCTGCATTTCACTAGTAATCATCCAAAACATGTCAAGAAAGCAGTCATCAAGGGACAAATGGTCCGTGCAGCACGAATGGTAATGGATGCAGATGATTTTATAGAAGAATGTCGATACATTGGTGATATGTTTTTAAACAGGGATTATCCCAAACAATTTGTGGATAGTATTCTCTTTGAAGTAGTACATAAGAGAAACACAGGGTTTTATCAGCCCTTATTGGTAAACACTAGTACACTTGTTTCATATCCAGAAGAAGGGGAAATATCCCTGAATATGGAACAATTAAACATACAGTCCAACACAAATAGGTATGGCAATATAGGTTTTATAACTGAAGACATTATAAATTTCATGAGGAAAAATTGGACATTCATCATGGGAGACACTGAACTACTTAAAGTTCTAGGTGCACAACCCTCAATTATTTATAAGAGGGACCGCAATTTAAAAGACTGGTGTAATGCATGTTCCAAGTTGTACAGAAAACTCAAGGAACCATGAGAAAATGTAATATGTGCACATACTGTGCTTATATATTAGAAGTGGACCACTTGTCAATTATTGGTAGAGAGATTAATGTTACAGGAAAATACAATTGCAACACAATGGGTGTTGTCTATGCAGCAGTATGCTCATACTGTTCAGCCTTTTATATAGGCAAAACAGAACGAAAACTAAAACAGTGTATCTATGAGCATATTTATGTAATTAATAAACAATCACATACCAATGCATTATATAGACATCTGGCACAAAATCCTACACATAAATTTAAGTTTATAGTATTGGAACAAGTACGACCATCCCCAAGAAAAGGACCTTGGAAAGTGATTTTAGAATCCAAAGAATATTGGTGGCAGGTTCTTTTAAATGCCACACAATTTCCGGGTCTAAATGACTCAATTTCTATTACAAGTATTTTAAAACTTAAGGTTTATAACAGATAGAGCAATATGCAATGGAAATTATGTATAGTATTTGTTTTATATGAATATTGTTTCAACATGGTTTTATATAGGTATTTTATATATATTTATTATGACACATATATTTAAATGTATTTAAATATGCATATTTATAATTACAATTTTTTAATTCAATGAAACTGTTATCCATTGAATAATTGGATAATTGATTGTAATTAGTGAACATCGATTATTATATAAGAAGTTTCTTTTAATGTAATGGCTGTCTGAAGAAGGCTGGTGTCACAGCCGAAAGCGCTTACCTATTTATTCAATAAACTTGGATTTCTTATTTCACTTGGATGCTGTTTCATTTGCACTGATACACCGTTGGATTGCTATTGTGCTGCCATTTCTCATTCAGTTTGTTACATGGGTAAATTAACCAGACAGACCAAACAAACTTGATGGCTAGAACTCTATCCAACTAATCCCTATCACTGCTCAGGATTCAGTGTAAACAAGACATCTTAATAACTAGTTTTATTTTTTATTTAACATTAGTTAACCAGGTAGGTAGGCTAGTCAGAGGACACTCTTCAACCATGACCTGTGCCAGATAGGCAAATAAAGAGCCCAGACAGAAAGGTGCAAATAAAATATATAGGGTATAATGTTATGCAGATAATTGCATCTGAAAGTACAAAACTGACAAACAAGAGATTATTGCAGTCTTAAGCGTGAGGTATCATACAGATATGTACATGGCACACATCAGCTGCATAAGCATGAAGTCGACATCAACATAACATAAAAGTTAACAATGAGTCAGATTTTAATAGGGAATCTTAGCAACAAAACAAAACAACAACAAATAGAAGTGAAGTAGTCATGCATGGTTAAATCTGGATTAACCTGCATCTCTGAAGCAGGTACATTTGTTTTCTTTGAGAAGATGGGCAAGTAGAGAATTCTTGATTGATGCAAGAATTTCAACTTGTTTAATGCCTTCAGACAGTAAGTTCCAGCAGGCAGAAACAGCTTTTGCAAAAGGAAAACAAAAATGAATACTAGCCTATCCAGTTGAAGACAACTGGAGTTCCAAAGGGAGTAGGAAAGACTTTTGATACAGTTTACTGAAAACAGAACAGCAGCTGAGATAGAGAAGTCCGAAGGTGAGTGTGTTAATAAGTAAAGAAGCTTCTTTGGTAACTATTTGAAATGTTGGGACCTGCTAGAGTGAATCCCAAAATACAGACACTAAATGGTTAAAAGAATGGACTAGGTCGAGATGCCATTTCTTGGAATATTCCCTTTACTCTGAGGTACTACAAACTTGGAGTTGGTATATATAACTCTAGGTGGTGGGGATGCTGCGGGGGGGCTTGACCCCCCCAAAAAAGTTTAAAGAAGAAGAGTGGTTTTCGAGATTCTCTCTTCTGTGTTTTCAGTCTTTTTTTTTTTTTTTTTGGCTTGTTCGCACTTGGCATTTCTAATGCAGATATTTCAACAGACATTATTTTTATTTATTTAAGGTGATACAGTGGTGTTCGGATTTGCAGGAAAGGTGAAAGAATATAAATATTTGTTTTTTTTTTCAGCAGAATTCAGGCAAAATGGTGTTATTTGAAGAGTAGACGACTATGACAGGAAACATACATTCAAGTGTTCAATTCTGGGAAGCAGTACATTTATGGCAACGGAGTGTAAGGCTTCAAGAGTAACATAGTTTAAGTTGAGCTAATACATTATGTATTTGGGTTTCACTGTCAAAATAGTCTTTTAAAGCAAAAAAACCTTACAAGCCCAATAGATCAATGGTCATTCTTTCCTGGAAAATGCAGGAAACACACTAGTTTCTCATTTACAAGGACTGCAGTGAACCCAAACCTACAATGAACCTTATATACCTATTTACTTATCTACCTATTTTTTGTTGACAAAATTGGTCCTAGGCTAGTGGTACCTCTTTAGGGCAGCCTATGGTGGTATTTACACTACTAGAGGAAATTTGGCCAGGGCACCATGGAACTTTTCTGACTCTTTGCAGCTGCTATATGGCACCGGAGGGCTTCTACAGCAGCAAGGAAAAGGTCTAAGGAAGCAGCAACAGCAACAGAGGAGGAGAGAATGCTTTGGAGATGGATAGTGAAAGGTGGAGAAAAATTTGTTCAATATGGAGCTTCAGAACGTAAAAGATTCCTGTATGGTAGATGCTACAAATGAGCAGCATTTAGTTATCTCCATGGTGAAGGAAGTAAGCAAGTCAGTTGAAGTGGTACAGACAACAGAACTGGCATCAGGAGGGCCTGCAGGTGATGTTTTACTAAAAATAGTCAAGCAAGATGATCGAGGTAGCACTTCTGCTATTCCATGGGCATACCTCTCGACCGTACCGAATTCCTCGGTAAATGCCGGTTTTGAGGGCAAAACATTGGGGTGCCACAAATTCCCGAGTGGCCCCTTTAATTTCCAAATTTCATTTTTTTTTTTTTCTTTGTTAGTCATCATGTGCAGGGCACGATAACGTCAGTTTCACAAGGGACAGACCTTAATTTTTAAGTTTTACTGTACAAAAAAAAAAAAAAAAAAAAAAGAAGACTATGGCGGCACTCCTTTGGACTGTTTTGCTTAATTCCTGCTTGGTACTGGTACGTGTTCTATTTTACATTAGTAACTGCTCAGATGCTGTGCATTTTTTGCTGGTAGCCATAGCTAGCGACAAGTTTAGTTTGCATTGATTTACTGGTGCGGTATTGATTAACTCCTGCCTAGTATCTGCTCTATTTAAGATTAGTAACTGTGCATTTATCTACCTGTGATGGTGGTGCTGCGGTAGCATTGTCGCCTCACAGTAAGACGCTGTCCGGTTCAATTCTCAGCTAGAGCGTCTTCTGCGTGGAGACATGCGTGAATGGGCGCACCTTCGTTGAAGGTTGTGCGTCAGGGCTGGTAACTCAGCACATAAAAATCAACTACCAATCATTAGTGGACCGGAGTTCCGCTGTGGCGACCCCTAACCAGGAAAAGCAGAAAGACACAAACTGTGCATTTATCTGTTTTACGTTAGTAACTCCTCAAATGCTATGCAGTTAAAGCTCACAGGTTTAGTGATTAGTTTGTATATTGCTTACTTTTCCTTTTAGATTAGTATATACTCAGATGGCTAGTGGTGGATCTGCTCAGACGCATTGGTTAACTTACTGGTGCTGGATTGCATCTGCTTAGACAAGGGGGTGTGTGTACTTTTAGATTAGTAACTGCTCAAACACGGTTTGTTTAATTTGGTTTGCATTGCTTAATGTATTGCTGGATAGAGAAGTGTGTCTGTAGTTAGTTTGCATTGATTTACTGGTGCTGTAGCCTGTTATTGCTTCCTGGTGCTGTACTGCTTTAATTCCAGCTTGTAGCCGTAGCTAGTTCGCAGTGATTTACTGGTGCTGTAGCCTGCACTGCTTTAATTCCTGGTGTTAAATTGCTTTAATTCCTGCTCATAGCCATAACTAGTTTGCATTCTGGTACCAGCTCTATTTATTACTGCTCAGACGCTGTGCATTTACTGCTCATAGCTAGAGACAAGTTTAGTGTTTAGTTTGCATATTGCTTACTTTTCCTTTTAGATTAGTAACTGCTCAGACGGCTGGTGCTGGATTAGTTTGCATTGACTTTCTGGTGCTATAGCCTGTACTGGTATAATTCCTGGTGCTGTATTGCTTTAATTCCTGCTCGTAGCCGTAGCTAGTTTGCATTTTGGTACCAGCTCGATTTGGTACTGCTCAGACGCTGTGCATTTACTGCTTGTAGATAGAGACAAGTTTAGTGTTTAGTATGTATATTGCTTACTTTGCCTTTTAGATTAGTAACTGCTCAGATGGCTGGTGCTGGACCTGTTCAGGCGCACTGATTAATTTACTAGTGCTGGACTGCACCTGCTTAGACAAGGGTGTGTGTGTCTACTTTTAGATTAGTAACTGCTCAGATGCTGTGTATGTTTAATTTGGTTTGCATTGCTTAATGTACTGCTGGATAGACAAGTGCGTCCATAGCTAGTTTGCATTAATTTAGTTTTCTGTAGCTAGTTTGCATTGATTTACTTTTGCATTGCTTAATGTACTGCTGGATACACAAGTGTGTCTGTAGCTAGTTTGCATTGAGTGCTGTAGCCTGTATTGCTTTAATTCCTGCTCGCCGTTGGTACCGACCTTATTTGTAACTGCTCAGATGCTGTGCATTTACTGGTCGTAGCTAGAGACAAGTTAGCTTGCATATCTTTTCCTTTTAGATTAGTAACTGCTCAGGCACATTGCTTAATGTACTAGCTTGCATCTGCATTTATTGGTCGCAGCTCAGACGGCTGGTGCTGGATCTGGCCATAGCTAGAGCATATCTTTTCCTTTTAGATTAATAACTGCTCAGACAAATGGTGCTGGATCTGCTCATATGCATTGCTTAATATACTGGTGATGGATTGCATCTGCTTAGACAAGTGTGTGTGTGTGTGCGTGTGTGTGTGTGTGTGCAAAATGCCCCAGTTAAGTATAACTGGTGGTTAGAATTAACTAGACTCAAACCCTGTACCTTAGGGTACAGGTAGCAAGAGCCTAAACCCAAACAGTTCTCAACTGTCCAAAGTAAAAGTTGTGGTTTTCTGGCAAACCAGTGAGAACTGAACTCATTAAATTATGATAGCCATCTAAGTTTCAGTCTTCCTGTCTTTCAGGAAACGCATGGTAACACAAAACTTTTTATTCTAGCAACTTTCTAAAATTATACAAGCAATGTTTAAAATGTGTCCCTGGCTTTGTTCCCCCACACCCCCAATACATTTTGGCTTTTTCCAGAGGTCTTGTGCTGCACAGTTCTTCAGGGTGACAGAAGTTTAGTGCTGCATATGCCAGATCTGTTTGTGTTAGTAACAAAACAGGCAGAATACTTGCTTTAGATGCAGAAGGCTGTGGGTTCTACTCCCACAGTATGTGGATGGATTGCTGATACTGTACTGTGCTGTACTTTTAAACAGGGTGGATGCTGCAGTCCTAAGAATGCCCTCTTTGGTGGAGATACCTAGTAACTATGAACCTGTTATCAGTTTGCCATTCATTGCCTATTGCAATATTACTAACTTATCTTTTTTTTTTTAATGTAACATAGGCAATTTATTCCTCAAGGGCAACAGGCACAGTATTTGTAGATGAAACAATGAAATATAAAGTTTGCTAGCAGCAACCTCTTCATTAGTTACAGACCTCTTTAATGTGAAATTATTTAGATGACTTATTTCTGCAGAGACTGGGCATATTTACTGATACTGATGGATTATAGAAGTTTGAGTAGACTTTTATGATTGAAATGTTCTGAATTGGGCAGTTTTGTCATTATTGGTTCATGCATTTTGTTTCATTGCTTACTGGAAAAAATGTTCAAAACAATAAATTTAACATGCGCTCTAACAAGTGTGCTGTATTATACAAGAAATATAATTTAATACAAATCAAGAAGGTGCATCAAAGAACACATGTGTTTTGTGTGCAAGGGGCCTATGATTTGAATACAGACCAAAGGTAATCTTTATCCGCTACTGGCCAGATGCATTTTCTTGGAATGTGGGTTTCAATGCTGCTTCAATGAATATGAGTTTCAAGAGCAGAGAAGTTGTAATGCTAAAACTATTTTTATTGTGAGATTGTATTGCTTATTTTAGCAGATGTCTATTAGTGTTTGTGCTATAAAATGTAAAATAAAAGTTTTAAATAAATCCAAATAATCATTGTAGAAGTAAAGCAGTATGAACATTACAGTGTTTATGGTAAATAGGGTGAAATACCCAAGTAATGGGACATTAGAATGGTTGTAGGGGGTGGGCTGTGTATGGGGGGCCCCATTCAACCATGATTTTGTGAGGGGGACTGTGACAAACTCAGATACAAACTCTAGCTACACCACTGATTAGTAGGCCATGGAGAATGACTTTTGGAGGTCCTAGCAAACTATAGTATTCTTTAGCTAAGATTAGAATACTGCCTACCATTAAATGCTCTATTTTTACCACAAAACCCACATACTGCAAGTCACCAAAAACAAAATCCTAAGGTTCATCATCTTCTCCCTTCCCAGTGAACATCATTACTACACATTTAAAAAAAATGGTTACCATTTACTACTGGGTCTGGGCTCTGGGGCCATATTTTGGTTGTCTGTTCTTCAGTTTATGTTTGAAAGTTAGTATCCCACAAGTCCATTGGGGTGGGCAGGATTACGTAATTATGCAGGCAAATTTTATATTAATTAGCATACAGATTTGTACCTATTTTACGTGGGCCTTTGTCCAGATTTCTGATGTTTGCAGGTTGATAGGTATGCCATGGGGTAAGATGGAAGATAAATTTTTCGGAAGTGTTGAGGATGGCAACGTGGAAAAGGAACCAGGAGTTATGGCAGCAGACAATGCAGCAGTTAAAATATATGAAGCTGTGACAAAGTAAAAAAGGAAAGCAGTAACAAACTGAGAAGGTGTCTGCTTTAGTGGCAGCAGATAATGTAGTAAATAAAACATATGCAGCTGTAACAGTAGACGAAAAAGGAAAGCGATGACAAATTAAATAATCTGGTAACTGTGCTGGGTTTTAAAGCTCAATAAATTTGATCTTTTATGCATATTGGGACTGAGACTTTTTGTGATGCAACACTTGAAACTGATAGACGACTAAATCTCTGGAACCATGTAACAAAAAGGACATCTATCCATGGAAAAATAATTTGCTTTTTGATAGTAAATTAAATGTTAAAAAAAAAGAATGTTACTTTGCAGTTTAGAACTCATGAACGGGGAGAAGATAAAGTTAAAAAAATGTAAGCAGGTTCTGTGGGAAACTGTTGATAATACTGTGAAACTTAGAGATGAGAGAAACTTGGTGTGAGGAGAAAAGACAAACAGCAAGACAGTGTGTGTGTGCCTGAATGCAGGTTGTGTGAAAAATGGGCTCATTTGGATGGATTGTCAAGAGCAAACTGTAAATTATGAAATGGAGGAGGAAAGAGAAGAAAACGTACATGATAAAGGACAAGTGGCTGGGGGAAGAGTGTAAACTAGGTGAAGAAGAAACTGTAGGGAAAAAAACTACGGAATGGAAAATAAGGAGAAAAAGTGTATGCAGGAAGAGAGGCCATGGAGAAGGGATCAATATACATTTTTTGAAGCTCTAGCCAGCGAAAAATCTGATTCTGGAGATCAAGAATTATTTATACATAAACACAGGAAAAATAATTAATTGGGAAAAGATTAAAAAATAAGAAAATGAACATTTAAAAATACTTCAACTAAACTTAAAAAGAAGGAAAATCAACAATTTTAGAGTAGTTTCAATAAATGTGAACAGTGTTAACATTGTAAGGTGGACAGGGATACTGGACAGGTCTGCTAAATGTGATGTGGATGTTATTCTGTTATACGATGGAAGACTTCTGATTAAGTGAAGGAAAACTACAACGAGAAAAATTGTGGGCTGAAAATGTAACATGGAACTTAGGAATTGAACGCTGCTTTGGAGTGGCTCTGTTGACAAGGATGGGAAGGTTAACTGTTGTGGATGTGAGGTGGATTGAACACGTTTACAGAATTATAGCATTACATGCATACATAACTAGCAAGGAGAAATCATCTGTTTCATCAAATATTAAGGACTATGAGGTGGTTAACAAGAAAATTTTAACTGCAGGGGATTTCAATTGTGATTTTGGGGAAAATATAAAAATAAAAAAGATGTTAAAAAAACAGAAAATGATAGAATGTGGTAAATTAACTGTATGGAAAAAGAAGTTATGTACTCACCATAACGTTCCATCTGAGTAGGTAACTTCATTTGTCAGCAACCTGTGGGTATCGGATCCGAGCCGGCAGCTTTATTCAGCTAAGATCCGAGCTCCAAGCTCCTCCTCCTTACCCATAACCCCCTGCCATCCCTCTCTGTCCTCAGATCAAGTTTGCTATAGTATCATAGAATATTACAAAACAAAGAATCAGCTAAACATCCTAACTTGATGTCATCTGGAAAAGGAAGCACAAAGATCCTAAACAGATGAACTATAGGTTAGGTGGACGGAGGGGGGGGGTTGGTTGGTTGCTGACAAATGATGTTACCTACTCAGAGAGAACGTTATGGTGAGTACATAACTTCTTTATCTGAAGTAGTTAACTTCATTTATTCATCAACCTGTGGGACAGAGTCCTCAGCTACCAAAAACTAGGGAGGTCCTCATGGAAGAATATTCCGGTGCACTTCAGAGCCAAAGGACGCCCTCCCTCTGGAAATTATATCCAACTTGTAATGGGTAATAAAAGTATGGGATGAAGCCCAAGTGGCTGCTGAACAAATGTCATCCAAGGACACTCTGGACCAAAAAGCAGCAGAAGTAGAAATCGATCGAGTAGAATGGGCGTGAACTCCGACAGGTTCAGGTCGGCCAGAACTCTTATATGCGAGAAGTATACATTGGGAAATCCATCTGGGCAATGTAGCTTTTAACACAGGTTTACCCAAAAAGGGTTTAGCAAAGGATACAAGGAGTTGCTCAGACTTCCTATGTTCAGCAGTCCTGTGTAAGTAGAACCTCAATTGTCTGTGCACGTCCAAAGAATTTAATTTGTATTCACCTTTGTTATGATAATTTGGGGAAAAAAACAGTAAATTGATAGATTGATTAATGTTGGACTCCGAAGCAACTTTAGGCAAAAAGGAAGGATTGGTCCTGAGGGAAACTCTGTCTTTATGAAAGACCAGGTATGGAGGTTTGGCACAAAGGGCTTGAAGCTCCGAAAACCTTCTAGCCGAAGTGATAGCAATGAGAAAGGCTGTTTTCCAAGATAAATATTTTAGATCCACCGAAGCTGCAGGTTCAAAGGGAGGGCCAGTAAGAGCCTGGAGAACAAGGGTTAAATCCCACAGAGGGACTGCATCCTTAACAGGAGGCCTTAACAAGAAAGAACCTTTTAAGAAAGTCTTGCAGATCTTAGAAGAAGCTAAAGGACCGAGATCACTTCCCACATGAAAGTGGGAAATTGCTGCTAACTGGACTTTGACCGTAGAGGAGCTGGCCCCTTGGTCAAATAAATATGACAAAAAATCTAGTACAGCTGGTATCGGGGCTGTAAAGGGATCTAAATTTCTATGTTCCGCCCAGATCGAAAAACGTTTCCATTTGCTCTTATAGACCTTCCTAGTAGAAGGTTTATGAGCGGCTACTAAAATAGCTTTAACAGAAGAGGAGATGCCAGGAGTCCTAGCTATTATTGGAACTGGATCAACCAAGCTGTGAGCTTGAGATTGTCTAGGTTTGGGGTTGTCAACTGTAGGGGGGTGAGATATCAGATCCGGAGTGGGATCCAAAATCCATGGAGGATTCACTAGATGAGACCATAGGCAAGGGAACCACGTTTGATGAGGCCAGAATGGGGCTATAAGGATCACTCTGCTACCCAACCGACGAGCTTTCTGCAAGAACTTTACCATCAGAGGAAGAGGCAGATAAGCATAAAGTAGGCCGGATGGCCAAACATGCACTAGAGCATCTCTGGGGGATTCCCCTGGTGGGGGAAGTAGAGCAAAGTACTCGCTGCACTTTGCGTTCGAAGGCGATGCGAAGAGATCGCAGGAAGGTTGACCCCACTTGAGGAAGATTTGCTTCGCTACTCTCGGGTTCAGAGACCACTTGTATGGTGAGAGGATGGTTCGACTCAGCCTGTCTGCTAAAATGTTCGACCGACCGTGATGTGCGTTGCTATGAGAAAGTGGTTGGTGGTGATCGCCCATTCCCAAACTCTCATGGCCTCTCGACAAAGCGGATAAGATCTGGTTCCCCCCATTTGTTGATATACCAGACTACTGACATGTTGTCTGTTTGAATTGCAATTGTCCCTAAGGGAAGAAGGGCCTGGAGTGCTTGCAACCCTAAAAGCACCACCCTCATCTCTAGGACATTGATGTGCAACAAGGTCTCCGAGTGGGTCCACGTGCCTTGGACGGTTCTGCCCATGCAGTGCCTCCCCCACCCGAGGAGAGAAGCATCCGTGGTCACCGTGGCTTGGGGTGGGGACATTGAGAAGGGGCGCCCTTCCCGGAGATCCGAGGACTGGATCCACCAGAGTAGGGATTTCCTGCAAACCTTGCTGAGGGGGATAGATGCACTTAGCAGATGTTGCAGGATGGACCATTGAACCTGCAAGGTCCATTGTAGGACCCTCATGTTTAGACGAGCTAGAGGTGACAGATTGATGGCCGCAGCCATGGAACCTAGCGCCCTCAGGACCAATTCTGCTGGAGGAGCCGGGGATTGTAGGAGGGCCAAAGTTCAAAGCCAGTCCGGAGTTAGGAAGACCCTCATCAGGTTTGTGTCTAACCTGGCCCCTACGAAATCCAAGATTTGTGTTGGCTAAAGGGAGGATTTCATGAGATTGATTGAGATTCCCAGATGAGCGGCCAAGTGAAGGAAGTAATTCCTGGCTGAACTTAGTAGATGCCTGGTGGGGGCGGTCAGGAGCCAGTCGTCTAGGTACGGAAAGACCTGTATTCCCTGAAGCCTCAGGTGGGCCACTACAACTGCCATAACTTTGGTGAACATCCTGGGGGCTGTGGTGAGACCAAAGGGGAGGACCCTGAACTGATAGTGGCTGGCTCCCAGCCGGAAGCAGAGAAACCTTCTGGGTCATCTGTCCATCAAAATGTGGTAGTACGCATCCTTGAGGTCTATAGAGCACATCCAGTCGTTCTCCTGCAGGAGTGGGAGAATGGATTGAATGGTGACCATCCGGAACTTTTCTTTGGCAACCGACAGGTTTAGAGTGGACAGGTCGAGGATTGGTCTTCAGTCCCCCGTCTTTTTTGGCACCAGAAAGAACCTGGAGTAAAAGCCTGATCCGGATTGATCTTGGGGGATGGGCTGGATTGCTCTTTTTTCTAGCAGCTGCTTTATTTCTGTGGCTGCTGCCTCCCTTTGATTGGGTGGGACATCGAGGAGGCTCCGGGGTCTGAGAGGGAGATTCCGAAAGGGGATAGTGTAACCTCTGGATATGATTCGAAGCACCCAGCGATCCATTGTAATGAACTCACAAACTGCTAGGTGCCTCGAGAAACGCCCCCCCGACTGCCTCCAGAGTGGAGCAGTTGGGTAACCCCTCAGGGCTGCTGCATGGGCCGATCCGAAAAGGGTTCTCTCAACCCGAAATTCTTCCGTCCCCATTTGCCTCTGGGCCGGCGTCCACCCTGTCCTCCTCTGCCTCTGAAGGACGAGGGGTCCGGAGCGAAACGGGACTGTTGAGATTTCCGGAACCACATCTTCTTTTGTCCCCTTTGGTTCCTGGAGAAGGACCTCTGGGGAGCCGAGAAGCGGATCCCGAAGGCAGTCAACGTCTTCCCGTCTTTCTCGCTCTGGACCAGCATGTCGCGGACGGTCTTGCCAAACAGTGAAGAGCCGTCAAAAGGGGCATTTGCGAAGGACGCCTTGAAGGGTTCCGCAAAGTTGCAGAGATGGAGCCAAGCATGCCGTCGTAAGACAATTCCCGCACCGCTAGCTCTAGCGGCTCCTTCCGTAGCATGGGAAAGAAGCCACATAGAAGTGTTCGAAATGGACTTGAGTGGCCATTCGAGCTGAGAATGTTTTCTTATCCTCAGCCGACATGGACTCTGGGAGCGACCCAGCGTATTCCTTGATGAGATCCCGATGGAGTCGTATCACATGTGCCATATAGTTCAGTGACCTTACGGAGAGGGTAGCTGAAGAGAACATCCGCTTCCATAGGCGGTCCATCGTCTGAGACTCCTTGTCGGGAGGGTGGACCAAGGAACTCTCCTGGGCTAGTTCCTTCTTGGTGGCAGGCACCACCAACATGGCATCTACCGGAGCACCCTTGCTCCAAACCGTCCTATCTGTGGGTGGGCTGAGGATTTTGTCTGGTCTCTTTGGTATGGGCTCCACAGTGTCCAGGTCCTTCCATGCCCTGGTAGTGATCAGATCTTCCAGGGGATCGGCGGGAGGGGACACCCAAGAGGTAGATGGGCCTGCGTCAAACGCCTCCAGAAACACAGACTCATCGGAGGAAGGTTTTTGGGCTGACCTCCCCCTCTAATACAAAGCATTTCCATAATGTCTCCAAAGGAGAAGTCCTCGGGGGGCTACCCTTCGGGAACCTTCCCCTTCCTCTAAGTCTGTGTCCTCTGTCAGGGACTCGGGTGAGTCCAAGTGCTTCCTCTTGCACTTACATTTGTGAGGAACCTCCTCGGGGGGGGCTGTCCGAAGATGCCTCACCAACCACATCATGTTCCCCTAAAACCATCTGGGACGTAGGCGCAGGCTGTCCCTGGGGCCGGATGATGGGAGGTAGGCCCGTCTGAGAGGGAGTGGAGGGTGGAACCGTAGCAGGAGCCTGGGGTCTAGAATCCCTCAACAAGACCCTCTCCACAACATCGAACACCAAAGGGGAACTGCTCTCTCTGGGACCTGACAGCAGCCCCCTCGGATCAGAGGCGTGGACCGGAGGCGGCCCCGATGCAATCGGATATGAAGGGCCAGTATGCTCCGACCGAGACGGAGCCGAAGACACACTGACACCTCCGGATCCAAAGCTCAGCTCACGGCTCCGAGAGCTCGGATCTGAAAAGGGACCCGACAAACTCGAGGGTGCGGTTGGAGCCGAAGTAGGGTGTACTATCGGCGCCGAGCCTCCCCTGGCTCCGATGCTACCTGGATCTGACAGCTTTGAATCCCGGTAGTGGGTCGGAGAAGGAGCAATCGGGGGCAAAAAATGGGGTCGAGCTCCCCCCCAGAGGGAGGGAGGCAGGAGCACTCCCATCTGCAGTTGAGCCTGGAGAAACCTATGCATCATCCGGTCCATATCTGCATCGGACAAACAGAGTAGATCTAGACGAGGCCACCGAGGCTGGCCTGGAGTGCCGCCTCGATGACCTCGAAGGTGACAGGGTCTCCTCCTCCGGCTCCAGGGAAAAACGAGGTGAATGAAGCCGGGAAGGAGAAGGCCCGGATGTCCTAGGAGAGGCTATCTGTATAGCCGGCGGAGCAGAGGAGGAAGATTCGGCCCGCCGCTTGTGGTGTTTCTCTCTCCTTTTCTCCCTCCTAGATTCCCTCTCCTCCTGAGCCAAGGTGGGAGGGTGAGTCCCGGCCAGGGCAGCAGGGATGGAAGGTGGGACTGCCGCGGTCGCAGCCAGTGCCGCCGAGGGAGAAGAGGACGAAGCCGAGTCCGGGGGCAGACGTCCCGCCAGAATCAGCTTCGACCCCCTGTCCCTCAAAGCCCTGGGGTTGAAGGCTGCACAAATTGTGCAGTCTGAGGAGAGATGGTCAACCCCAAGGCAGATAATACACAGAGTGTGGCCATCCGCTTGGGGATAGCTTATGGCCACACTCGGTGCATTTGGAAAAAATTGCTTTCGGGGCCTCAGACATGGTAACAAAAGATAGGCCCAACCCGCACACACACCTTCACACACACGAGGGGAGGGGGGAGGAGACTAAACTAACTAAAAGATAGAAAAAAATTACCAACAAGTTTAGCAATTTAAGTGAAAAGGGGAAACAACACTTACTCGTCTATCGATTAAACTAAAAACTAGGTCAAAAAGTAATTTTTTGATATAAACTCATGAAGCCCTACGCTTGGAAACTCGTTCTAGATGCTTGAATAAGCCACGGCAAACGAGATCTGAGGACAGAGAGGGATGGCAGGGGGTTATGGGTAAGGAGGAGGAGCTTGGAGCTCGGATCTTAGCTGAATAAAGCTGCCGGCTCGGATCAGATACCCACAGATTGATGAACAAATGAAGTTAACTACTTCAGATCAAAAGTTTTATGGAAAGGGGGCACTTGGATCCAAAACTGATTGTCTGTATTATCAGGAGGCCTGGGGTAGCAGATGGGTAACAGTTGTGGTGGATTTTTCAACCCATTTAGCAATATGGGGGTGATGGAAGCAGTATGTTAAAATAGAAAAGAGAATAAAAAATAAAATGAGAATTTATTTGATGAAATTGGAGAGTGGGGAGTATTGCAGTTACGGAAGGATCTCTTAACCATGAAGGACTTCTATAAAAAACTGGTCGTTCAAACGACTGAACTTAAAAATAAGTGTTTTTTCAAAGGCAAAATAATGTGAAAAAGTAAGAGAACATGACATATGGGGAAACGTACACAAATGTATTAGAGAATTTATGGAATAACAACACAAGAGTGTATTACAACATGCTAAATGAAACATATGAAAGAACACACTTAGGAACCTAAGCAAGTAGCAAACAACCTCCAAAAATCACAAACTTGCTGCAGTGCATGAACGACAACTGTTAAAATAAGACCAGAAAAATTCTTTATTGAAAATGTTAAGCTCTTTTGTTCCTGTTCTTGGAACTTCATCAGAACATTAACAAATTACTTAAGAAACCACATTTAAATATTTTGCACTCATTAAAAGAAGTTATGTACTCACCATAACGTTCCATGTGAGTAGTCGTACTTCATTTGTCTTCAACCTGTGGGTTATGGATCTGAGCTGGCAACTTTTACTAGCATCTGCTCCGAGCTCCAAACTCCTCCCCTTACCCATAATACACCTCCACTGCCTTCCATCCCCAGATTGAGTTTGCTGAACCTTATTCTGATAACCTGATCTGAAAAATTTATTTGTGATCTATACTGCAGCCCGTAGGCTGATCATATGCCAAGGTCTGGGGGAAGGAGGGAGGGACGGTTGAAGACAAATGAAGTAAAACTACGCAGATGGAACGTTATGGTGAGTACACATCTTCTTTATCTGAAGTAGTTTACTTCATTTGGTCTTCAACCTGTGGGACAGAGTCCCCAGCTACTAAACTCCTGGGAGGCCCTCATGGAAGGATATTCCAGAGCACCGGGGAACCAAAGAATGCTCTCCTTCTGGAAGACCAAATAGCTGCAGAATAAACATCATCCAAAGACACTCTAGACCAGGGGTGTGCAACCTTCACCATCAAAAGAGCCATTTTTTGCCCCTCTCTCACCAAATAAAATTCATCGGGAGCCACAAAACCTATTTGACCCCTAAAATGAAGATAACACAGCATATAAAATTATATATATAGTTATTATACTAAATATAAAATAACTAATTTTATAATAGCAATATTTAAAATCCGTCCATATTTTTCTTCCTTTGTTGGGATTGCTTGATCCCTCTGTGTGTGTGTGTGTCATATCTCTCAACCTCTTAGAACAAGAAATCTAGATAAAGCCATAAATAATGGGGCACAAAGGCCAAAAAAATAAGGACACTTTTTAAATATTGCTCTTACAAACTTAGAAAGTTGATAAAATAACAGATTTTGCATTAGCATAAATTTTCTGAAGGGTATGAAGTCAAACTCAAATCTGATTTGCCAGAAAAACACAATTTTATGAGAAACAGACCACAAATATGAGGCAAACGTCAGGACATTTTGTGAAAGTCTGCACAGTTGAGGTGTGTGTGGGTGTGTGTGTGTGTGTTTGTGTGGTGTGTGTGTGTGGGTGTGTGGTGTGTGTGTGGGTGTGTGGTGTGTGTGTGGGTGTGTGGTGTGTGTGTGTGGGTGTGTGTGGTGTGTGTGTGTGTCTATAAAATGCAAGTTAACAGAAACCATGTTATTCTAGCAAGTTTATAAGAGCAATATTTAAAGCCCGTCCCTATTTTTGTTCCTTTGTTCCCCTTTATTTGTGTCTCTGTCCAGATTTCTTGTGGTAAGACTGAGAGGTGGAAACCTTACAGGGGATGCTGCTGCTGCCAGGAAATCTCTCAATCACTCTCAGTGTTTGTGGAATGCAAGGCAACAGAAATGGTGTTATTCTAGCAAGTTTATAAGAGCAAGATTTAAAGTCCATCGTTCAGTCACTCTGCGTGTATTGCGCGGTAGAGTGGTCATTATTTTTCAAAGCCACAGGGAGCCACAGCAGAGGGGTGGGAAGAGCCACATGTAGCTCTACAGCCGCAGGTTGCAGACCCCTGCTCTAGACCAAAAGGCCGCAGATGTAGCCATGGACCTAGTGGAATGAGCTTTCACCAGACCTGGAGGAGACATGCCTCTGTCTTTATAGACCTGCAGGATGAAAGAAGAAATCCATCTAGCTATAGTGACCTTGGAGATAGGTTTCCCCAAAAAGGGTTTATAAAAGGATACAAACAATTGATCATATTTACGGAAATTTTTTGTCCTGTGTAAATCGATTTGTAACTGTCTATGAACATCCAACAGGTGGAGTTTGTATTCCATCTTGTTAGTAAAATTAAGAAAAAACACAGGCAAACTGATGGTCTGATTGATATTGACTGGCGATGCCACCTTAGGAAGAAAGGATGGATTGGTACAAAGGGAAACCCTATCTTTGTGAAAAATCATGTAAGGAACTTTGATGGACAAGGCCTGTACTTCTGAAACCCTTTTGGCACAGGAAATAGCCACCCGAAAAGCTGTTTTCCAAGATAACAATTTCATATCTGCAGTTGCGGCAGGCTCAAAAGGCAAAGCAACCAAAGCTTGAAGAACCATAGTAAGGTCCCATGGGGAAATAGGATCATCGACGGGGGGGGGTAACAAAAAAGGTGCCTTTAAAAAAGGCTTTACACAGTCTGGAAGAGGCTAAAGAGGCAGAATTCTCGCCCACATGAAAATGAGAGATGGCAGCCAACTGAACCTTGACAGTAGAAGAACTAGCTCCGTGTTGAAAAATATCAGCTAGAAAATCCAGAATGGCAGAAATAGGAGCCGTGAAAGGGTCTAAACTCCTTTGAGAGGCCCAAAAGGAAAAACGTTTCCACTTGCCACGATAAACCATTCTGGTTGAAGATTTATGAGCAGCCACCAAAACAGATCTAACTGAGGGGGACAGTCCAGGAGTCCTAGCAATCACGGGAACTGGAGCAGCCAAGCTGTGAGCTGCAGGCTGTCCAGATTCAGATGAGGCACCCCCAAAGGGTGTGAAATTAGATCCTAAATGGGATCTAGGATCCAAGGTGGAGCCAGAAGGTGAGACCAAAGGAAGGGAAACCATACCTGGTGAGGCCAGAACGGGGCAGGGAGGATCACTTTGCTCCCCAGTCGATGAGCTTTCTGTAAAAACCTCTGAATAAGAGGTACTGGCGGGTAAGCATATAGAAGACCGGGAGGCCAAGCATGAACTACAGCATTTCTGGGGGGACTCCCCCGGCTCAGGGTTCAGAGCAAAAAACTCGCTGCACTTCAAGTTGGAAGGAGATGCAAAGAGATCGCAGCAAGGTTGACCCCATTTGCTGAAGATCTGTTCCCATACTGACAGATTCAGAGACCACTCGTAAGGCATCAGAATAGTCTGACTTAGCCTGTCTGCTAGGATGTTGGACCGTCCCGGAATGTGCGTTGCAATGAGAAAGCAACCGGTGGAGATCGCCCATTCCCACACTCTCATGGCCTCGCAACAAAGGGGGTACGATCTGGTCCCTACCTGTTTGTTGATATACCAGACCACTGACATGTTGTCTGACTGAATTGCAATCATTCCCAGAGGAAGAAAGGCATGAAGGGCCTGCAATGCTACAAGGACTGCCCTCATCTCTAGGACATTTATGTGCAAGCTAGTCTCTATGGGGGACCACAGGCCTTGGACTGTCCTGCGCCGAACAATGCCCCCCCTACCCGAGTTGGGAGGCATCCGTGGTCACTGCGGCTTGGGCCAGGGCTGGAACAAAGGGTTGGCCCTCCAATATGTCCGGAGAGCACATCCACCATATGAGGGACGACCGACAGACTCGACTGAGTTAAACTGGGTATGTCAATGGCAGCTCCAACAGGGACCACTGTACAGAGCTAGAGTCCACTGTAGAATTCTCATGTGTAACCGGGCACAAGGGAGAAGAGTTATGGTCGCTGCCAATGAGCCTAAGGCCCTCAACACTGATTCAGCCGTTGGAAGATGAGAATGGTAGATTATGGAGACATGCATCCTCATGTTTTGAACTCTCTCCGAGGTCAGGAAGATTTTGCACTGACAAGTATCTATCCTGGCACCAATGTAGTCTATCACCTGTAGAGGATCTAGAAGAGATTTGGATGCATTGATTGTGATCCCCAAACGCCGGGCAAGAATCAGGAAATAATCCCTGGTTTGGCAAAGTAGACGCCTGGTGGGAGCAGGTATGGATAGACCTGAATCCCCGAAGCCTCAGGTGAGCCGCTACAACCACCATCACTGTGGTAAACACCCTGGGCCTCTGGTGAGGCCAAAGAGTAGGGCTCAAAATTGGTAATGACCGACTCCTACCCAGAGCTTCTGAGCACTTTTATGTGACAGTAAGCATCCTGGAGTTCTAACGAGCACATCCAGTCACTTTCTTGCAGGTACGGCATGATGGACTCTAATGTGACCATCCGGAACTTCTCTTTGGCCACTGACAGGTTCAGGGTAGAGAGGTCTGGAATGGGCCTTAAGTCCCCCATTTTCTTTGGCACCAAAAAGAACCTGGAGTAGAAGCCTGATCCAGACTGATCTTGAGGGACAGTTTCGATGGCTTGTTTTCTAGCAGCTTGGAAATTTCCTGTGCTGCTGCCTCCCTTTGCGTGGGTGGTATGTTCGGGAGACATCTGGGAGATTTGGGGGAACCCACAAAAGGGATAGAGATCCTCTGGATATGATCTGATGCACCCAGCGGTCCACTGTTATGGATTTCCATGCCGCTAGGTGCAAGGACAATCATCCTCTGACTGCCTCCAGAGTAGAGCAGTCGGGCAACCCCTCAAGGTTGCTGCCCGGGTCTGTCCAAGAAAGGTTCTCGAGACCCAAAATTCCTCAGACCCCCTCTGCCTCTGGGCCAGCATCCATTCTGTACCCCTCTGCCTCTGGGGAAAGAAGAGCCCTGAGTGTCCCGGGAATACAGTGACTTCCGGAACCACATTTTCTTTTGCCCTCGCTGGTTCCGGGAAAAAGACTTTTGAGGGTTCGAGAAGCAGATCCCGATGGCAGACAGTATCTTCCCATCCTTCTCACTCTGGACTAATGTCTCTTTGACAGTCTTAACAAAGAGTGTAGAGCTGTCATAAGGGGCATTGGCAAAGGACGCCTTGAAGGGTTCTAAAAATTGCCATAACCTGAGCCAGGCATTGCGCCTCATGGACACGCCAGAACCAGCCACTCCTTCCATAGCATGTGAAAGGAGTTGCATGGACATGTTAGAGACTGCTTTTAAAGTGGCCAACCACGCAGAAAACGAAGCCTTGTCCTCCTGCGACATGGACTTGGGGGGAGACTCCTCCAGCTCCTTTACTGGGTTCAGCGCCCTAATTGAAAAGGTAGCTGAAGCGTAAACCTGCTTTCCTAGGTGGTCCATCATCCACAACTCTCAGTCAGGAGGATGGATTGAAGAACTCTCCTGAGCAAGTTCCTTCTTAGTGGCTGCTGCTACCACCATAGCGTCTATGGGGGAGCCCTTGTTCCATGCTGGTCTGTCTATGGTGGGCTTAAAATCTTATCAGGTCTTTTTGGGATAGGTTCCATGGTGTCCAGTTCCTTCCATGCCCATGAGATGACCAAATCCACCAAAGGATCCGTGGGTGGGGGCACCCAGTAAGTAGATGGGCCCGTGCCGAAAGCCTCCAGGAACATGGACTCATCAGAAGAAGGTTTGGGGGCAGATCAACCTCCCCATTGGTGCAGGATTTCCATGATGTCTCTAAAGGAGACATCCTCGGGAGTTGACCTAGGGGAACCTTCTCCATCATCCAAGTCCGTGTCCTCGGTGAGGGACTTGGGGGAGTCCAAGTGCCTCCTCTTGCACATATGCTTGCGAGGTATCTCTCTGATGTGGCTCTCCTGGGTGAGCTCGCAAGCCAATTCTTCCTCAGGGGAAACCGTCTGGGGCTCCTTGAGCACGGGCTGTCCCTCTGGTAAAACGATGGGGACCATAGACAGAGCCGAGGGGGTCTGGGTGGAGTCCGGGGGGCAGTCAGGGGTCTTGATCCAGCAGAGAGAACCCTCTCTACCACGAATGCCGAAGAAGAGCGAACCTTCTGAGAACCAAATAAAAAGGCCGGTCTCCCCGGGTCTGTCAAGAGAATTGGAGCCAGGACCGAGGTGGACGGAGCTCTGAGGTAGGGAACCTAGCCTGACAAAGTCAGAGCCGAAGAAAAAGGTTCCACTCCCTCAGATCTGACACCCAAGTTCTGGCTCCTAGAGTGGCTCTGATCCGACACACTCCAGGCAGCTGGTGCCATCGAGGAAGCAGGTACTGTCGGCGCTGACCCCCTGACCAAAGCCAACCTCGGATCCGAATACTCCGAACCAGATGGTCAGATTGGAGAAGGAGATATAGGCTGGAAAAATGGAAGCAAGCTCCCCACTCCTGAGGAAGGGGGGGCTGGCAAGGCCCCATCTGGATCTGAGTACGGATAAACCTCCTCATCATTTTATCCAGATCAATATGTCATACAAGGACCGGGTGGACCTCGACAAGGCCATGGACTCCGACCTGGCAGGTTGGGGCACCGAGGCCCGAGAAGCTGAACATGTCTCCTCCAGTGCTGGGGAGAACCTCGGTGATCGGACCCGTGGGGGGTCACGGATCCATAACATTTTTACGGGTGAAGGGAGGTCCAGAGACCTCCTTTGCTTTTCCCTTGCCTTTGACTCTCTCTGCTTCTCTCTGCCCCTTTTCCGCTCCGCTTCCACAGGCTTTTGAAAAGGAGTTTGAGTCCCAGCCTGGGAAGGAGGAGAAGCCAGGGGAAGAGAGGAAGGAGAGGTGGCCACAGCAGCTGCTGTGACAGAAGCCGAAGACAAGGAAACAGTCTATGAAGGGGGAAGAAGGTCTCTGAGGGCCAACTTGGCCTTCCTATCCTTAATGGCGCGGGGGTTGAAGCCCACACATACACTGCAGTCCAAACTTAGATGGGCCATGCCCAAGCACATAGCACACACAGTGTGGCCTTCCGTAGGGGATAATTTATGGCCACAAAATAGGCTCGTCAGACATTCTATCAAAAGAGAGAAAATATTTAAAGAAAAAAGTTATTTTCTTCTCTCTGACAACACCCACTCACGCAAGAAACTCAAAGGGGGGAGCAAAAAATCCACACAACTATAGAAACTAAGCTAACTATCCTAAAACAGTACAACACTACAACTCAATGCACCAAGCGAGGGGAGGAGAAAGGGGAACCTATCCTACCACTACCTAACAATTTTTAAAGAAAGTAAATAGTTTAAAGGTTTTTTTACCCACTTAAAAAGTTGGAGCTCGAGAGACCACGATGCAAAGTTATTCATGGCAAACAAGATCTGGGGGTGGAAGGCAGTGGAGCTGCATTATGGGTAAGGGGAGGAGTTTGGAGCTCAGAGCAAATGCTAGTAAAAGTTGCCGGCTCGAATCTGATACAGATCCGTAACCCACAGGTTGAAGACCAAATGAAGTAAACTACTACAGATCATATGTTAAAAACAATCCAATCAAAAATCAACTCAATAATGTTTTAATTTCAAAACAGAATTAACTGAACAGGTTTCATTTAACCCAGAGAAATTAGCTGCATCCAACCTTAACTGCCACTTCAATTCTCACTCTTCCAAATGTTATTCAGTAATTAAACCTTATGGGTCACATACTATTTGATGTCCTTCTATTCTCATGTTGCAGTATTCTCAAAGTACAGTTGTGCACACTTACCATAAATGTAGATGTTCGAGTGTATTCACTGTTGCAGTCATTACATTTGGGTAATCTGCTGGCAGGTTGCCCTCAGTCGGCCTGAATTCCAAAGTCTTGGGTCCTGCGTCGGTTGTTGTCTCCTCTTCCATGAAGTCAGGTCGTCAGGGGTATAAAACATGCAGCCGATGCAATTTTCTTTAGTTTTTCTTGCCCCAGATGTCAGATGCCCCCAAAAAGGTAGCAAAAATATATATATGTATATATACATGCATCAATATAAATTTTACCTTCATCTACAAGCAAATACACCACATAGGTTGTAGAAAATAGAGAAGGAAAGATAAACTCCAGAATGACAGGAGGATGGCGGGTGGGTAACCTGGACTCCAACAGTGAATACACACGAGCATTTACATTTATGGTAAGTATACACAACTGTACTATGTTCTTCGTGTTTCACTGTTGCAGTCATTACATTTGGGTAGAATCCCAAAGCTATGGTTGGGAGGCTAGAGCTAAACAGCATTAGGTGCGGCTATAAGGCCCTGCAGAACTGCAGTGGCAAAGCCTGCCCTGGACTTAGAGTAGAGAGGCAAATGATAATGCTTTGTAAGGTGTGAACAGAACTCCAAGTAGTAGCCTCTAGAATGTCTTTGGTTGGTACTCCTCTGAGAAAGGCTGCTGAAGTAGCTGCAGCTCTGGTGGAATGAGACCTAATGTCCTTGGGCACAGGTTTACCATGGTGTAAGTAGCAGAAACGGATGCAGTGGCTTATCCACTTTGAAACTGTCTGCTTTGAAATAGCCTTTCCTTCTGATCCTGCAGCATATGTCACTAGTAATTGTGCAGTTCTTCTTAGAGCTTTAGTCCTGCTCAAGTAGAATCTTAGCTGTCTGTGTACGTCCAAGGAATGCAGAATTCTCTTCCCCCTTGTTCTGCGGATTTGGATAAAAGGTTGGCAGATGAACTGTTTGGTTAAGAGCCAAACTGGAAACCACCTTAGGCATAAATGTAGGATTTGTCCTCAGAGACACCCTGTCTGGGTAAAATATGATAAAAGGCTCTACCAGCCATGAGGGCCTGTAGCTCTGAAACTCTTCTTGCTGAAGTAATTGCTAGTAGCAGAGCTGTTTTCCATGATAAGAACTTTATATCAGCGGTAGCAGCTGGTTCAAATGGGGGCAGGGTGAGCTTTTCCAACACATAGTTGAGATCCCATGCAGGTAATGGTGATCTTCTAGGAGGCCTTAAATTTTTTGGCTCCTCTAAGATATTGCTTTAGTAAAGGATGTGAAAAGACTGGTGGCTCTGTACTGTAATGAGCCGAAATGGCAGAGGCATGGATTTTAATTGATGAGAAAGACAGGCCTTTGTCAAGCATCTCAGTTAAGTATTGTAATATCTGAGGAATATATGGTTCTGCTGTACCAGCTCCTTGTGCTTGATTCCAAGCACAGAATCTCTTCCATTTATCAGCATAAGATTTTCTTGTACTAGGCCTTCTGGCTTCCAAAATGACATCAATCACAGCTTTACTGAGAGGTGTTGTTTGTATAACTACATGATCAGCCATGCTGCTGCCAGGTTCTGTGTCTAGAGTTGATTGTGCAGGATTTGATTGTTTTGCTGGGACAGTAGTTGAGGTCTTTGAGGTAAGGTCCAAGCCGAGTATTGAGACAAGTTCCTTAGGATTGGGTTACCAGTATTGGCGGGGCCAGTCCGGGGCAATTAGTATCTTTGTTTTTTCTTGTCTGACTTTTAGGAGGACCTTGGGAAGAAGAGGCAGAGGAGGGCGTCCACTTTCCATGCTTGTCTGCGATAAGTCCTTGAGCAGAATATTTTCAATTGATAATTTTGAGGAGAGACAAATAGATTTATGTATGGGCTCCCCAATTTCCCTGTTATGCTGAAAACTTGTGGATTTAGTTTCCACTGGTGAGGATCCATAAGGTTTCTGCTTAAATCATCTGCCAGAGTATTTTGCTTTCCTGGCAGGAATTGAGCTTGCATATTTATTTGGTAGGTCAAAGCTGTGTCCCACAGTGTAATGGCTAATCTGCAAAGGGGGTAAGAGTGTGTGCCCCCTTGCTTGTTTATATACCACATGATCATGGTGTTGTCCATCTTTATCAGAAGTTCTCCTGGATGAATTAAGTCCTTGAAGGCTGTTAGGGCATTTTGAACAGCTAGCATCTCTTTCTGCTTGATATGTAGATGCATTTGTTTTGGGGTCCATATGCCCTGAATGCATCTTCCTGCCATGTGGGCCCCCCAGGCATAATCTGATGCGTCTGTTGTTAAGGTTTGGCTGGCAGGGGGTAGAGTGAAGGCCCGCCCCATGTTTTGGTGACATGCCTTTGCCCACCATAGAAACTCCTGTTGTAGGCAGGGAATGCAAGGAATCATTGTTTCCAGACTGTGAGAATGTTGACTCCATAAACTTTTTAGGTACCACTGAAGTTTCCTCACATGCAGTCTTGCATATGGAATTAGTAGGATGCAGGATGCCATGAAGCCCAAAGCCTGCAGAATTTTCTTACAGATAACTGGGTTTTTGTTGCCATCAATTTGAAGTAAGAAGTCAGTTGCCTTTGCTTGTCTTGCTTGAGGTAAGCCATCTGGGCATATGTATTCAAGCTTGCACCCAGGAATGCTATCTTTTCAGAGGGTACCAGTTGCGATTTCTTTTCGTTTAATGTGTACCCTAGGCATGTTAGAAGCCTTTTCACAAACGCCAGGTGTCGAAGAAGAATGCCCTTGTTCTCTGCTTGAATGAGACAGTCATCCAAGTAATGGTATATTTGTATACTTCTTTGTCTGCAAAATACAATTACTGGTGCCAGGCACATTGTAAAGACCCTGGGCGCAGTAGATAAGCCAAAGGGCAGTGCAGAGAATTGGTAATGCATTAAGCCAGCCTTGAATCTGAGATATCTTCTGCACGACTGTCTTACTGGGACATGCAGGTATGCGTCTTTTAGGTCTAATGTCACCAGCCAAGCATTCTTGCCCAGCATGGGCAGAAGCTGCTGCAAAGTCAGCATTTTGAATTCTGGAATGTCCAGGTATGTGTTCAAAATCGATAAATCCAGTAATGGCCACCAGGCCTTGTCCTTTCTGGGTATCAAAAACCTTGTCCTTTTTCCTGTTCTGGTACTGGCTGAATGGCCCCCATATCCATGAGGGACATAACCTGTTTCTGTGCCTCTGCCCATTGATTTTTTTGGCAGATCTGGCCAACCATTTGTCATTGGCAGAGTGTGGAAATGGAATCTGTATCCCTGTGATACTAGGTTTAGTACCCACTTGTCCTGGGTCATTAACTGCCAATTTTGAGCAAAAAGTGCTAATTTCCCCCCTAAGGGTGCTGCCAAAAGATAAGTGCTTGATGTAGGCAGAGGGAAGTCATTGGGACTGTTTTCTGTAGGTTTGCGCTTTACCTCCTCCAGATTTAGTGGTAGAAGCGCCACATTGCTTTGACCTGTATGAATCTTGCGCCTGGTATCTGGAACCCTTAGGGCATCTGGATTTGCCCCTTTGAGCTCTGTCTGACACAGGAAAAGACCGATTTTTTTGTAGGCCAGTGTCTACTGAATCTTGGTGGCTGCACTTGTAAGAAGTATTTAACATTTTGCATAGACTTAGCTTTGTCTTCCATTTTCTTTAAAACCTCTTCTGCCTTAATACCAAATAGAGTATCATGCTGTAAAGGAGCATATATCAATTTAGCCTTAACATGATCAAGCAAATTTTGTTCTTGTAGCCAGGCATGCCTCCTAATCACAGATCCAGTGACTGCGGCCCTGCAGGAGGCCTCTAAGGAATCAAAACTACATTGCAAAGTATGCTTTCCAACCTGTTCAGCTGCATGAAATAATTCCTGCAAATCTTTATTTTCTGCACATTCCAAAATCAACATCATTTTCTGTTTCAGCAATCCCATAACATGTTGTTGATACTTAAGCATATGAAATTGACAGTTTAAGGCCCTGATTGCCAAGCTTGCAGATGTATAAACCTTTTTCCCCATCTGTCCAGTGCCCTTGAATCTCTGTCAGAGGGGGTAGGATTTTTAGCTGTTGAGGCCTTAACTCCCTTTGGACCCTGTGAAATAGTTTCACGATCAGCAGCAGGGTTTCTAAATAAAAACTTATGTGAGTCAGGGACCCTGTAATATCTGTCAGGCTTACTGGGAGCCAGAGGCAAGGAGTCAGGGGTCAAGCTTGACTCCAAAAACACATCATCCACAATGTCTAAAACAAGGGGAATGGTTAAAGGCCTGTGCTGATGGAGAAGAAGGAAATCCTTGAGCCTCTTTTTTGATTCTGAGAAATCTTGACTCTCCCAGTGAAAATGCTCCCTCAAAGTATGCAAGGTTTCTCCAAATGAAAAATCCTCAGGAGGAGATGCAGATGGTATAGACTTCTCTGCATCAGAATCCTTATAGGGAGGTATAGATAATTTCTGATCAGAAGAGGAATCAGCAGAAATAGAAACCTGATCTGAAGATTCATAATCAGTAACTTGCCTAAGCCTCTTATCTGGAGGGGGATGGGTACCCCTGATCAAGGTAATAAGGTCTTCAGCCATTTTGATCATCTGTTTTTTAGGCATAGACGCCTGTGCACGTGGCTCATGCGTCGGTTTTTTAGTTTTAGAAGTTGCTTTTGTCTTTGGTTTTGCAGCTGTTGTTGGTTTGATATACAAATGTTGAGGTCTGAAAACACCCTCAGAAGCCAGTGCCTGCTCAGCGGCTCCGGACCCATCCGAGGGAGATAAATCTGTCGGTCCAATACCTTGAGTATCTTGCAGCATGCCGGACTCCACATGGGTGTTGGTAAAGGCCTGCAACTCTGAGGTAGCGGGTATCAGGGGCTGCGAATGCGCCTCACTGAGTGCCAGCAACTGGTTTAGAAGAAGCTTCGTCGTCGGTTTTGGATCTCGACTGCCTTTCTCTGTCCTTTTCTTTGCGTTTTTTGTGTACTCCGGTAGTCGGATTGCTATCCGACGACATTTCTGGGTAATTAAATCTGTTTCCAAAATACTTTGAGGCAAAAATATACCTACGTTTAATAGTGCATTGGTTAAATCTAGCACAAAACCGACAGCCAGGCACGTTGTGATTAGGGTCTAGGCAAGGAATACAGTATAAATGGAAATCCTTATGAGGTATTTGCTTCCCACAAGTAATACAATTATTAACTTTTTCTGACATCGGTTTGGAGCAAGAAAAAAGTTTCCCCAACGGAGTACTTGGCTTTAGTGAAGACTTCGGTTCTGAAACTCAAACTCGAATATTTCAGTAGTCGGCTGACCGGCACTTGCGAAATGCTTCTGCTTTGGGAACCGCACGGCAAGAAAGACTGAAGAAAATGGTGTCGGCTGCATGTTTTATACCCCTGACAACCTGACATCACGGAAGAGGAGACAGCAACTGACGCAGGACCCAAGACTTTGGAATTCAGGCCGACTGAGGGCAACCTGCCAGCAGATTACCCAAATGTAATGACTGCAACAGTGAAACACGAAGATCACTACTTGAGGCTTCCTCTCTTGCTACCCGAACGTCCAGCCAGTGTACAAAAGCTTGTAGTCACTGCTGGTCACGTGGGGTGTCTGGTGTTGGCCTAGGGAATGTGGGTCATAAAAAAAGAAGTTATGTCTTACCATAACGTTCCATCTGAGTTGTTGATCTTCTTCCAGTCATCATTGATGGGTTTGGTTCAGAGCCCTCTGAACCGAGTCGGCCTAATACCAAGCTCGCGTACACCAAAAACTCCCAAACTAAGCTGCTTCCCCCAATGCCCTTCTCCCAGTTACCTCAGATCAAGTTTGCATGCAACATATAGGAGAAAACAGAAAAACAGAGGCCATTTCTGCGCAGAAACCTTGAAACATCACAAGGACCCAGAAGATCCACCGGGAGCCTTTGGTGGGGGACGGTGGGAGGGTGTGATGACTGGAAGAAGATCAACAACTCAGATGGAATATTGTGGTAAGACATAACTTCTTTATCAGAAGTTGTTAATCTTCTTCCTATTCATCACTGATGGGACAGAATCCCAAGCTACTTGCAGAACCTGGGTGGCCCTTATGGAAGAACATTCCTGAGAACCATTGAGCCGAAGGCCGCTCTTCCCCTGGAGACCACATCCAATTTGTAATGTTTGATGAAGGTACGGGGTTTAGCCCAAATAGCTGCTGCACAAATGTCATCCATGGAAGCCCTGGAGTGAAAGGCAAGTGAAGTTGTGATGGCCCTAGTTGAATGAACTTTGATTTGAAGAGGTTTAGATTTATTCGCAGAGGAGTATGATAAAGTAATGCAATCTTGGAGCCATTTTGATAATGTAACTTTTGATACAGCACATCCCATTCTTGGCCAGAAAAGGAAATGAAAAGCTGGTCCGACTTGCGAAAGGACTTAGTCCTGTTCAAGAAGAAACGTAGTTGCCTATGTACGTCCAATGAATGTAGGCAGTATTCTCCCTTGTTGGAATAATTTGGGAAAAACACAGGGAGCTCAATGGACTGGTTAACAGAAAAGTCAGAAACCACTTTGGGAAGAAATGATGGGTTAGTACGAAGGGATACTCTGTCCTTATGGAAGATTAAATACAGGCTCTTGATGCATAAGACTTGTAACTCAGATATCCGTCTGGCTGATGTGACCGCTAACAAAAACAAAGATTTCCATGACAGGAATTTTAGATCACATATCGCAGCAGACTCAAAATGGGGTAGAGAGAGAGACTGTAGAACCAGAGAGAGATTCCATATCTCTACATGTTGCCTGATAGGAGGTCTGCGATGGAAAACTCCCTTGAGAAAGGTCTTGCAAAGTCGGGTGGAGATCAGAGGGATGCCATTCGAACTGTCGTGGAAATTGGAAAGAGCTGCTACATGTACTCGAACAGTAGAAGCTGATGCCCCATTGTCAAACAACTCAGAAAGATACTGGTGTATAGCAGCTGCAGGAGTTGAAAATGTATCTAGTATGTGATTATTAGACCAGATAGCGAACTTTTTCCACTTGTCTCTGTAGAGTTTTCTGGTAGATGGTTTATAGGAGGCCACAATAATATCGCGAACAGGTGAGGAAAGGTTTTCCTACCTGGCAACTAACAGAAGTGGAGAAACCAAGTTGTCAGCTTGAGAGTGGACAGATTTGGGGGAGTCAGCCCTTGTGGGTGAGACATCAAGTCCTGACGAGTGTCCAGAAATCAAGGAGGTTGTAATAGTTGAGGTCGAAGGAAGGGAAACCACACCTGTCGAGGCCAGAAAGGGGCAATGAAGATTACTTTGCATCTCAACCAGATTGCTTTCTTTAGAAATAGGGGTCTCAAAGGTATCGGAGGATAAGCATAGAAGAGACCCTCGGGCCAATCGCGAGTCAAAGCGTCTCTCGGTGATTCCCTGTCTGGGGGAAAGAGGGCAAAGTAGCTGCTGCATTTTTTGTTTGAAGGGGAAGCAAAAAGATTGCAGCAAGACTGGCCCCAATGGCTGAAGATTTCTGCCGTCACGTTCGGGTTGAGAGACCACTCGTGTGGACGGAGGATGCATCTGCTCAGCCTGTCGGCAATCAAGTTGGAGCTCCCCAGGATATGTGTTGCAATAAGAAAGCGGTTGGAAGCTATCACCCAATGCCAAATTCTCATGGCCTCGCGACATAGGGGGTAGGATTTGGTCCCTCCTTGTTTGTTTATGTACAAGACAACAGACATATTGTCCGACTGGATTGCAATCATTCCCGACAGAAGGAGCGGATGAAGTGCCTGCAACGCTCTTAACTCCAGGACATTGATATGCAAGTTGACCTACAAGAAGGACCATGTGCCTTGGACTGTCTTTCCCTGGAAGTGCCCCCCCCCATCCTATCAGGGAAGCGTCCGTGGTCACCGTGGCATTGGGTTGGGGACTCTGGAAGGGGCGGCACCAAAGATTTTCATCCATTCTCATCCACCAGAGGAGATCTTGTTTGCAGGAATTGGTGATGAGGATCTGTGAGTTTAGAGGATGGAGACTGGATATCCACTGGGACAAAAGGAGCCATTGTAATAGTCTCATATGCAATCTTGCCAGGGGAACAATTGGATGGCTGCCGCCATAGACCCCAGAGCCTGTAGAACTTCCCTTGCAGACACCTTCCTTCAACAGAGTATCACTTGTACTTGCAATCTTAATCTCTGAAGTCTGTAAGGAGGGAGAGAGACTTGGCTTGTTTGAGTATTGAATACTGCTCCTATAAATTCCAACTGTTGGGTAGAATGAAGGTTGAATTTTTTCCAAGTGTATTGTGATGCCTAGAAACTCCGCCAGTGCCAGAGTGTAGCGGAGGGCCATGACCAGTAGGCGCTAGGTGGGGGTGGACAGGAGCCAATCGTCTAGATACGGAAACACCTAGAATCCCTGTAGTCCCAGATGAGCTGTTACCACTGCTAGACATTTCGTGAACACTCTGGGGGGTGTCGAGAGACCAAATGGCAGGGCTCTGAACTGGTAATGATTGCCTCCCAGATGGAAGCGAAGGAGACACCTGGAGAGCTTGTCCATTTTGATGTGGTAATACACATCTCAGAGATCTATCGAGCACATCCACACACCCTCCCGAAGAAATGGGAGAATGGATTGTATCATGACCATGCGGAATTTGGTCTGAACTACTGATTTGTTTAGTTGACTGAGATCCAAAATGGGTCTCCAGTCCCCGGTCTTTTTTGGCAGCAAAAAGAATCTTGAGTAGAAACCGGATCCACACTGGTCTGGGGGGAATTGTTGGATGACTCGTTTTTGACAGTTTTTTTTTATTTCTGAAGATGCTTCTTCCCTTTGACTGGGTGAAACTTCGGGAAAGCATTTTGGATGTCTTGGGTAAGAGATTAGAGAGATGTAATAACCTCTGGAAATTATTCTCTGCAGCCACTGATCGTTTGTAATAGAGTGCCAGGCAGCTTGGTGCAGAGAAAAACGAGCCCCGACTGCTTCCAGAGGAAAGTAATCGGGCAATGCTTCAGGAGCACTGATAAGGTCGTCCGGAGAAAGAATCCCTGGAGTCCTGATTTCAGGAACCCCCTCTGCCCCTAAAGGGGTGTCTTCCATTATTGGAACCCCCTCTGCCTCTGGGGGAATCCTCACCACGTGCACTACGGAAAGGGACCTGAGATTGTTTGTGCCATATCTTTCCACTCCTCTGGTTCCTGGAGAAAAAGCACTGAGGTTTGGAAAAACATAGGCCAAAGGCAGACAAGATTTTTCTATCCTGCTCACACCTGGCTAATGTGTCCTTCACTTTAGAACCGAACAAAGTGGATGGTTCGATAGGGGCATTCAAGAAGGAAGACTTGAAGGAGTCCGTGAGGTCACAAATGCACATCCAGGCGTGGCATCTCATAACTACACCTGCACCCGCAGCTCTAGCCGCCCCTTCGGTTGCATGGGACAGCAACCTTATGGACGAGTTGGAGATCGACTCTAGGGTAGCAAGCTGAGAAGCAACTTTATTGCGTGCCCCATCAGAAACTCGACCATCGAGGGTCCCAGAGAGTTCAGAGATGAGATTCTCTTTGGAGTCCTGTAAAATGTGCCAAATAATTCAGAGACCTGACAGCAAAGGTCGCTGAAGCAAACACTCGCTTCCCTAATCTGTCCACCACCCGTGACTCTCTGTTGAGTGGATGGACAGTAGGACTTTCATCCGCAAGGTCCTTTTTTGTGGCAGCCACCACCACCATAGCGTTTACTGGAAAGCCTCTAGACCAATGGGGGTGTTCCTATGGAGAGGAAAGTATCTTGTCTGGTCTCTGGGTTCTTCCACGCCCGCTGCACGATGAACTGGACTAACTCATCGGCATGGGGGGGGGGGCATCCAAGAAGTAGAGGGCCAAGAGCAGAAGGCTTGCAGGAATACGGATTCCTCTGAGGAAGGGTTGGAGGGTTTCCAGTCACCCCTCTGCCTCAAAATTTCCAGGATGTCTCCAAAGAAGACATCGTCAGGGGGTGACCGTGGGGACCCTTCCCCCATCATCATAGTCCATATCCTCAGTGAGGGACTTTTCCTGGGAGTCCATGTGTTTTCTCTTGTATGTCCGTTTCTGAGGTGCTTCTTCAGTGGGAGCATCTGAAGAAGACTCAGAAAGGAGGTTACCCTGTACAGGGGTTTCTTGAGGCTTGCGGTCTTGGTGTCCTGGGGAGGTGGCCTGTGATAGCTGCAGCTCAGAAGCCAGCCAGGCTTCCCAGGAGGGGGAAAGTCAAACACAGGAGGAGCGCTTCCCGAAGCAAGCACCATCTCCACCACCCAGAAGGCAGGCCCGCCCGAAGAGGAATGGGAGCCCGGAACCGGTGTCACACCCCGCTCCGCGCGGCCCGCTCCCGGGGACAAAGCCTCAAGCAAAACCGGGGCAGGAGTCACCCCCAGATCCGAAGACAGAATCGATGAAACAACTGGAACTGTACCTGGAGCTGGGGTTCCAGCCTCCTCCCCAAGCACGAGATTGAGGAAGGGATGGTTCCGAAGGAACCGAAACCCAAAGGGGCCTCGGAGCCTCAGAGGTGGTCACTGTCGGCGCCGAGGAGAGGATTCCCCCCAAAGACGTTGGAGCTATGGGCCTCGGAACCGAAGGGTCCAATGGAGGAGAATACATGGGAGTCGAGGAGGAAATGGACCCAAAACCCGGAATGGGATGGGTTTTAGGAAAATTTGTAATCCCTCTGGCTGTCAGCAGCTGTTCGAACAGGTGCACTACATCCAATTCCGACGACTCCTGGTGGACCTTACCGACACTCCTGACGGGGAGTCAGGTCAGTCCAAAAAGGGGCTAAAGGCTTGTCCTGAAAACGGATACAAAGACGGGCAGTAATGGGTCCATGGTGTAGGAAGAGTCGGCACAGGGGTTTCCAGTTTCGAAACAGGCAAAAGGGGGGCTATTGGTGCCGAGAAAGTGCTCGGAGCCAAGGGAACAGCTGCAGTGGAAGTCATTATCGGCTCCGAAGAAGTGGTTGGTACCGATCTCGGAATGGAGATAGGTGACGTCGGTACTGAGATAACAGCAGGCAATAAGGCTGGAGCCGAAATCACACTTGGAACCGTAGCAGTTGGTGCTGAGGGCAGCGCCGATGTGGAAGTCATCGAAATATCAGCAGAGACCACTGGAGTAGAACTCGGAACCAAGGTGGTCGGAGCTAAGGAGGCAATCTTGTGCTCCGTGGAAGGCTTGTGGGCCTTATGCTTATGAGGCTTGCCCTTATCACCAGCCGGTGAAGAGGGGTCAGAATGAGGACGTTTTTGTCCTGTGATGGAGGGGTTGAGACCTCAGACACAGAAAGAGACTCAGAAAAGGAAGAAGAAAGCAGGCCTTTCAAAATAAGTTTATTTTTCCTCTCATTCAGCGTCTGCTGACTGAAACTGATACAAATCTGACAGGGAGGTTTCACAGATAAGTGGGAAACTCCCACACAATATAAATAATCATCATGCAGGTTGCTATTGGGGAGTTTATCATTGCAGGAAGTGCAATGCTTAAATCCTGAAGTCCCCTTCTTTTCAGACATACTAGGTATATCGACTAAACAATCAAAAAAAAAAAAAAATAGAGAAAGTAAGGAAAAGAGAAAAATATCAACAATGGTATTAAGAATACCACAAGGGTAAAAAAAGGGTGTTTACCAACAATGGTAAGAAGAGGATACCTGTGGGTAGAGCTAGTTGAGATAATAAGATAGGGAAGAGTTTTTAGGAGAAAAAAAACTTAGAAATACAGTAAATTTGAAAAAATACAACACTTAGCTGGAGAGCTCGGTGAAACGCTGCTATATGGCTGCGTGGCAAATGAGATCTGAGGTAACTGGGAGAAGGGCATTGTGGGTAGCAGCTTAGCTCAAAAGTTTTTGGTGTATGCGAGCTTGGTATTAGGCCGACTCGGTTCCGAGGGCTCAAAACCGAACCCATCAGTGATGAATAGGAAGAAGATTAACAACTTCATATGTGATGTCTGTATGTACCAGACCTCAGAACTTCTCTGCTGCCAGATGAACATTAGCTACTCCTGCTGTACTGACCATCAGATCAAATTTTCTCAACTAAGTACCCCATTGGGGACGTTTGTTTCTTTTGATCACTGCTTTGTGTGTAGGTTCATGTCATCCAGGAAGGGAAAGTGTAGGTGTGGTTGTCAGCTCCTCCATGAAGATGCCCATGAGCTTAGCCTTTTTTGTTTACGGCCTATGTACAACCATAAGTCCTGCTACATCTGCCAGGCCTTTGCTCCAAAAACACTGTGCAGCCATCTGCACACGTTAAAGATTTACATAAGCAGAGAACCAGCACCTTAAGCACTAAGCTTTGTGTATGGAGGGACTGTCTGGGCAGTCTGTCGAGCTCCTAAGAAAAAGGACAAAGTTATTAGGCCTGAGTCTGTAGCTGCACCTCCTCCACCCATGTCCCTCCTGTGGCTATCGTCAGCCTGGAGGAACGCTCGGTTGCCGCCGATATGGGTATAGTGGGTACTACTGTGGAAGCCTCAGAACCCAGCGCAGATGGCATGTCCTCAAAGGTAAGCCAGACCTTGGCTTCCGACAGTGAGGAGGAACCTCAGTTCGTACTGGCTATTCAGACGGATTCCTCCACTACTTCACCGGCTTCCAAATCCAGGCCTTCATAGGCCCAGATGCCCGCTAGGCCTTCCGCTAAAAGAAAAGAAAAAAGGAAGCATGTTTCCTCAGTAACTGAGAGCCAGACAGATTGGCAGGCCTTTTCCTCAAAGCCTATTTAATCCTTTCATGGTTCTGAGGCCTGCTACACCCCTAGCCTCCCCTGGGCTTCCTCCTGTAATGGGTTCTAAGCCTCAGGCCTTGGAACCTTCCCAGCCTGAAGATGAGGCATCCTTAGAGGATTCTCTTTTCTGTGTTTCACAAATGCCTTCTCCCCTTTGTCTAAGATAAACACAGGCAGAAAGGGTAACAGTCAAAACAAGTCTGTTCACAGACAGGGAGTTGAGCAGCACCCTTCAGTCATCCCAAAGTCAAATGTGTCAATTTAAGAAGATTGGGGGGTGGAGGGCAGATGAAAACAGACATGGATCTGTCATTATGGTAAGTATATAACTTTTGTATCCAATGTTGTCTTTTTTGTTCAACTGAACATATGGGACAGATTCCGAAGCTGTCTATTGTGGTGATATCAAGGAAGGACATTCCTGAGGACGGTGGAACCAAAAGAACATGACCTAGATTATACAACCAGTTTATAATGAAACACAAAAGGAGGGATTGTGAACCAAGTTGCTGCAGCACAAATGTCATCAATGGGATGCCTTCTGTAAAATGCAGTAGACGTGCCTATTGCTCTAGTGGAATGAGGTTCAGGCTTAGTTTGTACAGCCAACTTTTTTGTTATGGACAAATTAACTGCAGCTTGACAATTTTTGTTTCAAAAAGGCAATGAACAACTGATCAGATTTTATGAATTGTTTCACTCTATGAAGGCATAATCTGAATTGTCTATCACCTAACATCCGTAACATATACTCACCTTTGTTAGAGTATCTGAGAAAAATATTGTTAAATTTATGGTTGATTTAAGTTTGTTTGGGATGCCACACTAGGAAGAAAATACATTAGTTATAAGAGAAATTCTGTCCTTGTGAAAAACCAAATAGGGAGGTTTGCATGAAAGTGCTTGCAATTCCAAAATCCATCTGGCTGTTATAACTGTCACCAGAAAAAAATTGTTTTCCAAGTCAGGAACTTAAGATCTACTCTGGCCACAAGTTCAAAGGGGGTTTGAATTAAAGCTTGTAGCATAATGGTAATATCCCATAGAAGAACTGTATCCCTGATGGTAGGTAGTAAAAGAAAGGTTTCTCTTAAACAGGCTTTAGAAATCTGCCATTTGAACTTTGACTGTGGGATAAACTTTTATCAAAACGTTCAGATAAAAAAATCTAAGATGGATGGAACAGAGGCTTAAAAATGGTGCAATTCTTTGAAAGCTACCCAAACAGAAAAAAAAAATCACTTCCATTTCTAAAGTATACCTCTTTGTGGCCAGCTTTTGAGAAGCTAATGTGATCATGACAACTGTAGTGGGAAGTCTGGTATCTTTGGCTATGTTCAAAACTGGGGAAACCATGCAGTTAATTTCATGGACATCTGGTCCTGAGGAGGCAATTTGGACAGGTGAGAAAGACGATCTGGATAATTACCCAACATCCGTGGGGATGTACTAGTAGAGGCCACAGGAAGGGGAACCGTGTTTGTCAGAAGGAAGCAATGAGGATCACCCTGGCCTTGTAGTGTCTGGGTTTCTGTATAAACTTGTTCATGTTGCCTTACCACTTTTTGCTTTAAGATACGCTCTTTCTGCCCTACCCCGTACAGTACCTGCTGTCTCTTTTGCTTACTGATTGTTTTTCCTCTCTAGCCTTTCACTTTCTGGGACCTTTCTTTCACGCTTTTTATATCCCCCTCGGAGATCATACCTCACCTTACTCCTCCTTTTTCTCCTCCCCTTCGCTGACTTCCACCCTAGAAGTTATTTCTAGTAGGATGGCTATCTGGCGCCATTTTTAAATTTCATAGTTCCACCTCAGTGAGAACCCTGTCTCCCCCATTCTGTCCTGTGGTCCGGCTGCCTGTCTCGCCTATTGGTAAGAGTCGGCCTCAGTGGTAGTCTTATACAATTCATGTGTAAATAATTGTTTGTGTTGTTTTTTTAAATTCAATGTGCCCTCATCTTATTAGCTGTGCTTAATTAGCGTTTTATGAGGAGACCTACCTCTCCCCATGCATTAGAGTGTAATAGTCTTTCAACGGGATTGTATGTGTACTGTGTTTTGCTCTCAATTTTATCTTAGGGCATTGTGGCCGAGCCTCTGTCCCATATAGGCCTGGTACTGCTGTTAAAAGTCCGGTTTATCCTACGTGAGACTAGTTACCTTATGTCTAGTTTTACTGTATGGTTGGTAAAGACAATGAGTAAACTACTTTAATGTGGCTGCGATAGGAAAGTGCTACTTCACTACTTGTGTGCTTACCCCACAGCATTATTACGCCAGCCATAGTCTCTATATTGATGTAGCCTGCTTAGTTTCTCTATATCATCTCATTGTTTGCTATAGATATCCTTTATGTATGTTTAATGGATTATGTGTTCAATACTTAGCAATGACTTTATGCAATTCACAACGTATAATACTGTTTATAAGTTATATTCTCTAGCTGCAATTACTGAAACTGTTTTGTGTGTAGTGTCTGTTACCTCTGCTGCAGTCATATTATAAATTGTATGCATGCCCTGGCTGCTCCTCCTTTCCCCTGTACTATAGCCTCTATCATTACTGTTCTTGTGGGACTAAAGATGCGGGTTTCTACTTGCAACTCTCTCTGCCTATCTAATAGTATAACTGGGTGTCTCACTCATTGTTGGGTTTTAGAGGAAACTGTCATTTTCTCTATATCTTGTCCTTTACCTGTTGTATGTCCCTCTAATAACCCCCCCCCGCTTTCTAGTATTTTCCCTAATTCTTATCTTCTGTCTTACAGTCCAGCCTAGCTTTTTCCTTCTACTAGCCTACTCTGTGCCTCTCTATACCTGCCTAACTCATAATTTGTCCTGTCTCTATTTTACAGCCGTTCTACCCCTGGGTACTCCCTCTGTGCTTAGATTTAAAGCTTGAAGCTGAAACCGCAACCAAGAGAAAGGAAGATCACCTCCAAAAACTGTCTGAAGAACCTGTTCTGTCCTACGCACCCTACTGTGCGCTTACCCCTTCACTCAGTGAATGCTCAGTGTATGTTGCCTATTTTTACATAAGCACATAAAGTACAGTTTTGTACCTACTATAAATGTAGATGTTCGAGTGTTCACACTGCTGCAGTCATTACACTTGGGGTATCCTGCCGTCAGGTGGTCCCGCAGGCGGCCAGAGTTCCAAAGTCTTGGTCCGGCGTCGGTTGTTGTCGCCTCTACCCTGACGTCAGTGCGCCAGGGGTATATAAGATGCATCCGACGCCATTTTCTTCAGTTTTTCTTGCCCAAGATGTCAGGTGCCTCCAAGGAGGTAGGCAATACATATTGCTAATAAAAATATACATATAAAATAAAAAAAAATACCTTCAGTTACAAGCAAATACACCACAAAGGTTGTATAGGATAGAAAGGTATAGATAAGTCCAGCTAGTTCAGAGGGGATGGAGGGAGGGTAACCTGGACTGCAGCAGTGTGAACACTCGAACATCTACATTTATGGTAGGTACAAAACTGTACTATGTTCGTGTTACACTGCTGCAGTCATTACACTTGGGTTGAATCCCAAAGCTAAGGTTGGGTGGCTGGTCTATAAAGAGTTAGGATTGGCTATGAGGCCCTGCAGAACTGCAGTGGCAAATCCTGCTCTGGATTTTGAGTAAAGAGGCAGGTGGTAATGCTTGGTAAAGGTGTGCACTGAACTCCAAGTTACAGCCTCCAAAATTTCCTTGGTAGGTACTCCTCTGAGAAAGGCTGTTGAAGTGGCTGTTGCCCTGGTGGAATGTGGCCCAATGTTATTTGGGACTGATTTTCCATGTTGTGTGTAGCAGTAACAAATACAGTGTCCTATCCATTTGGATATAGTCTGCTTTGAGATAGCCTTGCCCTGTGATCCTGCAGCATATGCTACAAACAGTTGCTCCGTTTTCCTGAAAGCTTTTATTTTGTCCAAATAGAAGCATAGCTGCCTGTATATGTCCAAAGAATGCAGAAGTTTCTCCCCTTTATTCTGGGGGTTTGGATAAAAAGTTGGCAAATGGATGGTTTGGTTAAGAGCCACACTAGATATCACCTTTGGCAAAAAGGTAGGGTTTGTCCTTAAGGAAACCCTGTCCTGATGAAAAATTATAAAAGGTTCCACTGCCATTAATGCCTGTAGCTCTGAGACTCTTCGTGCTGAAGTTACTCCCAGGAGCAGAGCTGTTTTCCATGATAAAAATTTTAGATCGGCTGTATTGGCTGGCTCAAAAGGTGGTAGGGTCAGTTTTTCCAAAAAGAAATTGAGGTCCCAAGTTGGTGTTGGTGCTCTCCGTGGCAGTCTTATGTTTTTAGCCCCTCTGAGGTACTGCTTTAGCAAGGGATGAGAGAATAAAGGAGGATCCGTGTTGTAATGTGCTGAAATGTCAGAGGCGTGGATCTTAATTGATGAGAAGGACAGGCCTCTGTCCAGCATCTCAGTTAAGTATTGTAAAATCTGAGGAATGTTTGGAACAAGAGGGTCAAAGCTTTGAGCCTGGTTCCAGGCACAGAATCTCTTCCATTTTTCTAAGTAAGCTTTCCTGGTGCTAGGCCTCCTGGCCTCCAAAATGACATCTATAACAGCTTTAGAGAGAGGTGTTGCCTGTTTGACTAATGTATCTGCTATGCAGCCAGGTTTAGGGTTTTGAGCTGACCGTGCAGGATCTGATTGTTTTGTTGAGTCAGAAGGTGTGGAATTTGAGGCAAAATCCATGGTGGGCCTTGAGGCAAGTTCCTTAAGATAGGGTACCAGTGCTGGCGTGGCCAGTCTGAAGCAATCAGGATCATCTGTGGTTTTTCTTGTCTGGCTTTTAGGAGTACCTTTGAAAGGAGAGGCAGTGTCGGGAAGGCATAAACTTTTAGGTTTTTCCAGCTGAACAAAAGAGCATCCGCTTTCCATGCTTGTTTGTGATAAGTCCTTGTGCAGAATTTTTGTAGTTGGCAATTCAGTGGGGAGGCAAAAAGTTCTACGTCTGTGCGTCCCCATTTTTGCATTACCATGCTGAAGATTTGTGGATTCAATTTCCATTCGTGAGGGTCCATGATATTTCTGCTTAGATTGTCTGCCAGAGTATTTTTCTTTCCTGGCAGGAATTGTGCTTGCAGGTGAACTTGACACGTTAGAGCTGTGTTCCACAAGGTCATGGCTTGCCTGCATAGGGGATAAGAATGAGTGCCCCCTTGCTTGTTTATGTACCACATTACTGTGGTGTTGTCTGTCTTTAGTAATAATTGTCCTGGATGCAGAAGGTCCTTGAAAGCTGTTAGGGCATTTTGAACAGCCAACATCTCTTTTTGATTGATGTGAAGATGCATTTGGTCAGTGGTCCACTTGCCCTGAATGCATTTTCCTGCCATGTGTGCTCCACAGGTGTAATCCGAGGCATCTGTTGTTAGAGTTTGACTGGTTGTGGGTTGGGTAAAAGGCTGACCCTTGTTTAGGTGACATACCTGTGCCCACCATCGAAACTCCTGTTGTAGGCAGGAAATCATTGGTTTTACTGCTTCTAAACTGTGAGAGTGTTGAGTCAAAACACTTTTTAGGTACCATTGTAATTTCCTCATATGCAGTCTGGCATATGGTATTAATAGTATGCAGGATGCCATGAATCCCAGGGCCTGCAGAATTTTTCTTGCAGGGAGATGGGACTTTTTTGCCAGTAATTGAAAATATTGAGTTAGTTGAACTTGTTTGTCTGGCGTGAGGTAAGCCATCTGGGCCGTTGTATTTAAGCTGGCACCCAGGAATATAATCTGTTGTGCGGGCACTAGTTTTGACTTCTTTTCGTTTACTGTGTACCCTAGATAAATTAGCAACCTTTTTACAAACGCCAGATGCTGTAGAAGAATGTCCTTAGTCTCTGATTGAATGAGGCAGTCGTCCAGGTATGGATATATTTGAATTCCTTTTTGTCTGCAAAATGCAATTACTGGTGCCAGGCACTTTGTGAAGACCCTGGGCGCAGTAGATAAGCCAAAGGGCAGTGCAGAGAATTGGTAGTGCATTGTACCAGCTTTGAATCTGAGGAATATTCTGCAATTTTGTCTGATAGGGACATGCAGGTATGCCTCTTTGAGGTCCAGAGTAACAAGCCAAGCCTTCTTGCCCAGCATGGGTAGAAGCTGCTGTAATGTCAACATTTTGAATTTCAGAATATCCAGGCAAGTATTCAGTATTCAAAGGTCTAGTATGGGACTCCAGGCCTTGTCCTTTCTGGGGATCAGGAAGAGTCTCGAGTAAAATCCTTGCCCTTGTTTCTGTTGTGGTACGTTCTGAATAGCTCTCATGTCCATGAGGGCTGAAATTTGTTTTTGTGCCTCTGCCCATTGATTTTGTGGCAGGTCTGGCATTCCTTTTAGCCTTGGTAAAGTATGAAAGTGGAACCTGTAACCTTGAGACAAAATATTCAGAACCCATTTGCCTTGGGTGATTGTTTGCCAGTTTTGAGGAAAAAGTGCTAGTTTTCCCCCTAAGGGGGCTTTCAAAAGGGACGTACTTGGCATACGAAGGGGAAAGTCATTGTAACTGTTTCCTGTAAGGTTGAGACTTGTCCTCACCTCCTTTTGGGGTTGAGGTGCCCCACTGTCGTTGTCTGTTTGAGTCTTGGGGTTGAGATCTGCCTCTTGGGCGTCTGTATCTGCCTCTCTGTGGCCTGTCTGACACTGGAAAGGACCAATTCTTTGTTGGCCAATTTCTGCTGAACCAAGGTGGCTGTACCTGTAAGAAATCCTTGACTGTTTGCATAGATTTAGCTTTATCCTCCATTTTCTTTAACACCTCTTCTGCTTTAACACCAAAACAAGGTATCATGCTGTAAAGGAGCATCCAATAACTTTGCCTTAACATGATCAGGTAAACTCTGTTCTTTTAACCAAGCATGTCTTCGAATCACAGAACCTTTAACTGCGGCTCTACAAGAGGCCTCTAAAGAATCAAAACCACATTGCAGAGTATGTTTTCCCACCTGTTCAACTGCATGCAATAAATCCTGCATTTTTTTACAATCAGGAGCTTCTGAGCTTGCAAGCATTTTTTGTTTTAACTGAGCCATTAAATATTGTTGGTACTTAAGCATGTGGAACTGGCTAAAGTTGCAGAAGTGTATACTTTCGTCCCCCATCTATCCAAAGCTCTGGAATCTCTGTCAGAGGGTCTAAATTTTTTGCAATGGAAGCTTAACCCCTTTTGGACACTGGGAAATAGTTTCTGGATCAGCAGAAGGGTTTTTGTATAGAAACTTGTGGCTGGCTTGGCTGGAGCAGGGGGCAAAGAATCAGGAGATAAGCTGGATTCAGTGAACACATCATCCACAATATCTAGCACAGGCGGAATAGCCAGGGGCCTGTGCTGAGGCAATAAAAGGAAATCCCTGAGCCTTTTCTTGGATTCTGTGTAATCCTGACTTTCCCAATGGAAATGCTCCCTCATGGTATGTAAAGTTTCCCCAAAAGAATAATCCTCAGGAGGAGAGGCTGAAGGGATAGATTCTTCAGCATCAGAGTCCTCATAGGGGGGTAGAGAGTATCCCTGGTCTGAAGAGGAATCAGAGGAAATGGAAACCTGATCAGAGGAATCATAGTCTGTATCCTGCCTAGGCCTTTTCTCAGGAGGGGGATGGGAATCCCCTGATTAGAGTAACAAGATCTTTAACCATTTTAAGCATCTGCGTCTTAGGATGGAGGACTGTCCAGGAGAATGCTGTACTTGTTTCTTTGTCTTTAATGGTACCTTTGTCTTGGCTGTTGTTTTAATGGTAAGTTATGAAGGTCTGAAAACACCCTCAAAAGCCGATGCCTGCTCAGCGGCTCCTGACCCATCTGAGGGATTAGTTTCCATAGGTCCAATACCTTGAGTTTCCAGAGGCCTAGTTATCTCCATGTGGGAGTCGGAAGCAGCCTGTGGCTCTGAGGTAGCGGGTGTCAGGGGCTGCGAAAGCGCCTCACTGAGAACCATCGACTGGCCTAGAAGAGGTTTTGTCGTCAGTTCTGGACCTCGGATGCCTGTCTTTATCCTTGTCTTTGCGTTTTTTCAGTATTGAGGTCGTCGGTTGATCCGAGGGCATAGTATAATTGAACCTTCAACCAAAGTAGTGTAAAGCAAAATCAAAACATCTTTTTATAGTGCGTTTGTTAAATCTAGCACAAAACCGACAACTACTGACGTCGTGATCAGGGCCTAGGCATGGAATACAGTAAGAGTGGAAGTCCTTATGGGGTATTTGCTTCCCACAAGAAACACAATTATTAACTTTTTCTGACATTGGTCTGAGGCAAGAAAAAAGTTTCCCCAACGGGGTACTTAGCTTTATTGAAGACTTCGGATCTGAAATTAGACTTCGAAAATCTCAGGAGTCGGCCGACCGGCACTTGCGAACTGCTTCGAGCACCGTGTGGCAAGAAAGACCGAAGAAAATGGCGTCGGATGCATCTTATATACCCCTGGCGCACTGACGTCAGGGAAGAGGCGACAGCAACCGATGCCGGACAAAGACTTTGGAACTCTGGCCGACTGCGAGACCGCCTGACGGCAGAATAACCCAAGTGTAATGACTGCAGCAGTGTAACACGATGAACATCTATGTATTATTTTTTTTCTGCTTTTTTACCCTGTGAGTTTGACTCTCTTGCCTACAGCGTGCTTGCAGCCGACAGCAGCCTGCCTCTCTCCCTCTGTCTTTCAGATATTTATTTTATCCACCAAACACTAGTCTGTACAATCCCTATTACAGCTATTTCTGCTGTCGCCACTAGGTTGCGCCACATACCCATGAATTAGCCCTTACCAAAAGTATCTCTCTCCCTGAGTTTTACTTTAAGAATAAACCCGTTTTCACTCTTTCTTATCTCATGCTGTACCTTCCTCTCATTTTTCTATTGCCTATGTTGCCTTACCACTTTTTGCTTTAAGATGCACTCTTTCTGCCCTACCCCGTACCATAGCTGCTGTCTCTTTTGCTTACTGATTGTTTTTCCTCTCTAGCCTTTCACTTTCTGGGTCTGCCTGCTCCATTCGCCCTGCGGGCACACTCCGCTCCCCTACCCCCAAATCTCACCCACCCCCAGTGCACCTACACTTATACCTCTTTGACCACACCCCTTACCTTCTAGCCCTATCCCCAATCCTGTCTCATTATCCTATTACATACTTATCACATATCATTTACTTACCTTCATTAACTAACTCTTTCATTATACAAAGCCTACCTCCTCACCCTCTCCCATCCTATACCCTACCTCTTTACATTTGTTTCATCTCTACTCCTGATCATCTGCACTTTATCTCTATCTTATACTTTACAATGGCCATTATTCCTATGTCCAAACACACAAGGATACTCCTCCTTTTCCCTATTCTTACTTTTCTATCTGTATCCTATAAACTTACAGCCTATGAACATCTGTGCATTTCTGAACTTCATCACCCTTCACAGCATACTTTACTAATAACACAGCCATCCTCCTTTAACCATATAAACTTAACTTCAATACCCTCCTACTTGCTTCCTAAGTATCACAGACTTGCTCATATAGCTTACTTCCAATCCAGAAAATCTTTATACATCTTCTCCAAACCTTTAAAGAGTACAGTCGGACCCCATCTACACCTCCTAGTAGCTGGTGATAATCACCCGAACCCTGGCTCTAACAGTTTAGATAACACTAACCCCCTCACCTCAATTCCCTCCACCTCTTACAACCAAGCAAGACCCTCAAACTCTCTCCTTATAGCACATCTGAATATACACAGCATAAATAATAAAATAGCCTACTTTCATGCACTTCTAGATGTGCATTCTTTTGACATCCTATGCCTTACAGAAACTTGGCTAAAACCAACAACCCAGGATAATGAAATTACCCACCTGTATATAAAATTTTGAGAATAGATTGCTCAACCAGAAAGGGTGGGGGTGTAGCCATCCTATTCAAATCTGAGCTGCAAGTTACTTCTTTTGATATGCAGCTTCCTACAAGTAGTAATGCTGAAACCCTTACAGCAAAATTACAAATCAATACCTTCAAATCCATTTATTTAATATGCTCCTACCTTCCTCCTGGAAATAATATCAATACCCTAGAAAACATCCTTACTAGCTGGCTACCTACTTACCCCAGGAAACCATAGTACTGGGTGCCTTTAATATTGACTGGACTACCTCTAGCTCACCTAACCCAACAACCTATATAAACCTATACGGCTTTACCCACATAATTACCTCCCCTACTAGAATCCATAAATCTAATAACAAAGAAAGCACATTAGATTGGATCCTTGTTAACAACCATCCCTTGTCTTACAAAGTAGGCATCCTTCCAGATGACATTAGTGACCACTCTCTAACCTTTGTATGTAGACAAAAGATCAGCATTCCTAACTCTAACATATTTAGAACTACTCGGTTTAACAAAAATTTTAACCATGAAAGCTTCCAAACCAAACTTAAGGCATGTGACTGGTCACCTCTAAAATACCTACCACTAGAGGAAGCAGTGTTATATTTCAACACTAAATTCCTACAAATCTTAGACTATCATGCCCCTGTTCGATCTATCAGACACAACAGAAAAACTGCTCCATGGCTTACAAACGAAACCATACAAAAAAATCATATTTAGAAATAAAATTTGGGCCAAATGGAGAACTACTAAAAATCCAATCGACCACCTATATTTTAAGCAACTGAGGAACTCTACTAAAACTTCTGTATTCCTTGACAAGAAAAACTTCTACTTTTGACTCCAACAAACCCACCAGCACAAACCACAAAAATTCTGGTCAGGCATAAATAAGCTCTTACATCCAGGCCACTCCAAAACACCAACCCCAACAGGCTCCACCCATGACAATCCTAAACTTATTGCTAATACCTTCTTTACTGATGCAATCCAATCTCTAGCCAATTCTTTACTCCCTGTTACCACTAACCTGTCACCCACTTTAACTAACTTGTCTTCCTCATTTTATCTACAACCTGTGCCTACATCTCTTATCTGCACCCTTCTCCAAAGACTTAAACCAGGCACCCCTTCAGCTGACCTCCTACCAGCTGAATATCTACACAAATCATCTAAAGTCATAGCCTATGCCATCTCCATACTTATAAACAGAACAATCATTGAAGGAACTATCCCAACTATCTGGAAAATCCCCCATATCATTCCTATTCATAAGGGTGGTGACTCTAATGAACTCTCTAACATTCGCCCTATAGCCCTACTCTCTCCACTAGCAAAAATAAAGGAGAAGTGTATTCACCAACAACTACTTGACCACCTTATCCATAACAATTTACTTGCCACCTGTCAACATGGCTTTAGACCATTCCACAGCAAAACTTCTGCCTTCTATCCTTTTCTGATTGTATCAACAAAAATCGTAATAACAACTCCCTATCATCGGTACTCTTTATTGACCTCTCAAAAGCCTTTGATATGGTTAATTATCATCTTCTTTTGGATATACTTAAATTTCACTCACTTGATACACAGACACTACACTGGTTTAAGTCCTACTTAGAAAACAGACAACAAGCTGTGCTCTGGGACAAGGAACTCTCTACACACCTCCCTGTTTCCCTTGGCGTACCTCAGGGCTCTATCTAAGGCCCTCTCCTATTCTCCATTTTTATTAATGATCTAAGTCTTACAATTCCTCAAGCCACCCGCATACAATATGCAGATGACTCTACACTAATTTGCTCTGCTACTTCCTTACCCAAACTCCAATCACTTACCCAGAATGTATTCAATAAAGTTGAAAATTGGTTCCTACAACACTGCCTTCTGAACGCCAAAAAAACAAAATTATTGCTCTTCAATCCTACAATAAAGTCCTCTCAATTAGACCTCACAGTGACACCTAAAAATGGTACTGTAATATCTCCAGAGCCTACAACCAAACTCTCAGGAGTGATAACTGACCATAATCTTACCTTAAACATACACATCAATACCACCATAAAATCAGTTAATAGAAATCTAGGCACCCTTTACGGAATTAAACCCTACCTTACCCCCACTGCCAGAACTAATATTGCCCACACCCATCTCATCTCCACACTACCCTATGCCTCTCCCATTTATACCAATCTTTCAAAAAGCAATCTTAACAAACTGGCACTCACCTATAACAACATAGCTAGATTTGCCACAAACTCCCCATTCAGAACACACCATTGTCAGAATCTAAAACAACTTGGATGGCTTGAACTCCAAAATCAGCTGTTATTTTAACAACTTACTATAACACACAAGATCTTATATCATCTTACTAATACTCCAATATTAACTAGTCTTATCACCCCCTACAAAAATCTCTCAACCCTTCGCTCAGCCAATAGGTTACTAGTAACTATACATAAATCCAACAATAAGGCTGGGGACACACTGTTCTAAAACACTATAGGGAAATCTTGGAACCTGCTCCCAGGGAACTCTCATCTCTCTCCACTACATCTCTATTCAAAAAGCAACTTAAGGAATATCTCCTAACTCACTGGCTATGCCCTTGCACAAATCCTGACTAAAACTCTCCTCCTTCATTTTTTATGCCTAGATTTTCTTAATACTCTCATCCTATCTCCTACCAACAAGTGTGAATATGTGATTTTTCAGTCTACTAAAGTTACTACTAACACTGCCTTTCCTTAATCTGCTATTGAGCTTAATACTCACTTAGCATGCGCTCTTCTTGAGAAACAGAACTCTACCTTAGTTTAACCTGCCACAGTGCTTAAACTTGCTTAGCAAGCTCTACCCTAGCTTATTTTAAGAATTCTTGCTTGTATATAATTGTAAACCATATTAGTACTATGATGTTATGTAACAATCTTGTTGTTCTACTTGTAATTATGTCCTGTGACTTTAACTGTAGTGGAGCTTTTCTCCCTGGGGCTCTACTGAAAATGGACATGTGTCCAGCTAGACTAGCCCGGTCAACAAATGTAAAATAAAATAAATAAATAAAATTAGAGGTAAGGGGGGTAATGTACAGGAGACCCTAAGGCCAATTGTGTACCAGAGGGTCCCTCGGTAAATGGCTGTGTGGAGGGATCAGGCCAAAGTAACTGCTGCATTTGTTGTTGAGATAGAGGCAAACAGGTCGCAGCAAGGTTGGTCCAGCAATGGGAGATCAAGGATTCCACTGTTGGTTGAAGGACCACTCATGATAATCCTGCTCAATCTGTTCTCTGAAAAGTACAGTTTTGTACCTACCATAAATGTAGATGCTCGAGTGTTCACCCTGCTGCAGTCATCACACTTGGGTTATCCTGTCATCAGGCGGTCCCGCAGTCAGCCGGATTTCCAAAGTCTTGGTCCGACGTCGGTTGCTGTTGCCTCATCCCTGACGTCAGAGCGCCAGGGGTACAAATATTGCAACCGACGCCATTTTCTTCAGTTTTTCTTGCCCCAGATGTCAGGTGCCCCCAAAAAGGTGATCCAAATCAGTACCAAAAAGTGAGAACACTGTACAGACACAAAAACCCTTCAGCTATAAGCAAATACATCAGTAAGGCATAGCAGAGGTTTAGCCAGTAAATCAGAGGGGTTGGAGGGAGGGTAACCTGGACTGCAGCAGGGTGAACACTCGAACATCTACATTTATGGTAGGTACAAAACTGTACTATGTTCATCGTGTTACCCTGCTGCAGTCATCACACTTGGGATGAATCCCAAAGCTAAGGTAGGGTGGAGGCATTATAGAAGATTAGAGGAGGCAATGAGCCCCTGCAGAACTGCAGTGGCGAAGCCTGCCCTGGACTTAGAATAAAGAGGTAAGTGACAGTGTTTGGTGAAGGTGTGTACAAAACTCCACGTTGCAGCTTCTAAAATTTCCTTGGTAGGAACCCCCCTGAGAAAGGCTGTAGAGGTAGCTGTTGCCCTGGTAGAGTGGGATCTAATGGTAGGAGGAACTGGTTTCCCATGATGGGTATAGCAGAATCGTATGTAATGGCCTATCCATTTAGAAATGGTTTGCTTGGAAATGGCCCTCCCTTGAGAAGCTGTAGCATAGGAAACAAAGAGCTGGTCAGTTTTTCTGAAAGCCTTAGTTTTATCCAAGTAATATCGAAGCTGCCTGTGAATGTCCAAGGAATGTAGGAGTCTCTCACCTTTGTTCTGCGGATTGGGGAAGAAAGTGGGTAGATGGATGGTTTGATTTAAAGCTACGCTGGAAACCACCTTAGGCATGAAGGAAGGATTAGTTTGTAGAGAAACTCTGTCTTGATGAAAAATGAGGAAAGGTTCCACTGCCATAAGTGCCTGTAATTCTGAAACTCTCCTAGCAGAAGTTATTGCCAGGAGCAGGGCAGTCTTCCAAGATAGGAACTGAAGGTCTGCAGAAAAAGCTGGTTCAAAGGGAGGTAATGTTAGTTTTTCCAGAACAAAGTTGAGGTCCCATGTAGGCGTAGGAGCTCTTCTAGGTGGTCTAATGTTTTTTGCCCCTCTGAGGAACTGCCTTAGGAGTGGATTTGAAAATAAAGGTGGATTTGTGTCGTAGTGAGCTGAAATAGCTGAAGCATGGATTTTAATTGAGGAGAGGGAAAGTCCATTATGCAACATCTCAGCTAAATACTGCAGAAATGTGAGGCATGAGTCTGAGTTGTATCTAGGCCTTTAGCTTGGTTCCAAGCAGAAAACCTTTTCCATTTGTCCGAGTAAGCCTTCCTGGTGCTTGGCCTCCTGGCTTTCTAGAATAACATCCAGTACTGCTTGCGAAAGAGGGGCTGGTTGGCTGCTTAATTGATATGCCATGCAGCCAGGTTTAAAGTTTTGATCTGGCTGTGTAGAATCTGCTTGTCTTGCTGTGTGAGTAAATGAGGTATTTGAGGCAAGATCCATGGTGGGCTGTGATCCATATTCTTCAATAGTGGGTACCAGTGCTGGCGTGGCCAGTCTGGGGCTATGAGAATCATTCTAGGCTTCTCCTTTTTGACCTCAAAATAACCTTTGTGAGAAGAGGTAATGGAGGAAAGGCATATGCTGTCAGGTTTTTCCAACTGAAGGAGAGAGCATCCACTTTCCATGCTTGTTGGTGGAATGTCCTTGTACAAAATTTTGTCAGCTGGTAGTTTTGATGACTGGCAAACAGGTCTATATTTGGTAGGCCCCATGTTTGTGTTATCATTGCAAATATTTGTGGGTCCAGCTTCCACTCGTGGGGATCTTTGATGTTTCTGCTTAGGTCGTCTGCCAATGTGTTTTTCTGTCCTGGCAGGAAGTGAGCTTGTAACTGGACTTGGTAGGTCAGAGCTGTGTTCCATAAGATTATTGCTTGCCTGCAAAGAGGGTAGGAATGTGTGCCCCCTTGTTTGTTTATGTACCACATTACTGTGGTGTTGTCTGTCTTTATTGCCAGTTGTCCAGGCTGTAGTAGATCCTTGAAGGCTGTCAGAGCTTTCTTTACAGCTAGCATCTCTTTCTGGTTTATGTGCAGTTTTCTTTGTTCTGCAGTCCAGAGACATTGAATGCATTTCCCTGCCATGTGAGCCTCCCAGGTGTAGTCTGAAGCATCTGTTGTGATAGTTTGCCTGGGAGGGGGCAAGGTGAAAGGCTGACCCTTGTTGAGGTGACATGCCTGTGCCCACCAGAGAAATTCCTGTTGAAGGCAGGGAATGAGAGATATCACTGTGTCCAAGCTGTGCCTGTGTTGAGACCATATGCTTTTTAGGTACCATTGTAATTTCCTCATATGCAGTTTTGCAAATGGAATTATCAGAATGCAAGATGCCATGAAACCCAAAGCCTGCAGAATTTTTCTTGCAGTTATTTGGGTCTTTGTTGCCATTGTCTTGAAATATTGAGTCAGTTGTAATTGCTTGTCTGGTGTACGATAAGCCTTCTGGGCCGTTGTGTCCAAGCTGGCACCCAGGAATGTCATTTTTTGTGAGGGTACTAGTTTTGACTTCTTTTCGTTTACTGTGTACCCCAGACAATTTAGTAGATGCTTCACAAAAGCCAGATGTTGTATGAGAATGCCTTTTTTCTTTCTGCTTGGATGAGGCAGTAGTCCAGGTATGGATATATTTGAATTCATCTTTGTCTGCAGTATGCAATTACTGGTGCCAGGCATTTTGTGAATACTCTGGGCGCAGTAGATAAGCCAAAGGGCAGTGCAGAGAATTGATAATGGGTTGAACCTGCAATGAAACAGAGGTATCGTCTGCAACTTTGTCTGATAGGGACATGCAGGTATGCCTCCTTGAGGTCCAACGTTACCAGCCATGCTTCCTTGCCCAGCATGGGAAGTAGCTGCTGTAGTGTTAGCATCTTGAATTTGGGAACTTGTAACTAAGTGTTTAGAATTGAAAGGTCCAGAATTGGTCTCCAAGTATTTTCTTTCCTGGGTACTAGGAATAGCCTTGAGTAAAATCCTTGGCCTTGCTCTTGAGTTGGTACCCTTTGAATGTCTTCTCATGGCCATGAGAGCTGTAATTTGTTTTTGAGCCTCTGCCCTTTGATTTTGTGGCAGGTTTGGCATTCCTCTTTTTATTGGCAAGGTGTGAAAGTGGAATCTGTATCCTCGTAAAATTATGTCTAGGACCCATTTGTCCTTTGTGACCACGTGCCAGTTGTCTACAAATAATGCTAGTTTTCCCCCCAGGGGGGCTGACAAAAGTGCTTTGTTTGGCCAGTTGAGGTGCAAGTCATTGAGTTTGCCTTCTGGTGGCTTGAGACCTGTCTTCTCCTCCCTTCTGGGTTGGAGTGGTCCATTGGCGAGGTTTATACTGAGCTTGTGGTTGTCCTCTGCCCCTTGGGTGCCTGTATTTACCCCTCTGAGGCCTGTCAGTGGCTGGAAAGGACCAATTTTTGGTTGGACAGTTTCTGCTGAAGCGAGGGGGTTGTACCTGTAGGAAATCTTTGACTGTCTGCATTGATTTTGCCTTATCTTCCATTTTCTTTAAAACTTCTTCTGCTTTAACACCAAAAAGAACATCCTGCTGCAAGGAAGCATCTAGTAGTTTTGCTTTAACATGTTCAGGCAGACTTTGCTCCTTTAACCAGGCATGCCTACGTATAACTGATCCAGTGATCGCTGCTCTGCAGGAGGCCTCCAAGGAATCAAACCCACATTGTAAGGTATGTTTGCCCACCTGCTCGGTGGAGTGCAACAAATCCTGTACTTCTTTCAATTCAGATTGTTGAGGAAGGGTTGTTATCTTTTGTTTTAACTGAGAGATCAGAAATTGCTGATACTTAAGCATATAAAATTGACAGTTTAGAGCTCTCATAGCTAAAGTGGCTGAGGTGTAAACCTTTTTCCCCCCATCTGTCTAGTGCTCTTGAATCCCTTTCAGAAGGTACTGGATTTTTAGCCATGGAAGCCCTTAGCCCCCTTGGGACCCTGGGAGATAGTCTCTGGGTCAGCTACTGGGCTTTTGTAAAGGAATTTATGGGAATCAGGTACTCTGTAATATCTGTCAGGCTTGGCCGGGGCAGGAGGCAGAGAGTCAGGGTTGAAACTGGATTCTAAATAAACATCATCCACAATGTCCGGTCTGTGTTGGGGGAGTAAAAGAAACTCTCTGAGCCTTTTCTTGGAATCACAGTAATCCTGACTTTCCCAGTGAAAATGCTCCCTCATAGTGTGTAATGTTTCCCCAAAAGAGTAATCTTCTGGAGGGGAAGCTGAGGGAATAGAGTCCTCAGCATCAGAATCTTCATAAGGAGAGAAGGAATAGTCTTGGTCTTCAGAGGAATCCGAAGAAATAGACAGTTGTTCAGAGGAAGCAGATTCTTCCTCTTGTCTAGGCCTTTTGTCAGGAGGCTGGAAACCCCTGATCAGAGAAATCAGATCTTCAGCCATCTTGAGCATCTGTTTCTTAGGCATAGGGCCTTGAACAGGAGACTGAAGTGAAGCTTTTTTCGATTTGGAAGGAGTCTTCGATTTTGAAAATGTTTTGACTGTAAGAGTCGTCGGTCTGAAAACGCCTTCAGAAAGCGAAGGTGTTTCAAAAGTACTGGCATCCTTGGAAGGAAAGTCGTCGGTAGGGCCTGAAGTAAAAGGCTGCATCTGCCCAGTACAATCCGTCAAAATATCCGTAGCGGTCTTGGGTTCCTCAACTGCGGTAATCAGAGGCTGCGTCGGAGCCTCACTGATAACTGCAGAACCGGAGACCGGATCAACTGATGCCTTGGAATCGGCCTTAGGCCTGGGCTGTCGATCCTTTTCCCTGCGCTTTTTGTGCACGCCAGTAGTAGTTAGCTCCGACGGCATGTTATAATTAAATTTTCTGCCAAAAAAGTGACGTGCGAAATCAAATCGTCTTTTAATAGTGCGTTTATTAAATCTAGCACAAAAACGGCAAGAAGTGACGTCGTGATCAGGGCCTAGGCGGGGTATACAATAAGAATGAAAATCCTTATGAGGTATTTGCTTCCCACAAGAAATACAATTGTTAACTTTTTCTGACATCGGTCTGAGGCAAGAAAAGTTTCCCCAACGGGGTACTTAGCTTTATAGAAGACTTCTGTCTGAAACTCGAATACGAAAATCTCAGGAGTCGGCCAACTGGCACTTGCGAACTGCTTCTGCTTTGGGCACCGCGCGGCAAGAAAGACTGAAGAAAATAGTGTCGGTTGCAATATTTGTACCTCTGGCGCTCTGACGTCAGGGCTGAGGCGACAGCAACCGACGTCGGACCAAGACTTTGGAAATCCGGCCGACTGTGGGACCGCCTGACGACAGGATAACCCAAGTGTGATGACTGCAGCAGGGTAACATGATGAACATCACTAAATGAACCCGAGATACGAGTTGCTATCAGAAAGCGGTATGAAGACAGCACCCATTTGACAGACCCATATGACCTCTCAACACAGTGGGTAAGAACAGACCCCTCCTTGTTTGTTGATGTACCACACCACTGTTATGTTGTCCATCTATATGGAAATCACACCCTTGTGGAGGAGTTCCTGAAAAGCCTGCAACACTAGGAGGATTGCCCTTAACTGCAATATATTGATGTGAAGATTGGCCACTGTGGGTGATCATGCATCTTGGACCATCTTCCCTTCGAAATGTCTCCACCCCACCCTAAAAGGGAGGTGTCCGTGGTTAATACCACTACTGGGGAGTCCATGTGATAAGGGTGACTTTCTGTCACTGAAGTGGACATAATCCACCAGGCAATATGCTGTCTGCAGATCTGAGGAAGCTGTATATTTGCATGTAACAAGTTAATGCTTGGAAAGGATTGTACTCCTACGATCCACTGCAGTACTCTTATGTGATACCTGGATAATGGAACCATCAGTATTGTGGATATTGTCAGACCCAAAAGACAGAAGATCAGCCTCACTGGATGCGAGGGATGATGAAACACACATGGCTGCTGTTACAGACCCTGGTTTGGGGAAGGCTGGTGATCTGTAAGTTTGGTACTGAGGTGGCATCTATTTGTGTAAGGTGGCATTTGGGAAAATTTACCATTATTCTTACGTTTTGCAACCACTGGAGCACAAGATCCAGACTGTGTAACAGCAGATGCTCGGAAGTACCAGTTAGGAGTCAATTGTCAAGACAGGTGAAGACTTGGCTCCCTAGCAGACACAAGTGCTCGGTCACCACTGCCATTATATTGGAGAAGACCCTGGTAGCTGTGGTGAGCCCAAAAGGCAGGACTCTGAACTGGTAGTCATTAGCTCCCAGCCAGAAATGAAGTAATCTCCTGGACTGTGTCTCTATCTTCACATGATAGTAAGCATCCTGAAGATCTACTGAGCACATCCAATCATCCTTCCTCAGCAGACACGGAATATGGACTGAATCGTGACCATCCAGAATTTTGTCTGTTTCATGATCTTATCATAATGATAGATGTCTTTCTCTTCTCTGTTGCAGTATTCATAACATGAGGGAGTTCCACACCACATGTGGCCAGACGTTGGCCAGTATACAAAAGTTTCTTACTACAGTAGGGTGGCTTGGTACATCGCATGTAGGCTGTGATCGGACGTTGGCCATAAAATTGACATACGTGTGCAACACCCTCAGAACTGACTGCCCCAGGAGGAATGCCAGCCTAAGAAAATAAGGTAAGAATCATCCAGGAAGAAGCAAGACCAGAGGGAAGGAGACAGGACTAGGAATACTGCAACAAAGAAGAGAAGGACATCTATTGTTATGGTAAGATTTTACACAACTATTCTATGTCCTTCTATTCATTTGTTGTAGTATTCATAACATAAGGGAGACTACCAAAGCTCAGGAAGTAAGTAAGGAAGGAGTAGCCAAGAAGCTTTCCATGAAGCCCTGCAGTATGGCTTTGGCAAACCCTGCCATTCAGAAATTACACCTAATTTATAGTGTTTGGTGAAAGTATGGACTAAGGTCCATGTAGCTGCTGCAAGAATTGAACTAGTGTCCAATCTCTTGAAAAAGGCCCCAGATGAGCAACAGCCCTAGTAGAATGAGCCCTAACAGGGGAATGGAGAGTCTTACCATGGTAAGCGTAGCAAAAGGAAATAATCTTGGAAATCCAAGAAGAAATATTCTGCTTGGCACAGCCTGCCCCAGGGCTCTGGGGTGGTAAGAAACAAAAAGCAGATCCAACTTTCTAACAGCTTTGGTCTTGACTAAGTAAAATTCAAGTTGCCAGTGGACATCTAAGGTATGATAGACTTTCTCACTAGGGTTCTGTGAAGAAGGGAAAAAGGTAGTGAATGGACTGATTTAGAGATAGGTCATTGACTACCTGAGGCATAAATGAGGGGCTTGGGGACAGGGAGACACAGCCTTTGTGGAGCGCCAGAGAGGATGGGGACACCCATAAGGGCCTGTAGCTCAGACACTCATCTGACTGAAGTTAAGACTAGGAGTAATACAGTTTTCCAGAACAGTACTGAAGAGAAGCGGAGGAAGCTGGCTCAAATAGTGGGAGAGTCAGCTTTTCCAAAACAAGGTTAAGGTCCCAGGGAGGTGGAACAGGTTTCCTGGGAGGTCTAATGTGTAGGGTGCCTTTAAAAAATTGTAAGAAGCCACAGGAATTACAGAAGGGTCTACAGAAGGGCATCTGAAGAAAAAATTGCAAACGTCTGGGACCTTGTAAAAGTGGTCTGGCTTTTTGGGGCAGGTGGCTAGGAATCTGGTGCCTGTGAAGCTGAGGCAAGAGCATTGAGAAAGGCAGGCAAGACAGGCGGAATGGCAGATGAGCTAGGCGATTCCACCTGTAATAGCTCATAGTATCTTTTTTGGATCTCAGACACTTGGGTGCTATTCAGTTTAAAATGGTCTCTCATCTTAGCTAGTGTCTCTCTAAAGGACAGGTCTTCCAAAGGTGAGTCTGTTCCATTGGACCCCTCTTTTGGGGAGGCATAATCTGGGGGGGGTCGGTGAACAGTAAGCCAGTGATTCTTCCCTTGAAGATGCCGTTTCCTCTGATGTATCCTCTTCCCTAGTCCTTTTCAATGGAGAAACAGTAGTGGGAGGGAGAGCTGTAAAACCTGGAGGAGGCCTAAGTGACAAAGACATTGAAAAAGCCCTGAGTGAATTGCTGCCAGTTGCTAGCAGGTTCTTTTGGTGAAGACAAATGTTTTTTTTTGGTTTGTTTTTTTCCCAGGTAAGTATACTTTATGTAGGAGAGGAGGGCCCGACATAGGCCTACATTTGATTAAGTCAGAATCTATTTCTTCCCTAACAAGGATCTGAGGAATCCCCTTAAGGTCTTCTGTAATCACAAGTCGTGGTTCCCCTTGGACATCCGAAAGGGAAGTCTGCTCGGCCTCTGCAGACATGTTTATGCTCAGATCCATGGAAGTCAAGCTCGGCCTATAGATCTGAGCTGTGAACTAGCTATGTCTCTGGGCTGTCCTCCGCCTCAAGAGGAATGTTGGTATCCAGAGGCATAGCAGAAGGTTAAGGCCTTTGCTTTTTGGCCTTCCACTTCAAGCTGACTCTGCTTTGGGCCCCTGAGGATCCCTCCATAGCATCTTTTTGCTAGCAGTTTTAAGTGCCAATTCTCAACACAGACAGCTAAAGAAGATGATCTACTTCTTAAAGTCTTTGGGCTAAACACCTTACAAATAGAGCAGTGGTCGTGATTTGGGCCTAGGCAGAGCAGGCACTGAAGGTGGCTATCCTTGTGTGGAATTTGTCATCCACATTGGCACTTGCCCCTCTTGGATAACATGAGCCCTAACCAAAGACAGTAAAAGCAAAAGTCAAAAATTTCCCCAACGGGGCGCTTATCTGAAATTTGGAGAATCGCAAATGACTCTGAGTCAGATCGTATGTTGGAATCTGGTGTTCAGATCTGCATGCAGAGAAGTTCTGAGGATGGTGCGTGTGTACGCACATTACTTTTATGACTGACGTCTGATCGCAGCCTATGTGCAACATACCAAGCACCCTACAGTAGTAAGAGACTTTTATATACTGGCTGACGCAAGGTCTCCTACAGCAGGGAACTCCCTTATGTTATGAATACTGCCAACAGAAAAGAAGGACATCTGATTCAGGTGACTGAGATCCAAAATTGGTCTGAGGTCCCCCATTTTCTTTGGCACTAAAAAGAATCTTGAGTAGACTCTGGATTCTAAGTGGTCTTGGGGAACTGGTTGGATGACTCTTTGTAGTAGGTTAGAAACTCCTAGTGTTGCTGCTCCCACTGACTGGGTGGAACACTTGGGGGGGGGGGGGCATTCCTTTTCTGGAAAGGAAGGAAAAAGAGAATTGAATAGCCTCTGGAAATTATCTTTAGCACCCACAAATCTGTGGTTGCATTTTACCAGGCTTGTGGGTGCAAAGAAAAATGCCCCCCCGACTGTCTCCAGAGTGCAGCAGTTAGGCAACTGTTCAGGGGCACTGATAGAGTGTCTCTGAAAAAGACTGCAGAAGTCCTGGTTGTGTGGCCCTCCTCTGCCCCTAGGGTGATATCCATTTGAATTGGCTTTCCCTCCGCCACAAGGAGGCCTATCCCCAGAAGAGTCATAGTAAGAATGTTGTGATATTCGGAACCACATCTTCTTCCCCATCCTCTGATACCTAGAAAAGGATCTTTGAAGACTGGAAAAATGGATTCCCACTGCAGAGAGAGTCTTGCCACCCTGCTGACTCTTGGTAAATGTGTCTTTAACGTTGGGTCCAATCAAGTATGGACCCATCATAAGGGCATTTACAAAGGATGTCAAAGTCTTCTGCAAAGTCACAAAGATGCAACCAGGCATGACAACACACAATGATGCCAGTGTCTTGTGCCCTGACCGTGCCATCAGCTGAGTTGGACAACAGTCACATGGGTCTGTTGGAGATTGACTGTAGGGTAGAGAGTTGGGAGTTCTCTCTTCTGAGCGTTGCAGGCAAGAAACCCAAAAGGAATTTGGAGAGTTCCTTAGTCAAATCCTTCTGGAACCTAATAACATGAACCAAATAATTCAGCAATCTGAGAGAAAAAGTCAGTGAGGCATAAGTCCATTTCCCCAACCTAGCCAATGCCCTAGACTCCCTGTCAGGGGATAAAAGAGGAACCTTCTTCAGATAATTCCTTGTTTGTGGCTGCTGCTACCATCACAGCATCTACTGGAGGACATTTGCACCAGTGTTTGTCTTTCAGAGCTGCCAAAATCATGCCTGCTTTCCTTAGGTATGGTCTCCACTACATCAGGGTTCTTCCATGCCCACTGAGCCATAAGATCGGTGAGGGGGTCAACAGGTGGTACCAACCAGGATGAAGTTGGGCCAGCACCAAAAGCTTCCAAGAACACTGACGTGTCAGGTGAGGGATCTTGGGTAGACCATCTCTCTCTCTGTGCTTCATCAATTCAAGGATTTTGCCAAAGGGGGAGGGGAAGGGGAAGCAGGGGGACCTTGTCACCTTCATCCAAATCACTGTCTTCTGTGAAGGACTCTGGAGACGAGTCTCTGTGCTTCCACTTGCATGTCTGTTTAAGTAGCCATTTCTGCCAGGAAATCAGACTGGGAGCTAACATAGCATGGAATCTCAGAAGCCTGTCATTCCGACTGTCCCTGTCTGGCAGGACAATACAAGGAAGAACAGCCAGAGTCCTTCTGGGGTTTGGGTGGAGCCAAACTGGCTGGAACAGCCTTCTCTTTACATATAGCTAAGACCCTATGAAAAGCCTCAAAGGCTGAGGACACAATTTGCTCAGCAGACCTACCCCTGTCCAAAGACAATGGAGATCCCTCAGTGCTGATGCTCCTTGTCCCCGAAACTGACTTCAGATGAGAATGGTCAAGGGCTGAGCCTTTGAAAGGTGGGGACAGCTCTGACGGCCTCCATGTCAATCCATCCCCTCAAACCCCAATACCAACAATTCGGCTCTTAGTCTCTCCTGATACAACAGCTTCAGAGTTGAGAAAGGGAAGGGATGTTGTCAGGGTCAAAGTAACCACAACTGCTGACCCCAACAAAGGTGTCTTGATGCAGGAGGGAACCACTGAGACTGTTCCAGTGTAGGATAAACTGGTACTAGAGAAAAAAGTGGAGGCTGGGTCAATCTATTTTTGGTGGACTGTACAGGGAACTCCAAGCTGGAACAGAGTCAAAAGAAAGTTCCTCATCATCCTGTCGAGATTCTCCTGGTAAAACTTTGGGATGATTGGAAGGAAGAGGCCACAAAAGATGATCTAGAGAATTTCCTTTCTTGGAGAACTGGAAAATGGAGCCTTGGGCTTACCAGTCTTGTAGAGAAATGGGGTGCTGAGGAGAAGACAGCAGAGCTGAGGAGCTGCTGGCTCCAACCTCTGAGATGATTTTGGATCTGGAGAATGTTTCTTGGATGAATCCAATCCACATTTCTGAATCCTCTAAGGATTATCTTTCTCCTTTTCCATATCTCGCTGTCCTTGTCATTGGGTTTCTCCTTAGACTTAAGATTTATTCACTCGCTTAGATGGAGAGGTGGTGGTTGACAGAAAAACCTGCAGAAGTTGAAGCCGCTGTCTGTGGAGGGAGTAAGCCTTTCATATTAAGTTTTTCTCTTCTAATCTGAAAGACCCTGGCACTAAAATAGGCACAGGACTGGCACTCCAAATCCAGTTCAGCGGGACCCAAACAGAGCAAATGGGGATCTTGAGGAGTCAGCTTATGCCTGCATCAAGCACACTTCTTTAACCCCTGGGAATCAGACATGCTGAAGTCACAACACCCAGATTCATGAACAAAAACTTACTACCTTACCACACAATATATCTGTGTGTATATATATATTTCTATAACAGCAACAAGACACTAGAAGCTCATATAATACATCTAATTTATTTACTACTATTCAATAACACAAAAATACTTATCTAAATTTACTATAAACACTACATGATAACATAAGTAAAACTACAGCTACCCACTCTATCCTAACAGAAATAGTCTAATCAAAGGGAAGACACACAAAACAACAAACACTTTAACAAGAAAAAAAGAGAAAGTTTCAAAAAATAACTCTTGGTAGGGAAGGACTAATAGCTTGAAATCCTAAAAAAGATGCATGCTGCAAAAGGAGCTCTCAAGAACACGTACAAAGTCTTTTGTGGCAAATGAGATCCGATGTATTGGTATGGAGCACAGGGAATTAACGGGAGGGAAGAAGTCAGTGCCCTTGAACCAATTAAGCTTCAGAGTCAGTCGGATCTGACAACCCATCTGTTGACTTGGATGAAAATAGACAAAATTGCATCTGTAGATAAAACATTCCTCATACATTCACAATTAGTCAGAACAAAAACTTTTAACATATCAGCCTGGCAATTCAAAATTCTGAAATCAAGTATACACATTTTCCCATACTTATCAATAATTTTCCTCTCCTTATCAGAAAGAGTAGGATTGGATTGGAATTAACCAAGTGCTTAGCAACAATGGGATCAACTAAAGCTATGGTTGTTAGGTCAGGTTTGGGAACAGTGTATAGAAATTTAAAAGACTGGAAACTTTATACATCCCAACCATCTTTTTAGGAGCTGCTGGCTGGCAATAGGAAAAAATTGCAGGCAGTGACACACACATCCTCCAAAGCAGACAGAATAGGAGGCATGGGTATAGGTTCTGGAAAACTCTTCTGTAGCAACTCATAGTATTTTCTGAGGGTCAGTGAAACCTCAGTGTTCTCTAACTAAAAACACTAGCACATTACAGCAACAGTATTAGAGAAAAAGACCCCCCCCCCCTCCCCACAGGAAGAATCAGAAACTGAGTTTTCCTCTGAGTCTGAATAAGAAACCTGAAGGAAAAACACTATCTGTCCATCCATCTTCCTGTTCAGATTCAGAACCTTGAATCTCTTCAAGAAAAGATTTGAGGGGGAGTAGACATATGCTTAGTTTTCAGTTTCCTTTTGACAGGAAATATGGGGCCAATCATGCTAGTAATGACAGCAGCAGCTTCCCCATATGGGGTCAATCATGCTAGTAATGACAGTAGCAGCTTCCTCATGGAAGAGCAGAGCATTCTGACACAACAGAGAAGCCTTTCGTGTTCCTTCTCTCAGGACAGACAAAAGTGTCTCTCCCTTGCCAACTGAGGGTCCCCAACAGATGCAGAGGATGTAGCCAACTCCAGTCCATAGTGGTTGTAGGTGCTACACCACAGGGATCCGGGGTACAAAATGAGCGATCTGAGGTACAACAAATGGCCACAGAGTCACCCACCTGTGTCTGAGGCAAACTGCTAGCCTGCTGTAGTGGCAAAGGCTGTTTGCTTAACTTTTTCTTTGTGGCTGGAAGAAAGATCGACTGTAGGACCTGGGTGTTCTATGTTCAAGCCGGAAATGGTGCCTCTTTCCTGAGAAGATAAGCAGCAAATGCCAGTAAAAACGACAAGTCTTTGAAAGCCACTTTTTTGACAGGAATACACAGTAAAAAATACTTTAAAACACTTTGTCAACTCCACAAAAGTAAAATGAACAATTTCTCCACAGAAAAATGGATTTCAGGAAAAAAAGAACGATACAGTCCTGACAGTCCATTAAAACACAAAACACCTAGCTTTAAATAGCTTTCTTGAAGGGAAAAAGTGATAAAACAGCAACAATATTTAGAAAATGGAGTTTTTTGCCTGAAAAGAATTTATCTGCCCAGCAACAAAAACACAAGCCAGCCATCTATCCTTGAAAGTCTCAGAGAAGCATACTCTTCAGCAGCAGTAAAGCTCTGAAGGGTTTGACCTTAAATTTGTCTTTTAGTCAGTTCAGCTCGAACTGACTGACGGTTTGTGCACATGGAGGGTGCCCTGAAGTTTGAAATCTGGCCAGCTGTTATATCCTTGGCAAGACATAACCCATATATTGCTAAGGCTACTGCAGTAATGATCAATATGATGAACATCACAACAGCAAATTATGAGTATTGTAGTACAGTATATGGAAATGGGTCTACTTTTATTTCCCGAAAAGCCAGAAAACAGACAACCACAAGACCGAGATGAAACTCTCAAAACAGAGAATTACAAATCACACAAGTATTCTCAGGGCAAGTGAATACTTGCCAAAAACAGTAAATAACAGCGCACTACCTAAAACCCACCTAGGTGGGGGAGGCTATGCCCCCCCCCCAACTATATATACCAACTCCGGGATCACACTACAGTCGAGAAACAGCATAATCCCGCATTGGACAAGTATTCACTTGTCCTGAGAATACTTACTTAATTTGTTATTCTGTGTTTCGTGATTTTTGTCTCGATCTTGCGGTCGTCAGTATTTTGGCTTTTCGGGAAATAAAATTAGACCCGTGGAGATATGTATAAAAGTGAAAAAAAAAAGGAAAATAAGAGAGAATGGAAAGTAAAAAATAATTTCTGGACAGGTTAAGGAAGAATTTGAAAAATAAATTACTATTAGTGAATTGGATTAAGTGCTTTGGGAAGTAAATGTTGATTCAGTATCAGGTTCAGATAGGATTTGGTACGGAATATACAAGAAATTAAAGTTTTTGCAAACAGAGCATTTTGTAAATGTATGGACTGAATGAATGGTTGAAGGAAGGATTTGTTTATGACGAGTTATGCAGTGGGATATTAAAATTTATATGGAAGAAAGATGAAAAGAAGGAAATAAAAAATCGGAAGACCCATCACACTAAATAACACAGATTATAATTTTTTTATAAGAATAATACAGAGGAGAATAGAAGGAAGGAAGGAGGGATATTAAGGAGGATAGTATACATATGGCATAAAAGGGATGTCAAGAACTGTTACTAGTTGTAGGAGAAATTGTAGATAAAAGTGAAAGGGAGGATGTGAAACTTATAGTAGGTGTTATTAGCAAGGTATTTTGATACAGTAGGACACGATGCTTTGTGAGATTTTTGAAGTAAGGAGAAGTTAATAGAAGTTAGCATATCACAATAACAGGGTGAGTGTGTTAGTGAATGGGTGGCTAAGTAAAGGGATATACAGGACGTGTGGTATTAGACAAGGATGTCTAATGAGAGGAATGTTGTCTGCACTGATAATGAATATGATAGTGACTGAAGTAGCTTACAAAATGAAAGATACTAGATATGTGATGCAAAAGGAGGTGGTGATTCCAGCAGTTTTGACATATGCACACAATACAGTTGTAGTTGCTAAGAACAAACTATGGATGAGGAAAGTGCTGGTTTATCCAAATGGATGTTTAATGGAAATGGGAGTGAACCTGAATGAAGATAAAATAAGGGTTTGGATGACTTGGCTTAAATCAGGGGTGGAGGTGTATTTTTCAATTAAGTGTCTTTGCTATAGATAATATTTGGGAAAACTGATGTAGTTCTGATGCAGCAGGTGGGTTTGATAAAAGAAATAAGTCTTCTGTGGAAGACGCACAGATTAACATTCAGGGAAAAACATCTATCTGGTGAATTCAGTATTACGGGGAAAAATAGCATATATGTCAAATGTTTACAGGATCCTAGAAAAATATGAAAAGGAAATTCTACCTAGGTGGGGGAGGCTATGCCCCCCCCCCCAACTATATATACCAACTCCGGGATCACACTACAGTCGAGAAACAGCATAATCCCGCATTGGACAAGTATTCACTTGTCCTGAGAATACTTACTTAATTTGTTATTCTGTGTTTCGTGATTTTTGTCTCGATCTTGCGGTCGTCAGTATTTTGGCTTTTCGGGAAATAAAATTAGACCCGTGGAGATATGTATAAAAGTGAAAAAAAAAAAGAAAAATAAGAGAGAATGGAAAGTAAAAAATAATTTCTGGACAGGTTAAGGAAGAATTTGAAAAATAAATTACTATTAGTGAATTGGATTAAGTGCTTTGGGAAGTAAATGTTGATTCAGTATCAGGTTCAGATAGGATTTGGTACGGAATATACAAGAAATTAAAGTTTTTGCAAACAGAGCATTTTGTAAATGTATGGACTGAATGAATGGTTGAAGGAAGGATTTGTTTATGACGAGTTATGCAGTGGGATATTAAAATTTATATGGAAGAAAGATGAAAAGAAGGAAATAAAAAATCGGAAGACCCATCACACTAAATAACACAGATTATAATTTTTTTATAAGAATAATACAGAGGAGAATAGAAGGAAGGAAGGAGGGATATTAAGGAGGATAGTATACATATGGCATAAAAGGGATGTCAAGAACTGTTACTAGTTGTAGGAGAAATTGTAGATAAAAGTGAAAGGGAGGATGTGAAACTTATAGTAGGTGTTATTAGCAAGGTATTTTGATACAGTAGGACACGATGCTTTGTGAGATTTTTGAAGTAAGGAGAAGTTAATAGAAGTTAGCATATCACAATAACAGGGTGAGTGTGTTAGTGAATGGGTGGCTAAGTAAAGGGATATACAGGACGTGTGGTATTAGACAAGGATGTCTAATGAGAGGAATGTTGTCTGCACTGATAATGAATATGATAGTGACTGAAGTAGCTTACAAAATGAAAGATACTAGATATGTGATGCAAAAGGAGGTGGTGATTCCAGCAGTTTTGACATATGCACACAATACAGTTGTAGTTGCTAAGAACAAACTATGGATGAGGAAAGTGCTGGTTTATCCAAATGGATGTTTAATGGAAATGGGAGTGAACCTGAATGAAGATAAAATAAGGGTTTGGATGACTTGGCTTAAATCAGGGGTGGAGGTGTATTTTTCAATTAAGTGTCTTTGCTATAGATAATATTTGGGAAAACTGATGTAGTTCTGATGCAGCAGGTGGGTTTGATAAAAGAAATAAGTCTTCTGTGGAAGACGCACAGATTAACATTCAGGGAAAAACATCTATCTGGTGAATTCAGTATTACGGGGAAAAATAGCATATATGTCAAATGTTTACAGGATCCTAGAAAAATATGAAAAGGAAATTCTGCAATTGGTGTTTTATTTCACAAGGGTTTCAACATTAAACACAATCAAAACAGGTATGCGATATATGAGTGGGGGTGTGGTTACTAAATCCAGTGGTTTATACTGCTTCTTTAAGCTTGTATAGCGTATTAATGTGTGTAAAGGAAGAGAATGAGAAAATACAGTTGTGTACACTTACCATAAATGTAGATGCTCGAGTGTATTCACTGTTGCAGTCATTACATTTGGGTAATCTGCTGGCAGGTTGCCCTCAGTCGGCCTGAATAACAAAGTCTTGGGTCCTGCGTCAGTTGCCGTCTCCTCTTCCATGACGTCAGGTCGTCAGGGGTATATAAAACATGCAGCCAATGCCATTTTATTCAGTTTTTCTTGCCCCAGATATCAGGTGCCCCCCAAATGGGGAGCAAAAAAAAAAAAATTATATATATATATATATATATATATATATATATATATATACAGAAATATATATAAATGCACTTTTAGCAACATACACTTTACCTTCATCTAATAGCAAATACACCACAAAGGCTTTAGTGTATAGTGAAGGAAAGAAAAGGTATAGAAAGGGGGATGGCGGGTGGGTAACCCGGACTGCAGCAGTGAAAACACTCGAACATCTACATTTATGGTAAGTGTACACAACTGTACTATGTTCTTCGTGTTTCACTGTTGCAGCCATTACTTTTGGGTAGAATCCCAACACTATGGATGGGAGGATGGAACTAAACAGCATTAGGAGCAGCTATAAGGCCCTGCAGAACTGCAGATGCAAAGCCTGCCCTGGATTTGCAGAAGAGAGGCAAATGATGATGCTTTGTGAAGGTATGAACAATGCTCCAAGTAGCAGCTTCTAGAATGTCTTTGGTTGGAACCCCTCTGAGAAAAGCTGCTAAAGTAGAGGCAGCCCTGGTGGAATGTGATCTGATCCCCTTGGGCACCGGTTTACCATGGTGCAAGTAGCAGAAACGAATGCAGTGGCTTATCCACTTAGAAATAGTCTGCTTTGATATAGCCTTCCCCTCTGACCCAGCAGCAAATGCTACCGGTAGTTGCTCAGACTTTCGTAGCGATTTGGTCCTGTTTAAGTAGAATCTTAGTTGTCTGTGTAAGTCCAATGAATGCAGAATCTGCTCCCCCTTGTTCTGCGGATTTGGGTAAAATGTTGGCAGGTGAATTGTTTGGTTAAGAGCCACACTGGATACTACGTTAGGCATAAAAGGATTGGTCCTGAGGGACACCCTGTCCAGGTAAAATGTAATAAAAGGCTCCACTGCCATGAGAGCCTGCAGTTCTGAAACCCTTCTTGCTGAAGTGACTGCCAAGAGAAAAGCTGTTTTCAAGAAAGAAATTTTATATCCGCAGTAGCTGCTGGTTCAAAAGGAGGCAAGGTGAGTTTTTCCAGCACAAAATTGAGGTCCCATGCAGGAGTTGATGATCTTCTGGGAGGCCTTAAATTTTTGGCCCCTCTAAGATACTGTTTAAGCAGAGGATGAGAAACGAGGGGAGGCTCTGTGTTGTACTGAGTGAGATGGCAGATGCATGGATTTTTACTGAAGAAAAAGATAGGCCCTTGTCAAGCATCTCAGTCAAATATTGTAAAATCTGATGAATATTGGGCTTTGCTGTGTCTGTTCCTTGTGCTTGGTTCCAAGCACAGAATCTCTTCCATTTTTCAGCATAAGATTTTCTAGTACTAGGCCTTCTGGCTTCCAAAATGACATCCATCGCAGATTTACTGAGAGGTGTTGCTTGAATAAAATTAATTGATCAGCCATGCTGCAAGATTCAGAGTTTGGAGCTGAGTGTGCAGAATTTGATTGTTCTGCTGAGACAGTAGATGAGGTATTTGAGGCAAGTACCATAGAGGAAGTTGAGACATACTCCTTAGAAGTGGGCACCAGTGCTGGCGAGGCCAGTCCGGAGCAGCTAGGATAATTTTTGTTTTTTTCTGTCTGACTTTTAGTAAGACCTTGGAGAGTAGAGGCAGAGGGGGAAAGGCATAGACTGATAGGTTTTTCCAGCTGAAGGATGCAGCATCCACTTTCCATGCTTTTTTGTGACGAGTTCTTGTGCAGAATTTGTCAAAATGATAATTTTGGGGAGAGGCAAAAAGATCTATGTCTGGGCTCCCCCATTTCTGTGTTAACATGCTGAAGATTTGTGGATACAGTTTCCATTTGTGCGGGTCCATAAGATTTCTGCTTAGGTCGTCTGCCAGAGTATTTTGTTTTCCTGGCAGGAATTGAGCTTGAAGATGTATTTGGTAAGTCAATGCTGTGTTCCACAAGGCCATGGCTAGTCTGCAAAGGGGGTAAGAATGTGTACCCCTCTGCTTGTTTATGTACCGTATAACTGTGGTGTTGTCCATCTTTATCAGTAGTTGTCCTGGATGAAGTAAGTCCTTGAAGGCTGTCAGAGCATTCTGAACAGCTAGCATCTCTTTCTGGTTGATATGCAGATGCATTTGGTTTGGGCTCCATTAGCCCTGAATGCATCTCCCTGCCAGGTGGGCCCCCCCAAGCATAGTCTGATGCGTCTGTAGTTAGGGTTTGGTTGGCAGGGGGTAGAGTGAATGACAGTCCCTTGTTTTGGTGACATGTCTCTGCCCACCAAAGAAACTCCTGTTGTAGGCAGGGAATGAGTGGAATCACTGTTTCCAGACTGTGACAATGTTGACTCCATAAACTTTTTAGTAACACTGAAGTTTCCTCATATGCAGTCTCGCATATGAAATTAGTAGAATGCAAGATGCCATGAACCCCAAAGCCTGCAGAATTTGTCTTGCAGATAACTGGGTTTTTGTTGCCATTTGTTTGAAGTATGTTGTCAGTTGCCTTTGTTTGTCTGGCGTAAGGTAAGCCATCTGGGCAGTTGTATTCAAGCTTGCACCCAGGAATGTAATTATTTGAGAGGGTACCAGTTGTGACTTTACCCTAGGCATGCTAGAAGCCTTTTCACAAATGCCAATGTTGAAGAAGAGTGCCTTTGTCCTCTGCTTGAATGAGACGGTCATCCAGATAAGGATAAATCTGAATGCTTCTTTGTCTGCAGAATGCAATTACTGGTGCCAGGCACTTTGTAAAGACCCTGGGCGCAGTAGACAAGCCAAAGGGCAGTGCAGAGAATTGGTAATGCAGTAGCTGTTGTAAAGTCAGCATTTTGAAATGTCCAGGAACGTGTTCAAAATCGAGAAGTCCAGTATTGGACGCCATGAATTGTCTTTTCTGGGTACCAGGAAGTCTTGAATAAAAACTTTGTCCTTTTTCCTTTTCTGGTACCGGTTGAATAGCCCCCATATCCATGAGGGACATAACTTGTTTCTGGGCCTCTGCCCACTGGTTTTGTGGCAGATCCAGCCATCCGTTTGGAACTGGCAAAGTATGGAAATGAAATCTGTACCCCTGGGATACTATGTTTAATACCCACTTGTCCTGGGTAATTAACTGCCAATTTTGAGCATGAAGTGCTAGTTTTCCCCCCAAGGGGGCTGCCAAAAGGTAAGTGCTTGGTGATGGTAGAGGAAAGCCATTGAGACTGCTTACTGTAGGTTTGTGCTTTGTTTCCTACAGTTTTGGAGGAGGAGGCACCCCATTGCTTTAACCTGTAAGAACCCTGTGATTGGTATCTGGAGCCTTTTGAGCACCTGGATTTGCCTTGGGTGGCTCTGTTGGAGACAGGAAAGGACCAATTTTTAGTAGGCCAGTGTCTACTAAACCTGGGTGGCTGCACTTGCAAGAAATTTTTTACAGTTTGCATAGATTTAGATTTGTCTTCCATTTTCTTTAAAACCTCTTCTGCCTTATTACTAAACAGAGTATCAAGCTGCAAAGGGGAATCCAACAATTTAGCTTTAACATGATCAGGCAGATTTTGCTCCTTGAGCCAGGCATGCCTTCTAATCACAGATCCAGTAACAGCGGCCCTACAGGAGGCCTCCAAGGAATCAAAACCACATTGCAAAGTATGCTTTCCAACCTGTTCTGCTGAATGCAATAATTCCTGTAACTCTATTTTCCACACAATCAGAAATCAACATAATTTTCTGTTTCAGTAAGCCCATAACATGCTGTTGATATTTAGCATATGAAACTGGCAATTTAAGGCCCTGAATGCCAAGGTTGCAGATGTATAAACCTTCTTTCCCCATCTATCCAGTGCCCTGGAATCTCTGTCAGAGGGGGTAGGATTTTTGGCTGTCGAGGCCTTTACACCTTTGGGACCCTGAGAAATAGTCTTAGGATCAGCAGCAGGATTTTTGAATAGAAATCTGTGGGAGTCAGGAAACCTGTAATATCTGTCCGGCTTACTAGGAGCCGGATATAAGGAATCAGGAGCCATGCTTGATTCCGAAAACACATCATCAACAATGTCTAATACAGGAGGTATTGCCAAAGGCCTATACTGAGGAAGAAGGAAATCTCTAAGCCTCTTTTTTGATTCAGAGAAGTCCTGACTCTCCCAGGGAAAATGTTCCCTTAAAGTATGCAAAGTCCCTCCAAAAGAGTAATCCTCAGGAGGAGATACAGATGGGATGGATTCCTCTGCATCAGAATCCTCATAGGGTGGAACAGAAAATTCCTGATCAGAAGAGGAATCAGAAGAAATGGAAACCTGATCTGAAGATTCATAATCAGAGCCTTGCCTAGGCCTCTTAGCAGGGGGGGGGGGGTTGGGAACCCCTGATCAAGGTAATTAAATCCTCAGCCATTTTGATCATCTGTTTTTTTTAGGCATAGGGGCCTGAGCACATGACTCATGCGTCAGTTTTTTAGACATAGAAGATGTTTTTGGCCTTGTTTTTGAGGTTGGCGTTGGTTTAAAATGTTGAGGCCTGAAAACACCTTCAGAAGCCGGTGCCTGCTCAGCAGCTCCGGACCCATCCAAGGGAGAGACATCCGCGGGTTCAATACTCTGAGAATCTCGCGGCATACTGGACTCTAAATGGGTCTCGGCAGAGGCCTGCGACTCAAAAGTAGCGGGTATCAGGGGCTGCAAAAGTACCTCACTGATTACCGGCGAACCAGCGACTGGCTTAGGAGAAGCTTCATCGTCGGTTTTGGACCTTGATGGTCTGTCTCTGTCTTTTTCTTTGCGTTTTTTGTGAACTCCAGTAGTCGGATTGCTAACCAACGACATTTCAGGATAATTAAATCTTGAACCAAAATATTCAGAAGCAAAAATGTACCGACGCTTAGTAGTGCATTGGTTAAATCTTGCACAAAACTGACAGCAAGGCATGTTGTGATCTGAGCCTAGGAAAGGAATACAGTACAAATGAAAATCCTTATGAGGTATTTGCTTCCCACAAGTAATGCAATTATTAACTTTTACTGACATCGGTAAGGAGCAAGAAAAAGTTTCCCCAACGGGGTACTTAGCTTTAATTTGAAGACTTCGGTTCCGAAACTCGAATGCGAACATTTCAGGAGTCGGCCGACCGGTACTTGCGAACTGCTTCTGCTTCTGGCACCGTGTGGCAAGAAAGACTGAATAAAATGGTGTTGGCTGCATGTTTTATACCCCTGATGACCTGACGTCATGGAAGAGGAGACAGCACCCGACGCAGGACCCAAGACTTTGTTATTCAGGCCGACTGAGCACAACCTGCCAGCAGATTACCCAAATGTAATGACTGCAACAGTGAAACACGAAGAGCATCTTATTAGTGAGAATGTTTAACTATAAGTGCAAAAAGTTCTGGGAGATAAGAAAAAGAAAATGTAAATGAAAAATGATCAAGAAAAAATACTAACATGGAAAATAAAAATTGATGAAAGAAAGATAGAAAGATGTGGTATGATAATGCAATGAAACAATACTACTATGTAAATCCATGGGAAAATTTACCAGAAGTGACTAAAGTCATTAAAGTAAGGATAAAGTGGTGTACCAAGACAGCAGTATGTCAGGAATTCTTACGGAGACTCGTAGCAAATAAGTTATCAGTTAAAGGGGAATATACCATACAAAAAGAAATCTGAAAGTGTATGATCATTTTGTCGGGATGAAGAGACAACATAGCATGTTTTTAAAAATGTAATAGTGAAACTCTGGAAAAAATTGTGTGAAGAAAACATTTTGAGAACATTAATGACAAACAATGCAGATATTAACATGATTATGTGTGGATATTATAAGAACAAAAATAAAGAACACAGGAGAAGGGGTAGATGATTTACTTTATGCAACATGGTTTACTTGGAATGAAAGACTGAATAAAATGTTGTTTAATGGGAAATGGATTTTGGCAGATATGTCGCAAAAACGTTAGCAAAACAAATGTAGCTGAGTGGCCTAGTGAGCTAATGCACTGTGCTGTAGTAGACAGGGGCCCGGGTTGGAGATGTGGCAGGGGAGATTATATTTCCAGGGGTTCCCCTGTGTCCCTCATTGACAGGGGCGACAGGTACTGAATGGGGTTTCTTTTTGGGAATAAACTCTTGGCTAGGCTTGTAAGGGCCCCAGGGCCATTAGCCTAGTAACCTCCTATGATCCTGTGTGCATGCATGTACCTGTAAATAATTTTTTCATATTATGTTAAATAAATGAATCCAACTTTTAAATAGGTGTTGTGGGATCTTTTACATTCACCTGAGCTATCACCAACTCAAGCAGATGGGAGCTTGGATTAACATTTCATATGATGGAGAATACACTTAGGAGTGCAGCAGTCCCCTTATGCACTGCAGTGTCAGCAATCCATCTACCTGACATGAGAAGAGAACCCACAGCCTTCTGCATCAATGGGGAATGTAATACCTGTTCTGCCATTGACAGTGACATCAATAATGTCTACACCTGCTTTGTTAACTGTACAACTGAATCCACTTTCCCTGTTGCACTGAGATTAATAGGTCAGAAATGCCTGGCTCACTACTAAAAACAAAGCATTACTTAGATAGAAGGTCAAAGTTTGTGTTACTTGGAACTCAAACTCCCAAAATGAAAATGTGCATCTAAACTACTGACATTTAAGGAAAATGAGCTGAATATCTATCAATTCAGAAAACGCAACTGACCTTAAGAGAAAACAGGTTAACTATGACTTTATGCCCCCCACTAATCTGGAAAGCATTAGAAGACTTAACAGACTACATAGCTAATGCCAGTATTGCATCTTCCACCTCACAACTTTTTCTCAAGAGCTACCTCAGTAAGCACTAGTCCAGCAAATACTGTCTCATTTAATATCACCCCATGTATTCCCTTTCATTCTGACTTCACACAAATGTCCCACTTCAAAGTAAGCACAAAAAAAAAAAAAGCTGCCAATCTCCTAAAAACAGGATAAAATGTCTAGAACAAAATATGTCTAACTTCATCCAGCTTTCCTAACAATGTTGGCATTCCGCATTTTCAAGCCACTTGTTCACTTCGTCACATTCCTTCACATCATAAACATGCCTATATAATACCAGCACCTAAAGTCCCTGATGTGAAGTCTCCACAAGACTTCAGACCTATTGATAAAATATTGGAGAAACAAATCTACGATAGCACTTACAGAATCCTTAAAGAGTTATAATGTAGAGTATTATGATTGGGTCTCCAAACATAACCAAGATGCTGTACACGTTCAAGACATGAATAGAAATTTATCCCAAGAGTGGAGGGAACCTAAAAAAATGACTCTTGGCATCCGCATTAACTAAACATAACAGTTATGATCAGAGGAAACTAGTCGCAATTTTTTTGTAGTACATGGAGCTTTAACAGCTCCTACGTGTGACTAGTTACAGGAAAAAAGTGTAGAAGATGCTGAAGTGCTGCCACAGAGACAGCAGCCAGAAGCAAAGTGTCCCTCTGATGAATGAACAGCTTTAAAAGCTGCTAAGACACCTCTCTGTCAAACTGTGTATGTGTGTGTGAGAGAGAAAGACAGGGAGAGTAAGAGTGCACATAACAGCCTTCAAAGTGGTTTTAGCTTCTTGCCACTGTCATGTCGTGGCCAACAATCAACACTGTTAAGCTTTAGCATGAGACTACAGCTTGAAAGTGCTGACAGGTACTTAACAAACTTGTCTTTTCCTTCACATTCAGGGAATAGTTATGACTCATGAAATACATGGCTTTTGGTCTGGCTTCAGGACACTTAACAGCCCATTACAAAGTGGCAGATACAGTACATAAGAACAGATAGTCTACCTACTGGTGGACTGGTCACTGACATGACATGGACCCCTGACACAGTACATCATGACCTATTTCTCAACAAGTTATTGTCAGTGAACTTTGGTCCTAATGCAGTTTCTTGATTCTGTAGTTACTGGGTCACTTCAGTGAAATGGCAGTTATGTACTTACCATAACACTGTATTATTTCATCACAGTCCATCTGATGTGACTGATGGGTATACAGACACTTGTCAGATCTGATCTATTCCTGTTAGTGCCCCAAGCATCAAGCTCCTTTAATATTTTTCTCCCTCATACTTCACCTGTTCACTATATCTCCTCAAGTCGAATTTTCAGACTAATGATATCAAACAGTGAATGACACCATATGCAAGAAAGACAACCAAAACAACCCAAGAATGATCTGGCAGGTCTTCAGGAAAATATCAGTTTGGATGAGAGATATCACTTCAAAAGGATCAAGATGAAAAAGTACAGTTGTGTACCTACCATAAATGTAGATGTTCGCGTGTATTCACTGTTGCAGCCATTACACTTGGGTTATCCTGCTGGCAGGCTACCCGCAGTCGGCCAGAGTTCCAAAGTCTAGGTCCGGCGTCGGTTGCTGTCGCCTCTTCCCTGACGTCAGTGCACCAGGGGTATAAAAGATGCAGCCGATGCCATTTTCTTCAGTTTTTTCTTACCCCAGATGTCAGGTGCCCCAAATAGGTAGGCTGAAAAATATAGCAATAAGAAATGCATGCACAAAAATAACATTTCCTTCATCTACAAGCAAATACACCAAAAAGGTTGCATAGGCTAGAGAAGTACAGATAAGACCCAGCAAAAGAAAGGGGGATGGTGGGAGGGTAACCTGGACTGCAACAGTGAATAAACTCGAACATCTACATTTATGGTAGGTACACAACTGTACTATGTTCATCATGTTTCACTGTTGCAGTCATTACACTTGGGTTGAATCCCAAAGCTGAGGTTGGGTGGCTGGGCCTAAATAGGATTAGGTGAGGCTACAAGGCCCTGCAGAACTGCAGTGGCAAAGCCTGCTCTAGATTTAGAATAGAGAGGTAAGTGGTAGTGCTTGGTGAAAGTGTGCACTGAACTCCAGGTTGCAGCCTCTAAAATGTCTTTGGTTGGTACTCCTCTGAGGAAGGCTGCTGAAGTGGCTGCTGCTCTGGTTGAATGTGGCCTAATGCCCTTAGGCACTGGCTTGCCATGTTGTGAATAGCAGAAACGAATGCAGTGTCCTATCCATTTTGAAATAGTCTGCTTTGAAATAGGCTTTCCTTGTGATCCTGCAGCATAAGCTATGAACAGTTGCTCAGTTTTTCTGAAAGCTTTTGTTTTGTCCAAACAGAAGCATAGCTGTCTGTGTATGTCCAAAGCGTGCAGAAGTCTCTCCCCTTTATTCTGGGGATTTGGGTAAAATGTTGGCAAACGAATGGCTTGGTTAATAGCCACACTGGATACTACCTTTGGCATAAATGTTGGGTTTGTCCTTAGAGAAACCATGTCCTGATGAAAAATGATGAAAGGTTCCACTGCCATCAATGCCTGTAACTCTGAGACTCTTCTCGCTGAAGTTATTGCTAGGAGCAGAGCAGTTTTCCATAATAAGAATTTTATATCAGCTGTATTGGCTGGCTCAAAAGGAGGCAGTGTGAGCTTTTGTAAAACAAAATTGAGGTCCCATGTAGGTATCTGTGCTCTTCTTGGGGGTCTTATGTTTTTTGCCCCTCTGAGGTACTGTCTTAGTAGTGGATGAGAGAAAAATTGGAGGTTCCGTATTGTAATGAGCTGAAATGGCAGAGGCATGGATCTTAATTGATGAGAAGGATAGGCCTTTGTCCAGCATCTCAGTTAGGTATTGTAAAATCTGAGGTATATTTGGAACAAGTGGTTCGAGTCCTTGTGCCTGGTTCCAAGCACAGAATCTCTTCAATTTTTCTGCATGAGATTTCCTAGTGCTGGGCCTCCTGGCTTCTAAAATGACATCCATAACAGCTTTAGAGATAGGTGTGGTCTGAGTGGCTATATTACCTGCCATGCAGCCAGATTTAAGGTTCTGAGTTGACTGTGCAGAATCTGATCGTTTTGTTGAGTCAGAAGATGAGCAATTTGAGGTAAAGGCCAGGCTGGGCCTTGAGACAAGCTCTTTAGGATTGGGTACCAGTGCTGGCGTGGCCAGTCTGGGGCAATCAGAATCATTTTTTGGCTTCTCTCGTCTGACTTTTAGGAGTACCTTGGGAAGAAGAGGCAGGGGAGGAAAGGCATAAACTGTCAGTGTTTTCCAGCTGAATGATAGAGCATCCACTTTCCATGCTTGTGAGTGATAAGTCCTTGTGCAGAATCTCTGTAGTTGGCAGTTGTGAGGGGAGGCAAAAAGATCTATGTCTGGGCGTCCCCATTTCCTTGTTAACATGCTGAAGACCTGTGGATTTAGTTTCCATTCGTGAGGATCCATGAGATTTCTGCTTAGTTCGTCTGCCAGAGTATTTTTCTTTCCTGGCAGGAATTGTGCCTGCAGATGTACTTGATAGGTCAGTGCTGTGTTCCACAAAGCTATGGCTTGCCTGCAGAGGGGGTAGGAATGTGTGCCCTCTTGCTTGTTTATGTACCACATAACTTTGGTATTGTCCGTCTTTAGTAATAGTTGTCCTGGATGTAATAGATCCTTGAAGGCTGTCAGGGCATGCTGTACAGCTAGCATCTCTTTTTGATTGATGTAAAGATGCATTTGTTCCTTGGGCCATGTGCCCTGAATACATTTTCCTGCCATGTGTGCCCCCCAGGCATAATCCGATGCATCTGTTGTTATTGTCTGCCTGGCTGTGGGTAAGGTGAAAGGCTGTCCCTTGTTGTGGTGACAGGCGAGGGCCCACCATCGAAACTCTTGTTGCAGGCAGGGAATAAGAGATATCATTGTTTCCAGGCTGTGGCAATGTTGAGTCCAAACACTTTTCAGATACCATTGTAGTTTCCTCATATGCAGTCTTGCATATGGAATTAGTACAATGCAGGATGCCATGAAGCCCAGAGCCTGCAGAATTTTTCTTGCAGGGAGCTGGGTCTTTGTTGCCATCATTTGAAAGTAATGAGTCAGTTGCCTTTGCTTGTCTGGCGTGAGATAGGCCATCTGGGCAGCTGTATTTAAGCTTGCACCCAGGCATATTATCTCTTGACAGGGCACTAGTTTTGACTTCTTTTCATTTACTGTGTACCCTAGGCAAATTAGTACTCTTTTTACAAATGCCAGATGCTTTAGTAGAATGTCCTTGCTCTCTGCTTGAATAAGGCAGTCGTCCAAGTAGGGATATATTTGAATTCCTTTTTGTCTGCAGAATGCAATTACTGGTGCCAGGCATTTTGTGAAGACCCTCGGCGCAGTAGATAAGCCAAAGGGCAGTGCAGAGAATTGGTAATGCATTGAGCCGGCTATGAATCTGAGGTATCTTCTGCAAGATTGTCTGATTGGGACATGCAGGTATGCCTCCTTGAGGTCCAAAGCAACTAGCCAAGTCTTCTTGCCCAACATGGGTAGAAGTTGCTGCAGTGTTAACATTTTGAATTTCGGAACATCCAGGAAAGTATTTAGGATTGACAGGTCCAGTATTGGTCTCCTGGCTTTGTCCTTTCTGCGTACCAGGAAAAGTCTTGAGTAAAATCCTTGTCCCTGTTCTTGCTGTGGTACTCTTCGAATAGCTCTCATGTCCATGAGAGCAGAAATTTGTTTTTGTGCCTCTGCCCATTGGTTTTGTGGCAGGTCTGGCATACCTTCTGATTTTGGCACGGTGTGAAAGTGGAATCTGTAACCTTGAGAAACAATATTCAGTACCCATTTGTCCTGGGTGATCATGTGCCAATTTTGTGCGAAAAGTGCTAGCTTTCCCCCTAAGGGTGATGCCAAAAGGTAAGTGCTTGGCATTTGTAGAGGGAAGTCATCGGGACTTTTTCCTATAAGGCTGTGAATTGTCTTCTCCTCCTTTGGGGTCTGAAGCTCCCCACTGTTTAGGTCTGTATGAGCCTTGGGGCTGAGATCTGACTCTTGGGCGTCTGTATCTGCCTCTTTGTGGCCTGTCTGACAACGGAAAGGACCAATTTTTAGAAGGCCAGTTTCTGCTAAATCTAGGTGGCTGAACCTGTAAGCAATCCTTTACTGTCTGCATTGATTTTGCTTTATCCTCCATTTTCTTTAACACCTCTTCTGCCTTAACACCAAACAAAGTATCATGGTGTAGTGGAACATCCAATAATTTTACTTTAACATGATCAGGTAAACTTTGTTCTTTTAGCCAAGCATGTCTTCGAATGACAGAGCCTGTAACTGCGGCTCTGCAAGAAGCCTCTAATGAATCAAAACCACATTGCAGAGTATGCTTTCCCACTTGTTCAGCTGCATGCAATAAATCCTGCATTTCCTTATTGTCAGGACATTCTGAGTTTGTAAGCATTTTCTGTTTTAACAAAGACATTAGATATTGTTGATATTTAAGCATGTGTAACTGGCAGTTTAAAGCCCTTACAGCTAAAGTAGCAGAAGTGTAAACCTTTTTCCCCCATCTATCCAGAGCTCTGGAATCCCTATCAGAGGGGACAGGGTTTTTTGCAGTGGAAGCCTTAACCCCTTTGGGACCCTGAGAAATTGTTTCTGGGTCAGCAGCAGGGTTTTTATAAAGAAATTTATGAGAGTCTGGGACCCTGTAGTACCTGTCAGGCTTGACTGGTGCAGGGGGTAAAGAATCAGGAGACAAACTGGATTCAGAGAAAACATCATCAACAATATCAAGCACAGGAGGGATAGCCAGGGGCCTGTGCTGAGGCAATAAAAGGAAGTCTCTGAGCCTTTTCTTGGATTCTGAATAATCCTGGCTCTCCCAATGAAAATGCTCCCTCATGGTGTGTAAGGTTTCCCCAAAAGAGTAATCCTCAGGCAGAGAGGCTGAAGGTACAGATTCTTCTGCATCAGAGTCCTCATAAGAAGGGAGAGAATAACCTTGATCTGAAGAGGAATGAGAGGAAAGAGAAACCTGGTCAGAGGAGTCATAGTCAGTGTCTTGCCTAGGCCTTTTATCAGGAGGGGGATGGGAACCCCTGACCAAAGTAATTAGGTCCTCGGCTATTTTAAGCATCTGTTTTCTTTGGCATGGATGACTGTCCTGGAGAATGCTGTACTTGTTTCCTTGTCTTTAATGGTGTTTTTGACTTTGTCTCAGCTGCTGTAGTGGACTTAATAGTAAGTTGCGAAGGTCTGAAAACACCCTCAGAAGCCGATGCCTGCTCAGCGGCTCCGGACCCATCTGAGGGAATAGTTTCCAGAGGCCTAGGTGTCGCCACGTGGGAGTAGGATGTGGCCTATGGCTCTGAGGTAGCGGGTGTCAGGGGCTGTGAAAGCGCCTCACTGAGAACCGGCGACTGGCCTAGAAGAGGCTTCGTCGTCGGTTTTGGACCTCGGATGCCTGTCCTTTTCTTTGTCTTTGCGTTTTTTTATGAATTCCGGTCGTTGGTTGTTCCGACGGCATTATGTAGTTAAATCTTCGGCCAAAGTAATGTAAAGCAAAATCAAACTGACGCTTAATAGTGCATTGGTTGAATCAAGCACAAAACCGACAGCTAGCAACGTCGTGGTCAGGGCCTAGGCAAAGAATACAGTAAGAGTGAAAATCCTTATGAGGTATTTGCTTCCCACAAGAAATACAATTGTTAATTTTTACTGACATCAGTCTGAAGCAAGAAAAAGTTTCCCCAATGGGGTACTTAGCTTTATTGAAGACTTTGGTTCTGAAATTCGATTTCGAAAATCTCAGGAGTCGGCCGACCGGCACTTGAGAACTGCTTTTGCTTCAGGCACTGTGCCGCAAGAAAGACTGGAGAAAATGGCATCGGCTACATCTTTTATACCCCTGGCGCACTGATGTCAGGGGAGAGGTGACAGCAACCGACGCCGGACCTAAACTTTGGAACTCTGGCCGACTGCGGGTAGCCTGCCAACAGGATAACCCAAGTGTAATGACTGCAACAGTGAAACACGATGAACATCCCTGCATTATGCTGAGTACATAACTTCTTTATCCTACTCATCCAGTCCTTTCAGTCAGACTAACGGATAAAGAAGGCCAAGCTAAACAAGACACTGGGTGGCAGCATGACAGGAAACCCTTGGGGACTGTTGTTCCTAAGGAAGCTCTGGATCTTGAAATTATATCCAGTTTACAGTACATGGCAAAGGTGTGCAATGAAGACCAAGTGGCTTCAGCACAAATTTCATCCACACTGAAATTTCTGAAAAAGGCTACTGAAGCAACAAGTGACCTTGATGAATGAGCCTTTGGTTTGGTTGATAATGATTTGCTCTGTAAAGTATATGCAAATCAAATAAAATCAGAAAGTCAACTAGGCAAGGCTAGTTTACACTTTTAGGCCTAATTTGTTAGGAGCGAAAGAGATGAGCAGTTTGTATCTGCATGCTTCCATTCTGTGGAGAAAGAATCTATGAATAGCTGTTTATGAATGTCAGTGGTGTGAAGAATATACTCCCCTTTTTTGAAAGGGTATGAAAACATGCAAATAAATATGCTGGTTCAAATTGTTCTCTAAAGTGAACTTCTCTCTTGTATCTTCATACTTCATTCATCTTCATACTCTCTTGTATCAATGTATAATATTTTTATCAATTGATTTGATGTGACACTTAATGACGCTAATGTATATTTATACTTACTTCAAAATATTTACTGCATTTGTTTCTTTTTATTATTGCATATATAAGTATTTTTTTTATCGAGATTTTCTCCCCGGGCCTCCACTGAAAATGGACACACACCCAGACGGACTATCCCTGTTAACAAATCTAAAATAAATAAACAAATTTGGGGAAAAAGAAAGGATAGGAAGGATCAGTTCAGAGAGATGCACTGTCTTTATGAAAAATCAAGTACAAGTGACTAGAAGATAAGGCTTGTAATTCTAAAATACTGTTTACAGATGTAACTGGCACCAAAAAACAGAGTTTTTCTGGACAGGAAGTTTCCCTGTGCTAAATATCCTTGCTTCCAAGAGAAAATTGTGATTCCAAAGTGGAATAAAGTTCTTTATAGAACAGAGTTTGAGAAAGGTGCATTTTAACAAGGTCTTACACAATATAACAGTCAATGTTAAGGAAGTTAGATATCAATGCCATTTGTATCTTGACTGCACAGCAACTTGATCCTGCATCTGAAAGAAACTGAAGGATTTCAGGAATGGAAGCAGGAAAAGAGTTAATGCCCCGATTGCTTGCCCACAGTTTGCACTTTCACTTTCTGGGACACAAAGTATGCAAGTAGTACTCTTGAGATACGGAATATTTGGCCATTAAGGGAATTGGAGAAATCAAGAGGTTAATTACTGGTTGAGTAAGTCTGGGTGAACATGACCTGACAGAGGTTCGAAAGCCACAAGTGCTTTTTCAGGTGAGGACTGAGAAAGGGAAACTAAATTTGCCACTGTCAATACAAAACAATGAGGATTACCATAGTTTTCCATATTTCTGCCTTCTGTAAAAAGCTATACATCAGAAGGGGGGCAAAGAAATGCACAATGGACCATTGTCTGACTAGGCATCTTTCTCACATTGTCCCTCTGTAGGGATCAGGGTGAAGAAATTGCTGCTCCTGTTGCTGGCTGGGGAAACAAGGAAGTCCCAGCAAGGCTGGTCAAGTAGATAAATAACTGATGAACTACTGCTGGACTGACAGACCACTCACAAGATACCAGGATGGATCTGCTGAGCCTGTTCACTCAAAAGGTGCCTTTCCCCTGAGTTTGCATTGTAACTAGAAAGTAATGCAAAGTGATCGCTCACTGCCAAACTCTCAAGAATTCTTGTCAAAATGGGATAGCATCAGGTCCCTTCTTGCTTGCTCAGATACCACACTACAGACATGCCTATTTGAATGGAAATTATTCCCAGAGGCAGAAGGTCCTGAAATTCCTGCAATCCTAGGACAATCACACTCATCTCCAAGATACTGGTCTGAAGACTGACCTCTGAATCCAAGTTCCTTGGATCATCTTCCCTCAAAATGCTCCCCACTCCAAAGAGAAGACAACTGTGGTGATCTTCACCCTGGTAGAATGAAGCGCAGTCTTCATGCATTGACTGGAAAAATTAGTTACCACTTCAATGAGTGTTGCACAGCTGATTGAAGATTATGGAGGCTGAAAGAAGGTCTGAAACCTGCACCCACTGGACCTTGAGTAACCACTGCAGTATCTGCATGTAAAAGCACACATAAGGAAGCACTTCTATTGCTGAGGCCAATGATCCCAGGACTTGGAGTACCAAGGCTGCTGATGGAGAGAAGTGATTCGGTAGACACTGGACTGAAGCTCAAAGCATCTGGATTCTTTCTATGAAGGACAGTAGATTATGCATTTTGTTGTGTCCAGATGGCACTTGATGAAAAGTATGAATTGTATTTGTATTAGATGAAGACCTGACCTTTTGAAATTCTGTTATCAGCCTCAACATGGAGAGCTTTAACTCCCCTCTCCTATAATGCATCAAATTTGCCCTAAAACCAGATAAGAATACCCTGGGAAATGAAGCCCCCCAAAAATGATTACTGGACAACAGATATACAGCATGAACGCTTCATGCCGGTTCATCACGGTCTTACAGTAACAAACCAAAGATATTATGACAGTTTGGAAAAGGGGAAGGAGAACAGGACACAATGGGATGGATGGACAACTATCATGCATGATGATAAGTACATAACTTTCAAATTCTATTTTGTCCCCTCCTCCATCGGTCTCATTTCACTGACTAAAAATTTCTGTTGTCACTGTATCATTGAGGGATTAGGCATGAGAATTTAGCAACTCAGCTTGCCCACAAGAATATCGGTTTAACATGGTAGTGCATTGCTATGAGAAAGCGTTGTGAAGACACTGCACACTGCCATACTCTAATGGCCTCTCGATACAGCGGGATAGAAATCACACCTGGGGGAAGGAAGTCCTGAAGTGCCTGCAACACTAGATGACTGCCTTCATCTCCAGAATGCTGACATGAAGATGGGTCTCCTGACTGATCTATGTTCCTTGAACCATCCACCTTTCAAACCCAACAGGGACACAGACGTAGTCACCATGGCCATGGACAGAGAAAGGACAAATGGACTTCCTTACAAAAACAGAGGAGATCTTATCCACCAAGAGATGTGATAACAACATAAGGGAGATGGTCTGACTGGATGGTAAAAAGGATGCACTAGGAGAGACCACTGGACCAAAAGCATCCACTGCAGAACTATCAGAGAAGCTTGGATGAAGGGCCAAGGTTATCAAAGCTGCCAAGGAGCCTAGCAAACCAAATAAGAGAAGCTGGTGTATCTGGAGTACTGAGAATATCTTGTGCATGAAAGTGAAGGAATGTCAGCCTTGAAAGTGGTAATCTCACAATCTGAGATACTGTGTCTAGATGGGAACCTATGAAACTGAACAACTGGGTGGGCTGCAAGTTCGACTTTCCATAATTTATGGAAATTCCAAAGGATGGATGCAACTGAAGCAAAAAAACCTCCTGTGTGGATTAAGGACTTTTTGTACTTGCAGTAAGGAGCCAGTTGTCTAAATCTGGGAACACCTGGAACCTCTTGCAGCAGAAGGTGCACTGCCAGTACCTGCCTCACACTTTGTGAGCACCCGAGGAGCTGCTGTGAGTCTGATGGCAGAGCCCTGAAATGATACTGACACTTTTTCAGAAGGAAACAAAGGTACCTTCTGGACTGCCTTGCAATCTTCTCATGATTAATAAGCATCCTGAAGGTCTACAGACACATCCAATCTAATTTCCTCATGACAGGAAGAAGAGATCACACCATAACCATCCAGAACTTGGTCTTCTTCAAAAACGCGTTTAGACATCGGAGGTCAAAAATGGATTTTGTTCTTTTATGAAACTAAAAAGAATCTTTAGTAGACTCTGCTGGAACCTCTTCATAGATTCTTGTTTTTTTTTTTAGTAGCTGGGAAAGTTCTTAGGCTGCAGCCATTCTTTGTCAGAGTGGAACATCTGAAATGGTCTTTTAGGATGGGGTCGATTTGGCTTGAAAGGGGATTATGGGGCCTCTGTATATTATTTTCTTCACCCAAAAATACTGTGCGACACGCATCCAATTTTTTTTTTTAGATGAACAGAGAAGCGACCCCAGACAGGAGCAGGTAGGCAATTTTTCAGGAATGATGAAAGGGTTTTATTGGGGAATGGACCTCTAAACTTGGTTTTGCAAACCTCCTCTACCTTTGGGACAGCTCTCATTGGAGTTCCCCCTCTACTTTTGGGGGGAGGAGGGCTCTGTCATAGCAGGAGTCAGAGGCAAAATGCTGGGGCTTCCTAAACTAGAGAGGTTTCCTTCCCCTCAGATTCATGGAGAAGGATCTTTAATGGTTGGACAAATGAACTCCCTCAACAGATAAAGTTTTGTCTTTTTACTTGCTCTTAGACAAGGTATCCTCTATTTTGGACCGGAAAAGAGATAACCTATCATATGAGAACATTAAAGGATGCCTTAGTCACAGCTAGGCATGATGGCGTACAACAGTGCTAGTACTTAGTGGTCTTGATGCTCCATCCTTGGTGTTGGAAATCAGCCTCACACTGACATTAGCAAGTGACACTGTGGCAGCCAGCTGTGATTCCATGGACTTTCTAGTCTCTGTTGACAGAACTCTCCTAATGGAATTTAGTAATTTGCCCACTAACTCCCTCTGGAACCTGGTAATATAAGAAATGTAGTTTATTGTTCCAAAGAGAAAAAGTCCCAGAAGAATACACATGCTTTCCGGAGTTATTTATTACTCTAGACTCCCTGTTAGGTGGATGAACCACAGACCTCCTTTAGACAGCTATTTTATTTTTCCTTTTTAATGGCTGCTGCAATAACAATAGTCCACAAGAGGACCATTACTCCAGCATTGTTGATCCTTGGGAGGGGCAATCACCTTCTCTAGTTTGAGTAAAATCAGTTCAACCATATTTCCAAGTCCTCTACAAAACATCAATAAGCAGACTAGCAGGAGGGATCCACTGAGGAGAAAGATGGGTCCTCTCCAAATGCCTCAAAAAACACCCTCATCAGGATAAGGGGCATCAGTTGGCCAGTTCTCCCTTTGCCTTAATTTCATCAGCTCACCAAATGGGGTGCCCTTTCACAGAAATCAAGGTCCTCAGTGAGCAACTCCTGAGGGGAGTCCAAGTACATCCTCTGGCAAATATACTTTTTGTGCTCTTCAAGTGGAGAAAGAGTTGAAAAAGACAGAAATGCCTCAGATCCTTCAAGAAAGGAATGGATCAAGGCTCTCTGAAATGTGTTGATCCTAAAAAAGATTATGAGAGCCATCAGTCACAGATACATCGGAAGGTTTGGGTGGAGACAAGCTGAGGGAAGCATCCCATTCCTAAGTAGATTATTGTGCCATGATCTTCTCAAAACACTCAAATGATACAGCCAACTGCACTGAGGTAAGCAATTTTCAAACCAGACCTGAACCAAAGGTTAACAGATCAGAACATCGAACCCCCTTGAGCCAATGATCCAACTGGATCCAAGGAAGTGGCCAGAGCCAACCTGTTCAGGGCTAAACCACCCAGGGACAAGGAAAGAACTAAACAACGTGGACCCCATACCGTTGCTATATGATCGGCATCAACATCTCAATTCCAGGATGCCACTGGCTCCAAAATTCTAGAGTTGAGTGGGCCACAGAAACTGTCAACACCAAAGACTCCAAAGCAGTAGATGACAACAGGTGGATAATCTGAGGGGGTTAACCTCTGTTCCAAAGCCACCAGATCTGACACCAGGACCAGAGAAGGAGCGACTATAATGGGAGTGAGCTAGCCAACCCCTCCACCCTCATACTTGAAGGAGAGGGAATGAATCCCACATCTACTGGAGCACTGACAAAGGCTCTCATCATCTTGTTCCAATTTATGCCTGCAACATTTTTGGAGATCTGACCAATAAAGTGAAGGTCAAAAACCTACACAACTCCCTCTCTGAGGATCAAGAGTCCAGTTAAGAAATTATTTTCTTGGAAAAATCTGAGATTACAATAGTCTCTGAATTGCTCAATGAATGAATATTAGGTCGGGGCCAGGATAATTCCAAAAAGGTCAGTATGAAGGGTGGGGAATGCTCAGGGAATCTTGTTATCTTCAGAGTTGGAGCAGTAGTAAATGGGAAATCTGAGAGTCTTTTCTATTCTCCCTCTTCTCAGGACATTTATCTCTACTGTTGTCTCCATCCTTCTCTTGGGGTTTGCTCCTGTTTTTCTCTTTAACCTTGGACTTTTCTTTTTCTGAAGATTATAACTACTTGCTTAGCACCTTTGGAAAGCTGAGGATAGACTGGTTGATTCTTCTGCTGAACCAACCTTAGTAATAAACTTTTTTTTTTTTTTTAATTATGTCCAAATGTCCAACAGAGCCTGCTGGCTGACAGCTGAGCAATTATCACAGTTGGAGTTCAAACATTCGGGACCTAAACAATAAACATGCTGCGAGCACAGATACTGAGCAAAACGTGGGGCCTGCAATTATAGCATTTTTTGAACCCTGAAACCTTCTCCACATCAACAGGGAATCCCAATGGAAAATAACTGCACACAGAACACACTATACAGTAGGCTTAGGAGGGCTCCAATAAAAACAAAGTGAGAGAGAAAGGCTTTAAAAAAATGACAATTTAAGAAAAGGAACCCGGCATAGGAAAAAAATAAGGGAAAAGCCCTAGAAGAGCAAAAGTTAAGAGAGAAAAAAACATCTTTACTTATCTATTAGAAACTTAACTGCTCAGAATGCTAGAAATTAGCTAATGACCAGAAAGTCAGCAAATAAGATCTGAGAAGATGCTGCTAGCACATTTCATTATGGGTGACAGGCGTTTGAGTGCTGGACAAGCTGTGAAAATATTGCTACTTCAGATCTATCTCAAGACAGAAAAACCCAAATGTTGGGATGGATGGAGGGGACAAGTCTGGAAATATATGCAGCTAACATTTTTAATATACAATTACTCTTTTCATTTTAGAACATGTAATGCATTTACAGTTAAACTGTTTACTCTTTTTCAGTGTCCTCTATTTCTATTATCACTCATTCTATAAATTTGTGCACTCTCTTTTCTTTACTCACTGTTGAACCCAGACCATGGCAGAAAGGGGCTTTGGTGATCAATCCATCTATATAAATAAAATAAAATAAAATTCTCTGACTGGGAGACTTCAACAACAATTTGCTGCTAATACTGCCCAAGATTCAGAGTCTCATCCATTCATCACTGGAGAGACCTCGCTGCCTACAAGACACAATGAAGGTAGCCAACTACACACGGTCTTATGAAAACAAAAATTATGTACTTACAATAAAGATAGATCCATGTAGTCTTCTATCTGGTTCAACCTGTGGGTTATTGGCTCCCACGTGAATCAGACTCTGCCCCTCAGAGAGTCTTCAGTCTAAGAGCTCTGCTTGCCCTACGCACAATACCCTGCCCTCCTGATCTCTCCTCAGATTGAGTCTACCCCCAAAATAACACCAAATATAAACAACATGTTAATAAGACAGGCAGCTAAAGGGAGAAGGTGGCAGACATGGACCCCTATGTGCCAACTTATAAGCCAGACTGCAAGGCCAATCAGGAGCACTTTGCTAAAAAATGTGACATTTAAGGGGGTGTGGAGGGAATGATGGATGTCTGAACTGGGCAGAAGACAAAATGGATCTATTGTTATGGTAAGTACCTAACTTTCATATATGGTGTTGTCTTTTCCATACAGCTTCATCTTATGGGACAGAGTCCCCAGCTAGAGAAAACATCAATGAAGCCCAAGGAGAGAATATTCTGGAAAATGGTGGAACCAAATAAAGTTCTGGGCCTAGACTGGAGATCCAGTTTGAAATGGGAGACAAAAATTGGAGAGCTAGACAAGGTAGCTGCAGCACAAATATCATCAATAGAGGCCTGCAGGGAAAAAAAGCAGCAGAAGTAGCCACTGCTCCAGCTGAATGACCTCTAGCCTTCACAGGTAAGGACATTCCCTTCAAAGAGTAAACAAATGATATACAGTTGGAGGGCCATTTGGATAGGGTCACTTTGGAAACAGGCTGTTCCAGCCTAGACTTAGAAAAGAAAACAAATAGTTGGTCAGATTTTTTTTAAACTTTTGGTTCTATCCAAATAGAACCTGAGTTTTCTATGCACATCAAAACAATTAAGCAAATATTCTCCATTGTTACTTAAATCTGAAAATAAGACTGGTAAGTTAAAAAGCTGATTTAAAGTAGATTCTGAAGTCACCTTGGGGAAAAGGTAAGGATTTGTCCTATGGGTAACTCTGTCCTTATGAAAAATCAAGTAAGGAGGTGCAGAGGATAGTGTTTCAAGCTCAGATACATTTCTAGTGGAAATAGCCACCAGAAAGAGATTCTTTAAGGATACGATGTCTGAAGGTTCAAAGACAGGTCTAGCTAGTACTTGTAGTATCTGAGAAAGATCCCAAATAGACAGCGGATCTCAAACAGGTGGCTATAACAATAAAGTGCTTTGCTGGAAGCAACTTAACAAGACGCCAAAGGTGCATTACCTCTGCAGATATTGAAATTGAAAATGGTGGCCAGTTATAACTTTATGGTGGAGTAACTCAAAATCAGAATGTGAGAGACCAGCCAAGAAGTCCAGGTTGATATCTAAAGGAATACAGAAAGGGTCCAGATCTTTAGGACAGCCCAAACAGAGAAACATTTCCATTTACTAGAATAAACCTTCCTAGTGGAAGGTTTCTGGGATGATGAAAGAATATGAACAACTCTGTTTGAGAGCTTCGGATTCCTGGCCATCATAAGAATTAGAGAAACAATGCTGCCAGTTTGAGGGAGCGAGGGTTTGTTAGAGGTATCCCTGCAGGATGGGAAATTAGATCCTGAAGTGGATCCAGCTCCCAGGGAGGGTTATATTGGTGAGGCCAAAGAAAAGGGAACTAAATTTGTCGGGGCCAGAAAAAAGCAATGAGGATAACCATTGTTCTGTAGTGGGCTGTCTTCTGAAAAACCATGATTATCAAGGGCATCAAGGTGTAAGCATACAGGAGATTTAGGGGACAAGCATATAGAACAGCATCCCCTGAACTCCATCCCTCTGGAGGGATCAGGGCATAAAAGACACACTTTGTGTTGGACAGGGAGACAAAATGATCACATAAGGGAGTGACCAGTGGCCGAAAATTTAAGCCGTGACATTTGGATTCAAGGATCACTCATGAGGTAGAAGAATTTTTCCTGCCCAAACTGCCCATCAGAATGTTTGATGTGTGTTGCAATCAGAAACTGCTGAGGGGAGACCGCCAACTGCCAATACCTCATGTCCTCTTGGCAGAGGGGCAAGGAACAAGTTCTTCCTTGCTTATTCAGATACCAAATTGTTGACGTGTTTTCAGTATGGATGACAATCATACCCTTGGAGAGGAGATCCTAAAATGCTTATACTGCTAGTAGGACAACTCTCATCAACAAGACACTGATGTGTAGATTGGCCTTGAACCTCAAACAAGGGTCCCTGAACAGTCTTCCCTTAAAAATGCCCCTCCACACTAGAAGGGAAACATTCATCATGACTGTGGCCTTGGGATGGAGAAGAACAAAAGTTCGCCCTGCCACAACCAGTCATCATTCCAACCACCACAGAATGTGGCAGTGGCAGATGTTTGACAGAAGCATTGGGATGTCCATGGGATGTCGGAGATAAGAACAATGAACTGCTAGTCTCCTTTCATGAGGAACCCTGCAAGAAGAATGACACAGACAGATGCTGCAATATCCTCAAGGAGAGGTTTGGGAACCTGAAGAATGAGAGACACTTGCATGTAAAGGGAAGCTAGTCTGAATGATAGAAGTTTGGCTATCTGAGTGACTGTACCCAAAAGGCAATTTATAAATTCCAATACTTGCACTGGTTCCCGGCTGAACTTTTCGTGATTCACTGTGATGCCTATGGACAGATATACTTGAAGTAAAGTCTCAAACCTTGATGAAAAACTCTTTTGTGGAAACGGTGAGGAATCATTTGCTAATTGCTCAGGTACAGAAAAACCTGGAATCCCTGCAGCCTGAGCCAGGTTGCTACTACCACCATAAATTTGGTTAACACTTGAGGAGCTGTGGTCAGACCAAAAGGCAAAGTCTAAAACTAGTAATGATTGGCTCCCAGATAAAAGCACAGAAATCTCCTGAAGTGCCTCACTATCTTTATGTGCTAGTAGGTATCCTTGAGAAAGTACAGTTGTGTACACTTACCATAAATGTAGATGTTTGAGTGTATTCACTGCTGCAGTCATTACATTTGGGTAATCTGCTGGCAGGTTGCCCTCAGTCGGTCTGATGAACAAAGTCTTGGGTCCTGTGTCAGTTGCTGTCCCTTCTTCCATGACTTCAGGTCGTCAGGGGGATAAAACATGCAGCCGACACCATTTTCATCAATTTTTCTTGCCTCAGATGATGGGGAGCAATATATATATATATATATTTGGTCTACTTCATTTCATTGAATCTCATTTCGTCGAAATTTCATTTCACTGAAAGTTCATTACATCGACAAGCATTTGCCCCCTTCCCCAATGTTGTGAGACACCGGAGTTGATATATATAGTTAGGGGGGGGGGGTGAGATTCAATGAAATGAAGTAGACCCATATATATATATATATATATATATATATATATATATATATATATATATATATAAACACACATGTAATTTAGAACACAAAAAATATACCTCCAAATAAAAGCAAATACACCAAAAAGGCTTTTGAGCATGGTAAAGGAAATAAGAGGTATAGTAAGAGAAAAACAGGGCTGTCAGGTGGGTAACCAGGACTGCAACAGTGAATACACTCGAACATCTGCATTTATGGTAAGTGTACACAACTGTACTATGTTCTTCGTGTTTCACTGTTGCAGTCATTACATTTGGGTAGAATCCCAAAGCTATGGTTGGGAGGAAGGAATTACACAGCATTAGGAGCAGTTATAAGGCCCTGCAGGACAGCAGTGGCAAAGCCTGCTCTGGATTTAGAGAAGAGAGGTAAATGGTAATGCTTGGTGAATGTATGAACTGAGCTCCAGGTAGCAGCTTCTAGAATGTCTCTGGTAGGAATCCCCCTGAGAAAGGCTGCAGAAATAGATGCAGCCCTGGTGGAATGGGATCTGATCCCCTTGGGGACAGGTTTACCATGGTGCATGTAGCAGAAACAAATACAATGGGTTATCCATTTTTAAATAGTCTGCTTTGAAATAGCCTTTCCCTTTGGCCCTGTGCTATAAAGCAAGGCAGCCAATGTCATTTCATCAGTTTTTCTTGCCATAACCTGTAAGAAGCACAAAGGAAAAGACAGAAGTGGCCCTGGTGGCAAAAAGCCACCTTGGGAAGCTTGTGTCCCCCTAGGGGAAGATGTTAAATAGGGGCTGGAGAGAGGGGAAACCAAGACTTCAACAGTGAATACACTCAAACATCTACATTTATGGTAAGTGTACACAACTGTATTATGTTCTTAGTGTTTCACTGTTGCAGTCATCACCTGTGAGAGTATTCCCAAAGCTGAGGAAAAGGGTGGAAGGATAGGTTGAATCCTAGGTATGGGTCAGGAGGCCCTGCGGAATTGCAGAGACAAACCCTGCCCTAGACTTAGAAAAGAGAGGTAGGTATGGACAGAGGTCCAGGTGGCTGCTTCCAAGATGTCCCTGGTAGGTACTCCTCTGAGGAAGGCAGTGGAAATGGAGGTTGCCCTACTGGAGTGGGCATGGATAGACTTAGGGATGAGTTTCCCATGTAGTCTGTAGCAAAAATGGATACAGTGAAATCCATTTGGAAATGGTTTGTTTGGAGATGGCCTTACCCTCTGCCCCTGGGGCAAAGCTTACAAGAAGCTGGTCTGTTTTTCTGAATCGGTTGTCTGTGTACATGTAGTGAATGCAGAATTCTTTCCCCCTTGTTTTGAAGGTTGGGAAATAAGGTGGGAAGGTGTATGGCGTGGTTAAGGGTCACATCAGAATCCACCTTGGGCATAAAGGAGGGGTTAGTCCTCAGGGAGACTCTGTCTGCATGGAGAGCTTGAAGTTCCAAGACCCTTCTGGCTGAGGTGCTAGCTAGTAGGAAGGCAGTCTTCGAAGAGAGGTATTTCAATTCTGTTGAAGCGGCAGGTTCGAAAGGAGGTAAGGTTAGTTTTTCTAACACATAATTCGGGTCCCAGGGAGGTGTCGGAGGCCTTCTGGGAGGCCTGATATGATATTAGAACCCCTTTGAGGAATTGCTTAATCAAAGCATGAGATAAGAGGGGGTGGGGTCTGAATCATAACGGGCAGAGATGGCCAAGGCATGGATTTTAATAGAGGAGAAAGACAGGCCACTATTGAGCAACTCAGCTAGATAATCCAGGATGAGAGGGATAGAAGGTTGGGAGGCACTGCCCCCTTTTGATTGTTTCCAGGAACAGAATCTTTTCCATTTTTCTGCATTTGACTTTCTTGTGCTGGGCCTTCTGGCCTCTGTGATGATGTCCATGACCTGTTTGCTTAACAGGGACTCATTGTTAGTTTTTAAGTATATAAGCCATGCTGAAAGTTTGAGAGTCTGTAGGTCTGGGTGCATTACCTTCCTCCCCCTCTCCTGGGTCAACAGGTCTGACATCAGAGGAAGCAGCTTTGGGGGCTGTAAGTTCAGACTGAGTAATAAGGGGTACCAATGCTGCCTGGGCCAGTCTGGAGCAATGAGAACAGCCTTTGGTCTCTCCTCTCTTATTTTGATCAGAACCTTGGGAATAAGGGGCAGAGCAGGGTATGCGTACACAAAGAGGGAGCTCCAGGGGATGGTCAAGGCATCCACCTTCCATGCTAGGAGGTGATACTTCCTAGTACAGAATTTGTGCAACTGGTAGTTGAGGTGCGAGGCAAAGAGGTCCACTTCTGGGGTCCCCCACTCATGGGTGATTTGAAGAAAGATTTCTCTGTGGAGCTGCCATTCGTGGGGGTCCAGTAAGTTTCTGCTTAGGTGGTCCGCCAGTATGTTGTTGATCCCTGGTAAGTATTGGGCAATTAGGTGTAGCCCCATGGAGGTGGTTGTAAGCCACAGACTCATGGCCAACCTGCACAGGGGGTAGGATTGGGTGCCCCCCGCTTGCTGATGTACCACATTACTGTGGTGTTGTCTGTTTTTATAAGGAGGACCCCTGGTCTGAGATGGGGTTGGAAGGAAGTCAGAGCCTTTTGCACTGCCATCATTTCTTTCTGGTTGATGTGCAAGTGAAGTTGTTGGGCATTCCAAAGGTCTTGGGTGCACCTGCCTGCTAGGTGAGCACCCCAAGCAATGTCTGAGGCATCGGTGGTAATGGTCTGGCCAGAAGGGCAGAGAATGAAGGGAAGACCCTTGTTCATGGCACAGGCCTCTGCCCACCAGAGAAATTCAGCCCTTATAGAAGGGTTCAGAGGGAGAGTGGTGTCTCGGAACAGAGTGCTGACACCAAAGGTTCTTTAAATACCACTGAAGTTTTCTCATGTGAAGCCTGGCGACAGGGATGAGAAGGATGCAAGATGCCATGTATCCCAGGGCATGCAGGAACTTCCTCGCAGTGAGGTGACTTCTGGAAGCCAGCTGGGTGAAGTAAGGAGGTAGGAAGCTCTGCTTTTCTGGAGACAGGAAAGCCACTTGGGTTGCTGTGTCTAGCACAGCTCCCAGGAAAACAATTTCCCTGGTGGGGTATTGTTTTGATTTTTTCTCGTGATGGTGAACCCTGGGAAAGTTAGGAGTGATCTGACAAAGAGAAGGTCCTGAAGCAACTTTTCTTTGCAGTGTACCTGACTGAGGCAGTCGTCCAGGTAAGGGTAAATCTGTATATTTCGCTGTCTGCAGAATGCTATAGCTGGGGCCAAGCATTTGGTGAATACTCTGGGAGCAGTAGATAAGCCAAAGGGCAGTGCAGAGAACTGCAAGTGTTGATAGCCTGCTCTGAAGCGCAGGAATTTTCTGCATGATTCCCTGATGGGGATGTGGAGGTAGGCATCTTTTAGGTCTAGTGTCATAAGCCAGGTATTATGTGTGAGCACAGGCAGGAGCTACTGCAAGGTTAGCAATCTGAATCTGGGGACCACCAAAGAGGTGTTCAATTTGGATAGATTTAGGATGGGGCGCCAAGTGCCCTCTTTTCTGGGAACAAGGAATAGTCTGGAGTAAAAACCTTTTCCTGTTTGATCTGGAGGGACAGGTTCTACTGCCCCCTGGAATATTAGTTTTGACCTGTTTCAATGCCTCTGCCCCTGGTTTGGAGGGAGGTCTGGGTACCTTCTTGGAATAGGGAGTTCACTGAAAGAGAATCTGTATCCCTGAAAAATAATTTTTAAGACCAATTGGTCCTAGGCTTACGAAGACATAATTGTCCTTGAAGAGGGTGATCCTTCCTTCTAGTTTTTGATGAGTGAGAGGAGGGCAGGGGGAGAGGGATAGTCCTTGTGAGTGCTTGCCACAGAAGTTTGGCTTAGAACTCATTGCCTTAGAGACAGACGTGGTCCATTGTTTGCTTCTTTGCTGGTCCTGGGATAGGGGCCTGATTGACTCTGGTATTCGGGTCGGCCGAGGGCTACCACAGCAGGGATAACAAACAGGTGATGACTGCAACAGTGAAACACGAAGAAAAAGAAGTTATGTACTCACCATAACATTCCATGTTTGTAGTCCATCTCGCCCTTCATTCTTACATATGGGATCGGAGCCGATCCTTGGCTCCGATTCAGCCTATTTACAAGCTGGAAGTCTTCTAGTTGGCTCGTGGCTAGGTAGGTATCCCCATGGTGCACCAGTACTATCCCCAGATCTTGTTTGCTGCTAACTAAGAAAAATAATAAACAACATACAGAAAAAAGCCAATACTAAAAGGTCTCCAGAGAATAATGTCTCCAGGTACTTCCCAGAAAGGGGGTAGGAGGGTGGGTTAGTAAGAATGAAGGGCGAGATGGACTGCAAACATGGAACGTTATGGTGAGTACATAACTTCTTTATGTTCTGTAGTCCTATCTCGCCTTCATTCTTACACATGGCACAGCGTCCCTAGCACCTTAGTCTTGGGTGGCTCAAGGAAAACTACTCTTGAGTACCGTGGAGCCAAAGGATGCTCTAGCCCTGGAGGTTAAATCCAATTTGTAATGATTAATAAATGTGTGAGGGGTAGCCGAAGTTGCTGATGCACACATATTATCAAGTGGGACCCTGGCTTGGAAAGCTGCAGAGGTAGACTGAGATCTCATAGAATGAGCCTTGATTTTGAAGGGTAAAGGCCTACCCTCAGAGGTGTAAACGTAAGCTATACAGCTAGAAATCCAATTTGAGAGTGTCACTTTGGAAACTGGTAAACCTGACCTGGATTCCGAGAAGGAAATAAATAACTGATCTGATTTCCTTAGTCTGGTGCAAATAAAAACATAATTGTCTACGTACATCCAACTGATGAAACTTGTATTCAGTTGTGTTGGAATGATTTGGGAAGAACACTGGAAGTTCTATGGATTGATTTATAGTGGCATGGGAACAGACTTTGGGGACAAAGGAAGGATTAATATGAAGAGATACTCTGTCCTCGTGAAAAATCAGGTAAGGGGGTTTACAGACAATGCTTGTACTCTGACACACATCTGGCCGATGTGACAGCCACCAAAAACAGTCTTTCAAGACAAGAATTTCAAAGGGGATGAATGAGAAGGCTCAAAGGGCGGAGAAGTCAATTTGGATAACACAAAATTTAAATCCCATGAAGCAACAAGTTCTTGAAATGGGGGTCTTAACAGAGAGGCACCTTTAAGGAAAGTTTTGCACAGCCTATGTGACATCAGATTAGAAACATGTATGACTATGCCTAGATGAAAAATTGAAATCACTGCCAATTGAACCCTGACAGTGGCAGCCGCAGATCCCTGATGGAAAAGCTCAGACAGGAATTCCAAAACCAATGGAATGGAGGCGGTATTAAGGGTTAACATTCTTTTTCTCTGCCCAGATAGAGAATCTCCTCCATTTACTGTAATAAAGTCTCCTAGTGGAAGGTTTATGAGAGGATGTAAGGATATGAGTCACGGAGGGTGAGAAGTCATGAAGCCTGACTAGGAATGGAACTAGAACAACCAAGATGTCAAATTGAGGGTGTGTAAGGAGGGATGAAGTGAGCCTGACATGTGAGTCAAGAGATCTGGTACTGGGTCCAGAATCCAAGGATCGTCTAGGAGAAGAGGCCTGAGAAAGGGGAACCAAACCTGACAAGGCCAGTAAGGGGCAATGAGGATCAGTTTGCTTCCCAGCTGTTTCCCTTTCTGAATGACCTTGAGTATGAGAGGAAGGGGAGGAAAGGCATAAAGGAGACCCAGGGGCCAATCATGAACAAGTGCGTCTCTTGGTGACATCCTTGGGGATGAGGGAGAAGTAACTGCTGCATTTGGCATTGATCGGGCTGGCAAAGAGATCGCAGCAAGGCTGTTCCCATCTGCGGAAAATCCGCTCCGCTATTTCCTGTTTCAGAGACCACTCGTGAGGCATCAGGATTGCCCGGCTGAGCTTGTCTGCTATCACGTTGGTTGTCCCTGGAATGTGCATTGCCAACAGAAAATGCTGGGAAGATATCGCCCATTTCTAAACTCGAATGGCCTTTTGACAGAGTGGGTAAGATCTGGTTCTGTTCTGTTTGTTGATATACCATACTACCGACATGTTGTCTGATTGTATTGCAATAATCCCCAGAGGCAGAAGGTCGTGAAGTGCTTGCAACGCCAGGAGCACCGCCCTCATCTCTAGAACGTTGATATGCAGGTGAGCCTCGTGATCTTGCCATGTGCCTTGGACAGTCCTGCCTAGATAATGTCCCCCCAACCTAATTGTGAGGCATCCGTGGTCACAGTGGCAACGGGTTGGCGAGGAACAAATGAAGTGTCCGTGGTTAACCGATTGGGTAGAGTCCACCAAATAAGGTCCTTCTTACAAGAGTCTGTCAACAGTATGTGATGAGATAATGGAAGGTGCTGAAAAGACCATTGAGATGACAGCAGCCACTGAAGAACCCTCATGTGTAGTCTGGCTAGTGGCACTAGTAATATGGTGGAAGCCATGGTCCCTAGAAACTGCAGAATAGTCTTGGCTTTGACCTTTCATAAGGGGAGAACACACTGAATTTGCAGAACCAGATTTTGTGCACTTTCTACAGGAAGACGAGCCAACAGGTCTACTGTGTCTATCTCTGTGGCTATAAAAAAATCACAGACTGAGAGGGCAATAAGGCAGATTTTTCCAAATTTATAAAAATTCCCAACTGGGCACAAAGCTGAATGGTAGCGTCCCTGGTCTGAAGAAAAAGATGCCTGGTGGGGGCGGTCAAGAGCCAGTCGTCCAGATACAGAAACACCTGGAATCATCAATGGCTCAGATGAGCTGTCACTACTGCAATACACTTGGTGAACACCCTGGGGACTGTGGTGAGACCAAAAAGCAGAGCACGAAAAGTACAGTTGTGTACCTACCATAAATGTAGATGTTCGAGTGTATTCACTGTTGCAGTCATTACACTTGGGTTATCCTGCTGGCAGGCTACCCGCAGTCGGCCTGAATTCCAAAGTCTTGGTCCGGCGTCAGTTGCTGTCGCCTCTTCCCTGACGTCAGTGCACCAGGGGTATAAAAGATGCAGCTGACGCCATATTCTTCAGGTTTTCTTGCCCCAGATGTGAGGTGCCCCCAAAAGGGTAGGCTGTAAAAATTATGATCATAAAAAAGCATGCACATAACCTTCATCTACAAGCAAATACACCACATAGGTTGTATGGAATAGAGAGATACAGATAAGTCCCAGCAAAGAAAAAGGGGGATGGTGGGAGGGTAACCTGGACTGCAACAGTGAATACACTCGAACATCTACATTTATGGTAGGTACACAACTGTACTATGTTCATCGTGTTTCACTGTTGCAGTCATTACACTTGGGTTGAATCCCAAAGCTGAGGTTGGGTGGCTGGGCATAAATAGAGTTTGGAGTGGCTATAAGGACCTGCAGAACTGCAGTGACAAAGCCTGCTCTGAATTTAGAGTAGAGAGGTAAATGGTAGTGCTTTGTAAAAGTGTGCACCGAAGTCCATGTTGAAGCCCCCAAAATGTCCTTGGTTGGTACTCCTCTGAGGAAGGCTTCTGAAGTGGCTGCTGCTCTGGCAGAATGTGGCCTAATGCCCTTGGGCACTGATTTGCCATGTTGTGAATAGCAGAAACGAATGCAGTGGCCTATCCATTTTGAAATAGTCTGCTTTGAAAAGGCTTTTCCTTGCGAACCTGCAGCATATGCCACTAAGAGTTGCTCAGTCTTTCTGAAGGCTTTAGTCTTGTCCAAGTAAAAGCGTAGCTGTCTGTGTATGTCCAAAGAATGCAGAGGTCTCTCCCCCTTATTCTGTGGGTATGGATAAAAGGTAGGCAAATGTATGGTTTGGTTAAGAGCCACGCTGGACACTACCTTAGGCATAAATGTTTGGTTTTTCCTTCGAGAAACCCTGTCCTGATGGAAAATAATAAAAGGTTCCACTGCCATTAGTGCCTGTAACTCTGAGACTCTTCTTGCTGAAGTTATTGCTAGGAGAAGAGTGGTTTTCCATGACAAATATTTTATTTCTGCTGTACTGGCTGGTTCAAAAGGAGGCAGTGTGAGTTTTTCCAAGACAAAATTGAGGTCCCATGCAGGTATTGGAGCTCTCCTTGGAGGTCTTATGTTTTTGGCCTCTCTGAGAAACGGTCTTAGCAGTGGATGAGAAAAAATAGGTGGGTCCATATTGTAATGAGCTGAAATGGCAGAGGCATGGATCTTAATTGATGAGAAGGATAGGCCTTTGTCCAGCATCTCAGTTAGGTATTGCAAAATCTAAGGAATATTTGGTACAAGCGAGTCAATTCCCTGCGCTTAGTTCCAAGCACAGAATCTCTTCCATTTTTCTGCATAAGATTTTCTGGTGCTGGGCCTCCTGGCTTCCAAAATAACATCCATAACTGCTTTAGAGAGAGGTGTGTTCTGAATGATTACATTATCCGCCATGCAGCCAGATTTAGGGTTCTGAGTTGGCTGTGCAGGATCTGATTGTTCTGTTGGGTCAGCAAATGAGGTATTAGAGGCAATGTCCAGGCTGGGCCTTGAGACAAGCTCTTTAGGATTGGGTACCAGTGCTGGCGTGGTCAGTCTGGGGCAATCAGTATCATTTCTGGCTTCTTTTGTCTGACATTTAGGAATACCTTGGAGAGGAGAGGCAGAGGAGGGAAGGCATATACTGTAAGGGCTTACCAGCTGAATGAAAGGAAGTCCACTTTCCATGCTTGCTTGTGATAAGTCTGAGTGCAGAATCTCTGTAGCTGGCAGTTGTGAAGGGAGGCGAATAGATCTATGTTTGGGCATCCCCATTTCCCTGTTATGTTGAAGATTTGTGGATCTGGTTTCCACTCGTGAGGATCCATGAGGTTTCTGCTTAGTTCGTCTGCCAAAGTATTGGTCTTTCCTGGCAGGAATTGTGCTTGCAGATGTACTTGATAAGTCAATGCTGTGTTCCACAAAGTCATGGCTTGCATGCAGAGGGGGTAGGAATGTGTGCCCCCTTGCTTGTTTATGTACCACATGACTGTAGTATTGTCCATCTTTATCAGTAGTAGACCTGGATGAAGTAGGTCCTTGAAGGCTGTCAGGGCATTTTGTACAGCTAGCATCTCTTTTTGATTGATATGAAGATGCATTTGGTTTGTGGGCCATGTGCGCTGAATACATTTTCCTGCCATATGCGCCCCCCAGGCATAATCTGATGCATCTGTTGTTAGTGTCTCCCTGGCAGTGGGTAAGGTGAATGACTGTCCCTTGTGGTGACATGCCTGTGCCCACCATTGAAATTCCTGTTGCAGACATGGAATGAGAGTAATCACTGTTTCCAGGCTGTGGCAATGTTGAGTCCAAACACTTTTTAGATACCATTGTAGTTTCCTCATATGCAGTCTTGCATATGGAATTAGTAGAATGCAGGATGCCATGTAGCCCAGAGCCTGCAGAATTTTTCTTGCAAATAACTGGGTCTTTGTTGCCATGTCTTTGAAGTAAGAAGTCAGATGCCTTTGTTTGTCTGGCGTGAGATAAGCCATCTGGGCAGTTGTATTTAAGCTTGCATCCAGGAATATTATCTCTTGAGAGGGTACTAGTTTTGATTTCTTTTTGTTTACTGTGTACCCTAGGCAAATTAGTAATCTTTTTACAAACGCCAGATGCTGTAGTAGAATATCTTTGTTCTTTGCTTGAATAAGGCAGTCGTCCAAGTAGGGATATATTTGAATTCCTCTTTGTCTGCAAAATGCAATTACTAGTGCCAGGCATTTTGTGAAGACCTTGGGCGCAGTAGATAAGCCAAAGGGCAGTGCAGAGAACTGGTAGTGCATTGAGCCAGCTATGAATCTGAGGAATCTTCTGCTAGATTGTCTGATTGGGACCTGCAGGTATGCCTCTTTGAGGTTCAAAGTTACAAGCCAAGCCTTCTTGTCCAGCATGGGCAGAAGTTGCTGTAGTCAACATTTGGAATTTTGGGACGTCCAGAAAGGTATTTAGAATAGACAGGTCTGGAATTGGTCTCCAGGCTTTGTCCTTTCTTGGTACTAAGAAAAGTCTTCCCTGCTCTTGTTGTGGCACTGGCTGAATAGCCCCCATGTCCATGAGAGATGAAACTTGTTTTTGTGCCTCTTGCCATTGATTGCGTGGCAGATCTGGAATACCTTTTGCTTTTGGAAGGGTGTGAGAGTGGAACCTGTAGCCCTGAGAAACTATATTTAAGACCCATTTGTCCTGGGTGATCTTGAGCCAGTTTTGTGAAAAAAGTGCTAGCTTTCCCCCCTAAGGGTGCTGCCAAAAAATAAGTGCTTGGCACTGGCAGAGGGAAGTCATTGGAACTGTTTTCTATAAGGCTGTGATTTGTCTTCTCCACTTTTGGAGGTAGAAGCACCCCATTGTTTGGGCCTGTATGAGCCATGGGGCTGTTGCCTGCCTCTAGGGTGTCTGAATCTGCCTCTTTGTGGTCTGTCTGACATTGGAAAGGACCAATTCTTAGAGGGCCAGTTCCTGCTAAATCTGGGTGGCTGTACCTGTAAGAAATCCTTTACTGTCTGCATACATTTTGCCTTATCCTCCATTTTCTTCAACACCTCTTTTGCCTTAACACCAAAAGTATCATGCTATAATGGAGCATCCAATAATTTTGCTTTAACATGATCAGGCAGGTTCTGTTCCTTTAACCAAGCATGCCTTCTAATAACAGAACCTGTAACAGCGGCCCTGCACGAGGCCTCCAGTGAATCATAGCCACATTGCAAAGTCTGTTTTCCCACTTGTTCAGCTGCATGCAATAAATCCTGCAAATCTTTGTTCTCAGAACATTCAGAATGTCAACATTTGTTGTTTTAACAAAGACATTAAGTATTGCTGATATTAGAGCATATGAAATTGACAATTTAAAGCCCTTACAGCCAAGGTAGCAGAAGTGTAAACTTTTTCCCCCATCTGTCCAAAGCCCTAGAATCTCTATCTGAAAGGACAGGGTTTTTGGCAGAAGCAGCCTTGACCCCTTTGGGACACTGCGAGATAGTTTCTGGGTCAGCAGCAGGGTTTTTGTAAAGAAATTTATGGGAGTCTGGAACCCTGTAGTATCTGTCCGCCTTAACAGGGGCAGGAGGTAAAGAGTCTGGAGACAGGCCGGACTCTGAAAAAAAACATCATCTACTATGTCTAGAACAGGGGGAATTGCAATAGGTCTCTGCTGAGGAAGTAAAAGAAAGTCTCTAAGTCTTTTCTTAGAATCGGAATAATCCTGGTTCTCCCAATGGAAATGCTCCCGCATGGTATGCAGGGTTTCCCCAAATGAATAGTCCTCAGGAGGAGAAGCTGAAGGAATAGAATCTTCAGCATCAGAATCCTCATAGGGAGGAACAGAACATCCCTGATCAGAGGAGGAATCAGAAGAAATGGAAACCTGATCAGGGGAATCATATTCAGTGTCTTGCCTAGGCCTCTTATCGGGGGGGGGGGGGCCCTGATCAAAGTAATTAGGTCTTTGGCCATTTTGAGCATCTGTTTCTTAGGCATAGAAGTCTGTCCTGGAGAATGCTGTACTGGTTTCCTTGTCTTTAAAACTGTTTTAGACTTTGTCTTGGATGTTGAAGTAGGCTTTATATAAAGTTGTGTAGGTCTGAAAACACCCTCAGAAGCCGATGCCTACTCAGCGGCTCTGGACCCATCTGAGGGATTAATTTCCGAAGGGCCAATACCTTGAGTATCCAGAAGCCTAGCTGTCTCCACGTGGGAGTCGGAGGCGGCCTGTGGCTCTGAGGTAGCGGGAGTCAGGAGCTGCGAAAGCACCTCACTGAGCACCGGCGAACCGGTGACTGGCCTTGAAGAGGCTTTGTCATCGGTTTTGGACCTCGGATGCTTGTCCTTGTCTTTATCCTTGCGTTTTGTATGAATTCCGGTCGTCGGTTGTTCCGACGGCATTATGTAGTTAAACCTTCTGCCAAAATATTGAATAGCAAAATCGTACCAACGCTTAATAGTGCGTTGGTTAAATCTAGCACAAAACCGACAACTAGCAATGTCGTGGTCAGGGCCTAGGGAAGGAATACAGTAAGAGTGGAAATCCTTATGAGGTATTTGCTTTCCACAAGAAATACAATTGTTAACTTTTTCTGACATCGGTCTGGAGCAAGAAAAAAGTTTCCCAAATGGGGTACTTAGCTTTATTGAAGACTTCGGATCTGAAATTCGAATTCGAAAATCTCAGGAGTTGGCCGACCGGCACTTGCGAACTGCTTTTGCTTCGGGCACCGCACGGCAAGAAAGACTGAAGAAAATGGCGTCGGCTGCATCTTTTATACCCCTGGCGCACTGACGTCAGGGAAGAGGTGACAGCAACAGACGCCGGACCAAGACTTTGGAATTCAGACCGACTGTGGGTAGCCTGCCAGCAGGATAACCCAAGTGTAATGACTGCAACAGTGAAACATGATGAACATCTGGTAATGACTGGCTTCCAGCCGGAAGAGTAGATGACTCCTCGACACCTTATACATTTTTATGTGGTAGTAGGTATCCTGGAGATCTATTGAGCACATCCAATTGTCTTTCCCTAATAACGGGAGTATAGACTGTAGTGTCACCATCCGGAACTTGTCCTTCCTTACTGATTCGTTCAATCTGCTGAGGTCCAAGATGTGCCTCTAGTCCCCTGTACATTTTGGCACTAAAAAGAATCTGGAGTAAGTTCCGGATCCTATTTGGTCTGCAGGGACAGTTTGGATGACTCTTTTTTGCCAGCAACTTGTTGATCTCCACAGTTGCCTGATCCCTGTGATTGGGTGGAACATCCGGGATCCTTTTGGGAACAAAAGGTGGAAGAGAAAAGGGTATGACATAACCTCGGGTAATAATTCTTTGTACCCATTTGTCTTGAGTGATATTTAGCCAGGCTTCTGGATACAAAGAAATGCAACCCCTGACCGGCCCCAGAGAAGCACAGTCGGGCCCCACATCAGAAGCGCTGGTAAGGCCGGCCTCGAAATGAATCGCAGCCTCCCTGGTTTTGCATTCCACCCCTGCCTCTAGGGCGACGTCTACCATTTCCTCCTCTTCTGCCTCTGAAGGAGGAGTCACCCTGTGCATCCTGGAAAACCCTCTGGGACTTCTTAAACCACATTTTACCACCTCTCTGTCCCTTAGTGTATGGTCTAGAGGGGACAGTAAAACGTACTCCCAGAGAGTGTTTTTCCTTCTTGCTCGCACTGGGTGAGAGTGTCCTTTACCTTGAGTCCAAACAATGAAGAACCGAAGGGGACGTAGGTAAAGGTAGACTTGAACGGTTCCGTAAAATTACACAAACGCATCCAGGAAAGATGCCTTTGGGAAATTCCTGAACCCGCTGCTCTACTTGCTCCATCGGCTGCATACAAGATAAGCCTTATGGACGAGTTGACAATAGAGTTCAAGGTGGACAACTGGGCAGACACCTTGTCAGGGACTCCCTCAGTACATGTACCTTGTAGAGAATATAGCAACCAAGAAAACAACTCTCAGCCAAAGATACCTCTCACCAAAACGTAGAATAATGTAAAAACAAAAGTAGGAGGTACCAACACGATCAGTAGTCTTCACACTGGACAAATTCCAACCATTAAACACGATAAAAGTCCAAAATATTTGGGATGGGAGCAAGTGTATGTTTATAGGTTTCCTTGCTAAATTCAGGATTCTTAGCGATGATCATTGTGCTGCTCCTTGTTATACATTCGATTTTAGGATTTAGTAGATTTGATTTTTGAAGGCATTTTATGCTTTGGAATTAGTGTATATTTAATTTGATATGTTTGTATATATATATTTTTTAATATTTTCTAATATTTATTTTATGATGATACATGTTTTTGGAGATTCCTTGGTTTTCTTTCTACCCGATGGTAGAATATGTATTAGCTCCTTAATATGTGGACATTTAATTATTTTCAGCATTCTTACGGCGTTCATTGTATATAATTTTGAAAATGAGGGATGCCGTTTTGATGTTATGCTACAGAATTTTTTATTTTACTATTTATATATTTTTTATTTTGGTTCTGAAAGCCTTGTTAACTTTGGTTAAAAGCAATTGAATTTGAATGAAGGCTAATTACGATATGTAATTGGTATAATAATAAGCTCATTGATTAATGATCCCGCCTAAAAGTTTTATATTTAAGTATGGTAACGTTTTTCTGATTGTATCTGATGAAGCGTAGCTAGCACTACGCGAAAGCGCTCATTCCTTGTTGAAAATATTTTGGACTTTTATCGTGTTTAATGGTTGGAATTTGTCCAGTGTGAAGACTACTGATCGTGTTGGTACCTCCTACTTTTGTTTTTACATTACCTTGTAGAGAATCTCCTAACTCCTTAAGGAGATCTCTCTGAAGCCTCGTGAAGTGTGTAAGGTAGTTCAGCAATCTAAGGGTAAATGCTGCTGAAGAGAAGATATGCTTCCCGTATCCGTCCATCGTTCGAGGCTCCTTATTCGGCAGATGAACAAAAGAAGTTTCTGCTAGCTCCTTCTTAGTGGCCGGCGCCACCACCATGGCAGCTACGGGAACACCTTTAGGCAAACATTCCTTTTCTCGGGGTGCAGAAAGAAACTTATTTGGTCCTCCTGGGGACTGGTTCCACGGCATCAGGAGTATCCCACACCTTTCAACTAACTAGCTCCATCAGGTCGTCGAAGGGTGGAGACACCCAAGAGGCTGAAGGTTGAGAACCGAAAGCCTTTGGGTACACTGACTCCTCATCAGAAGGGATGACAGTGGACCAGTCGTACCTCTGCTTAAGGATTTCCAGGATGTCTACGAAGGAGATATCATCAGAGGACGACTTGGGGGACCCTTCTGACTCCTAGAGGTCAGAGGTCAGAGACTCATCCTGGGAGTCTACATGCTTCCTCTTACATGTTCTCTTTCGTGGGGGCTCCTCTGAAGGATATTCTGGGGAGGTCTCGGAAGAGTGGGGGCCACCGGCCGGTGGCTCCTGAGACTGCGGGTCTCTGCTGTCCAGGGAGAGAGTAGGAGCCGAGACAGAAGTAAGTGCCCTAGGGGGGAAGAGTGTCGGTACCACTGGTAGGAGCTGAAGATTGGGACAGCACACTCCTCATCATCTTGAATGCCGACCTCTCCATCTCCCGAAGACCTCCTCAGCTCCGAGGAGACTGAGGATGCCATCGGTTCCAGAGCCATCGGCTCAGAGATAGACATAGGATCCGAACTCACCCTTGCCGACGTGTCAAGAGAGGGAGGCTTGGAACGGAAGAGGTTCAGTTCCAGGCGTCCCTGTCAGGGCCGACAGGGGAGCTTCGGCTCCTAGACACCACGGACGGCACAGAGAGTGTCTGAGCGGAACTCGGCTCCAAAACAACTACAGGGGGAGCTGGAACCGAGGGTTCCACCAGCGGCACCAAACACTCCGGCTCCGAAAGGCCAGCATGGCTTGGAGGAGGAACAACTGAAACAGGCTAAACGGACTCAATTGGCCTCGGAACCGACTGGGTCGGGGCCAAAAATTTTGGTAAGGCAGACGACTTCAAAAGTCTCAGCATTACCCTCTCCACATCTTCTTCCGATAAACTCCTGGAAGACCTGGAGGACAGAGTAGGATAACGGGATCTCTGCAATACTGGTGACTTCAGTGTAGGGGAGACCGGTAGAGGTTCCATAGACCGGCTCCATAGAATATTCTCAGTGGTCAGCTCCGAGCTATTTGGCGCCGACCCTGTAATCACAGTAGTACAACTCTCAATTGGCACCGAACTCTGTGGAGCCGATAAGACAGTAGATTTGTCAGGTTTAGTAATTTTAAGAGGCAGCTTCAAGACACCAGCCGGTGCTGGGGAGGGCCTCTTAGAGGACTTGGACTTTTCCTTTTTAGATCCCTGAGATCTAGCAGAGAAGGAAGAGCTAACCAGATCTTCCTCAAAGGAAGGTTTTAGAAGACCTTTTAGAATGAGCTTATTTTTTTTCTTACTTGCAAGTAGATTTGTCAGGTTTAGTAATTTTAAGAGGCGGCTTCAAGACACCAGCCGGTGCTGGGGAGGGCCTCTTAGAGGACTTGGACTTTTCCTTTTTAGATCCCTGAGATCTAGCAGAGAAGGAATAGCTAACCAGATCTTCCTCAAAGGAAGGTTTTAGAAGACCTTTTAGAATGAGCTTATTTTTTTTCTTACTTGCAACACCCTGCACTAAAAGAGTGGCAAAATAAGCAAGTTTCCTGTAAATGAATGGCCCCAAGACAGTAAACGCAGTTACTGTGGCCATCTGTTATAGACATCTTCTATGAGCATTCTATGCATTTTTTGAAGCCAGATGGCTTATGGTCCTTGCTTTCCTTAGACATTCTCCAGAAAAAGAACTCACTCACACACACACACACACACACACACACACACACACACACACACAAGAGAAAGAGAGGACTAGGTCTTCTAACTTAAACGGGCCTAGCCCTACAGGAACGGTAAAGAGATACCACAAGGACTAGGTCCTCTAACTTAAATGGGCCTAGCCTGGTCAGGAAGAAAAGATGGGAAACTAGGTCCTCTAACTAAAACAGACCTGGGGGGACAGAAAGAATTAGAAAGACTCGCACACCCAAAACTGGAATAAAGTGTAAATTTATTACATAAGATGAACAGAAACTCCTTCTGTTTGCAACACTAATAATATCAACAAGCAGAAAATCCGCAAAAAATTAAAACATATAACTACTTAACAACACACACAGTCTAAATGAGCACAAAAGGTGCCTATTATTAATATCTAATTACTAAACAAGAAAAACTGGCATACAGGATACCAAGTACTATAAGGCCAAAAGGCCAACTGTACTAAAGGAAATTGTACACAAATGGCGCACTAGTAAATGCTAACTATTCTAACTTGCAAACTACAGAAACTATGACTATACAATGCTATATAACTGTATCAAAGGAAAAACAGGAGAATTATCCAAAAATTTTGAATAAATTTGAAAGACTTAGCCAGAGCCAAGGAGAAGCACAACCGAACTCGTCGATGTGGCAAATGAGATCTGGGGATTGTACTGGTGTACTACGGGACACCTACCTAGCCACAAGCCAATAAGAAGACTTCCAGCTTGTAAATAGGCCGAGTCGGAGCCGAGGATCGGCTCCAATCCCATATGTAAGAATAAAGGTGAGACAGGACTACAGGACATCATCTACTTAGCACCATCCAGTCTTTCTTCCTCAGGAGACTTAGAATGGACTGCACTGCGACCATCCAGAATTTGGTGTGTCTGATGAAGTGGTTCAATCTGACTAGATCTAGAATTGGTCTGAGGCCCTTATTTTTCTTTAGTACCAAAAAGAATATGGAATAGGCCCTGGATCCTCACAGGTCTGGTGGGACATTTCGGATAATTCATTTGGCCAGCAGTTTCTGGATTTTGACTGTTGTGTCCCTTCCCTGACAGGGTGGCATATTTGGAAGAGATTTTGGGGAATCCTTTGGCGTAAACAAAAAGGGAATTGTATAACATATTGTCACGGCTCTCATCACCCATTCATCTGAAGTGATGGCCTTCCAAGCTTTTGGATGGAGAAATAAATGACCCCTGAATACTCCTAAAGAATGACTGTCAGATCACCATTCAGGAGCTCTGAAAAAGCCTCCCAGAAAAAGCTTCGCCAAAACCTTGGTTCTGGGGACTGCCTCTGCCAAATGGTTACCCTATTTGCCATGAGGGGTACCTTTCCCAGGAGTGTCTTGGAAAGGCTGCTGTACTTTACAAAAAAAAGAGACACTTGGCCACTTCTGATTCCTGGAGTAAGATCACTGATAAGTGGCAAAATGCACTTCAACTGCAGAGACTTTCCATCCTGTTCATTCATAGCTAATCTCGCCTTTACCTTTGGTCCAAAAGGGAAGAACAATCTAAAGAAGCATTGAGAAAGAACACCTTAAAGCAGTCTGCAAAATAACATAAGAGCATCCTGGCATGATGACCCATGCTAATGCCAGTGCCTACTACACGAAACATCCCATCAGCTGCATTGGCCAACAGCCTCATGGAAATGTTTGTGAGAGTGCATCATTAACAACTGAGTCTCCAGTACCTTCTGTGGCTCTAGTGGCTGCTGAGCTTTCACAATGTTTGACACTTCACCTACCAGGTCTCACTGAAGTCTTGTCAAATGAGTCAGATAGTGGAGTGCCTATAATACGATAGTTGCTTATGTGCACTTACTCAAGTGGTCCAGAGTCCAAAACTCCATGATGGGTGGATGGACTGATAAACTCTACTCAGAAATATCAACCGCTAGACCTTTACTCAAACTGGGTTTGTCTTTAGGAGGCCAATATTTTACCTTGTTTCCTAGGAATTGGTTCCACCACACTGGCCTCCCTTCAAACCTTAGGTCTATAAGGGCATCTGGAAGTGGGAAACACCCAGGACATGGATAGGTCTGTGCCAAAGGCCTCCAGAGACATCGACTCCTCTGAGGAAATGGCCTATGTGGTCCACCCCCCAAAACTGTTTCAATAATGCAAATAAATTGCCAAAACAGGTGTCACTGCAGGGGGATCTGAGACAGGCCTCCCCTTCATAACAGTCGGTGTCCTTGGTAAAGGATTCATCAGGGAAACCAAAGCATTTCCTATTGCACTTGTTCTGTCTCCCCCAGTAGAAGAACCGGAAGGAAAGTCAGAAGAAATCGGGTAGGGCCTGAATGCATGAAACCAGAAGATACAGGCTGTCCCAGAACCAGGTGGTGCAAATTTGCAGACCAAGACACATGGAAAGAGAAAGACCTGATGCCACTGCTGAGGCACCCCTCTCTAAGTGGGAGAAGATCCTCGGTGTCAAAAGCCAAAGCCATTCTACTAGACCGGGTTCTCCTTGGATCCAATCAAGACACCAGTATCTTTTGCCAACTTGACCTGCTCAGATGCCCAGATTGGAGCCAAACTATAGACTGCTGAAGCTCCAAGTAGCAAAGACTATTCTGAAACCTGGAACTGCAGCCCAGAACACTCCACTCCAGGTCACAGCAAGCCCTGAAAATGCTGGAGTCAGGAACACCAAGGAAGAGCTTGGGCCTGAGGCGGCCAAGGTGTAACAGCCGACATGGGTGTGACTGCAGGGGTGGACCCGTAAACCCCTGAGCCAACTGGAAAGGGATGGAAAAAGAGTGGTTGGAGTGGAGACCTCAAGCAAAGAGGCCTAGAAGGCTGGGAGGCTTCATATATGTATCTCTCCTGCAAAAAGGATCACAATAGCTGCTCCAAGTCTGACAGCTTAATGCTCCAAACTGATCTAGTGAAACGGGGAGAGATGCTACCACCAGTGGCTTGGAAGACTTCCTTACCAGCATCGGATCAGAGGAATGGATTCGAACAGGAGGAGATCAGATTAAGAGAAGGAGATGGCCACAGAGGGAATTCTGCCTGCATGATAGGTGAGAAAGGGGAGTGCAATCTGCCTACCAAGGCTGAAGGCTCATTTACCAGGAAGGGACTGGGGTTGCTGAAAGTGGGAGAAGAAGTGGATACTTCTGACACCACTAGGACAGCAGAATGGGACTGAACAGTAGGTGTTGGACCTGACGGTGCTAGAACCACAGGCACTGAAGGGCAGTGAACCTTCGGCTCTGACTGACCCTCAGTGGATGAAGAAAGACTGTTTGTGGTCTTCACATTCCTTGGAACAGGATTTAGGATCCTTGTCCTGAGCTGCTATATATTCCTCTTCTCAGATCTCTTACTAGCAAAACAGAAACAGGCTGCTGAAGGCTAGAGCATGCCTTTCAAAATAGTTTGGCACGATGTTCGTTAATGACTCGGGTACAAAAAGCTGCTGAGGCTGAACAGTTTGAATTCAAATGGGCAGCACCTCGACAATATACACAGCAATTGTGTATCTTGCTGTGACAATTGTGTCCACACACAACACGCTTCTTAAAAGTTGCCTTTTCTTTCTCCATAATTAAGTCAGACAAAACTAATGCCTACATTACCAATAATAGAAAAAAGCACTACCACAACACACACAAAAATATACTTACCTAAAGGCAAAACTGAACTACAGAAATCCTAACTACACTTATAAGACAGAAAAAGCTGACATTGTCTCTCTATATATATTTATATATGTACATGCACACACAATATATAATTTTTTGAATAAACATATCTAGGTATAATACCACACACACGTATGTGTGCATACACACACACACACATATATATATATATATATATATATATATATATATATACATACATGCGTATGTGTGAGTAAAAATATACATTTTTTTTCTAGAGGGCACCAGGAAAAGGGCAGGAATGCTAGCACAGAGTAAACATCACACAGGAATAAAAACACTAATGCCTAACTATAACACTATAACCTAACCACCCAACAGCTATACCTAATACAGCTAAACTAAGGGCAGAGGAGATATAGTTGCAGTCCAAAAAAGGATGTAGTTAGCAGAGCTTGAAAGCCTGCAGTCTGTTCTTGATAGCAGCAAACAAGATATGAGGACAGAGTAGGACACAGCAAGGTACTGTAGACAGAGGAGGTAGAGCTCTTAGACTGAAGAATCTTGAGGTATCCGGTGTCATATTCAATAACCCAGAGGCTGAAGATGGACAGAAAAGACAGCACTGGATCTATCCAGGCTTTGTACCTTAAACTACTTTGTACCTTAAACTACTTTGTTCCAAACACTTTCCATCTATTCTCTTACAGATTTCCTTCAAAAGCCAAACCTGCTAAAAAATCTTAATCAGCAAAAAAGTTTTATGTACTACACATGGCCATCCAGCTACTTTCACAACACAGCTGGTTACTTCTGCTAAAATATCTTGAAGGAAAAACCTTTAGACATTGGTTGCTCAAAAACAAATTTTTTACTCACCAAGCTGTGTCTTCTAAAAATATTCCCTCTCTTTCCAACTGCATAAAAAGTTCTCCTCCTATAAAAAAAAAAAAAAAAAAAAAAAAAAACTATAAATAAGCACTGTAAAATCCAAATAACAGTTCATGTGCATCAGTCATTCCACTTGTTAATATCTGTAAATACAGATTTTTTTTAAACAATAAAGATGCAAGTGTCAGTGATTGCTATAACAAACACTGAAGAAATGCCACCAAATACAAAATAATGAAAAGCAAAGAGACAATGTATGTTGAATATGGTTGAGTGCTTTTGTTCCTTATTTTTTTATTAGAACTTCATCAAAACACGTTATGATGTCACCATGTCTTTTATAACTAAAATCATATGACCAGCCATATTCATCTATCTACAGCCCCCTTTTCCCATTTTTGCACATGGGGTCGGGGTTTCACTTCAATAATGACAATCATCTAGAGCCAAAGTTCACACCACCAAGTGGCTAGCCCTGCCCTTAAAAAGCTAGAACCAATAGTAAAATTATATCACAATAGTTACGTATGAACAAGCTAATACTCATACAAAAATGCGTAACATTAATGCTATAAACCGTGCTCAAGTACCATTAAATACTCAAAGATTTAAAATACATTTGATATTGATCACAGTGGTAGCATTTGTTGCCTCACAGCAAGAGGTTCTCCCGTTCGATTCTCAGTTGGAGTGCGGGGAGTGCCTTCTGTGTGGAGTCTACATGTTCTCCCCGCGGTTGGGTGGCGTTCGAAAGACATGCGTAAATGGGCGTGCCTTTGTTGAAGATTTGATGTTGAGCTGGCACCATGGCGTTCATGAAAATCTACTGCCAATGATTAGTGGACCGGAGTTCCGCTGTGGCGGCCCGTAACCGGGAAAAGCCAAAAGACAAACAACAACAACATTGATCATACCACTTAATCCCTGTGCCTTATCAGCACACAAATATAGCTGCCAATGAACTTATGTACACTTTAAAACATTATTAGCATCACCACCATACGACCCATCATGAATACTATCCAATACAAAAAAGCTAAAGTTCTTAACCTACAGTGACAAGCCTATTTTGTAGGTACATATGGTGGACACTGTTTAGTGCAGACAACAAAACAGAACTGTGTCTGCGAAATTCAGATTTACATGTAAACATGAAGGAGTAATGTATCTGGCAACTTGTAATTCCTGTGAGAGCTTCTGTGTGGTTAAGACCACTAGAATGCTCTTACAGAGAATTTATGAACATATTTTGGGCATTAAGAATAAAGTTTTTACCAAAACATTGGCAAAACACACTAGTCACTGCAGGTTAAGAAATTTATTTTTTTGTATTGGATAATATTCATGACAAGTCATATGATGGGATGCTAATAACATACTGATAAGGCACCAGGATTAAATGTTATGATCAATATCAAATGTATTTCAAAATTTTTGAGTATTTAATGGTATGTCACCATGATGTATAATATTCATTTTACACATTTTTTATATTATGAGTATTAGGTTCTTCACACAACTATTCTGGTATAACTTTACTACTGTTTCTGTCTTTTGAAAGGGAAGATATGCCTGGTCACATGATCTTAGTTATAAAAGATATGGTCATGTCATAATGTGTTCAGAAGTTCTAGTAAACAAATAAATGAAAGCGCTCAATTGTATTTAGCATCCGCTGCTTCTTTGTTTTCCATTGTTTTCACGTGGTGGCATTTCTTCATTTCAAGACAATCCACAGGAATCAAAAATGAAGAGCAAATGATATGGCCCTCCAAATGACTTTGCATATATACATACATATAACTACATATTTTCTGGTTAGCAATGGTAAGTTGAGTCAGAAAAACTCTATATCAGTTTAAGCAAGTACTAGACTCTGTGCTGCTAAGCAATAATAATCACACAAGTGTTTTTAATACAGATGCTCGCTATCTATTGAAAATCTGGTATTTCCTAGTGAGGGTTATTACTATGTTTAGTATATGGGATAGTTCCTAAATCATGTTTCATTTTTTTTAACTCTGATTTTGCCACCTGTTGTGCTCTGCCACCCTTGATTTGGGCCAGTACGTGAAGTAGGCACAATAACTCAGTCATAAAACTGACCAGCAAGGAAAACAGGTTAGCTATGACTGTTTTCATCCTTGGCCCTTTGCAGAATCTATCTTATAATCTCCATTAGATTTGCACATTGCTGAAGGGGGATCTCCAGTGTCAAACCAAGTAAAAAGTGGATGTTTCTCCTCATGCACTTGCTACACTTATCTCAGCCTAGTACTTCATTCTGCTTCTCTCAGGTTTTAACAGAAATGTGGACTGGACCACCACCCTCCTCCTAACATGGGTAAGCAGGTATTAGTTTTCAGTCTCATCCTCCTACTCCTGCACACGTTGCTAATCACATCTGGGTTGTCTGAGTCACAGTTAAGAGTTTTATTCTTCTACAGCAAGAAACAAGTCATGGTGTGTTTTAAGGTCACAACTGTCTAGCTGTGGACAGATAATTACTGTACTTTTCTTGTTAAGCATGAAAGAGGCAAAACTGCAGTGTGTGCATGTATGTAGATGTGATTAAATTGTCAGTTTTTTCCTAATAAATCAGCATACTTGGGAATCTGTGAGAACAACACATAACAGTAATAATAATAATAACAATTTTTAAAAGAGATGTACAGTGTATATAGTTTTCTGTTAATCCATGTACAGCCAAGAAGCAAATCAATGTCATGACATACTTTACTGACAAAAAATAGTCTGTTACGAGAAGTAACTGTTACTAAATAAGTTGCAAGAAGTTACTTGCAATTAAATTCTTTTACACTAATTCCTTAGAAATGCACAGATTCTGATGCAGGGAGATTTTAATCTGCTTCCTTGATGTGTGCTGCAAACAAAACATAATACGTCTACTAATGTTTCTTTCTAGTAAAACATTAGACAGTTGAATTGTCAACATAACATTTCAAAGTAATAGCATAATATTTTAGAATATTAATTCTGTTATAGTCTTACTCATCTAATTTTGATTTTAATCTCATACTAACTAAAGTTGTCGCCTCACAGTTAGACATTGCCCATTCGATTCTCAGTTAGACCGTCTTGTGTGGCAACATGCGTGAATGGGCGTTCCTTTGTTGAAGGTTGTGCGTTAGGCCCAGCAAGTCAGTACGTAAAACTCTACTGACAATCATTAGCGCACCGAAGTCCCTCTGTGGCGACCCCTAACCGGGAAAAGCCGAAAGACACAAACACAAACTAACTAAAGTTGGGCATGTAGGAAAATTCATAAACAGTTATTTTGTAAGGAAATAATGGCTTATGTTTTTTAAACAGCATTATTAATTCATCACTTGTGACATAGGCAAGCTTACATTTATATAAAAGTAATCAAACCATATTAAAAAGTTCACATTTACAAACATTATACATCACATATATTGTTCTGTACCATATAATCCAAGAAACGTTACACAAATTGTTCAAATCCCACCTTCTCTTAAAACTTATCCCTCCTCCAAAATATTTTTCTGCATGTATTGTTCCCACAATTTCCATTTTTCAATGTAATTTACTCCTACCCTTTTATAAAGATCCCGCTTCCTGTTCTTTTATCTCTGTTACATTATGCACTACTTCAAGTGCAGTTGGTTTAGCCTTTGATTTACATTTTCTAGTGACTGCTTTGTTGGCAGCCACTAGAATTAAGCTTAACAAGGCCTTACTATGTGTATGCAGTTCAGATCTTGCATCCCAGATTAAAAATAAATTCCTTAGTTACATTCATTTGATCAGCCAATAATCCTGACAGAGAGTATAAGGGACTAAAAATATCTTTACTGCTTGTATCTTGTTATCCATAGCCACAGGCAAGAACTTCCAGTTTCTCAATTTTTCCATTACCCCTTTGTTTACACTCTTTCCAGACATCCTTAGCTGCCATAATAGACTCCTTATAAACCATACTCCTAAATATTTCATTTTATCATATCTCCCTAAATATGGGTATGAACTGGTTCAGACATGTGGGTAGACAGTTTACAGCTACAGCTTTTGTTCTATCTTCATTAATGTTATATCCCAAAAAAACAAGGAACTGTCTCAGAACATTCCACAACACTAGTATGTCCTTTTCTTGTCCCATTAGGTACCTGCAAATAAAACAAGAAGTTATGTACTCACCATAACGTTCGATGTATGTAGTCCATCTCGCCTCACATTCTTACCCGTGGGTTCGGAGCCGAACTTTTCTAGCTCGAAGTCTTCTGTTGGCTGGGCTAAGAAGGTATCCCATGCTGCACTGCTCTCTATCCCCAGATCTAGTTTGCTGAGAGCACCAGCACTCATTCTCCATGCATAACACCTAAAGAAAGGAAGAACAAACCAAGAATGAAGGGAGTTCTGAAACCAGACCTAACCTCCAGATCCTCCAGGACGGGGGAAGGAGGGGGGTAAGTAAGAATATGAGGCAAGATGGACTACATACATCGAACGTTATGGTGAGTACATAACTTCTTGATGTTATGTAGTCCAATCTCGCCTACATTCTTACCCGTGGGACAGTGTCCCCAGCACCTAAATCCTGGGAGGCTCAGTGGAAAATACTCCTGAGCACTGTGGAACCAAAGGAAGACCTGCCTCTAGATATCACATCCAACTTGTAATGAGTAACAAAGGTGTGAGGAGATGCCAAAGTAGCCGCAGCACAAATATCATCCATAGACAATCTGGCCTGAAAAGCTGTAGATGTAGATACGGACAGAGTAGAGAGAGCCTTCACCCGGAACGGTAAATCTTTACCCCCTGATGAGTAAATGAAAGAAATACAACTGGAAATCCGCCTGGACAATGTGACTTTGGAGACAGGAGACCCAATTCTGTTTTCCGAAAAGGAAACAAACGACTGATCAGATTTTCTAAGGTTTTTCATTCTGTGCAAATAAAAACGTAATTGTCTGTGCACATCCAACTGATGAAATTTGAATTCTGCCTTGTTTGAGAACTGGGGAAAAAAAGTACAGTTTTGTACCTACCATAAATGTAGATGTTCGAAGATCCACATTGCTGCAGTCCTTACACTTGGGGTAGTCCGCTGTCCTCGGTCGGCCCGAATATCAAAGTATAAGGCTGACGTCGGTCAAGGCGCATTAGACTGACATCAGGACGTCAGGGTACAAATGCGCATGACCGACGTCATATCCTCAGTCTTTTCTTGCCCCAGATGTCAGAAGACCCTAAACAGAAAGGTCAAAACCAAAAGACAGCAAACAAGCAACCAACCACCCTTGCACTAATAATATGTACAATATATACAATATTTACAACCCAGCCCACACAACTGCCTCTAACTACAGAGGGGAAGGAGGGAGGGTAAATTGGACTGCAGCAATGTGGATCTTCGAACATCTACATTTATGGTAGGTACAAAACTGTACTATGTTCTTCATCTCACATTGCTGCAGTCCTTACACTTGGGTAGAATCCCAAAGCAGAGATAAGGGAGGATGGCAAAACTATAAAGAAGCAGGAGCTGCCAAAATGCCCTGTAAAATAGCAGTGGCAATACCAGCCCTAGATTTAGAGTAAAGTGGAAGGTGATAATGCTTAGAGAAAGTATGCACTGAACTCCAAGTAGCTGCCTCCAAAATATCTTTAGTTGCCACCCCTTAAAAAGCTGTCAGTGGCAGTAGCCCTAGTGGAATGAGGCCTAATCCCAGCTGGAATCTCCTTGCCATGATGGGAATAACAGAAAGCAATGCAAAACCCAATCCACTTAGAAATAGTTTGTTTTGACACAGGCTTGCCCTGAGAACACAAAGCAAAAGAAACAAATAACTGCTGAGATTGTCTGAACCCTTTAGTTCTGCTCAAATAATATCGCAACTGCCTGTGTACATCTAAAGTGTGCAAAATCTTTTCCCCTTTATTTTGGGGATTTGCATAAAAAGTAGGCAAATGAATAGTCTGGTTTAAAGCCACACTAGAAACCACTTTAGGCATAAAGGAAGGATTAGTACGTAAAGATACCCTATCCTTATGGAAAATTAAGAAAGGCTCAACCGCCATAAGGGCCTGCAATTCAGAAACCCTTCTTGCAGAGGTAATGGCCAACAAAAGCAGTCTTCCATGATAAATATTTCAACTCAGTAGTAGCTGCAGGCTCAAAAGGTTGTAGAGTGAGTTTCTCCAACACAAAATTGAGATCCCAAGCAGGAGTAGGAGCTCTACATGGGGGTCTTATATTCTTTGCCCCTCTAAGAAATTGCTTGAACAAAGGTTGAGAAAACAATGGTGGGTCACAGTCATAGTGAGCCGAAATTGCTGCAGCATGAACCTTAATAGAAGAGAAGGACAAACCTTTGTCCAGTAACTCAGTAAGATATTGAAGAGCCACACTTAAATTAGGCTCAGAAACATCAAAATCCTTTGCTGCACTCCAAAATAAAAATCTCTTCCATTTATCTGCGTACACTTTCCTTGTACCAGGCCTCCTAGCTTCCAAAATAACATCCAAAACTTGCTGTGGAAGTTGAGACCCTTTGTGGTTCAAAACAGAATATGCCAGGCTGTTAGGTGAAGAGAGTGAAGCTTGACATTGAGTAGATGACTGTTCTCCTGAGACAACAGGTGTGGAATCGAAGGCAAAGGCCATGGAGGCTCCCGTACCAGACTTCTCAGTAATGGGTACCAGTGCTGTCGAGGCCAATCTGGAGCTATTAAAATCATCTTTGGCTTGTCCTGTCTGACCTTTAGAAGTACCTTTGGAAGGAGAGGCAGAGGTGGAAAGGCATACACATGAAGATTGCCCCAATTGAAAGAAAGAGCATCCACTTTCCAAGCTGTGGGATGAAACCTTTTTGTGCAAAACTTTGGCAGCTGGTGGTTTAGTGGAGAAGCGAACAGATCTATGTCTGGAGTTCCCCATGACACTGTCAATTTCTGAAATACATGAGGATCCAATTTCCACTCGTGGGGATCCATAATTCGTCTGCTCAACACATCTGCTAAGGAGTTCTGTGCTCCCGGCAGAAACCTTGCCTGAAGATTTGGCTGTAAACTGAGAGCAGTCTCCCACAAAATCATTGCTTGCCTGCATAGAGGATAAGAATGTGTTCCCCCTTGCTTGTTGATGTACCACATGACAGTTGTGTTGTCTGTTAGAATCAACACCTGCCCTGGAAGAAGTAAATCCTTGAAAGCTATTAATGCAAACTGGACTGCTAACATCTCCTTCAAGTTGATATGTAGATGTCGTAGTCTGGCAGGCCACTTGTCTTGTATCCACTTTCCATTGAGATGAGCTCCCCAAGCTTTGTCTGAGGCATCTGTCGTTAGAATCTGACTCGCCTCTGGCCGGGTCACAGAGAGTCCCTTGTTTAGGTGACATTCCTGAACCCACCACAAAAATTCCTTTTGAATGCAAGGTATTATCTGAATGACAGTGTCTAGATCCTGGCAGTGCTGTGTCCATACATTTTTGAGATACCATTGTAGCTTTCTCATATGCAGTTTGGCATTGGGAAGCACCAGAATACAAGATGCCATGAACCCCAAGGCTTGAAGGACTGTCCTTGCAGTCAGCCTGGACTGATGAGACAATTGATGAAAGTAAAGGGAAAGATTATTTTGTTTGTCCGGGGTCAAAAAGACCATCTGGGATGCTGTATTCAGTCTTACACCCAGAAAGCACATGTCCTGAGAGGGTACTAGACTGGACTTTATTTCGTTCACAGAATACCCCAGGCATCTTAGCACTGCTATCACATATTCCAAATGATGAAGAAGCTCGTCCCTTCCTTGAGCTAGAATCAGACAATCGTCCAAATAAGGATAGATCTGTATTCCTTTTAGCCTGAAGAAAGCTATCACTGGAGCCAGAACTTTGGTGAACACTCTGGGCGCAGTAGATAAGCCAAAGGGCAATGCAGAGAACTGATAATGAGAAGTCCCAGCTCGAAAACGCAGATACTTCCTGCAACTCAGTCTGATAGGAACATGAAGGTAAGCCTCCTTGAGATCCAAAGTTACCATCCAATGATCTTTGCCCAGGAGAGGTAAAAGCTGTTGTAACGTCAACATTTTGAACTTGGGAATGTCCAGATAAGTGTTGAGGATAGATAAATCCAAAATTGGTCTCCACGTGTTCCCCTTCTTTGGTACTAGGAACAGGCGAGAATAAAATCCTAGGCCCACTTCTGGCATAGGGACCGGCTGTATGGCCCCTATTTGAAGCAGCAGAGAAATTTGTTTGTGAGCCTGTATCCTTTGCTGAGGAGGAACGTCTGGCATGCCTTTGAAAGGAGGCAAGGTATGGAAATAAAACCTGTAACCTTGGTGAATGATATCCAATACCCATCTGTCTTGGGTAATTAAACTCCAATTTTCTTTGAAAAGTGCCAACCTTCCTCCCAAAGGTGCTGCCAGACGAGAAGGCTCTGGCAGCTGAAAAGGTAGGTCATTGGGTCTGTTTACGAAAGGACTGACCCCTGCCCTCACCCGAAGACTGTGCAGGTGAACTCCCTGTTCTAGGCCTGAAAGAGCCCTGAGCTCTGCCTCTACCACGTCTAGATCTACCCCTAGACTGGGAATCATAAGAAGGATCGTCCACCCCTTGGTAGGCCAATTTCTACTAAACTTGAGGCTGAACCTGCAAAAAATCTTTAACAGTCTGCATAGACTTAGCCTTGTCTTCCATTTTCTTTAAGACTGCCTCAACAGGTGAACCAAACAACACATCAGATTGTAAAGGAGCATCTAAAATCCTTGTCTTAACATGGTCAGATAAATTCTGATCCCTCAGCCAGGCGTGCCTGCGAAGAACTGACCCAGTGGCAGCCACCCTAGTCGAGGCCTGTACAGCATCAAAACCACATTGCAAAGAATGCTTACCCACCTGTTCAGAAACATGTACTAAATCTTGTAACTCTTTACACTCAATACCTTCCGCCAGAGCATCTACCTTAGACTTCAATTGAGAAAGTAGATAGTTTTGGTATTTCAACATGTGAAACTGGCAATTCAAAGCCCTCATAGCTAGGGTGGAAGAAGTATAGACTTTCTTTCCCCATCTATCCAAAGCCCTGGCCTCTTTATCTGGAGGAACCGGATTTTTGACAACAGAAGCCTTAACACCCTTAGGCCCCTGACTCACAGTTTCTGGGTCCGCCCTAGGACTCCTAAAAAGATACTTATGAGCTTCAGGCACCCTGTAATACCTATCCGGTTTAACAGGAGCAGGAGGCAAAGAATCAGGATTAAGAGAAGCCTCTGCAAACACATCTTCCACAACATCCAGAACAGGAGGTATAGCCAAAGGCCTATGCTGGGGTAAAAACAAAAATTCCCTAAGCCTTTTCCTGGAATCAGAGAAGTCCTGACCTTCCCACTTAAAATGCTCCCTCATGGAATGAAGAGTCTCTGAAAAGAAAAATCCTCAGGAGGAGAAGCAGAAGGAGTAGAATCATCCACATCAGAATCAGAATAAGGAGAATACTCCTGCAAGTCTTCAGCCGAAGACTCTGAAACATCCGAAGCCTGCTCAAAACTCCCCAACACAGGTTCCACCCTAGGTCTCTTATCAGGAGGGGGCAAAGAACCTCTAATCAAAGTAATCAAATCTTCTGCCATTTTAAGCATATGCTTCTTGGGCACAGATCCTGAAGAACTAGGAGTGACACCAACTGAAGCTAAACCTGGCCTGCCTCTGGGAGAAGCCTTGGAAACAGAAGGAGAGGGCCTAACCACCCTAGGAAGGGGGGGGGGAGTACAGTAACCTGAGAAGCCCCTTCAGCCTGACCTGCCTCCTGAGAGGCCACATCCTGCAATAACAAAGTCTCCCCCTGGGACTCCAGAGAAACCTCCGGCGGAACCGCCGGCTCCACTGACACCTCTAAAGAACCGGCGTCCGGTACGGACGACTCTTCTTGCCTGGGCTTAGCTGCTTTGTCCTTGCGCTTCTTCGAAGAAGAAGCGGACGTCGGAGTATCCAACGGCATGTTATAATTGCACCGCTTCCCAAAGACTAGCCTGGCACAATCTAACCTTCTCTTAATAGTGCGCTTATTGAATCTAGCACAAAAACGACAACCAACAACGTCGTGCTCAGGCCCTAAACAAGGAATACACAAAGTATGATAATCTCTATGCGGTATCTGTTTCCCACAAGAAATACAGTTATTCACTTTTTCTGACATCCGGTAAACCACTGAGGCAAGAAAAAACTAAAATATTCCCCAACGGGGTACTTAGCCAACTTTGACTCGGTCTGAAACTCCGAATTCGAAAAATTTCAGACACTTGCAACGCTGCTTCTGCATCGGACCATGCGGCAAAAAAGACTGAGGATATGACGTCGGTCATGCGCATTTGTACCCTGACGTCCTGATGTCAGTCTAATGCGCCTTGTCCGACGTCAGCCTTATACTTTGATATTCGGGCCGACCGAGGACAGCGGACTACCCCAAGTGTAAGGACTGCAGCAATGTGAGATGAAGAACATCACTGGCAATTCAATAGATTGGTTAAGGTTACTGACTGACGCCACTTTGGGAAGAAAAGAGGGGTTCGGTCTGAGAGAAACCCTGTCCTTATGAAAAATCAAATAAGGGGGTTTGATTGATAAAGCTTGAAGCTCTGAAACGTGTCTGACTGACGTGATGGCCACTAAAAAGACAGTCTTCCAAGTTAAGAATTTTAAATCGCAAGTAGCTGCAGGCTCAAAGGGGGGTGAAGTAAGACCCTGTAGAACAAAGTTCAAGTCCCAAGGCATAACAGGTTCCGATACCGGAGGATGAAGTAACAACGTGCCCTTCAGGAAAGCCTTACAGAGTCTATGTGCCATCAGGCTACGCTCGTCTGCGACATGAAAGGTAGAAATCACCGCCAATTGGACTTTAATGGTTGCGGCCGCTGAACCCTGGTTAAAGAGCGTAGACAAGAACTCAAATACAGACGAAATTGAAGCTGTGTAAGGGTCAATCTTTTTGGCATGTGCCTAGATTGAAAACCGCTTCCATTTGCTGTAATAAATCTTTCTGGTCGAAGGCTTATGAGAGGAAGATAGAATATGAACCACCTCCGGCGAAAATTGGTGGAGCCTAACTAATGACGGAAGTGAAGTAGCCAGGCTGTCAACTGGAGGGTCCGAAGAGAGGGATGGAGCTGCCCTGACATGTGAGTCAGTAAGTCTGGTTGTGGGTCCAGAATCCAAGGAGCGTCCATGAGATAGGGATGGAGAAAGGGGAACCAGATTTGGTGAGGTCAGTGTGGGGCAATCAGAATTATTCTGCTTCCCAAGGATTGCGCTTTCTGAATAACCTTTGGCAGCAAGGGGAACGGAGGGAAGGCATAGAGTAGACCAGAGGGCCAATCGTGGACTAAAGTGTCCCTGGGTGACTCCCCCTGAGGGGGATCAACGTGAAGTAGCTGCTGCATTTTGCATTGAGGGGGCTGGCAAAAATGTTGCAGCAATGCTGACCCTATTTGCGGAAGATCTGTTCCGCAACTTGACAGTTCAGGGACCACTCGTAAGGCATCAGAATAGCTCTGCTTAGCCTGTCTGCGATCACAATGGACTTCCCTGGAATGTGCGTTGCCACCAGAAAACTTTAAGACACTGCCCACTGCCACACTCGCATGGCCTCTCTGCAAAGGGGATAAGACCTGGCTCCTCCCTGATTGTTCAGATACCACATCACTGACATATTGTCTGAGTGGATTACAATAGTCCCAAGAGGAAGAAAACTCTGGAGTGCTTGCAATGCTAATAGCACAGCTCTCATCTCCAGGACATTGATATGCAGATGCATCTTGTGCTCTTGCCACGTGCCTTGGACTGTCCTGCCTAGATAATGCCCACCCCATCTGGGAGGCATCCATGGTCACTGTGGCAACCGGGGGCGCAGGAACGAAGGGCTTTCCCGTATTCAGGTTATCGGTGCAAAGCCACCAACTGAGATCCTGTTTGCACCTGTCTGTGAGGAGAATAGGGTGAGAAAGTGGGAGACATTGAAGAGACCACTGGGCAAAGAGTAGCCACTGAAGAAGCCTCATATGTAACCTTGCCAGAGGGACTAACATAATTGTAGCGCCCATTGTCCCCAACAGTTGGAGGACCCATCTTGCCTTCGCTCTTCCCAGAGGGAGCAAGGCGTGAACTTGTTGTTGTACGACTCTGATTCTTTCCTGTGGTAGAAATGTCCGCATGAGGACGGTGTCTAGTTCGGTGCCTATAAAAATGACATGCTGTGAGGGCAACAAGGCAGATTTTTTTCCAGTTCAATGTGATGCCCAACTGTTGACATAGGTGATAGTAGCGTCCCTGGTCTGAAGTAGTATACGCCTAGTGGTGGCAGTAAGGAGCCAGTCGTCCAGATATGGAAACACTTGGAATCTCTGACGTCTCCGGTGAGCAGTCACCACTGCCAAGCATTTGGTAAACACCCTGGGGGCTGTGGTGAGACCAAAGGGCAGGGCTTGAAACTGAAAATGACTGGCTCCCAGCCAGAAGCGCAGGTGACTTCTGGATGCCCTGTCCATCTTTATGTGGTAGTAAGCATCCTTGAGGTTGATGGAGCACATCCACTCTTCTTTTCCCAACAATGGGAGAATAGACTGCAATGTGACCATTCGGAACTTGGACTTTTGCACATGGGTGTTCAATTGACCGAGATCCAAAATGGGTCTCAGGTCCCCTGTCCTTTTCGGCACCAAAAAAATATCTGGAGTAAGTCCCTAATCCAATCTGATCTGAGTGGACATGTTGGATGGCTCCTTTTTCTAGCAGCTTTGAAACTTCTAAAGCTATGTAATCTCTTTGATTGGGTGGAACATCCGGGAATTTCTTGGTTGGAAGGGGATTTGACGAGAAGGGAATGACATATCCTGCGGAAATTATTCTTAGAACCCATTGGTCCTGGGTGATGTCTTGCCAGGCCTCCGGGTATAATGAGATTCGACCCCAGACTGGCTCCGGACATGCACAGTCGGGCCTTCCATCAGGGGCAGTGGTAGGGAGAACCGTGAAAGGAATCGCGGTCTCCCGGGTTGCGGGGGCCTCCTCTGCCCCTAGGGCAGAGTCTCCCTGAATAACCACCCCCTCCCCTGCCTCTGGAGGGGTCTCACCTTGTGCACCGGGAAAAAACCTCTGTGATTTCTTGAACCACATTTTGCCACCCCTCTGGGCCTTGGGATAAGACCTAGAGGGAAGGGAAAAATGGACTCCTACGGCAGACACAGTTTATCCCTCCTGCTCGCACCTGGTGAGAGTGTCTTTCACCTTGGTTTCGAACAAAGAGGAACCATCAAAAGTGGCGTCGGTGAATGAAGACTTGAAGGCCTTCGCGAAATGACAAAGGCGCATTCAGGCCTGCTTCCTAAGAGCAACTCCTGAACTTGCTGCCCTACTTGCTCCTTCGGCTGCATGGAGGAGATTGCAACAGAATTGAGGGTAGACAACTGAGCGTTGACCGTTTGAGGCACCGCCTCAGAAACGTTACCCGGGAGAGTATCTCCAAGCTCCTTGAAGAGATCTCTCTGGAGCCATGTAAAGTGTGATAAGTAATTCAGTGGTCATAAGGTAAAGGTCGCTGAAGAAAAAGTACGCTTCCTGTACCGGTCCATGGTCCTAGACTCCTTGTTAGGGGGATGGATGGTGGAAGAAGTCTCGGCTAATTCCTTCTGAGTGGCAGCTGCCACTACCATGGCATCCACAGGGACTCACTTGGACAGAAATTCCTTATCAGGAGGAGCAGACAAAAATGTATTGGGTCTCCTGGGGACTGGTTCCACAGAGTCAGGGGTTTCCCACACCCTTCGACAAACCAAATCCAGAAGCTCGTCGAAGGGTGGAGATACCCAGGAGGCAGAGGGCTGAGCACCAAAGGCCTTCAGGAAGACCGACTCCTCCTCTGAGGGGGCTTTGGATGGCCAGTCACCTCTTTGCTTCAAAATCTCTAGGATATCAGAGAAAGAAGCATCCTCAGAGGATGACTTGGGGAACCCCTCCGATTCCCCGAGGTCGGTGTCTGATGTGAGAGACTCATCCTGGGAATCTATGTGCTTCCTCTTGCACGTCTTTTTTCTGGGTGGATCCTCAGGCAAAAACTCTGAGGGGCCCTCAGAAATGTGGGGACCACTCATGGGGGTATCCTGGGTACCCTGAGGCCTTGGGGCTCTGCTGTCTAGAGATAGAAGGTAATCAGAGACCTGCACCAGTGTAGCAGGGGACAGAATGACTGACCTGCATGATGCCGCTGATGACCTGGCCAGCGCGCTCCACATGGCTTCGAAGGCTGGTCCCCAAGTCCGAAGAACGACTAACCTTCGAAGCCACAACAGGAGTCAAACTTTCCCACACAGAAGCACCGAGAGAGGGACTAGGAGCCGAAAGGTGTCCCGAAGCCTCCCCTCGGGTCCGACCGAAGAATCCTGAGTCCTGAACTCCGTGGATGGCACCGACGGGGACGGAGCTGACATCGGCACCGATAAGCCAGGAGGGGCTGTCGGAACTGACCTAGGGACATCACACGGAGCCGAGCACTCCGGCTCCGAAAGCGGAGGTGTGCTCGGAGGAGGAAGTATCGAAGCAGGTTGAGGGACCGGCTCTGGAGCCGACTGGGTCGGAGCCGAGAATAATTTTGCCAGAACCGGTGACTGAAGGAGTCTCTGCACCACTCTGTCGACATCCACATCTCATAAGGTCCTGGAGGATTTAGAGGATAGGGAAGGAGATAGAGACCTCCTCTCCGAAAGGGATCTGCGAGGAGGGGATAATGGCCTAACACTAGGCAATCGGCTCCGAGCAGGTTCCAAGAAAACTGGAGCCGAAGCACGTTCCATGACAACTGACACTTCCTGCGGCCCTGAAGACAATGGAGCCGAGGATGTCTAAGTAGACTTTGCTATTTTCTCCGGTAGCTCCGAGGAGACTGATGGAGCCGGAGATCTCTTTTTGATTTGGAAGATTTAGCCTTAGAGCTGGAAGCACTCTCCAGAACCTCCTCGAAAAAGGGTTTCAGATGTCCTTTCAAAATCAATTTATTCTTCCTTTCCTGAAGAACTCTCAGACTAAAAGCATGACAGAAGCTGCACAACTCCTGGAGATGAATCGCTCCCAGACAATATACACATTGGTAATGGACATTTTGTAACTGCACCTAGAGCACTTCTTGAAGCCTGAGGGCTTGTGCTCCTTAGTATCTTTGGACATAGTCAACCAACAAAACTAAAGCACCAAGACAAACACTGACTAACGGACCAATGGTCAAACAGTCACAAGGCGGGAAAAACTACAACACACAAAAAACCACAAGATCTCTAAGTTAAACGATCCTTGACAAAAAACACTAGGGAGAAAGGACTAATACCTCTAATTTAAACGGTACTTAGTTCCGGATAAACTAAAAGACACAAGGAAAGCAAGGGGACAGACTAGGTCCTCTAACTGAAAACGGGCCTAGCCCGTTGGAAACAGCTAGTGGGACACCACAGAAAAATGATCCAAAACAAAAAACTTTCATAAAACCAGACAAGAACACACAACAGCTATTAAAATAGCTTTTTGTTTGCAACACATTTCTCTGATAAGGAAGAAAAGGGGTACTTAGCCACAGCCAAGAGCGAGACCACGTCCAAGCTACACGAGCGGCAAACGAGATCTGGGGATAGAGAGCAGTGCAGCATGGGATACCTTCTTAGCCCACCCAAAAGAAGACTTCGAGCTAGAAAAGTTTGGCCGAGTCGGAGCCGACATTCAGCTCCGAACCCACGGGTAAGAATGTAGGTGAGATTGGACTACATAACATCCAACTTTTCATGACACCATACCAATTATATCTTTGAATTTCTGAATCCCTTATTTTCTTTACCAATGGTTCTAAATACAACTCAAGTAACAAAGGGGAAAAGGGGGAAATCTCACAGAACAAGAGGAGGAGCAACGGCAGAACGCTAAACAGAAGATAAGGGATTACTGTGATAATATGCATGAGTTTAAAAAAATGCTGTTAAGCAACTGTTTTTTGATTTACTGTTACAGTGACTTAAGCAACTGTTTTTTTGATAACTCTACAGCACAAAAACTTTTAGCACAACAACACAGGCAACAAAGTAGAAAGGGCTGTCGCCAAGCTTAGGGACCCTATAACAAGGAAGATAACAAGAGATCCTGTAGAATTATTAGAAATATTTTGTTAATTCTATGAAAGTCTGTAGAAAGCAGAGAAACATGGAAATCAAGAAAACGTACAAATGAAAATGTTTATGGAAAAATTAAATATGCCAAGGTTAGAGGCAGATGAGGCTGAATTACTAACAGCTAAGATAGGAGGAGAGGAGATAAAAATGGTGATGTATTACCAGTCTACAAGAAATTCTCCAGGACTAAATGACATTCCTGTGGAAGTTTGGAACCTAGGAGGTAAAAACTGATAACGATCTAGAAGGTTTTGTCTAACGGTGTTTTAAGAGAAGGAGAAGTACCAACATCTTGGAAGAAAGCAGTGGTAGCTGTAATACCTAAAGAGAGTTAACAATCCATCAGATCCAACTTCATACAGCCCCATTTCATTACTAAACCATGAATATAAAGTGTTTACATCTATAATGGCTAAATGAATGACAAAAGTGATGCCAAAATTGACAGATATGGATCAATGTGGTTTTATGGAGGGGAGGAAAAGATTTGACAACATTAACAGAACACTGATGATCCAGAGGGAAGCAGAATGTAAGAAAATACCACTGTTGTTGGTGGGTCTTGATGCAGAGAAAGCATTTGGCAGAGTAAGCTGGGACTCTATGAGCAGGGCAATGGAAGCATTTGCATTCCCTGATAAAATTATAAAGTTCATTAAGAAGATATATGAGGGATAACAGGCAAAAACTAAAGTGGATGGTTTCCTCTCTGTTAATTTTAGCTTAAACCAGGCAAGGGTGTCCTCTTTCCACTTTGTTATTTGCACTACATTTAAAACCACTGGCAAAGAAAATAAGGGACTCAGAAATTCAAGGATATAATTGGCATGGTAGTCAAGAAAAGCTGGCTCTGTTTGCATATGATATTATGTTACACCTGACAAAACCAGAAAACGACATTACACAGTATTGTGGAACATTTTTAGACAGTTTCAAATTTTTTGGGGATACAAAATTAATAAAGCTAAAACAAAAACAACAATGGTAAATTAAGTACCTGCACACAAATTGGTTCAGCAATATCCATATTTATGAGGACATGATAAAATGTGGCATTTTGGAGTATGGATTAAAAATGATTTTGGTGTAGCAGCTAGGGATATGTGGGAAGAGACTAAAGAAAAGATAATACAAAAACTGAGAAACCGGAAGCTCTGTTATATGGAAATGGACGGTAAGTTACCGTTAAATGTTTTTAGTACCTATAGTTTTATACACAGGTCAGGCATGTTTTTATCAACCAGAGCAATTAATAAAGAGCTGAAGGATTTTATCCTGTAGGAGAAGATGGCAAGAGTCAAGGAGGATAAGTTGATTCTTTCAAAAGAACAAGGCAGACTGGGATTACCCGATCTGAAGGGGTATTTCAGAGTTTCACAGTTAAGTTCCTATACATAGCACAAGCAGAAACCTATAATTCAAACTGGAAAGGGGTGATGATGAAATGGGGGGGGGGGGGCTCAAGAAACAAGGAGAAATTGGAATTTTGGATGCAGACCTTTAAGGAGAATAATACTAATCATATAGAACATTATATTCATAAAGTATCAGAAAGTATTCTAAGCAATAAGACACAACATCGGAATGGAGAAAGGAGATTCTGCCGATAGGGATGAATGCAATTAGGGATACAGAGAATAGGCAATAGGGGGCTGAAAGTTATTGAAGAAAATTGGCAAAGGAACCAAGGTAGTGGGAGCAAATAACAAGAGAGAGAAAGGTAATAGAATGGGAAGATATCAAGAATTTATTTGTACTGCTGGTTAGAGATTACCTTCTCTATCAAAGATTGATATCAGAGTATAGGCAAAGAGAAAGATTTTTTTTTTGGGGGGGGGGGGGTAAACGAAAGGCCAGCACTGGTGGAGTTTTCAGTAAAATCTAGAACAGAAGCTGCGGTTAAAAAATGAATAATGCTCTAATTAGTAGAGAATATAAAATATTGCATGATAACTATAAAAATCAATCAGATGAGGGTAGAAAGGATTGGGAAGAGAAACTAGATAAGCAATTCACAAAGAAGCAATGGGGGATACATGTATGTCTCCCAAATAAGCAAGAAAATCTAGAAAATTTAGAATTTTTGCTTGGAAATATTTACATAGATATATTTACGTAAACCAAGTAGACTCCAGAGAATTGCTCCTCGGGTAGACAGCAAATGTTGGTGATGCGATGCAGAAGAAAGAGGTAATTCGGAACATATTTTCTGGGAGTGTAATGCGTTGGCAGACTTTAAAGATTCTCTGCAGACTACTCTATCAGAGATACTGGGTGAGCAAATTGGTGTAACTAGGGAAATTATTTTTCAGAGCGATGAGACAGAATCGGAATTTCCTAGACATAGTAAAGCCTTGCTGAGTCTAATTATGGTGGCTGCTAAAAAAGCAAGTACTAGAAAATGGAAATCAAAGTCTTAATCAACTGTACTAGAAGTAGTGAATATAGTAACACAGATAAAACAACTGGAATTGAGATCTTTAAAAAAGGGTAGGAGCACATTACCCAACAAAAAAACAGGAAATGTTGGAATAATACATACAAGGGAGAGAATGAGGTTTAAAAGAAGCTTTTTGTAACTTCCCAATATAATTCCACTGTCTGTCTACCTCTGTAGTTGGACTCTGAATTATATTTTCATCTTTTGGACATGGGCTTATGTAGTGATCTGAAAAAGCTATTTAATGTTTGACTGAAAAAGAATGGGTAGATAAGTGATGTATAATGTTCGCAACTAAAATTATGTCAATAAGGTTCATGATGTAAAATGCATGCAACTAAGATTATGTCAATATGGTTTGTTTTCGTTTATATAAATTTATGATTGCCTATGTCATAAGTGATAATTTAATAAAGATGTTTCTTGTTTAAAAAAATAATACAAGGGAAAGAGGATACCCCTCTGTCTGGTTCCTCTGTTTAGAGACAACTTACCAGAGAAGAACCCTCCCACTTTGATTTTTGCCTCCAACCCCTCCTATATCCTTCTAATAAATGTTATTGTATCAGGGAATGGAAATGCTTCCATTGCCCTGCTCATAAATTCCCAGCTTACTCTGTCAAATGCTTCCTCTACATCAAGACCCACCAACAGTGTTATTTTCTTACATTCTGCTTCCCTCTGGATCATTAGTGTCCTATTAATGTTGTCAAATGTTTGCATCCCCTCCACAAAACAAAATGATCCCATATCTATCAATTTTGGCATCACTTCTGCCATTTGTTTGCCATTACAAACAATTTAAAATCATGGTTTAAAACTTTAATGGGCATATATGAAGCTGGACCTGAAAGGTCTTTACCAGCTTTAGATATTACAGCCACCACAGCTTTTCCTGGATGATATATTTTAAAATACTGTTAAAGAAAACCTTCCAGATCTTTATAATTTTCTTTCTTCCTAGTTTCCAAACGTCCACAATACCATCTATTCCTGGAGACTTTTCTGCAGATTGGTTATGTATCACTGTTTATATTTTTTCTCCTCATATCTTAACTGTTAATTATGAGCCTTACCTACCTCTAAACTTGACATATTTAAGCCTTTCATAAATATTTCCATTTGTGCTTTTTCTTGATTTCTCCACACCTCTGCTTTATACAAATGTTAATAAACTTTCTGAAAAACCTCTAATCCCTCTACATGACATCTGGTTATTTTTCTTGTTAAAGGCTCCATAAGTCTGGCAACAACCCTTTAAACTTTTTGCTGCCTAAGTCATTGTGCCAAAAGTTTTTGTGCTCTGGAGATATCAAAAGTAGTTACTTAACAGCAATCTTTGTAAACTCATGCATATTATCCAAGTACTCCATTATTTTCTTTTTAGCACTCTGCAGTTGCATCTGTTCTTTTCGGAGAGATTCCCCTTATTCTGTAATGTTTTAACCTTTGCCAGTCCCTCTAAATAATTCTTGTTACTTCTTAACCAGATCTCTTTTTCTTTTATTTCTTCCCTATCTTTAAACTTCATGTTCATTTTATGTCACTCACTAGCTACAACCTCTGGAGTACTTTCTATCTTCTCTAATAACTCCCAAATAATTTCCACTACCCATTCCTTAAATTTCTCTCTTAACAGGTAGGTTGGGAACTGCTAGTGTCTCATCTTTACTTCATTACCCCTGCATTTTTATCTTAGCAATTATTAGTGTGTGATCTGAAGTTCTTAATCAAATGCATATGCTCCTGAGAAATATAATTTCTGTCTAGTCTATCCCAGTCATTGTACTTTGGGGAATAATATGCACATTTTCTCGCAGTTTCTACTACTGAATTCACGTTGCTCATACCAAACACTTTCATAAATTCCTTCAGAAATCTACCCCTTTTATTATATTTTCCCTTCTAAGCCCCTCAGATACACCCTCATTGTTGCAAATCAAATTCCAGTCCCCACCTTCAAGTAATATTTCTTTCTGAAAACAGATTACTTCTTCCATTTTTTAAGCTGCACATTAACTGTTTTAGGTGGAATATAAGTATATGCCAGTGTAATCCTCATCCCTTGCCAGTAGCCACTTAGTACCACACATCTGCCATCATTATCTAGTTTTTCCTCTTCTACCGCTATTGGAGCTCCTCTAGCAATTAATAAGCACACTTCTTTTCCTTTGTTCCTAATATTCGGCTGAAAATCCATCCCAAAATCCTTTTATCAAATCCACATGCTCAGTTCTTTACAAATGGGCCTCCTATAGCACTGCTATTTTGCACTTTGCATTTCTTAATACAATTAAAAATATTTCCCTTTTGTCTATACTTGTGCGACCATTCACAGTCCAAGATACTATGGAAAGTGTCACCATTATGGTAAGAAGTAATTTTTTCCACCTACTATATATGGCAGCTTTTTAAAATGCCCATTTCCATCTTAAGTAATACATGCACCCACTAGTGCTTGGCAGTTTATTCTTTTATACAGTTTTTTGTTCTTATCATCAATACTGGAACCTATGCCACATTGTACAAGACTTTTTGGCTTATAAAAACCCACTCAACAAACACACCCCAGACCACTCCCATAACTTTTTAACTGAATACAAACACGCATAACTATGTACAGCTTCAAATAATGAAGTCAAACCCTCCTAACAGGAACATTGTCCTAAACAGACTGCTGCTAGCACGTCTTAATTAACTTGAAATTAAGGTTATCCATGGGAAGACAAACGTTACGGGCTGTGCTTCTACAGTAACTGGCATCTGTGTTTTTTAATCTTTACTCCCCTCACAGATGTGAAAACAACCTGTGTGCTTTCAGAAAACATTAGTTTATAGCCTTAAAGAAACCAGTGTTCTAGCTGTTTATTGCCCTATTATCAGCCCGTCTCCATGGAAACGTATGATAAAAAATGCAGTCCTCTGCTGCAGCTTGAAAACCAAGCTGAAACATTTACTGTTAAAGGAAAACTTTTCATTATATTCAGTGTTCTCATATTTACTTATTTCCACTTAAAACTTATTATATTACAGCAATGGTATACCTATGCAAAAGTAAGAGAAAACATATTAGCTCTACATATACTATGACTTGTGACAAACCAGGATTACAGCCTGTTAACTTAAACATGCTTTTGCCTTGCCTAGCCTTTCTTCTCCTTTTGTACTACAATGCCTACATTTCTTAATACTAAGAAAAGAAATGAAAGGCATCAGTTTACTTTAACTATCACATACAAGAAGCAAAAATAGTTTATTATAAAACATACAATTTATGTAATAAATAGTTTCATGAAATACAGTTAAAAGAAATTGTTTTACTTTTAGTGATCTTTTTTCTTCTTCTTCCTCCCTTCCCTCAGTTTCCTACCAAACATTAATATCATGAAGTGAAGCAAATGCTTTTCAGCTCTCTACAAGTTTAACAGTCAGCAAAAATTACACTTTTTCTCTTACAGACATATTTCAGAAATGCACCTGATGCTTTGCAGTCTCTCACTAATTTCCACGTTGCTGGTCTTCTTGTTCATCTCCATCCCCCAACTCCTAATTTCGGTTCAATTCCAGGGTACTCCCAATTATTCTAGTCAACTCCTGTACTTTTCTCTGCCTTTCAAGCACTCTCCTTTGGAACAGTATAAAAGGTTTCAATGGCAAAGTCTTTCCTTATGCTCTATTACCAAAAGAATAAGAAGCAGAGTCCCTTTCTGCTTGACACCTCACTTTTTGTTGGACAAACATTTGTATTTCCTCCTTAGCCTGTTCTGCATCAAAAAAATTACTTTGATCCTTCAGAGATAAAAAAGTATTCTGAATAAAGCTGGATACAGCGGCTTGAATCTCACACTTGCCTCTCAACATTCCCTGATTACTGAAATAAATTGGTTTCTCTTCTACCTGGTTGTACAGTGACTTATTTTCCACAAACACTCGACTCTCTCTAACTTTTAATATTTTGCCCTTTTGCCGTAGTTTTGTCAGGATCAACTATTTTTGCTGGTAGGTTTGCATCTTTACTAATGCAGGTTTGGGCTGCTTTCACAGGCCCCTTTCAATTAACAGTTCCTGCTGTGGAATACCAGTCCAGTTGCATATGTGTGCCTTCATAAAATTAATAAAGTCTGGTCCTTCTAGTTTCTGTGGTACTGCAAAAAATCTCATTTTCCCTATGTGCTCTGCCCTCTAATTTTACCATTTTTGAAAATCTCTTCTTGGTCAGTCTCATACTCAGCTAGCCTTTTCATCATTTCTAACTCTGATTTTTCCAGTTTTATCAGCTTATCTCAATTTCTGCTTAAAGCTTCTTCGATTTTTTTTCCAGCCTTTTGTTATTTGAGTTGATACACTCCTTCTGTGTTTTGTTTATTCTAATAATCTCTGAACACATTTGACTTATTTTTCCCTCTAGATTACTGGAAGTCATGTCTTGCACCCAACCAAAACCAAATTACTATTATTTTTTCCCAACGTCTTCTCTACCCCAGTTAAAGAACTCCCAAACACAGATAGTAATGCCTTCTGTATCAAATCCAACAATGAGACTATCATAACCCCTGTCACCAATACCAAATTACTAGGAGTAACTATTGACCATAAGCTCAAATTTGACATACACATCACCCAAACAGTTAAATCTGTTAACAAAAAACTTGGATCCATGTACAGAATAAAAAATTTTCTTACTCCGACTGCTAAACTTACCATTGCCCGCACACATCTCCTCTCTACACTCCTCTATGCCTCCCCAGTCCTTTCTTTCCTCCATAAACGTGAACTAAACATGCTCTCCCAGGCCTACCACCACATTACTAGATTTATAACAGGTTCTCCATATCGCACCCACCATTGTCATAACCTGAGGCAACTTGGGTGGTTGGAACTGCCCAATCTTCTCAAACTAAACCAACTCTCTGAAGCATGGAAAATAATCAACCAACCAGACAGAACCCCCGCTCTGTGTAGTATACTGATACCATACACTAACCTAAACAGTCTCCGATCTTCCAACAGCACCCAGATCCTAACCATTAAAGCCAATAATTCTGGTGGCGATGCCCTCTTCGCCAACTCCATTGGCAAGCCATGGAACGCCCTCCCAATCTACCTCAGAAATACTACCTCTCACAAACAGTTCAAAAAGAACCTTAAAGAATATCTCAAGACACTATGGCTATGCCCATGTCCTGAACCTGATTAAGCTAATATTTCATACCTTCACACCAAATCTATCCAGTCCTCATCTCCTAATTCTTGTTCCCTTATCACTTATCTGGAAATACATTTTTACCACAAATATAAGATGGTGACTCTTGAACTTGATATACTCTATTAGTATATTATATTTCCCTGTCATGTTTTACCAGATGATTGATCTTTGTCTCATTATACTTCTATGTAAATGGACTTTTTTTACTAACCTTGTAAATGTACAACGTCTACTTATTTATACTTTTTGTAACTTGCATTGTTATAACCTGGATTTTTTATATAACTTGTTTTGAGATTTTGTGTTTTAAGATTATGATTGGAGCTTTTCTCCTCGGGCCTCTACTGAAAAAGGATATGCATCCAGTTGGACCAGCCCGGTTAACAAATGTAAAATAAATAAAATAATAAAATAAAGCTGAAGCTTGAACTGCTTTTTGTTGAACAGCTGTAGGATTCTTCACAGTCAGCATTCTCCCTTCACCTTTTCTAGTTGATTTTCTTTCAGGTTTTCGTAGTTTCTTCTTTGTTAGGATCCAGGCACTGTACTTACTAACCAGTTATTGAATTTACTAAAATTGACAGAGCTCCTGGCCGTTATGTTTCAGTTTTTTTCATGTTGGGATAGCCATGATAAGCTGTTCATCAGTATGCAGCCATCATGGAAAGCCGAAATATTTAGTCATGTTGATTAAATATGGAATAACTAACTTATAAAAGTTAAACAGCTCAAACATTAACTTCCAGTAGGTAACCAATGAATTAGTCATTCCACGATAAAAAAGACAGTTAAGAGGAAGAAAAATGATATCATTATCAAAAATCTGCCTGTGCATTATTACCTAATTATTTTTCTGTGATGTTAGAGCGGCATACAAACTGTCTCACAATTCTCTTCCTTTAACCTATGAGGCAGTTCTGAAACATCAACCCCGAAAACTTCTGGAGCCTGACCCTCAGGGTTAAAATACTCCCCATCAAAGACTGCATCCTGCATCACTGCCTACTTATTCTATGTAAGGACTTAGTTCTATGACCTGGGAAAGGTATGTGAGGACATTTGAGTGATAGGTTACCTTGGCTGTTTGATTTTCCTGATGTGATTGGAGAGTTGATTATCCGACCTAACTGGGACTTAGGGTATTTTGGATAATCAAACATGGGATAAAACTTCTAAAAATCTTTTTTTTTTCTTCTATATACAAGGAATATACTTTTCAACCATTCATGGATTCCAGTGGACAATAAAGAATATTTTTCACATATGACCACGCTATGAGCTAAAAAAAAACACACACACATAAGTGAATACGTCTAACGTTTATATATTCACACTTTAATTTTTCCTACCGAAAACTTTGGAAGGCTGGATTCGGATAACTGACATTTTGGATAATCAACATTCGGATAATCGACTCTCTATTGTATTGCAATTCTCCATGCAATTTACTACTGACAATAAGAAAAATTCCTCATGTAAGCAACACCATTCCATTTTCCTCCCTCTTTCCTCAATACTCTATGTGTCTCTAGTGCTAACAGCCTTTCTTTTTCAGTCTTATTCACAATCTCCTCCTCTCAACTGTTACGTGTCTATCATTTTTTACCTTCCACCGTTCTCATTTCACTACATTCTGGTTATTATGGTCCTGCCTTCTCCTGTATTCTTGCTTTCGCTTTTCCTCTGACTTTCTTATTTATGATGTGATTCAGTACCTCATTTCACCCTGGTTCTCCATTGACAGATGGTGCTTGTACTCTCCTCATTCATTAGCCCTTTGAAGCGCAACTCCATTTCACTTACTGCTTTCTTTCTTAATCTCTTGCACAATGGCTTTTGCTCATCACAGTCCATTCTTCTTTGTTCTTATTACTTTAAGCATGGTGGTCCCTTACACTTAAAACACACCTTGTACAGCTTTATTTTCAATGACTGTCTGCTCTGTTCCTCTGTCCGATTTCCCAACTTTACTAGTACAGCCAGACTCTTCAACACTCTCTCTTTTCCTAAGTATTTGTTTAAATCAGCATATGGTAGGCAGCAGTGTAGCAAGTACTGTGATTTCCCGTAACCTGTGATGTTTAATTTACATATTTTACCTTCCTTGTCTTTATTCATTGTGAATAACTGAATTTTTAGATTATAGAGTGACTAGTAGAAGACTTTGTATGTTGTTTTATTCTTGAATGCTGACTTTCTATACAGTACTGGTGACAGAGTTTTGGTACTAAATGCAAGCATTCAGTTTGTGGCTTGTTTAGCTTTCTTTTTTCCTTTCCCTTTTTCACCCCTTCTTTCTTTCCAAGCCAGTCAACTTACACTACCATCTCATGCTGTTTTAGAGAATCTTTGCTCTTAAACTTCAGACTGTACAGCTTAACACAGTATTTGTAATTAGGTTGTCTTTACTCTAAGCATGCTTTTACTACATTTTTAAAGTGGTAACATTTACTATTCACAAATGCTCCCCTTATGTGTTCCATATTAAAATCTTGTTTCTGTCTCTTTTTTGATTACAGAACAGTTTTTGTTACACTTTTCTTTATCCGACATACCTTGTGTACTGACTGCAAAAAGCATTCCTCATGGGTACTATTTTTAAAAGGTGCCTTTGAATTCAATGGGACTGCATCTTGTGCACTGGGTCACCAAGACGTTAAGAAAGGAATAATACCGTTCCTTCATAATTTGTCCAATTTCCTTGCTCACAGTCAATTTTTTTTGCAGCACTTCCTGATCTGTAGCATAGGTTTCAATATTTCTGCCATCCTTTCACTTACATTGTATGCAGCTACTCAGTACTGCTGAACTCCCACTCTTCTCCCTAGTTAATGCATTTTTATGCCTAACCAATCCATCTATGTAATGCAACTTGTACTGGACGTATACAAGCAAAATGCAAACGCATCTCATATCTTCCTTTTTTAACCTGAGTGCTGAGGCTGGAACTGCAACTGGTGGCATTAGTTTGCATTTACCTGTATTTACTAAAGTTATTTTTTTTTTTATTGTTGAAAGTATTCTGTAGCTCATTATGATTTACAGTTTGCTAGGTCTATTAGGTTATTGTTAGACTCTCATTCTGCAATATATGCATCTGTTAAGAGTAGTGTTCCCTTGTCCCACACTATTTAACCTTGCAGTTCTACATACGTTACTGAAAGACTTGTATTAAGCATGCAAAATGGTCATCTTGGCTTGTGATCTCACTTGTCCCTTTACTCTCCTGTTTGCTAGCTGTTCACATGTTAATTAGTACTACTATATCAGGTCTCTCTCTCTCCTGTTTTCTTCTTCAGCGTGCTGTTATGGTTGCATTAAAAGTCTTTTCCATTTCTCTTCCTTTAACTTAACTAAAAGTTAGTTCTATTACATCAACTCTGAATACTTCTGAACTTTTACCCTCATGAATGACCTGAGACGTACCTCCCTGGTCTACATGGAAGAGCTCTCCGATCTTGTAGCCCAGGCAGGTATGACCCCAGCCCTGAGTAGCATTCTGCCATCACCCAGAATGATGCCACAGTACAAGGACAAAATGAGAGACTTCAACAATTGGCTAAGCTTCTGGTGTCATTCTAAAGGGATCCAGTATCTGTCTGCCTGGGATGACATAGTCAACAGACCACAATGCTTTTCTTTGCCAGAGATGGCCTGCACCTGTCATCCCTGGGATTCCAGATACTAGCTAAGGTTCTTGCCACCCCTATAGTGCCTTTTTTAGGCAAGGTTCTAATGACAAATTCACCATCATAACAGGAACAGGCAAGCAAAAACTGCAGGTGATGCTACTCAGTGCTAGAAGTCTAAATCTCAAAATGCACTCACTCGAGGCACTCCTTAAAATGGAGAACATTGATATCTGTGCAGTGACTGAGACCTGGTTCAAGGCTCCAGAGAGCACCCCTGCACTACCAGGCTATAACTCATACCACACTTTTCGGCCATGTAACCTGGACCAGAACACCAAAGGCGGAGGTGTCTCCAAATTAATTAAGGATATCCACACCTCCAGGCTAGTTGCTCAGCATAATGCAGCTGAGGTTATCCAAGTGCAACTAATTCTGGGCAAAACTGCAATCCAAATTGTAGCTTGCGACAGATCCCCCACCATGCCCCAGGATTCACACTCCTCTTTTCTTGATGTACTGGAAAATATTAGGGTTCAACCAAACATCCTAATAATGGATGATTTCAACTACCCCACCATTAACTGGGAAAACTACTCATGTACCAACTCCTTCGCTCAACGCTTTCTAGAATTCATAAACTCCAATGCCCTGGATCAAATTATCCACACCCCCACCAAGGGCAACAATATCCTAGATCTAGTCATTACCAACATGAGTGACCAGTGTTGCACACCTGAAGTCAACGCCTCATTGGTCCGATCTGACTATAAGGTAATTTCCCTAGATATCCACATCCTACCCCCACCCCCATTAAGGAAACCATGACCAAACATTTCTCCAAAGCCAACTTCATGCTTCTTAAGACAGAAGTGGTGAACTTCATGACACCCATGCAGATGGACAACACAGTTCCAACTACTGAATCCTACACAACTGCACTTTACAAGCACTTACACAAGTGCATGGATCGTGCTATCCCAAGCAGAACCAAGACGCTATCCTCCAAAAAAAATGAAGCCAATCTGGTGGTCCCCTGCCATAAATAAACTGTACAACAGAAGGAAGAAACTGCTGCAAAAGAGAGCAAAATCCCATGAGTGGAGGAGCTCCCTGGTCAGCCTCTGTAAGGAGCTGCGATCCCTGATAAAATCCTCCAAAGCTAGTTACGAAAACAAAATTGCCACTGATTCTAAAGACAACCACAAGCATTCTATACCTATGTCAAGAATCTGAATGGCAACACTCAGTTCTGCTCTGAGTTACAGCACAATGGCACTAACTATACAGACCCAACTGATATTGCCAACATCCTGGCAGATAGGTTCAGTGCTAACTTTACTCCCTTCTCACCCCCTAAAGAGCCCACCTCCATACCGGAAGAATGCAAAGTTCCTGTAATCATGGCTGCACAGGTAAAAACCACACTCTCCAAAGCCAAGAACACAGCATCCATGGAACCAGACAACATCCCAGGCTGCGTTTTACACGAACTACAGAACGAACTGGCACCCCACCTATCATAGCCTCACCTCAGGCTTTGTGCCTGCTGAATGGAGCACAGCAACGGTTATCCCACTCCACAAGGGGAGAGCCACCACGGACCCCAGGAACTACTGCCCCACTAGACTGACGAGCCTGGTCTGCAAGGCCATGGAACGCATCATCATGGAACTTATAAACAAAGACACTGGTAATCTCCAAAACACTGGACCCCACCCAGTTTAGGTTTGTAAAAGGCAGGTCATGTCTCTTAAACCTGACAGACTTCTTTGACGCAGTCACCAAAGCTGTAGATGAAGGTAAGGTGGTTCACACAGCCTATCTAGATCTTGCCAAGGCTTTCAACACCATCCCCCACTTTGGAATTAAAGATAAAATCACTAAACTAGGTATAAATTCCTATGTCACAAGATGGGTTGCCAAATGGCTCACTGACAGATCCCACACTGTGAAAGTAGCAGACTCCAAATCCGACTTCAGACCAGTGACAAGTGAAGTACCACAGGATTCAGTCCTGGGTCCTCTCCTATTTGGTATCTACTTCTCTGAAGTACAGGCTAACACAGAAGGTCTTTGGCTAACGAAGTTCGCAGATGACTGCAAACTAGGAGCCATAATCAAAACTCCTAACGATGTGGACATCCTATAAAAGGGCCTCACTGAGACAGATGCCTGGTGTCAAAGCCATGGCCTCAAGCTCAATACCAAAAAGTGCATTGTCACCCCCTTTGGTAAAAACTCTGTACTCATGAACTAAAACATAGGCGGTAGTATATTTAACACCGAAAGTGTGATAAGAGACCTTGGGACACAGTTGGACAGTAGTCTCTCCTTTGATAATCACATCACCACAGTAGTCAGGAAATCCTTCTACGTGGCACATCTCAACACAAAAGGTTTCTCATTCAGAAAAAAAAGAGGTCATTGTTCCCCTCTACTCATCATTCATTAGACCCATTATAGAGTACAATGCCCCTTTTGGTATGTACCTCACAAGACAGCTACAACTGGAAAGGCCGCAGAAATACCTCACCCACCCTCCCTGTTTTTGTTTTGGTGTTAATCTTAGTGGCCTTGAAACTGCCCGCCCCTCAGCCTGCCTCTGGGCCCATCTCATTTGCTCACTCAACTGAGTGCAGTGAGATCATATTCTGATTTCAGGCACTCCTACTGTGTACAAAGAGAGCATCTGGGAAACAGACAAAAAAAATTAAGCTTATTTCCTGCCTTTCCTGTTAAGTGGTATAGACTATTTGTAGGCTTCTGAGCCCCCAAGCCCTTCTGTGTTTGAGGGAAGCCTTCTAGCTTGTTTTTTTTCTTATAACTAGCCAGTTTTCTAGTTTTAGCACTCAAATCTGTTTCTTTGATCTCAGCACTTGTTCAGATTAAAAAAAAAAAAAAAAATTTCATCTGCTTTTACTGTACTTGTGTTTCTACCTACTTCATTTTACTTTTGCATCATCTTAAAAATACTCAGTTGTATTTATTACTGCTTGGTGTAACTCATTCTAATCCTTTTGGTTTAAACACTTGGGCTTCGGACCAGCTGTTTTGCACTGAGAGGGTTTGTGGTCTGCACTGTTGTGGCAGAACAGGTAGCTTACATCCTTCTAGGTTGGGAACTGCTGATTGAGGGCTCAGTGTCCGTTATTCTAAAAGTGTATTAATTCTGGTTTAAGCACTTGGGCTTTCAGGCCAGTTATTTTACATTAAGAGGGTTCGTGGTCTGCACTCTTGTGGGAGGAGAGGCTGGACTCTGCCCTTCTGAGCTGGGAATTTCTGGTTAAAGGCTTATAGTGCATGCATATCTGAACTGCTTCTTACTGAAGTTGGTGTGCCTTGTTTGCTGTGGCATAGACTGGATTCGGGCCTGCTGGATCTAGCTTTGTTTGTGTAACTTGAGCACTAATCCAGACATTCTCTAAAGTATTCAATTGTATTTATTACTGCTTGGTTGTAACCTGATTAAAGTGTAGCTATCATTCTAAGTCTTTTGGATTAAGCACTTGGGCTTCAGACCAGTTGTTTTACATTAGGAAGGTTTGTGGCAAGCACTGTGGTGGCAGGACAGGTAGCTTTCATCCTTCTAAGTTGGGAACTGCTGATTGAGAGCCCAGTGTCCAAGTGTATTAGTTCTGGTTTAAGCACTTGGGCTTCAGGCCAGTTATTTTACATTAAGAAGGTTCGTGGTCTGCACTCTTGTGGGAGAAGAGGCTGGACTCTGCCCTTCTGAGCTGGGAATTTCTGGTTAAAGGTTTATAGTGCCTGAATATTTGAACTGTATCTTACTGAAATTGGTACACCTTGTTTGCTGTAGCACAGACTAGATCCAGGCCTGCTGAATCTAGCTTTGTTTATATGCTTGTTGTTTGTTTACTTGTTATTTCCCTGGAACGCTAATTCCACCTAATATGCGGCTTCTCAGCGCTTCTGTGGATCTCTAGTGATATCTGCATTGCTTACTGTATTTATTTCCTTGTTTCACTTGAAAGAAAGTTACTGTTTGTCGTTTTTGCATTTAGTTACTTGTAACACATTGCACTCAAGTTACCTGGCACTTGCTTCACTAAAGCAATTATATAAGTCAGCACTAAAAATTAAAAGCACTACACCCTCACTCCCCACTGGCCCTTGTTTTCAATTATTAAGGAATTCCCAATATTATTCTAGCATGTCCAAAGGTCAGTTGTCAATCTCCTCTCCGGTCCAGCTGGTGAATCTGGGAATCTTGAGGCAATGTTATAATGCCTCATGTACAGAGACAACCCTCTCCTCCTCCCACATAACACAAATACTTGCGAGAGATGCAGCTATTTAGCCAAACTGGAGGCTGAGCTCTCTCAACTCAGGACTGGCAAGACCAGACAGGAGGAGAAGGCAACTACACACACCACAAAACCAGCCTCACATAATGCTACCACACCACTGAATCAAACACATAAACACACAAAGACATACTCGGAGGCTCTGAGTAAAAATTTACCTAAACAGCAGAGGCCTCCAAAGCAGACACCTAAACAACTGCTACCTCAAGACACCCCACAAGCAACACATAAACCTCAAAATCAGTGTGCAAAGCAGTCACAGCCCTTAAGGCCAAATACAACACCAAACATACTTGTCATAAGTGACTCCATAGTCAGACACACTGACGTCCCACTCACCAGGCTGAACAAGGAGAGGGTCACAGTAAGCTGCCTATCGGGCGCTAGAATCCGCCACATAACACAAGCACTCGGGTCACTCCACGGCAAGTACAAATATGACACAGTCATTGTCCATGCACCTGAGACGTAATTATGTAGTCCAGGCAGGTATGACCCTGACCCTGAGCAGTATCCTTCCTTCACCAAGAATGATGCCACAATATAGAGACAAGATGATCAGCTTTAACAATTGGCTTAATGTCTGGTGTCATTCAAAGGGGATCCAGTGTCTGTCTGCCTGGGATGACATGCTTGACAAGCCACGCTGCTTCACGGCTTGCACCTGTCACCCCTGGGATTCCGGATATTGGCTAAGGCTCTTGCCACCCCCATAGTGCCTTTTTTAGGCAAGGCTCAAATTCTAAACCTACCACCCTAAAAAACAAAAATGGGAAGAAACTGAGGGTAATGCTGCTCAATGCCAGAAGTCTAAATCTCAAAATGCACGCACTCGAGGCCCTTCTCAGTATGGAGAACATTGATGTCTGTGCTGTAACTGAAACCTGGTTCAAGGCTCCTAAGAGCACCCTGGCACTATTAGGTTTTACCTCATATCATGCGTTCCGGCCCCAAAACCCACACCACACCACAAAAGGAGGGGGTGTATCCATATTGATAAAGGATACCCACACCTCCAGGTTGGTGGCAACGCACGAAGCTTCGGAAACCATCCAGGTGCAACTAACCATAAGCAAAACTGCTCTACAAATTGTAGCATGCTACAGGCCACCCTCTCAAACTCAGGATCCCCACACAGCCTTCCTGAAGACACTGGAGGGTATAAATGTATCTCCAAACACCATCATATTGGGTGACTTCAACTACCCGAATATAGACTGGGAACATTACTCAAGCCCTAACTTTCTAGCCCAATGGTTCCTGGAGTTCATAAATTCAAATGCCATGGAACAGCTAGTCACTGTTCCCACGAGAGGAGAAAATATACTAGATCTCATTATCACAAACATGGAGACAAAATGCTCCACACCGGAAGTATATCCCTCATTGGTGAGATCTGATCATAAACTAATCTCACTGGAAATCCACATCCCGCCCCCACCCCAAACAAAAAAGACCACAGTGAAGAACTTCTCTAAAGCAAACTTCACACTACTCAAGACTGGTGTTGTATCCTTCAAGGCCCCTGAGCCAGTGGAAACCACAACCCAAGCTGCGGAAGCCCTTACAAATGCCTTCTATGAACACCTCCAGGACTGCATGGATCAGGCAATCCCAAATAAAACCAAGACTCTTTCCACAAAGGGCAAACGTCCAGTCTGAGTGACCCCAGCCATTAACAAACTTTACAATAAGAGGAGAAAGCTATTACATGATAGAACAAAATCCATAAAAGGGAAGTCACCCCTGATCATTATTAGTAAAAAATACGAGCACTCATAAAATCAACTAAGGCCAATTTTGAGAGAAAAATTGCCATGGATTCAAAGGACAATCATAAGGCCTTTTTCAGCTATGTTAGGAACCTGGGTGGAAACTCCCAGATATGCTCAGAATTAGTCCAAAATGATACAAAAATCACTGAACCCACCGACATTGCCAACATACTGGCAGACAGGTTCAGTGCAAACTTCACCCCTCTCCCCTAAAGGAGAGATAACTATCCCAGCGGAGTGTAGCCTCCCAGACATCTCAAATGCGCAGGTGAAAGCTGCTCTCTCTAAAGCTAAAAACACAGCATCAATGGGACGGATGGTGTCCCCGGCTGTGTGCTACACAAGCTAAATGAGGAATTAAACCGCACATAAGGCAGCTGTTTAATCTCAGCCTTACCACAGGATACGTGCCCAAGGAGTGGCATACGGCAACTGTGGTCCCACTCCACAAAGGCGGTGCCTCTACGGACCCTGGTAATTACCGCCCCATAAGCTTAACAAGTCTAGTCTGCAAAGCTATGGAGAGGATCATAATGGAGCTCATAAACAAATATATAGGGACTTGCAGACATTGGACCCGACCCAGTTTGGCCGTCAAGGGCAGATCATGCCTTTTGAACTTGGTCGACTTCTTGAAACAGTCACCAAGGCCATTGATGAGGAAAGGCAGTCCATACAGCCTACCTTGACCTTGCAAAGGCTTTCGACACAATACCCCACTCGGGTATTGTAGAAAAACTTACCAGCTTAAATGTAAATCCATATGTCACAATATGGGTTGCAAACTGGCTTAAGGACAGAACCCACAGGGTTAGAGTTGCTGGCGCTATGTCAGACTCCAAGCCGGTCACAAGTGGTGTCCCACAGGGCTCGGTCCTTGGCCCCCTATTGTTCGGCATCTACTTCTCGGAAGTACAGGCCAACATGGGAGGACTTTGGCTGACAAAGTTTGCAGACGACTGCAAACTGGGCGCCATAGTGGAAAGTGCATCGGACACGGATATCCTTCAGAAGGGACTCACGGAAACAGATAGCTGGTGCCAGAGCCATGGCCTGAAGTTAAGCGCCAAAAATGTATAGTCATACCCTTCGGGAAAAACAAGGTAACCCCAAGCTACTATATAGGTGGCAATCCACTAAGCACAGAAGAGGTTATCAGGGACCTGGGGACCCAGGTTGACAGTGGCCTTTCTTTTGACACTCACGTTGCTAAAGTGGTTAGAAAGACCTTCTACATTGCCCACCTGATCATGAAGGATTCACATCCAGATCTAGTGAGGTCATTGTTCCCCTGTACTCTTCACTTATCAGACCAATGATCGAGTACAATGCCCCATTTGGGATGTATCTCACCTGACATCTGCAGCAATTGGAGAGACCCCAAAAGTTCCTCACCAAAAGGATAAAGGGACTCCAAAATCTGTCATATGCTGCCAGATTGGAGAAACTCCAGCTCTATTCAGTCGCATACTGTCTGCTCAGAGGTGACATGTGCCTGACATACAAGGCCATGTCCAACCCGAAATTAATGGACATGCTCCACCTCAAAAAATCCAAATCCACCAAAACCACTAGAGCAAGCAACTTAAACCTTAGCACGGATATAAATAGGACGTGCTGGTGGGATAGATTTATCACTCAGAGACTCCCTATGCTGTGGAATAAAATCCCGGTCCATGTGAGGCAGAGCACCTCGCTGGCTCTGTTCAAGAGAAATCTTGACCTGTGGATGGGAGATCGTAGGTTTACCCCGGGAATCATCTCTGTGTCACTGCTGGACAGAGGCACAACAAACTAATGGGTACAGTATTTTTTCATATAAGGGGTGGCGTAAGCCACAAAACTTTGGGCTAGGCTTATAAATGCCTTAGGGCAGATAGCCTAGTATAAACCTATGAACCTAATTACTGGCCTCAAACAGATGCCCTACACAGACCGTCTCAAAAAACTCCAGCTTTACTCCGTCACATATCGCCTACTCAGAGGCAATCTCTGCCTAACATACAAAGCTATGTCAAACCCAGAGCTGTTGGACATGCTCCAGTTAAAGAAATCCCAGTCCTTCCGAGCTACACGCTCTAGGGACCTAAACCTTGTCACCACAATAAACAGAACATGCCGGAGGGATTGATTCCTGTCCCAGAGATTTCCCATACTCTGGAATAAACTACCTATCTATATCAGACAAAACTCCTCATTAGCACTCTTCAAGAAAAATCTTGATGAGTGAATGGGAAATAGGAAATTCACCCCGGGGATCACTTCTGTGGCTCTGCTCGACAGTGGCACAGGAAAATAATTTTCTTGGGTGGCAAAAGCCAGGGTACCTTTTTGTCTGAGCTTGTATAGGCCCCCAGGGCAGATAGTCTAGTACCTACCTATGAACCTAAGACCACAACAGCTTCTTGTCTAAAACTTGCACCTGTATTACTGCCTAAGTAATGTAAAACACTAGGCAAATTCCATCAAACACAGTAACCTTCATCTACTCAGAATACAGACTTTTTCAGAATGAATAAATGTAGTAAGACCTACTTCCTTGTATAGTAAACACTACCAGAATACGGACCTACCTGAGAACAACGAAAGCTGAAAACGCCGACAACGAGAAGACTGATACCGGAAGACTGACAACGAAAATTATCGACTGTTCGGAATCCCGACACTGAAAACACCAACATGCAAAACGAGCGCGACTGTGCAAGTATGCAATAGTGATGGACTTTAGGGTTAGGGTGCGGGTAAGGTAAGTGTGCGATAGTGGCGGACTTTATGGTTAGGGTGCGGGTAAGGTAAGTGTGCGATAGTGACGGACCTTTGGGCTAGGGTTTGGGTTAAGGTTAGTACATAGATAGTTGTGTATGTCAGGTTTAGTGTAGGTTTGTAAGGTTTTTGGTGTGCTTGTGTTGTGTGTGTTTCGGAAACGGATTTGTTTTGTTGCCTGTCAGGATTGTAGTTTGTCAGGCATGTGAACTTTCATGTTTTTCAACTGACGGTGTTGTGGTGTCGGTGATCTCATCGGTGTTATGAGGTAGATCCTAGAATACACACCGAAAATTTACTAATCTAATGGCAAAGCTATCAATTACAGAAATACTATTTAACTACACTTATACAATAGGAAAAAGATATTTAAGCAATAACCCACGCCTGGGTGTGGGTAATGCTGGATTTACCCACGGTTTGCATGGTTTGGTCATGAGGCCAAAGCCTGAGTGGCCAAACAAAGACAACCGTGGGTATCAGCATTACCCAGAAGTGAGTTATTACTACTAATGACATTATTTAAGAAAAAAAATACTTAGTTTTCTTAAATAATGGCATTGTATAATGCCTCCTTGCTGCCCTTCCGCAGCTGTCCAGTATTCTGCGGCAGTTCTGATGTACTGCGCATGCTTATGCTTACGCAGTACATCAGAGCTGTGGGTGGAAGCAACGGAGAAAGCAAGATCTCTGTCGCTTTTTAGAAAGTGTCTCGCTATGTTAAAGGAGTTTAACATAGCGAGACAGCTTTAAAAAAAGCAACGGATTGCTTTTTTTTAAAAGCTGTCTCCCTATGTTAAACTCCTTTAACATAGTGAGACACTTTCTAAAAAGTGACAGAGATCTTGCTTTCTCTGTTGCTGTAAGAAAAAAAAAACTTACACTAATGGAAAAAGTCCAGGCGACCGGGCCTTTTTCCATTAGTATAAGTCTGATTTACAACGTGCACGCTGACCAAACAGCGTGCACGTTTTGGAATATTAATGGGGGGGGGGTGTCATTGTATAATATACCACTATATATACCTTTTTCACTAAAGGCACCAGAAAAAAGGGAGGAACAATCAACACACAAGAAAATAAAAAAACCCTAATGATAACCCAACACCAATATTTAACACACAGCTAAACTTAAGATTAGAGGAGATGCACAAAAAAAACGTCTATAGCCATCCAAAATGGATACAGTCAGTGGAACCTGAAAGCACATGACCCTCTCTTGATGGCGGCAAATGAGATTTGAGGACAGAGTAGGACAGCAGGGTATTGTGAGTAGAGGAGATAGAGCTCTCAGACTAAAGACTCCTAGAAATCCTTACAAACTGCCCTTTCTCTACATTCCTTTTCATCAAGAGTGGGAATTATTACTAAAATGTAGGTAGAAGTTGCTAAAAGACTTTATCTGTACACACTGGAAGAATGGAAGGATTTACAGGAGGATAACACATGATGACATTTATTAAACTGTGTAATGTTTTGAAAAATATGTTTGTAGATGGGGGTATCGCACCAGTTTGATGGAGGAGATTATTACAGAGGTGACTATTATGAGGCCTACCAATTTTCCACCTATGCTTTTGTGTGGCATGAAAAGGACAAAAGATGAGAGGATAGGGCCACAATACTCTAAGGTACTCTGTCTAGGATTTTCTGCTGAAGTGCAGACATTACAAATTATTATTAGACAACACTGTTACCATTGAGTGAGGATGTAGGTAACAGACTTGGCTTAAACCCCATATTGTTTTTAAATCTGGTTTTAATTTGAAACAGCTTTTGAGTCAAGACACACATGGTAGGGGCACGGCCGGCCTTAGGCATAGGCGAACTAGGCTACCGCCTAGGGCGCCATACAGCCGGCCTCGTAAAGGGTGAAATTTTATGTATATGTTTATTTAATTAATGTACTTTTGTTATTTTGCGATCTTCTTGGCGCTCTGTCTCTGAGTGAAGGGGCCTGAGAAGACCGCAAAATAACAAAACCATAGGGCGAAGTGAAGGAAGAAGTGCCTTCCCACTTTTATAGCATCAGGGTGGCCAGGAAGCTGGCTTCAACAAGTAAAAAAAAAAAATATTCTGACGTCCGGAGCGGAACTTAAATTAGTTCAGTGAAGAGAGGGGTTAAGGTCATCATGTGTGCACATGTGGCCGTTCCGATTTTGGGGTAACTGAAAATTTGTTAGGCTACTCAATGGCCAAGCCTGGCAACAACCTTTAATTTAAACTGTAAACTGGTACAATATAAAAATTGAAGAACATTCCAACAAACACAACTTATAGTCTCAACAGCCAGCTTGACACTAATTGTACATATGCACCAGCTGTATATGGATGGGGCTATTTAGTAAGAAGTTATACAGTCTGTAAGTATGGTGTAGTGTGCAGTACTGCATGTTGTACTGTTATGAAGATTTCTTAGCAGAAGGAATGTGAACATTGAAGTCGTTTGGTTATTTCTGAAGAGTACAGATGTAATTTGCTGAATGTCAGACAGAAAGTGAAAGCAGTTTTGAGATTACACTATATATTTGAGTCATTACTGCTGCTGACATGCATTCAGTGCAAACTTCATTTTGTTAATAAACATACATTCATAATATTTCATTAATTCATTAATTTGCTGACTGCCTGCTTAACCCATTTTAGAGCTGCAGAGGATCTGCAGCCTGTTTTAGGACTTACTGGATACAAAGAAAATAAACTACGTCATCCACACATGATATGCATCACTGCAGACAACTTGGAGGATTCCTAATTCATCTGTGGCATGCCTTTAGGGTGTGGGAGGAAACTGGAGCAGCTGCCAAAAACCAGCATAGACACATGCATGCTCTGCACAAAAGGTACTACAACCAAGAACCAAACCAGAAAACCACACTCTGAGGCAGCCATGCTAACCGCGGGACCACTGTGCCCCCACACTTTTTTAAATGGCCAATCTGCCTACCCTATTCTTACCCTTCTCTGCCATCTATATACTAACCATTTGCTCACCGTTGTTAGGTATCTGACTGAGTGCTAAATGTGGTAATAAGACAGAATGTGTGTTTCCCTTAAGGAATACTTTATATATATATATATATATATATATATATATTTGCCACATTTTGCCCTTTTTTCTTCAGTCTTTCCCCACATAATCTTATTGCTTTCTGCCATAAAATTAAAGCTTAGGAAGTAATGAATTATCACAATAACAGAAAGAGCAACGACTGACAGTGAAGAGCACATAAGATGCATAATGAATTCATCTTTGACACTTAATGTGGGTTATCCTATTGAATTATTACTACAATGCATTATTTGATTTGTTGTCTCTTTCTTTATTCAGCAGTGACACGGAAAAGGTGGTGTGTGTATGAAATGGTTATAACATCACAGGTTAGCATTTTAGATTTTTTTTTTTAATTCTGTGCTCAAATACACATGCATGGACTCAGTCTTTCACTTAAAATTTTCAAGGCTTTTGAATACCTCACAAAGTTCCTCTTAGACTACTATGAGTTACAAAGACAAATGCTTTGAGTGAAGTAGCTGATTCGTTTTATTGCTTTACTACTGGCTGTACTGAAACAAAGTTCATATGCATTTCTTTGTCAGTTCTGTTAAACTAGGACAAGTAGTTTCCTTAAAACCTCTTGATTCTTGCTGGTGAGCTTCTAATTGTACTGGCAGATTCACACAAACTATCTAATAATGCCTTATTTTCCTAATAGTCATGTATCTTCAGGATGTATTAAAAAGGTCATCATTTCCCAGTAGAATAATTTGCCCTTTCTTCTGGTATTGCATTTGTTTCCTGTGTAAGATTTTGGATCACTTTCTGTTTCTTGAAATTTTTACTTCTATGTAGGTTTCACAGTTTATTGTTTCATTCCAAAAGGTGTGTTAGACCGATCAGATGCTCAGTTCTTTATGCAATATTATATATTATTTATCAAGAGGCCACAGGAAGGGCGGCCACGGTGCTGCAGCGGTTAGCGTTGCCGCCTCATAGCAAGAGGGTTCTCCGGTTCGATTCTCGGCTGGGGTACCTTCTGTGCAGAGTCTGTATATCCTTCCTGTGGTCGCATTGGTATCCTCCGGGTGCTCCAGTTTCCTCCCACATCCCAAAGACATGTTGTAGGGGGGTTGGACACTCTAAATTGGCCCTAGGTGTGAGTGCGTGTGTGTGTGTGCCTTCTGTGGAAGGTTGGGCGCTGGACTGGCAACTCGACACTGTAAAACTTCACTGCCGATCATGAGCGGACAGGTGATCCGCTGTGGCGACCCCTAACCGGGAAAAGCCGAAAGAAGAAGATCAAAAGGTCATAGGAAACGCAAGGTAACGGAGTCACAAGACTGCTTATACTTTCATGCTATTTCCTCCTTCTAACTAACCTAATGCCTGCTACTTAACACATTGTATGGAATTATGAGCTTCAAAGGAAGAAAGTTTACTGCTGCTCATGCTAAGTCTGTTTTCAAAGTGCAAACAGCTCTTTTTTATCAAATGGCACACTGTATCGTAGAATCTGAAAGCAGTGTTGGTAGCATAATTGTGTTTGGTGCAGAAGGCTGTGGATTCTACTCCCACACCATGGAAATGGAGTGCTGATATTGTAGTACGCATATGACTGTTTGCATTATAAGGGGGAAAGGGGCTCTACAATACTGAGCATGTCCTCCTTTGTATGAGATACGTAATAACTATGAACTTGTTGGTTTATTTCCTATTGCAATACAACTAACTTACCAATTTTTTTAACGTAATATAGGCAATTAATTCTTCAAGGGCAGCAGGCACTGAATTTATAGATAAAACATTGAGATATAAAGTTGTTTGCCAGTAGCAACCTCTTCATTAGTTACAGGTTTCTTTAATGTGGAATTATTCAGATGATTTTACTTCTGCAGAGGTTGTACGTATACAGAGTGATATTGGTGGATTGTAACTACAGAAGTTTTGAGTGGCCTTTTATGGTTGAAATTTTCTGAAATGGGTAGTTACTGGTTCATACATTTTGTTTCATTGCTTATTAAAAGAATGTTTAAAACTACAAATTTAAAACCCATTCTAACAAGTGGTTCTGTATTATACAAGGAATATAATTTAATACAATCAGGAAGGTGAATCAAAGAAAAAAATAAGTGCATTCAATGCCCTAAAAGTGTGTGCAAGTAGTCTGTTTTGAAAACAGCCCAAATGTAAACTTAATCCTACACTGGGGAGATGCATTTTCTATGAATGTGGGTTTTCATGCTATTTTAATGAATGTGAGTCTTGCCATTTCAAGGAGTATGAGTTTCAAGGACAGAAAAGTTTACTGCTCATGCTAAGTCTGTATTCATTGCAAGACTGTACTGTTTGTTTAGCAAATGGCTATCTGTGTTTGTGTTATTTTATTTCAATATCTCTTAACATTGTGGAAGTAAATACGAAAACAGTATGTACACTGACAGATTTGAACACTGTGTATGGTAACTAGAGAGAAATAGCCAAGTAATGGAACACTAAAATGGCTGGGGAGGGGGCTGCTGATGGAGGGCAGGGGTTGCTGCAAGAAGGGTTGCTCTGTGGGGGATGATCTATTACCCTGCCTAGGGCCGTATTTTTCCATGATCCAATTCCGGCATTTAAAGTAGGAAATAAGTACACAAAGGTAGTTGCAGTTTAACTACATTATAAGGTATCTTTTTCTTCTTATGCATTTAAATGAGACATGCGTGAATAGGTGTACCTTCGTTGAAGGTTGTGCGTCAGGGCCTGCAACTCGGCACGTAAAAATCTACTGCCAATCATTAGCGGACCGGAGTTCCGCTGTGGCGACCCCTAACCGGGAAAAGCCGAAAGACACAACAACTGAAGTGGCTTTCTTGGGGTGTGACCTACCTGTGGGCGTGGCTCAAATAGGGTTGTTTCGTGAGTAGGTTGTGGGTAGGGCGTAAGGGGCGCCGGAGCACTACTTTGCCTAGGGTGCCATTTCAGCTAAGGCCGACCCTGGGTAGGGGAAAAAAAAACTTAGTGTACTTTGCATGTTAAGTGTGTGGCACATAAGCAATGTGGATTTACTAATACAGGCACTTTTGTGACTGTAGAAGAAGTACTGATACTGTCTTGCAAAGGTCAGTAAAATTGCACCACCAAGGCAGTGACATATGCAATAACCTGTTTACCCTGTTCTGTGTTTTATAAAGGAAGACATGAGAAAAGTCTCAAAGTAAGGATTTATCGGCTAATTTATACTATTAAAAACAAGATAAGAACAATGCCTTAGCTAGACATATGGAAATGTGCCCTAACTTTAATACGTTTGACATTTTTATGCCGAGAATGGTTAAATGTACCCCCAGAGGTGATGACTGACCTAATCTAATATTGAGGAGGGAGCTGTTTTGACAAAAGACTTTGAATGCTAACAAGCATCCAAACAGTAATAACTTCTATCTCTAGCCTGTATGCTGAAATATAAACAGGTGAATATTAAGTAGTTGTATTTACATAAGACACCCAACCTCTGCAAGACAATATAGTAGCTTTTTAGACTTAGTCTCCAGATCAGAGGGCAAGAGGCCCTTGATTATGAGTTTATTCCTTTCAATCAGACAATGCTCTAGAGCTACATGAGAAAAGAGGATTCCGAAGGCAAATGACTTACTCCCAGACACATTAAGCAGAAATCATGAGTGTTTTAAGCTGGTATCTTATGGCCACCTTTGGTACATTTTTTAAAACTTTTCTCCTTCTCTATGTCAAAAAAACAAACAGCAGCAATTTACCCTACAGGAAATAACTTTTAGGGTACTGAAAGTTCAGTCGATCAGATCACCCAGTTATAAAAGACCATCTTATATAGCAGGAAAATATGTAAACATTTTTTGATATATTAATATACACATGGAGACAGCAAGGTGCTGACACCAAAAGCAGGAAAGAAAAAAGGGGCGAAATCAATCAAACAGGTAAGAAGTAAGTATACGGAGATAATAATTTAGCACTAAATCTACAGAAAGACTAAATGCAAGACAGAGGTTCATAGGTTGATACTAGGCCATCTGCCCTAGGGCATTTACAAGCCTAGCCAGAGTGTGTTTGGCTTTCGCCACCCTTCTTAGATTAGTTGACTGTGCCTCTGTATAGTAGGTCACAGAAGATAGCTCATTTAAGGTTAGTTTACCGTGCCTCTGTCTAGCAGTGACACAGAAGAGATCCAGGGGTAAATTTACGATTCTTCTTGAAGAGGGTCATTGAGGGGCTCTGTCTGACATGGATTGGGATTTTGTTCCAGAGTGAGGGGAGCCTCTGGGATATGTATCTGTCCCTCCAGCATGTTCTAGTTATTTCTGTGCTGAGGTTTAAGTCACTGGAGCGTGTAGTTCTGATGGATTTGGATTTCTTGAGGTGGAGCACGTCCATTAATTCTGGGTTGGACATGGCTTTATATGTCAGGCACAGATCGCCTCTGAGTAGGCGGTAAGCAACTGAATAGAGCTGGAGTTTCTTTAGCCTAACTGCATAGGGCATCTGTTTGAGTCCCTTGATCCTCTTGGTGAGGTACTTTTGGGGTCTTTCTAGTTGAAGCAGGTGTCGGGTAAGGTACATCCCAAATGGGGCATTGTATTCAATTATGGGCCTGATGAGTGATGAGTAGAGGGGCACAATGACCTCGCTTGATCTAGATGTGAACCCCTTCGTGATAAGGTGGGCTATATAGAATGTCTTTCTAACCACTTTGGCAATGTGACTGTCACAGGAGAGATTGCAATCTACTTGGGTCCTCAAATCCCTAATTACTTCTTCCGTACTTAATGGATTACCACCCATGTGGTAATCTGTGTGCACTTTGTTTTTCCCCAAAGGGGATGACTATGCACTTTTGGCATTTATCTTTAGGCCATGGCTCTGGCACCAGTTATCCATCTCTGAGACCTTTTTGGAGGATGCTTGTGTCAGCCGGCGTGTCGATTATGGCCCCCAGTTTGCAGTCAACTGCAAACTTTGTCAGCCATAGTCCTCCTGTGTTAACCTGTACCTCAGAGAAATATATACCGAACAAGAGAGGTCCCAGGACTGAGCCTTGTGGAACGCCACTTGTAACTGGTTTAGAGTCTGACATGGCACCTGCAATTCTGACCATGTGGGTTCTATCCCTAAGCCAGTTTGCAACCCATCTTGTGACATAGGGGTTGATATTTAAGCTGGTGAGCTTATTTATGATGCCCGAGTGGTATATTGTGTCGAAGGCTTTTGCAAGGTCAAGGTAGGCTGTGTGGGCTACCGTCCCTTCATCTATGGCCTTGGTGACTGTTTCAAAGAAATTGAACAGGTTCAAGAGGCAAGATATGCCCTTAACAAAGCCGAATTGGGTAGGATCCAGTGCTTGGAGGTTCCCAATATCTTTGTTTATGAGTTCCATGATGATACGCTCCATAGCTTTGCAGACCAGGCTAGTTAGGCTTATAGGGCGATAGTTTCCGGGGTCCGTTGTGGCACCACCTTTATGTAGTGGGACCACTGTTGCTGTACGCCATTCTTTGGGTACATATCCTGTTGTAAGGCTGAGACTGAACAGTGATTTTAAGTGAGGGTTCAGTTCTTCTTGGAGCTCATGTAAAACGCAGCCCGGGACACTGTCCGGTCCCATTGATGCTGTGTTTTTTGATTTGGAGAGGGCAGCTCTCACCTGTGCATCTGTGATGTCAGGGAGGCTACACTCTGTTGGGATAGTCATTTGCTCATTTGGGGGGGGGGGTTGCACTGAACCTGTCTGCCAGGATGTTGGCAATGTCTGTGGGTTCAGTGTATTTTTTGTCATTTTGCACTAACTCAGAGCATATCTGGGAGTTTCCACCCAGGTTTCTGACATAACTAAAGAAAGCCTTGTGATTATCTTTAGCGTCTTGTGCAATTTTTCTTTCGAAGCTAGCCTTAGATGATTTTATGAGGGATCGTAGTTTCTTGCTAGTACTGATCAGAGTTGCCTTACCTTTCAGGGATTTTGCTCTATCATGTAGTAGCTTCCTCCTTCTGTTGTACAGCTTATTTATGGCTGGGGTCCACCAGACAGGTCGCCTGCCTTTGGAGGAGTGTGTCTTGGTTTAATTTGGGATAGCACAATCCATGCATTCCTGTAGGTATCCATGGAATGTGTTTGTAAAGGATTCTGTGGTTTGGGCCATATTTTCCACTGGCCCTGGGGCTTTGAAGGATTCCACCTCGGTTTTGAGAAGTGGGAAGTTTGCTTTTGAGGAGTTTTTGACCGTGGTTTCCTTTGCTGGGGGTGGGGACGGGATATGGATGTCCATAGTGATTAATTTATGGTCAGATCTTACCAATGAGGGGTATACCTCTAGTATGGAACATAGAGTCCCCATGTTGGTGATGATCAGGTCCAATATGTTTTCCCCTCTTGTGGGAGTGGAGACCAGTTGTTCCATAGCATTTGAGTTTATAAATTCTAGGAACTGTTGGGCTAGGGTGTTGGGGCTTGAGTAGTGCTCCCAGTCTATGTTTGGGTAGTTAAAGTCACCCAATATAATGGTGTTTGGAGAGACCTTCATATTCTCCAGTGTTCTCAGGAAAGCAGAGTGGGGTTCCTGAGTTTGGGAGGGTGGTCTGTAGCAGGCTACAAACTGGAAGGCAGTTTTGCCCACTGTTAGTTGCACATGGATGGTCTCAGATGCTTCGCACAGTGCCACTAGCCTGGAGGTATGGGTATCTTTAATGAATATGGATACTCCCCCTCCTCTTGTGTTTCGGTCCGAGTTTTGGGGCCGAAAAGCATGGTATGAGGTATAGCCTGGTAGTGCTGGGGTGCTCTCGGGAGCCTTGAACCAGGTTTCTGTTACTGCACAGATATCGATATTCTCCATACTGAGGAGAGCCTTGAGTGCATGCATCTTGAGGTTTAGACTTCTGGCGTTGAGCAGCATTACCCTTAGTTTCTTTTTCCTTGTGTTGTCTAAGGAGGTGGGTTTGTCTTTTGAGCCTTGCCTAAAAAAGGCACTATGGGGGTGGCAAGAGCCTTGGCCAGTATTCGAAAACCCAGGGGTGACAGGTGCAAGCCGTCCCTAGCGAAGCAACGTGGCTTGTCAAGCATGTCATCCCAGGCTGACAGACACTGGATCCCCTTTGAGTGACACCAATACTTTAGCCAATTGTTGAAATTGATCATTTTGTCTTTATACTGTGGTATCATTCTTGGTGAGGATAAGATGCTACTCAAGGTCAGGGTCATACCGGCCTGGGCCACATGATCAGAGAGCTCCTCTATGTCTCTTTTCATGTAATCCAGGTAGGTACGTTTCAGGTCATTCACACCAGCATGGACAATGACAAAGTCATATTTGTACTTGCTTTGGAGTGACCTGAGTGCTTGTGTTATGTGGCGGATCCTGGCACCCAACAGGCAGCTTACAGTGACCTTCTCCTTGTTCAGCCTGGTGAGAGGGACGTCAGTTTGTCTGACAATAGAGTCACCTATTACAAGTGTATTAGGTGTGTTGTTTAGCCTTAAGGGCTGTGACTGTGGGACACACTGACTTTGTGAACTATATCATACGTGGGTATTGTTGTGGGGTAGCAGTTGCTTGGATGTCTGCTTTGGAGGTCTCTGCTGCTTGGGCAGATTTTTATTTAGAGCCTCCCAGTATGTTTTTGTGTGTTTATGTGTTTGGTTTGCTGTTGCGATAGGTCTATGTGAGACTGGATTTGTGGTGTGTGTGATTACCTTCTCCTCCAGACTGACTGTGCCAGTACTATGTTGAGAGAGCGCAGCCTCCAGTTTGGCTATATAGTTGCATCTCTCACATATATTTGAGCTTGTTGGGAACAGGAGAGGGTGGTCTGTGTACATAAGGCAGTTGTAACATTGCCTCAAGATTCCCATATTCACCATCTGGACTGGAGAGTAAACCTGAAACTGACTTTTGGACATGCCAGAATAGTATAAGGAATTACTTTTTGACTTGATCAAAAAGGACCAATAGGGAGTCAAGTACTTAAAGGGAGTATAAGAGGGTGTAGTGCTTTAGTTTAATAGTGCTTACTTATAAGACACTTATCCTAGCTACTGCTGGGTTTTATAAGGAAAATAGAGTGCTTACTTTGAGATTTGGAACAGTTCTAAGGGAAAAAGTGAAGAGCAGACTTTGTGGAGCCGGGAATAATTTACACCTGATTAAGGGGCGCTGCGCTATGCGCAAAAGAGGGTTTTAAGTGAGGGGGATCAAGGAGTTTGGAATTGACCCAAAATGGCCAATAAAACTACAGTTTCTAGGCAGTAACCACTCCCACAGGGGCAGGCAGGCTGTTCAGTGTTTACCACTGCCACTGATGAACACAGAGACTTCCCTTTAGCCCAAGCAAGCAATGGCCTCCAAGAAACTTACAAACAGTTCAGAACAGCAAATCTGTAACTGAACTTTTTTTTTTAAATTTCAGAAAGTGGGAAAAAAGCAAGTTTTTTTGTTTTGTTTAAAGATAGCAGAGATACACAAGTAGCAACAAGTTAGAACGGTGCAATAAATGACACCACACTTGAGTGCTAGGCCAGAGACAGGTAAAATGCAAGTTTTAAGAAAAAACCAATTTTAAAATAAGTGCAACACAGGAAATGCAGTACACAGGCTCTAGATGTGTTCTAAATACAGTTCTTAACACAGATATCAAGTTTAGCAAGCTGGAAAACGCCAAACAGTAGGCGGCAATGCAGAAATCTTAACAAATAATCTGAAGAAAAATACTTAAAATCTCAAAAGTGGCTCCTTTCTTCTCTCAGCGTTTTCTCCTCTTGGTGGGTGCTTCACCAACAGCCAACAAGTCTGAAAAGTTGTGTCAAGTATATCAACCAGAGTCGTGTGGTTCTGAGGTACACTACAAGGTTGGGCATTGCTAGTCCTCTTTTTTTACACTGATACTATTAATTTTTCGCCCAACTTCTCTTTTTTCCCCACCCAACAAAAAATTGTTCATTTCCTTATGTTTCTTTTGCCATTTTTTTTATCTGCTTGGGAAAAAAAATACCCTTGTCCCATATATAATAGTAATGGTACTATAAAAATCTTTATTTCTTGTATCTTGCTTTACTAATCCATAAACACCATTTTCCAAATTATTTTTATTATTTTCAGAGTAAGAGCCTCCACATTACTTTAGCAGCCTGTTATGCACCTTGTTTTACCCACAAACCTAGATATCTCATCTTCTCATGTTCCACAAAAATCCTGTAACAAGCCATGCACTGGCATTGTTTAATGCTATACTTTTTTGTCTCATTTACCGTCTATATAGCAAGTTTGTTATAATTAAACAATTTTTCAAATACTCTTCCTAGGTCTTGCTCAGGTTCTGTTATATGCAATATTATATACTCCATCAAAGGAGTTCTCTTTCCCAGAGTTCCTCACTAGCTATAGTCGACTATGTCTGAGGATCTAATATCTCTGTCTACAAGTAAAGAGCAAAAAAGAGGACAGTGAGCATCCCTCTGCCTTGTCCTTCTCAACACATCTACTGGATCTGAAAATCCTTGTTTATATTTTATAATTGCTCTAGACCCCTCATATGTCTTTAAAAAAAAAACTTCTATCCATTGCTCTGGAAAGCCAAATTCTTTCAAGATCTCCTTTACGAAACTCTAACTGACCCTAAAGAAAGTCTTTTCTGCATTTAAACATAAAAACAGTATTGGCCATTGTCAATTCATAGTATGTCTTGTCCTGGTGTTGTTGTCAAAGGTCTGGCCCGCTTATACAAAACCACACTGATCTGTGTCTATCATTTTTTAAAAATTCTGGCTATCCTCTTGGCTAATACTGTTCAAAATTTAACCAGCTCTATATGAGCCACAGTCTGTCATTTTTCCCCTTCCTTTGCTATTAATACTAGCATTGACTAGGACTAGAAGGGAGACATCTCCCCACCTTTAAGTATTAATCACATCACAGGAAAACCAGAGATAAACAATAGGAACAGCTTTCTAAATGCCTAACAGTAAATTAGAAAAAAATACACTGGAGTGTGGCCAATATGGCTAACTGTCAACAACAACTGGTGAAAGCTCTGTGACTGAAAAATTTTCTCTCCGACAGAAAACATAATCAAAAATTAAATTTTGGAGATATCTGTTAGTTTTATTCACTGTTAGTTTTATTCACTAATTGAGAAAATATTTATAGCTTGAAGTTCTTCAAAAGCTGCAATTTTCCTTTCCAAATTTCAACTGCTTGGTTAAAAGAGAAGAGACTTCAACATGAGCCACTCAAGAAATGATACTCAAGACTCGTGTTAAAAAGACATCCAGTCACTAATACCTAGTATGTAGCCTGTACTACTTAAAATGGACAAACTGAATACTAAAATAGAAAGTTTCAAAGAAGAGACCAGAAAAAAGAGGTAACATTTCAAAATTCTTATGAAACAACAAAGTGCACAAATCGGCAGTATGGAAGAAGTTTTAAATGATCATGAAGGGAGAATAACTGAATGTGAGGCTGAGACTGAATTTCTTTGGAAAAAAAAACAGGTTCACAGATAAAGTTGATGACTCAGACAGACTGAGACAAAATAACACCAAAATGTATGGCATATCTGAAAAGTATGAGGGAGACAATAAATAAACTTCCTGCCAACATGGCTACATGAAACATTAAATCTACCTGAAACTTTATCGTTTTGAATTGAAAGGGCACAGACATCCCCGTGATCACCTTCAGGGGAAAACTCACCACCATGTTCAATTACAGTTAAGTTTATCTGTAGCTTAGAAAAAGATCTAACCTAGAAAACAGCATGGTCCACCTGGGTCTATATATCACATAGATGAAGTTTAATAACTTCGAACACGGAATGTTTGAACCATCCTGTTCAAAGTTAAAAAAACTTTGACTATGGATATAAAACAAGGAAAAGAAAACAAAATAAACTGTTGTAAGCAGGGGGCAGGCCCCCCTACACCCCCCAAACCCCCAGCTACTTAAATATACCAACTCCGAGATCGCACCACATTGAACAAAACAGAAACCTCCCCTTATGAAGATTTCCGTTGAAATGCTCGAACTTATGGTCTCGACCATATGAGGTTCGAACTTGCAGAAGTTCAACTATCTGCAGAACTATCAAGAAACTATGATCCCTCATAAAATCGTCCAAGGCGAGCTTCGAAAGAAAACTTGCCAAGGACTCCAAAGATAACCACAAGGCATTCTTTAGCTATGTCAAGAATCTAAGTGGCAATGCTCAGATCTGCTCGGAGTTAGTGCAGAATGGCACAAAAAACACTGAACCAACCGATATGGCCAACATCCTGGCAGACAGGTTCAGTGCAAACATCACCCCCCCTCTCACCCCCAAAAGGGCCCATAACCATACCGGAAGAATGTAGAGCCCCTGAAATCACAGACATTCAGGTTAAAATAGCCCTCTCCAAAGCCAAAAACACAGCATCAATGGGACCAGACGGTGTCCCAGGCTGTGTCCTACATGAGTTCAAAGACAAATTAACCCCTCACCTAAACACACTGCTCAAACTCAGCCTCTCCACAGGCTACGTACCCATAGAATGGTGCACAGCAACAGTTATTCTGCTCCACAAAGGTGGAGCCACAACAGACCCCGGGAACTATCGCCCTATATGCCTGACTAGCTTGGTCTGCAAGGCTATGGAGCGCATCATCATGGAACTCATTAACAGAGACATTGGGAACCTCCAAACACTGGACCCTACCCATTTTGGCTTTGTTAAGGGCAGATCATGCCTCCTAAACCTGGTGAACTTTTTTGAGACAGTTACCAAGGCTATAGACAAGGGAAAGGTGGTACACACAGCCTACCTGGACCTCACAAAGGCCTTCGACACCATTCCCCATTCTGGTATTATAGACAAGCTCACCAGTCTGAAGATAAACCCCTATGTCACAAGATGGATTGCCAATTGGCTCACAAACAGAACCCACATGGTGAGAGTTGCAGGAGATAAATCTGACTCTAAACTGGTTACACATGGCATTCACCAGGGCTCAGTCCTAGGACCCCTCCTGTTTGGCATACACTTCTCAGAGGTACAGGCAAGCACAGGAGGACTATGGCTGACCAAGTTCGCAGACGACTGCAAACTAGGGGCTATAACTGACTCACTGGCTGACACAGACATCCTCCAAAAGGGTTTCACTGAGACAGCTACCTGGTGTCAAAATCATGGCTTCACTCAAAGCCAAAAAGTGCATAGTTATTCCCTTTGGAAATAAAGTACCCACAAACTACCACATAGGTGGTAGTCCCCTAAATACGGAAAACGTAATAAGGGATCTGGGAACCCAAGTAGATAGTAATCTCTCCTTTGATAATCACATTGCCAAAGTGGTTAGAAAATCCTTCTATGTGGCCCATCTAATCACAAAAGGGTTTGCATCCAGATCAAGAGAGGTCATTGTGCCCCTCTACTCATCAGAGCCATCATAGAGTACAATGCCCCATTTGGGATGTACCTTACAAGACACCTGCAACAGCTGGAAAGACCACAGAAGTACCTCACCAAGAAGATCACTGGCTTCAAAAAGATGCCCTATGCAGCTCGACTGAAGAAACTCCAGCTGTACTTGGTTGCATACCGCCTGCTCAGAGGTGATCTCTGCCTGACATATAAGGCCATGTCCAACCTAGAATTGATGGACATGCTCCACCTAAAGAAAACCTTATCCCCTCGAGCCACACGCTCTAGAGATCTAAACCTCACCGCAACAATAAATAGGACGTGCTGGGAGGGATAGATTCCTGTCCCAGAGACTTCCCATGCTTTGGAACAAGATTCCAATCTACATTAGGCAGAGCTCCTCGCTAGCACTCTTCAAGAGAAACCTTGACGAGTGGATGGGAAACAGAAAGTTTACCCTGGGGTCACTTCAGTGGCTCTGCTGGAGAGAGGCACAGAGAACTAATCTAAGGGGGCAGCGAATGCCAACACATTTTGGCTAGGCTTATAAATGCCTTCGGGCAGATAGCCTAGTACCTACTATGAACCTATGATAGGAATCCACTCCACCCAACTATTAAAATAGGTGAACATGTAGTCAAATTTGACAATGACTATTCCAGTAAAGTAATGAGTAAAAGAAAATCTTGCTTACCACTGATCAAAGAACTTAAAAAGAACAACATTAAAGCTACTTTGGTGTTTCCTGCACAGATTAAATTATTTTTTCTGAAGGAACTAAAATATTTGACACAATGGGAAAGGCAACAAAAGTAAAATCCTGAATAATACTGAGGAAACAGACTGGGACAGCAGATCTCTCAACAGACAGAGTGAGCTGAATTCCAAGAAAACTGCTGAAAATTAAAAAGAAAGCTTATAAACAAGTGACTTTTATTCTCTGATTGCAAGACTTTTACTCTCTGAAACAGTAGAACTACCCTTTAAGTAAAAGATATGTATTTGACTTTAAGCTTCAAAACATATGTAAGTATGTGTTTATATTTTAAGTTAAAACATTGCTCATGACAAGGAATGTAAATGGTTAGTTTTACTGTTTCACTATATTTACAGTGAAAGACTTAATACTTCCTGTAAGAGAATGTACTTAAATTATAAGCAATATAATTGGCAATTTTAAGACTATATAAGTTAAGAACTTTATGTTTAACTTTACTCAGTATGTCCATTGCTGGGTTAACTGAATATCCTATCTAAGTAGTTTTCTAATCAGAAGTTTTCAAGTGATGGTGATTTTTTCTTTGTTCCTGTGTAACACATTCCTTTCACATCATTTATGAAGCAAGTAACACTTAAAAAAAAAAAAGCTTGAGAAAAAAATAATGTTCCAGTTCTGTCAGAATGGTGGATTCTTGCTTGCCTTGCTTCCCACCTTGAGCTGTTCTGAAGTAAACCTAGTTCAAAGTTCATCACTGATAACCATGAAAATAGAAATGTCCTTTCTTTTTCTTGCCCCCCCCCCCCCAAGTATATACATGAGAAATCTACTCAAATTTGCATCTTTTTTATTATCTTAGAAGTAAGACTTGGTAAAACAATAGCTACAGCACTGTTTTATACTAAGCTGTTGCTGCCATATAATTTGCTTATATTTTACTGAATATAAATAACTTATGCTGTAGTGTTAATAATGCTAACTGTACATATTAATGAAAAGTAAAGTTAGATGTTTGCTGCTGATTAGAACAGTTTAAAAAAATTAAGAAGAATGAGAAACAAGAAATTAGCAGCTACTGTGTGCTGTGAGTTGTCATTTTCACATGCTGTAATCAAATTCCAATGTCAGGATGTGAAGCTTAGATCAGAACAGCAGTTCACAATGTCAAAACACACACATTCAAATTAAACAAGCAGGGATTATTTTATACATAATCAAGATTGCTTGCAATACTAGAATTAACAATGAGAATAAACACCTTATGAATAACATGCATACACACATGAAATATGTAAGATTAATAAAAGATCACTACCAGTAAGTTAAGAAATATGTCCACATAGTACAATCTGTAATAGAGAGCTGGTGATTAAATAGTTCTTTGATGGGAGATTTTAGAAATACAACTTACATAGAATAAGGTAGAATATTACTGGGAAAATAAGACAGAAAAAAAGACGTTATGTACTCACCATAATGTTCCATGTTTGTTGTCAACTTCAGTCTTCCTGGCTGGGTTCGGAGCTGAAACTCGGCCTTATACTAAAGCTCGAGAGCTTCTACTGGCTTAAGGTGGAGTCCTATTCCATGGCGCTTAGCGGCTGTTCCCCATATCTCGTTTGAGGGAGAAAGGTTCCTATGATATAGTTAATATTCAAAAGGATGACACCTGAAAACATATTGTCATAAAATTAACAAGAAAAGGCAAGAAGGGAATCAGACCTTATCTGCCAATTTCTGAGAAATTTCCTCTAGATCCTCCAGGAGGGGGATGGCTAGGAGGGATACAAGACTGAAGGCGAGATACTGGATGGAACGTTATGGTGAGTACATAACTTATTTATATTATGTTGCCCCATCTCAGCTTTATTCTTGCTGGTTGGGACAGAGTTCCCAGCACCTTCTTGGGTGGCTCAAGGGAATAAACTCTTCAGGACAGTGGAACCAAAGGATGCCCTGTTCCGGGAGGCCACATCTACTTTGTAATGAGTAATAAAGGTATGAGGGTTAACCCATGTAGCAGCAGCACAAATTGAACCCAATGGAAGTCTGGATTGAAAGGCAATGGAGGTATATACCACTCTAGTTGAATGCCCTTTGATTTCACCTGGTGGTTCTTTATTGTGTGAAACATAAGACACATGTGATGGCCTCAGTAAGCCATTTGGACAAGGTAACTTTTGAGACTGACAAACCTTTTTTATTTTCTGAATAGGAGACAAACAATTGGTCTGACTTTCTGAATACTTTGGTCCTATGCAAGTAAAAACGCAACTTGTCTATACACATCCAGTTGGTAGAGTTTATACTCTGCCTTGCTGCCATAGTTAGGAAAAAACACTGGTAATTATATATTTTGGTTTAAATTTGCTAGAGAACAAACTTTCGGTAAAAAGGAAAGATTTTTTTCTGAGGGAAACTCTATCTTTGTGGAAGATTAAATAAGGTGGCTGGATAGACGAGGCTTGCAACTCTGATACTCTCCTGGCAGAAGTAATTGCTGTCAGGAAGAGTGTTTTCCAAGATAAAAATTTAAATGAACAAGATGATGCTGGTTCAAAAGGAGGCAGGATCAAAGATGATAATACTAGATTGAGGTCCCAAGGAGGAGGAGGTTCTCTGAAGGGTGGTCTTAACAGAAAAGTACCCTTGAGGAAAGCTTTGCATAGTCTATGAGACATTAGACTAGATCCTGATTCTCCCACATGATAATTAGAAATAGCAGCTAATTGAACTCGAATAATGGTTGCCGCTGCTCCTTGATTAAAGGTTTCTGTTAAAAATTCCAGAATTGCAGGTATAGATGCTGTAAAGGGATCTATATGTTTTTTGTTAGCCCAACAAGAGAACCTCTTCCATTTGCTTGCATAGAGCTTCCTAGTCATCTGCTTGTGCGAGGAGACTAGAATGTGATGACCTGCAGGAGACAATTCCAGAAGCCTGGCTAAGATCGGAAGCGGAGCAGCCAAGCTGTCAGTTTGAGGGTGTGGGGGGTAGGATGGAGCGTCCCTGACTGATGTGCCAGAAGATCTGGCACTGGGTCCAGGAATCATAGGTCCTCCTGAAGGTAGGGCCAAAGAAAGGGGAACCAAATCTGACGAAGCCAGTATGGCGCAATGAGAATTAACCTGAGACTCAACAACTTTGCTTTCTGGATAACCTTTGGAATCAAGGGAAAGGCATAAAAAAGTCCCACGGGGCAATCGTGACCCAGTGCATCCCTCGCTGACCCTCCCAGAGGGGAGATTAAGGCAAAGTAGTTGCAGCATTTGGTATTAAAGGGAGTGGCAAAAAGGTTGCAAGGCTGACCCCATTTGCGAAAAATTTGATTTGCAATTTCCTGATTGAGGGACCACTCATGAGGCATGAGAATCGCTCTGCTTAGCCTGTCTGCTAAAACACTGGATTTCCCTGGGATATGCACTGCTGTCAGAAAGCGTTGAGAAGATATCGCCCACTGCCAAACTGTCTGGGCCTCTCGACATAGGGGTTAGGATCTGGTTCCCCCCTGTTTGTTGATGTACCATACCACCAACATATTGTCTGTCTGAATTGCAATAGTCTCCGTGGGAAGAGAGTTCTGAAATGCTTGCAACACCAGAAGTACAACCCTCATCTCTAGAACATTGATATGCAAATGGTACTCGTGATCTTTCCAAACCCCTTGGACAGTCTGTCCCAGCTAATGCCCCACCATCTGGGACGTGTCAGTGGTTACTTTAGCGATAGGCTGGGGAAGTAAAAACGGTCTGCCCATTGTTACCTGAGTGGACCGAACCCACCAAAGTAGGTCCTTCTTGCAGGAGTGTGTTATGAGGATCTCGTGAGACATGGGTAACTCCTGCATAGACCACTGGGCAAAGAGTAGCCACTGCAATATTCGCATGTGATGTTGTGCCATGGGAAGTAGTGCTACCATCGCTGCCATAGAGCCTAGTACTTTCAGAACAAATCTTGCTTGTACTCTGTTCTTGTTAAGTAAGATAATCAATTGACTGTGTAACGTGAGAATCCTTTCTTGAGGTAGTTTTGCCAACATGTCATTTGTATTTAAATCTGCACCAATGAATGTAACGAATTATTTTTTTTTTTCCCTACAACTGCCTTGCTCTGAATCTAAAGAATGGTTAGATGTAAATATTGTACATAGCTCTCTATCCCTTCTCTCTGTTACTTTTGTTCCCCTATTTCTTCCTTTCTTTGTGCACCTTTTCAATTTGATACAACTTCATATATAATTTTACATTTGTTTTCTAAAATATTTATAATTGTATGTATAATTGCATAAATGTATACTTGTTTTAATTGTATGTAATAAGGAGCTTTTCTCCCCGGGCCTAAATGTAAAACTCTATGCTTGTTTTAATTGTACATAATACAGAGTTTTTCTCCCCGGGCCTCCACTGAAAACGGGCCCTCTGGGTCCAGTGGACCTCCCCGGTTCACAAACTGGAAATAAATAAATAATAAATAAATAATACGCTGTGATGGCAACAAGGCAGATTTTTCTGCGTTTATAGTAATGTCTAGTTTTGAGAAGAGATGGATGGTATAGTCTCTTGCTTTGATTAGCAGCTGCTTGGTGGTGGCAGTCAGGATCCAGTCGTCTAAGTATGGAAACACCTGGAATCCCTGACATCTCAGATGAGCCGTGACTACTGCCATGCATTTGGTAAACACCCTGGGGGCTGTGACGAGTATAAAGGGCAGAGACGAGCTACCAGCTAGAAGTGTAGAAATCTTCTTGCGTGCCTGTCCATCTTTATGTGGTAGTACATATACTGAAGCTCTAACGAGCACATCCAATTGTCTTTTCCCAGAAATGGGAGTAAAGACTGCAGTGTTACCATCCGGAACTTTGACTTTTTCAACGACTTGTTTAGTCTGCTGAGATCCAGTCCCCTGTCTTTCTTGGAACTAAAAAAAACTTGAGTAAATTCCGGATCCTATTTGATCTGCGGGGACTTCTTGTATGATTCTTTTTTTCCTAGCAATGTTTGGATTTCTAGTGTTGCTTGATCCCTTTGACTGGGTGGAATGTCTGGGATAAACGTTGGCGGATGAGGTGGACACTGAAAGTGAATGTTGTATCCTCTGGAAATAATGGACTGTACCCATTTGTCTTGAGTCAAATTTAGCCAGGCTTCTGGGTACAGCGATAGTCTCCCCCCACCCAGACTGCCTCCAGAGGTGGACAGGAGGGCCTCCTTCCAGGCGCGCTGGAAGGGCCTACCAGAAAACGTATCTCTGTCACCCTGGTTATGCAGACCCCCTCTGCTGTGTGGATGGCGTATTCCGTTATTTCCCCCTCTGCCCCTGGGGGAAGGATCACCACAAGTGTCAGATAAGGCTCCTTTGGACTTACAGAACCACATTTTTCTGCTCTTTTGCCCTTTAGGATAAAGTCTGGTAGGGGAGGAAAAATGGACTCCAATGGCAGACAAGAGTCTTACCATTCTGTTGGCTCCTGCTGAAAGTTTCTTTCACTTTTGGCCTAAACAATGACGAGCCATCACAGGGAGTGTCGATAAAGGAAGACCAGAAAGGTTCAGCAAACTCACAAAGGCTCATCCAGGAATGTCTTACGAAGAGCTATTTCTGTGCCTGCTGCCCTGCACGCTCCATCAGCTGTATGAGATATGAGGCGCATGGAGAAGTTAGATATGGAGGTTAAGGTTGCAAGCAGGGAATTAACCTTATCAGACAAGTCCTGGGCTGTTGCACCTTGCAGGATATCTCCTAGCTCTTTTAGAAGATCCCTCTGAAGTCACGTGAAATGCGACAAATAATTCAGCGATCACAAGGTAAAGGCCGCTGAGCAGAGCATACGCTTCCCGTATCTATCCATTGTATGAGAATCCTTGTTCGGTGGATGGACAGATACAAAAGTTTCAGCTAACTTCTCATTTGTGGCTGCTGCCACAACCACTGCATCTACAGGAACCCCTTTTGTTAAATACTGCCCATCTTCCGGGGCCGTAATGAATTTATTAGGCCTCTGTGGAACAGGATCCACCAAGTCTGGAGAGTCCCACACCTTTCGACTCACCAAACCCAGGAGTGGGTCAAAAGGTGGAGACACCCAAGAGGTGGAGGGGCGACAGCCAAATACTTCCAGGTATACCGACTCATCTTCAGAAGGAGAAAGTAACGTCCAGCCACCCCTCTGCTTAAGGATCTCCAGGATGTCTGAAAAGCAGACATCCTCAGAGGGTGACCGTGGGGACCCTTCTGAATCCTCTAAGTTAGGATCAGAAGTGAAAGACTCAGGGGGGTGTATGTGCTTCCTTATACACGGTCTCTTCTGAGGGACCTGCATGGGGGATGGTCGGGGGAGGTATCAGAAGAGGAGGATCCACCTATGGTGGCTTCCTGGGGCACTGGCTCTCTACTCTGTGGGTGATGGAGGGGTAATGAAGAGGTGGACACTGGTCCCTTAGGGGAAAGAGAGGCTGGAGCCAAAGATGGAGCAGACTCAGTGGAGAGCACACTCAGCATCACCTCGACGGCACCCCGGTCCTGGGCCGAAAAAGACTCCGGCCCCAATAGGCCAGGAGATCTCCCCGGCGCTGAGGAGGGTGACTCCGAGGCAGATGTGGGAGCCGAACTCACCTGAGCCGAGTCGTCGAGTGGGACAGTCTGTTCTGGCAAGGGTCAGACTATACCCCCCCCCCCGAGCCAACCAGAGAGTGTTGGCCCCCAGTTCCCTCGATGGACGAAAGCATTGAGGAAGCCGGAGCACACGTCAGAGCAGAGATATCAGTAGTGATTACTGGCTCCGGCAGTTCCAGTTCAATGACTTCCATACTCTCTGGCTCCAAACTCGTTTGAGTTCGAGAAGGAACTGGCATAGCATAGTTGGGGGTACCGTTGTCGGCTCCACGATCCGATGGGCTGGACTCAAGAGAATTTCTGCTGGGGCCGAGTCCGAAGCAACCTCTTCACTACCCAGTCCACGTCACCATCCGATAGCCTGGAGGACCTAGAGAAATGACTGGAAGACTTGTGGCTACCTGCCACTGACTGTAGTAACGGAGATACCAGCACCAAGCGAACATGCACCAAGGATGGTGACAGACTCCTTTTTTGGCTCTGCAACGGTTCTGATGAAAGAGATGGAACTGAGGGAGAACCATGTTTTTCGGGCTTGACAACTTTCGGAGTCGGGGAAGTTTCAGGTTTAGTGCTGCTTGTCAGCTCAGACACCGGAGCCGATGAAGCAGTCTTTTTAGTCATATCCGATTTTTTTATCTGATTTCCTTCGTCCACTTTCAATAAGCCTCTTAATATATGCTTATTCCTCCTCTCCTGCAAGACCCTGGCGCTAAAACTATGGCAGATGGAGGAGGAATCTTGGAGATGGTGTGGTCCCAGACAGTATACACAAGTGTGCCTGTCAGTAATGGGCATTTTTTGAGTGCAGGAATCGCATTTTTTAAATCTTGACTTGTATTCCTTAGCTGGTTCCTTAGACATGCATATCTATAAGGAAAAAACACTCTATATACGTTAGAAAAAACTTATATCTTTATAGAATGAGAAAGATAGCAAAAACAGGAAGATATGTGTATATATATATATATATATATATATATATATATATATTAATGTAGATATATATATATATATATATATTAATGTAGATATATATATATATATATATATATATATATATTTTAATGAGAAGAGGAGGAAAGGGAGAAAGGAGAAGTCTCTACGTTAAAAGACTATCTCCTCCACTGGAGGAGACGCCTCTAACTTAAACGGTGACTCCTAAGAGGGGAAAGAATGAATAGAAGTCACAAGAATCCTCTAATTTAAATGGATTCTTGAGGAGACAACAAGGTTAGAAAGTGAAAAAATAGCACAAGGCTATTATGACAGAACTAGTAAGTAATAGTAGATCGATTCTCAGCTGGAGCGCCTTTTGTGTGGAGTCTGCATGTCGTCCAGTGGCATTTGAAAGACATGCGTAGAATGGGCGTGCCTTTGTTGAAGGTTAGGCGTTGAGCTGGCACCTCGGCACCCATAAAAAAAATTTACTGCCAATCACTAGTGGACCGGAGTTCTGCTGTGGTGACCCCTAACCGGGAAAAGCCGAAAGAAGAAGTAAGTAATAGTAGATAATTAGGAGGTAACTGGTATAAAGATATAACATATAAAAATTTTACAAGGCTGAGCCAGTGAAGACAATCCCGAAGCTTCAAAAGGCAAATGAGATCTGGGGAACAGCCACTAAGCACCATGGGATAGGACTCATCCTTGAGCCAGTAGAAGCTCTCAAGCTTTAGTATAAGGCCGAGTTTTAGCCGAGTTTTGGCTCCGAACCCAACCACCAAGAATGAAGGTGAGATGGGGCAACATAGCATTATATATTTAAATAAACTGCTTATAACCCAGGGCCCTGTACACCATAATCAGAGCAATGTACCACTACACCATTTGAGCTGTATATAATGCGTATCTATCTGTATATGGCAGAAATATGACTGTACAAGACCTTATATAATTTACATATAAAAAAAAATCATACAATATATTTGAAAATACCCTAAAGGCTTTGCAAATTGCATGTTAATAAATTCACTAATATGACCTGAAATAACTCAGTTCATAAGTCAGAGCAAAAATCTGAGTGTTACCATTCCTGAGTTAGTATATCCATTTTGATAGAAATTAAAGATTTTTCAATATGTTTGTAACCGGGAATGGAAAATGGATTTGAACTAAGCACATTTAACTTTTGAGTACAATATAGACTGCAATTATTTTTTACTCCATAGAAACAGTAAGAAGCTTTCTTTGACCTCAGTATTGTACATATTTTATGAATTAGTTTAATAAGCTAAATGACTTTTAAATATTTTGATATTTATCATATTAAGAGTTTTACACAATTTTGACATGGGCACTTGTGCATTTAAAATTAATTCAGTTTTTATTTCTACAAAATATATGTATATATTTTAGGATAATGCATTTATCTGTGCATTGATTTTCCTTTTATATAATAGTTTATTATGATAAGATTACCTGTCACATGTACATTTTACAGATATCTTTTTATCTTTAAGTCCCACTTTGTTCCACTTACTTGTTTAGCAATTTAGTTATAATAATCTTGAATGAGTGAATAATTTAGGAATTTTTAATGGCTAATTTTTGCTACTATTACATAAATTAGTATACAGTACATTATCTGTTGGATTATTTAATGTTTGTGATTAACACAACAGGATTAAATTTTTATGTAGCAATGGGGGAGAAAGACTAGTTATATATTTCACCATTTAAAACCATTTCTGACTTGTGTATAATATTACAGTAATTACTGGTAACTTATGGTAGCTTTTGGCTAGTTCTTTGATAATTTTTTAGGTATTGGTATGTCAGAGATAGTATAAGTATAGCAGTTTGTCTATTTGAGAGGCAAAATTGATATCCATGGTAGGTTGTGCTTCATTAGTAATCTACACAGTTAAGGTTGCAGACTTGTTTTTGTTATTTACTAGTTTTTAGTAGATTAGTTTGTATAAAGGAAGAATTCAAAAAATGTGGAATGTAAGATAGTGCTGGAAGAATGCATTATAGTCTTGCATACAATTAAATTAATATGATGGATAAATGTGTCATTATATTTTAAAATAAATCTTTTTTTAAATATACAGTATGGACAGTTTTAATCTATTAATGTAAATGGATTAAATAATGACAACAAAAGGAAATCATTATTGAGATATCTAAAATTAAATAAAGGAGACATTATATTCTTGCAAGGGACTCGCTTGATAAAGATATACAATATTTAATAACTTAGGTTACAAAATTTATTATCTGCTTCTTTTACCAAAAAGAGGAGAGGAACAACTACACTTTGGAGAAAATCTACTGTAATGTCTAAGGGCATGGAATCTATTAATGATCCCAAAGGAATGTATACATTTCTAATAATTAAATATAACAGCAAATGGTATAGCCTAGCTTGTTTTTATTGGATCCCTGGAACAAGTGCAATAGTAGCTAAAGATCACTTATACCTAGTACAAAAGTCAATGGAAGGGTAGTTTAATTTTAGCAGGGGATTTTAACTCCATATCAAGTACAGAAGATACAAGAGAATATAAGAAAGCTAAAATTCTGGCATCGACTAAAGCACTAAACAGGTGGATTAGTAATAATAATTTAATTGATTTAATTGTAAATATAGAAGTCATTGTTTTTCACTCATTATTTTTATGCACATGGGATGCAAACTAGAATTGGTAGGATTTATAACTCTACAGATTTAATTAATAAAGTGAATTTTAAAATATTCCTTGTCCTTTATCCAATCAAAATACACTAAGTAGTAGTATATTAAAAGATATAAGGGAATTGCAGGTTATTTATAGAATCTCAGTACATGTGATGAAATTAAAAATAATGTTTGTGTTAGCTTAAGGAACAAATCAAGCATTTTTAACCTCTGAATGATAATGGTCAAGTTAGTAAAGTCATACTATGGGACTCTAGAAAATGCATATTGAAGACAGAATGGGAAGATGAGCTAGTAAGAAAATGAAAGCGTGGGATAAACAGTTGTTAGAAATACAAGATGAAATGCACAAAATGAGGTCTGAACAACAAAGAAAATAGATAATACTGAAGTTATTAAAAATACTGATAAAATAAACAATTTTAGCACAAAGTAGAGATAGCTTTACTAAAAAATAAAATTGCACAGTTATGTGATGACTTTGAAAAATAAATCTACGTGGATTTATTAATAGAAGTAAGATGTTAAACAAAAAAAGCACAAATATTATTCAAAATTCTCACACTAATAAGCTTATTTAAGATATTTAGGAAATGCTTAATGTTAAAAAAAAAGTATGACAATCTTAATAAGGATAAAAAAAATAATCCCAATGATTACAAAATTGACAAGTATTTAAAGAAAAATGTAACTAATAAACTTAACGACCAGCAAATATCTCTGTTGAACAAGCATATTACCCTGCCAGAAGTTGAAGAAACTTTTAAAACAAAAAATGATAAAGGATGTGGGCTAGATAGTTTAAGTATGGAATTATATAAAGTTAGTCTGAGTTAAATATTTTTAGAATTACTGAGTGAAGTTTTCAGGATAATTCAGAGTGACAAAATAATTCTTCTCTCATGGAAATTTTCTGTAATCTCACCTATACTTTAACAATGAAAGGATAAGTTAGTTTCCTCGTACATACATAGTTCATTTATTACATGCAGACTACAAAATATTTACTTCCATATTCGCTACAAGATTGAGAGATATAGTAGATAAATTAATAAAGATCAAACAGTATTTATAGTCAATAGATTAATGTATAATATGAAAAGGGTAGTACCTATCTTAGATTTAGCAAAATGAAGGAACAAGAGATTTGCCCTAATTAGCTTAGATATTGAGAGAGCTTCTGAATCTGTAGATTGGAATTACTTATTTAAACTTTTAGAAACATTTGGCATTTCCAGAACAATTTATTGGAATATTAAACCTGTATAGAGACACCAAAGCATATACTAAAATTGGATTTTACGTTTTCCAAGGATTCACTTTAAAAAAGGCACAAGGCAAAGATGGCCCTTGCCCCCTATACTATCTGCATTAGTTATCAAACTCTTAGCTACAGTATAAGACGCAATGAAAAAATTGATGGATTTTCAGTTAACAAGGATTATCAATCTATAGTATAGCTTTTTTTGCAGATGATATTAACCACAGGAGATTTAAATTATTCAACTGAAGAAACAGATGAGGAAATTGAAAAGTTGCAAGAAGTACAACTGCTGAAATGTAATAATACTAAAAATTAAACTTTAATGTTAAATAATTTACTAAATAGTAAGTTTAAGAATAAATATAGATTTATTAGAGAAGGAAAGGAACTAAAATATTTAGGAATAAAAATTTATCAAGATGTGGGTAAGATTAACAATAACTCAAAATAATAATTGAAGAAGTGTTATTTCTTATTAAACAATGGAATGAAATGTTCTTTTTACATTTCAGGACAGGTTAATACTTATTAAAAGTATCATATTACCCAAGACTGTATACATATTGCTTTCAATAGCTTTAAAAACGGACTAAAAACTAAATAGAAAAAATGTTAACTTCATTCTTACAGTATCCTAAAAAGCAGTGAAGTGGTTATACAAATTATATAACATTATGGGAGTATGGTGGTATTAGCTTCCCAGATGTAGAATCTTATTCTATTGCTGCAAATTTTAACTCTATAGACTCAACTTACACTAGTCAATGAAAAAAACATTCAGGAGCACATCCTACAAAATTCTTATAATTTTATCAAACATAATAAATTAAAAATATGTAAGAATCCTTTTATCTGGTTATTAAAATTTACCTTAGAAAATTTCATTTTAGCCTTTAGACTTTGCATATATAAAATCAATTCTTAAAACACTTAAGAAATAAGTTTTTAAAACTCCTTAATATAAAAATAGAAATTGTGCTTTCCCACTGCACACACCTCTAGATTTAAGGAAACTCAGAAGAATGTTAAAATTAATTTACTAAACAAAGAATGGATTAGCATTATGGTCTGATTGCTTTGAAAATGGAAAAGCGAAGTCACCAGAATATTTAATGCAGGATTATAAATTAGACAAACCTGTTAACCAGTTAACATTATCCATCAGTAAGAAATTAAACAAATTTATAGATAACATGAGCGAAGAGGAACAGAACACTATTACCCCATTATATGAAAACTATCACTGAATGCAAACTGACCTACAAAGGAAGGTTGTCCAAGTTATAGAAGTTAATTATAAATAATAATTTTGATGCAAAATTGTGGAACATTTTAGATAGCTGTGGACTGAGTGACTCGAGATGGTAAGAATAAAACTTCGTTACTTAAATCAGTTAGTCAAACTTCTTTAAATTTATATTAGAAAATTATGTGGAACATTACACAGAGAATGTTTATGTACTCCCTATAAAAATCTCTAAGATTGGTAAAATGACTTACTTCTTCAGTCTGTTGGAGATGTGTTAAAGATCTGGTTTAAAGCACCAGAAAGTAACCCTGCACTACCAGGCTATAACTCATTCCACACCTTTTAGCCCCAGAAAATGGACCGAAGCTCCAAAGGCACTGACGTCTCCATATTCATAAAGGATATGCACAACACCTCCAGATTAGTAGCCCAGCATAAAGTATCGGAGATACTTCAGGTGCAACTAAAAGTGGGTAAGACGTCGATTCAGGTCGTAGCCTAATACAGGTGCCCAACCCTGTCCCAAGACTCTCATTCCACGTTCCTGAGCACCCTGGAAACTATTAGGGTCCATCATACACCAATGCACTGTACGAACACATACATAAATGCATGGAACTAGCTATACCCAACAGAACCAACACACTTTCCTCCAAAAAAAGGAAGCCAATCTGGTGGTCCCCTGCCATTAACAAACTCAACAACAGAAGGAAGAAACTGTTGCAAAAAAAGGTGAAGTCTCAAGACTGGAAAAACTCCTTTATTAGCCTCAACAAAAAGTTGAGAGCCCTCATCAAAACCTCTAAAGCTAGCTAAAAACAACCACAAAGCCTTATACAGTTATATCAAGAATCTCCAAGGCAATACCCACATATGCTCTGAGTTACTCCACAATGGTACCTCCTATACTGAGCCAACACATATTGCAAACATACTGGCCGACAGATTCAGTGCCAACTTTACCCCCCCCCCCCCAACAGACCAATCACAATACCAGAAGAATGCCAGGCACCCAGCATTACTGCAGCACAGGTTAAAGCTGTATTGTCCAAGGCCAAGAATACAGCTTCCATGGGACCAGACAATATCCCTGGCTGTGTTCTACATGAACTACAAAGTGAACTGGCACCACACCTGTGTGCCCTGTTCAATCACAGCCTTACCTCGGGCTTTGTCCCTACAGAATGGCGCACTGCTACAGTCATCCCTCTCCATAAAGGGGGAGTGACTACAGACCCTGGGAATTATCACCCCTTTAGCCTGACCAGTCTGATATGTAAGGCTATGGAGCATATCATCATGGACCTAATTAACAAAGATATAGGGAATCTCCAACTTCTGGATCCCACTCAATTTGGTTTTGTGAAGGATAGATCATGCCTGCTCAACCTGGTTGACTTCTTTGAGTCAGTCACCAGAGCTGTGGATGAGGGCAAGGCAGTTCATACAGTCTACCTCAATCTGGCCAAGGCCTTTGATAGCATTCCCCACTCAGGAATTATTGCTAGACTCACCAAACTAGGCATCAACCCCTATATCACTAGGTGGTTTGCAAATTGGCTCACAGAAAGAATCCACAGTGTGAAAGTAGAAGACTCCAAGTCAGACTGCCGACCAGTCATGAGTGGAGTCCCAGAGGGATCGGTCCTGGGTCCTTTCCTGTTTGGCATCTACTTCTCAGAAGTCCAGGCCAACACAGAGGGACTCTGGCTGACCAGGTTTGCCACCGATTGCAAGCTGGGAGCCATTATTAACTCCCCAAGTGATGTAGACATCCTACAGAAAGGCCTCACTGAGACCAACGAGTGGTGTTGAAATCATGGCCTTAAGCTTAATACCAAAAAATGTGTTGTTATTCCCTTTAGGATAAACTCAGTTCCCACTAATTACCACACTGATGGCAGCCCACTGAACACTAAAGGCTTTATAAGAGATCTGGGGACACAGGTTCACAGCAATCTCTGCTTTGACCACCACATTGCCACTGTGGTCAGAAAGTCTTTCTATGTGGTACATCTCATTACTAAGGGTTTTGCACCTAGGAAGAAAGAGGTCATCATCTCTCTCTCTACTCTTCCCTCATTAGACCAATCATTGAGTATAATGTCTGATTTGACATGTACCTCACTAAATACCTGCAACAGCTGGAAAAGCCACAAAAGTACCTCACGAAGAGGATCCTAGGCCTTAAACACGTCCTACATGGACATAATCAAAAAAACTCCAGCTTTTCTCTGTCTCATATCAGCTATTAAGAGGCGATCTCTTACAAAGCCATGTCTGACCTAGTCCTGTTAGAAATGCTACACCTAAAAAAATCCCAATCCCTCCACACCACACGCTCCAAGAACCTCAACCTCATGAACACAATCACCAGAACATGCTGGAGGGACTGGTTCATAACCCAGAGACTGCCCATGCTCTGAAACAGACTTCCCATACATGTCAAGCAGAGACCTCAGTGGCCCTTTTCAAGAGAAATCTTGATGAGTGGATGGGAAATAGAAAGTGGCTCTACTTGACAGAGGCACCAGGAACTAACGGCAGCATGATGCCAGGGCACTTCTATGGACTAGGCTTCTAAAGGCTCCAGGGCCATTGGCCTAGTACACAGTCCTATGAACCTATGTAAAAGCTGACTGAACATACGTTTATGGATTATGAAAAATTTTATTTATACAGGAAAGAGAAAAGTGTGTTTTTTAAGGAGTTACGGTCTGATAATTGTTCTTTAACTAGACTAATAATACTTATGAATGTTCCACTTCCTTTATCTGTTAAAGCCAAACAACAATTAAAGCCAAACAACAAAAGATTTTCTGGAGTCTCCTGGCAGCAGCTATAAAGTTATTACAAAAAAACTGGAAATCGAATCCAGTTCCTACACTCTGTTTTTAAATTTAACAATACTATGTAAAACCGAAAAATAAGTGATTAGAATAAGATCTATAAATTATACTAAGACTGTTAGTGGTTGGTATATCCTTGAAATGTTGCTACTGAAATACATTAAATGTGTTAATTGTACAAGATTACCTTGATGATTCAATGTATTCCTAACACATGAATAACAGTATGCAATGTTGAATCCCTTCCTTTCTGTGTATATATCGTAAATGTTAAATTCATAAAATTTTCTTTAAAAAACAAAAAATACACCCAAGACTAGAAAATACAAATAACAAAAACAGAAACAACTGACAAAGCACTTGATGACTGTAACTACACTGAAAGTGCAAGATAATTGCTTTTAAGGAAATAAACTTTGAAAACCAGTCGCTGTTCAGTACCACCAAATAACTGTCAGAACACAACTTTAAAAGTTAAAGATGAATTTGGAAACAGTTTAAATAGAAGATATTATTTTTATCCTTTCATAATTACTTTTATTATCTACACAACTCTATATGGATGACAGACTTGTTACTTCAAGCAAGCTGGCTTGTGCAAAGATACAGTAATCATATTTTTCTTAACGTAGCCTGCTGAAAGTTAGATGTGTCCTTCATAAACTTCGCAGGTCCAGACAGTTATATAGTGGATTTTTCAAGCTTTTGTTAATGAATTCTCTCCACACTTTTAAGTTGCATTTTAATTTCTATTTTTACCGGTGTAGAAGATCTCTCATACCAAGTGCCAAGAAGAAGGGGAACAAAATGACAAACTAACTGAACTTTTACACTTTCATCCAATTTCAGTGTGACAAACGGAAATACTCCCAGCCCAGCTATCTGGAATGTTGTAAATAATTATATGTCATTTGTGAATATCAACAGGATTCATGCAAGATGCCTGTGTTACAAATGTATTAAAATTGTATGTCATGTGTATATCTAACTTGTTTGTACATACATAGGTTCATAGGTAGGTACTAGGCTATCTGCCCGAAGGCATTTATAAGCCTAGCCAGAATGTGTTGGTTTTTGCTGCCCCTTAGATTAGCTCCCTGTGCCTCTGTCCAGCAGAGCCAATGAAGGGATCCCCGGGGTAAACTTTCTGTTTCCCATCCACTCGTCAAGGTTTCTCTTGAAGAGTGTTAGCAAAGAGCTCTGCCTAATGTAGATTGGAATCTTGTTCCAAAGCATGGGAAGTCTCTGTGACAGGAATCTATCCCTCCAGCACATCCTATTTATTTCTGTGGTGAGGTTTAGATCCCTAGAGCGTGTGGCTCGAGGAGATAAGCTTTTCTTTAGGTGGAGCATGTCGATCGGTTCTGGGTTAGACATGGCCTTGTATGTCAGGCAGAGATCACCTCTGAGTAGAGGGTATGCAACAGAGTACAGCTGGAGTTTCTTCAGTTGAGCTGCATAGGGCATCTGTTTGAGGCCAGTGATCCTCTTGGTGAGGTACTTCTGTGGTGTTTCCAGCTTTTGTAGGTGTCTTGTAAGATACATCCCAAATGGGGCGTTGTACTCTATGATGGGTCTGAGGAGCGATGAGTAGAGGGGCACAATGACCTCTTTTGATCTGGATGCGAACCCTTTTGTGATAAGGTGTGCCACGTAGAAGGATTTTCTAATCACTTTGGCAATGTGATTATCAAAGAAGAGTTTACTATCTACTTGGGTCCCCAGATCCCTTATTACGTCTTCCGTATTTAGGGGAAAACCACCTATGTGATAGTTTGTGGGTACTTTGTTTTTTCCAAAAGGGATGACTATGCACTTTTTGGCATTTAGCTTGGCGCCATGATTTTGACGCCAGGTGTACGTCTCAGTGAGACCCTTTTGGAGGCTGTCTGTGTCAGCCAGTGAGTCAATTATAGCCCCTAGTTTGCAGTCATCTGTGAACATGGTCAGCCATAGTCCTCATGTGCTTGCCTGTACCTCTGAGAAATATATGCCGAACAGGAGGGGTCCTAGGACTGAGCCTTGGGGAATGCCACTTGTAACCGGTTTAGAGTCAGACCTAGCTCCCGCAACTCTTACCATGTGGGTTCTGTCCGTGAGCCAGGTGGCAACCCATCTTGTGACGCAGGGGTTTATGTTCAGGCTGGTAAGCTTGTACCAGAATGGGGAATGGTGTCAAAAGCCTTTGCGAGGTCTAGGTAGGCTGTGTATACCACCTTTCCCTCATCTATAGCCTTGGTAACTGTCTCAAAGAAGTCCACCAGGTTTAGGAGGCATGTTCTGCCCTTAACAAAGCCAAACTGGGTAGGGTCCAGTGTTTGGAGTTTCCCAATGTCTCTGTTAATGAGTTCCATGATGATGCGCTCCATAGCCTTGCAGACCAAGCTAGTGTGTTGAAAAGGTTTTTGCAAAGTGCTTGAAATGTATCCAGTGTGTGCCCCATTGGAAAAGAACATAAATGTACATGCACTATTGTAACTGTTTAAATGTATATATTTTTAACAGTGGAAACTGGAATACAGAAGGTTAACTTCAGAAAAATAGCTGGAATTAAATTACTTTATGGCAGCAAGAGACAGGATGTCTATACTAGGGAGCTCACTGTGTTGTCTTAAGGTAAAATAATTACTAGTTTTAAGAATAAAGGAATGTTAATTGTTTTATGACTTCCAGCATCTGCCAAATATCTGACAACTATGTATTTTCACAGGTAAATGCTAAATACTGCTAGTTTCCAGAAATGGGGGGGGGGAGTTACCTGTGAAAGAGACAAGAGGACATGAAATTATGTAATTCTGCCAGCTATTCCAGCAGCAATATTTAAGATATTAATTTGAGAACCCTCAGAGAGAATGAGCATTCTGTATTGGACCCAACAAGAATCATTTTCCGCATCTGCCTTGCTCTGTAGTAAGGAAGTTCTTAGGTTATAGTAATTCTCTTAGATACAGTCAGAAATATAGTAAAGCTTAGTTTACATATGTTTATTTATTTGAGACTGGCCTGCAATGTTGTTTTTTTCTGTGGTTGCTTTGATCTTTTATTATTTATTATTAAATATATTTAAACCTCTCATTGTGTGGGTCTGTGTAGAGATATTTAAGTTCTGAAAGTACTTGCATATTTATTTGGTGACACTGTGTAGTCCACTCCTAAAAGCCTTGCTCTTGGTCAAACTATCCTTTGTATTAATAGTAAGATTACACAGTAAGACTGGACACCCTTTGTTAAGGGCCTTAAAGTAGCTGATAAAGAGTAACTGGTGGAAGTGATAACTACCTTATAGTCTGGGCAGAAGGAGGCATAATTAGTAAACCTGTGCCAGCCCTTCCCAGGTGTGTGTGTGTGTAAATCAAACCTCAGAGAGTGTGTGTGCCAGTTACTTGGGCAGTGACATGAAGCACTGGTTGGACAGAGTGTGCTGGAGGTCTTGGTTTGGTCACTCAGCTGAGATCTCAACTCTATAGCTGTGCCAACAGGGAGTCTTATTGAGGATCTGGAGAAAGAGTGAGAAACCAGCCCTGGACTGACTATGGTCTCGGTGTGCTCTTAAAGGAAACTGCACTTGATGCAGAGAGCTGCATCTGCAAATACTGTGTGTGTACTTGTCATCCTCCCAGTGTACATCCCCCACTGTTGCCAGTGGTGAGGATTGAGGCTCCTTGATTACTGGCCCAGTGGTGGGACATCACATTCAGTATCACATAAAGACCACATTAACAACAAAAATTAGCTATCAACAAGTTACTATTTTAAATTATCCTCTCTATAACTGTCAATGTTTTTGTCTAAGTAGGAAAATGGATGATGCCAATAAACTACATAGGTTGTCTATATTTAGAATATAAAAGTCATTAGCTGCACACAAAAAAATGACATCTGATACTGCAAAGGCAATTGATTTAATGGAGTGTGTGTGTATGCATGCATATATATGTGAATCTACTATAAATAGTCGATCTGTGTAAACTTCGACATGCTTAATGTCAAAGTACAGTTGTGTACACTTACCATAAATGTAGATGTTCGAGTGTATTCACTGTTGCAGTCATTACATTTGGGTTATCTGCTTGCAGTAGCCCTCAGTCGGCCTGATTAACAAAGTCTTGGGTCCTGCATCAGCTGCTGTCCCTTCTTCCATGACGTCAGGTCATCAGGGGTACAAAACATGCAGCCGACGCCATTACATCAGTTTTTCTTGCCCCAGATGTCAGGTGCCCCCCCAATGGGGAGCAATTAAATCTATAAATACAAGGATATACCCCCAACAAAAAAGCAAATATACCAAAAAGCTTTTAGGGCATAGTAAGTGAGAGTAGAGATATAGCCAAAATAAGAAAGGGGCCCAGAGGGAGGGTAACCAGGACTGCAACAGTGAATACACTCGAACATCTACATTTATGGTAAGTGTACACAACTGTACTATGTTCTTCATGTTTCACTGTTGCAGTCATTACATTTGGGTAGATTCCCAAAGCTAAGGTTGGGAGGAGGAATTCAAACAGAATTAGGACCCGCTATAAGGCCCTGCAAGACTGCAGTGGATTTAGAGAAAATTGGCAAATGATAATGCTTGGTGAAAGTATGTACAGAACTCCAGGTAGCAGCTTCTAGGATGTCCCTAGTCAGGACGCCCCTGAGAAAGGCTGTAGAGGTAAATGCAGCCCTGGTAGAATGGGGTCTGATGCCCTGTGGGATACGTTTTCCAGGGTGATTATAGCAGAAATGAATGCAGTGGCCTATCCATTTTGAAATGTTTTGTTTTGAAATAGCTTTCCCCTCTGTCCCTACAGCAAATGCCACCAGCAGTTGTTCAGATTTCCTTTGAGGTTTAGTCCTGTCCAAGTAGAATCTAAGCAGTCTGTGCACATCTAAAGTGTGCAGTATCCATTCACCTTTGTCCTGTGGGTTAGGAAAGAAGGTAGGCAAATTAATGGACTGATTAAGAGCCACACTGGATACCACCTTGGGCATGAAGGAGGGATTGGTTCTGAGGGACACCCTGTCCGTATGAAAGATGATGAAAGGTTCCACTGCCATAAAGGGCTGTAATTCAGATACCCTTCTTGCAGAAGTGATTGCTAAAAGGAAAGCTGTTTTCCAGGAAAGAAATTTTAAATCTGCAGTAGCAGCTGGCTCGAAAGGAGGCAGAGTGAGTTTCTCCAAGACAAAGTTAAGATCCCAGGCTGGAGTGGGAGCTCTCCTGGGTGGCCTTAAATTTTTGACCCCTCTGAGGAACTGCTTGAGCAGTGGGTCAGAGAAGAGGGGAGGCTCTGTGCTATAATGAGCTGAAATGGTTGAGGCATGAATTTTGATGGAGGAAAAAGACAAGCCTTTATGAAGCATCTCAGTCAAGTATTGTAGAATCTGCGGTAAATTAGGCACTGCTGCATTTATTCCTTGAGACTGGTTCCAGGCACAGAATCTTTTCCATTTTGCAGCATAATATTTTCTAGTACTAGGCCTCCTTGCCTCTAAGATTATATCCATCACTGAATTACTGAAGGATGGTGAAGGAGAGATTAGGTAATTAGCCAGGCTGCTAGGTTCAGGGTTTGCAGCTGAGGGTGCAGAATCTGGTTCTTCTGCTGAGACAACAGGGAAGGAATCTGAGGCAGGTGCCATGGAGCCAAGCATGACACACTGAGCAAGAGTGGGTACCAGTGTTGGCGAGGCCAGTCTGGTGCAATTAAAATTGTCCTTGGCTTGTCCTGTTTGATATTTAGTAGTACCTTGGAGAGCAGATGTAGAGGAGGAAAGGCATAAACTGAAGGATAGAGCATCCACTTTCCAAGCTAGCTTGTGGGGAATCCTTGTGGAAAATTTGTCCAGTTGATGGTTCTGGGGGGAGGCAATCAGGTCTATATCTGGGCTCCCCCAGTTGCTTGTCAACATGTTGAAAATCCTTGGTTCCAGTTTCCACTCGTGTGGTTCCATGAGGTCCATCTGGTTTCTGCTTAGTCCATCTGCCAGTGTATTTAGTTTTCCTGGCAGGAATTGAGCTTGTAGATTCACTTGGTAGCTCAAGGCTGTGTTCCACAATGCCATGGCTAGTCTGCAGAGGGGGTAAGAATGTGTACCCCCCTGCTTGTTTATGTACCACATGACAGTGGTGTTGTCCGTCTTTACCATTAGTTGTCCTGGAAGAATGCGGTCCTTGAAGGCTGTCAGAGCATTCTGCACAGCTAACATTTCCTTTTGATTTATGTGCAGGTGCATTTGACGGGTTCCATTTGCCCTGAATGCACCTCCCTGCCAGGTGAGTCCCCCATGCATAGTCTGATGCATCTGTTGTTAAGACTTGGGCATCAGGGGGTAATGTGAATGGTAGTCCCATGTTTTGGTGGCAGGCCTCTGTCCACCAAAGGAACTCTAGGCGTAGGCAAGGTATGATAGGAATCCATTCTAGATCCTGTGAATGTTGACACCATAGGCTTTTGAGATACCACTGTAGTTTCCTCATACGCATCCTTGCATATGGAATTAGAAGAATGCAGGAGGCCATGAACCCCAAGGCTTACAGTACTTGCCTTGCAGATAGCTGGGTTTTTGTGGCCACTTGTTTGAAGTAAGTTGTCAAATGAATCCGTTTCTCTGGCGTGAGGAAAGCCATCTGGGAAGTTGTATTCAAGCTTGCTCCCAGGAATATAATTTGTTGGCAGGGTACCAGGTGGGATTTCTTTTCGTTAATGGTGAACCTCAGACAAGTCAGTACCCTTGGAACAAAGGCCAGATGATTCAAAAGAATGTCCTTGCTTTCTGCCTGAATCAGACAATCGTCCAGGTATGGGTACATTTGAATATTTCTTTGCCTGCAAAATGCAATGACTGGAGCTAGGCACTTTGTGAATACCCTGGGCACAGTAGATAAGCCAAAAGGCTGTGCAGAGAACTGATCGTGCATGTAGCCTGCTTTGAAGCGTAGGTATCTTCTGCAAGACTCCCTGATAGGGATGTGCAGGTATGCTTCGTCTAGTGTTGCCAAACATGCATCCTTGCCTAGCATAGCAAGCAGCTGGTGAAGAGTCAGCATTTTGAATTTTGGAATCACCAGAAAGGTGTTTAGAATAGAAAGGTCCAGGATAGGACGCCATGTATTGCCTTTTCTGGGTACCAGGAAAAGTCTCGAACAAAAACCTTGTCCCTTTTCCTCTTCTGGTACCAACTGAATAGCCCTCATGTTTAAGAGAGAGAGAGTACTTGATTTTGGGCCTCTGCCCACTGATTTGGGGGTAGATCTGGCCACCCGCTTGGTGTTGGTAACCTGTGGAAATGAAATCTGCATAATTGGGACACTATATTTAAAACCCATTTGTCTTGGGTAATGAGTTCCCAGTTTTTAGCCTGCAGACCAATCTTTCCGCCTAAAAGAGCATTCAGTTGGGAAGTGCTTGGAAGTTTTAAAAGCAAGTCATTGAGACAGTTTTTCATAGGGGGAAGAGCCTTACTACTCCCAGGTTTGGGTGCGGAAACCCCCCACTGCCTAGTATTGTGTGTCCCTTGGGACTGAAACCTGGGGTTTCTGCTGTGTCTGCGTTCGGCTTGAGAAGACCTGGAAGGGGCTGGAAAAAAATAATTTTTAGTGGGCCGGTGCCTTCTAAATCTATGAGGCTGAACTTGTAAGAAATCTTTAACAGTTTACATAGATTTAGCTTTATCTTCCATCTTTTTAAGAACTTCCTCAGCCTTGTTGCCAAACAGGTGGTCCTGATTTAAGGGAGCATCAAACAATTTAGCTTTAACATGATCAGGCAAACCTTGCTCCTTATGCCAAGCATGCCTTCTGAGCACAGACCCAGTAACAGCAGCCCTGCAAGAGGCCTCTAATGAATCAAATCCACATTGCAAAGTATGTTTTTCAACCTGTTCAGCAGAATGCATTAAATCCTGTAATTCTTTATTTTCAGCACAGTCAGGAATTAACATAATTTTCTGTTTAAGCAATCCAGTAACATGTTGCTGACACTTTAGCATATGAAACTGGCAGTTTAAAGCCCTAATGGCCAAGGTTGCAGAAGTGTAAACATTCTTACCCCATCTATCCAGCGCCCTGGAGTCTCTATCAGAGGGGGTATGATTTTTAGCAGTAGAGGCCTTAATGCCCTTGGGTCCCTGTGAAATAGTCTCTGGATCCGTTATAGGATTTTTAAAAAGGAACTTGTGAGAATCAGGAACCCTGTAATATCTGTCAGGTTTTCTGGGAGCAGGAGGCAAAGAATCAGGGGCCAAACTAGATTCTGAAAAGGCATCATCAACAATGTTTAGTACAGGAGGTATAGCTAAAGGCCTATGCTGAGGCAGGAATAAGAAATCCCTAAGCCTCTTTTTTGAATCAGAAAAATCCTTGCTTTCCCAGTGGAAATGCTCCCTTAGAGTATGTAAAGTCTCACCAAAAGAAAAATCCTCTGGAGGGGAAACAGAGGGAATAGAGTCCTCTGCATCAGAATCCTCATAAGTAGATAAGGGCAAATCCAGATCATCAGAAGAATCAGAAAAATCAGAATCCTGTTCAGAAGATTCATAAACAACTTCAGTCCTAGGTTTTTTAGAAGGGGGAGGCTGGCTTCCCCTGATTAGAGTTATACGATCTTCAGCCATTCTTCTTATTTGTTTTGTTTTTTAGGCATAGAGGCCTGAGTATGCAACCTGGGCGTCGGTTTCTTAGGTATGGTTCGAGATTTTGGCCTAAATGAAGGAGGCGTCTGTTTAATATGCAAGTCCGTAGGCCTGAATACACCCTCAGAAGCCGGTGCCTGCACAGAGGCTCCGGACCCATCCAAGGTAGAGACATCTACAGATTCCACAGTTGAAGCATCTCGCGGCATACCGGACTCCGAATGGGTCTCAGTAGAGGCCTGCGAGTCAGAAGGAGCAGGTATCAGGGGCTGTGAAAGCACCTCCCTGAGTACCGGTGAACTGGCGACTGGCTTAGGAGAAGCGTCATCAGCAGCTTTGGACCTCAGCTGCCTGTCTGTCTTTATCTTTGCATTTTTTCGGAATCCCGGTAGTCGGATGGCTAACTGACGACATTTCTGGATAATTAAACCGAGAACCGAAATATTTAGACGTGAAAATATACCAACGATGGATAGTGCACTGATTAAATAAAGCACAAAACCGACAGCTAGGTACATTGTGGTCAGGGCCTAGGCAAGGAATACAGTACGAATGAAAATCTTTGTGAGGTATTTGCTTTCCACAAGTAATGCAATTATTAACTTTTACTGACATCGTTAAGGAGCAAGAAAAAGTTTCTCCAATGGGGTACTTAGCTTTAGTTGAAGACTTCGGTTCTGAAACTTGAAAATTAAAATTTCAGGCGTCAGCTGACCAGCACCTGCAAACTGCTTCTGCTTTGGGCACCACACGGCAAGAAAGACTGATGTAATGGCGTCGGCTGCATGTTTTATACCCATTATGACCTGACGTCATGGAAGAAGGGGCAGCAACTGATGCAGGACCCAAGACTTTGTTAATCAGGCCGACTGAGGGCTACTCCAAGCAGATAACCCAAATGTAATGACTGCAACAGTGAAACACGAAGAACATCACACTTAAGTTGATAAAAACACATTGACAAACAATAGTGTGTGCTCTGAGACCAATTCTCAGAAAATGCGCAACAAAATAAAGTGTTTTTGGCTGGGAGGAGGGCAAGTCCTCAGACACCTGCAGTGAATTACATACTAACCCAGAGATCACACAATGCCTGCAGAAAGGACACATGTCTCTACCCCAGGGACTGTCGATTTCACACATCTGTCGACCATCTGCATATGTCAACCAGAGTGGGTTGACAATACAGAGGTCAAAACAAGTAAAAATTGATCTAAGCTGGGCAGCCCATACATATTACACAAACACACACCCAGTTAGATTTTCACAACCCATGCCCATCCACTTGAACATCAGGACAGGCAGCTGTAGGCAACAGTCATCTTGGCATCTACAGATCTCCCTCAGGCTCAGACTTCTCCGTTTGCTCCCATATACATCAGTACTACCTTGACTCTCTAGATCCAGTCTGCTTTTTTGTATATCTATATTAATAAGCTTAGTGCATGCCTTCACCATACCGGCCTCAAATGAAATTGGCTAGGTCTTCGCATAAGGACAAACAAATGGAAGATGAGAAGTGGACTGGTATGCTGAAGTCAACAGAAATGGATGATAAAGATTTAACATTATGGCAGTAACAAACTTATTTATCTTGCATGAACCAGTCTTTCGGCATCAAGGCAGACTCTGAAGCTAATTCTCCTGGGTGGAGTCGCAACGGAATATCTAAAATGATGGCGGCGGCTCTTGAGGTCAAATCCGGCTCATAGTGTTTTAAAACAGTATGCAGCTAAGCCCATATAGCAACCACACAAATACTATCAAACACAAATTCCTGAAAAAGGTTAAGGAAGTAAATACTGCCCCTGTAAAATGGACCTTCAGTCTGCTGGACAAAGTTTTGCTGTACTTTGAGTAACAAAAGGTAATGTGTTTTAAAAGTCAACTGGATAGAGTGACCTTACATACTTTTTGGCCAGATCTGTAAAAGCAAAGGAAACAAAAAGTTCATCATTTTTTTGGGTAGAGTTAGCTCCGTCTACATATAATCTGAGCTGTCTATGAACAACTGGACAAAGCAGCCTCTTCTACTTTATTATGAGGACTGGGAAAAGAAAACAGGTAGACACATAAGGTTTGTTTTCGCTCATATTTGGGGTTGCTTTTAGCATAAAGGTAGGGTTAGTATGCAAACACATTATGCCCTCATGAAATATATGAGGGGGGGAGGGGCTCAACCAATAAGATCTGCAGTTCAGGGATTCATTCAGCATAATTAATACCCACTAAAAAGAAGGTGTTCCAAATCAAAACTTAATGCCTGACTTTACCACAGGTCTAAATGTTGGCAGAATTAGTTTTGCTATTACAAACGTTAGACTGCAAGAAGATACATTTCTCTGAAGGCGAAGTAGTATCAATAAGGCAGCACTTTTTAAAAAGATTTTGCAAACTTTTAAGGAAGGAAGAGGAAGAAGTTAGATCTTGAAAAAACCTGTAGGTTAGGAACTGAAGTATAGCAGTGTAAGAAAACTTACCATAAAAGTAGATGATTGAATCGTCACTGTTGCAGTAGCCTTAGCTATATGGGTTATATATTCCTAAGGATATAACAGCAGTCCAACTTCCAAAGCATCAGGGCACCTTCCATGTGCCCAAACCATTAGTCAACTCAAGCTGAACAGGCTAAAAAGACAGATTTGGGCACCAAGCCCTTCAGAACTGGTAACAACAAAAAATGAATATTCACATCCTGACATACACAACATGCCAAAACAAAAAAAAACAAGGGGGGGGGGTTGAAGGGAGGGAGCCGCTACTGCAGCTGTGATCATTTGAAGCTCCAGTGTTGTGGTAAGTTTCCTTACACAATTGCACTATCTGATCACTGCTGCAGTAGCCTTAGCTATATGGGTAGATTACCTTAGCTAACTAAACCTGGGAAGTGGAAGGAGAAGAGTTCAAGAGCTCCTGGAGAATGGTCCTAGCAAGGCCTGATATGGGCCTAGAGAAGGAAACAAGCTTATAATGCTTTGGAAAAGTATGTACAGAGGACCACGTAGCAGCTTCTAGAACACTTCTGGAATCCAACTCTTTCCAAAAAGCCAAAGATGAAGTCAAGGCCCTCAGAGTGGGCCTTGACCCTGCCTGGAATAGATTTGTTATACATACATACATACATTCAACTATTTCAAGCAAAGACATTAATGCCCTTCTAGTTTGCCAATATACCAAAACACTTGCTCCTGTAATAAGTGTCCAGGCTGTTCTTAAAAATATCTAAACTAGTAGTTCCTTTAATGTAATCTGGTAGTGTGTTTCATGCATCAGCTACTCTGCCAGAGAACCAATCAGTACACTTCTCATTTCAACAGAATCTTCTACATAGGTTGTCTGATGATTCTCTAGTACTTTCTGATGACCCCAAACATTTCCAGAGGTAGTTGTCCCTAAATGCCCTACATACCTGAACAGAGACACTATACAAGTTGAGATATTTTAGTCTTTCATAACAACTTAAATTTTCATATCCATGGATGCCCTTGAGTATATTTCCACTGTACTCTTTCCAGTTTACTCATGCTTGTTTTCTTACAGGGTTTCCATACGGTTATTCTATAGTCAAGTTTGGGTCTGATGTAACTAACAATGACTTCAATCATTTTTGATTTCCTAGATTTTAGAAATCTTTTTATACAACTTATAGTTCCATAACTACTAATCAATTGGTTGATATTATTAGAAAAACTCATAACTGGATCTACCCATATACCCAGGTTGTTAAATGAGTCTACAGTTTCAATCACTGTGTGCTGTATTACACATTTGCCTTTCAATTTATGTCTCCCAAATCTCATATGCTTAGTTTTTGATGTATTTATCAGCATATTATTCTCCTGTGCCCAAATGGTCAATTTAGTCAAGTTATTTTGGAGACGTGCCTTATCTGTAACACATGTAATCAGTTTACTAAATTTCAGGTCATCTGCATATAGACTATAGAACACCTCAGATGAAACCATTAGGCCAGAAAAATACAATCTAAACAAGTAAGGGTCTAGGACAGAGCCCTGTGGGACACCTTGACTGTAACCAAAGATTTCACCTGTCCAGTTGCTGTATGATACTTGCCATGCCCTATCAAGAGTGCATCAATACCTAGCTGTACTAATTTGATTAGTGTTTTGTGTATGACCCTGTCAAATGCTGAAGTTAAATCTATATAAATTAAATCACAGCACACTTTTTCATTCATAGCTATTATATTGTTATAGAACATGTTACAGGTGGTAATAGATCTATTTTCAACACATGCATGCTGATATACGGTTTCAAGTCCCAACCTATCCAGTTCTGACAATAACTTCTCCAATATTACCTTCTCCATTATTTTTCCACAACATGAAAGTAGACTTAAGGGTCTATATGACTCTGGGTTTGTCCTACTCCCCTTTCCCTTAAAAACAGGATTAATAAGTGCATGTCTCCAGTCTTCAGGAATATTCCCATATTTATATGACCTAGTGAATAATAGATAATAATGGTACCGTAAGTTCTTGCTGAAGTGTTCTCAGGTCATTGTTACTAATTCCGTCTCCTTCCTGTGCTTTGTTTGGATCCAATTTGGGCAGTTCTTTTTCAATATAATCTGATTCCAGTATCTGAGGTCACCTGGATGTCAATGGGGCAACTTATCACCCCTTTTGGGGAGCCAAACTGTTTTGGAAAAGAATTTGTAAATGTATCTATAATCTGTTATGTCCGAGAATAAATTTTAGAATATGCACAAAGTTTATCAATTTGTATGTCGTTATTCCTTGCACACCTTATGTATCTATAAAAAGGTTTCCTATTATGCTCAATATCTTTTTATAAATTTTCTTCAAATTTTTCTTGATCTTGTCTCATACTATGCTTAATCTGTTTGTCCAGCTTGTTTATTGCAGTTTTCAAAGTTTTAGTTCGATCTCTCTTCCATTTCTTATATTTTTTGCCTCTCACCTTAATCAGGTATCTTGTTCTTATGGAAATATATCCCCCTGACGTTGTATGCCTAGATCCCAATATTAATTTTTTTTTTTATATTGTTTGCACTCATTTCTCTTTCCAAACTATCCACAATCTATCTGCAGTTTTTCCACTGAACACCTCACTCCAGTTAGTTTACACAGTGACTGTTTTGCTTCCATATAATCTGTAATTAACCTTCTGTGCATTGGTTTAGGTTTCAGTTTGGCAGAATTACCTAGCAACAAATTAACCTTTAGAACCACATGATCACTGCACATCAGCGGTGGTAAAACTTGACTTGAAGTAAAGTACAGTTTTGTACATACCATAAATGTAGATGTTCGAAGATCCACATTGCTGCAGTCCTTACACTTGGGTAGTCCGCTGTCCTCGGTCGGCCCGAATATCAAAGTATAAGGCTGACGTCGGTCAAGGCGCATTTGACTGACATCAGGACGTCAGGGTACAAATGCGCATGACCGACGTCATATCCTCAGTCTTTTCTTGCCCCAGATGTCAGAAGACCCTAAAAATAAAGGTCAAAACCAAAAGACAGCAAACACCCAACCAACCACCCTTGCACTAACTATATGTACAAAATATACAGTATACACAAAATGTACAACCCAACCCACACAACCACCTCTAATTGCAGAGGGGAAGGAGGGAGGGTAAATTGGACTGCAGCAATGTGGATCTTCGAACATCTACATTTATGGTAGGTACAAAACTGTACTATGTTCTTCATCTCACATTGCTGCAGTCCTTACACTTGGGTAGAATCCCAAAGCAGAGGTAAGGGAGGATGGCTAACTACAAGGAAGCAGGAGCTGCCAACATGCCTTGCAAAACAGCAGTGGCAAAACCAGCCCTGGATTTAGAGTAAAGTGGCAGGTGATAATGCCTAGAGAAAGTATGCACTGAACTCCAAGTAGCTGCCTCTAAAATATCCTTGGTTGCCACTCCCCTCAAAAAAGCTGTTGAAGTGGCAGTAGCCCTAGTGGAATGAGGCCTAATCCCAGCTGGAACCTCCCTGCCATGATGGGAATAACAGAAAGCAATGCAAAACCCAATCCACTTAGAAATAGTTTGTTTAGACACAGGCTTGCCCTGAGAACTCAAAGCAAAAGAAACAAACAACTGCTGAGACTGCCTGAACGCCTTAGTTCTGTCCAAATAATAACGCAACTGCCTGTGTACATCTAAAGTGTGCAAAATCTTTTCCCCTTTATTTTGGGGATTTGCATAAAAAGTAGGCAAATGAATAGTTTGGTTTAAAGCCACACTAGAAACCACCTTAGGCATAAAGGAAGGATTAGTACGTAATGATACCCTATCCTTATGGAAAATCAAAAAAGGCTCAACTGCCATAAGGGCCTGTAATTCAGAAACCCTTCTTGCAGAGGTAATTGCCAACAAAAAAGCAGTCTTCCATGATAAATATTTCAACTCAGAAGTAGCTGCAGGCTCAAAAGGTTGTAGAGTGAGTTTCTCCAACACAAAATTGAGATCCCAAGCAGGAGTAGGAGCTCTTCGTGGGGGTCTTATATTCTTTGCCCCTCTAAGAAACTGCTTGAATAAAGGATGAGAAAACAAAGGTGGGACACAATCATAGTGAGCCGAAATTGCTGCAGCATGAACCTTAATAGAAGAGAAAGACAAACCTTTGTCCAGTAACTCAGTAAGATATTGAAGAGCCACACTCAAATTAGGCTCAGAAACATCAAAATCTTTTGCTGCACTCCAAAATAAAAATCTCTTCCATTTATCTGCGTACACTTTCCTTGTACTAGGCCTTCTAGCTTCCAAAATCACATTCAAAACTTGTTGTGGAAGTTGAGACCCTCTATGGTTCAAAACAGAATATGCCAGGCTGTTAGGTGAAGAGAGTGAAGTTTGACATTCAGCAAATGGCTGTCCTCCTGTGACAACAGGTGTGGAATCAAGGCAAAGGCCATGGAGGCTTCCGTACCAGACTTCTCAGTAATGGGTACCAGTGCTGTCGAGGCCAATCTGGAGCTATTAAAATCATCCTTGGCTTGTCCTGTCTGACCTTTAGAAGTACCTTTGGGAGGAGAGGCAGAGGAGGAAAGGCATACACATGAAGATTGCTCCAATTGAAAGAAAGAGCATCCACTTTTCAAGCTGTGGGATGAAACCTTTTTGTGCAAAACTTTGGCAGCTGATGGTTTAGTGGAGAAGCGAACAGATCTATGTCTGGAGTTCCCCATGACACTGTCAATTTCTGAAATACATGAGGATCCAATTTCCACTGTGGGGATCCATAATTGCCTGCTCAACACATCTGCTAAGGAGTTCTGTGCTCCTGGCAGAAACCTTGCCTGAAGATTGAGCTGTAAACTGAGAGCAGTCTCCCACAAAATCATTGCTTGCCTGCATAGAGGATAAGAATGCGTTCCCCTTGCTTGTTGATGTACCACATGACAGTTGTGTTGTCTGTTAGAATCAACACCTGCCCTGGAAGAAGTAATTCCTTGAAAGCTATTAATGCAAACTGGACTGCTAACATCTCCTTCATGTTGATATGTAGATGTTGTAGTCTGACAGGCCACTTGTTTTGTATCCACTTTCCATTTAGATGAGCTCCCCAAGCTTTGTCTGAGGCATCTGTCGTTAAAATCTGACTCGCCTCTGGCCGGGTCACAGAGAGTCCCTTGTTTAGGTGACATTCCTGAGCCCACCATAAAAATTCCTTTTGAATGCAAGGTATTATTTGAATGACAGTGTCCAGATCCTGGCAGTGCTGTGTCCATACATTTTGAGATACCATTGTAGCTTCCTCATATGCAGTTTGGCATTGGGAAGCACCAGAATACAAGATGCCATGAACCCTAATGCCTGAAGGACTGTCCTTGCAGTCAGCACGGACTGATGAGATAGTTGACTGAAGTAAAGGGATAGACTCTTTTGTTTGTCCGGGGTTAAAAAGGCCATCTGGGATGCTGTATTCAGTCTCACACCCAGAAAGCACATGTCCTGAGAGGGTACTAGACTGGACTTTATTTCGTTCACAGAATACCCCAGGCATCTTAGCACTGCTATCACATATTCCAAATGATGAAGAAGCTCTTCCCTTCCTTGAGCCAAAATCAGGCAGTCGTCCAAATAAGGATAGATCTGAATTCCTTTTAACCTGAAGAAAGCTATCACTGGAGCCAGAACTTTCGTGAATACTCTGGGCGCAGTAGATAAGCCAAAGGGCAATGCAGAGAACTGATAGTGAGAAGTCCCAGCTCGAAAACGCAGATACTTCCTGCAACTTAGTCGGATAGGAACATGAAGGTAAGCCTCCTTGAGATCCAAAGTTACCATCCAATGATCTTTGCCCAGCAGAGGTAAAAGCTGCTGTAACGTCAACATTTTGAACTTGGGAATGTCCAGATAAGTGTTGAGGGTAGATAAGTCCAAAATTGGCCTCCACGTGTTCCCTTTCTTTGGTACTAGGAACAGGCGAGAGTAAAATCCTAGGCCCACTTCTGGTATAGGGACCGGCTGTATGGCCCCTATTTGTAGTAACAGAGAAACTTGCTTGTGAGCCTCTATTCTTTGTTGAGGAGGAATGTCTGGCATGCCTTTGAAAGGAGGCAAGGTATGGAAATAAAACCTGTAACCGTGGTGTATGATATCCAATACCCATCTGTCTTGGGTAATTAAACTCCAATTTTCTTTGAAAAGTGCCAACCTTCCTCCCAAAGGTGCTGCCAGACGAGAAGGGTCTGGCAGCTGAAAAGGTAGGTCATTGGGTCTGCTTACGAAAGGACTGACCCCTGCCCTCACCCGAAGACTGTGCAGGAGAACTCCCTGTTCTAGGCCTGAAAGAGCCCTGAGCTCTGCCCCTACCACGTCTAGATCTACCCCTAGACTGGGAATCATAAGAAGGATACGTCCACCCCTTAGTAGGCCAATTTCTACTAAACTTTGGAGGCTGGACCTGCAAAAAATCTTTAACAGTCTGCATAGACTTAGCCTTGTCCTCCATTTTCTTTAAAACTGCCTCAACAGGAGGACCAAACAACATATCAGATTGTAAAGGAGCATCTAGAATCCTTGTTTTAACATGTTCAGACAAATTTTGATCCCTTAGCCAGGCGTGCCTGCGAAAAACTGACCCAGTGGCAGCCACCCTAGACGAGGCCTGCACAGCATCAAAACCACATTGCAAAGAATGCTTACCCACCTGTTCAGAAACATGCACTAAATCTTGCAACTCTTTACAATCAATACCTACTGCCAGAGCATCCACCTTAGACTTTAATTGTGAAAGGAGATAGTTCTGATATTTCAACATGTGAAACTGGCAATTCAAAGCCCTCATAGCAAGAGTGGAAGAAGTATAAACTTTCTTTCCCCATCTATCCAAGGCCCTAGCCTCTTTGTCTGCAGGAACCGGATTCTTAACAACAGAAGCCTTAACACCTTTAGGCCCCTGACTAACAGTTTCTGGGTCAGCCCTAGGACTCTTAAAAAGATACTTGTGAGCTTCAGGCACCCTGTAATACCTATCCGGCTTAACAGGAGCAGGAGGCAAAGAATCAGGATTAAGAGAAGCCTCTGTAAAAACATCTTCTACTACATCCAAAACCGGAGGTATAGCCAAAGGCCTATGCTGGGGTAAAAACAAAAATTCCCTAAGCCTTTTCCTGGAATCAGAGAAGTCCTGACCTTCCCACTTAAAATGCTCCCTCATGGAATGAAGAGTTTCTGAAAAAGAAAAATCCTCAGGAGGAGAAGCAGAAGGCGTAGAATCATCCAGATCAGAATCAGAATAAGGAGAGTACTCCTGCAAGTCTTCAGCCGAAGACTCTGAAACATCCGAAGCCTGCTCAAAATCCCCCAGCTCAGGCTCCAACCTAGGTCTCTTATCAGGAGGGGGCATAGAACCCCTAATTAAAGTAATCAAATCTTCTGCCATTTTAAGCATATGCTTCTTGGGGACAGTACCTGAAGAGCTAGGGGTAACACCAACTGAAGCCAAACCTGGCCTGCCCCTGGGAGAAGCCTTTGAAACAGAAGGAGAGGGCCTAGTCACCCTAGGAAGGGAGGGGAGTATAGTAACCTGAGAAGCCCCCTCAGCCTGACTTGCCTCCTGAGAGGCCACATCTTGCAATAATAAGGTCTCACCCTGGGAACACAAAGAAACTCCGGAGCCACCGGCTCCACCGACACCTCCAAAGAACCGGCATCCGGTACAGACGGTTCTTCTAGCCTAGGCTTAACTGCCTTGCCCTTGCGCTTCTTCGAAGAAGCGGGCGTCGGAGCATCCGACGGCATTTTATAATTACACCGCTTCCCAAAGACTAACCTCGCACAATCCAACCTTCTCTTTATAGTGCGTTTATTAAATCTAGCACAAGAGCGACAGCCAACAACGTCGTGCTCAGGCCCTAAGCAAGGAATACACAAAGTATGATAATCTCTATGCGGTATCTGTTTCCCACAAGAAATGCAATTATTGACTTTTTCTGACATCCGGTAAATCACTGAGGCAAAAAAAAAAAACAAAATATTCCCCAACGGGGTACTTAGCCAACTTTGAACTCGGTCTGAAACTTCAAACTTGAAAAATCTCAGAACGCCAACCGGCACTTGCAATGCTGCTTCTGCATCGGACCATGCGGCAAAAAAGACTGAGGATATGACGTCGGTCATGCGCATTTGTACCCTGACGTCCTGATGTCAGTCAAATGCGCCTTGACCGACGTCAGCCTTATACTTTGATATTCGGGCCGACCGAGGACAGCGGACTACCCAAGTGTAAGGACTGCAGCAATGTGAGATGAAGAACATCAGTAACTTCTTCAGGAACACAATGTCTGGTATGTTCCGTCCCTAGGTAGTATTTTTTTTACAATCTGAAGCAATTGCTGTTCCTTTAAAATATGTTGTGAATAATTTTGTTATGATGATTATATATGTTGTGAATAATTTTGTTATGGTGATTATAACAAAAGGTAACATTTGTAAATGGTCTGTTTTGACACAGATTGTCCCTTCTTACTTTCACAAGAAATGTACAACTGATCCGAAGATCTCAAAGGTTTAATTCTGTCAAGATAGTACCAGAGTTGTCTGTGAACATCCACGGTATGGAGCATCCTTTCTCCATCATTTTTAAATTCAGGAAAGAAAAAGAGGAGATGGATAGTTTGGCTTAAAGTAAACTCAGATACCACTTTTGGCATAAAAAAAAAACGATTAGTTCTCAAAAAAAAAAAAAAAAAAAAAAGCCGGTCCCTGTAGAAAAAGAGATAGGGTTGACTAACCATACATGCTTGCAACTCAGATACCCTAATTGCAGAGGTCAGAGTAATCAGAAAAACTGTTTTCTATGTAAAGAATCTCAAGTCAGCCACATTAGCTGTTTCAAATGCAGCAAGTGTTAGCTGCAATAAAAAGTTATGTCCTACCATAACGTTCCATCTGTGTTGTCGATCTTCACTAATCCTTGACTGTGGAGCTCAGTTACGAGCCTTATAACCGACTCGGTAGTTTTTCCAGCTAGTAACTCACAAAATTCTTGAGCTAGGCTCTACCCATAATGCTCCTCACTAAATTACCTCAGATCAAGTTTGTCTATAATAGTGGCAGACAACAAGAAGTAATAAATAAGACTATATCTGTGTCCCTATTATGAAGCCAGTCTTTGGGAATATTCGGTCCACTAAGAGTCTTAGGCAGGGGGAGAGGAGGGGGGGGGTTGTCAAGGATTAGTGAAGACTGACAACACAGATGGAACGTTATGTTAAGACATAACTTCTTTATCCAATGTCAATCTTCACATAATCCTTGACTGTGGGACAGAGTCCATAGTGTCGTTTGTCCAGTCAGGATAAAATAGACGAACAGTTGTGGGTTCAGTTCAAGCAGCTTTATTATATGCAAACATATCAGGATTGAGGCTTAGCAACAAACTAGATAAACTTATAAACAGACTGACTACTGCACTCATACATGTTAACACTCTGGTTGTTCACTCAAAATAGCACTGCTGCCTGCACGTGCTCTCTATTTATATGCACATGCCCTCACTTTGAAATGCTTCTTAAAGTCATAACACACACACTGTTCTACACCCTCTCTCTTCGAGAAATAGGTCATGCACAGTAATAATGACAATCATTGACATGCAATTATACAGAACTAATTACAAATGAAACAATCATGTCCAGGTTCCTGTGTATTTTACACAAGGTCTGTAAATACGACCTGATCGTGTGACATAAAAATTAGAACTGGGTTTAGCAACAGGTACCGTCTTCAATGAATGTTCAACTTCAGGGACATCTGGGACATCATCAGGAATGGGAATAGGTACTGGGACATGTCCTTCAACAAAAACATTGTCTGGGTTGCTCTGAGATCTAGAGTCTGTATCACAGGTACAATGCTGCGATATCAATTCAGACACCGGAAGAAGATGTCTGCAATTTCTTCTTTATTCTATACCCTCAGATTCTACTAAGTAAGATCTTGGCTCGGCACATACACCTCTCACTTGAACAATTCGATCAACATCTTTCACCATCTGCATCCTCACCATCTCTCCTCCTTTCAATGGACAAAGAAATCTGCTCATTTTATCACAGTTGGACTTCTGGAATGAACAGTTTTTGAATAGTTGGCCTTTGATTGCTCTGGTGTTTTTAGCATTAGGCACCAACAAGCTGGAACTGATAAGCAAAGTTGTTCTGGTTTGCCTAGATAGAAGTCTCTGAGCAGGCGAGCTAAGTAAATTGCCACGGGGTATATTTCTGAGAATAAGCAAATTCAAGAAAACATTGGTATTGTCACGCTTTGACCTCCTCAGCAACTGCTTTGCATTTTGTACTGCACATTCAGCTAGGCTGTTTGACTGTGGATACTCAGGACTACTGCTAACATGGATAAAGTCCCACTCTTTTGCAAATTTCTGAAACAGCGGATTGGTAAGCTAGGCACCATTGTTGTGTGGACTACCACAAACTGAGAAATGACGTTTCAACTTAGTAATGACAGCACTGGACATGAGGTTAGGAAGCAGATCATTCTCAAACCAATTTGAATAACAGTCTACCAACACTAAGTAATATTGACTCTTCCACTCCAATATGTCAGTGGCCACTGTTGACCAAGGTAGTTCAGGAATCTGGTTTAGCCGAAGTGTCTCTTTTTGTAAACGTGGCCTAGTACTACTGCATACTGAGCAAGATGAAAGCACTTAAGCAATATTTTTTTATAGAAAAGGCCAAAATACTAGTTCTCTCGCCCCTTCTTTTGGTAGCTTCTAAACGTGGGTGGCCACGATGCAAAATCTGGATGTACTCATGTTATAAGGAAGTAGGAACGACAACTTTAGGACCTTTGAAAATGATACCATCTTCCAACAACATCTCATTTCTGTAAGGAAAATAAGGTCGCAGTTCTGTTGGTACACAAGACTGCTTTGACGGCCATCCATCTTTGATGAAATGGTGGAGGTTTTGCAAAATTGGATCAGTCTTTCTATAATCTCTTAGCTCATCAAGTCTTGCGGTAGAAAAATTACACACTTCCATGACATCGAAGTCAAAATTCTCTGCATCAAGCTTTTCTGTGGTATTTCTGGGCGATCTGGATAAGGTGTCACCCAGAATTTGCCTTTTGTATAGACCATTTTAAAGTTGTACTTTTGTAATCTGAGCATCATTCTTTGCAGTCTTGCTTGTCTTTAAAATAGTGACTAGAGGTTGATGATCAGTTTCAATCCAGACAGTTCAGCCATAAATATAATTATGGAACTTCGAACATGCGGACACAATTGCCAAAAGTTCTTTCTCAATGTAATCACACTGCATCTCAGTTTGGGTAAGAGATCTAGACGCACAGGCTACTGGTCTGCTCACTTGAGGGATAATTGCACGAAGATCGAACTTTGAAGCATCACAGGAAAGAATTACTGGTTTATGGACATCATAGTATCTTAACATAGGCGGACCTGTTTCAGATCATCTAATGTTCTCTGGTGGTGTTCCAACCATGACCAGGTAAAATTTTTGCATGTCATCTCTCTTAAAGGTGCTGATAAACCATACCAGGAAAAAGCTGTAAGGCTTGGGCATTGTCAGGAGCTGGCATGTCAAGAATGGCTGTTTGGAAGGATCTGGTCATAAACTTAAACTGGCAAATGAATAAGTAACTTCCGGTAGCCTGAATTTACATTTCAGAGGATTGAACTTTAGATCCACTTCACATGCTCTGTCCAGAGCTTTCCTGAGGTTTCTGTCATGCTCTGCTTCACCATTACCTTCAAATAGTAAATCATCTACTATTATAGCACACGGATAGCCTGAAAAATTTGCTCTATTACACGCTGAAAGACTTCACTGGCAAAATTTATTCCAAAAGACATTCTGAGAATTCTATATCTACCAAATGGCGTACTGAATGTAGTCAGTAGTGAAGATTTGCGATCATGCATTATTTGACAAAATTAACTCTCTGCATCTAAGACAGAAAAAAACAGTGGCATTTGGCATGAAGGTAGCAACTTCCTCAACTGTATGCATAGGATGGTGGGGTCTCTAATGCTTTGAGTCTCTTGGGTCAATACATACTCTGTTTTCATCTAAGCTTTACTTATGAGTGACTACCATGGAAGACACCCATTCAGTTGGTTCAGTAACTGGACAAATCACACCTTGCTGCACCATTTTATCTAACTGGACTTTGACTTTGCCCTGCATAGCTATCGGAACTCTTCCTGCTGGTCTTACCACTGGGATGACTTCTGGGTCTAATTTCATGGTGTATACAACTGGAAGTTTACCTAGCTTGTCTTCAAAAATACCAGCATACTCTGTAAAAATATCATCAGTGAAACTGGAATTAGAACATGTGCTTACATGATAGACTTCTTTGGTAAAATAAAGCAGTTTCATTTTTAAGCTCTCTCCGAGACCCAGTAATGACTGCACTGGTCTTTTGACTACATAAAATTGCAAACTGTAATTGTACCCAGCTGAATAGCATGAATGCACTACTGAGCCTTTGGTTTAAATCTCTTCATCTTCATAAGCAGCAATTTATTAATCAGTATGACTACCACAATACGTCTGTCCAGAAAGTATGCCATAAGCCTAGTGAGATTATCTTAGTCAACAAAAAGAAGTCTGTCAACATTTGTGGAGCCTAATTTCTGTCTTTCAAATGTCCTGGAAATTTTTGTATGAAAAAAATGAAGGTTTCTTGCAAAGTTCAGTCAGTTCATTCAGTCGTTTTGCTTCTGATTCATAGTGCGCAAATCTGTCGGCTGAATTTTCCCGGAGTTCTTTAACAAATGAAAGTAAAGATGATAGCAGACGATAACCTTCAAATACATCAAAACCAGAGGTTTGGAGTTTCTTACTTTTTTTGTTGAAACACTCCAGCACTTCTTCCCAAACGACTGTCAAAATAGCATATTCCAACTTTAGCAACTGGTGGCCTTTGAGAAAATCGCTTTCATTGCTGGATATTTTCGGGCCGAAAGGCTGTGCAAGTATACTCCATTGTTAAGAATGTGAGACTTATTTGTGTAGCCCTGATGTTGTTAACAAGGGCTGCTTTTGTGGATTATACTATACTGTGATTTTGGTTTTATCGTCATTGCCTCATTTTCGACAGAGGATATCATCATCCGACATTTTGAAATCAGAAGTGGTTGGGGGACTGATAACATAAACGAGTGATCAAGGTGGAACTATGGTTGTTATTCTTTGAAAGAATTCATGACCATTTTGTACAGTTTTTTATGATATTTCTAGTAAGTGGGCAATATGTATTACATATAGTGTGTGGGTATAACGCACTATATATGGTGGGTTGAGGTTTCATCCACTTTGTGTTATTAAATACTGCTTTTGTGCGTCAGTCAGAGTCGAAGTACTACACCATTGAACAGGTTTGGAACTTTCTTTTGACTTTTATTCCTTTGAACTGAGTTTTTACAATGGTTTCAAGTTCCACCATAATTAGTGACTGAATTTGAGACTCTGTTCAAGGGGACCGGGGAAACACAGGTTACAATACTGTTTCACCTACTGTTCGGTCACATTGGAATATTTGCTATATGTTTTTTTCACCTGGGTTCAAATGTATATTAATGTGCAACTTATGTCTTGCTCCTATTTCATCTGTATAAGCAGGTCTTTGTTTAATTTGCTTTACATTTAGCGTGCAGATAACATGCCATGCATATGGTGGGCTGAGTTTATACTTTTCCAACTTAGTATATCTGGGTGCTCACATTAGTCAGCTGGAGTCGGCGTACAATAACAGTTTAATTTCTTTGCACCCTTTGGGTGACATTGTTGAGTCTTTGTCACTTTTTAATTGTGCTTAAGACACAAATACATTTTTTGATATTTGTGATTTTGTTTGACTATATTGAAACAACGCAAACTCACAAGTCTATTCTATTCAAATCTGTATATTGGCTACATGCTTTTTAATGTATGGCCTCTTTTATTGATGTGCAACATATGTTTTGTGCATTTTTCTATTGAAATTAAGGCCTTGAGGAGCTTTACGATAACATGATATTTAGTTGCATTAATATTAGATAAGGGCCAGGTTTCTATGAGTGTACTGTACTAATTTGAACAAGTTATAATATTGTTTTTTTTAGTAGGACTTATATTGTTTTTTAACTATTCACATAGGTCTTATTGACTCAAACTACTTTCCAGATTTGAACATCTATATTGTGCTAACAGCTGTTTGGCTGGTATTAATAATTTTTTTATACCAACCTGATGACTTTATGTTATCAGATTGCCCTTGACTAAAGCCGCTGGATAATTTTCTTTTCAGAACATATATCTTCACATTTTTATTCCAACTCCTGCCTTTACCCCTTGGACTACAAGGAGCAGCGTTACCCATCCTCCAAACCTGCCTGGCATATCCTCACCTGGGTTAACAGATTGCCCTTGGACTAAAGCCGCTGGATAATTTTGTATGTCATATAAGTACACTTTATTATACTGTGACTTTGGCTTGCTTTTTCCAGCCCTCTGCACCTTCCAGGTGTATTTGTGTAACTACCGGATCTGCCAGCAGTCTTTCCTCCCCTCCCCCTTACTGTATTCTCTGTTGTGCTCTACTGCTCGTATCTTATCACCACTGACCCTACCTTTTCTCTGAGAATTTTCACTTGCTATCTCTGCTCTGCTTGCTTCACTCTTCCTTTGACTATCCTTTCCTTCTCCCTGTAACAATCCTTATATTGTTTGCTCTATCCTTCTATCCCTCCCTAGTACCCCCTCTATACCCCTCCTTTCCTTTTTACTCCTATGACAAACCTAATAGTGCCTTAGCCTTTCTCACTTATCCCCTCTTAGATGTTCCTGGTCTCTTCATAACTCTTTTTACCTTCAGCTTCACAGACCTCTCTTACCTCCATTTTAGATAGTTTCCTCTCCTAATCCTTTCTGCTGTGGTTTTGTTCATACCCCTCTAACCACTCCCACTATCTTCCTCAACCTTTACAGAGCACTCTCTCATTCCCGCTCTTTCTAAACCATACCCCTATCTCCTCCCTCTCCACCTTTAATTACCCCTATTCTCTGTATAATCCCCTCTTACCTCTACCCTTTACTTATCCTACCTCTAATACTCTCTACTAACTACACATCCTACCTCACCATTCATTCTTTTTACCATTGCTAGCCTAACCTCCTTATTTCCTACCTCTCTCACTTATAATTCCTCTATTGACTATTCTCTTCACATCTACCTTTTCTATCTCATTATACCTTTGCCAAAACAGAATCTCTTTAGTTTTCTATATTCCTCTAACATAATCTTTTCATTTAATCTACTTTTATCTCCTCTTTAATTATGGCTTCCTATTTCCAAACTATGTTCATACTTTCTGTATTACTCTTACATATACTATTCTCACTCTACCTTCTGACATTCTTTGAAACCCCTCTCCATGGCCAGACTACCCTCTCACATAATTGGATATGTCTTTTAAGTCATATTCCAACAGTACCTCTACCCCCAACTACATTCTACCTAAATTCCACAGACTCATACACATTAAGCATGGCCTCTCTACAGATAGAAAAATGAAACTAAAATCCTACTTTAACAACATCGTGATAATCAAACCAAAGAAAGTACAGTTTTGTACCTACCATAAATGTAGATGTCCGAACTGGATAGCATCTGCAGTCATAACAACTGGGTTGTCCTGTCGTCAGGCAGCCCTTCAGTCGGCCGGATTCCAAAGTCCGGGTCCGGCCTCGGCTGATGTCGCATTTCACCCGACGTCATCTCTGTTGGTCTTCAGGTATAAAGGCATCAGCCGACGCCATTTTCCTCAGTGTTTCTTGCCCCAGATGCCAGTAGCCCTCTTGAAGGCTAAAATTTTGGATAGATGCCAATGTTTCCAAAAAGATAGAGGTAAACACAAACATAAGCATGTATGTACATATATACAAACAAATACACCATAAAAGTCCCCCCCCAGCTAGCTATTAGGAGGGTAAACACCCTAGGAGTACCACAGAGGGGAAGGAGGGAGGGTAATCCTGACTGCAGATGCTATCCAGTTCGGACATCTACATTTATGGTAGGTACAAAACTGTACTATGTCCTTCATGGATGCATCTGCAGTCATAACAACTGGGTAGAATACCATAGCCAACTAGGGGAGGAGGATAAAGGTAAATTATGGTGTGTTTAGGATCCCTTGCAGTACAGCAGTGGCAAACCCTGCTCAGGATCTGGAATATAGAGGCAAATTGTAATGCTTGGCAAATGTATGCACGGAGGTCCAAGTAGCCGCCTCAATAATGTCTTTGGTTGCCACTCCTCGTAAGAAGGCTGTGGTAGTGGCTGTTGCCCTTGTAGAATGAGGTCTTATGTTCTGTGGAATTGGTTTTCCATGGAAGGAGTAACAGAATCGTATGCAATTTCCTATCCATTTGGAGATTGTCTGTTTGGAAATAGCTTTTCCTTCCCTTCCTGTTGCATAAGCTACAAAAAGTTGGTCAGTCTTTCTGCTATTTTTGTTCTGTCCAAGTAGTAGCGTAGCTGTCTATGTACATCCAAGGTATGCAGTATTCTTTCCCCTCTGTTTTGTGGGTTGGGAAAGAAGGTAGGTAGGTGGATTGCCTGGTTTAAAGACACTCTGGATACCACCTTAGGCATAAAAGTAGGATTAGTCCTCATGGACACTCTATCTTGGTGGAAGATTAGGAAGGGTTGCACCGCCATTAAGGCCTGTAGTTCTGAAACCCTCCTTGCTGAAGTAATTGCCAGTAGGAAAGCAGTTTTCCATGACAGGTGTTGTAGGTCTGCTGTTGCTGCTGGTTCAAAGGGTGATAGTGTCAACTTTTCTAGCACAAAGTTTAAGTCCCAAGCTGGTAATGGTGGCTTCCTTGGAGGTTTTACATTCTTGATTCCTCTGAGAAACTGCCTGAGCAAAGGGTGCGAAAAACAGGTGGATCAAAGCTGTATTCTGCTGAAATAGCTGATGCATGTATCTTGATGGAGGAGTAGGACAGGCCTGAATGAAGAAGTTCGCCAGGTACTCCAGAATGTTAGGCATATCTATGTTTGACACATCTTTTCCTCTTTCAGTACTCCAAATGACAAACCTTTTCCATTTTCCAGCATAGTTCCTTCTTGTTGAAGGTCTGCGTGCTTCAAGAATAATGTCTTTAACTCTTTGGGAAAGCTCTGTGTTAGCTGCTGCTATGTGATGTTCCATGCAGTCAGTTGCAACGCGTTTTAGGTTTGGATGCATGATGCTGTAGTTGTTCTGAGTTAACATCAAAGGCATCAGGGAATTGGCCACATATTGTTCGAGACATGCCCTCAGTAGTGGGTACCAGTGTTGTCTTGGCCAGTTTGGAGCTATCAGGATTATCCTTGGACGTTCTTCCTTGATTTTCAGTAGTACTTTGTGTATCAAGGGAAGAGGTGGGAATGCATATGCTGTTAGGCCTTTCCAGCTGAAGGAGAGCGAATCCACTTTCCATGCTAGTGGGTGGAATGTCCTTGTGCAGAATTTTTTGAGCTGGTGATTGAGAGGTGATGCGAATAGATCTATCTGAGGCATTCCCCATTTCTTTGAGATGGTCTTGAAGATGTCCGGGTGCAGCTTCCATTCGTGGGCATCCGAAGTGGTTCTGCTTAGTATGTCTGCTAGAGTATTTTCTTTTCCCGGTACAAATATTGCCTGTAACTGGATGTTGTAGCTGAGTGCCAGGTTCCACAGCTCCAAAGTCATTCTGCATAGGGGGTATGAATGAGTGCCTCCCTGTTTGTTGATGTACCACATGACTGTGGTGTTGTCTGTCCTTATCATCAACTGGCCCTCTTTGAGAAATGGTTTGAACTTTTGGATTGCCAGTTTTACTGCCAGCATTTCTTTTAGGTTGATGTGCAGGTGAAGTTGATCCTGTGTCCAGAGTCCTTGCACGCATTTGTCCAGCATGTGGGCGCCCCATCCTAGGTCTGAAGCGTCTGTTGTGATGGTCTGGCTTGCTTGACATCTGCGAAAGGGTAAGCCTGGGTTTGACTGGCATGCCTGAGCCCACCATAGGAACTCCTGTTTTAAGCATGGAATTAGTGGGATTTCTGTTTCCAGGCTGTGTCTGTGTTGGGACCATAAATTCTTTAGGTACCACTGTAGTTTTCTCATATGTAGTCTGGCAAATGGGACCAAGATTATGCATGATGCCATGAAGCCCAAGGCCTGTAGTACTTTTCTTGCTGTTATCTTGTTCAGTTTTGTTAGTGCCAAGAAGTAAAGAGGGAGTTCTTTTTGTTTTTCTGTAGTTAGGAATGCCATTTGTTTTACTGTGTCCAATTCCGCGCCCAAGAAGGTCCTTGTTTGGGATGGTATCAGCCTTGACTTTTGTAAATTGACTGTGTATCCCAGTGCTTGCAGCAAGTAAATGACCCTTTGTAAATCTGTTGTCAGCTTGCTTTTGTTGTCCCCTTGTAGTAAGCAGTCGTCCAGGTATGGGTAAATTTGAATTCCCTGTAGTCTGCAATGGGCGATTACTGATGCCAGGCATTTTGTGAATACTCTGGGCGCAGTAGATAAGCCAAAGGGCAATGCTGAGAATTGATAGTGCTCTGATCCTGCAAGAAATCTGAGGTATCTTCTGCAGATTGGTCGAATGGGGACGTGCAGGTATGCCTCCTTGAGATCTAGAGTTACCAGCCAACACCCCTTGCCCAGCATGGGAAGAAGTTGCTGTAAGGTCAGCATTTTGAATTTTGGGACAATGATGTATGTATTTAAGGTGGACAGGTCGAGAATTGGTCTCCAACTTTTTTCATTTCTTGGAACTAGGAATAGTCTGGAGTAGAACCCCTTTCCTTGCTCTGCTGTTGGCACTCTTTCCACAGCTCTCATGTTTGCTAACTCCATTATCTGTTGTAGAGCCTCTGTTTTTTGATTTGGAGGTAGATTTGGCATTCCTCTTTTGACTGGTAAAGTGTGGAAGTGGAACCGGTAGCCTTGATCTATGGTTTGTAAAATCCACTTGTCTTTTGTTATGTAGTGCCAGTTCTTTGAAAATAAGGTTAACTTTCCGCCTAAAGGAGCTGCTATTTGTTCCCTGGTAGGCGGATTTAGGGTTAAGTCACTGTGGTTGTGTTGATGTAGTGGCAGAGGTTGTGTCTGTGCCTCTGTTGTTACCTTGCCACTGTCGTCCTCTGTAGGCACCTCCTCTAGATTGGTTTCTGCCTCTGGAACGTCTGTTCCTGCCCCTTTGAGGTCTTGTGGAGTCAGGAAAGGACCAATTTTTGGCAGGCCAGTTCCTGCTAAACCTTGGGGGTTGTACCTGCAAGAAATCTTTAACCGTTTGGACAGATTTTGCCTTTTCTTCCATTTTCTTCATAACCTGCTGGGCAGGTGTACCAAACAAACTTGTCTTATCCATAGGAGCATCTAGCAACTTAGCTTTAACATGATCCGGTAAAGCTTGCTCTTTTAGCCATGCATGCCTTCTTATCACTGTGCCAGTCATGGCTGATCTAAATGAAGCCTCCAGTGCATCATAGCCACATTTTAAGGAATGGTTACTAACCTGTTGTATGTTATTTACCATTTCTAATACATATTTCTTATCAAGAGATTCATCAGTGGTTAGCTTTTTAGTTAATTGATCAAGCATAAACTCTTGGTATTGTATCATGTGAAACTGACAGTTTAAAGCTCTAGCTGAGAGAGTAGCTGAAGTGTAGACCTTTTTACCCCATCTGTCTAATGACCTTGCTTCCCTTTCAGAAGGAATAGGGTTTTAGCTATGGTCGGCTACTGCCTTGGGACCCTGGGATATAGTTTCGGGTCTGCAAGTGGGGCCTTGTAAAGGTGGTGATGAGTATCTGGCACCCTGTAAAATCTGTCTGGTTTGGCAGGGGCTGGGGGTAAAGAATCTGGAGCAGAGCAGACATCATTGAAAGCATCATCCACCACAGAGAGAACAGGAGGTATAGCTAAGGGCCTGTGCTGTGGAAGGTGCTGAAAGGTCCTAAGTCTTTTTCTGGAGTCTGAAAAATCCTGTTGCTGCCATTGGAACTGCTCTCGCATGGCATGTAAGGTTTCCCCAAAGGAGAATTCTTCTGGTGGGGAAGCAGCTGGAATGGAATCTTCAGCATCAGAATCTTCAAAATTGGAGAAAGGAGCCTCTGGCTGGTCAGTTATGTCTGATTCATCAGCAGAATCATCAGAGGAGACTGGCACAGGGGGCTCTGCCCTAGGTCTCTTCTCTGGGGGCTGAGAGGCCCTGTCTGGGTGAGATTGAGATCCTCTGATTAATGAAATTAAATCTTCTGCCAAAGTAAGCATTTGAGAACTAGAAGAGGGCCTGGTAGTGGGGGTTTAACAGGCACTGTTTTAGTAGTCTTGGCTGCTTTAGCCCTGGCGAAGGCCTTAATGGACATGGCTGCTGGAGGCCTAGCTGCACCACGTGCTGGGGTAGAGACATCCAAGGGAATGGTGTCTGATAAATCAGTGGCAACCACCGTAGTGGATAAAATTTCTGAGGCCGATTCAAGAGTGGTAGCAGGGGCCTCAGTTGTAGAGATAGATTCAGCTGTACTTTGAGCAGTTTTCTCGGTTTCGGCCGAAACCGAGACACTCGCGGCTTGCTTAACCATGGTTTCGGCCGAAACCACGGACCGCGAGTGTCGGTCTTTATCTTTGCGTTTTTTGGCAGATTGGGAAGTCGGAGGATCCGACGGCATAATGTACGCAAAATCAGAACCGAAAAACTGTTCTGCAAACTCCGACCGACGCCTAAGCGTTCGTCGGTTGAAAGAAGCACAGGCCGAACAGGCTGTTACGTCGTGGGCTGGGCCTAAACAAGGCAGGCAATGAGAGTGGAAATCTTTATGAGGTATTTGTTTCCCACAGGTTAAACAATTATTAACTTTTTCTGACATCGGCTGAAGCAAGAAAGGTTCCCCAACGGGGTACTTAGCTTTAGAAGTCTTCGAAGTAGTATTCGGTAGAAGTAATCTCTGGATCCGACCGACCGGCACTTGCGAACAGCTTCTGCTTCGGGCGCCACGCGGCAAGAAAGACTGAGGAAAATGGCGTCGGCTGATGCCTTTATACCCGAAGACCAACAGAGATGACGTCGGATGAAGTGCGACATCAGCCGAGGCCGGACCCGGACTTTGGAATCCGGCCGACTGAAGGGCTGCCTGACGACAGGACAACCCAGTTGTTATGACTGCAGATGCATCCATGAAGGACATCCACACCTTACAGGATGGGGGCATGCACCCTAACCCTGGCCCTATCAACCCTTCACCTCTTACTCCTAAAACTAAACTTAACAATACTCTCCTAATAGGACATCTAAACATTCAAAGCATAAACAATAAAATACCTCACCTACATGCTCTCCTTGATATCCATTCCTTTGACATTATTTGCCTCTCTGAAACCTGGCTTAAGCCTGACACTAAAGACACAGAAATTACACCCCAAGGCTATAATATTGTTAGACATGACCGTACTAAACGTAAAGGTGGCGGAGTAGCAATTCTTTATAACAATCAATTAAATATCTCCACCCTAACAATAGACCCAACCTCAGATAGCAAAGTAGAAGCCATCATAATCAAACTTCACTTGAACACCAAGAAATCCCTTAACATTACCTGTATATACCTACCCCCAGGTAATAACATACCCATTTTAGAAGCCTTTCTTAGCTGGGTATCTACAACTCTCCCCCAAGAAACAATAATTCTAGGGTGACTTTAATATAGACTGGAACTGCATAAATACCAAGAATCCAACTTCCCATATAAACCTCCAAGGCTTTACCCAAACCATTACCTCAACTACAAGAATCAATAAGCCTAATAATAAAGAAAGTATTCTAGACTGGATATTGATAAATAATACCAAACACACCTACAAAGTAGGAACTCTGCCAGATGATATCAGTGACCATTCCTTGACTTATATAGAAAGAGAAAAGACTGACTTTACTAACCTCCCTAATACTAGAAAAATACGCTCCACAAAACAGTTTGACGTAGACTCATTTCAAATGGAACTTAGCAAATGTAACTGGAATCCCTTAAAAACTCTTCCTCTTGAAGATGCAGTATCATACTTTAACACAAATTTCCTATCCATACTTAATAGACATGCTCCTGAGCGTACCATTAAAATGAAATCCAATATAGCCCCATGGCTCTCAAGAGAAACGAAACATCTAATTCACTCCAGAAATAAAATCTGGTCTAAATGGAGACGTCACAGAAATAATCCGGACCTGCTGCACTTTCGCCAGCTTAGAAACCTTACTAAAAAGGCTATAATTGCAGACAAAAAAAACTATTACTGCAAACTTCAACAGACTCATCATAACAATCCAAAGGCCTTCTGGTCCTCAGTAAATAAACTCCTGTCCCCAGGTACAGCTAAAACACCTAGCCCACTTAATGCGGACCCAGACACCCCTCTCCTAACTGCTAACACTTTCAACCTATTCTTTACTGAAACTATTCATTCCCTAACCAAGCAAATGATCAATAACTCAAACTCCTCACAAATCCAAGCTGCTTCATCCCCTAACTTTAAACTACAACCTATCTCTACCTCTTTCATCTATAAACTCATCCACAAACTCAAGCCTTGTACCCCCTCTGCTGATAACCTCCCTTCACTTTTTCTCCAAAAGGCTGCAAAAGCAATCGCATATCCTATTTCCATTCTCATAAACAGAACAATCCAAGAGGGTACTATCCCTGACATCTGGAAAGTGTCCTACATTATCCCTTTACACAAAGGAGGCAACTCTATCGACTATTCTAACTATAGACCAATCGCACTCCTTTCTCCATTAGCAAAAATTATGGAAAAATGTATACACCAACAACTTCTAAATCATCTCTCAGTACATAACTTAATAGCCAACTGTCAACATGGCTTTAGACCCCATCATAGTACTACCACTGCTCTTCTTTCCTTCACAGACACCATAAATAGGAACCGCAACAATAACCTTCTCTCTTCTGCACTATTTATCGATCTTTCTAAAGCTTTCGACATGGTTAACCACTCTATATTAATCAATATACTCACATCCCTTTCCTTTGACAACCTTGCCATTAAATGGTTTACATCTTATCTTAGCAATAGGCAACAAGCAGTTCTTTGGGGAAACCAAACTTCCTCTCTTTTACCTGTAACTATTGGTGTCCCTCAGGGCTCTATTCTCGGACCTCTTCTTTTCACATTATCCATTAATGACCTACATCTAGCTATTCCTCAAGCAACCGTCATACAATATGCTGATGACTCCACCCTAATTTGCTCAGCGTCTTCTTCTACAACACTTCATTCACTTACTCAAAGCATCTTCAACACAGTTGAAACATGGTTTTCTAAATGCTACCTTCTTCTTAACGCCAAAAAAACTAAACTTCTCCTTTTCACCCCTACCTCACGATCCCCACCCCTTGATTTCACCATCTCATCAAATAATGCTACTGTCATTTCCCCTGAACCAACAACAAAACTTTTAGGAATAACAATTGATAATAATCTCTTTTAATCAACACATTAACTTCACTATCAAATTAGTAAACAGAAAAATTGGATCCTTATATAGAATTAAACCCTACCTAACTGCTTCTGCCAGAGCTACAATTGCCCACTCCCATCTTATATCTACACTCCTTTATGCTTCTCCTATCTTTACCAACCTTAAGAAAGCCAACCTTAACAAACTTGCCACATCCTATTACAACATTGCCAGATTTGCTACTGGTAACCCTTATAGAACACATCACTGTGTGAACCTGAAACAACTAAGATGGATGGAATTTCAACACCTTTTGCTCATTCCCCAACTCAATATTGCCCACAAATTACTATACCAGCCCAATAACACTCCTATTCTTTCTCAACTTTTAATCCCTTATAATAATCTCAACTCTCTTAGATCTTCTAAGAAACTTATGGCCTGCCCTACAAAGTCCAATAACTCAGCCGGTGACTCCCTTTTCTCTAATACAATTAATTAGAAGGAGCTGGAATTCACTACCCAGTGAAATCACTCTACTCGCATCTCTACCTCTCTTCAAACAAGAAATTAAGAATTACTTCAAAAGCCATTGGCTCTGTTCCTGTATAAAGCCTGACTAATCTCCCCACCTACATCTGCCTATCCTCCTCCTCATTTTTCCACCACTATCTCTTCTTTTCTTTTTCTTTCATTTTCTTTTCTTTTTATAACTCTTTCTTCCTTACTCTTATTTTTCTCTTCCTCTCTTTGTCTCATATCTAGTAAGTCTTTTTTGCTTCTTTTGTTTCACTGTCATCTCTTAGATGGCTTCCTTTTTTACCCACTTATAGTATTTTTGCCCTCTTTCTCTGATATTTTACCCTTTTGCTTACCTCTAACTCTCTCTGTACAACAACTTGTCACCCTATATCAGTTTTCTTACTGTCATCTCATCCTTTAACCTGAATCTTAGTTACTCATACAAGTTAGACTTTTGATATATCTTCTTTAATTAAGTTTTATTTTGATATTATATTGCCATTTGTTATTATTGTAATTGCTTTTTAATTATAAGGTTTTTTTTTTTTTTTTTTTCCTTTTTATGTGTATTTCTGTGTGGAGCTTTTCTCCCCGGGCCTCTACTGAAAATGGAAATATATCCAGCTAGACTAGCCCGGTCAACAAATGTAAAATAAATAAATAAAATAAATAAATAAATAATTTTTCACAATTGGCCAAATTAAGTTGTTCACCAGCTCTTACTCTAGCAAATGTTTCTTCTGACATAACATTGCACTTTGAACTAGTGTCCACTTTAGCTCTGTGGGTTTACCATTAATCAGGACAGTACAAAACACTTTTTTGCCAACAAATCTACTGCATTAACCCTTTCACCAACCAATGATACACCGCCTACATAGAAAGTACAGATGCAGCTTTCTATATGATCAACTTGGTTTTCTGAGCGACCTTTCTTAATAAATGAGTGAGGCTTGTTTGATTTACAAAGCTTTTGAAATGTGTTCCATTTTTTTTTTTTTTACACTTGTGGCATTGCTGACCAAATGCTAAGCACTTTCCTCTTTCAGACTCATGATTGGCATCACAATTACAACAGGTAACAATGAGACTTGACTTGAGTTTTGCTGACTCACCCTTGTGCTGCAGTGAGCACGTCTGTTTTACTGAGCTGTTCATAGAACTTGCAGGAAAGTTGCGGGCTGTCACTGGAAATCCCGCAGGGCTGCAGCTGCCATGTGCTTTGACCTGTTTCTGTTTGCCAAGTGCTGTATGCTGTCTACATTTGCTTTAGAGGCTGCTGAAACCATGCTCTTATCACTTGCAAGCATATCTGTATGCCTTTCTGTAAGCTCATGTATTTGACAAATCTCTGTCTTTGCTCAATGTTACATCACTGTCTCAAAGCAAAATCTTTCTCACTGCAGCACACCACACACAAGCCTATCCTTTATCAACTCGTCTTTCAAATCACCAAATCTGCACATTTTATTCTTGTTTCTCGTCAGTAATATAAGCTGCAAATGTTTCTCCTAGTTTTTTGTCTCTTGTATGAAAAGTGCCTCTTCAATGGGACATTCGCCCTTAGTGTAAGAAATGCATCGAAATAACTGCACTTTGCGAATGAACAGTACACAGCACAAGAAACTTCTCGAAATGACTGTACTTTGTGAAATAACTGTACCGTGTAAAAAACACTTAGAAATTACTGCACTTTGTAAAATAACTACTTTGCACAAAGTAAACTCTGGAATAATTGCACTGTAATAAAGTACACACTGCAAACACTTTGCACACTCTTGAGATACTTCGAACAACTCTAGTTATGCTTTGAATAGCTTTAGTCAATCCAAAACAGTAGCTCATATCAAACATATTTGTTTACTAAAAAATGCAGTTGCTTTGCTTTTACATGCTCAGTTTGCCCTTTTATTGTATTTGTTATGCTCGTTTGACTTTTATCATGATTGTTATACTTTTCTTAGGCTCATTTTACTTTTAACATGCTCGTGATGCAAATCAGAAGCAACTCTGAAGGCTTTCATAAGTATTTCAAATAATTCTATCAAATATCGTGGTTTCGAACATTTCGTTTAATCAATAATGTGCGTTTTCTGCTTTTCGTTTGATTAATAATGCACTTTGTGCCTTGTAAATGCTTCATACTGTTTTCTTTACAAAATATATAATTTATGTGAGTTTTAATTACCTGAAATTCGTTTCTGGCCTTTTTTTAATCGTCTGAGCAGGTTCGGACAAGTCATTCCTCTAGGTACCTGTATTTCTGTTCAGGCAAGCCACTTCTAACATCTCGTCATTCAAAGATCCTGGTTCTGACACCATGTCGCTCGTCCGGTCAGGATAAAACAGACAACCAGTTGTGGGTTCAGTTCAAGCAGCTTTTTGTGTACTTAAATATTATCGCGACCATATCTTCGTGCTAATATCACTTGCTTCCTGATGTTGAAATCTGATCGTTAGTGCTGTAGAAATGTCAGGAATTGTCTTTTCTTTCACCGTGAAGTTTGTTAAGGCAGGGTTATAACTTTAACGCCTGTGTGATTTTGACTGCATTAAGGGTCATCAATAACAATAGAAAAAAGTGTTGCTGTGGCTGCATGCCCTTTGCTGCCAGCATTTGTGGAACTATCTCATTTGTGCATTAACATATATGTGAACCTTACTAAAATGCAAACATTATCGGAATTACACCACTTTTACAATGTGCACTTACTACCCAAATTAAGCTTTACCCTTCTGATTCCCCTTGAAGTTTAATCCGTGAGTTGACATTAATGCATTATCTGTTATTGACAGGGTTTTATTAACATGACGTGCTTTACTGCCAGCATGTCTGCTGCTATCTCATTTCTGCATGAACTGTAAATGTACAAACATATGTGAACCTTTCTAAATATACAAACATTATAAAGGAATTAAAACATTTGTAGACCGGGCAGTTACTATGAAATGTAAGCTTTACCCTTTCAATCCAAGTCCTAGTTTCTATCCTGACTTCAGACGTTAATGTATTCAGTGTTTTAGCTACTCCTTTCGTCAGTAACAGAGCAGCCCTGAGAACTGAAGCATTGCGTGTGTAATGCACACTAAACAGGGAGGAGAATTGCACAATCGTTTTTCTTCCTGAATGTAATCCCAAGTTAGTCTTCCTTAGTAAGGACGTGAAATAACACGCAAAAAGTGTTAAAAGTGCTAAAAGCACTTGAACTATGCAGATTTTGTAATCGCGAAAAGCTGTTTGCGATAATACGCAAGTACCGCTTTATTATATGCAGACACATCAGGATTGAGGCTTAGTAACTTAAACTTAAGATAAACTTATAAACAGACTACTGCACTCATACATGTTGACACTCTGGCTGTTCACTCCAAATGGCATTTCTATCTGCACATGCTAGTTATATGCACATGCCCTCACTTCTTTGAAATGCTTCTTAAAGTCATAGCACGCACACTCTGTTCTACAACTAGCTACCTGGATCTTGGGAGGTCTCATGAAAGAATAATTCCTGAGCACCATCGAACCGAATGATGCAAGTCCCCTAGAGACCTGGTCTAGTTTGTAATGAGTAATAAAGGTATGAGGAGATGCCCATGTAGCTGCTGCACAAATACAAGAAGCTCTAGCACCAAAGCTATTATAGCTCTAGGTGAATGAGCTTTCTCAGGACTTGGTTGGTCAAGTCCCTTTGAGTGATAAAGATGATACAGTCCCTAAACCATTTAGCTAAAGTAACCTTAGAAAATGGGTTACCTAAGGAAAGAGGGGAAAAGGCAACAAACAGTTGATCAGATTTTCTGATGCCCTTTGTTCTGTGAAGGTAAAAACGTAATTGGCTGTGTACAACTAGTAAGTGAAGACACTATTCTCCCTTAATGGAGAAATTAGGGAAAAAGACTGGTAGATGTAAGGTTTGATTCATGTTGGACTCTGAAACAACCTTCGGCAAAAAGGATGGATTCGTCCTGTGGGAGACGCTGTCCTTATGAAATATTAAGGAGGGGGGCCTGCAGGATAAGGCTTGAATTTCCAATATTCTTCTAGCTGAAGTGATACCAACAAAAACAAAGTTTTCCAGGTCAAGAACTTTAAATCACAAGTTGCTGAAGGCTCAAAAGGGGAGAAATGAGAAACTGTAGAACCAAAGGTAAATCCCATGGAACAACAGGTTCTTAACACAGAGACCTTAACAATAAGGTCCCTTTCAAAAAGGCCTTATACAGTTTATGAGACACAAGTGAAGAACCATCAAAACCAACGTGGAAATTGGATATTGCAGCAGATGTACCCAAATGGTAGACTATGAAGAGCCAGACTGATAAAGAAAAGCAGGAAAATAAGTTATGTAAAAATAAAGTAAAATTAGTGCATATGCATGTGCATATAAAATTAAAATTATATGCATGTGCATATAAAATTAAAAGTAAAAAATAAAGTAAGTAAAAATTTACCTAAACAGCAGAGGCCTCCAAAGCAGACACCCAAACAACTGCTACCTCAAGACACCCCACAAGCAACACATAAACCACAAAAGCAGTGTGCAAAGCAGTCCCAGCCCTTCAGGCCAAATACAACACCAAACATACTTGTCATAGGTGACTCCATAGTCAGACACACTGACGTCCCACTCACCAGGCTGAACAAGGAGAGGGTCACAGTAAGCTGCCTATCGGGCGCTAGAATCCGCCACATAACACAAGCACTCGGGTCACTCCACGGCAAGTACAAATATGATACAGTCATTGTCCATGCTGGTGTGAACGACCTGAGACGTACCTCCCTGGACTACATGAAAAGAGACATAGAGGAGCTCTCTGATTATGTAGCCCAGGCAGGTATGACCCTGACCCTGAGCAGTATCCTTCCTTCACCAAGAATGATGCCACAATATAGAGACAAGATGATCAGCTTTAACAATTGGCTTAATGTCTGGTGTCATTCAAAGGGGATCCAGTGTCTGTCTGCCTGGGATGACATGCTTGACAAGCCACGCTGCCATAAGGGACAGCTTGCACCTGTCACCCCTGGGATTCCGGATATTGGCTAAGGCTCTTGCCACCCCATAGTGCCTTTTTTAGGCAAGGCTCAAATTCTAAACCTACCACCCTAGAAAACAAAAATGGGAAGAAACTGAGGGTAATGCTGCTCAATGCCAGAAGTCTAAATCTCAAAATGCACGCACTCGAGGCCCTTCTCAGTATGGAGAACATCGATGTCTGTGCTGTAACTGAAACCTGGTTCAAGGCTCCTGAGAGCACCCCGGCACTATTAGGTTTTACCTCATATCATGCGTTCCGGCCCCAAAACATGGACCACACCACAAAAGGAGGGGGTGTATCCATATTCATAAAGGATACCCACACCTCCAGGTTGGTGGCAATGCACGAAGCTCGAAACCATACAGGTGCAACTAACCATAGGCAAAACTGCTCTACAAATTGTAGCATGCTACAGGCCACCCTCTCAAACTCAGGAACCCCACACAGCCTTCCTGAAGACACTGGAGGGTATAAATGTATCTCCAAACACCATCATACTGGGTGACTTCAACTACCCGAATATAGACTGGGAACATTACTCAAGCCCTAACTTTCTAGCCCAACGGTTCCTGGAGTTCATAAATTCAAATGCCATGGAACAGCTAGTCACTGTTCCCACGAGAGGAGAAAATATACTAGATCTCATTATCACAAACATGGGGACAAAATGCTCCGCACCGGAAGTATATTCCTCATTGGTGAGATCTGATCATAAACTAATCTCACTGGAAATCCACATCCCGCCCCCACCCCAAACAAAAAGACCACAGTGAAGAACTTCTCTAAAGCAAACTTCACACTACTCAAGACTGGTGTGGTATCCTTCAAGGCCCCTGAGCCAGTGGAAACCACAACCCAAGCTGCGGAAGCCCTTACAAATGCCTTCTATGAACACCTCCAGGACTGCATGGATCAGGCAATCCCAAATAAAACCAAGACTCTTTCCACAAAGGGCAAACGTCCAGTCTGGTGGACCCCAGCCATTAACAAACTTTACAATAAGAGGAGAAAGCTATTACATGATAGAACAAAATCCATAAAAGGGAAGTCACCCCTGATCATTATTAGTAAAAAAATACGAGCACTCATAAAATCAACTACAGCCAATTTTGAGAGAAAAATTGCCATGGATTCAAAGGACAATCATAAGGCCTTTTTCAGCTATGTTAGGAACCTGGGTGGAAACTCCCAGATATGCTCAGAATTAGTCCAAAATGATACAAAAATCACTGAACCCACAGACATTGCCAACATACTGGCAGACAGGTCCAGTGCAAACTTCACCCCCCTCTCCCCCCCTAAAGGAGAGATAACTATCCCAGCTGAGTGTAGCCTCCCAGACATCTCAAATGCGCAGGTGAAAGCTGCTCTCTCTAAAGCTAAAAACACAGCATCAATGGGACCAGATGGTGTCCCCGACTGTGTGCTACACAAGCTAAATGAGGAATTAAACCCGCACATAAGGCAGCTGTTTAATCTCAGCCTTACCACAGAATACGTGCCCAAGGAGTGGCGTACGGCAACTGTGGTCCCACTCCACAAAGGCGGTGCCTCTACGGACCCTGGTAATTACCGCCCCATAAGCTTAACAAGTCTAGTCTGCAAAGCTATGGAGAGTATCATAATGGAGCTCAAACAAAGATATAGAGGACTTGCAGACATTGGACCCGACCCAGTTTGGCTTCGTCAAGGGAAGATCATGCCTTTTGAACTTGGTCGACTTCTTCGAAACAGTCACCAAGGCTATTGATGAGGGAAAGGCAGTCCATACAGCCTACCTTGACCTTGCAAAGGCTTTCGACACAATACCCCACTCGGGTATTGTAGAAAAACTTACCAGCTTAAATGTAAACCCATATGTCACAAGATGGGTTGCAAAGTGGCTTAAGGACAGAACTCACAGGGTTAGAGTTGCTGGCGCTATGTCAGACTCCAAGCCGGTCACAAGTGGTGTCCCACAGGGCTCAGTCCTTGGCCCCCTATTGTTCGGCATCTACTTCCCAGAAGTACAGGCCAACATGGGAGGACTTTGGCTGACAAAGTTTGCAGACGACTGCAAACTGGGCGCCATAGTGGAAAGTGCATCGGACACGGATATCCTTCAGAAGGGACTCACGGAAACAGATAGCTGGTGCCAGAGCCATGGCCTGAAGTTAAACGCCAAAAAATGTATAGTCATACCCTTCGGGAAAAACAAGGTAACCCCAAGCTACCATACAGGTGGCAATCCACTAAGCACAGAAGAGGTTATCAGGGACCTGGGGACCCAGGTTGACAGTGGCCTTTCTTTTGACACTCACGTTGCTAAAGTGGTTAGAAAGACCTTCTACATTGCCCACCTGATCATGAAGGGATTCACATCCAGATCTAGTGAGGTCATTGTTCCCCTGTACTCTTCACTTATCAGACCAATGATCGAGTACAATGCCCCATTCGGGATGCATCTCACCCGACATCTGCAGCAATTGGAGAGACCCCAAAAGTTCCTCACCAAAAGGATAAAGGGACTCCAAAATCTGTCATATGCTGCCAGATTGAAGAAACTCCAGCTCTATTCAGTCGCACACCGTCTGCTCAGAGGTGACATGTGCCTGACATACAAGGCCATGTCCAACCCGGAATTAATGGACATGCTCCACCTCAAAAAATCCAAATCCACCAAAACCACTAGAGCAAGCGACTTAAACCTTAGCACGGATATAAATAGGACGTGCTGGAGGGATAGCTTTATCACTCAGAGACTCCCTATGCTGTGAAATAAAATCCTGGTCCATGTGAGGCAGAGCACCTCGCTGGCTCTGTTCAAGAGAAATCTTGACCTGTGGATGGGAGATCGTAGATTTGCCCCGGGAATCATCTCTGTGTCACTGCTGGACATAGGCACAACAAATTAATGGGCACAGTATTTTTTCATATAAGGGGTGGCGTAAGCCACAAAAATTTGGGCTAGGCTTATAAATGCCTTAGGGCAGATAGCCTAGTATAAACCTATGATACTATGTACTCATCACAACGTTCCATACGAGTTGTCCATCGCGCTTTCATTCTTTACTGATGGGTTTGGAGCCGATCCATCGCCTTGAGTATGGCCAAATGCAAAGCTCGAGGTCTTCCAGCAGCTCGATGCCAAGCCCCTATCCCACAATGCATTGTGAATTACCTCAGATCTTCTTTGCTGCATGTACTATAACCATATAAATTAGCTATCCCTTATGGAAAGGAAGAAGAAATTGAGCAACCAGGATGTGACCAACGTCTAGGTCAGCTATCAGCCAAGAGGGGGAAAGAGGGAGGGACGCAAGAATGAAGGCGAGATGAACAACTCACATGGAACGTTATGGTGAGTACATAACTTCTTAATGTGAAGTTGTTCAATCTCGTTGTTAATTCTTGACTGATGGGTAGCGTTCCCAGCACCATCAATCTCGGGTGGCTCACGAGAGTACATTTTTCAGGATCGTGGACCCAAAGGAAGCCCTGCCCCTGGAGGCCTTATCAACTTTGTAATGAGTGATAAAGGTGAGGTTTTGACCAAGTGGCTGCTGCACAAATGTTATCAATGGGCAGTTTGGCTGAAAATGCAGAGGATGTAGAAAAGTACAGTTTTGTACCTACCATAAATGTAGATGTTCGAGGATTCCATTGCTGCAGTCCTGACTATTGGGTATAGTCCGCGTCCCAGTCGGCCCGAATACCAGAGTATAAGGCTGACGTCGGTCAGGGCGCATTAGACTGACGTCAGTACGTCAGGGTACTAATGCGCATGACCGACGTCATATCCTCAGTCTTTTCTTGCCCCAGATGTCAGAAGACCCAAAAAGACAAGTCCCAAAACAACATGCACCAAAAACATGTAAAAAGATAAGCATGTAAACTCACCTACACAACCACCCCTAAACACAGAGGGGAAGGAGGGAGGGTAAATTGGACTGCAGCAATGGAATCCTCGAACATCTACATTTATGGTAGGTACAAAACTGTACTATGTTCTTCGTCTTCCATTGCTGCAGTCCTGACTATTGGGTAGAATCCCAAAGCAGAGGTAAGGGAGGCTGGCAAATTATAAAGTAGTAGGAGCTGACAACATGCCTTGTAAAACAGCTGTGGCAAAACCAGCCCTAGACTTAGAGTATATAGGAAGGTGATAATGCCTAGAGAAAGTATGCACTGAACTCCAAGTAGCTGCTTCCAGAATATCCTTAGTTGCCACCCCCCTTAGAAATGCTGTTGAAGTGGCAGTAGCCCTAGTGGAATGAGGCCTGATCCCAGCTGGAATCTCCTTACCATGATGGGAATAACAAAATGCAATGCACAAGCCAATCCACCTAGAAATAGTTTGTTTTGACACAGGCTTGCCCTGTGAACTCAAAGCAAAAGAAACAAGTAACTGCTGAGACTGCCTAAAATTCTTAGTCCTGCTCAAATAATAACGCAATTGCCTGTGTACATCTAAAGTGTGTAAAATCTTTTCCCCTCTATTTTGAGGATCTGCAAAAAACATAGGCAAATGAATAGTTTGGTTTAAAGCCACACTAGAAACCACCTTAGGCATAAAGGAAGGATTAGTACGTAATGATACCCTGTCCTTATGGAAAATCAAAAAGGGCTCTACTGCCATAAGGGCCTGCAACTCAGACACCCTTCTTGCAGAAGTAATAGCCAACAGAAAAGCAGTCTTCCATGACAAATATTTCAATTCAGCAGTAGCTGCAGGCTCAAAAGGTTGTAGAGTAAGTTTTTCCAACACAAAATTGAGATCCCAAGCAGGAGTAGGAGCTCTACGTGGGGGTCTTAAATTCTTTGCCCCTCTAAGAAACTGCTTGAACAAAGGATGCGAAAACAAAGGTGGGTCACAATCATAGTGAGCTGAAATTGCTGCAGCATGAATCTTTATGGAAGAGAAGGACAAACCTTTGTCCAATAATTCAGTAAGATATTGAAGAGCCACACTCAAATTAGGCTCTGAAATCTCCAAATTCTTTGCTGTACTCCAAAATAAAAATCTCTTCCATTTTTCTGCGTACACTCTCCTAGTACTAGGCCTTCTAGCTTCCATAATCACATTTAAAACTTGTTGAGGAAGTTGAGACCTGCTGTGTTTCAACACAGAATATGCCAGGCTGTTAGATGAAGAGAGTGAAGCTTGACATTGAGCAGATGACCGTCCTTCTGAGATAACAGATGAGGAATCAGAGGTAAAGGCCATGGAGGCTTCTTTACCAGACTCCGTAGAAGTGGGTACCAGTGTTGCCGAGGCCAATCTGGAGCTATCAAAATCATCCTTGGCCTGTCTTGTCTGACCTTTAATAGTACCTTTGGAAGAAGCGGTAGAGGTGGAAAGGCATACACATGAAGGTTTTTCCAACTGAAAGACAGAGCATCCACTTTCCAAGCTGTGTGATGAAACCCCTTTGTGCAATACTTTGGCAGCTGGTGGTTTAGTGGAGAAGCGAACAGATCTATGTCTGGAGTTCCCCATGACACTGTCAGTTTCTGAAATACATGAAGATCCAGTTTCCACTCGTGGGGATCCATGATTTGTCTGCTTAACACATCTGCTAAGGAGTTCTGTGCTCCTGGCAGAAACCTTGCCTGAAGAGTTAGTTGCAAGCTTAGCGCAGTCTCCCATAAAATCATTGCTTGCCTGCATAGAGGATAAGAATGTGTTCCCCCTTGCTTGTTGATATACCACATGACAGTTGTGTTGTCTGTTAGAATCAACACCTGCCCTGGAAGAAGTAACTCCTTGAAAGCCATCAATGCAAACTGGACTGCTAACATCTCCTTCATGTTGATATGTAGATGCTGTAGTCTGGCAGGCCACTTGTCTTGTATCCACTTTCCATTTAGATGAGCTCCCCAAGCAATGTCCGAGGCATCTGTCGTTAGAATCTGACTTGCCTCTGGCCGGGTCACAGAGAGTCCCTTGTTTAGGTGACATTCCTGAGCCCACCACAAAAATTCCTTTTGAATGCAAGGTATTATTCGAATGACAGTGTCCAAATCCTGGCAGTGCTGTGTCCATACATTTTTGAGATACCATTGTAGCTTCCTCATATGCAGTTTGGCATTGGGAAGCACCAGAATACAAGATGCCATGAACCCTAATGCTTGAAGGAATGTCCTTGCAGTCAGCACGGACTGATGAGATAGTTGATGGAAGTAAAGTGACAGAGTCTTTTGTTTGTCCGGGGTTAAAAAGGCCGTCTGGGCTGCTGTATTCAGTCTTACACCCAGAAAGCACATGTCTTGAGAGGGTACTAGACTGGACTTTATTTCGTTCACAGAATACCCTAGGCATCTTAGCACTGCTATAACATATTCCAGATGCTGTAGAAGGTCTTCCTTTTCTTGAGCCAGAATCAGGCAGTCGTCCAAGTAAGGATAGATTTGAATTCCTTGAAGCCTGAAGTAAGCTATCACTGGAGCCAGAACCTTTGTGAATACTCTGGCCGCAGTAGATAAGCCAAAGGGCAATGCAGAGAACTGATAATGAGAATTTCCAGCTCGAAACCGCAGATACTTTCTGCAACTTAGCCTTATAGGCACATGAAGGTAAGCTTCCTTGAGATCTAAAGTTACCATCCAGTGGTCTTTGCCCAGCAGAGGTAAAAGCTGTTGTAACGTCAACATCTTGAACTTGGGAATGTCCAAAAACGTGTTGAGGAGAGATAAATCCAAAATCGGTCTCCACGTGTTCCCCTTCTTTGGTACAAGGAACAGGCGAGAATAAAATCCTAGGCCCCTCTCTGACACAGGGACTGGCTGAATGGCCCCTATGTGAAGTAACTGTAAAACTTGCTTGTGAGCCTCTTTTCCTTGTAGAGGAGGAACGTCTGGCATGCCTTTGAAAGGGGGCATTGTATGGAAATAAAATCTGTAACCGTGGTGAATGATATCCAACACCCATTTGTCTTGAGTAATTAAATCCCAATTTTCTTTGAAAAGAGACAGTCTTCCCCCCAAAGGAGCTGCCAGACGTGAATCTGCTGGCAGCTGAAAAAACAGGTCATTGGATCTGTTTACGAAAGGACTGACCCCTGCCCTCACCAGAAGTCTGAGCAGGTGAACTCCCTGTTCTAGGCCTAAAAGAACTTTGAGCCCTGCCCCTACCACGTCTAGACCTACCCCTAGACTGAGAATCATAAGCAGGATATGTCCACCCCTTAGCAGGCCAATTTCTACTAAACTTCGGTGGCTGCACCTGCAAAAAATCTTTAACAGTTTGCATAGACTTAGCTTTGTCCTCCATTTTCTTTAAAACAGCTTCCACAGGCGAACCAAACAACACATCAGACTGTAAAGGAGCATCCAAAATCCTTGTCTTAACATGCTCAGCTAAATTCTGATCCTTCAACCAGGCATGCCTGCGAAGAACAGAGCTGGTAGCAGCCACCCTCGAGGAGGCCTGTACAGCATCAAAACCACATTGCAAAGAATGCTTACCCACTTGTTCGGACACATGAACCAAATCCAGCAACTCTTTACACTCAATACCTTCCGCCAAAGCATCCACCTTAGATTTCAATTGTGAAAGGAGATAATTTTGATACTTTAGCATGTGAAACTGACAATTCAACGCTCTCATGGCTAGAGTGGAAGAAGTATACACTTTCTTACCCCACCTATCCAAAGCCCTTGCCTCTTTATCAGTGGGAACAGGATTTTTAACCACAGAGGCCTTAACACCTTTAGGCCCCTGAGAAACAGTTTCTGGGTCCGCCCTAGGACTCTTAAACAAATATTTATGAGCTTCGGGCACCCTATAATACCTATCAGGCTTAACAGGAGCAGGAGGCAAAGAGTCAGGGTTCAGGGAAGCCTCTGCAAAAACATCTTCCACCACATTCAACACAGGAGGAATAGCTAAAGGCCTATGCTGGGGTAAAAACAAGAACTCCCTAAGCCTTTTCCTGGAGTCAGAGTAATCCTGGCCTTCCCATTTAAAGTGCTCCCTCATGGAATGCAAAGTCTCTGAAAATGAGAAATCCTCAGGTGGAGACGCTGTAGGAGTGGAATCATCCACATCAGAATCAGAATAGGTAGGATACTCCTGCAAATCTTCCACAGAAGATTCTGAAGCCTCAGAACACTGTTCAAAACTCTCAAACTCAGGTTCCACCCTAGGCCTCTTATCAGGCGGGGGCATAGAACCCCTAATCATAGTAATCAAATCTTCTGCCATCTTAAGCATATGTTTCTTAGGCACAGAACCTGAAATGGTAGGAGAAGCCCCCACTGAAGCTGAAGTAGGCCTACCTCTCATAGAAGTTTTGGCAACAGAAGGAGAGGCCCTAACTACCTTGGGAAGAGAGGGAAGAACAGTCACCTGAGAAGCCCCCTCAGCCTGGCCTACCTCCTGAGAAGGCACATCCTGTAAGAGTATAGTTTCTGCTGGGACTCCATGGAAACTCCTGGCAAAACCTCCGGCTCCACTGAGCCTTCCAAGGAACCGACGTCCGGGACTGCCGGTTCCTCAACCCTAGGCTTCACTGTTTTATCCTTGCGCTTCTTAGAGGAAGCGGGCGTCGGAGCATCCGACGGCATTTTATAATTGCAACGCTTCCCAAACACTAACCTGGCACAGTCTAACCTCCTCTTAATAGTGCGCTTGTTAAACCTAGCACAAGAGCGGCAACCAACAACGCCGTGCTCAGGCCCTAAACAAGGTATACACAAGGTATGATAATCCCTATGAGGTATCTGTTTCCCACAAGAAATACAGTTATTCACTTTTTCTGACATCCGTAAAATACTGAGGCAAGAAAAACCAAAATGTTGCCCAACCGGTACTTAGCCAACTCTGTTTCGGTCTGAAACTCCGGTTTCGGAAATATTTCAGTACGCCAACCTGCACTCGCAAAACTGCTTCTGCATCGGACCATGCGGCAAAAAAGACTGAGGATATGACGTCGGTCATGCGCATTAGTACCCTGACGTACTGACGTCAGTCTAATGCGCCCTGACCGACGTCAGCCTTATACTCTGGTATTCGGGCCGACTGGGACGCGGACTATACCCAATAGTCAGGACTGCAGCAATGGAAGACGAAGAACATCTGCTCTGATTGAGTGAGCTTTAATCTGGTGTTGCAAAGGCATATTAGCAGCTGAACAGACAAAGGTGAAACAATCAGATAACCATTTTGACAGAGTTGTTTTAGCCATTGGTCTACCTTTCCTGGAATCAGAGAATGAAACAAAGAGCTGGTCTGATTTCCTGATATCTTTTGTTCTATCCAAATATAATCTGAGCTGTGAACATCAAGTTTGAGCAGCATATACTCCAACTTGTTGGAATGATTAGGGAAGAAAACTGGTAACTCAATAACTTGGTTGATACTGGTTTCTGAACAAACTTTGGGCAAAAAGGAAGGATTTGTCCTATGTGATACTCTGTCAGCATAAAAAATCAAATAAGGAGAGCTGATAGATAAAGCCTGAAGCTCTGACACTCTGCGGGCAGAAGTAATAGCTACCAGAAAAATGGACCATGACAAATATTTTAGGTCAGAAGATGATGCTGGTTCAAATGGGGGAAGAATTATACGTGATGGCATAAAATTTAGATTCCAAGGAGAATAAGGAGTTTTCACAGGTAGTCTCATATGAAATGTCTCCTTGAGAAAGGCCCTGGATAACTTGTGGGACATGATATTTAACCCGTCAATCCCAAGATGAAAATTAGATATAGCAGCCAACTGGACCCGAACTGTAGCTGCTGCTGCTCCTTTGTTAAAAATCATAGTTAAGAATTAGAGTATGGATGTCAAGGAGGCTTGGTAAGGATCAATATTATGCTTAGAGGCCCATATGGAAAATCTCTTCCACTTATTAAGATATAATCATCCAGTAGATGGCTTGAGAGAAGAAAAAAGGATCTGTTTTGTCTCATTGGAAAAGTTATGAAACCTGGCTATGAGGGGAACTGGAGCAGCCAAGCTGTCATCTTCAATGACTGCAGAGAAGGGATGAAGGTCCCCCAATGGATGTGTCAGAAGGTCTGGAACTGGGTCCAGAATCCAGGGATCATCCAAGAGATGATGTTGAAGGAATGGGAACCAAATCTGCCGAAGCCAATGAGGGGCTATAAGGATGATGGTCCTTCCCAGGGATTCTGCTTTCTGTAGAACCTTGGGTATCAATGGTAGTTGGTGGAAATGCATAGAGGAGACCCGGGGGCCAATCGTGTACGAGTGCGTCCCTCGGGCTTCTCCCAGAGGGGGAATCACGGCAAAGTAGCTTCTGCATTTTGTGTTGATGTGTCTGGCAAAATAGTCGCAGCAAGGCTGGCCCCATTTGTGGAAAACCCTGTCCGCAACCTCTTTCTTGAGGGACCACTCATGCGGCAATAAGATTGCCCTGCTCAATTTGTCTGCTATCACTCTATCTCCCCGGGATGTGCGCTGCCAACAGAAAGCACTGGGAGGAAACAGCCCACTGCCAAACTCAGAGAGCTTCTTGGCGAAGGGGGTAAGATAGTACAGTTGTGTACACTTACCATAAATGTAGATGCTCGAGTGTATTCACTGTTGCAGTCATTACATTTGGGTAAGCTGCTGGCAGGTTGCCCTCAGTCTGCCTGATTAACAAAGTCTTGGGTCCTGCATCGGCTGCTGTCCCTTCTTCCATGACGTCAGGTCATCAGGGGTATAAAACATGCAGCAGACGCCATTACATCAGTTTTTCTTGCCCAGATGCCAGGTGCCCCCCAAATGGGGAGATATATACATATAATTAAAAACACAAAAAATATACCTCCAAACAAAAGCAAATACACCTAAAAGGCTTTTAAGCATAGTAAAAGAAAGTAGAGGTATAGTAAGAGAAAAACAGAGGGCTGGAGGGAGGGTAACTAGGACTGCAACAGTGAATACACTCGAACATCTACAGTTATGGTAAGTCTACACAACTGTACTATGTTCTTCGTGTTTCACTGTTGCAGTCATTACATTTGGGTAGAATCCCAAAGCTATGGTTGGGAGGATGGATTTATACAGCATTAGGACCAGCTATAAGGCCCTGCAGGACAGCAGTGGCAAAGTCAGCTCTGGATTTAGAGCAGAAAGGTAAATGATAATGTTTGGTGAATATATGAACTGAGCTCCAGGTAGCAGTTTCTAGAATGTCTCTGGTAGGAACACCTCTGAGAAAGGCTGTAGAAGTAGATACAGCCCTGGTGGAATGAGATCTGATCCCCTGGGGGATAGTTTTACCATGGTGCAGATAGCAGAAATGAATACAGTGACTTAACAATTTGGAAATAGTCTGCTTTGAAACAGCCTTTTCCCCTCTGCCCCTGCAGCAAATGCTACCAGCAGTTGTTCAGATTTTCTTAGAGATTTTGTCCTGTTTAAGTAAAATATAAGTTGTCTGTGTACATCCAATGAATGCAGAATCCGCTCCCCCTTGTTCTGTGGATTGGGAAAGAAAGTTGGCAAATGAATGGTCTGATTAAGAGCCACACTGGATACCACCTTAGGCATGAAGGATGGATTTTGTCCTGAGAGACACCCTGTCCGCATGAAAAATAATGAAAGGTGCCACTTCTAGCTGAAATGACTGCTAAAAGGAAAGCTGTGAAAAGGAATGGCAGATAGCACAAGATTCTTGTAAGTAGATAGCCCCTAAACAATACACACAGGTAGCAAGTCCATCAGTAACTAACATTTTCTGATTGCAGTCCGGACATTTTTTAAAACCGACTTGGGATGTTTGTCCTTATCATCCGTCATAAGAACTACTTTAACACGCAAACCAGATATTAATAAAGATACTAAGCTCTAAGAGTGCGCGCACACACACACACACACACACACACACACACACACACACACACACACACACACACACACACACACACACAGAAGCCTGAGATAAAGAATCCAAAACTCTATACAACTAGAAAAAGGCTGTAGATAGCCACTAGAAAGCTATTTAAACACACACTAACAGATAACTAGGCCAAAACATACAAGGCCAATATTTTAAAGAGTAATATTAACATACGGGAAGGGAAACTTCAAGGAAGCTAATTATCTAACTATCCTAAATCAAAAATTTAGTAAAAGTATTTAACAAACTGCTAAATAGAAAAGTTTTAAAATTTTTCTGGACAGAGCTTGCACTGGAACCTCTGATCAGATGCCACGGCAAACTAGATCTGAGGTAATTCAAAGTGCATCATGGGATAGAGGCTTGGCCTTGAGCTACTGGAAGACCTCAAACTTTGCATGTGGCCATACCAGAGCCAATGGATCAGCTCCAAACCCATCAGTCAAGAATGAACGACGCGACTGAACAACTTCACATTCTAAAACTTCATCCACTGGTGCTGCATATGGGTCAATATTACTCGTCAAGTGACCATCTAGCACATTTTAACCACTTGTTATAGTACAGCTTTCTAGTTGAATGCTTGTGCTGGGCAAAATAATCTCGCGAACTGGGAAAGTAAGGGAGGAATGTCTGGCAATCATGGGAACTGGAGAAGCCACACAGTAAGTCTGAGATGCTGGAGATTCGGATGAAACGTTCCCTCTGGATGACATAACAGGTCTGGTGCTGGGTCCAGAATCCAAGGTTTCTGAAGTAGGTGAGGCCAAAAGAAGGGAAGCCAAACTTGTCAGGGCCAGAGCGGAGCAATGAGGATTACTGTGTTCTTCGACTTCTTGGCTTTATTTAGAAAATTACATATCATAGGATCGGAGAAAAGGCATACAGAAGACGGAGGGTGAATCGTGGAGAAGAGCGTCTCTGGGTGACTCCCCTGGCTAGGGCGATTAGGGCAAAGTAACTGCCCCACTTGTTATTCAGAGGGAATGCAAACAGATCGCAACGAGGTTGACCCCAGTGGCCGATAATCTTTTCCACCACCACTGCATTGAGAGACCACTCCTGAGGCATTAGGAGAGTTCTGCTCAACTTGTCCGCAATCACGTTAGAGATCCCTGAAAATGTGCATTGCCGTTAGAAAGCGGTTGGAAGAAATCGCCCATTGCCATACTCTGATGGCTTCTCGACAAAGTAGATAAGACTTGGTTCCTCCTTGTTTGTTCATGTACCAGACTACTGACATACTGCCTGTCTGTATTGCCACTGTTCCAAAGTGGAGGGCCTCTTGAAATGCTTGCAACGCTAAGAGCACCATCCTTATCTCTAGAACACTGATATGCAAACTGGCCTTCATTTGGGACCAAGTGCCTTGGACTGTCTTTCAAAGATAATGTCCCTCCTACCCCACCTGGGAAGCATCTGTGGTCACTATGGCTTGGGGCTGAGGTAGGACAAATGGACGGCCCAATAAGATTTCGTTGAAATGGAATCACCAAGACAGGTCTTGTTTGCAAAGATTTGCATTCAAAATCTGATGAGACACTGGTTGGTTTAGTAATGACCATTTTGAGGACAGAAGCCACTGAAGAATCCCCATGTGATATCTGGTCATGGGAACTAGAGTAACAGAGGCTACCATTTGCCATTGACCCTAGAGCCTGTAGGATGAGTCTTGCTGGAACACTCCTGTTCTGAATGATGTTGTTTACTTGTGATCTGAGCCTCTCTAGTATTTCTAATAGGAGTGATGCAATTCCCACGACTTTGTCTAGTATAGTTCCAATGAATTTCAGCTTTTGTGTGGGTTCCAGATGGGAATTTTTGTAATTTATTGTGTTTCCTAAGGTGGTGCAAAGAAAGGGTATAATCTCTTGCTCTAACAAGCTGATGCTTGGTGGTAGCGGTAAGAAGCCAGTTGTCGAGATAATGAGAACACTCGGAACCCTAGCAGTCTGAGATGCGCTGCTACCACTGCAATACATTTGGTAAACTCCCTGGGAGTTGTGGTGAGACCAAAGAGTAGTGCTCTGAACTGACAGTGACTGGCTCCCACCCGGAAGCACAGGAACCTTTTGGAGTGCTTGTTCATTTTTATGTGGTAATAGGCATCCTGAAGATCTATTGAGTACATCCAATCATCTTTTTCCAAAAAGGTAAGTATTGACTGCACCAAGACCACCCGGAACTTGGTTTGTTGAACTGATTTGTTCAACTGGCTGACACCCAAAATGAGTCTCCAGTCCCCTGTTTTTTGGGGACTAAAAAGAACCTTGAGTAGATTCTGGATCCTCTTTGGTCTGGTGGGACTTACTGGAAGACTCTTTGTCGAGCAGTTTTTGAATTTCTACGACTGCTGCTTCCTTGTGACTGTGTGGAACGTCTGGGAGTCCTTTTTGTGTTTCTGGTTTCCTTGAAAGAGGAATGATGTATCCTCTGGAAATGATCCCCTACACCCATCTGTCCACTGTCATTTGTAGCCAGCAGAATGGTGCAGGGATAATCGTCCCCAGACTGCCTCCAGAGGAAGGCAATCGTAGGAGTTACCAGAGAAAGAATATCTGGAAACCTGGTTCTGCAGGCCATTTCTGCCTCTTGAACGACGTCTTCCATTGATACTTCCCCTTCTGCCCCAGGAGAAGTTCTTGCCACATGAGTCCTGGAAAACCCCTTGGGTCTTTTTGAACCATAGCCTTCCCACTTCTCTGGTTCCTACAGTAGGGCCTTTGAGGGGTGGAGAAGTGTACACCCACGGCAGAAAGAGTCTTCCCATCTTTCTCACATCTGGCTAGTGTGTCTTTCACCTTGGGTCCAAACATGGATGATCCGTCAAATGGAGTGTTGACGAACGAAGACTTAAATGGCTCCACAAAGTCAGACAAGTGCATCCAGGAGTGTCTCCTGATGGCTACACCTGAACCTGCTGCTCTTGCCGTCATTACAGCTTTGTGAACAATTAGCCTCATGGACAAACTGGAAATCAATTCAAGGGTGGCGAGCTGAGAGATAACCTTACCTCAGACCCCTTCAGCTCCTACTCCTGTGAGAGTATCTGAAAGCTCTTTAATAAGACCTCTCAGTAACCTAGTGAAATGTGCCAGATAGTTAAAGAACCTGACAGCAAAGGTCAGTGAAGAGTATATATGCTTCCCAAACCTATCCATAGTCCGACTCCTTGTTAGAAGGATGGATAGTAGGACTTTCTTCTGCAAGTTCCTTTTTGGTGGTGGCCACTATCATCGTGGTGTCTACAGGAATACCCTTGGCCCAATGTTGCTCATCTTTAAAAGCAGACAGAATCCAGTCAGGTCTTTTGGGCTCGAAGTCAGGAATATTCCAGGCCCACTGAGCGGTCAGTTTAATAAGCTCGTCAGTGGGTGGAGAGATCCAAGAGGTAGAGGGCTGGGCACAAAAAGCCTCTAGGTCTACAGATTCCTCTGAGGAAGGTTGGGGGGGGGGGGAGTCCAGCCACCCCTCTGCTTCAGGAATTCTGGGACATTCCCAAAGGAAACATCATCAGAGGGCGACCTAGGGGAACCTTCCCCTTCATCAAAATCAATACCTTCTGTGAAAGACTCCTCCAGGGAGTCCAAGTGCTTCCTCTTGGCCTTTTCCTTTGAAAGTACATCCTTGGTGGAATGATCCAGAAAGGTATCCGAAGAAGAAATCACCACAGTGGATCGTTCCTGAGGCTTTTGTGCCCTCTGTCCCAGGGATGAGCCTGCAGGAAGCTCCGGTCAAGGGGCTGGACAAGATACTTGGCCCAACCAGGATGGCACAGACTGAGTCCACAATGGACAAAGCCTTTTCTATGATTTGAAAAGCAGGCCACCCATAGAGGGATGGGAGCCCAGAACCAAAATAGACTTCTTTGGAACCATGGTGCACCAAGGAATGCCTCTGAGGCAGAAGTCAAGGTCGAGCTTATGAATGCCGAGGCTCCAAGGCAGTCGAAGCCAGGAAAGTTGGTACCACAGGGCTCCAAACACTCGGCTGGAGTCAAAGGATGAATCTGAAAGTGCGTCGAGAAAGGACCGGCTCTGGAGCCAAGTTGGCTATGAACTGAGGATGGAGGCCATCCTCTCGCCATGAGGGGGTGATTGACCAGTCTCATAATATCTGACTCGGATAGGCTCTTAGACCGAATACAGGAGGCTGATGGAGAACTAGGTGGTCTAGGGTTCCAAAAGAGGACTTGGTGGACAGACAACAAATGGGTCCAATGATGGAGAATAAGAGTCCCTTGGTAAAGAAATAAAATGAGGCTGCTTCTGTACTGATGGTTCAGCTGGTACCGAAGCTTCAGATGTCTGCACCGAACTTTGTACTGAAGTCAAATCATCTTTACCTACTGGCGCTGAAGATGCAGTCAACACCGTAGGAGGTCTGGTCAGTTTTGTAAGTGGTTCTGAGGAACCTGTCAGAACCGAATGTGGTCATTTTTTAATTTTGGACGATGAAGAAGAGCTGGCTTCAGTCCTGGGACCAGATATCGCTTCAAAATCACCCTTCAGGAGTTCCTTCAAAATAAGTTTGTTTCTCCCCTCAGTCAAGGTTCTGCCACCTACAAGGCAATATACACAAAAAATGTGTTCATTTTTCTTTCACATTTTTGGCACCTCTTAAACCCAGAGGTGCCCTTAGCAGACTTATCAGTCATGGTAACAAAATAAAGGTCTAACACATGTACAGCAGAAAAGAGACAGAGAAAAGTACAGTTGTGTACACTTACCATAAATGTAGATGTTTGAGTGCATTCACTGTTGCAGTCATTACATTTGGGTAATCTGCTGGCAGGTTACCCTCAGTCGGTCTGATTAACAAAGTCTTGGGTCCTGCGTCAGTTGCTGTCCCTTCTTCCATGACTTCAGGTCGTCTGGACACCATTTGCATCAGTTTTTCTTGCCCCAGATGTCAGGTGCCCCCCAAATGGGGAGCAAAATATATACATATATATATGCATGTAATTTAGAACACAAAAAATATACCTCTAAATAAAAGCAAATACACCAAAAAGGCTTTTGAGCATGGTAAAGGAAAGAAGAGGTATAGTAAGAGAAAAACGGGGCTGGCGGGTGGGTAACCAGGACTGCAACAGTGAATACACTAGAATATCTACATTTATGGTAAGTGTACACAACTGTACTATGTTCTTCATGTTTCACTGTTGCAGTCATTACATTTGGGTAGAATCCCAAAGCTATGATTGGGAGGATGGAATTATACAGCATTAGAACAGCTATAAGGCCCTGCAGGACAGCAGTGGCAAAGCCTGCTCTGGATTTAGAGAAGAGAGGTAAATGGTAATGCTTGGTGAATGTATGAACTGAGCTCCAGGTAGCAGCTTCTAGAATGTCTCTGGTAGGAATCCCCCTGAGAAAGGCTGCAGAAGTAGATGCAGCCCTGGTGGAATGGGATCTGATCCCCTTGGGGACAGGTTTACCATAGTGCATGTAGCAGAAACAAATACAATGGCTTATCCATTTTTGAAATAGTCTGCTTTGAAATAGCCTTTCCCTCTGGCCCTACAGCAAATGCCACCAGTAATTGCTCAGATTTTCTTAGAGATTTTGTCCTGTTTAAGTAGAATCTTAGTTGTCTGTGTACATCCAAAGAATGCAAAATCCACTAACCCTTGTTCTGTGGATTTGGGAAAAAGGTTGGCAGATGAATGGTCTGATTAAGAGCCACACTAGATACCACTTTAGGCATGAAGGATGGATTGGTCCTGAGAGCCACCCTGTCTGGGTAAAAGATAATAAAAGGCTCCACTGCCATGAGAGCCTGTAGTTCTGAAATCCTTCTAGCTGATGTGACTACTAAAAGAAAGGCTGTCTTCCAAGAGAGAAATTTTATGTCTGCAGTAGCAGCTGGTTCAAAAGGAGGTGGGGTGAGTTTTTCCAACACAAAATTGAGGTCCCATTCAGGAGTTGGTGCTCTCCTGGGAGGCCTTAAATTTTTGGCCCCTCTGAGGTACTGCTTTAGCAGGGGATGAGAATAGAGGGGAGGGCTCTGTGTTGTAATGAGCTGAAATGGCAGAGGCATGGATTTTTATGGAAGAAAAAGATAGACCCTTGTGAAGCGTCTTAGTTAAATATTGCAGAATCGAGGAATATTGGGCATTGCTGTGCTTATTCCTTGTGCTTGGTTCCAGGCACATAATCTTTTCCATTTATCAGCATAAGATTTTCTAGTACTAGACCTTCTAGCCTCCAAAATGACATCCATCACAGGTTTGCTGAGAGATGTAACTGGTGAAATTAGTTGATTAGCCATGCTGCAAGATTCAGAGTTTGGAGCTGAGTGTGCAGAATTTGATAGTTCTGCTGAGACTGTAGATAAGGTGTCTGAGGCAGGTACCATGGAGGAAGGTGTGACATATTGCGTAGGAGCGGGTACCAGTGTTGGTGAGGCCAGTCTGGAACATTCAGAATCATTTTTGTTTTTTTCTGTCTGACTTTTAGTAAGACCTTGGAGAGCAGAGGCAGAGGGGGAAAGGCATAGACTGATAGGTTTTTCCAGCTGAAGGATATAGCACCCACTTTCCAAGCTTTTTTGTGATTAATTCTTGTGCAGAATTTGTCCAACTGATAGTTTTGGGGTGAGGCAAAAAGATCTATGTCTGGGCTCCCCCATTTGCGTGTCAACATGCTGAAGATTTATGGATCTGGTTTCCATTCATATGGGTCCATAAAATTTCTGCTTAATTTGTCTGCCAGAGTATTTTGCTTTCCTGGCAGGAATTGAGCTTGTAGATGTATTTGGTAAGTCAAGGCTGTGTTCCACAAGGCCATGGCTAGTCTGCAAAGGGGGTAGGAATGGGTACCTCCCCTGCATGTTTATGTACCACATGACTGTGGTGTTCTCTGTATTTATCAGTAGTTGTCCTGGATGAAGATAGTCCTTGAAGGCTGTCAGAGCATTCTGTACAGCTAGCATCTCTTTCTGGATGATATGCAGGTGCATTTGATTTGGGCTTCACTGGCCCTGAATGCATCTCCCTGCCAGATGCGCCCCCCCAAGCATAATCTGACACGTGTGTAGTCAGGGATTGGGTGGCAGGGGGTGGAATGAATGATAGTCCCTTGTTTTGGTGACAGGCCTCTGCCCACCATAGGAATTCTTGCTGCAGGCAAGGAATGATGGGAATCATTGTTTCCAGGCTGTGACAATGTTGACTCCATAAGCTTTTTAGGTACCATTGAAGTGTCCTCATATGCAGTCTTGCATATGGAATTATTAGAATGCAGGAAGCCATGAACCCAAAGGCCTGCAATATTTGTCTTGCAGATAGCTGGGTTTTCGTGGCCACTTGTTTGAAGTAAGTCATCAATTGAATTCGCTTTTCTGGCGTGATGTAAGTCATCTGGGCAGTTGTATTCAAGCTTGCACCCAGGAATGTAATTATTTGAGAGGGTACCAGTTGTGATTTCTTTTCGTTTATTGTGTACCCTAGACAAGTTAAAAGCCTTTTTACAAATGCCAGATGCTTTAGAAGAGTGTCCTAATTTTCTGCCTGAATTAGACAATCGTCCAGGTAAGGATAAATTTGAACGTTCCTTTGTCTACAAAATGCAATTACTGGTGCCAGGCACTTTGTGAAGACCCTGGGCGCAGTAGATAAGCCAAAGGGCAGTGCAGAGAAAGTACAGTTTTGTACCTACCATAAATGTAGATGTTCGAGTGTATACACTGCTGCAGTCATTACACTTGGGTTATCCTGCCGTCAGGCGGTTCCCCAGTCGGCCCGAGTTCCAAAGTCTTGGTCCGGTGTCAGTTGCTGTCGCTTCTTCCCTGACATCAGTGCGACAGGGGTATATAAGATGCAGCAGACGCCATTTTCTTCAGTTTTTCTTGCCCCAGATGTCAGGTGCCCCCAAAAAGGTAGGCAATTCAAATTGCTAATAAAACATGCATAAGAAAAGCAATCAACAAATACTCCGCATAGGTAGTAAAGGGTAGAAGACATAGGTACGTACCAGCAAGTAAGAGGGGAAGGAGGGAGGGTAACCTGGACTGCAGCAGTATATACACTCTAACATCTACATTTATGGTAGGTACAAAACTGTACTATGTTCATCGTGTTACACTGCTGCAGTCATTACACTTGGGTAGAATCCCAAAGCTGAGGTAGGGTGGCTGGTTCTATAAGGCATTAGGGGTGGCTATAAGGCCTTGCAGCACTGCAGTGGCAAAGCCAGCTCTGGATTTAGAGTACAGAGGCAGATGGTAATGCTTGGTGAAGGTATGTACAGAACTCAAAGTTGCTGCTTCAAAAATGTCCTTGGTAGGTACTCCTCTGAAGTAGGCAGTTGAAGAGGCTGTTGCCCTGGTGGAGTGAGATCTAATGCTGTTAGGTGCAGGTTTCCCATGGTGTATGTAGCAGAAACATATACAGTTTCCTATCCATTTTGAGATGGTCTGTTTTGAAATGGCTTTTCCTTGTGCTCCTGCAGCATATGCTACCAATAATTGCTCAGTTTTTCTGAAGGCTTTGGTTTTGTCCAAGTAAAAGCATAACTGCCTGTGTATGTCCAAAGAATGCAGTAGTCTCTCCCCTTTATTCTGTGGATTTGGATAAAAAGTTGGCAAGTGAATAGTTTGGTTTAGAGCCACACTTGATACCACCTTTGGCATAAAAGTAGGGTTTGTTCTTAAAGACACCCTGTCTTGGTGGAATATGATGAAAGGTTCCACTGCCATTAGTGCCTGTAATTCTGAAACTCTTCATGCTGATGTTATTGCCAGGAGCAGAGCAGTTTTCCAAGAGATATTATTTTAAATCTGCTGTATTAGCTGGCTCAAAAGGAGGTAAAGTTAATTTTTCCAACACGAAGTTGAGGTCCCAAGTTGGAGTAGGTGCTCTACAGGGCGGTGTTATGTTTTTAGCCCCTCTGAGGTACTGGTTTAGCAAGAGATTAGAGAAAATTGGTGGATCCATGTTGTAATGAGCAGAGATGGCAGAGGCGTGGATTTTGATGGATGAAAAGGAGAGGCCTTTGTCCAGCATCTCAGTTAAATATTGTAGTATCTGAGGAATATTTGGGACAAGAGGGTCAAGGCTGTGACCCTGATTCCAGGCACAGAATCTCTTCCATTTAGCCGAATAAGCTTTCCTGGTACTAGGCCTTCTGGCCTCCAGAATGACATCCATAACAGCTTTGGAGAGAGGCATTGCTTGCTTGACTAAGGAATCTTCCATGCATACAGGTTTAAAGTCTTTAGCTGGCTGTATCTGATTGTTGTGCGGAGTCAAAAGATGTGGGATTTGAGGCAAAATCCTGGGTGGTCCTTGTGCTAAGGTCTTTAAGATTGGGTACCAGTGCTGGCGTGGCCAGTCTGGGGAAATCAGGATCATCTTTGGCTCTTCTTGCCTGGCTTTTACAAGTACCTTTGGAAGGAGAGGTAGTGGTGGGAAAGCATATACTTGTAGGTTTTTCCAGATGAGTGAGAGGGCATCCACTTTCCATGCTTGTGGATGGTAAGTCCTTGTGCAGAATTTCTGTAGCTGGCAGTTCATTGGGGATGCAAACAGATCTATGTCAGGGCTCCACCATTTTTGTGTTATCATTCTGAATATTTGTGGATTCATTTCCCATTCGTGGGGATCCATGATGTTTCTGCTTAAGTCGTCTGCCAGTGTGTTTTTCTCTCCTGGCAGGAATTGTGCTTGCAGATTAACTTGATAGGTCAGAGCTGTGTTCCACAAGGTCATGTCTTGTCTGCAGAGGGGATAAGAGTGAGTGCCCCCTTGCTTGTTTATGTACCACATAACTGTGGTGTTGTCTGTCTTCAGTAGTAGTTGTCCTGGATGCAGAAGGTCCTTGAAAGCTATAAGGGCATTTTGTACAGATAGCATCTCTTTTTGATTAATGTGAAGATGCCTTTGTTCTGCGGGCCACTTGCCCTGAATACATTTTCCTGCCATGTGTGCTCCCCAGGCGTAATCCGAAACATCTATTGTCAGTGTTTGCCTGGCTGTGGGTAGAGTGAAAGGCTGTCCCTTGTTGAGGTGACAAGGTTGAGCCCACCATCGAAACTCCTGTTGAAGGCAAAGAATTAGTGGTATTACTGTTTCCAAACTTTGACAGTGTTGAGACCGACACTCTTTAGGTACCATTGTAGTTTCCTCATATGCAGTCTGGCATATGGAATTAGTAGTATGCAAGATGCCATGTAACCCAAGGCCTGCAGAATTTTTCTTGCAGGGAGTTGGGTTCTTGTTGCCATCAATTGAAAATATTGAGTCAGTTGTCCTTGCTTGTCTGGCATGAGATAAGCCATCTGGGCTGTTGTATTCAAGCTGGCACCCAGGAATATTATCTCTTGTGAGGGCACTAGTTTTGATTTCTTTTTGTTTACTGTGTACCCTAGGCAACTTAATAACTTTTTTTTACAAATGCCAGATGCTATAGAAGAATGTCCTTGCTCTCTGCTTGAATCAGGCAGTCGTCCAGGTACGGATAAATTTGAATTCCTTTCTGTCTGCAAAATACAATTACTGGTGCCAGGCACTTTGTGAAAACCCTGGGTGCAGTAGATAAGCCAAAAGGCAGTGCAGAGAATTGGTAGTGCATTGAACCAGCTATGAATCTGAGGTATCTTCTGCAGTTTTGTCTGATAGGGACATGCAGTTATGCCTCCTTGAGGTCCAAGGTTACGAGCCAAGCTTTCTTGCCCAGCATGGGAAGAAGCTACTCTAGTGTCAACATTTTGAATTTTGGAACATCCAGGTAAGTGTTTACAGAAGAAAGATCCAGAATGGGCCTCCAGGCTTTGTCCTTTCTGGGAACCAGAAAGAGTCTTGAGTAAAATTCTTGTCCTTGCTCCTGTGGTGGTACCTTTTGAATAGTTATCATGTCCATGAGTGCTGTAATTTGTTTTTGAGCCTCTGCCCATTGATTTGGTGGCAGATTTGGCATTCCTTTTAACCTTGGCAGAGTGTGAAAGTGGAACCTGTAACCTTGAGATACAATGTTGAGAACACATTTGTCTTTGGTGATCATATGCCAATTGTGATAGCCAGTTTTCCTCCCAAGGGGGCTGCCAAGAGAGAACTGTTTGGCAGCTGTAGTGGGAAGTCATTGGGGTTGTTTTTTATATGGTTGGGGCCTGCCTTCCCCTTCTTTCTGGGCTGATGCACCCCATTGTCGAGGCCTTTAAGGACCTTGTGGTTGACCTCTTCCTCTTGGACGTCTGTATCTGCCTCTTTGAGGTCTGTCTGTAACTGGAAAGGACCAATTCTTTGTTGGCCAATTTCTGCTAAATCGAGGAGGCTGAACCTGTAAGAAATCCTTCACCGTTTGCATAGATTTTGCCTTATCCACCATTTTCTTTAAAACCTCCTCTGCCTTAACTCCAAATAACACATCCTGCTGCAAAGGTGCATCCAATAGTTTTGCTTTAACATGATCTGGTAACGTATGTTCTTTTAACCAAGCATGTCTTCTAATGACAGAACCTGTAACTGCTGCTCTACAGGAGGCCTCTAAAGAATCAAATCCACATTGCAAAGTATGCTTTCCCACTTGTTAAGCTGCATGCAATAAATGCTGCATTTCCTTAAAATTAGGAGGATCTGAGTCTAGAAGCATGTTTTTGTTTCAACTGAGACATCAAATATTGCTGATATTTTAGCACGTGAAACTGGCAATTTAAGGCCCTCATTGCTAAAGTTGCAGATGCATATACTTTCTTCCCCCATCTGTTTAATGCTCTGGAATCTCTGTCAGAGGGGACTGGATTCTTTGCTGATATAGGCTTAACCCCTTTGGGGCCCTGAGAAATAGTTTCAGGGTCAGCAACAGGGCTATTATAAAGAAATTTGTGAGAGTCAGGGACTCTGTATTATCTGTCAGGCTTGACTGGGGCTGGAGGTAAAGAATCAGGATTTAAGCTGTTTTCAGTATACACATCATCCACAATATCTAACACTGGCGGAATAGCAAGGGGTCTGTGTTGAGGTAATAAAAGTAAGTCTCTGAGCCTTTTCTTGGATTCTGAGCAATCCTGGCCCTCCCAATGGAAATGCTCCCTCATTGTATGTAAGGTTTCCCCAAAGGGGTAGTCCTCAGGCGGAGAGGCTGATGGAACTGATTCCTCAGCATCAGAATCCTCATAAAAGGGTATCCTAGGTCTGAGGATGAATCTGAAGAGATGGACACCTGGTCGGATGGAGTCATAGTTGGCATCCTGTCTAGGCCTTTTATTAGGAGGGGGATGGGACCACCTGATCAGAGTGATTAGGTCTTCAGCCATTTTGAGCATTTGTTTCTTAGGCATGGAGGCCTGTCCTGGAGAATGCTGTATTTGTTTCTTTGTTTTTAAAGGAGGTTTAGACTTAGCAGAAGATTTAATGCTTAACTGAATAGGTCTGAAAACACCCTCTGAAGCTACAGGTTGTTCAGCTACTCCAGATCCCTCTGAAGGGTTAGTTTCGGTACGCTGAAAATCTTGTGCGTCCGAAGGCCCAACCATCTCCACGTGGGTGTCAGAGGCGGCCTGTGGTTCTAAAGAAGCGGTCATCAGGGGCTGCGAAGGCGCCTCGCTGAAAACCGGAGAACCAGTGACTGGCCTAAAAGAGGCATTGTCGTCAGTTTTGGGCCTCGGATGCCTGTCCTTGTCTTTGCGCTTTTTATGTATTCCGGTCGTCGGAAGTTCCGACGGCATGGTGTAATTGAATTTTCTGCCAAAATAATGTCGGGCAAAATCAAACCGACGTTTAATAGTGAGCTTGTTAAACCTAGCACAAAACCGACAACCAGTGACGTTGTGGTCTGGGCCTAGGCATGGGATACAATAAGAATGGAAATCCTTATGAGGTATTTGCTTCCCACAAGAAATACAGTTATTAACTTTTACTGACATCGGTCTGAGGCAAGAAAAAGTTTCCCCAACGGGGTACTTAGATTTGTAGAAGACTTCGGTTCTGGATTCGGAATGAAAATCTCAGGAGTCGGACGACCGGCAATTGCGAACTGCTTTTGCTTCGGCCACCGCGCGGCAAGAAAGACTGAAGAAAATGGCGTCAGCTGCATCTTACATACCCCTGTCGCACTGATGTCAGGGAAGAAGCAACAGCAACAGACGCCGGACCAAGACTTTGGAACTCAGGCCGACTGGGGAACCACCTGACGGCAGGATAACCCAAGTGTAATGACTGCAGCAGTGTAACACGATGAACATTTGGTAATGCAAATAGGCTGCTTTGAAGCGGAGGTATGTTCTGCAAGATTTCCTGATTGGGATATGCAGGTAAGCCTCTTTTAAGTCTAGAGTTACCAACCAGGCATCGTTGCCTATCATAGACAGTAACTGTTGTAGAGTTAGGATCTTGATTTTTGAAATGTCCAGAAATGTATTTAGAATGGATAAGTCCTGAATTGGACGCCAGGATTTGTCTTTTCTGGGTACCAGGAAAAGTCTTGAATAAAAACCTTGTCCCTTTTCCTTTTCTGGTACTGGCTGAATAGCCCCCATATTCATGAGGGACATAACTTGTTTCTGGGCCTCTGCCCAATGATTTGGAGGCAGATCTGGCCATCCGTTTGGGATTGGCAACGTGTGGAAATGAAATCTGTATCCCTGGGATACTATATTTAAAACCCACTTGTCTTGGGTAATTAGATGCCAATTTCGTGCATGAAGTGCCAGTTTTCCCCCCAAAGGGGCTGCCAAAAGATAAGTGCTTGGTGGTTGCAGAGGAAAGTCATTGAGACTGTTTACCGTAGTAAGGTGCCTTGCTACTTCCAGATTTGGAGGTAGAAGCACCCCATTGTTTTGTTCTGTAAGTTCCTTGTGACTGAAACCTGGAGCCTTTGGAGTGTCTGGGTTTGACCTGAGCGGCTCTGGTGGGCACTGGAAAGGACCAGTTCTTAGTAGGCCAGTGCCTACTGAACCTGGGTGGCTGCACTTGTAGGAAATCTTTTACAGTTTGCATAGATTTAGCTTTATCTTCAATCTTTTTCAAAACTTCTTCTGCCTTATTACCAAATAGACTGTCCTGTTGTAAAGGAGCATCCAACAATTTTTCTTCAACATGCTCAGGCAGATTTTGCTCCTTGAGCCATGCATGCCTCCTTATTACAGATCCAGTTACAGCGGCCCTGCAAGAGGCCTCCAAGGAATCAAAACCACATTGCAAAGTATGCTTTCCAACTTGTTCAGCTGAATGCAATAAAACCTGTAACTCTGTTTTCCACACAGTCAGAAATCAACATAATTTTCTGTTTAAGTAAGCCCAAGACATGCTGCTAATATTTAAGCATATGAAATTGACAGTTTAAAGCCCTGATTGTCAAGGTTGCAGACATGTAAAACCTTCTTACCCCATCTATCCAGCGCCCTGGAGTCTCTATTAGAAGGGGTAGGATTTTTAGCATTAGAAGCCTTAACGCCCTTGGGACCCTGAGAAGTGGTTTCAGGGTCAGCGGTAAGGTTTTGAAAAGGAATTTGTGGGAGTCAGGAACCATGTAATATCTGTCTGGCTTACTAGGAGCCAGAGGCAGGGAATCAGGAGCTATGCTGGATTCTGAGAAAACATCATCAACAATGTCTAAAAACAGGAGGTATAGCCAAAGGCCTATGCTGAGGGAGAAGAAGGAAATCCCTAAGCCTCTTTTTAGATTCTGAGAAATCCTGACTCTCCCAGTGAAAGTGTTCCCTTAAGGTATGCAAAGTTTCTCAAAAAGAAAAATCCTCAAGAGGAGAAGCAGAAGGGATGGAATCTTCTGCATCAGAGTCCTCATAAAGTGGAATAGATAATTCCTGATCAGAAGAGGAATCAGAAGCAATAGAAACCTGATCTGATGATTTATAGTCAGTGCCTTGCCTAGGCCTCTTAGCAGGAGGGGGATGGAAACCCCTGATCAAGGTAATTAAATCCTCAGCCATTTTGATCGTTTGTTTTTAGGCATAGAGGCCTGTGCACGTGGTCCAAGCGTCAGTTTTTTAGACATAGAAGTAGATTTTGGCCTAGGTTTTGAAGATGGCGTCGGTTTAATATATAAATCTTTAGGCCTGAAAACACCCTCAGAAGCCGGTGCCTGCTCAGCGGCTCCGGACCTATCTAAGGTAGAGACATCTGCGGGTTCAATATTTAAAGTGTCTCGCGGCATACCGGACTCCGAATGGGTCTCAGTAGAGGCCAGCAAATCAAAAGTAGCGGGTATCAGGAGCTGCGAAAGCGCCTCACTGAGTACCGGTGAACCAGCGACTGGCTTAGGAGAAGCTTAGTCTGTTTTGGACCTCGACGGTCTGTCTGTCTTTTTCGTTGCGTTTTTTTGTGTATTCCAGTACTCGGATTGATAACCGACGACATTTCTGGATAGTTAAATCTTAAGCCAAAATATTTTGATGCAAAAATATACTAACGCTTAATAGTACGTTGATTAAATTTAGCACAAAACCGATAGCAAGGTATGTTGTGGTCAGGGCCTAGGCAAGGAATACAGTACAAATGAAAATCCTTATGAGGTATTTGCTTTCCACAAGTAATACAATTATTAACTTTTACTGACATCGGTAAGGAGCAAGAAAAAGTTTCCCCATCGGGGTACTTAGATTTAGGCTGAAGAATTTGGTTCTGAAACTCGAAAATGAAAATTTCAGGAGTCGGCCGACCGGCACTTGCGAACTGTTTCTGATTCGGGCACCGCGCAGCAAGAAAGACTGATGAAAATGGCGTCAGCTACATGTTTTACACCCCTGACGACCTGACGTCATGGAAGAAGGGACAGCAACCGATGCAGGACCCAAGACTTTGTTAATCAGGCCAACTGAGGGCAACCTGCCAGCAGATTACCCAAATGTAATGATTGCAACAGTGAAATATGAAGATCAGCAAAGAGTGTCTCTCATTTTTTGTTTTTTTGAAAAAGACAGGAAAAAGGAAAAAAAAATTACCAATAATGATAATAAAGATCACTCTGAGGTAAAGGAAGCAGAAAAAGGTAATACCAACAATGGCACGTTAAACTACCTAATGGCAGAAAGTAAGGTAAGGGGGAAAAAAAACACTCATGCACTCACTAAAATGAGAGAGAAGCGGGTAGAAATACAAAATTTATAGACTTACAGAAAAATTAAAATAAAGAAAAAAATGTAAGAAACTTACAATAACATAATGCCAAAGCTCGAGAGATTGAACACGTCTGACACCATGAAGCGGGAAATGAGATCTGAGGTAATTTAGTGAGGAGCATTACCAGTAGAGCCTAGCTCAAGAGTTTTGGGAAGTGCGAGCTGGAAAAACGGCCAAGTCAGTTCCAAGGCTTAGAGTCGAGCCCTACAGTCAAGGACTGTGAAGATTGAAAACATCAGATCACAAAATTAAGCTCTCATGGAGAAGGCACCAGTTTTCTTCCGGGCCTCTTATGCAAAACTCCTTTTAAAAAGATTTGCCATGAGACTGTATTGAAAGAGGAAAATCCACTGGCAGCTTGCTGAAATGGCCACTAAATTAAACTTGACAGAGGAGTAAGAAAAGTCACAGGATAGGAATTCACACAAATATTGTAAAGCCAGAGATCAACTAGCTCCGAATGGGTGCCTATTACGTTGCTGGCACCAACTAGAAAACCTTTTCCATTTACTAACACATGATTTTCTAGTAGCAAGCTTTCTTGCCTCCATTAGTACCTGCTGCACATCCTCAGTAAACAGATACCTAAAGGGAATTAAGGCCCTACCTTTCAGGCATTCAGTTGAAGTTAACTGGGGTGCATCAAACACCAGTGATACTGTGTGAGCAGATCCATTCTGTGAGGAAATTTGTGGTAATTGCCATTTCCAAAAGAAGAAAAAACACTACTGCCTGGGCCAGAAGGGAGTTACCATAGTGATCTTGGTTGATTCCTTCTGAATCATCAGAAGTACCCTGGATATCAGTGGAAAGAGTGGAAATGCATACAGGAACACTCCTGGCCAAGGAAACGAAAGGAAAATGCATCCGTCTACCAGACCCTCTTGCATGGAGTCCTGCAGCAGAATCTTGTCAACTGATTGCTGAGAGAGGAGACAAATAGGTCTGCATGAACTCCTTACAGACAGATCAAACCTTGGAAGACACCCTGATCTAGTTTCCATTTGAGAGGGCCTAACCTTATCCTGCTCACCCTGACACTAAATTTTACTCTGATGGAGTGTAGGATGCCTGTAGAGGGAGACTGTGCTATTAAGCTATATCCCAAGCTAATATGGCTAGTCTGCAAAGGGGGGTACAATCTGGTTCCCCGCTTGCTTGCTTGCTGATGTACCACATAACTGTGGGATTGTCTGTAGCAACTTTAAGAGGTCCAGGAGACCAAAGATGATTCAGAGAATTGAGTGCCTTAATCAGGGCAAGCATTTCTTAGATTTATATGATTTCATCTGTCCTTGATGTCCTACACAATTTGCATATTTTTATCCCTCCTGAAATTACTCTCCAACTCCAAGCAAAGTCTGAGGCATCTGCTGTTAGTGATTGCTTTAAAGCAGGGAGGAAGAAGGGGAGACCTGGATTTAGAGAAATTTGCTGCCTCCACCAAGTGATTTCTGTCCTTACAAATGCCAGCATTTGTAATTTGAAAACAGAAAGAATGTTGGTCCTGGGACCAAAGAGACTTCAGATACCACTGTATCTTCATATGGAGTCTTGCCAGGGCTATCAAGAAAATCATAAATGTCATGAGACCTAACATCCTGAGGTACTCCCTCACAGTGACTGAAGTCCAAATGGAAAACCTTAGAAATCGATGTAAATATAGATCTAGTTTTTTTTTCTCCTGTGGAAGAAAAACTCTTTGAACTGAAATGCCTAGCTGACATCCAATAGCCACATTCCCGTATAAAGGAGTCAAAAAAGACATGAATGTTCTCTTGGAATTCCAGCTTGTGTAAGGCATCTTCTCACTCAAGTAAAAGACTCCTGACACTTTGAAAAAAAGACTCTGCAAAGAAAGGCATGTCATATAAATATGGAAAAATGTGGATACCTTGTAGCCTGCATTGAGCTACAACCGGAGCTAGACACTTTAAGAACACTACTTGTGCACTGTATAGTCCAAAGATTAAGGCAAAGAAAGTACAGTTGTGTACACTTACACCATAAATGTAGATGTTCAAGTATATTCACTGTTGCAGTCATTACATTTGGGTAATCCTGCTGGCAGGTTGCCCTCAGCCAGCCTGAATTCCAAAGTCCTGGGTCCTGCGTCAGCTGCTGTCACCCCTTCCCTGACGTCAGGTAGTCAGGGGTATAAAAGAAGCAGCTGACACCATTTTCTTCAGTTTTTCTTGCCCCAGCCGTCAGGTGCCCCCAAAAAGGGTAGCCAAATTTATATATATATATATATATATATATATATATATATATATATATATTCAGAAATACACCAATATAAATTTTACCTTCATCTATAAGCAAATACACGACATAGGTAGTATAAAGCAGAGAAGGAAATATAACATCCAAAAGAAAAAAGGGGGAAGGCGGGTGGGTAACCTGGACTGCAACAGTGAATACACTCGAACATCTACATTTATGGTAAATGTACACAACTGTACTATGTTCTTCGTGTTTCACTGTTGCAGTCATTACATTTGGGTAGAGTCCCAAAGCTATGGTTGGGAGGCTGGAATTAAACAGCAGTAGGAGCGGCTATGAGGCCCTGTAGAACTGCAGTGGCAAAGCCTGCCCTGAATTTAAGAGTAGAGTGGCAGATGATAATGCTTTGTAAAGGTGTGCACTGAACTCCAAGTAGCCGCCTCTAAAATGTCTGTGGTTGGAACTCCCCTGAGAAAGGCTGCTGAGGTGGCTGCAGCTCTGGTGGAATGAGGCCTAATGCCCTTAGGCACTGGCTTGCCATGGTGTAAGTAGCAGAAACTAATGCAGTGGGCCTAACCACTTACATATAGTCTGCTTTGAGATAGGCTTTCCTTGTGATCCTGCAGCATATGCCACTAGTAATTGCTCTGTCTTCCTGAAAGCTTTGGTTCTGTCCAAGTAGAATCTAAGCTGTCTGTGTATATCCAAAGAATGCAGAATTCTCTCCCCCTTGTTCTGTGGATTTGGGTAAAAGGTTGGCAGATGGATGGCTTGGTTAAGAGCCACACTGGACACTACTTTAGGCATAAATGTTGGGTTTGTCCTCAGGGAGACCCTGTCTGGATGAAAGGTTCCACAGCCATGAGTGCCTGTAGCTCTGAGACTTGTCTTGCAGAAGTAATTGATAAGAGCAGAGCTGTTTTCTAAGATAAAAACTTCATATCAGCAGCAGCAGCTGGCTCAAAAGGAGGCAGGGTGAGCTTTTCCAAGACATAGTTGAGGTCCCATGCAGGCATTGGTAGTCTCCTTAGGGGCCTTGAGGTACTGCCTTAATAAAGGGTGAGAAAAAAATGGTGGCTCTGTATTGCAATGAGCCAAAATGGCAGAGGCATGAATTTTTATTGATGAAAAAGATAGGCCTTTGTCCAGCATCTCAGTTAAGTATTGCAAAATCTGAGGAATATTTGGTACCGCTGTATCAGTTCCTTGTGCCTGGTTCCAGGCACAGAATCTCTTCCATTTTCCAGCATATGACTTTCTAGTACTAGGCCTTCTGGCTTCCAGAATGACATCCATCACAGCTTTACTGAGAGGTGTTTTTTGTGTGACTACATTATTCGTCTTGCTGCCAAGTTTAATGTCCTGAGTTGGCTGTGCATGATCTGATTGTCTTGCTGGGACAGTAGATGAGGTATTTGAGGTAAGGTCCAAGCTGGGTATAGAGATAAGTTTTGTAGTATTGGATACCAGTACTGACGTGGCCAGTCTGGGACAATCAGTATCATCTTTGGCTTCTCCTGTCTGACCTTTAGGAGCACCTTGGGGAGGAGAGGCAGTGGTGGAAAGGCATATACTGATAGGTTTTTCCAACTGAAAGATAGGGCATCCACTTTCCATGCTTGTCTGTGATAAGTCCTTGTGCAGAATCTTTTTAGTTGGTAATTGAGAGGGGAGGCAAATAGATCTATGTCCCGGCATCCCCATTTCCTTGTTATCATGCTGAAGACTTGTGGATCCAGCTTCCACTTGTGGGGATCCATGAGGTTTCTGCTTAGTTCGTCTGCCAGAGTATTTTCCTTTCCTGTCAGGAATTGTGCCTGCAGATGTACTTGGTAAGTCAAAGCTGTGTCCCACAAGGTCATGGCTAGTCTGCAAAGGGGGTAAGAATGTGTGCCCCTCTGCTTGTTTATATACCACATGATCGTGGTGATGTCTGTCTATCAGTAGTTGTCCCGGATGAAGTAGGTACTTGAAGGCTGTCAGGGCATTTTGAACAGCTAACACCTCTTTCTGATTGATATGTAGATGCATTTGGTTTGAGGACCATGTGCCCTGAATGCCTCCTCCTGCCATGTGGGCTCCCCAGGCATAGTCTGATGCATCCGTTGTTAGTGTATGCCTGGCTGGAGGTAATGTGAATGGCTGGCCCTTGTTCTGGTGACAAGCCTTGGCCCACTACTGAAACTCCCGTTACAGGCAGGGTATGAGAGTAATGACCGTTTCCAGGCTGTGGTAATGTTGAGTCCAAACACTTTTTAGGTACCATTGAAGTTTCCTCATATGCAGTCTTGCATATGGAATTAGTAGGATGCAGGATGCCATGAAGCCCAAAGCCTGCAGATTTTTTCTTGCAGATAACTGGGACTTTGTTGCCAACATTTTGAAATAGGAAGTCGGTTGCCTTTGTTTGTCTGGCGTGAGATGAGCCATCTGGGCAGTTGTACTCAAACTTGCACCCAGGAATATTATCTCTTGTGAGGGTACTAGTTTTGATTTCTTTTTGTTGACTGTGTACCCTAGGCATGTTAGAAGTCTTTTCAGAAACGCCAGATGTTGAAGAAGAATGTTCTTTGCTTGAATGAGACAGTCGTCCAAGTAGGGATATATTTGTATTCCTTTTGTCTGCAGAATGCAATTACTGGTGCCAGGCACTTTGTAAAGACCCTAGGCTCAGTAGTTAAGCCAAAGGGCAGTGCAGAGAATTGGTAATGCATTGAACCAGCCTTTAATCTTAGGTATCTTCTGCATGATTGTTTGATTGGTACATGCAGGTATGCCTCTTTTAGATCTAAACTCAAAAGCCAAGCATGCTTGCCCAGCATGGGCAGAAGCTGCTGCAAAGTCAACATTTTGAATTTTGGAATATCCAGGAAAGTGTTCAAAATAGATAGGTCCATTATCGGCCTCCAGGCCTTGTCCTTTCTGGGTACCAAGAACAGTCGAGTAAAATCCTTGTCCCTGCTCTTGCTCTGGTACTTGTTGAATGGCCCCCATGTCCATGAGGGATGAGACTTGTTTTTGTGCCTCTGCCCATTGATTTTTTGGCAGATCTGGCCAGCCGTTTGCCTTTGGTAGAATATGGAAGTGGAACTTGTAGCCTTGTCCTTGGTTATGATGTTCCAATTTTGAACATAAAGTGCTAATTTTCCCCCTAAGACTGCTGCCAGAAGATAAGTGCTTGGTGCTGGCAGGGGAAGTCATTGGGACTGTTTTCTGTATGTTTGTGATCTATCTTCTCCAGCTTTGGAGGTAGAAGCACCCCATTGCTTGTGCCTATAAGGACCTTGCACCTGGGATCTGCCCCTAGGGCATCTGGGTCTGCCTCTTTGAGGTCTGTCTGACACAAGATAGGACCAATTTTTTGTAGGCCAGTGTCTACTAAACCTAGGTGGCTGTACCTGTAAAAAATCTTCAACAGTTTGCATAGATTTAGCTTTGTCCTCCATTTTCTTTAACACCTCTTCTGCCTTAACACCAAACAAAGTATCAAGCTGTAAAGGTGCATCTAGTAATTTAACTTTAACATGATCAGGCAGATTTTGTTCCTTTAACCAAGCATGCCTTCTTTACAGAAACCCGGAACTGCGGCCCTGCAGAAGGCCTCCAAAGAATCAAAACCACATTGCAAAGTATGTTGTCCAACTTGTTCAGCTGCATGCAATAAATCCTGCATTTTCTAGTTATTTTGCACATTCAGAATTTCACATTTTCTGTTTAAGCAATTCCATGACATGTTGCTGATACCGAAGCATATGAAATTGACAGTTTAAGGCCCTTATAGCCAAAGTTGCAGAATTGTAAACCTTTTTTTCCCCATCTATCCAGTGCCCTTGAATCTCTGTCAGAGGGGGTTGGGTTTTTTGCAGTGGAAGCCTTAACCCCCTTTGGACTCTGTGAGATAGTTTCTGGGTCAGCAGCAGGGTTTTTAAAAATAAATTTGTGAGAGTCAGAAACCCTATAATATCCGTCAGGCTTAACAGGAGCTGGGGGTAAGGAGTCAGAGGTCAGACTAGACTCCGAAAACACATCAGCTACAATGACTAACATAGGTGGAATGGCTAGCGGCCTGTGCTGAGGTAGTAAAAGAAAATCCCGGAGCCTCTTTTTAGATTCTGAAAAATCTTGGCTCTCCCAGTGGAAATGCTCCCCTCATGGTGTGCAAGGTTTCCCCAAAGGAATTATCCTCAGGAGGAGATGCTGAAGGTATAGATTCTTCAGCATCAGAATCCTCATAGGGAGAAAGAGAATATCCCTGATCAGAAGAGGAATCAGAAGAAACAGAAACCTGATCTGAAGATTCAGAGTCAGTGTCTTGCCTAGGCCTCTTATCAGTAGGGGGATGGGAACCCTTGATCAAGGTAATCAAGTCTTCGGCCATCTTGAGCATCTGTTTTTTTGGGCACAGAGGCCTGTCCACGTGACTCTTGAGTTTGTTTCCTTGCTTTAGAGGGTGCTTTAGTCTTTGTCTTGGAAGCTGAGGTTGTTTTAATGTAAAAATGTTTAGGTCTGAATACACCCTCAGAAGCTGGTACCTGCTCAGCGGCTCTGGACCCATCTGGGGGATTAGTGTCCGAGGCTCCAATACCTTGAGTATCCAGCGGCAAGGCCGACTCCACATGGGAATCGGTAGCGGCCTGCGACTCTGAAGTAGCAGGCGTCAGGGGCTGCGAAGACACCTCACTGAGAACCGGCGACTGGCTTAGGAGAAGCTTCGTCGTCGGTTTTGGGCCTTGGTTGTTTTTCTCTATCCTTTTCTTTGCGTTTTTTGTAAACTCTGGTAGTCAGATGGGTATCCGACGACATTTCTGGATAATTAAACTGGCACCCAAAATAGTTTAAAGCAAAATCATACTGACGCTTAATAGTGCGTTGGTTAAATCTAGCACAAAACCGACAACCAGAAAAGTTGTGATCAGGGCCTAGGCAAGGAATACAGTAAGAATGAAAATTCTTATGAGGTATTTGCTTCCCACAAGAAATACAGTTATTAACTTTTTCTGACATCGGTCTGGAGCAAGAAAAAAAGTTTCCCCAATGGGGTACTAAGCTTTATTGAAGACTTCGGATCTGAAACTCAAATACGAAAATCTCAGAGGAGTCGGCCGGCTGGCACTTGCGAACTGCTTCTGCTTTGGGCACTGCACAGCAAGAAAGACTTAAGAAATTGGTGTCAGCTGCTTCTTTTATACCCCTGACGACCTGACGCCAGGGAAGGGGCAACAGCAGCCGACGCAGGACCCAAGACTTTGGAATTCAGGCTGGCTGAGGGCAACCTGCCAGCAGGATTACCCAAATGTAATGACTGCAACAGTGAAACACGAAAAACATCTGATCTCACACACACACACTTAAACACTAAGTCTGGATGGGATTTAACAATAAACATATTTTAAATCTAGTGTTATCAGGAAACCTGAATGAGGAAGAAGAGGTAACAGGTTGTGAAGTGACATTTTGAATTTGGGCACTTTTTTCGGCACTAAAACATACTTTAAAACCCTTTACCACCCTGGGAAGGAGGAACTGACTCTACTACTCTTTGGGACTGCAGGTATTGCAGTCTGGTCTGGTAGATGAGTAATTACTCCCTGAAAAGGAGATATTTCCTCCCACTGTCATCTGTAGTCTTGATGAATTATCTTCAGAACATATTTGTCTGAAATCTGTACCCAAAAGGAAAAGTAGAGATTAAGACTTTCTGGAAGGGAAAAGGACTGCCAGGGTGGGAGTGGGGGAAGACAACAATATCCCTTAAATAGTCATTCTGACTTATTGAACTGTCATTAGTTATGGTGGGTCCTGAATTCTTTTTGGAACCCCCTTGCCATTTCTTCTTAAACATATGTCCACCAGCATTTTGTTGAGACTATTTTTCTGCTGTAAAAGGGGTTAGAGAATCCCATATAAAATTTGGAACAGGAGAGCTGAAAAATCTTAAGTGACTCCCTGTATCAACTTACTCCCTTTTATCACACTTTTTATAACCTATGCAGCAGAGGAACCATCAACTAAACCTCTAAGCAAAGCGATTTTTCAAATTCTGAGAAAGCAGCTAGGTAAACCGCCTCAAAACAATACCTGTGGCTGCAGGAAGAAGTATCAACTGAGTCTCAAACACTGTAAACAATTAGTGACTTGTACAATGGAAGAAAAAAAATTTAAAGCAGATTTTTCCTCACAAGAAACTGCAGACAAGACATTCCTCATACCTTTGCAATTAGTCTGAATAAATTTAACACATGAACCTGACAATCAAAGTTGCAGAAGCATACACGTTTTTCCCCATACTTATCAATAATCTTCCCATCCTTGTCAGAAAGAGTAGGATTGGAATTAACCAAATGTTTAGTAGCAGTATGAGCAACTAAAGCTATACCTTTTGAGACAGGTTTGAGAAGTGTATTAAAACTTAAAAAAAGACTTGAGGAACTTTTTACAGTCTATCTGCCTTTTTAGGCACAGCAGGCTGACCATTAGGAAAACTGCAAGCAGTGACATCCTCCAGAGATGACAGAACTGGGGGAATGGGTGAAAGTTCTGGAAATTCCTTCTGTAATAGTTCATAGTATTTTCTAAGGGACCAAGAAACCTCAGTATTTTCCCACAGAAAACACAGGCACATTTTATGGAGGATCAGAAGCTGAGCTTTCCTGACTCTGAATCAGAAAACTGAGTAAAAAACATCATCTGTCTCGTCATCTTCCTGTTCAGATTCAGAATCCAGAATCTCTTCAGGAAAAGTGGTATCCACTCTTTCTTTTCCTAGACACTACCTTATAAGAAGGATCAGCAGCCTGAAATAAACCCTTGGCCAGACCTAGTAAACTACTCCTGTCCAAGGACATCTGAGGAGGAAGAGATGCATGTATAGTTTTTGTTTCTTTTGATAGGAAAATATTAGACCAACAGTGTGATTAATGGCAACAGCAGCTTCCCCACGGTTGGGCATAATATTTTGACTAAACAGGGAAGCCTTCCCTGTTCCTCTCCTAGGAGCGACAAGTGTGGATCTCTCTTGCCAACTGAGGGGACCCCAACAGCTGCAGAGAATATGGCTAACCTCCAGTCCATAGTGGCTGTAAGTGTTACATCACAGGGATCTGGCATAAAAGATGAGTGGTCTGAGAAATAAGCTATAGCTACAGCCACAGCAGTCAACCACCTGTGGCTGAGGCAAATTGCTAACCCACTGTGGTGGCAAATGCTGTTTGCTTAACTTTTTCTTTTTGTGGCTAGAAGGACTGATCATGGGACTGGTAGTTTGTTCCATGGTCAAGCTGAAAATTGTGCCTCTTTCCCGGGGAAAACAAGCATCAAAAGCTGGTAAAAATGTAATATCTTTAAAAGTTACAGCCCCCCCCCCCCCCCAAAAAAAAAAAAAAAAAAAAAAAAAAACAAAACAGTTTCTCCATAAAAAAATTGGTTTTCAATTCCTTTAAAACATTTTAAACTGACAGGACAAACTGCTCTCCCATTTAAAAGTACAGTCTCATAATAGCTCTTTAAAACATATGCTCCTAGCTTAAAAATAACTTTCCTAAACAAGGTACAATAAAACCATTTTTATAATGTGGAAGGATTTTCCCTGAAGGGAACTTGTTTGTCCAGCAAAGGAACAGCACAAGCCAACAGGTGATCCTTGAAAGCCAGCACAGGAGAGTTCTCAATGACAGGAAAGCTTTGAAGAGCTCGGTGCCCAGGCTTGCCTTTTTGGTCAGCTCATGCTGACTAGCACTCTGGGTGCGTGGAAGCTGCCCTGAAGCTTTGGAAGCTGGCTGTTATGCCCTTGACAGGAAGCATCTCATATAGCCAAGGCTAATGCAGCAGTGTTCATTATGGAGATCATATATGGGCACCAGCAGAATAAGCATCAACTCCCTGCTTAGATAACCATAGAGAAAACTATAAATAGGACTAATTAAGTCTTACTAGCAGCACATATTTAGGTTGCTGTAAGAATCTGGACCACACCAGATGAGTATTATTGACCATTCATGAACTGGAGAAGCCATTCAGCCTGAGGAACTGAAAACCTGGGTAAGGCTTGCTAGATGGATGACTTAATAGGCATTTTTAGGATGTGAAGAGAAGGGGCTTCCCCAGACAAAAGAGCACACCAGCAGGAACCACACTTGTCAGGTTCAAGAAAGGGCTATGAAAATTACCTCTGCCTTGGTCAAGTTGGCTTTCTGCAAAAATTTCATGTCCATTAGGAATGGGGAAAACACACAAGTAGGAAACTGCTACTGACTGACTGCAGCATCCCTGGAGTCTCTTCCTGAAGTAGGATAAACGAAAAGAAGCTAATGTACTTGATGTTGCACTGGGACATTAACAGTTTGCAGCATGGCTTACAAAAGCAATGAAATATCATGATTAATAAACACAGAAATGCAGACAAATGATAATGTGCTAAAATAAATCAAAGAATGCTTTATTAGACAAAATGTAACATAAATCAACTATTATGTTAGAATACGTGCATATAAATCAGGCCTACAATCACAATTCAGACTTTGTCCTTCATCAGTTATCAAGAGTTTATCACAGTACACATCCATTGCAAAACAAGCCTAAATCAGCTGATGACAGACCTCACACAAAACTCATGAATAAATGTAAATATAACTTAAGCAATTTTATTTTTTTTAACAGCCCCTTGGCTTAAACACAGCTTCAGTGTTGTACTGTCATTTAAACCTTGATTCTCAGTGCTTTTTAAATACAAATGCCATTCCAAATCTGCTAGTGCATTTCTGACATCTCCTCCCTTTTTCTGCATCCTCTCACCTGTAGCCCTTGAAATGTAACACACACACACACACACACACACACACACACACACACACACACACACACACACACACAGTGATCTATTTTGTTTTAATGTCTGTAGTGTGTCTCCTGTTGCAGTTTTCCCCAATACAGAAATTTTCTTTAATTCTTGTTCTAAAACAGAGGTTGGTTTTCCATACAAAACAATCCATATTTACAGCAGGCAGGTATACGAAGGCCATGGTCTCACATGCAGCAAAGTCTTTGAAATAGGAAGTTTCACTTGTAATTTATGTTCATTATCAGTCTTGACATAACAGGACACAAGAAGTGTAATACATCTAAAATTTTCTTCTAAAACTTTCCATACCTGTAGTCCCTTATACCATACCCTGTGGTTGTGTAAGTAACAATTATTCTAGATTTGTAGTTCTTTTATAAGTAAATTGAGGGTTAGAAGTAATGAACTTGATCACTTCCTTACTATACAGTAGAACATCTAGTTAACAGATCCCAACTATGCAAATCACACTACATAACAGATCTAGGATTATTGTTGTCTATATTGCATGGCACACTTATAGAATAATGGATGGAAGCATCTCTAGAGATGCTGTTAGGTATATAACCTGTCATAGGTTAGTTCACAGGTTAGTATGAGGCTAACTGCCCTTGTGGGCCATTTTAAGCCTAGTCAATTAATGTGAGAATCAAATGCTGGACCTTGTGTCTGTAAGGCAAATATTTTGCCCATTATGCCAGCCTCACTTTAAAGTATGTATCAGTAGCATTACCACTTTTTCATTGATTTTATCCCTCATTACAGCTACCTCTGTTTATTAAATATGCTGGATACTGGTGATGCTTATGCTGGATACTGGTGATGCTTCAAAATATTCCATTCATTATCACCTTCAGCAATTCTACCCTGTCAGAAGAATTACAAACCACTAGCATGAAGTAACCCACTGGAATATTCTTTTTAATACAAGAACAAAGGCTACTAATAAAATGCACATTGTTCTTCACAAATTCCTAACTTTACTGATCATCCTGTAGACAAAAGTCCACTATTAGTGAGAAATGTGAAATAGGTACTTTTCATCAAAACTCCTCACAAGGTCCTGATAATACTATTATTTTGCGACTAAAACTGAGTCTGTGACCAGTTTCAGCAGAAACATTCCTATTTCAACATTTCCTGGCTATGTGATCTGTTACATCATAACAGATAAAAAAAGAAATTATGTGCTCACCAAAACGTCCCATGTGTGTTGTCCTTCTCGCCTTCACTCTTAGCAGGTTGGGTTCGGAACTGATCCTCAGTTCCGACTTGGCCTTATACAAAAGCTTGAGGTCTCCCACTAGCTTGTGGCTAAAACTCTATACCATCATGCACAACTAGAGTTCCCCAGATCTTGTTTGCAGATATAGCTAAATAAAGGTCACTGAATACCTAACAGAGCAATCAAGAAGTTCAGAGAACATTAACAGCCAACTGCATCAGCTTGGTCTTCCAGGAGCAAAGGGCTGGAGGAAGGAGGGTGGAATGTAAGAATGAAGGCGAGATGAACAACACACATGGAATGGTACGGTGAGTACATAACTTTTTTATGTGATGATGTCCTATCTCGCCTTCATTTTAGCAGGTTGGGACAGTGTCCCCAGCACTAACTTTCTTGGGTGGCTCAAGGGAGAATATTCTTCAGAACAGTGGACCCAAAGGAGGCTCTGCTCCTGGAGGCCAAATCATCTTTGTAACCCATGTTGCTGCAGCACAAATAGTATCAATAGGTAGTCTCGCCCGAAAGGCAATGGCTCTTGCAGAATGACCCTTTATTTTATGGGAAATTTTTTTGTTTTGAGATTGGTAAGCAAAGGTAATACAATCTGATAGCGTTTTGAAAGTGTGACTTTAGACACAGGAGCACCCTTCTTTGAGTCTGAAAAGGATACAAATAATTGGTTGGATTTTCTGAAGTCTTTTTGTCCTATGTAAGTAGAAATGCAATCATCTATGTACATCCACCTGATGTAGCATATATTCTGCCTTGTTGTTATAGTTGGGGGAAAATAAGAAGTTATGTACCTACGATAACGTTCCATGTTAGTTGCCTTCTTCTCGCCTTCTTTCTTGCTGGTTGGGTTCGGAGCCCTACTCGGCCATCTTCAAAAGCTCGAGAGCTGCTTACTGGCTCGAGGCTCCCCTATATCCCATGATGCCTGGCGCTAGATACCCAGATCTCGTTTGGTAAACCTAACTACAGACATAATAATAACAATTATAATTATAATAATACAGTAAACTGTAGCAGGATGCATGAACCTACTGGAGAGACTGATAGTGAGAAGTAATAGCCAGAGAAGACTCAGCCAGTGTTAAAAAACATAAGGAACTCTTCTCGGTCTACTAGGATAGGGGGATGGAGGGTGGGACGCAAGAAAGAAGGTGAGAAGACAACTAACATGGAACGTTATGGTAGGTACATAACTTCTTAATGTTAAGTTGTCTATCTCGCCTTCATTCTTGCTGGTTGGGACAGCGTCCCTAGCACCTCAATCCTGGGTGGCTCATCAGAACAGACTCTTCAGAACAGTGGAACCAAAACCAGCTCTGCTCCTGGAGGCCACATCCAGCTTATAATGTGAAATGAAGGTATGAGGATTGGCCCATGTAGCTGCCGCACAAATAGTTTCCATTGGCAATCTTGCCTGAAAGGCCACTGAAGTAGCTAGAGCTCTATTGGAGTGACCTTTTGGTTTAGCAGGAAGCTCTTTATTCCTTAACCGATATATAAATGTAATAATAGATGTCAACCACCTAGATAAGGTTACGTTCGACACCGGTATACCTTGTTTACCCTCAGCATAGGACAGGAACAACTGGTCTGATTTGCTTGGTTCTATGCAAGTAAAAGCGTAATTGTCTATGAACGTCCAACTGATGTAATTTGTATTCCGCTTTGTTGAAATAATTTGGAAAAAAACACTGGTAGGTCAATGGACTGATTCAAATTATTATCAGAAGCAACCTTTGGAAGAAAGGAAGGGTTAGTCCGAAGAGAAACTCTATCATTGTGAAAAACTAGGTAAGGAGGACGAACACAAAGAGCCTGAAGTTCAGAAACTCTTCTAGCCGAAGTTATTGCAACCAGAAGAAGGGTTTTTTCCAAGAAAGAAACTTCAAAGAACAAGAAGCTGCAGGTTCAAAGGGGGGCAGTATCAGGGAAGCTAAAATCAAATTCAGGTCCCACAGAGGCGGGGGATCTCTTACTGGGGGCCTGAGTAGAGTGGTCCCTTTAACAAAGGCTTTACAAAGCTTATGGGACATGATGCTTGTATCAGCTAGGCCTATATGAAAGTTTGAAATTGCAGCTAGCTGAACTCTAATCGTGGCAGAAGAGGATCCAGCTCGAAAAAGTTCCGCTAGAAATTCTAAAATATGGTGCACAGGGGCTGAAAAGGGATCTATATTCCTGGTCTCTGCCCATAAGGAAAAATGTTTCACTTACTAGCATAAGTTTTTCTAGTGGTAGACTTATGCGAGGATAAAATGATTTCACGCACCGAGTGGGAGATGTTCAGAAGCCTGGCTAAGGTCAGAAGTGGAGCAACCAAGCAGTGAGCTGGAGAGATTGAAGAGATTGGTGCAGCCTGCCTGACTGATGGATCAGGAGGTCTGGAAGTGGGTCCAGGGCTGCTCCAGAAGGTGATGATGCAGGAACGGGAACCAAATTTGTCGAGGCCAGTAGGGGGCAATGAGGATCATCCTGCATCCCAATGTGGTAGCTTTCTGTATTAGTTTGGGAATCAGGGGAAACGGAGGGAATGCATAAAGAAGTCCCTGAGGCCAATCGTGAACTACAGCATCTCTGGGGAAGTGTCCGGGAAGAGGGAGGAGAGAGAAGAAACTGTCGCACTTGCTGTTGAAGGGGGTGTCAAAAAGGTCGCAGCAAGGCTGACCCCATTTGCGGAAGATTTTGTCCGCCACAGTCTAATTGAGAGACCACTCGTGAGGCATGAGAATTGCTCTGCTCAGCCTGTCTGCTATAACGTTGGACTTCCCAGGGATGTGCGCTGCTATCAGAAACCGTTGGGAAGAGATCACACACTGCCAAAGTCTGAGTGCTTCTCGACATAAGGGGTAGGACTTGATTCCACCATGCTTGTTGATGTACCATACTACTGACATATTGTCTGTTTGAATTGCAATGGTCCCGGTGGGAAGAGAGTTCTGAAGAGCTTGCAACGCTAAAAGCACAGCCCTCATCTCCAAGACGTTGATATGCAGATGGTACTTGTGAGGCTGCCAGGTGCCTTGGACTGTTCTACCCTGAAAATGCCCCCCCCCCCCACCTGATCAGGGAGGCATCCGTGGTCATCGTAGCTACTGGAGGAGGAAGAACAAATGGTCTGCCCTGGTGTAATGATGGGGAAACCATCCACCAAACAAGATGGTTTTCGCATGACTGTGTGATCATTATCATGTGAGACACTGGGAGTTGCTGGAAGGACCATTGTGTGAACAGCATCCATTGAAGAATCCTCATGTGAAAACGTGCAAGGGGGACTAGTATGATAGCCGCTTGCATGACACCCAATGTTCTTAGGACGAATCTGGCCTGAATTTTGCATCCTAATAAGACCTGCACATGTCGTCGAATGTCTAACACTCTGTCTACTGGAAGTCTCCCTGACATGTCCTTTGTATTTAAGTTTGTGCCTATAAAGGTGATAGATTGACAAGGCGACAATGCAGACTTTTCGAAATTTATTGTGATGCCTAGTTTGGAGCAAGTTTGGATGGTGTAGTCTCTGGCTAGCAGCAGGTGATGCCTGGTGGTTGCAGTAAGGAGCCAGTGTAAATATGGAAACACCTGGAATCCTTGCCATCTCAGGTGAGCGGTAACTACTGCCAAACATTTGGTGAACACCCTGGGGGCTGTGGTGAGACCAAAGGGCAGAGCTCTGAACTGATAATGATTGGCTCCCAGCCGGAAGCGGAGGCATCTTCTGGAGCGTCTGTCCATTTTGATATGGTAGTACGCGTCCTGAAGATCTATGGAGCACATCCAATTGTCCTGACCCAGAAAGGGTAAAATGGACTGTAGCGTGACCATCCGGAACTTCGTTCTTTGAACAGACCTGTTTAGTCTGCTGAGATCCAGAATGGGTCTCCAGTCCCCTGTCTTTTTTGGTACCAAAAAGAACCTTGAGTAAATTCCGGATCCTTGCTGGTCTGCTGGGACTGACTGGATGGCTCTTTTTCTTAGCAGTTTTGAAATTTCTTGAACTGCTTGATCCCTTAGATTGGGTGGAACATCTGGAAGGGATTTGTTGGGAATGTGTGGAGTGCGAAGGAAGGGGATTTTGTAGCCTTCGGATAGGATAGACAGTACCCGTTTGTCTTGTGTTATACTTTGCCAAGCTTATGGGTACAGCGATAATCTTCCCCCGACTGCCTCCGAAGGTGGGCAGCACTTCAGGGATGCTGGAAGGGCTTGTCAGAGAAAGATTCTCTTTGGCCCTGATTTTGCGGACCCCCTCTGCCCCTAGGGTGGCGTCTGTTGATGTTCCCTCCTCTGCCCCTGGAGGAGAACTCTCCACGTGTGTCAGGCACGGCTCCCTGGGGTTTCCAGAACCACATTTTCCCACTCTTTTGACCCTTGGGATACGGTCTTGAAGGAGTGGAAAAATGGACTCCCACAGCAGAGAGAGTCTTGCCCTCCTGTTCACACCTGGTAAGGGTATCCTTCACCTGTGGTCCAAACAGAGCAGAACCATCAAAGGGGGTGTTGGTGAAAGATGACCTGAAGGGTTCCGCAAAGTTGCATAACTGCATCCAAGCATGCCTCCTCAAAGCCACAACTGTGCCTGCGGCCCTACTCGCGCCATCAGCTGAATAAGAGATGAGCCGCATGGAGGAGTTTACTACCGAATTAAGAGTCGCCAGCTGGGAGGCAACCTTAGCCTGGGCCCCCGCAGCTGATGGATCTTGAAGGGTATCTTCTAGCTCTTTAAGGAGATCCCTTGAAGGCGGGTAAAGTGGCACAAATAGTTCAGCGACCTCATGGAGAAGGTCGCTGAGGAAAACATCCGCTTCCCATATCTGTCCATCGTCCTAGATTCCTTATTAGGGGGATGGACAGACGAAGAAGTTTCAGCCAACTCCTTTTTTGTGGCCGCTGCTACCACCATGGCATCAACGGGAACACCCTTGGTCAGAAATTGCTGGTCTTGTGGGGCAGTAATAAATTTTGTATGCCTGCGGGGAGTTGGTTCCACTGTGCCTGGAGCTGACCACGCCTTTCGAGCCACCACAGACATCAGTGGATCGAAAGGCGGAGACACCCAGGAGGTGGAGGGTCGGGATCCAAACGCGTCCAGGAATACCGACTCATCCTCGGAAGGGTTAAGGGTAGTCCAGTTCCCCCTCTGCCTAAGAATCTCAAGGATTTCTGAGAAGGAGACGTCCTCAGAGGGGGATCTCGGGGACCCTTCCGACTCCTCCAAGTCAGTATCTGAAGTGACAGACTCAGGGGAGTCAACATGCTTCCTCTTGCATTTCCTCTTTCGAGGGGGCTCCTCTGAATGAAAGGGGGAGGCCTCGGAAGAGGAAGATGCATCCAATGGGGTGCCCTGGAGCGCTTGTTCCCCACGCTTGGGGTCTGGAGGAGGGGCAGAGGTAGGAGCAGGCACCATGGGGGGAGGAGCCGATGAGGCTGACCGTGAGGCTGACTCAGATGCCAGCACACTCCTCATGACCTCGAAAGAGCCTCTTCCCGATAACGGAGAAGGCTCTGGCTCTGAAGAGACCGGAATCCCTCCCGGCACCGAGAGAGACGGCTCCGAAGCCGATGTAGGAGCCGAACTCACCTGCGCCGAAGCTCCGAGAGGGAGAACGGGGTCGGACAAAGGTCCGATGCCACTCGTCCCCTCGGAGCCGATGAGGGAGTCCAGGCGCCCAGATCCCTCCAAGGACGGCACCATGGAAGAGATCAGAGCCGACGACGGAACTGAAAGGGGAGGTATTGGTGCCGACGGTCCCACGATCCCAGCCTCAGCATGCTCCGGCTCCGAGCTCAAGGGATGAGTCGAAGGAGGAACTACTACAGAGACAGGTAGAGCTGAACCCTGATGAGGGGGGCTGGATAGCATTTTAGCCAGGGCCTGCGATTTTAAAAGCCTGCGCACCACTCTCTCCAAATCATGGTCAGATAGTCTAAACGACCGAGAAGAGTGGGATCGATGACTTCTCTCCGATTGCAACAAGGGTGACCCCGGAGCCAAATGTATCGACTTTAAGGATGGTGATCTGGAGTGTTTTCGACTCCCTGACGGTTCCGACAGAAGAGTCGGGGCCGAGTGGGAGATAGGTACTTCGGCTCCAGTCGGAGCCGAAAGTTGGCATGGAGATAGGTACTTCGGTTCCAGCCAGAACCAAAGTTGAAGCAGACGCCACACCAGACGACGGCTCCGAACTGGGAGACGGCGGCTTCGATGGCTTGGAAGGTTTCACTGACTGAGCCTTGGCCGGTGATCCTTCAGGTTTAAGCAAACCCCTAAGGATAAGCTTATTCCTACGCTCCTGCAGGACTCTTGGACTAAAGGCATGACACACCGAACAAGAGTCCTGCAGGTGTAGGGCACCCAAGCAATAGACACAAGAAGTGTGACCATCTGTCAGTGACATTTTTTGATAGCATGAGTCACACTTGTTGAATCCAGACACTTTCGTGTCTTTAGACATTCCTGTAAAGGAAATATCAAAATACAAAGAAAGAGTACAAAGGGTAGTAGGTAACTAGAAAAAAACACACACAGTCCACACAAGTCACCACACCCTAACAGCACACACACACTTTATAATATAAGAAAGGCTAAACAGACCTAACAACTACCACAATTTCTAATGAAAACATTTTTACTACCTTGAAAAAGGAAACAGGGATAAGCCTCTAACTGAAACGGCTTACCTTAAAAAGGAAAATGGGAGTGGGGGAGGGAGGGGAAAACTCTCTAAAAAGAAAACGAGTTTTCAAGGGGGTAAACACTAACAAATACCTACAAATACTACAACTATGTATGAACACTAAGTATTTTAACTAATAATATACCAAAAAGTTCTAATATATCAATAAAGTGAGAAAATATGACCTGAGCCAGTAAACGCAACCTCGTAGCAGAAGCGGCAAACGAGATCTGGGTATCTAGCGCCAGGCATCATGGGATATGGGGGCCTCGAGCCAGTAAGCAGCTCTCGAACTTTTGAAGATGGCCGAGTCGGAGCAGAGGATCGGCTCCGAACTCAACCAGCAAGAATGAAGGCAAGACAGACAACTTAACATATGGTAGTTCTACGGATTGGTTCAGGTTAAATTCTGAACATACTTTGGGTAGAAAGGATGGGTTTGTTCGCAGAGATACTCTGTCTTTGTGAAAAAGCATGTAAGGGGGCTGTACTGACATCGCTTGCAGCTCTGAAACTCTTCTAGCAGAAGTAATAGCTATCAAAAGAATTGTTTTCCAAGTCAAATACTTGAGCTTGCAGAACGATGCAGGCTCAAAAGGGGGGAAGAATCAAACAGGATAAGACAACATTCAAGTCCCATGTTGGTGGAGGGATCTTAATAGGTGGTCTTAATAAAAGAGTACCTTTGAGAAAGGCTTTGCAAAGTCTGTGGAACATTACATTGGGACCTGTTTCACCTAAATGGAAATTAGATAAGGCTGCCAACTGAATTCAAATAGTAGCTGCAGCTGCCCCCTCATTAAATAGCTTTGCTAGTAATTCAAGAACAGAAGCGATTGGGCAGAGAAGGGATCAATGTGGTTATTCAAGGCCCAAGAAGAAAATCTTTTCCATTTGCTTCTATATAACTTTCTCATCGAAGACTTATGAGACGAGATCAGGATATGCTTTACTGACGGAGAAAGATTAGGCAGCCTCATTATGGTTGGAATCGGAGCAGCCAAGCTGTCAAATTGAGGGTTTGAAGGGAGGGGTGGAGCTTCCCTGATGCATGAGTCAGGAGGTCCAGAACTGGGTCCTTAATCTATGGCTCCTCCTGGAGATGAGGTCACATGAAGGGGAACCAGATTTGATGAGGACAGTATGGGGTGAAGAGTATCAAGTTCCTTCCTAAGTGACTGGCTTTCTCAAGGACTTTGGGTATCAATGGAAAGGGAGGAAAAGTGTAAAGGAGTCCCGAAAGCCAATCGTGGACAAGTGTATCCCTTGGTGACTCCCCCAGAGGGGGGAATCAGAGCAAAGTAGCTGCTGCATTTGGTGCTTATGGACGTGGCAAAAAGAAAGAAGCAAGGCTGGCCCCATTTGTGGAAAACTTCTCCGCCACTTCCTGTTTTACGGACCACTCATGAGGCATTAAAATAGCTCTGCTGAATTTGCCTGCTATCATGTTGGATTTCCCCGGGATGTGCATTGCTACCAGAAAGCGTTGGGAGGAGGTTGTCCACTGCCATACTCTCAGGGCCTCCCGACAAAGGAGGTAAGATCTGGTTCTTCTTTATGTACCACACATCTGACATGTTGTCTATCTGTACTGCAATAGTTTCTAGCAGAAGAGAGTCCTGGAATGCCTGAAACGCTAAAAGCACTTATCTCATCTCTAGGAGACTGATGTGCAAATGGGCCTCATGGTCCTGCCAAGTGACTTGGACAGTCTTTCCCAGATAATGCCCCCCCCCCCAAAATCTGGGAAGATCCGTAGTTACTGTGGTTAATGGCTGAAGAACAAAGGGTCGACCTAAAGTGACATATGAGTGGAGTAAAGCCATCAACAAAGGTCTTCCTTGCAAGATTCCATTATCAAAATTTGGTGTGACATGGGTAGTTCCTGCATAGACCACTGAGTGAACAGTAGCCACAGTAGAACTCTCATGTGCAGATGTGCAAATGGAATTACAGTTATCGCTGCTGCCATGGTTCCCAAGACTTTGAGGACTATTCTTGATTGCACTTTTTTCTCTGAAATAAGGTTTAGGACCTGACGTCTTAGGACTTGAACCCTTTCGGAGGGAAGCTTTGCCATCATGTTTGTTGTATCTACATCTGCTTCTATAAAAACGATATGCTGAGATGGCAACAAGGCAGATTTTTCATAGTTTATTGTGATTCTTAGGTGAGGGCAGAGATGCAAGGTGGTGTCTCTCGCTTTGGATAGTAAATGCTCGGTGGTGAAGGTTAGGAGCCAGTCGTCTAGATACGGAAACACTCGGAATCCTACACGTCTCAAGTGAGCTGCTACTACTGCCATACACTTGAACACTCTGGGGGCTGTAGTGAGGCCAAAAATCAGAGCTCTGAACTGATAGTGATGGCACCCAGCCGAAAGCGCAAATGACTCCTGGATTGCCTGTCCATTTTTATGTGGTAGTATGAATCCAGGAAGTCTATAGAGCACATCCAATCATCTTGTCCCAGAAAAGGGAGGATTGACTGCAATGTTACCATCCTAAACTTTGACTTTCTTACTAACTTGTTTAATCTGCTGTGATCCAGGATGTGTCTCCAGTCCCCTGTTTTCTTTGGAACTAAAAAGAACCTGGAGTAAGTGCCGGATCCTATTTGGTCTGCGAGGACTGTTTGGATGACTCGTGTCTAGCAACTTTTATATTTCTAGATTTGCCTGTTCCCTTTGACTGGGTGGAACGTCCAGGATGTTTTTTTGTGTTTGGAATGGGGAAGGAAAAGGGTATGGAGTAACCTCTGGATACGATGCTTTGTACCCATTTGTCTTTTGCTATTGTTAGCCAGGCTTCTGGGTACAAAGACAAGCAGCCCCCAACTGTCTCCAGATGTGGACAGGCGGGCCTCCTTTCAGGAGTGCTGAAAGGGCGTACCAAGGAAAGATGCCCTGTCGCCCTGGTTTTGCAGACCCCCTGTGCCGCGTGGTCGACGTCTTCCATTAGCACTTCCCCCTCTGCCCCTGGGGTAAGAATCATCACATGTCCTGTAAAGCTCTCTGGGATTTTCAAAATCACATTTTTCCTCCTTTCTGACCTTTTAAATAAGGTCTGGTAGGTAGGGAAAAATGAACTCCTATGGCAGAGAGAGTCTTTCCTTCTTGTTCACACCTGGTTAGTGTGACTTTGACTTTTGGCCCAAACAAAGACGAGCCATCGAAAGAGGTGTTCTCAAAAGAAGATTTAAAGGGTTCCACAAAGTCACATAAGCGCATCCTGGAATGTCTCCTTAGGGAAATTCCTGAACCTGCTGCCCTGCTCGCTCCATCTGCTGCATAAGAAATGAGCCTCATGGAGGAGCTGATGACTGAGTTTAAGGTGGAGAGCTGAGAGGAAACCTTTTCTGACACCCCTTCAGCTACTGAACCTTGGAGGGCATCTCCTAGCTCTTTCAGATCATCTCTCTGAAGCCTAGTAAAATGAGTCAGATAGTTCTGCGATTTAAGTGCAAATGTTGCTGAAGAGAAGGTGAACTTTCCTGTCCATCGTACGAGACTCTTTGGCAGATGGACAGAAGAGGGCATCTCTGAAAGTTCCTTTTTGGTGGCTGCCGCCACCACCATAGCATCTACTGGGACTCCTTTGGTTAGAAAATGTTTGCCTGTAGATGATGTGATGAATTTGTTTGGCCTACGAGGAAAGTACAGTTGTGTACACTTACCATAAATGTAGATGTTCGAGTGTATTCACTGTTGCAGTCAACACACTTGGGTTATCTGCCTGTAGGTAGCCCTCTGTCAGCCGGAATACCAGAGACTTAGTATTTCTGCGTCGGATGCTGTCGCTCCAGGACTGTGGTCAGGGGTATAAAATCAGGCAGCCGATGCCATTACATCAGTTTTTCTTGACCCAAATGTTAGGAGCCCCATAATACGGAGTTATGTTATGGTGGGGGAAAACACCACCAGTACAAAGTAAATACCAATACCCCTGAAAGGGGGGGGGGGTAAAAGGCGAGTTTAGAGAGAGAAAGATAGAGAAAACCAGGGGCTGAAGGGAGGGAAACCAGGACTGCAACAGTGAATACACTCCAACATCTACATTTATGGTAAGTGTACACAACTGTAATATGTTCTTCATGTTTCACTGTTGCAGTCATCACACTTGGGTAGATTCCCAAAGCTGAAGAAGGGTGGAGGCAGTCAAGAAGAGTTAGGGCTGGCTAGAATGCCTTGCAGGACTGCTGTTGCAAAACCTGCCCTGGATTTGGAAAAGATAGGCAGGTGGTAATGCTTGCTGAAGGTGTGTACAGAACTCCAGGTTGCAGCTTCCAGGATGTCCCTGGTAGGGACTCCCCTGAGGAATGCTGTAGACGTAGAAGTTGCCCTAGTGGAATGTGTTCTGACCCCCTGAGGGGTTGCTTTCCCATGGTGCTTGTAGCGGAAATGGATGCAATGTGCTATCCAATTGGAAACTGTTTGCTTTGAAATGGCCTTGCCCTCCTGCCCCTGTTGCAAAGCTGACTAGTAACTGGTCAGATTTTCTGAAGGGCTTAGTCCTATCAAGGTAGAATCTGAGCTGTCTGTGGACGTCCAAGGAGTGCAGGATCCTTTCCCCTTTATTTTGAGGATTAGGGAAGAAGGTAGGCAAATGGATAGATTGGTTGAGAGCCACACTGGACACCACTTTAGGCATAAAGGAAGGGTTAGTCCTAAGGGAAACCCTGTCAGCATGGAAAATAATGAAGGGTTCCACAGCCATAAGTGCTTGCAGCTCAGACACTCTTCTAGCTGAAGTGATGGCCAGAAGCAAGGCTGTTTTCCAAGAGAGGAATTTTAACTCTGCTGACGCTGTAGGCTCAAAGGGGGGTAGTGTGAGCTTTTCCAGTACAAAGTTAAGGTGCAAAGCAGGGGTGGGTGCTCTCCTTGGTGACCTTAAGTTGTTTGACCCTCTCAGGAACTGTTTGATAAGAGGTTGAGAGAAGAGAGGTGGCTCAGTGTTGTAATGAGCCGAAACAGCAGAGGCATGGATCTTAACGGAGGAGAAGGATAGGCCTCTGTGGAGTAGATCTGCTAAGTAATCTAGATTAGAGGCAGGGAGGGCAGAGTTGTGTCCTCTCCTTTAGACTGAATCCAGGAGCAGTACCTTTTCCACTTATCAGCATAGGATTTTCTTGTACTGGGTCTTCTGGCTTCAAGAATGACGTCCAGCACCTGCTTGCTTAGGCTGGTTACTGGGGGAGAATTCAAGGAATAAGCCAGGCTGCGAGATTTAGGGTTTGCAGTTGCGGATGCAAGATCTGCCCCCCCCCCCCCCCCCCCGCTGAGAGAGCAGGGTTGGGTTCTGGTGTAGGTGCCAGGGTGGCACCGGTGACAGGCTTCTCAGGAGTGGTACCAGTGCTGGCTTGGCCAGTCCGGGGCAATCAGAACTGTCTTTGTTCTGTCCTGTCTTATCTTGAGCAATACTCTTGAGAGGAGGGGTAGAGGGGGAAAGGCACAGATTGAGAGACTTATACATTGGAAGGATAGGGCATCCACTTTCCAGGCCCTGCTGTGAGATGTCCTGGTGCAGAATCTTCTAAGCTGGTGATTGCAGGGGGAGGCAAAGAGATCCACCTCTGTGGTCCCCCATTTCTGAATCAGAAGGTTGAAGGTGCGTGGCTCTAGTTGCCACTCGTGTGGGTCTAGCAGATTTCTGCTTAAATCGTCTACCAGTGAGTTTTGTTTGCCTGGCAGGAATTGAGCTTGCAGATGTACCTGCATGTCCAAGGCAGTGTTCCACAGGGCCATGGCTAGCCTGCAGAGTGGGTTCCCCCTGCTTGTTGATGTACCACACAACTGTGGTGTCTGTTTTTATTAGCAGGTGTCCTGGTGAGAGTAGGGATCTGAAAGCTGTCAGAGCGTGCTGCACAGCTAGCATCTCTTTCTGGTTGATGTGCAGATGAATCTGACTTGGGCTCCAGTGGCCCTGAATGCACTTGCCATCCATGTGCGCCCCCCAGGCATAGTCTGATGTGTCTGTGGTTAGGGTCTGGGTGGCGTGGGGTTGGGTAAAGGGCAGTCCCTTGTTGTGGTTGCATGCTGCTGCCCACCAAAGAAACTCTGCCCTTAGACAGGGTATTATGGGAATGACAGTTTCCAGGTCCTGAGAATGTTGGCACCAAAGACTTTTTAAGTACCATTGAAGTTTCCTCATATGCAGTCTGGCATATGGAATTAGTAGGATGCATGAGGCCATGAACCCTAGGGCCTGCAGGATTTTCCTTGCAGATAGTTGGGTTCTGGTGGCCATTTGAGTAAAATAGCCTGTCAGACAGACTTGTTTTTCTGGAGTGAGGAATGCCATCTGGGATGCTGTGTCCAAGCTTGCTCCCAGGAATACAATCTTTTGACTGGGGTCTAGTTTTATTTTTTTTTTCGTTGATGGTGTACCCCAGGGAGGTTAGAAGGTTTTTCTGCAAATGTCAGGTGCTGCAACAGTGTTTCCTGACTGTCTGCCTGAATCAGGCAGTCCAAGTATGGGTAAATTTGAATATTTCTCTGTCTGCAGTAAGCAATGGCTAGAGCCAGGCATTTTGTAAATACTCTGGGAGCAGTGGATAAGCCAAAGGGAAGTGCAGAGAACTGATAATGCATAGATCCTGTCCTGAAGTGTAGATATTTTCTGCATGACTCCCTTTATAGGGATGTGCAGATAAGCTTCTTTTAAGTCTAGGGTGACTAACCAGGCATCTTTAGTTAGCATAGGTAGAAGCTGCTGCAGGGTGAGCATTCTGAATTTTGGCACCACCAGGAAGGTGTTGCGAATTGAAAGATCTAGGATTGGGCGCCTAGTGCCCTCTTTTCTGGGTACCAGGAAAAGTCTGGAATAGAATCCTTGACCTATCTGTTCTGCAGGAACCCTTTTGGGGTTGGCAGTGAGTGGAAGTAAAATTTGTACTCCTGGGATACAATGTTGAGGACCCATCGGTCTTTGGTGATGGGAATCCAGTTTTTTGCATGAAGGGCAAGTTTTCCTCCTAGGGGCACAAGCAGCTGGCCAGAGGAGGGGGTGGAGTTGAGAAATCTTTGGGAAATCTTTCCGTAAGGGGGTGGTTTAGCACTCCTTGCTTTAGAGACGGAGGCACTCCATTGCTTAGATCTCTGCATACCCTGAGATGTAGTCTGGGTGGGTCTGTTTCCCCTGGGTCTAGTTTGAGATAAATAAACGAGAAACAGCAGCAAGTGGTAGAAAATAAACTAATAAACAAACTAGCACCACAGCCACCGAACACAAATGAATCCACGTCCGAGAGAAGAGTAAATAATTTAATGTTTCGCCAAAAAAAGTCACAGTAACGTAATCAACAACACGTTTTCGTCTTCAACTTTATCAGCATTACAAATCACAATAAAAACAATTGTATTTTATACTCTCCCTACCAAATACAAATTCAAATAAACCAATCAATATCAACCATCTTAATTGTTCCTTAAAGAAACTTGTATTAAAATCCATTACTATTAGGGTTACCACCTGTCCCACTTTGCGAGGGACAGTCCCTCTTTGGGCAGTTGTGTCCTGACAAAAAATTGTAATAATGGCATATGTCCTGAGATTTTAGGACAAAATTATTTCTTATATTTTATGTAATAGTTGCATAAAACAGTTATTCTGTATCTGAAATACCTAAATGTTATAAGAAACAGAATAAGCAACTAAAATGCTACAAGAATAAGCTTTTATTTAGGTAAAAAAGTTAAGTTCTGTCCTTTGTACTGGCTGTGGGAATGTGTCGGCCTGTAAAATCTGATGTCTGTACCAAAAATGTCCCACTTTGGCCATTTGAAAAGGTGGCAACCCTAATTACTATTGAAAAAATGGTGACCATGAACATACACAATAAGTTAAGTGTAAAATCCATAAAGCACTATACATTCCTTTAGTTTGTTGAAAAATATCTATTTGTTAAAATATATTATTAAAAACATTAAAAGGTCTGTTAATCAAATTCAATGAAAATCAGTACAATAAAACTTATATATCAGATACTGTTCTTATGATGTCTAGCACCATCTAGTGGTGTCCCTTAATAACTAAACCCTTGAACAGTTTATTGTCAGTCTATAAGTAACATAACAAGCTGAAAGTATTTCACTTTTCTAGTTTGAGATAACCTTGAGGGGGCTGGAAAGGACCAATGTTTCGAGGGGCAATGCCCACCGAATCTAGGAGGCTGTACTTGCAAGAATTCTTTGACTGTCTGGATAGATTTAGCTTTTTCTTCCATCTTTTTAAGAACCTCTTCTGCTTTGGTGCCAAACAGATTGCCCTTGTTCAAAAGAGCGTTTAGTAACTTAGATTTGACATGATCTGGCAAGGTCTGCTCCTTAAGCCAAGCATGCCTTCTCAGTACAGAACCAGTGATTGCTGCCCTACCCTGCAAAATGCTTCTAGGGCGTCAAAGCCACACTGCAATGTATGCTTGCTGACTTGGCTTGCAGAATGCATAAGCTCTTGCAATTCTTTATTTTCTGCACAATCTGTAAAGGTAGCTATTTTTTGCTTAACAAGTTCCATAATATGTTGCTGGTATTTTCAGGTATTTCAGCATGTGAAACTGACAATTCAAAGCCCTAATGACAAGAATTGCAGAGGTATATACTTTCTTACCCCATCTGACCAAAGCTCTGGAATCCCTGTCCAAAGGGGTGGGATTCTTACCTGTAGTTGCCTTGATACCTTTAGGCCCCTGGGAAATGATCTCTGGGTCTGCAGGAGGATTTTTGAAGAGAAATTTGTGAGAGTCAGGTAATCTGTAGTACCTGTCTGGTTTCCTTGGGGCAGGGGGTAAAGTATCAGGAGTAAGACTGGATTCCATAAAGACATCATCAACAACTTCCAGGACTGGAGGTATTGCTAAAGGCCTGTGTTGTGGCAAGTCTAGAAATTCTCGGAGTCTCTTTCTGGACTGAGGATAGTCTTTTCATTCCTAGTGGAAATGCTCTCTTAAAGTATGTAAGGTTTCACCAAAAGAAAAATCCTCTGGAGGAGAGGCAGAGGGAATGGATTCCTCTGCATCAGAATCCTCATAAGCAAATAAGGGCATGCCTTCATAATCAGAAACCTGAGAGTCGTCGGACTCTTGGTCTGTTGAAGCTGCTGGGGACTGGTCCTTTTTTCTCTTAGCAGGGGAAGGCTGACTTCCCTTAATCAGCATAACAAGGTCTTCTGCCATTCTAAGCATTTTATTTTGTGGCAAGGGAGTAGGTGCATGCGCTTTGCTCGTCGGTTTTCTAGGCGTAGCGCATACTCTTGGCCTTAGAAACTCGGTAGTTTTAGACAGAACTGAAGTAGTTGGTTTGTGTCGAACATTTGTAGTACGAAGAACTTCCTCAAAAGCTGGTACCTGCTCAGCGACTCCGGACCCATCCAAGGTAGAGACATCCGCTGGTTCCATAGTCGAAGAAGAGTCTTGCGGCATACCGGTCTCTGAACGGGTCTCGGTAGAGGCCTGCAAATCCAGTGAAACGGGCATCAGGGGCTGCGAAAGCACCTCACTGAGTACCAGCGAACTGGGGACTAACTTAACGGAAGCGTCGTCGGCAGCTTTGAACCTGTGTGGTCTGTCTCTGTCTTTATTCTTATGTTTTTTTCGGAATATTGGTAGTCAGATGGCTTACCAAAGCCATTTCGGAGTACGGAGATCAAGAACGAAAGTAGTTAGCGACAATAATGCCCCGACGACAAATGGTTCTGGTGTTGAACAAGGCATGAAACCAACAGCGAGGTACGTCATGGTCTGGGCCTAGACAGGTGACGCAGTAAGAATGAAAATCTCGGTGTGGTACTTGCTTTCCACAGGCAAGACAATTATTAACTTTTTCTGACATCAGTTAGAGCAAGAAAAAAGGATCCCCAACAGGGTACTTAGCTTTAGAAGACTTCAGGATGATTCAATTCATAAACTAAAACTCAGGTAGCAGCCAAATGGCACTTGCGAACTGCTTCTGCTTCAGGTTCCTCGGCAAGAAAGACTGATGTAATGGTGTCGGCTGCCTGTTTTTATACCCCTGACGACCAGATGTCAGTCCTGGAGTGACAGCATCCGACACAGAAATACTAAGTCTCTGTATTCGGGCCGACTGAGGGCTACCTGCAGGCAGATAACCCAAGTGTGATGACTGCAACAGTGAAACACGAAGAACATCAAGTTCCACTGAGTCTGAGGACTCCCACACCTTTCGACAAACTAAGTCTATCAGCTCGTCAAAAGGCGGAAGGGTGAGATTCAAAGTACTTCAGGTATACAGACTCCTCCTTGGAAGGGTTGATGGGTTTCCAGTCACCTCTCTGTTTTAGTATCTCCAGGATGTCTGCAAAGGAGACATCCTCAGAGGACGACCGTGGGGGACCCCTCCAAATCTTCAAGGTCTGCATCTGATGTGATGGACTCCTGTGGGGAGTCTAAATGCTTCCTCTTACATAGCCTCTTCTGTGGGACGTCTTCAGAAGGGTATTCTGGAGTGGTTTCGAAGGAAGGGGGTCACCCAATGGGGCATCTTGAGGCTTAGGGTCTCTGCATCTCTGTGGATGCAGTGGTAGTGAGACAGACATCGGTGCCTTTGGGGGAAGAATGTCCTAACCCGAGAGTGGACCTGTCTGTGGAGACAGCACTCGCATCACCTCGAGAGCCCCCCGCCCCTGGTCCAAGGAAACTCCTGGCTCCGAAGAACCAGATGAAATCTCTGGAACCAAGGGGGTTGGCTCCAAGGCTGAGGTAGGAGCCGAGCTCACTCGAGCCAACGCCCAGAGAGACAAGTTCGGATCTGACAACTGTCCAATCTGACTCTCCTCCCTGGACCCAACTGGAGAGTGTCAGCTCTTAGACTCCTCTAGTTCAGAGAGAACCAAGGAAGTCGGAGCAGTAGCCAGACCTGAAGATCCTGCGATAGGTCTCAGTTCCGATGGTTCTACTACAATCAGTTCTGGACATTCTGGCACCGAGGTCCGAGATCAGATCAGAGGAGGAATCAACTGTGAAGGGGTATGGTTCCATCAATAGTTTGGCAAGCGCCGGTGTCCTCAAGAGCCTCTGCACCACATGATACACGTCATCATCAGACAGACTCCTGGAAGATCGAGTGGATGGAGCAAGATATTTAGAGGACTGCAACAATGGAGACCTTAGAGTGATAAATACCAGTTCCAATTCAGTGGACCGGCTCCGCAAATTAAATTCCAAGAGTACCGAAATTGAAGGAGCCGAGGTAGAAGGCTTCTTGGGCCCGACGGCCTTTTGGTCCAAAGAAGAAAGTTTGGATAAATTTTTAGATGGCTCCAACTGAGCACTGAAACATGAGAACCTTTTTCCCCAACTTGTCCAATTCTGAAGAAGGGGATTGGCCCGATTTTGAAGGACCCTGACCTTCTTCAATTGTTTTAGAAAAGGGGGTCTTCAACAAGCCTCTCAGAATGAGTTTGTTATTAATTTCTAGCAATACCCTGCGATTAAAGGAGTGACAGATGGCACAGGACTCTTGAAGGTGTACCACTCCAAGACAGTGCACACAAATGATATGTCCGTCAGTTATAGACATTTTTTGGCTGCACTTGACAAATTTTCTGAACCCAGAGAGTTTTGCTTCCTTAGAATCCTTAGAAAACATAACCAATCAGTAACAACAACAACAGGAAAGCAGCTAACTATAAAGAAAAATATACTCTACCACTACTACTACCTACTTTTTTTTACCTTTTTTTTTTTAAACAAGCACAAAAAACAATCATACTAAAAACACCAAGGGAAAGGCCCTCTAACTTAAATGGGCAAAGACAGCCCTCTAACTTAAACGAGCTAGCCTCGAAGAATTTAAGGAGAAAAAAAACAAAGGGAAACGCTCTCTAATTCAAACGAGCTAAGGCACCTCTGTAATTTAAACAAACTAGCCTATACTTAAGGGAGGAAAGAGAAAAAAAGGGAAGAAACACCCTCTAAATAAAACAGGCTTTTCAGAAATTAGTTTAAAGCTGGGATAGGAGAAGTAAGGCCTTACGGAAAGGATGACAGCCAACAATAACAACAGAAGAAAAAGCAAGACAGAGACAATTTACTTAGTCAAAAATTAGCTAGAATAAAACAGTTGGAAAAAAAAAATAACAATTTTTCAAAATATGTAGCAGAAAAATCTACTTAGCCAGAGCCAGTAGGAAGAGCACCCGATCTTGTTTAGCGGCAAATGAGATCTGGGGAACTCTAGTGGTGCATGATGGGATAGGGTTTTAGCCACGAGCTAGTGGAAGACCTTGAGCTTTTGTATAAGGCCGAGTTGGAACCGAGGATCTGTTTCGAACCCAACCTGCTAAGAATGAAGGCGAGATAGGACAACATCACATTAGCTGTTAAATCTCTCTACAAGTGGGCAACTGTCAAGTAGCTAGCAACTACAGGTGGATCACAGCCTTACCCTCATTTCAGGTAAATAGTATGAAATCATATTTCTTCAATTCATGCAATTACAAACATCAGAAAACTTAATTCCCTTTCATTGTGGTTTTAACACTGCCCACTTATCTTACTAATCGCAAGTATTCCAGTATGTATGGTATATAGCTGGACCAGGCCAAGGACTTAAATTTTCTTCTCACAATGAAAGTACATCTGCATTAAATTATTTGCATCTGAATTCCTTCATCATAAATTGGATCACGAATTGACAGAGTGATAGGATATCTGCAGTCAAAACCAGAAATAAAGTTCCATCGCTGAAGAGTGTAACAATAAGTGCCCCAAATGGCTCCATTTTGAGGCCCCTTTCTATAACATTTTCATGATCACACCACTACAAAACAAACTGTGGCTGTGCTAAGTTCTTTATTAAATTACTGTCATAAGCTACATCTATTTTAACCAATGTTGTGAAATTATATTTCACTTGGTATAATTACTTAAATTGTAGATGTTTTTGTACTTTTGAAGATTGTAAGACTGCTGTTCTTAACATGTTTTTGTAAAACTTTTAGGCTTTTCTCCTTAGGCCTCAGCTGAAAATGGGCACCTCCCCAGTTTGACATTTGATTACCGAAAAAGTCCATCAGTAAGTAAATAAATACATGGCATTAAGGTAGTGCAACTGCAACAAACATAATGATCAAAACAGGTTTAACAGCTGCTGGGTGAAGTTTTTAACTTTTGAGAATACCATCAAATAAAATTTAATGTAGCAGAATGGTCACTCAGAAACTCTGGCTGGAATTATATGAGTTATTGTTATCCTTGAGCTACGAATGGCCAAATTCTTGGGGTTTGTTATTACAATAACCTGAGAATATATACTGACAACACATTAAGTTTCAATGCTGATATTAAAATACCCAACAGCTGCTTTTGGACTATGAAATCTATTAACAGTTTCAAACTTTACAAGTCAGTGGTCAGACATCTTAGTGGTTATAGTGTGTTTTACTGAATTTATTTGTACCCAAAACACTGCATCTGTTAAACATGTATAGCGACCATCTTCTTAAACTTAACTTAAAACTTGATACAGCACAGGCTTTTTCTGGGGAACTTGAATGGTACTTACAAAACTCAAACTTGGGACTCTGTATGCAGTTATGGGGTTCATATTTAACTACTACAAAAATTCAAGGAATAACACAAACTTTTGCATTAAGCACAGATGCTTCTCTCACATTATGACTTTTTCTTCAAAGGGCTGTTTTCTAATTGAAACAGATTGACATTAGATATGAAAGTTTCACCTACACATAACAAATTTAAGGTAAAATATGCACTGTTTGTTATTTCAACTTAAAAAAAATCATGTTCTATACAGGAGCTCCTTGATAACATTCATCTCGGGCATTAAGCCTGTGAGGCAGTTACACTAATTTTCTGGTCTTTTCATCTAGTGCGAGTCACAGAAATTAAAAGCAAACTGGTGAGTACATCACAAAAAATCTGCTTTACATGAACAAGTTTACTCAAGTTATTCACAAGGACGATGTCATGGGCAATATTTCTTAAAGATGACAAATATATTACTTCAAAACAGAAAGGAAAAATACTTTTGCTCATTAACAGTACTTCACTTAATCACAACAGTGTGAAGTTGATATGGAATAAAAATAAAACTAACACCACACAAATGTTAAGACCAACTGAAACCAATTCACTAAATACAAAACTACATTCAATTTATCATTATATTCAACTGACAATGTAAAAAAATGCTGACATTTCACAATCTTCTCCTTTCCCCTTCTTGGGCATTGGACCTGCCACAAATGTATCTTCTCTTGATATGATCCACACTAATAAGCTTTTTTTTATTCAATACTATCACTGATAAATCAGATAAAGGTAACTCATCCATAAAATGCCAGATGCTTACAGGTCTTGTTTAGATACATCAAGATAGAACCTTCCCTACCCTTCCACTATACACCCAGACCCCTGCTGTACATTCTTGACTACTCACTATTCAACCTTTGTTCCTGCTCACTGGCAGAATGTGATTGTAGCACTTACGTTCAGGTTCTCCCCACTTTTTTCTGCCAAGCCTTATTAAGGTAGATGAGAGACAGCTGACAGTGTGCACCTTCTTATCTACTGCATTCCTTCTAACCATATGCATAAGCGTCTTTAATTTACTGTATGACACTTGTATTCCGGAACACACCACACTTAAAACTCTTAACATGCATTATTAAGATTATAGTACATTTTCCATGTAAAATTACAGCAAAGGAAATAAGTCGAGGAAAAAAGTAAACACTTCCAGAATACCCTGGCTGTCTTCTACTGAAGTAATTAGTCTTGTGATGTCTGGTTAATGACCATGCCAAAGGTTTGTGATGCACCTTACAATTTTACACTAACAGAACCATTACGGGTTCCAAATGTTTACTTTCACGGTAGCCAAGATGAAACAACTCACTTTCCCTAGACTATATTTCTATTCCGTTACTGTTCAGTCCTAACTTTAACATATGCAGATGTCAGCCAAGATGCATATTTCTAAAATGGATCTTCAGCACGTTTATGTAGCAATTTAGGACAAAGTACAGCACAACAAGAATGCACAGGAAAACTGTTTAAATATGTTTAGGGAATAGTATGAAAAGAAAAAAAAAGAGAGTTATATACTAACCATAACTTGGCATCTGTGCTATTCAGTGTCATTATTCATCACAAATGGGTCTTGGATCAGAGCCAGTAACGGACAGACAAATCCACAGATCCAGAGCTCAAGCTCCTCCCCTTCCCAAAATCCCCTGCTACCTTCTAATCTCAGATCGAGTTTGCTAAACCAATGGAAACACAGAAGAAACTGCACAATGATCAAAACATTCCAAAACACTAGCCACTTCTGCTTGCCAGAACACCCAGAAGGAAGGGGGTGTGTGTGTGATGAATAATGACAATGAAAAGTAAAGATGCCAAGTTATAAGCATATAACTCTATCTGATGCCATCCATGTCATTATTCGTCACAAATGGGTCAGAGTCCCCAGCTACTATGTACCCTGGGTGGCCTCAAGGAAGGAAATGCTGGAACACAGAGGAACCAAAGGAAGCTCTGTTCTTAGACACCAAGTCCAATATGTAATGCGAAATGAAAGTGTGAGGACCAGACCAAGTCGCAGCAGCACAAATATCATCCAGGAATAGTCTAGCCAAGAAGGCAGAAGACCTAGTAGAGTGGGCCTTCACCAATCTGGATAATTCCAATTGCCTGCTATCACAAACGAAGGAAATACAACTAGCAATCCACCTGGAAATAGTTACTTTGGAAACTGCCTGGCCCTTTCTGTTCTGAGAGAAAGAAACAAAGAGCTCGTCTGACCTCCTAAATTCCTCAGTCCTTTTCAGATAAAAATACAATTGCCTGTGGATATCTAAACAATGAAAATATATTCTCCCTTATTACAGTAATTAGGGAAGAAGTCTGGTAGATGAATAGATTGATTGAGGTTAGCCTCTGAAGCCACACTGGGAAGAAATGAAGGATTTGTTCTAAGGGACACCCTATCCTTATGAAAGATCATGAATGGAGGCCTAATGCTTAGGGCATGGAGTTCCAAGACCCTTTTGGCAGAGGTAACTGCCACTAAAAAGGCAGTCTTCCAAGTAAGGAACTTGATGCCACAAGAAGCAGCCGGTTCAAAAGGTTGGTGCTGCAGTCCCTGAAGCAAAAATGTCAAATCTCATGGCGGGGATGGATCCTTAACAGGAAGTCTAAGACTGACCCCTTTTCAGAAAGGCTTTGCACAGCTCTGAAGAAAAGGTAGGTACATGGAAATTAGAAATGGCTGCTAATTGGAGCTTAATGGTAAAAAAAATTGCCCCATCTTGAATAAGGGAAGATAAGAAGAGTAAAATATCAGGAATAGGGGCTGAAAAAGGGTCCAGATTGTGTGGTCTGGCCCAAATAGAAAACCTTTTCCATTTACTTGAATAGACCTTCTTTGTAGATGGGTTTTGAGAAGCCAAGATAATGTTCTTCACCTGGGAAAGAAGCCTGGACTGTGACAGGATTACTGGAAGTGAAGAAATCATGCGCTTAGACAAAGGGTCTGGAGATTGGGGAGTGGGAGCCCCCAGGGATGGGAAATGAGATCCAGAATAGGATCCAGTACCAAAAGCGGATACTTCAGATGAGACCTTAAAAAGAACCATGCAATGAGGATGACAGGGGTCAGGCGATGAGCTTTCTATAATACTTTGGGTATTAGGGGAGTAGGAGTTTAAGTGTAGAAAATACCTGGAGGTCAATTGTGAATGAGAGCTTCCCTGGACGACTCCCCCACTGCAGGGATCAGGGCAAAGTAATTCCTGCATTTGTGGTTGGATGGAGAAACAAAAAGTTAGCAGCATGGTCGACACCAATGGTCGAATATTTGTCTTGCAACTAATGGATTCAGGGACCAGTTGTGAGGACTCGAGACAGATCTGCTGAGTCTGTCATCCAGTACGCTGGAACACCTGGGAATATGAGTTGCAAAAAGAAAGCGCCTGGAAGACATCACCCATTTCCAAACTCTCATGACCTTTCTGCACAGAGGATAAGACAGTGTTCCCCCTATTTGTTGATATACCAGACCACTGCCATGTTGTCCGTTTGGACTGCTATGGTCCGCATAGGGAGGCACTCCTGAAAGGCATGCAATGTTAGGACGGCTCTCATCTCCAGGCTGTTTATGTGCAATCTGGTCTCTGAGGGAGACCACCTGCCTTGAACCATCCTGCCCTGAAAATGCCCCCCTTACCCAAGAGAGAGGCGTTCGTGGTCACTGTGGCCTTGGGTGGGGGAAGACAAAATGGCCTGCCTAGATATAGGTCCTGAGACTGAAGCCACCAAGCGAGATGATTCCTGCATACCCGAGTGTTAACTTTATCGGCATGGACATGGGTTGAACCAGAATGGACCACTGGACTGCCAGGGTCCACTGGAGCACTCACATGTGATATCTGGTGAGGGGAACTAATTGAATGGCTGCCACCATCGAACATACTACTTGGAAATGAACTGAATCAATGGGCACTGTAGCTCCACAGCAAGAGAGAAACCTGGCTTTGAATGAGTTGAATCCTGTGGGGAGGCAGTGCTGCAGCTCTGATACTATGTTCAGTTGGACCCTGATGAACTCCAGGTTTTGGCATGGAACAAGATTGGACTTGGTCAGATTCACAGTGATACCCAGATGTTGGAAAAGACTAAGGGTATATCTGGTGGCCATTGAGAGTCAATGCCTCATGGAAGCCATGAGGAGTCAATCGTCCAGGTACAGAAAGACCTGGAAACCTCGCAGCCAGAGATGAGCTGCCACAGCTGTCATGCATTTGGTAAACACCCAGGGGACTGCGGTGAATCCAAAGGGCAGGGCTTTGAACTGGTAATGACTGGCCCCAACTGAAAGCGTAAGTGTCTCCTGAAGCATCTGTCGATCTTTATATGATCATATGCATCCTTGAGATCCACTGAACATATCCAATTAGCCTTGCACAAAAGAGACAAAATGGATTGAACAGTGACCATCCGGAACTTGTACTACTTGACAGATTTAGTTCACTGAGGTCCAGAACTGGACACAGGTCCCTGGTCTTTTTTGGCACCAAAAAGAAGCAAGAGTACGTTCCGGACCCTCGTTGCCCTACTGGGACTAATTGGACGGCTCTTTTTTGAAGAAGGGTCTTGAAAGTTCGATATAGGCCAACTCCCTCTGGTGGGGTGGAATGTCCGGGAGAAACTTTCGAAATGGAGGGGGCTGACAAAAGGGAATGGAGTAACTCCTGGAAATAATTTTAGCACCCATTGATTGGAAGTTGGACTTGTCCAGGCTAGTGGGTGAAGGGAGAATTAACCCCCTACTGCCTCCAGGGCAAGACAGCGATGGAGTGTCTCAGGAATGCTAAAAGGGCTTCTCTAAGAAGGGTTCCCAGGACCTTGCCATTTAATCCCCTGCCCCAGCTTGCAGAAGAGGATTCCTGGGGAGTGTCCTGGAAGGAAGACTGAATCCTCTAGAACCAAAGATGTTCTTTGTGTTTCACTGTTGCAGTCATCACATTTGGGTTATCCCTGCCAGGGTAGCCCTCTGCCGGCTCGAATACCAGAGGCTTAGTATTTCTGTGCCTGTTGCTGTCGCTTCAGGACTGACGTCAGGTCGCCAGTAGTATAAAATAAGGCAGCCGATGCTATTACACTAGTCTTTCTTGCTGCGGAGCCTGAAGTAGAAGCAGTTCGCACGAGTGCCGGTCGGCCTCTGAGTTTCATCTTCCGAATTGAAGATGAAGTCTTCTAAAGCCAAGTACCCCGTTGGGGATCGTTTTTTCTTGCACTAACCGATGTCAGAAAAAATTAACAATTGTCTCGCCTGTGGAAAGCAAACATCACACCAAGGCTTTCATTCTTACTGTGTCACTTGCTTAGGCCCAGACCACGACGTTCCCCGCTGTCGCTTCTGTGCTTTGCTCAACTGCAGAACTATACGTCGTCGGGCCCTTATTGTAGCTAGATATTTTCACTTACAGTCCTCAAATTCTGATATGGCTTCGGTAAGCCATCCGACAGCAGATCTTCTGAAAAAACGTAAAGATAGAGACAGACCGCACAGGTCCAAACCTACCGACGATGCTTCCATTAAGCTAGTAGTCAGTTCTCCAGTCCTCATGTCCTCGGTTCGCAGCCCCTGATGCCCACTTCTGTGAATTTACAGGCCGCTACAGAGACCCTTTTGGAGTCTGGTATGCCACAAAACGCTTCTTTGACTCAGGATCCTGCGATTGTCTCTCCCTTGGATGGGTCTGGAGCCACTCAACAGGCACCGGCTTCCGAGGAAGTACTTTGCACTACTGATTCTTGACACAAACTGACGACTTCTTTCGCATCTACCGTTCTTTCGAAAACTACCAAGTTTCTTAGGCCCAGGGCACGAACCACACCCAAGAAAGCGACGACTCACTATCAGGCACTGCTTCCTTGCCTCAGTCTCAAATGCTTAAAATGGTGGAAGACCTTCTCATGCAGATCAGGGGAAACCAAGCTACCCCTTCCAAAAGAAAAAGTGATCTGTCCCCTGTAGTTTCGTCAGAACAGGAGTCTGATGACTCTGATGCATCTGAATATGAAGACATGCAACCCCTCTCTGTTTATAAGGATTCTGATGCAGAGGATTCCATCTGCCTCTCCCCCAGAGGACTTTTCCTTTGGGGAAACCCTTCGTACCTTAAGGGAGCATTTTCAGTGGGAAAGTCAGGACCACCCTCAGTCTAAAAAGAGACTCAGGAAATTTTTAGATCTTCCACAGCACAGACCCTTGGCCATTCCCCCAGGCCTGGATGTTATGGAGGATGTTTTCATGGAATCCAGTTTGACTCCTGACACCCTCCCTCCTGCACCCAATAACCAGACAGGTATTACAGAATCCCTGACTCACACAAATTTATTTTTAAAAATCCTACTGCTGACCCTGAGGTAATTTCTCAAGGGCCTAAAGAGATTAAAGCAACCTCTGCTAAGAATCCCACCCCCTCAGATAGGGATTCCAGAGCACTAGACAGATGGGGTAAAAAAAGTATACACCTCTGCTACTCTTGCTATCCGAGCACTAAATTGTCAGTTCCATATGCTAAAATTTTTGCAACATACACTGGAACTTCTCAAACAAAAAACATCTTCCTTTCTGGCTTGTGCAGAATCTAAAGAGTTACAAGAGTTAATGCATTCTGCAAGTCAAGTAAAGTACAGTTTTGTACCTACCATAAATGTAGATGTTCGAAGATCCACATTGCTGCAGTCCTTACTCTTGGGTAGTCCGCTGTCCTCGGTCGGCCCGAATAACAAAGTATAAGGCTGACGTCGGTCAAGGCGCATTTGACTGACATCAGGACGTCAGGGTACAAATGCGCATGACCGACGCCATATCCTCAGTCTTTTCTTGCCCCAGATGTCAGAAGACCCTAAAAATAAAGGTCAAAAACCAAAAGACAGCAAACCAACCACCAACTTTCCTAGCACCAAACATATGTACAATATATACAATAAACAAAATACACCCAATTGACCACCCAACCCACACAACCGCCTCTAACAACAGAGGGGAAGGAGGGAGGGTAAATTGGACTGCAGCAATGTGGATCTTCGAACATCTACATTTATGGTAGGTACAAAACTGTACTATGTTCTTCATCTCACATTGCTGCAGTCCTTACTCTTGGGTAGAATCCCAAAGCAGAGGAAAGGGAGGATGGCCAAATAATAAGGAAGCAGGAGCTGCCAAAATGCCCTGCAAAACAGCAGTGGCAAAACCAGCCCTGGATTTAGAGTAAAGTGGTAGGTGATAATGCCTGGAAAAAGTATGCACTGAACTCCATGTAGCTGCCTCCAAAATATCCTTAGTTGCCACCCCTCTTAAAAAAGCTGTTAAAGTGGCAGTAGCCCTGGTGGAATGAGGCCTAATCCCAGCTGGAACTTCCTTGCCATGATGGGAATAACAGAAAGCAATGCAAAACCCAATCCACTTAGAAATAGTTTGTTTTGACACAGGCTTGCCCTGAGAACTCAAAGCAAAAGAAACAAATAACTGCTGAGACTGCCTGAACCCTTTAGTTCTGTCCAAATAATAACGCAACTGCCTGTGTACATCTAAAGTGTGCAAAATCTTTTCCCCGTTATTTTGGGGATTTGCATAAAAGGTAGGCAAATGAATAGTTTGGTTTAAAGCCACACTAGAAACCACTTTAGGCATAAAGGAGGGATTAGTCCGTAAAGATACCCTATCCTTATGGAAAATCAAAAAAGGCTCAACTGCCATAAGGGCCTGCAACTCAGAAACCCTTCTTGCAGAGGTAATAACCAACAAAAAAGCAGTCTTCCATGATAAAAACTTTAATTCAGCAGTAGCTGCAGGCTCAAAAGGTTGTAGAGTGAGTTTCTCCAACACAAAATTGAGATCCCAAGCAGGAGTAGGAGCTTTTCGTGGGGGTCTTATATTCTTTGCCCCTCTAAGAAATTGCTTGAACAAAGGATGAGAAAACAATGGTGGGTCACAATCATAGTGAGCCGAAATTGCTGCAGCATGAACCTTAATAGAAGAGAAGGACAAACCCTTGTCCAGTAACTCAGTAAGATATTGAAGAGCCACACTTAAATTAGGCTCAGAAACATCAAAATCCTTTGCTGCACTCCAAAATAAAAATCTCTTCCATTTTTCTGCGTACACTTTCCTTGTACTAGGCCTTCTAGCTTCCAAAATAACATTCAAAACTTGTTGTGGAAGTGGAGGCCCACTATGGTTCAAAACAGAATATGCCAGGCTGTCAGGTGCAGAGAGTGAAGCTTGACATTGAGCAGATGACTGTCCTCCTGAGACAACAGGTGTGGAATCGTAGGCAAAGGCCATGGAGGCTTCCGTACCAGGCTCCTCAGTAATGGGTACCAATGCTGTCGAGGCCAATCTGGAGCTACTAAAATCATCCTTGGCTTGTCTTGTCTGGCCTTTAGTAGTACCTTTGGGAGGAGAGGCAGAGGCGGAAAGGCATACACATGAAGATTGCTCCAATTGAAAGAAAGAGCATCCACTCTCCAAGCTGTTGGATGAAACCTTTTGTGCAAAACTTTGGCAGCTGGTGGTTTAGTGGGAAGCGAACAGATCTATGTCTGGAGTTCCCCATGACACTGTCAATTTCTGAAATACATGAGGATCCAATTTCCACTCGTGGGGATCCATAATTTGTCTGCTTAACACATCTGCTAAGGAGTTCTGTGCTCCGGCAGAAACCTTGCCTGAAGATTTAGCTGTAAAGTGAGAGCAGTCTCCCACAAAATCATCGCTTGCCTGCATAGAGGATAAGAATGTGTTCCGCCTTGCTTGTTGATGTACCACATGACAGTTGTGTTGTCTGTTAGAATCAACACCTGCCCTGGAAGAAGTAAATCCTTGAAGGCTATTAAAGCAAACTGGACTGCTAACATCTCTTTCAAGTTGATATGTAGATGTTGTAGTCTGGCAGGCCACTTGTCTTGTATCCACTTTCCATTCAGATGAGCTCCCCAAGCTTTGTCTGAGGCATCTGTCGTTAGAATCTGACTCGCCTCTGGCCGGGTCACAGAGATTCCCTTGTTTAGGTGACATTCCTGAGCCCACCACAAAAATTCCTTTTGAATGCAATGTATTATTGGAATGACAGTGTCCAAATCCTGGCAGTGCTGTGTCCATACATTTTTGAGATACCATTGTAGCTTCCTCATATGCAGTTTGGCATTGGGAAGCACCAGAATACAAGATGCCATGAACCCTAAGGCTTGAAGGACTGTCCTTGCAGTCAGCCCGGACTGATGAGACAACTGATGAAAGTAAAGGGAAAGATTCCTTTGTTTGTCCGGGGTCAAAAAGGCCATCTGGGATGCTGTATTCAGTCTCACACCCAGAAAGCACATGTCTTGAGAGGGTACTAGACTGGACTTTATTTCGTTCACAGAATACCCCAGGCATCTTAGCACTGCTATCACATAATCCAAATGATGAAGAAGCTTGTCCCTTCCTTGAGCCAGAATTAGGCAATCGTCCAAATAAGGATAAATCTGTATTCCTTTTAACCTGAGGAAAGCTATCACTGGAGCCAGAACCTTCGTGAACACTCTGGGTGCAGTAGATAAGCCAAAGGGCAATGCAGAGAACTGATAATGAGAAGTCCCAGCTCGAAAACGCAGATACTTCCTGCAACTCAGTCTGATAGGAACATGAAGATAAGCCTCCTTGAGATCTAAAGTTACCATCCAATGATCTTTGCCCAGCAGAGGTAAAAGCTGCTGTAACGTCAACATTTTGAACTTGGGAATGTCCAGATAAGTGTTGAGGATAGATAAGTCCAAAATTGGTCTCCACGTGTTCCCTTTCTTTGGTACGAGGAACAGGCGAGAATAAAATCCTAGGCCCACTTCTGGCATAGGGACCGGCTGAATGGCCCCTAGTTGGAGTAACAGAGAAATTTGCTTGTGAGCCTCTATTCTTTGTGTAGGAGGAACGTCTGGCATGCCTTTGAAAGGAGGTAAGGTATGGAAATAAAACCTGTAACCGTGGTGTATGATATCCAATACCCATCTGTCTTGGGTAATTAAACTCCAATTTTCTTTGAAAAGTGCCAACCTTCCTCCCAAAGGGGCTGCCAGACGAGAAGGCTCTGGCAGCTGAAAAGGTAGGTCATTGGGTCTGTTTACGAAAGGACTGACCCCTGCCCTCACCTGAAGACTGTGCAGGAGAACTCCTGTACGAGGCCTGAAAGAACCCTGAGCTCTGCCCCTACCACGTCTAGATCTACCCCTAGACTGGGAATCATAAGAAGGATACATCCACCCCTTAGTAGGCCAATTTCTACTAAACTTTGGAGGCTGAACCTGCAAAAAATCTTTAACAGTCTGCATAGACTTAGCCTTGTCTTCCATTTTCTTTAAAACTGTCTCAACAGGAGAACCAAACAACACATCAGATTGTAAAGGAGCATCTAAAATCCTTGTTTTAACATGGTCAGACAAATTCTGATCCCTCAGCCAGGCGTGCCTGCGAAGAACTGACCCAGTGGCAGCCACCCTAGACGAGGCCTGTACAGCATCAAAACCACATTGCAAAGAATGCTTACCCACCTGTTCAGAAACATGTACTAAATCTTGCAATTCTTTACAATCAATACCTTCCGCCAGAGCATCAACCTTAGACTTCAATTGTGAAAGGAGATAGTTTTGGTATTTTAACACGTGAAACTGGCAATTCAAAGCCCTCATAGCTAGAGTGGAAGAAGTATAAACTTTCTTTCCCCATCTGTCCAAAGCTTTGGCCTCTTTGTCTGAAGGAACCGGATTCTTGACAACAGAAGCCTTAACACCTTTAGGGCCCTGACTAACAGTTTCTGGGTCTGCCCTAGGACTCTTAAAAAGATACTTATGAGCTTCAGGCACCCTGTAATATCTATCAGGTTTAACAGGAGCAGGAGGCAAAGAATCAGGATTAAGTGAGGCCTCTGCAAAAACATCTTCCACCACATCTAAAACAGGAGGTATAGCCAAAGGCCTATGCTGGGGCAAAAACAAAAATTCCCTAAGCCTTTTCCTGGAATCAGAGAAGTCCTGGCCTTCCCACTTAAAATGCTCCCTCATAGAATGAAGAGTTTCTGAAAAAGAAAAATCCTCAGGAGGAGAAGCAGAAGGAGTAGAATCATCCACATCAGAGTCAGAATAATGAGAATACTCCTGCAAGTCTTCAGCCGAAGACTCTGAAACATCCGAAGCCTGCTCAAAACTCCCTGGCTCAGGCTCCACCCTAGGTCTCTTATCAGGAGGGGCAAAGAACCCCTAATCAAAGTAATCAAATCTTCTGCCATTTTAAGCATATGCTTCTTGGGCACAGCAACTGAAGCTAAACCTGGCCTGCCCCTGGGAGAAGCCTTGGCAACAGAAGGAGAGGGCCTAACTACCTCAGGAAGGGAGGGGAGTAAAGTAACCTGAGAAGCCCCGTCGGCCTGACCTGCCTCCTGAGCCACATCCTGCAATAACAAAGTATCTCCCTGGGAACCCAAAGAAATCTCCGGTGGAACCACCGGCTCCACCGACACCTCTAAAGAACCGGCGTCTGGTACAGACGGTTCTTCCAGCCTAGGCTTAACTGCTTTGTCCTTGCGCTTCTTCGAAGAAGCGGGCGTCGGAGCATCCGACGGCATTTTATAATTGCACCGCTTCCCAAAGACTAACCTGGCACAATCCAACCTTCTCTTTATAGTGCGTTTATTAAATCTAGCACAAGAGCGACAGCCAACCACGTCGTGCTCAGGCCCTAAAGAAGGAATACACAAAGTATGATAATCTCTATGCGGTATCTGTTTCCCACAAGAAATGCAATTATTCACTTTTTCTGACATCCGGTAAACCACTGAGGCAAGAAAAAACTAAAATATTCCCCAACGGGGTACTTAGCCAACTTTGACTCGGTCTGAAACTTCGAAAACGAAAAATCTCAGAACGCCAACCGGCACTTGCAATGCTGCTTCTGCATCGGACCATGCGGCAAAAAAGACTGAGGATATGGCGTCGGTCATGCGCATTTGTACCCTGACGTCCTGATGTCAGTCAAATGCGCCTTGACCGACGTCAGCCTTATACTTTGTTATTCGGGCCGACCGAGGACAGCGGACTACCCAAGAGTAAGGACTGCAGCAATGTGAGATGAAGAACATCTAAGCACACTTTGCACTGTGGTTTTGACACCCTAGAAGCTTCTTGCAGGGCAGCAATTACAGGTCCTGTCCTTAAGAAGGCATGCATGGCTTAAGGAACAGCCCTTGCCAGACCATGTTAAATCTAAATTGCTGGATGCCCCCTTGCACAGAGACAACTTATTTGGCACTAAGGCAGAAGAGGTCTTAAAAAAGATGGAAGATAAAGCAAAATCTATGCAGGCAGTTACTTTTCTTACAGGTCCAGCCACCCAGGTTCAGCAGGCATTGCCCCACCAAGCACTGGTCCTTTCCTGCTCCCACCAGGTCAGTTCAGCCCAGACCCCATGGAAGCAGACCTCTAGACAGCATCCACACGGAATGCAGAGATAATAAATAGTGGACTGCCTCCACTTCTAAAACAGGGAGTTGTAAGCCACTCCCTTATGGTAAGAACTCACTATGACTCTCCTCCTCCACCCCCTCCCTCTGCCCACCTTCACTTACCCCTAGGAGGAAAACTCTCCTATCATGCAAGCACCTGGACCACCATCACCAACGACCACTGGGTTCTCGACATAGTGTCCCAGGGACACAAATTTTCTTTCCACACCCTTCCTACTCCAAAAGGGTTCCCAGATCTACCTCCAAGCCAGTGGGCAGAGGTGCAAAAGCAAGTCCTTTCCCTGCTCTCCATGACAACTATACAGTACGTTCCTGCAGAACAGAAAGGCCAAGGTTTCTACTCCAGACTCTTTCTGGTACCCAAAAAAAGGGCACCTGGTGCCCCATCCTCAATCTATCCATTCTATACACAAACCTGGTGATACCAAAATTCTAAATGCTCACCCTCCAGCAGAAGCTATCCATGCTCTCCAAGGATGCTGGTCTAGCCACCCTACACCTAAAAGAGGCCTACCTCCACATTCCTATCAGGAAATCATGCAGGGAATATCTCCGTTTCAGGACAGGATCTCTACACTTTCAGTTCTCTGCATTTCCCCTTGGCTTATCTACTGCTCCCAGAGTTTTCACAAAAAGTTTGGCTCTGGACATTGCCTTTTGCAGACAAAAGAATATCCAGATTTACCCATACTTAGACGACTGCCTAATTCAGGCAGACAGCCAGGAAAAGCTGCTCCAGCACCTGGCCTTGGTAAAGTCCCCACAAACATCCCTAAGGTACAAAATCAACGAAAATAAATCCAAACAAGTACCCCCCCCCAAAAAAAAAGATTATATTCCTGGGAGCAAGCCTGGACAGAGCATCCCAGATGGTATTCCTTACACCAGAAAAGCAAACTTTTCTGACAGCCTCCTTCTCCCAACTAGCCACCAGACCTCATTTATCTGCAAGGAAAACCCTGCAAGCTCTGGGGTTCATGGCATCTTGCATTCTACTCATTCTATATGCCAGACTGCATATGAGGAAACTTCAGTGGTACCTAAAAAGACTTTGGTGTCAACACTCTCAAGACCTGAAGATTCTCATACCCATTATACCTTGCCTCAGAAAAAATTTTCTTTGGTGGGCAACAGCATGCTCCCACAACAAGGGACTACCTTTCTCACCCCCCCCTGCTGCTCAGACCCTCACCACAGACACATCAGACTATGCCCAGGGTGCACACCTGGACGGCAGGTGCATACAGGGGCCAATGGAGCCCACAGCAAATCCATCTGCACATCAGCCAAAAAGAGATGATAGCTGTCTAGCATGCCTTGACAGCTTTCAAGCCCCTTCTCTCTCCGGGGGTCTCCTGATCAAAACAGACACCACCACTGTGATGTGGCATATCAACAAGCAGGAAGGGACTCATTCCTACCCTCTATGCAGGCTGGTCATGACCATATGGCACACAGCCTCTCCCATGCAACTCCACCTGTTAGCACAATTCTTGCCAGGTTCCCAAAACTCTCTGGCAGACCACTTAAGCAGAAAACTTATGGACCCACACGAGTGGCAGCTCGACAGCAAAACCTTCACCCTAATAACTCAGAAATGGGGCACCCCGAAGGTTGACCTCTTTGCCTCCAACATCAAACATCAGGGAGCATCAGTGCATGGCTTGGAATGTGGATGCCCTGTCCTTCCCCTGGGTCAACCCATCGGTCTATGCATTTCCGCCACTACCTCTCATCTCCACAGTACTGCTCAAAATAAAGGAGGTAAACCAAGGACAATTCTTATTGCTCCAGACTGGCCTCGCCAGCACTGGTAGCCCCCACAGCTGCACAGAATGTCCCCACTGCCACCATGGCATCTCACTCAGATTCCAACCCTCCTGACCCAGAGGGAAGGAAAACTCAAGCATTCCCAATTGCAGACCCTCAATTTGGCAGCTTGGCTTATTCCCTAACCCCCGATCAATATACCAAACTGAGTAAACAAGTTCTAGATGTTATACGTGAGGCCAGATGCCCTAGCGCTAGAGAGTCTTATGCTAACAAATGGAAAAGGTTCTGCACCTGGATTCAGGCTAAGGAAGCCAATACAACACAGCCCTCCCTCCTTCTCATCCTGGATTACTTAGCAGGCCTACTACAGTGTGGTCTCTCTTTTTCCTCTATTAAAATTCATGCCTCTGCTATCTCTGCTCATTTCCCCACTGAGCAGCCACTTTTCTCTGACCCTCTGATCAAACAGTTCCTTAGAGGGGCTAGCAACTTAAAGCCACCCAGAAGAGCACCAACCCCAGCTTGGGACCTTAACTTTGTGTTGGAAAAGCTCACACTGCCCCCCTTCAAACCAGCCTATTCAGCAGAGCTAAAATGTCTCTCCTGGAAGACAGCTTTCCTTCTGGCCATCACTTCAGCCAGAAGGGTCTCCGAGCTGCAAGCACTCATGGCTGTGGAACCATCTTCTTCCAAGCTGACAGGGTATCCCTCAGGACTAACCCATCCTTCATGCCCAAGGTGATGCCCAGTGTGGATCTCAACCAATCCATTCATTTGCCCACCTTTTTCCCTAACCCACAGAACAAGGGGGAAAGGATCCTGCACTCTCTAGATGTGCACAGACAGCTCAGATTCTCTAGATGTGCACAGACAGCTCAGATTCTATCTAGACAGGACTAAATCCTTCAGAAAGTCTGATCGATTGTTAGCAAGCTTTGTTGCAGGGGCAGAGGGCAAAGCCATCTCCAAACAAACCATTTCCAAATGGATAGCACACAGCATCCACTTCTGCTACAAGCAACATGGAAAGCCTCCCCCTAAGGGGGTCAGGACACACTCCACTAGAGCAGCCTCCACCTCTGCAGCTTTCCTCAGAGGAGTCCCCACCAGGGACAACCTGGAGGCTGCCACCTGGACATCTGTTCACACCTTTACCAATCATTACCGCCTGCGTATCTTCTCCAAATCCAGGGCAGGGTTTGCCTCTGCAGTCTTGCAGGGCATCCTAGCGAGCCCCTAGTTTCCTTGACTGCCTCCACCCATTTCCTCAGCTTTGGGAATCAACCCAAAAGCAAACAGTGAAACACGAAGAACATAGTACTGTTGTGTACACTTACCATAAATGTAGATGTTTGGGTGTATTCACTGTTGCAGTCCTGGTTTCACTCCCTCCATCCCCCTCTTCTTTCTTCTCTTTCCTTACAAGGGACATATTGGCAATTACTTTCTACTGGTGGGGTTCTTCCAACAGAACCTGGCTCCCACTTGGGGGCTCCTGACAGGTTAGGGCAAGAAAAACTGATGTAATGGCGTTGGCTGCCTTACTTTATACTACTGATGACCTGACGTCAGTCCTGAAGCGACAGCAACCGGCACAGAAATACTAAGCCTCTGGTATTGGGGCCGACCGAGAGTTACGCTGGCAGGGATAACCCAAATGTGATGACAGCAACATCTACATTTATGGTAAGTGTGGTAAGTGTACACAACTGTACTTTTCTTGCTTCCTTTCTGGGTCTTAGAAAAGGACCACGGGGGGGGGGGGGGTAGAGAACTTGATCCCTACCGCTGACAGAGTCTTGCCTTCCTGCTCACTGCGGGTTAAAGTTTCCTTAACAGATGGACCAAACAAGGTGGAGCCGTCAAAGGTGGCATTAATGAAAGACACCTTAAAGGTTTCTGAAAAATGCAAAGGTGAAGCCAGGAGTGCCGTCGAATGGCAATACCAGTGCCTGTTGCTCGAGAGGTGGCTTACGCCAAATTGGAGATCAACCTCATAGAAGCATTAGCCAAAGAAGTCAGAGTAGACAGCTTTGGAGAGACCAGCTTAAGACTCTCTGGAGGCAACAATTCTGTAAGGGAAGTGGTAAGCTCCGAAACAAAGTCCCACTGAAGGCAGGTAAAAATTGGCCAAATAATTAGTTTCTCTCAGTCCGACAGTAGCTGAAGCAAACACAGGCTTTCCAAAACAATTGATCGCCCAGGACTCCCTGTTCGGGGGATGGATGGATGGAGGAGCTTTGCTCACCTAGCTCCTTCTTAGTAGCAGTGGCCACTACAATGACATTGATGGGCACACCCTTTGCTCCAAAATGTCCTGTCCTTGGAAGGACTGAGGAATTTGTTTTCTTTTTTTGGTTACAGGTTCCACCATGTATGGCTCCTTCCAAGCTCTGCTGATAAGGTCCACAAGCTCGTCAGCGGGAAGGACACCCAGGTAGAAGATGGGCCTGTACCGAAGGCTTCAGGAACATGGACTCCTCTGAAGACAGGGTTTGGGAAGACCAACGGCGTCTGCTTGAGAACCTCGAGGATGTCCCTGAATGACATTTCCTCAAGCGGAAGTCTGGGAGACTAGTCTCTTTCCTCAAAATCCATTTGCACAGTTAGAGACTCTCTGGTGGAGTCCAAGTGTCTCCTCTTACACATTCTCTTCCAAGGGGGTTCCTACCTGGTGGGCTCAGGTGAGGACTCGGACGGGCGCTCACTGGAGAATTGACCCTGGAAAGATGATGAAGCCTCAGCACCCAATCCTGAGCAAGGCCGGGGAGGACCTAGAGAAGACAGAATGGTAACTGCCAAACTGGAGAACATCCTCTCTACCACCCGGAATGGCCAACGGACTGGATGAGGCTCCTCCCCCCATGGCTGGGGTCATCTGGGAAGGGACAAGGGTCCTGACACAGCACCAAAGCCACCTGAAGCTATGGCCCGAGCAGTCCAGTGCTGAAGCTCCCAGGAGAAGGGAACGGTCTAAAAAATCTGGGCCTGAAACCACCCACAGCGAACTCGTACCTACTTCTCGGAGGCAAGGCGTACCCTGGTCCGAGGGCAATGGAACAGAGCCAACCAGGGACCCTGATGATAAGAAGGGGGGTACACCTTGTATACCTGACACCCCCAGCCTCTCACTAAAAATCACAACTCAATTTGATCCCTGAGGAAGCTCCTCATCATCCTATCCATGTCTGAGGGAAGTAGACTGCTGGAGTAACTGGACGAGACTGATGAGTGACCTGATCTTGCAGGGGATACGACACTGGATCCCACAGCCTTACTTGCTCAGGAAGGGGATCTACTCTGATGAGTCGGATCTGACTTCCTGGAGGGCCGAGAGAGGGAGCCTTCAATTATAATGTCAGATCTGACAGCCTAGCTGCGTCTGAGGGCTTGGACGGCGTACTGGTCAGATCTAACAAACTGGTTGGATTTGGGGACAGCTTGCACCTGTTCTGATCTGAAGGCCTTCGCTCCATGGGCATCTTGGATCCAAGAGTCTGATCCGAGGTTCACGGGACTGCAGATCTTGGATCTGAAGCCAAAGAGGCTGGACTTAAATCTGGGGATCTGTGATTCGAGACCCTAGGCTTCTTAGAATAAGAAGAGGAAGAGGTGCCCCACCCGAGGGAGAAGGAGGTCTCATTTTTGGTTCCTGAGGGGGCTTGGAAGAGAAGTCCGATGGCTGAGGACCCTCCCTGTGCCAAGTCCTTCAGACAAAGCTTACTGCGGTGCTCCATGAGGGCCCTGAGGTTGAATACGGCACAAATGTCTCATTCAACCTCTGGGTGCGCTGACCCTAAGCAATAAAGAAACTCCTCATGCGAGTCGGAACCTGGCATCTTTCCGACTGCTTGAGGAACATCTCTTAAACCCAGAGGGTTTATCAGCCATGCCGGTGCTGTATACAGACACACACACCAACTATAAACTCTACAAACAATAAAACCCCCTAACTAAACACAATAACTACACTTTATAACAATAACTCTCTCTCTTTTTTTTTTTAACCCCAATGGTAAAAAGGGCGGGAAATGAGACACAACGGAAGGGGAAGGGAACCTGATGGAAAATAACAAGATTAGAGAGTGAGAGGGGAGAAAATTACATTAACTTCGAAAGATTAATTAAAACTAAACTAAATTAAGCTATTAGCTAAGAAAAAGCCTCAAAATATACACACTTATCTGTATGACTAGCCTGAGCTCTGGGATCACATCATAAGCGTTTCAGCGGCAAATGAGATCAGAGGGTTAGACAATAGCAGGGGATTATGGGAAGGGGATGAGCTTGAGCTCTGGATCTGTCTGACAGCTGTCAGCTTGGAACCGAGGTCAGATCTAAGAGCCATTTTGATGAATACTGACACGGATAGCATCAGATCAGAAGCATACCACAATACTTCAGAATGTGATAAAACTGCTTTTTGCTGTTCTTCGTAAAAGGGCAGTGGGGCCTCACTTTTATTGTATGTAATATGAAGTCTGGGGAGTTAGTAGGATGATAGTTCTAGTGGGTTGCCAATCTTCCTTTAAAAACATAAAAAAAATTAGCTTTACCTGATACTACACATACAGCAAAGAGATGATTCACATCCATCACAGTACAAACTGCATCATACAGATGTCCTTAACATTGGTCACTGTTACAGAAGCCTAAGCTATATGGGTTATATACCGCATGGGATACAATAGCCAGCCAGCTTCCAAAGCTTCAGAGCACCTTCCATGCACCTAAACCATTAGTCAGCTCAAGCACATGGACGATGCCTTGAAGCTTTGGAAGCTGGCTGGCTGTTACATCCAATGCAGGATATAACCCAAATAGCATAAGCTACTGCAGAATCAATCATTCAAATATCTACAGCCATGGTACGGTTACATATATATATATATATATATATATATATATATATATATATATATATACACATATATATATATATATATATATATATATATATATACACACACACACACATATATATATATATATATATATATATATATATATACACATATATACATATACATATGTCGGATGATTCTTGATACATAGCCATGAATTTAGATTGAAATATAGGGCTAATTGTAATTCATGTATGTTAGTTTATTTAGCCCAATGCCAGGATTGTATGGCGTTCTACATTGGGAAAACAGAGCGTAAGCTTCGTGAACGTATTTATGAACATGTGTACGCCATAAGGAAACAAAAAGAAGTGAACGCACTGGCTAAACACATTTTGGAATATCCGACACATATACATATGTCGGATGATTCTTGATACATAGCCATGAATTTAGATTGAAATATAGGGCTAATTGTAATTCATGTATGTTAGTTTATTTAGCCCAATGCCAGGATTGTATGGCGTTCTACATTGGGAAAACAGAGCGTAAGCTTTGTGAACGTATTTATGAACATGTGTACGCCATAAGGAAACAAAAAGAAGTGAACGCACTGGCTAAACACATTTTGGAATATCCGACACATAAATTTAAGTTCATGGCGATAGATCAAGTAAGTCAGGATAATAGAAGTGGCCCTGTTCAACTGAGACTACTAGAGAATGAATTATGATGGCAGATTAGGCTAGACGCTTACCATGTTCCTGGCCTTAATGAATCTTATTCCATTGCAGGGATTTTAAAGTTATTAAGTTTGAAAAGATAAGATCTTCAGTGATGTGTTTACACAACATGGTTTGGTTACTAAGTGTAGGCTTATATGTATGCATTAGGGTGTAAATGAAACCTTGAAATTATATAATAATCCAGGTATAACATCTGTATCTGTATATATATTTATTTATTTATATGAGGTAGTATATGTCACCGTATTTACAATCACAATAAGATTTTTTTGTTGCAGGGAGTTGTATATGTAAAAGTTTTAGTATTAAACTAGTGCATGGAAGCACGACAGTATTGATAATGAAAAAGTACCAGTACACACTCATAAACAAATAGAATGTAAATTAACTAGATGGATTAATTTTAATTTTGATTTAGATCATAACATTGCCCTTGATTAGGTTGTATATGGGGTCGTTGTTGTCTGTTGTTGCCTTTACTTACACCACTTTATTTATTTATTTACTTATTCATTTATTTATTTATATGGTCAATATTCAAAGTGGTTATAAATATATATACATATATTTTTAAATCTTTTCTTAGTATGTATTTTTAAATGTTAATTAACTGATTTAATTAATTGTAAATTAATGAACTATTTAAGGTTGTGGTTCCTGATTTTTATTTGTCTGAGGAAGTTTGCTTACTAAGCAAACGAAAGGCGCTTCATTAAACTTTTCATTCACTTTTCATTCACTCCTCTGTGTGGATCCTGTTTCGTGCACTACCAGTTCTGTTTATTTATTTGTAGTAGGTTTTTCGTTTTGGATTTATGGCGTTTAACATATTGAAAGGTGCTTCACAGTAATAATGATAGTGAAATACAATAAAATAGTCACCATATAATAATGATGCTGATAATAATGAAGCTAATGCAACAGTCCTGCCCCATTACTGATCCTTTCAGTATATAGGGCCTGTGTCATGAGGGTATCACACCCAGCAACAAGATACATGAACCTACATTTGTCTGTTTCTCCAGCTTTTTCAATGGATTTTCCATACCAATATGTACATATTCCACTATCTTGGATTTCCATTATTAACCTTTCATCTTTTTGTTTCAATTCACTTCTCCTTAACCATTCCTGCCTCAAATTCTAGTCAACAGGAAACTACTACAGGAGATATCTGTACTTGCCACTCTATGAACTTTCCACATTTCTTTCCTTCTCATCTGATCCTTCTCCTTATATTCCTTCTTTTATTTTCAGCACATTCAGTTGCTGTCTGATTTTTGTCTACTTATGATTTGATTTCCATTTCTGCTTCTTCTCCTCATAACTTTTACTATTTTTGGATCTGATAATGCCAGCAGATATGTATGCAGTCCCACAACTGCAGATCTACATGTGTAATACATTTCAAATGAGACCCAAAGCTCATTCAGAGCAAGGAATATATAATCTTGGTATATACTGGATTTTTATTACATTTGATAAGCATGAAGCATTTTCTTGTTTTTGTGCCCAATTGATCCAATAATGTTTTGGGCCAATTACACCAAAACTTTAATAGAACAGGAACAGTAAATTGATTAATAGATTGGATTGTATTCCAATATGTCAATGCAGTTTTCAATATCACTTTTCATTTTCTGAAGTATTCCTAACTGAGCTCTATTCACATTTACTCATGTTTTATCGCTGATCCTTCATTTATTCCCACATATTTATACACTTCCTCCTACTTCAGTTCTTTTATACCACATTCCTGTCCCAAGTTGATAATTTCTTGCTGCTACAGCTTGCCTGTTTTAAATGTTGGTTTTGCACATTTATCAAGACCAGATGTCATTCTTATATCATCTGAAAAAGTTGTAACCATTTGTAGCCGTGCTTTCAATTCCTTATTTGAAGAACTATCAAATAAATAATAATAAAGTTATCCACAAAAAGTAGATGAGAGATCTTTAAATAAGGTGGTCTTCTGGCAGCCAAGTTGTAACCACAACCTAATCTGTTAACAGCTTAACAGGTTAATAGAGAGACCAAACAGCACTGGTGACAAAGCATCAACCTGGAATACCCCCCTTTTGAATTTTTACCCGTGGGATAATAATTTGCCCTTTGTCATGGCTCAACTGTGAAGTGCTATGTCACTGTTTCATCATCACAATAATGTAACTGATCAATGTAGGGTGTGCCGTATATATCTGTAACCATTCCTTTATACACGAATGGGGGAATGCTGTCAAATGCTTTCATGTGATCGATCTTTGCATAATTAAATTCTTCCCCTTTTACAATTCCCTTTTATGGCTTTATTTAGTAACAAATATCCTTTGGTTCCACATGACTTTTTGTCACCCTTTTGTTATACTGCCATAACTGAACTTTTTTTTCCATAAAGGACTGCAAACTCTGTCTGCATCAATTCCGGTATACAGTCGAAAGGCAAGCTATTTGTCTACAAACTTTAGGATGCCTTGCAGATTCATTCTTAAACAGCAGCATCTTTTTTTCCTGCTGTTAACCACGTTGGAGTCTGTTTGAGGTGTACATTTGAGTAATTCTTACTTGGGGCTAAAATCTTTGTGTGAAGATGTTAACGCTTTTAGCCAGAAGTTAGGTACAGCATCTGGTCTAGGGATTTCCAGTTAGGAGCTTTTCTTAATTTTGTCTCAATTTCTCTGGCCGTTACTTCATCCCATTTCATATTCCTCTACATTACAGATCTTTACTATTTCTTTTAATTTTATTATCCATTCAGCAACTTTGATATGTTCAACACGGTCTTCATAAATACTTCCCTAAAATGTTCCTATTTATTTCTCCTTATTTAGTGGTGTTTGTATTCCTTTTGCTTTTGTTTCCCAATTTTCTACAAAAATCTTTTTGAATTATCCATATATTTAGTACTTTTCCTTTATATTTACCTACGTATCTTCTACATTTTTCTGCCTTTGCTGATATTTTTAGTTTATTTTTGGCAACAGTATATAAATCTTGATCTGTTTTGATATTATACATTGTTTTTCTAAGTTCCATTTTTAAGTTCCATTTTCAATAATATTCTAACAGAATACTGTCTTAATTGCTTCATAGTTTTATCTATTCAATGCATTCATGATGGCATGTTGCTGGTTTCATTCCTTTCTTTTGTTACTCTATGTTTTTATTACATTTTGTTTGTATGCTTTTGTTCATACAGTGCCATGTAAAAATACCAATCTAGCTTAAGAAAAAAATGCGACAATTTGCTTCAGAACCAACATTATACATATCATGGTTTATGTGAGACAAATGACAAAGAAAAACACTTGTCAGAAAAAGAAGCAGAGTTACTGCACTGGACACTAACCTGCTAAATAACTCACTACAGCTATTACTTCACAATTGCACAATAAAATGAATATTCACTGCTAACACATACACAAGGATTAACCTAACCACATTTGTATGGTTATTTTACTTGTCTCTGGAGGATGGTGAGCCACGGATTTACAGTCAAATAAATTCTATAAATTATACTAACCACTGAGATATTCAAGGATGAGGTAGAGTTTGCCACCAGTTTGAAAAGCATACATCAAGTCTACAATGAAGGGATGCTTCACTTCTTCAAGAATACTGCGCTCTGCTTTGGTGTGAGCTGTGTCCTTTGCATTCCGTACTATCATTGCCTAAGAAAAATGAATAAAAAGGAAAAATTAATGGATCATTTTATGTTTGTGATAGATACTGTGGATGCAGGTACACATCGGCAAAACATGAAATCTCAGAAGTATAATCCCAACTCTGTTAAAAACTTGGCCGTGCTAAACTGTTGTCAATAAATTAGATGCAACAATGGCATATTCACAGGAATAAGAAAATAACAGGTCGCAAATCAAGCTGAGTTTATGTGGAGTTAATGCAGCATAAAACATTTTACAACTCATACGATATGCCTCATTTTTCACTTTCAGTGGGAGGTGCCATCAATGTGATTAGGTCCCTTTTGAAGTCTAAAATGGCAACTGTTGACTGATATGAAACATGGAATGTTTGATGCACTTTCTTCATCTCTTTCAAGTGATGCAGACATGAAATACATGTCTCTGCTGCCATGTTAGTAGCCCCCTCTTCAGCAATAAGCTGCCATGATGAAAATCAACTCCTTATCACTTCAACATTAAAGAGACCCTCTCCAAGGTATGTCCATTTTTATGGCAGCAGCTTCAGTGGACAGATGGTGTGTGTCTGTGTGTAAAAAGTGTACTTCTACTGCTTCTTGTATAATGGTGGCTGAAGCATGCAACTGTTTACACAAAAGGTCTCTGCATATTTTAATAGTACTACACAGATATCTACTGCAACATTTGCTTACAAAAATGTACACTGCTGCTCAAGTTTAATCAAGCCTACCTTTCTTTACATATTCGTTCAAGATCCTCCTTCTCAAAACGAATGTAGATTGGATACAAGTCTATAAGGTAAACTATTCCTGTTACGATCTTTTGATATACTTTGTAACAAGTAGGGGCTGCTCATACATCTCTTGTATAGCTTTGGGTTTATAAAATGACCACAAATTTTTCACAGAAATGATTTTAACCATCAGGCTTAAGCACCTTTGTTAACATACCTATACTCAGGTTTATCTGCTCCATACTTCTAGTGCTTAAGCATTCTATAAACACTTTTCTGTCTACTGACAAGGAGTGTTAAAATCCACGCAGCATAGCTCTCGATATCTTAGTACAAGAAATCTGGACAAAGCCTAAAATAACGGGGGTACAGAAGCCCAAAAACAGGGACGTACTTTAAATACTCCTCCTATAAACTTAGAAAGTCACTAGAACAACAAGTTTTGTGTTAACATGCACTTTCTAAAGGGTATAATGTCTGAGACTCAGATGTGTCATTATTTAGTGACTTTGGTTTTCAGTGATTTGCCAGAAGAAAAAAAAAGAGAGTCAAATTTTATGAGAAACAGACCAAAAATATTAAGTACAAATCTGGACATTCTCCGAAAAACTGTACAGTTGAGAGGTATGCCGCACAGCCTGATAGTTATCTTATTTCTACCAACATTTTATAATGAACAACTTGGTGATGAACCAGGTGATCCTGGCTTAACAGTATGACTAAAAAAAACGCTGAGCAGCGGACACCTTTTTGCTGCTGACTGGGGAGCAGGAATACTGACTAGTGATGAAATGCCTAACATGTACTTCCTGCAGCAGGAATTCAAATACCAAAAAAACAGTCTTACCATCCCAGTGGATTATGGCAGGGCAGTATCTGTGGGTCCACATTTATGTTTATTCTCTCCTGTTCTCTGTATCCAGCATTTACCTTGTATATTATTTATTTCATATATACTGAAGGCTTTTAGTCTGGTGAGGGAGAGTTGCATACTACAATGTCACAACCTACAGTATGTGAATACTTATAAATCCTTAAGCCCATGAGTTTACCCCAACCAGTGATTAAGCACACATCCTGCCAATGAAACAGTGATGATTTGTCACTACATCGTTCACAAGGAAATTCAAATGTAAAGCTTTTAGACAAACAAAGAGCTCCAACAGCATTTGTTAGAATGAAGGTCTATCCAATCCCATGCGAGTGACAGAAGGGTATTTGCAACCTACAGAGAATAGTCTGCTTGCAAACCATATGATAAAGAACGCAACTGCTACACCCTGCAATACCAGGCTACAATTCTTACCACACTTTCTGGCCACCAAACCAGGAACGAAACACTAAAGGTGGAGGAGTGTCCATATTCACCAAGGACAGCCACACCACCAGGCTAGATGCCCAACACAATATGTCTGAAATTCTCCAAGTGCAACTGACACTAGGTAAGACTGCAATCCAAACTGTAGCTTGCTACAGATCCCCCACTATGCCCGAAGATTCTCATTGCACCTTTCTAAACATACTGGAAAATATTAAGATACAACCAAACACCCTAATACTGGGTGATTTCAACTACCCTGCCATTAACTGGGAAAACTACTCATGTACCAACACTTTTGCCCAACGGTTCTTGGAATTCATAAATTCAAATGCCCTGGATCAACTAATCCATAGTCCCACCAGGGGCTCAAATATCCTAGACCTGGTCATTACCAACATGGGAAATCGATGCTCCACATCTATGGTCACCCACTCGTTGGTCAAGTTTGACCATAAGCTAATCACCCTTGACATCCACATCCCTTTCCACCCCCCTGTAAGGAAACTTCAGTAACAAAAATTCTCCAAAGCCAACTTCATGGTATTCAAGTCAGAAGTGACAAACTTCATGACACCCATGCAGACGGGAACTGAAAGTTCGACTGCTGAATCCTACACTAAGGCACTGTACAAGCACATCTACTTGTGCATGAATCTTGCTATCCCAAATAGAACCAAGACACTCTCCTCCAAAAAAAGGAAGCCAATTTGGTGGTTCCCCTGCCATAAACAAACTTTACAACAAAAGGAAGAAACTGTTGCAGAAAACAGGAAAATCCCAGGATGCAAAAAACTCCCTTATCAGTCTCAGTAAGAAGTTGAAATCCCACATAAAATCCTCCAAAGCTAGTTACGAAAATAAAATTGCCAAAGATTCCAAAGACAACCATAAGGCATTCTATAGCTATATCAAGAATCTAAATGGCAATGCTCAGATCTGCTCTGAGCTACAATAGAATGGCATTAAATATACTGATCCCAAGGACATTGCCAATATCCTGGCAGATCGATTCACTGCCAACTTCACGCCCCTATCACCCCCTAAAGGGCCCATCTGAATACTGAAAGATTGCCAAATTCCGGTAATAACGGCCACACAGATAAAAAACGCACTCTCTAATGCTAAGAATACAGCATCCATGGGACAAGACAGCATCCCGGGCTGTGTACTACATGAACTACAAAATGAACTGGCACCTCACCTAAGTGTCATGTTTAATCACAGCCTCAACTCAGGCTTAGTGTCCACTGAGTGGCGCAGAGCTACAGTTATCCCACTCCACAAGGGGGGATCCACCTTGGATCCTGGGAACTACCGCCCCATCAGTCTGACGAGCCTGATCTGCAAGGCCATGGACATTATAAACAAAGACATTTGCAACCTTCAAACACTGGACTCCACCCAATTTGGGTTCGTGAAGGGACGATCTTGTCACCTGAACCTGACTGACTTCTTTGAATCAATCTCCAGAGCTATGGACAAGGGTAAGGTGGTCCACACAGCCTATCTGGACCTCACAAAGGCCTTCGACACCATCCCCCACTCTGGAATCATAGACAAACTTACTAAGCTGGGCATTAATCCCCAAGTCACTCCACTGGGTTGCCAAACTGGCTTACTGACAGAACCCACACTATAAAAGTAGCAGACTCCAAATCCAGCTCCAGGCAAGTGACAAGTGGAGTACCTCAGGGTTCAGTCCTGGGACCGCTCTTGTTTGGCATCTACTTCTCTGAAGTACAGGCCAACACTAAGGGACTCTGGCTAACAAAGTTCGCAGGTAACTGCAAACTGGGAGCCATTATTGAATCCCCAAATGATGTGGATATTCTACAAAAGGGCCTTACAGAAACAGATGCTTGGTGCCAGAGCCATGGGCTCAAGCTCAATGCCAAGAAATGTATAGTTAACTCCTTTGGGAAAAAACATGTACCCGTGAATTACCACATAGGTGGCAGTACGCTGAACACCGAAAGTGTGATAAGAGACTTAGGGACACATGTGGACAGTGGTCTCACCTTCGATAACCACATTGCCACAACAGTCAGGAAATCCTTCTATGTGGCACATCTCATCACTAAGGGCTTTCATCCAGAAAAAAAGGAGGTCATTGTTCCACTGTACTCATCCCTCATTAGACCCATTACAGAATACAACGCCCCATTTGATATGTACCTCTCAAGACATCTGCAACAACTGGAAAGGCCGCAGAAATACCTCACTAAAAGAATCACAGGCCTAAACCAGATGCCCTATGCTGACAGTCTAAAAAAAACTCCAGCTGTAAAGCTGTTGGACATGCTACACAAAGAAATCCCAATCCCACAGAGCCACACGCTCCAGGGATCTAAACCTTGTCATCACAATGAACAAAACATGCTGGAGGGATAGGTTCCTGACCCAGAGACTCCTCAGATTCTGGAATAGACTACCCATACATGTCAAGCAGAGCGCCTCTTTGGCCCTCTTCAAAAGGAACCTTGACGATTGGATGGCAGATATGAAATTCACCCCAGGGATCACGTTAGTCGCCCTGCTAGACAGGGGTCCAGGGAAATAAATAATGTGGGAAGAAATAGCCAGGGAATTGTTATGACTAGGCTTGTATAGGCCCTAGGGCCAATAGCCTAGTACCAACCTATTAACCTATGAAAACCCAGTACATGGGACTATTTTCAGTGGCTCTGAAGGAGTTGAATCCAAGCAATATAAATGCCCAAGGTAGAAGAAACTGAAGAACAATCAAACTGAGAAGCTCAAAAGTTTGAATTCTTAAGTACTCTGGACAGACTCTGAGTTAATGTCTATGCAGAAATATGTGCTGAAAATGTAACAGATGACCAAATGTTCACAACTGAGTCACTTTTAGGAGCATCATAGGAAGCAACTATTTCACTGGCACAGTGGCTTAACAGCAAGAAATTCCAACAGTTAAGTTTATAGCATAAAGTACAGTTTTGTACCTACCATAAATGTAGATGTCCGAACTGGATAGCATCTGCAGTCATAACAACTGGGTTGTCCTGTCGTCAGGCAGCCCTTCAGTCGGCCGGATTCCAAAGTCCGGGTCCGGCTTCGGCTGATGTCGCACTTCACCCGACGTCATCTCTGTTGGTCTTCGGGTATAAAAGCATCAGCCGACGCCATTTTCTTCATTGTTTCTTGCCCCAGATGCCAGAAGCCCTCTAGAAGGCTAAAAATTTTGGATAGATGCCAATGTTTCCAAAAGATAGAGGTAAACACAAAAATAAGCATGTATGTACATAAATACAAACAAATACACCATGAAAGACTCCCCCCCCACTAGCTAGCTATTAGGAGGGTAAACACCCTAGGAGTACCACAGAGGGGAAGGAGGGAGGGTAATCCTGACTGCAGATGCTATCCAGTTCGGACATCTACATTTATGGTAGGTACAAAACTGTACTATGTCCTTCATGGATGCATCTGCAGTCATAACAACTGGGTAGAATACCATAGCCAACTAGGGGAGGAGGATAAAGGTAGATTATGGTGTGTTTAGGATCCCTTGCAGTACAGCAGTGGCAAACCCTGCTCGGGATCTGGAATATAGAGGTAAATTATAATGCTTGGCAAATGTATGCACGGAGGTCCAAGTAGCCGCCTCAATAATGTCTTTGGTAGCCACTCCTCGTAAGAAAGCTGTGGTAGTGGCTGTTGCCCTTGTAGAATGAGGTCTTATGTTCTGTGGAATTGGCTTTCCATGGAAGGAGTAACAGAATCGTATGCCATTTCCTATCCATTTGGAGATTGTCTGTTTGGAGATAGCTTTTCCTTCCCTTCCTGTTGCATAAGCTACGAAAAGTTGGTCAGTCTTTCTGCTATTTTTGTTCTGTCCAAGTAGTAGCGTAGCTGTCTATGTACATCCAAGGTATGCAGAATTCTTTCCCCTCTGTTTTGTGGGTTGGGAAAGAAGGTAGGTAGGTGGATTGCCTGGTTTAAAGACACTCTGGATACCACCTTAGGCATAAATGTAGGATTAGTCCTCATGGACACTCTATCTTGGTGGAAGATTAGGAAGGGTTGCACTGCCATTAAGGCCTGTAGTTCTGAAACCCTCCTTGCTGAAGTAATTGCCAGTAGGAAAGCAGTTTTCCATGACAGGTGTTGTAGGTCTGCTGTTGCTGCTGGTTCAAAGGGTGATAGTGTCAATTTTTCTAGCACAAAGTTTAAGTCCCAAGCTGGCAATGGTGGTTTCCTTGGAGGTTTTACATTCTTGATTCCTCTGAGGAACTGCCTGAGCAAAGGGTGTGAAAAACAGGTGGATCAAAGCTGTATTCTGCTGAAATAGCTGATGCATGAATCTTGATGGAGGAGTAGGAGAGGCCTGAATGAAGTAGTTCGGCAGATACTCCAGAATGTTAGGCATATCTATGTTTGATACATCTTTTCCTCTTTCAGAACTCCAAATGACAAACCTTTTCCATTTCCCAGCATAGTTCCTTCTTGTTGAAGGCCTGCGTGCTTCAAGAATAATGTCTTTAACTCTTTGTGAAAGTTCTGGATTAGCAGCTGCTATGTGATGTTCCATGCAGTCAGTTGCAACGCTTTTAGGTTTGGATGCATGGTGCTGTAGTTGTTCTGAGTTAGCATCACAGGCATCAGGGTATTGGCCACATATTGTTCCGAGACATGCTCCTCAGCAGTGGGTACCAGTGTTGTCTTGGCCAGTTTGGAGCTATCAGGATTATCCTTGGACGTTCTTCCTTGATTTTTAGTAGTACTTTGTGTATCAAGGGAAGAGGTGGGAATGCATATGCTGTTAGGCCTTCCCAGCTGAAGGAGAGTGAGTCCACTTTCCATGCTAGTGGGTGGAATGTCCTTGTGCAGAATTTTTTGAGCTGGTGATTGAGAGGGGATGCGAATAGATCTATCTGACGCATTCCCCATTTCTTCGAGATGGTCTTGAAGATGTCCGGGTGCAGCTGCCATTCGTGGGCATCCGATGTGGTCCTGCTTAACATATCCGCCAGAGAGTTTTCTTTTCCTGGTACAAATATTGCCTGTAACTGGATGTTGTAGCTGAGTGCCAGGCTCCACAGCTCCAAAGTCATTCTGCATAGGGGTAAGAATGAGTGCCTCCCTGTTTGTTGATGTACCACATGACTGTGGTGTTGTCTGTCCTTATCATCAACTGGCCTTCCTTGAGAAATGGTCTGAACTTTTGGATTGCCAGTTTTACAGCCAGCATTTCTTTTAGGTTGATGTGTAGGTGAAATTGATCCTGTGTCCACAATCCTTGTACGCATTTGTCCAGCATGTGGGCCCCCCATCCTAGGTCTGAAGCGTCTGTTGTGATGGTCTGGCTTGCTTGACCTTTGCGGAAAGGCAGGCCTGGGTTTGACTGGCATGCCTGAGCCCACCATAGGAACTCCTGTTTTAAGCATGGTATTAGTGGGATTTCCGTTTCTAGGCTGTGTCTGTGTTGGGACCATAAATTCTTTAGGTACCACTGTAGTTTTCTCATATGTAGTCTGGCAAATGGAACCAAGATTATGCATGATGCCATGAAACCCAAGGCCTGCAGTACCTTTCTTGCTGTTAACTTGTTCAGTTTTGTTAGTGCCAAGAAGTAAAGAGGGAGTTCTTTTTGTTTTTCTGTGGTTAGGAATGCCATTTGTCTTACTGTGTCCAATTCCGCTCCCAGGAAAGTCCTTGTCTGGGATGGTATCAGTCTTGACTTTTGAAGGTTGACTGTGTATCCCAGTGCTTGCAGCAAGTAAATGACCCTTTGTAAATCTGTTGTCAGCTTGCTTTTGTTGTCTCCTTGTAGTAGGCAGTCGTCCAGGTATGGATAAATTTGAATTCCCTGTAGTCTGCAATGGGCGATTACTGATGCCAGGCATTTTGTGAATACTCTGGGCGCAGTAGATAAGCCAAAGGGCAATGCTGAGAATTGATAGTGCTCTGATCCTGCAAGAAATCTGAGGTATCTTCTGCAGATTGGTCGAATGGGGACGTGCAGGTATGCCTCCTTGAGATCTAGAGTTACCAGCCAACACTCCTTGCCCAGCATGGGAAGAAGTTGCTGTACGGTCAGCATTTTGAATTTTGGGACAATGATGTATGTATTTAAGGTGGACAGGTCGAGAATTGGTCTCCAACTTTTTTCCTTTCTTGGAACAAGGAATAGTCTGGAGTAGAACCCCTTTCCTTGCTCTGCTGTTGGCACTTTTTCCACAGCTCTCATGTTTGCTAACTCCATTATCTGTTGTAGAGCCTCTGTTTTTTGATTTGGAGGTAGATTTGGCATTCCTCTTTTGACTGGTAAAGTGTGGAAGTGGAAACGGTAACCTTAAACTATGGTTTGTAAAATCCACTTGTCCTTTGTTATGTGGTGCCAGTTTTTTGAAAATAAGGTTAGCTTTCCGCCTAGAGGAGCTGCTATTTGTTCCCTGGTAGGCGGATTTAGGATTAAGTCACTGTGGCTGTGTTGATGTAGTGGCAGAGGTTGAGTCTGTGCCTCTGTTGTTACCTTGCCACTGTCGTCCTCTGTAGGTACTTCCTCTGGATTGGTTTCTGCCTCTGGAACGTCTATTCCTGCCCCTTTGGGGTCTTGTGGAGTCAGGAAAGGACCAATTTTTGGCAGGCCAGTTCCTGCTAAACCTTGGGGGTTGAACCTGCAGGAAATCTTTAACTGTTTGGACTGATTTTGCCTTTTCTTCCATTTTCTTCATAACCTGCTGGGCAGGTGTACCAAACAAACTTGTTTTATCCATAGGAGCGTCTAGCAACTTAGATTTAACATGATCCGGTAGAGCTTGCTCCTTTAGCCATGCATGCCTTCTAATTACTGTGCCAGTCATGGCTGATCTAAATGAAGCCCCAGTGCATCATAGCCACATTTTAAAGAATGGTTACTAACCTGCTGTATGTTATTTACCATTTCTAATACATATTTCTTATCAAGAGATTCATCAGTGGTTAGCTTTTTAGTTAACTGATCAAGCATAAACTCTTGGTATTGTATCATGTGAAACTGACAATTTAAAGCTCTAGCTGAGAGAGTGGCTGAAGTGTAAACCTGTTTAGCCCATCTGTCTAATGACCTTGCTTCCCTTTCAGAAGCAATAGGGTTTTTAGCTATGGTCGCGACTACTGCCTTGGGAACCTGGGATATAGTTTCGGGGTCTGCAAGAGGGGCCTTGTAAAGGTGGTGATGAGTATCTGGCACCCTGTAAAATCTGTCTGGTTTGGCAGGGGCTGGGGGTAAAGAATCTGGAGCGGAGCAGACATCATTGAAAGCATCATCCACCACAGAGAGAACAGGAGGTATAGCTAAGGGCCTGTGCTGTGGAAGGTGCAAAAAGGTCCTAAGTCTTTTTCTGGAGTCTGAAAAATCCTGTTGCTGCCATTGGAACTGTTCTCGCATGGCATGCAAGGTTTCCCCAAAGGAGAATTCTTCTGGTGGGGAAGCAGCTGGAATGGATTCTTCAGCATCAGAATCTTTAAAATTGGAGAAAGGAGCCTCTGGCTGGTCAGTAATGTCTGATTCATCAGCAGAATCATCAGAGGATACTGGCTCAGGGGGCTCTGCCCTAGGTCTCTTCTCTGGGGGCTGAGAGGCCCTGTCTGGGTGAGATTGAGATCCTCTAATTAATGAAATTAAATCTTCTGCCAAAGTAAGCATTTGAGAACTAGAAGAGGGCCTGGTTGAGGGGGTTTTAACAGGCACTGCTTTAGTAGTCTTGGCTGCTTTAGCCCTGGCGAAGGCCTTAATGGACATGGCTGCTGGAGGCCTAGCAGCACCACGTGCTGGGGTAGAGACATCCAAAGGAATGGTGTCTGATAAGTCAGTGGTAAGCACCGTAGTGGGTAAATTTTCTGAGGCCGATTCAAGAGTGGTAGCAGGGGCCTCAGCTGTAGAAATAGATTCAGCTGTATTTTGATCAGTTTTCGGTTTCGGCCGAAACCGAGACACTCGCTGTTTGCTTAACCATGGTTTCGGCCGAAACCGTGGACCGCGAGTGTCGGTCTTTTCTTTGCGTTTTTTAGCAGAATGCGTAGTCGGAGGATCCGACGGCATAATGTACGCAAAATCAGAACCGAAAAACTGTTCTGCGAACTCCGACCGACGCCTAAGCGTTCGCCGGTTGAAAGAAGCACAGGCGAACAGGCTGCTACGTCGTGGGCTGGGCCTAAACAAGGCAGGCAGTAAGAGTGGAAATCTTTATGAGGTATTTGTTTCCCACAGGTTAAACAATTATTAACTTTTTCTGACATCGGCTGAGGCAAGAAAGAGTCCCCAGCGGGTACTTAGCTTTAGAAGTCTTCAAGTAGTATTCGTAGAAGTAATCTCTGGATCCGACCGACCGGCACTTGCGAACAGCTTCTGCTTCGGGCGCCACGCGGCAAGAAAGACTGAAGAAAATGGCGTCGGCTGATGCTTTTATACCCGAAGACCAACAGAGATGACGTCGGGTGAAGTGCGACATCAGCCGAAGCCGGACCCGGACTTTGGAATCCGGCCGACTGAAGGGCTGCCTGACGACAGGACAACCCAGTTGTTATGACTGCAGATGCATCCATGAAGGACATCAACACAATGCAGTTAACAATTTTATTTGAAAAGGGTGTACAAGGCAACTGTCAGCTTCCATGATCAGAGTGAAGGGGAGCAGTAATATTTCTGCTTTCCAAAATACACTCACTCATGTTAGGTAGAACCGTCTTGGTATTTAATGCAAATCAACTTGGCTTCTCCACCTACGAAACAAAGAGTGAAATGAAGGAGAAGGTTTAAAGAAAATTCTAACACTTTCATAAGAAAATTAAGATGGCACTAGAGAACACCCAGATCCCTGCAAAACACCACATATGTTGAAGATCGGAGATGCTTCAGGCATTTTTCAAGAGACAAACTTTAAAACCCTACAACAAATGGATTTGAACAGGAAATAGGTAGAATGTCAGTCTGAGAATTCACATCCAGAGAAGGACAGGGATTTTTTAAAGAAAGGCCAAGATACAGAACATCTTTAAGGAAATACCTGGCTACATTTCCTACCACATCACAACAAGGTCATAATAAACACCTTTCAGAGATAACAGAAATGCATGCAGTTTCAAATGGTTAATATGGAAGACTGCCTCAGGGTGATGGCACACCACTCATTTACACTGGAAGAGCAGATGCAGGCTCCCAACTTGCTGACGAATTATCCATCATCCAAATTCCACACTGCATTTGGCTTCAGGAAAGATACACACACCTTCAATTTGATGAAGACCATCCACCACTCCAGGGCCTACTGATAAGGGTATGACCAGAGGATAACATCAGTGATTGCATGGTGAATGGACAGCCAGTAATATCTCTCAGTCCACTGAGACATCTACATTCTGAAGTGCGTTAAAGGTATCAAGAGTGTGGTGGCCATTATGCCATGGAGGAAGAGGAAGAGAACAGTCAAGTCCGGCTGATGAAGGCAATCCTCTGCAAAGAGATTAGAGGACTTCTGCCAGTTTAGGGTCACTCTAATAACTGCAACCATGAGACTTATTCACCCTAGGGACATTTTCAGGCATCTCTTGATGAGGTTACCAGAAGTCAGTCACCTACACAAGGGGACATGTTAAGTTCCTTCTCTTCAAAGGCTTCTATCACTACAGCTACCAACTTAGTAGGAAATGCTAAGTGCCACAGAAAGACCAAATGGCAGCACTTTGTATGGAAGGTGATGCATACCCAGGGTAAATCAAAAAATGTAATGCCTCAACTCCAACCAATGGTGTACAAAAAGATGTCCTTGTCTAAATATACCATTCAAAATCCCTGAGTCAAATGAGCCAGAGCCCAAGGAGAAACACTATATGAAAGTGAAGTCACAAAGATCCAGGATGGGAAGGATGCTTTTCAGGCCTCTTTGGAATAAGAAAGATACAGAACTAGAACCCCTTGTTTTATTCTGAAAGTAAGACAACCTTTGTAACATTTCTTAAAACTAAAGTACAAGCTTGTCCTAAGAGATCTGTAGAGATGGCTTAGTCTCTTAGTGAAGCCCTTTTAAGGAGAAGGCCTAAGAGGTACAGGGCAGCCATGATCACATCAAACTCCATGACCACATCAAACACTGAACGGCCCATGGTGGTGACTCTCCAAAGTCAAAGTAAGCTTGAAAAATACACCCCTCCATCACCACCACCGAGGACAGACTTTAGACCACAGTCAGGACTATGACTGTTGAGTCAGTGAGGTCATCCTCCCAGGAGTTAAGCTGGAAAGTACAGTTGCATAAAATCTTACCATAGCGGTAGAAGTCCTTCTCTTCACTATTGTGGTATTCATAACATTAGGGATCCCATGTCAAGGTCAGCCGGACAACCAAGCCAGTATACCAAAGCCTTAGGTTCCTTTAAGATATGACATGCACCATAAGTATGCGCCTCATGTTGCATAGGGAATAAAGGTGACGTCCGGACATACCATCCTCAGAACTGTCAGCCACAGTAGGAACGCCAGTCCAAGGGAAAACAAGAAGGTAACCAGTACATCCAGAAGACAAATAGACCGGGGCAGGTGGAGGAGGGAGGGAGTGAAGAGAAGGACATCTACTGTTATGGTACGATTTTTCACAACTGTATTATGTCCATCCATTTCACTGTTGGAGTATTCGTAACATTAGGGAGAGCGCCAAAGCTCAAGAAGAAGCTTGGGAGGAGGACGGACCAGCAGAGCCCTCTAGGAAGCCATAAAGGATGACCATAGCAAAACCAGCTCTAGCTCTGGAGAGTCCATCCAACTTGCAGTGTTTGGAAAATGTATGCACAGAAGTCCAGGTAGCTGCCTCAAGAATAGAGTTAGTATCCAAACCCTGGAAAACAACGCACCAGAAGGAGCCATAACACAACAAGAAAATGTGAAAGGATTAACAAAAGGAAATAGCTTTAGAGATACAAGAAGAAATAGTTTGCTTGGATACAGATGATGCCAAGTACCTAGAATGAAAGAAAACAATGAGATGATCAGATTGCCTAATAGTCTTAGTCTTATCCAAATAAAATCTGAGTTGTCTACGCACATCCATGTGCAGCACCTTCTCACAAGCAGACAGCGGAGAAGGGAAAAATTGGGCAAAAGAATAGACTGATTAAGGGAGAACTCGTTCCCCACTTTGGGCATAAAAGGAGGATTAGTACACAGGGACATCCTGTCCTTATGAAACACGAAGAGAGAGCAAGCTATAAGGGGGATACACATGCTGAAGCCAAAATGACTTCAGAAACCACTTAACTTTCTCATGCGGAGTTTGGTCAAAGGAAGCATAGGAATGGTGGATGCCATGAACCCAGGAGCTCTCAGAAATTCCCTGGTTGTCCTAGGGGTCAGAGGAATAAGTATTTGAAAGAAGGAAATTAATGTTAAAGCATTGGGAGGCGGCAGAGATGCCAGCACAAGCAGAGCCTGTATCCTGCACCCCAGACAAAACATGGTCTTAAGAAGTCGTCAGAAAAAACTTTTAGAAATTTACTGTGTACCCCATGCTTTGCAAAAGAGAAATGGCAAAATAAAGATTTTGCAACAGGATCTCTAGAGAGGATGCCTGAAATAGAAGGTCACCAAGTAAGGAAAGACTTGGATCCCCCGAATCCTGCACAATGCAATCACAGGAACGAGCCATTTGGTGAATACCCTTGGGTAGCAGAAAGGCCAAAAGGCAAAGCAGAGAACTGAAAATGCCTGGAAGCAACAGAGAAATGTAAACACTTTTTGGAAAGGGGATGAGGATGAACTGGAATACAGCGATAAGTATCCTCGAGATGCAGAGACACCATATAAGCTTGAGAAAGCAGAAGGGGGAACAAAGTCAACAGACAACATTCAAAAGGACGGCACCTTCAAAAAAGTGTTTAGATGACACACAGTTCTAGAATTGGTCTCCAAGTACCCCCTTTCCTTGGCACTAGAAGCCTTCTGAATAAAACCCTCTCCCCTTTGAGACCCAGAAACTTTTTGAATAATACTCTGAGTCAAAAGATCCCAAACAGAAAGAGAGTTGTTCCTGAGGGGGCTGAGGAATACCCATAAAAAGGGGGAAGCGATTTCCAGACAATGAGGTACCCCTGGCAAATAATGTTCAGGACCAAGGAATCCTTAGTAATCTGTAGCCAAACAGGAAGAGAGAGAGAGAAAAGTGAAGAGAAAGAGGAAAGTGTCTGGGAAGAACAGGACAGTCAGACAGTACCTGGTTTACTGGGAAAGGAGGCTTCTAAGGTGCAGAAATTGGAGTAGCTTTAGTAGGAGGAGGCCGCTTACCACCCTTTTTACCCTTGGGAGGAGGGCGAGACTGCCTGCAAACAAAAGATGACTTAGTGGTGTAATTTCTATGGAATTTAGGTACAGGAGAAACAAACATGTTTAAGTTCCAGTAATGCCTTAACCCTTGTCTTGAAGGGACTTAAAGCACTAACAGCTTCACCAATCAAGTGTTTATTATCAAGAGGGGCATCGATCAACTTAGCTTTAATATTATCAGGCAAAGGTTGAAGTCGAAGCCAAGAATACCTTTCTCATCACTGACCCAAAAATAGTAGCCTTACAAAAAGCATCTGCTACATCATAACTATACTTGAAGGAATGACAAGTCACCTGGGAGGAAGCCCCCAACAGGGAAAGGGCGGACGTCTTACCCTCAGAGTCCGGAAGGTCAGGAATAGCCTGACCAGCTTTTGATAAGAGAGTCAACAAACACCTGGACATATGGCTCTGATAATTAACAGCCCAAAAAAAAGCCAAGGTGCAGAAGTATAAACCTTTTTGCCTAACCTTTCCATGGTCCTGCTACCTTTATCAGAGGGCAGTCATTTGGGTGAAGGAAGCAATTCAGAGGGCTTGTCACAAACTACAGACACTTGTACAAAATGTACAGTCTTCAGGCACCCTATATAATTTATCAGGTTTCCTGGGAGCAGGGAGCTGTGAGATTGGAGCCTTAAAATCATTAGAAAATGCAACCAGTAAGGCAGCCAGAACAGGACGAAAAGCAGAAGGCTTAGGAGAGTCCACATGCAGCAACTCAAAGTACCTTTTTTTGTACCTCCGTAACCTGAGCACAATCCCATTTAAACAACTGCCATCATCCTTGAGATTGTGCCCCCAAAGGAAATCTCTTCAATGGGAGTATCAGGACTTGCAGACTCCATAATCCAAAGGAGAGGGAGTCTGAGAACAGCAGGCAAGGGATTCCTCATTCAATTCTACCTCTTCCTCAGGGAATCCTGTTCCCTGGGTCTTTTAAAAGGAGTAGAGGACCAAGGGGGAGATGGAAAGTACAGTTGTGTACACTTACCATAAATGTAGATGTTCGAGTGTATTCACTGTTGCACTCATTACATTTGGGTTATCTGCTTGCAGTAGCCCACAGTCGGCCTGATTAACAAAGTTTTGGGTCCTGCGTCGGTTGCTGTCCCTTCTTCCATGACGTCACATCGTCAGGGGTATAAAACATGCAGCCGATGCCATTACTTCAGTTTTTCTTGCTCCAGATGTCAGGAGTCCCCCTAATGGGAAGCAATTAAATCTATAAATACAAGGATATACCTCCAACAGAAAAGCAAATACACAAAAAAGCTTTTAGAGCATAGTAAGTTAGAGTAGAGGTATAGCCAAAGGAAGAAAGGGGGGCTGGAGGGAGGGTAACCCGGATTGCAACAGTGAATACATCGAACATCTACATTTATGGTAAGTGTACACAACTGTACTATGTTCTTCGTGTTTCACTGTTGCAGTCATTACATTTGGGTAGATTCCCAAAGCTAAGGTTGGGAGGAGGAATTTAAACAGAATTAGGACCAGCTATAAGGCCCTGCAAGACTGCAGTGGCAAAAACAGCCCTGGATTTAGAGAAAATTGGCAAATGATAATGTTTGGTGAAAGTATGCACAGAACTCCAGGTAGCAGCTTCTAAGATGTCCCTAGTAGGGATGCCCCTGAGAAAGGCTATAGAGGTAGATGCAGACCTGGTTGAATGGGGTTTGTGGGATAGGTTTTCCATGGTGCTTATAGCAGAAATGAATGCAGTGGGCTATCCATTTTGAAATGGTTTGTTTTGAAATAGCTTTCCCCTCTGTCCCTACAGCAAATGCCACCAGTAGTTCAGATTTCCTTTGAGGTTTAGTCCTGTCCAAGTAGAATTTAAGTTGCCTGTGCATATCTAAAGAGTGCAGTATCCGTTCCCCTTTGTTCTGTGGGTTAGGAAAGAAGGTAGGCAAATGAATGGAGCCACACTGGATACCACCTTGGGCATGAAGGAGGGATTGGTTCTGAGGGACAGCCTGTCCGCATGAAAGATGATGAAAGTTTCCACTGCCATAAGGGCCTGTAATTCAAATACCCTTCTTGCAGAAGTGATTGCCAAAAGGAAAGCTGTTTTCCAGGAAAGAAATTTTAAATCTGCAGTAGCAGCTGGCTCGAAAGGAGGAAGAGTGAGTTTCTGCAAGACAAAGTTAAGATCCCAGGCTGGAGTTGGGAGTTCTCCTGGGTGGCCTTAGATTTTTGGCCCCACTGGCGAACTGCTTGAGCAGTGGGTGAGAGAAGAGGGGAGGCTCTGTGCTATAATGAGCTGAAATGGCTGAGGCATGAATTTTGATGGAGGAAAAAGACAAGCCCTTATGAAGCCTCTCAGTCAAGTATTGTAGAATCTGAGGTAAACTGGGCACTGCTGCATTCATTCCTTGAGATTAGTTCCAAGCACAGAATCTTTTCCATTTTTCAGCATATGATTTTCTAGTACTAGGCCTCCTTGCCTCTAAAATGATATCCATCACAGGTTTACTGAGGAATGGTACAGGAGAGATTAGGTAATTCGCTAGGCTGCTAGGTTCATTATTAGAAGCTGAGGGTACAGAATCTGGTTCCCCTGCTGAGACAACAGGGAAGGAGTCTGAGGCAGGTGCCATGGGGAAAACCGTAACACACTGCGCAGGAGGGGGTACCAGTGTTGGCGTGGCCAGTCTGGAGCAATCAAAATCATCCTTGGTTTGTCCTGTTTGGTTTTTAGTAGTACTTTGGAAAGCAGAAGCAGAGGGGGAAAGGCATAGACTGATAGAGCATCCACTTTCCAGGCTTGTTTGTGGGGAGTCCTTGTGCAAAATTTGTCCAATTGGTAGTTCTGGGGAGAGGCAAACAGGTCTAAATTTGGGCTCCCCCATTTGCTTGTTAACATGTTGAAAATCCTTGGCTCCAGTTTCCACTCATGTGGGTCCATGAGGTTTCTGCTTAGTCAGTCTGCCAGTGTATTTAATTTTCCTGGTAGGAATTGAGCTTGTAGGTTCACTTGGTAACTCAAGGCTGTGTTCCACATTGTCATGGCTAGTCTGCAGAGGGGGTATGAATGTGCACCCCCCTGCTTGTTTATGTACCACATAACAGTGGTGTTGTCCGTCTTTACCATTAGTTGTCCTGGAAGAATGTGGTCCTTGAAGGCTGTCAGAGCATTCTGTACAGCTAACATTTCTTTTTGAATGATATGCAGGTGCATTTGACTTTGGTTCCATTTGCCGTGAATGCACTTCCCTGCCAGGTGAGCCCCCCATGCATATTCTGATGCATCCGTTGTTAGGGTTTGGGCAGCAGGGGGTGGTGTGAAAGGTAGTCCCTTGTTTTGGTGGCAGGCCTCTGCCCACCAAAGGAACTCTAGGCGTAGACAGTAGAGCCTGAGAACATTGACACCATAGGCTTTTTAGATACCACTGTAACTTCCTCATATGCAGTCTTGCATATGGAATTAGAAGAATGCATGAGGCCATGAACCCCAAGGCTTGCAGTATTTGTCTTGCAGATAGCAGGGTTTTTGTAGCCACTTTTTTGAAATAGGTTGTCAAATGAATTTGTTTCTCTGGCGTGAGGAAAGCCATCTGGGAAGTTGTATTCAAGCTTGCTCCCAGGAATATAATTTGTTGACAGGGTACCAGGTATGATTTCTTTTCGTTTATGGTGTACCCCAGACAAGTTAGCACCCTTTGTACAAAGGCCAGATGATTCAAAAGTATGTCCTGGCTTTCTGCCTGAATTAGACAATCGCCCAGGTATGGGAATATTTGAATATTTCTTCGCCTGCAAAATGCAATAACTGGAGCTACTAACTTTGTGAATACCCTGGGTGCAGTAGATATGCCAAAGGGCAGTGCAGAGAAAGTACAGTTTTGTACCTACCATAAATGTAGATGTTCGAGTGTTCACCCTGCTGCAGTCATCATACTTGGGTTATCCTGCCATCAGGCGGTGCCGCAGTCGGCCTGAGTTCCAAAGTCTTGGTCCGGCGTCGGTTGCTGTCGATTCTTCCCTGACGTCAGTGCGCCAGTGGGTATATAAGAGGCATCCAACGCCATTTTCTTCAGTTTTTCTTGCCCCAGATGTCAGGTGACCCCAATAGGTAGGCAAAATATATATATTGCTATATAAAAATGTACATATAAAACTAAAACAATACCTTCAGGCACAAGCAAATACACCACAGAGGTTGTATAGGATAGAATGGTATAGATAAGTCCAGCTAGTTCAGAGGGGATGGAGGGAGGGCAACCTGGACTGCAGCAGGGTGAACACTCGAACATCTACATTTATGGTAGGTACAAAATTGTACTATATTCATCATGTTAGCCTGCTGCAGTCATCACACTTGGCTTGAATCCCAAAGCTAAGGATGGGTGGTGGAGTTAAACAGGGCTATTAGGCCCTGCAAAACTGCAGTGGCAAAACCAGCTCTAGTCTTAGAATATAGAGGTAAGTGATAGTGTTTGGTGAAGGTGTGCACTGAACTTCAAGTTGCAACTTCCAGAATATCCTTGGTTGGCACTCCCCTGAGAAAGGCTGCTGATGTAGCTGTAGCCCTGGTGGAGTGGGACCTAATGTTAGCAGGTACCGGTTTCCCAAGATGCGTGTAGCAGAAACGAATGCAATGTCCTATCCATTTTGAAATGGTCTGTTTTGAGACAGCTTTTCCTTGTGATCCTGCAGCATAGGCTACAAAGAGCTGGTCAGATTTTCTGAAAGCCCTAGTTTTATCCAAGTAGTAACGCAATTGCCTGTGAATGTCCAAAGAGTGCAGGAGTCTTTCTCCTTTGTTCTGGGGATTTGGGAAAAAGGTGGGCAAATGAATGGTTTGGTTTAGGGCCACACTGGATACCACCTTTGGTATAAAGGAAGGGTTAGTTCGTAGAGAGACTCTGTCTTGATGAAAAATGAGGAAAGGCTCCACTGCCATTAGTGCTTGTAGCTCTGAGACTCTTCTAGCTGAAGTTATTGCTAGTAGCAGGGCAGTCTTCCATGAAAGAAATTTTAAATCAGCTGAAAAAGCTGGTTCAAAGGGCGGCAGTGTAAGCTTTTCCACAACAAAGTTGAGATCCCAAGTAGGTGTTGGTGCTCTCCTGGGCGGTCTTATGTTCTTAGCCCCTCTGAGGTACTGTCATAGGAGTGGACGTGAAAATAAAGGAGGATCTGTGTTGTAATGAGCTGAAATTGCTGAGGCGTGGATCTTAACAGATGAAAAGGAAAGTCCTTTCTGCAACATCTCAGTTAAATATTGTAGAATCTGAGGAATGTTTGGATCAAGGGGATTTTGGCTTTTAGCCTGGTTCCAGGCGCAAAATCTTTTCCATTTGTCTGAATAGGTTTTCCTGGTGCTGGGCCTCCTGGCCTCCAGAATGACATCCATAACAGCTTTGGATAGAGGTGTTGGCTGGTTGTTTAAGTAATTTGCCATGCAGCCAGGTTTAAAGTCTTGAGCTGGCTGTGTAGAATCTGATTGTCTCGCTGGGTGAGCAGGTGAGGAACTTGTGGTAAAATCCATGGTGGGCCGTGTGCCATGTTCCTTAGAATTGGATACCAGTGCTGGCGTGGCCAGTCTGGTGCAATGAGTATCATTTGTGGCCTCTCTAATCTGACTTTCAGCAGTACCTTTGCTAGAAGAGGCAGTGGAGGAAAGGCATACACTGTTAATGTTTTCCAACTGAATGAGAGGGCGTCCACTTTCCAAGCTTGTGGGTGGAATGTCCTTGTGCAAAATTTTTGAAGTTGGTAGTTTTGGGGGTTGGCAAACAGATCTATGTCTGGGCGTCCCCATTTTTGAGTTATCATTGCAAATACTTGTGGATCTAGTTTCCACTCGTGGGGATCCATGATGTTTCTGCTTAGGTCGTCTGCCAATGTGTTTTTCTTTCCTGGCAGGAACTGTGCTAGTAGTTGAACTTGGTAAGACAGTGCTGTGTTCCACAAGGTCATCGCTTGCCTGCATAGAGGGTAGGAATGTGTGCCCCCTTGCTTGTTTATGTACCACATTACTGTGGTATTGTCCGTCTTTATTATTAGTTGTCCTGGGTGTAAGAGGTCCTTGAAAGCTGTTAGGGCATTCTGTACTGCTAGCATTTCTTTTTGATTGATATGCAGATGCCTTTGATCTGTAGTCCATTTGCCCTGAATGCACTGCACTGTCCTGCCATATGTGCTCCCCAGGCATAGTCCGATGCATCTGTTGTCATAGTTTGCCTGGCTGTGGGTAAGGTGAAAGGCTGACCCTTGTTGAGGTGACATGCCTGTGCCCACCATAGAAACTCCTGTTGCAGGCAGGGAATGAGTGGTATCATTGTTTCCAAGCTGTGGCTGTGCTGAGTCCATACGCTTTTCTGGTACCATTGTAATTTCGAAGAAAACACAAAAGGCCAGCATAAATAATCCAATACTTTATTATAAAGATTTCATAATTTCAATATTATAATAGGACATACAAATGCCCCAACAGTTCATCAGAAATCCAAACCGGTTTCAGCTGAATGCCTTCTTCAGTGAAAATGATAAACTGGTAAGGAAAGAAAATCGTGCATATTTATTGATGCACCAGCCAATGGTAGACAATGGTACAGTCCAACCCCTTCCTATCTAAATAAACAGGTATCAAGATAGATAAACTGGATAACGACCATTGTAAAATAGGTCATAGTCATGATCAGGAATAATAATAATAATGATGATGATGAAGGCTCCAAACACATAACCAAAGGTGTATCTAATACTCAAAACAGTTATTAGTGCACATTTGTATGTCCTATTATAATATTGAAATTATGAAATCTTTATAATAAAGTATTGGACTATTTATGCTGGCCTTTTGTGTTTTCTACATTTTGGTTTGGCCGGGCATGCTGTACGAGCGAGGCGTGGTGTTTTACCATTGTAATTTCCTCATATGCAGTCTTGCAAATTGTATTAGTAGTATGCAAGATGCCATGAATCCCAAGGCCTGCAGAATTTTTCTTGCAGGGAGTTGGGTCTTTGTTGCCATTATTTTGATGTATTGAGTCAGCTGTTGTTGCTTGTCTGGCGTGAGATAAGCCATCTGGGCCGTTGTATTCAAGCTGGCACCCAGGAATATTATGTCTTGTGAGGGCACTAGTTTTGATTTCTTTTTGTTTACTGTGTACCCTAGGCAACTTAGAAGGTGTTTGACAAATGCCAGATGCTTTAAAAGAATGTCCTTGCTTTCTGCTTGAATAAGGCAGTCGTCCATGTATGGGTATATTTGAATTCCTCTTTGTCTGCAGTATGCAATTACTGGTGCCAGGCATTTTGTGAAGACCCTGGGCGCAGTAGATAAGCCAAAGGGCAGTGCAGAGAATTGATAATGGCTTGAGCCTGCAATGAAGAGGAGGTATCTTCTGCAATTTTGTCTGATAGGGACATGCAGGTATGCCTCCTTGAGGTCCAACGTTACTAGCCAAGCATTCTTGCCCAGCATGGGAAGAAGCTGCTGTAGTGTTAGCATCTTGAATTTTGGTACTTGCAGATAGGTGTTCAGAATTGAAAGATCCAGGATGGGTCTCCATGCTTTGTCCTTTCTTGGGACTAGAAAGAGTCTTGAGTAAAATCCTTGTCCTTGCTCCTGTGTAGGTACCTGTTGAATGCCTCTCATGTCCATGACAGCTGTAATTTGTTTTTGTGCCTCTGCCCATTGATTTGGTGGCAGGTTTGGCATTCCTTTTATCCTTGGCAAGGTATGAAAGTGGAATCTGTATCCTTGTGAGACAATGTCCATGACAGCTGTAATTTGTTTTTGTGCCTCTGCCCATTGATTTGGTGGCAGGTTTGGCATTCCTTTTATCCTTGGCAAGGTATGAAAGTGGAATCTGTATCCTTGTGAGACAATGTTTAAGACCCATTTGTTTTTTGTGATGATGTGCCAGTTGTCTGCAAGAAGTGCTAATTTTCCTCCCAAGGGAGCTGCCAAGAGAGATTTGCTTGGTAGTTTGAGGGTTGAGTCATTGTGTTTGTCTTCTGCTAGCTTGGGGCCTGTCTTCTCCTCCTTTCTGGGTAGCAGTACCCCATTGGCGAGGTTTGTAAGGGCCTTGTGACTGACTTCTGCCCCTTGGGCGTCTGTATTTGCCCCTCTGTGATCTGTCAGAAGCTGGAAAGGACCAGTTTTTTGTTGTCCAATTTCTGCTGAAACGAGGGGGTTGTACCTGTAAAAAATCCTTGACCGTCTGCATAGACTTTGCCTTATCCTCCATTTTCTTCTGTTTTGACACCAAATAATACATCCTGCTGTAAAGGTGCATCCAACAATTTTGCTTTAACATGATCAGGTAGGGTTTGTTCTTTTAACCAAGCATGTCTACGTATGACAGACCCAGCAACAGTTGCTCTACAGGAAGCTTCCAATGAATCAAATCCACATTGTAAAGTATGTTTGCCCACCTGTTCAGCTGCATGCAACAGATCCTGCATTTCCTTGAATTCAGACTGTTCAGAATGTGTGCTCATTTTTGTTTTAATTGAGACATTAAGAACTGCTGATATTTCAGCATGTGAAACTGACAATTTAATGCTCTCATAGCCAGAGTAGCTGAGGTGTATATCTTCTTTCCCCATCTATCTAGGGCTCTGGAATCCCTTTCAGAGGGCACAGGATTTTTAGCCATAGAAGCTTTAGCCCCTTTGGGACCCAGGGAAATTGTTTCTGGATTAGCCACAGGGCTTTTATAAAGGAATTTGTGTGAGTCAGGTACTCTGTAGTATCTAAACAGCAGAATATCCACAGCACGATACTGTCAGTGTAAACACTGCCTAAGCAACAGTCCCAGCTTATGAAAAAATATTTATTGAAGCGCTTTTCGAATGCCTTCCTAGGCAAACTTCTTCAGAAACTAATGAATGACTCTACATCTGCTTTAAATAGTGTGACATCACTTATTACAAACAGCATTTACAAGTAGTAAAGTTGATTGCATTAATGAAATTCATTAAAGGTAAAAAACCTTTTTAACTTGTTACTCATGTTAGTACCACTGAAAACAATAGTTTCCTCTACTAAACTGTGGTACATTTAAAAAAAATCTACCCAAAAAGCTGGTGCAGGATTCATTATAAACATGATTTAAAAATATTAATTTAAAATAAAATAAAATAAAATGAGATAAAAAAATCAAGCAATAGCTATACATATGTTCAAATATCCCCATCCTGTAAATAAACATACACATAATCAATGCAATAGTGTCTTGACAAAACCAAGATTAAAATACATGTTGACTCAATAAAGCAAGCTTGGTCATATTTATCAAAATCCTTTGAACACATCTGCAACAAATATTAAATAATGCCAGACTACCTCTTCAAACTCAAACTACGGAGTATGCAAGAAATAGAACAAGATTCATTTAGCCCAGGACTATGATATGCTTCTAACTTAATTTGCCAATATAGTTCCCTCTCTAGGAGTCTTAAATGTGTGGGTCCCCCCTCTGACATCATGTGTAACCTGTTCAATGCCTATAAATTTGAAACTATGCATAGGGAATTCCTGAATGTGTTTTGCTAAGGCATTGGTCTCCTTACCTTTCCTGATCGCATAAGTGTGTTCGTAAATGCGCTCCCTAAGCTTACGCTCGGTTTTCCCCACATAAAATCCCAAACAAGTTTGGCACTGAGCCAGGTATACTAACATGGTAGAATTACAATTCAATCTGGATTTCAACTTGAATTCCTGATTCTGAACATGAAATCGATTAGACTCAAGGATGAACCGGCAATAATTACAATTTTGACACTTAAACATGCCAGGGGATCTAACAGGGGACGATTTCTGTTCAAAAAATGACTTCAGGTTCCTAGCCTTCCTGTACGTGATTTTAGGCCCAGATCCTAACTTTGAAAAAATTAAGGGATCAGCCCGAAAGAGGTGCCAATTTTTGTTGATGATGTGACACATTGATGAACTGTCAACTGAAAAGGTGGTAATAAATCTCGGAAATCCCCCTACAGCTGATTCAGAGTTCAACTCCATGTGCTGTACAACTGTACTCGACCCAATTAAACCTGCAGATGTCTTAAATGGTAACAGAGGTACATAGATGTTAACTGCCCTTTTATGTTTTACCTCGCTAATGAGATCATCCAGTAGGGACAACGGGTAGGAGCGACTAAGGAACATCGATTTCATAAGGGAACATTAAAGAACAAAATCTTCATCCCTACTGACCATTCTCACTGCCCTCACCAACTGCCCTTTAACTACTGCCCTCTTTTGTGGAAAGGGATGGCAACTGGAGAAGTGCAAGAAGGTGTTGGAATAGGTCGACTTCCTGTATATACAGGCGGAGAAGCAATCCGATTCCAGAGCTTTCGACAATTCTATATCCAAATAGGAATTGTAATTATTGCCGGTTCATCCTTGAGTCTAAGCTGAGCTGGGACTGTTGCTTAGGCAGTGTTTACACTGACAGTATCGTGCTGTGGATATTCTGCTGTTTGGTGCACTTCTTGGTTCCCCCTTTTTTGTGGTTTATTGGTTTATTAACAATTTCCTGGTTTGACTCTGTAGTATCTGTCTGGTTTGGCTGGAGCAGGAGGTAGAGAGTCTGGATTTAGACATCCACAATGTCTAAAACTGGAGGGATAGCAAGTGGTCTGTGCTGGGCTAGTAAAAGGAACTCTCGGACCGTTTTCTTAGAATCAGAGTAGTCCTGGCCTTCCCAGTGGAAATGTTCCCTCATGGTATGTAAAGTTTCCCCAAAGGAGTAGTCTTCAGGGGGAGATGCTGAAGGAATAGAGTCTTCAGCATCAGAGTCTTCATAAGGGGGAAAAGCATAATCCTGTTCCTCAGAAGCATCTGAGGGAATTGAAACCTGGTCAGAGGAAGCATAATCCTCCTCTTGTCTTGGTCGTTTATCTGGAGGGGGATGGGAACCCCTGATTAGGGTAATCAAATCTTCAGCCATCTTAAGCATCTGTTTCTTAGGCATGGGGCCTTGAACTGGAGACTGATGTACAGTCTTTTTTGGTTTTAATGGAGTTTTAAGCTTAGCATAAGATTTAATGGTGAGTGTAGTCGGTCTGAAGACACCTTCTGCAACCGAAGGTGTTTCTACTGCACCGGGATCTCCTTCTGCTCTGGTGTCGGAAGGGTTAATGAAGATGGCTGCGACGGCATAGTACACTCCGCTTGAGAATCCGAAGCTGTCTGGGGTTCCAATTCTGCGGTCGTCAGGGGCTGCGTAGGCACCTCACTGAAAACCGGAGAACCGGCGACAAGACCAGCAGAGGCCTCGGAGTCTGGCTTGTTCCTAGGCTTCCTGTCCTTATCCTTGAGTTTTTTTATGCATGCCAGTCGTCGGCTGCTCCGACGGCATGATATAATTAAATTTCCTACCAAAGTAATGTCGTGCGAAGTCAAAATGGCGTTTGATAGTTCGTTTATTAAACCTAGCACAAAACCGACAACCTGTGACGTCGTGGTCTGGGCCTTGGCAAGGAATACAATAAGAATGGAAGTCCTTATGAGGTATTTGCTTCCCACAAGAAATGCAATTGTTAACTTTTTCTGACATCGGAATGAGGCAAGAAAAGGTTCCCCAATGGGGTACTTAGCTTTACTGAAGACTTCGGACTGAAATTCCATTCGAAAATCTCAGGTGTTGGCCGACCAGCACTTGCGAACTGCTTCTGCTTCGGGCACCGCGCGGCAAGAAAGACTGAAGAAAATGGCGCTGGATGCCTCATATACCCCTGGCGCACTGACGTCAGGGAAGAAGCAACAGCAACCGACGCCGGACCAAGACTTTGAACTCAGGCCGACTGCGGGACCGCCTGACGGCAGGATAACCCAAGTGTGATGACTGCAGTAGGGTAACACGAGGAACATCTGATGGTGCGTGTAGCCTGCTTTGAAGCATCTTCTGCAAGATTCCCTGATTGGGATGTGCAGGTATGCTTCTTTTAAATCTAGTTTTGCCAACCAGGCATCTTTGCCTAGGATAGGAACTGATGAAGAGTCAGCATCTTGAATTTTGGAATCTCCAAAAAGGTGTTTAGAGTAGACAGGTCCAGGATAGGATGCCATGAATTGTCTTTTCTAGGTACCAGGAAAAGTCTCGAGTAGAAACCTTGTCCCTTTTCCTTTTCTGATACCAACTGAACAGCCCCCATGCTTAAGAGAGAAAGTACTTGTTTTGGGGCCTCTGCCCACTGATTTGGGGGTAGGTCTGGCCACCCATTTGGTGTTGGCAATGTGTGGAAGTGAAATCTGTATCCCTGGGACACTATATTTAAAACCCATTTGTCCTGGGTAATGAGTTCCCAGTTATTTGCATGAACAGCAATCTTTCCCCCCAAAGGGGCAGTCAGTTGAGAAGTGCTTGGAAATTTTAAAAGGAAGTCATTGAGACAGCTTACCATAGGGGGGAGTCTTATTCTCCCAGATTTGGAAGTGCAGGCCCCCCACTGCTTAGTCCTGTGTGTACCCTGGGACTGCAGCCTGGGAGCTCTGCTGGATCGGGGTTTGGACTGAGAAGGTCTGGGAGAGGCAGGAAAGGACCAATTCTTGGAATGCCAATGCCTACTAAATCCTGGAGGTTGTACTTGTAAAAAAAATCTTTAACAGTTTGCATAGATTTAGCTTTTTCTTCCATCTTTTTAAGAACCTCTTCTGCCTTGCTGCCAAACAGGCGCTCCTGGTTTAGGGGAGCATCCAGTAATTTTGCTTCAACATGATCTGGTAGGGAATGCTCCTTAAGCCAAGCATGCCTTCTAAGTACAGACCCAGTTACCACAGTCCTGCAAAATGCCTCCAGAGGGTCAAAACCACATTGCAAAGTATGTTTTCCAACCTGTTCAGCTGAATAAAAATAAATCCTGTAATTCCTTATTTTCAGCACAATCAGGAAACAACATCATTTTCTGTTTAAGCAATCCAATAATATGCTGCTGATACTTCAGCATATGAAACTGGCAGTTTAAGGCCCCAATTGCCAAAGTTGCAGAAGTGTATACCTTCTTACCCCATCTATCCAGCAACCCGGAGTCTCTATCAGAGGGGATAGGATTTTTGGCAGTAGCTTTAACGCCCTTAGGCCCCTGTAAAATGGTCTCAAGATCCGCAGTAGGATTTTTGAAAAGGAACTTGTGAGAGTCAGGGACCCTGTAATATCTCTCAGGTTTCCTGGGAGCAGGAGGTAAAGAGTCAGGGGCCAAGCTAGATTCTGCAAATGCATCATCAACTATGTCTAATACAGGAGGTATGGCTAAAGGCCTGTGCTGGGGCAGGAGTAAGAAATCCCTAAGCCTATTTTTAGAATCAGAGAAATCCTGACTTTCCCAATGAAAATGCTCCCTGAGGGTATGCAGGGATTCCCCAAAAGAGAAATCCTCTGGGGGGGGGGGGGGCAGAGGGAATGGAGTCCTCAGCATCAGAATATTCATAGGTAGATAAGGGTAAATCCTGGTCATCAGAGGAAACAGAAAATTCAGAATCCTGATCGGAAGTATCATAAACAAACTCAGTCCTAGGTCTCTTAGAGGGGGAAGGCTGGCTTCCCCTGATTAAAGTAATAAGGTCTTCAGCCATTCTTATCTGTTTTTTAGGCATAGAGGCCTGACCATGTGGTTTGGGCGTCAGTTTTTAGGCATTGTTCGAGATTTCGGCCTTGAAGAAGAAGATGGCGTTGGTTTAATATGCAAGTCAGTAGGCCTGAATACACCCTCAGAAGCCGGTGCCTGCACAACAGCTCCAGACCCATCCAAGGTAGAGACATCCGCAGGTTCCACAGTTGAAGCATCTCGTGGCATACCAGACTCCGAATGGGTCTCAGTAGAGGCCTGTGACTCAGAAGTAGCGGTTATCAGGAGCTGCAAAAGCGCCTCAGTGAGTACCAGCGAACTGGCAACTGGCTTAGCAGAAGCATCGTCAGCATCTTTGGACCTAGGTGGCTGTCTCTGTCTTTACCTTTGCGTTTTTTTGGAATGCCGGTAGTCGGATAGCTGACGGAAGACATATCAGGATAATTGAACTGAGCACCAAAATATTTAGAAGTGGAAATATACCGACGACGGATAGTTTGAGGTTTAAATAAGGCACAAAACCGACAGCGAGGTACGTCGTGGTCTGGGCCTAGGCAAGGAATACAGTACAAATGAAAATCTTTATGAGGTATTTGCTTTCCACAAGTAATGCAATTATTTACTTTTACTGACATTGGTTAAGAGCAAGAAAAAGTTTCCCCAACGGGGTACTTAACTTTTAGTTGAAGACTTCGGTTCTGAAACTCGAAAATGAAAATTTCAGGAGTCGGCTGACCAGCACTTGCGAACTGCTTCTGCTTTGGGCACCAAATGGCAGCAGACGCCATTACACCAGTCTTTCTTGCCGTGCGGTGTCCGAACTGCTTCTGCTTCGGGCACCGCACGGCAAGAAAGACTGGTGTAATGGCATCGGCTGCAAGTTTTATACCCCTGACGACCTGACGTCATGGCAGAAGGTACAGCAACCGACGCAGGACCCAAGACTTTGTTAATCAGGCCGACTGAGGGCTACCTGTAAGCAGATAACCCAAATGTAATGACTGCAACAGTGAAACATAAAGAACATCGTTCTATGTGAGTTGTTCATCTCTCCTTCATTCTTATGGATAGGTTCGGAGCTGATCCTTGGCTCCGACTAAGCCAGATGTTAAAGCTCAAGGTCTTCAAACAGCTCATGGCCTACTTCCTATCCCATGATGCAATAGTGCTTCCCTCAGATCTTGTTTGCCCAATCATATAGATAACTAAAGCACATAGATATTGAAATAAGAATACCATGGATAAGGACAAAGCATCACTAAGATTTGTCTGAACTTCCCAGCCCTCAAGGCTTTAAAGGTAGGGGGTTGGTGGGTGGGACATAAGAATGAAGGCAAGATGAACAACTCACATGGAACGTTATGGTGAGTAAATAACTTCTTTATGTGAAGTTGTTCTATCTCGTCTTCATTCTCACTGATGGGTTAGCGTCCCAAGCACCATCTCCATGGGTGGCTCCTGGAAATATATTCCTCAGAACCAAAGGAGGCCCTATCCCTGGAGGTCCTATCCAATTTGTAATGAGTGATAAAGGTATGAGGTGAGGACCATGTGGCTGAAGATGTGGAAACTGCCCTGGTTGAGTGAGCCTTAACTTTATGATTTAGTACTATGTGCGTAGAGCTGTATGTAAAAGAAATGCAATCTGACAACCACTTTGTCAAAGTGTTTTTTACCACTGGAGTACACTTCTTTGAATCTGAAAAGGAGACAAAAAGTTGATCCTACTAGGAAAATGGTCTTCCATGATAGGTATTTCAAATTGCAAGATGAAGGTTCAAAGGGAGGTAAAATGATCCGTGAAAGCACAAAATTCAGATTCAATGGATCAGCTGGGGTTCTATCAGGTGGTCTCAAGTGAATAGTACCTTTAAGGAAGGCTTTAGAAAGTCTGTGTGACATGATGGGAGTCTGTTGATCACGAATATGAAAATTAGAAATTGCTGCCAATTGAACCCTAAGGGCTGCCGCAACCGCTCCTTCATGAAAAAGTTTAGTCAGAAACTCTAAAATGGAAGAAATCGAAGCCATATATGGGTCAATATTATTATTTGACGCCAATATGGAAAATCCTTTCCACTTCCTAAGGTATAGTTTCCTTGTAGATTTATGAGAAGAGATTAGGATGTTCTGTGCTGCAGGTGATAAAATGTGGAACCTGGCTATTCGTGGAACTGGAGCAGCCAAGCTGTCAACTTCAGGGTATGAATTGCAGGATGAAGAGCCCCTGATGAATGCATCAGAAGACATGGAACTGAGTCCAGAATCCATATTTCTTTCAGCAGATGAGGCTGGAGAAAGGGGAACCAAATTTAACAAGGCCAGTAAGGAGCTATTAGGATAATGGTCCTTCCCAGAGTGCTGGCTTTCTCTAGGAATTTGGGTTTCAGAGGAAATGGGGGAAAGGGATAAAGAAGTCCTGGGGGCCAACTGTGTACAAGTGCATCCCTCGGGGTATCCCCCCGAGTTGGGGATCAGGGCAAAGTAGTTGCTGCATTTGCTGTTGGTGGGGGTTGCAAAGAGGTCACAGCAAGGCTGGACCCATCTGCGTAATATACTTTCCGCTATTTCTTCTTTCAGGGACCACTCGTGAGGCAACAGAATTGCTCTGCTCAACTTGTCCACTATCACACTGGAACTCCCCGGGATGTGCATTGCTATCAGAAAGCGCTGGGTGGATATTGCCCACTGCCATACTCTCAGTGCCTCTCGACATAAGGGGCATGATCTGGTTCCTCCCTGTTTATGCACCAGACCAGTGACATGTCCGTCTGTACTGCAATAGTCCCTAAAGGAAGAAAGTTTTGAAAGGACTGCAACACTAGAAGTACTGCTCTCATCTCTAGGACATTGATATGCAGATGAGCCTCGTGATTCTCCCATGTGCCTTGGGCTGTCCTTCCCTGGAAATACCCCCCCCCCACCCTAACAGGGAGGCATACGTGGTCACAGTGACAACAGGGATTGGTAGAACAAAGGGACGTCCTATTGTTACTTAAGGAGAGGTCAGCCACCAAAGACTGCTATTATAATGGAATGAGACACTGGAAGTTCCTGACAAGACCACTGTGTGAAAACAAGCCATTGTAGTATCCGCATGTGCATTTGGCCTAACGAATGGCAATGATGGCTGCAGCCATGGTCCCTAGTAATTTGAGCACTACTGAAACTGGGGCTCTTTGTTTGGGGATGAGGTCCAGAACTTGTTGTCGAAGGCTCACCAGTCTTTCCGTTGGAATTTTTATGGTCATGGAAACTGTGTCGAGATCTGCTCCTATAAAAACAAGATTTGTCCCAGTTTACAGTAATCCCCAATCGACTGCAAAGATCTAAGGTTGTCTCCCTTGTTTGTATGACTTGATGCTTGGTGGTGGCGGTGAGGACCCAGTCGTCTAAATATGGAAACACCTGGAATCCTAACCACCTTAGGTGAGCCGTGACTACTGCCATGCACTTGGTGAACACTTTGGGGGCTGTAGTGAGACCAAAAGGCAGAGCTCGAAAATGGAAGTGACTGACTCCTAGCCGAAAGCACAGATTATCCCTGGATGGTCTGGCCATCTTTATATGATAGTACACATCCTGGAGATCTATTGAGCACATCCAATCATATTTTTCTAAAAAAGGAAGTATAGACTGTAGAGTGACCATCTGGAACTTTGTTTTTTTAACAGATTTGTTCAATCTGCTGAGATCCAAAATTGGTCTCCAGTCCCCTGTTTTCTTTGGAACTAAAAAGAAACTTGAGTAAGTTCTGAATAATCTCTGATTTGCCAGGGCTCGCTGGATGACTTTTTTTTTTCTAGTAACCTTGTAATCTCTAAAGTTGCCTGTTTCCTGTGATTGGGTGGAACATCTGGAATTTTTTTTCACAGGGGGTGGAGGTGTAGCAAAGGGAATGGTGCATCGTCTGGATATTATGCTTTGCACTCAACGATCTTTTGTGATTTTTAGCCAGCTTTCTTTCTGTACAAAGATAAGCATCCCCCAACTGCCTACAGAGACAGACAGACGTGCCTCCTTTCAGGAGCGCTGGTAGTGCTTTCCAAAGAACTGGTCCCTGTCACCCTGATTTTGCGGGCCCCCTCTGCCGCGTGAACAGTGTCTTCCATTACTGCCCCCTCCTCTGCCACATGTGTCAAAGAAAGCTCCTTGGGCTTTGCGGAACCACATTTTTCCACTTTTTCGACCTTTTGGATAAGGTCTGGTGGGGTGGAAAAACAGAGTCCTATGGCAGACAGAGTCTTTCCATCTGGCTCACACCTAGTAAGAGTTTCCTTCACTTTCAGTCCAAAAAGTGATGAACCATCAAAGGGGATGTTCACAAAGGATGACTTGTAGGGCTCCGCAAAGGAACATAAGCATATCCAGGAGTGTCTTATAAGAGCAATTCCTGTACCCGCTGCCCTACTCGTTCCATCAGACACATATGAAATCAAATACATGGAAGAGTTTATAAGGGAATTTAGGGTAGCAAGCTGGGAGATTACCTTATCTGAGACCTCCACAGCTACCGCACCCTGTACAGTATCTCCCAACTCCTTAAGATCTCTATGCAGTCTAGTAAAATGTGTGAGGTAGTTCAGGGATCGAAGAATAAAGACCGCTGAACCAAACATGCGCTTTCTGTATCTGTCCATGATCCTAGAATCTCTATTAAGAGGATGAAGAGATGTGGAGGTCTACGATAACTCCTTTTTGGTGGCTGCCGCCACCGCCATAGCATCAACGGGAACTCCTTTGGTAAGGAAAGCCTTGTCCTGGGGTGACGTTATAAATTTGTTAGGCCCCCGAGGGACTGGTACTATGATATCCAGGGACTCCCATGCCTTTCGAAAGAGAAGGTCCATCAACTCATCAAAAGGTGGAGTCACCCAAGAGCTGGATGGTTGAGACCCGAAAGCCTTCAGGAGTACTGACTCATAATAAATAGGGTTAAGGGGGTTCCCAGCCACCCCTCTGTTTTAGTATTTCTAAGATATCACCAAAAGAGGTATCTTTACAGGGGGAACGTGAGGACCCTTCTGACTCATCTAAGTCAGTATCTGACGTGATGGATTCCTGTGGGGAATCTAAATGCTTCCTCTTACAAATCCTCTTCCTGGGAACTTCCTCAGTGGGAGCTGCTGGGGAGGTCCCGGAAGAGCAGGGCGCACCTGTTGGGGGGACCTCAGACTCCTGGTCTCTACGCTTTTGAGGGATCAGTGAAGCAGAGGCAGATACAAGAACTTTAGGGGAGGAGATTGCTGGTACCAATGACGTGGGTGCCCAAGGGGACAATGCCCTTCTCATAGCATCGAAGGCGCTATGACTCCGATCCAAAGAGACGCCTGGATCCATGGAAGTAAGCAGTCTCTATGGCGCCGAAGCCGTGGGCTCCGTGCCCGAGGTAGGTGCCAAACTCACCCGAGCTGAGGCCCTGAGAGGCAGAGTCTGCACCGAAAGATCAGTACAACTATCCTCTTCGGACCTGATCGGCGAGTGTCGGCTCCTAGACTCTAAGGTACGTACTGAAGAAGCCAGAGTAGTCGGAACCGAAAGCCCCAGGGGTGTCGGTTCCAGCAGTTCCACAGTCATCCATTCCGAATACTCCAGCTGCAAAACTTCAGATCGAATCTGAGGAGGAACTGAAGAAATGGGCTGGGTCTTGGTCAGTTCCGAAGCCCTAAGAGTCGAACTCGACAGAATTTTTGCTACTGCCTGTGACTGCAAAAGCCTCTGCACCACTCAATCCACATCCTTATCAAATAGTCTTGAGGACAGGGAAGCTATTGGAGAGGCCTCTGACTGCAAAATAGGAGACTTTAGAGTAGGAGATACCAGTTCCAAGACCGGGGACCAGGTCCTACTGACAATAACAACCTCCGGTTCCGTAGGCATTGGAGCCGAGGTGGTAGTCCAGCTAGATTTAGATATCGTTGAGCCCTTTTTCGGCTCTGATTCCGAGGACGAGGTGGAAGATAAAGTTATTGAAGACTTAGATCTGTCCTTATCCAAGGCTTCTTGAAAAGAGGATTTTAAGTTGGGAGGGTGGCCTAATGGTTAAGTTGTTTACCTTATAGATACAAGGTGCAGGGTTTGATTCTCACATGGGGTAAATGGCTAGGCTTAAAATGGCCCACAAGGGTAGTTAGCCTAGTAGTAACTTATATGACTTTCTTTATAATAAATTGCTTTAACTAACTAAACTCTAAGATATTATAAATAGGCCTAGAAAAAAAAAAACAGCCTCAAAAGCAGAGAAAACGGCACTCTAGAACTAGGTAAAACTATTAAACAGTGAAAAAGTATGTAAAAATCCTAAATGTTACTGTCTATATCAATACCAAGAAATGTTAAAGAGAAAATGCAAACAAGTTTGAACAATACTGGTCAGAGCTGTCGAATTATACCCGATCTGTTGCAGTGGCAAACGAGATCTGAGGGAAGCACTATTGCATCATGGGATAGGGAGTAGGCCACAAGCTGTTTGAAGACCTCAGGCTTTAGCATCTGGCCGAGTTGGAGCAGAGTATTGGCTCCGAACCCATCAGTGAGAATGAAGGCGAGATAGAACAACTTCACATCTTAAGTTACCCACTTGCATATCAAACTGCTTAGTGCACACTGCAATGTTTAAGATAAATCATTTTTCCCCCTCTTACCTTTAAGCATCTACTGCAAGACCACCAGTTATTGGACAGCCCACATTGTGCCTCTCAGCAGTCATCTTAGGATTAGTGCTTCTGTTTTCTTCTGGTGACAGGAGGAGTACAGGGACATTATTTCCTGGAGACTGCTAATCACCAAAAAACGTAGTAACTGCTTTATAGGCAACAGCTTGGAATATGTCCTTATATTCTGATCCTGGTGGGAGAGTGAGTGTTTGTGTTTAACATACCTGAATGGTCTGGTTGCTACCAAAAAGGCTACAAGCCTACAGACCTTTGCATCACTTGAGAAAAGACTGTGGATCACCAAACAGGCTGTGGCCTGCTTCTCTTCTTGGGACTGGTGCTAACATTTTGCTTCTGGTGACAGAAGAAACAAAGAAGCATTGTATCCCAACAGAGTGAAGCCGTGGTGAGACCAGCATTAGTAGTAGCCAGGCAGTAGCCATTCATGCAACTCCCCTTCTTTTCATTATTCTTACAAGCTAAGTCTTTGTTTTCAGTAAGTACTGCTTGATTTGTTTCTAACTTCAGAATACCTGCCTAAATAACTCATCCTTAAATTTTCAGGATCTACGTATTAGTTTCCTCTCAAGTGTTTGGCACTGCTCTGTACAGATTCAGACATCTTGAGTGACATTTTTCCTGTAAAAGCACAACTGAAATTAATCCAATACCTAGCTGCACACAGGACAACTAATTTGCAGTGACAAGCACTGTCCGTACAGCTGCAAACCAGATACTCCCTCCAGTAACTGACATTCCCACTCCAACTGTCTAATCAATAAAAAAGGGTCTGCTGCCATGAATATGAACTTTCCTACTCTCTCCGTTAGTGGCTTGTTAAATATGGGTATCCTGAGGCAATGTAGAAATTGCCTCAAGTGTACCGACAACCAGTTAATTCTCAAACAAATTTATATGGTATGTGAGAGATGTATTTACATAGTGTCACTGGAGGCAAAGCTCTCACAAAAAAGTACTCCTAATGTCAATAAGGATGTCAGTAGTACACACAATGCACCCATCACTCACAATTCAAAGCAGACATATAAGACCCACATATGCTGAGGCACTTGCATGTAACCTTCTTAAACCACAAATACCTCCTAGACGAAGTACACATAACAAATACCCTCAGCAGCCCCAAATGCACTCTTTCAAAACAACACCCACATCAACATCTCATGTAGCCTCTACTTCCAAGTCAATAAGGCAAGTTACCACACAATTCAACATTCTAGTCATTGGAGGCTCCATTGTGAGACACAGTGATGTCCCTCTCACTATGCTGAGTAAAGAGAACGTTACGGTCAGTTGTTTATCAGGGACTAGGATCCACCACATTATGCACGCACTCCGGTCATTGGACCACAATTACCAATATGACTCAGTCATAGTCCATGTGGGAGTACATGACCTGGGATGTACCTCCCTAGACTATATGAAGACAGACGTCATGGAGCTCTCGGAAAATGCATCTCTGGCTGGTATGAGACTAGCACTGAGCAGCATTTTACACTCCCCAAGAATGATGCCACAATAGGAACAAAAGATGATTGACTTTAATAATTGGTATAGTTTCTGGTGTTAAATCTAAGGTGGTGCAAAATTTGTCAGCATGGAAGGAGATGGCCAACAGACCACGCTGCTTTGCCAGGGATGGTCTGCACCTCTCCCCTCTAGGCTTTCAAATATTAGCTAAAACATTTTCTTCCCCCACAGTGCCTTTTTTAGGCAATGCTAAACTGAAAGTACTTCCGAGACAGCAAATCAAAACCAAGAAAATCTATGCTAGGAGTCTAAACAAAAAAGTCCACTTCCTAGAAGCTCTCTTTACCCTAGAGAATGTTGATGACTGTGTGGTCACTGAGACATGGTTTAAAGTGGCAGAGAGCTCACCAGTTGTGCAAGGTTATAATGCCTTCCACATATTTAGGCCAGCTACTTCACAGGCAGGGGACTAAAGAGGTGGAAGTGTCTCTATTTACATCAAAAATAAATATACTTCAACGCTGGTCAAACAGGACAATGCACTTGAGCTGCTCCATGTTCAAATCACCATAGGTAAAATCCAGTACCACTTCCTTGCAAGCTACAGGTCCCCCTCTATGACGCAGGAAACTCATAACATGTATTTAAACTTATTAGCAACACTAACCATCCAACCAGCAACATATTCATGGATGACTTAAATTACCCAGTTAATATACAGAGATTCCTGGATTTTGTAAACACAAACTCCCTGGACCAGGTAGTCAATACACCAACCAGGGGTGCAACTATACTGGATTTGGTCCTCACTAATATGGGAGACTGCTGCACACCCCCTAATGTAATACCTTCCTTAGTAAGGTCAGACCACAAAATGCTCTCCTTTGTAATAAAAATGAAACGTGGACCCCCAGCTAAACCTGGAATATTCAGGAACTACTCTAAGGCTAACCTCCTGGTGTTAAGTGAGAACCTGGCAAAATTTCAAGCCCCCATAAACCTTGACAACACTTCTGCCTATGTAGAACTGTTCACAGAAACCCTGTACAAGCATGTTAATAGCTGCATAGAGGCAGCTGTACCTACAGGAAGAAGTATAGAACTAAATCAAAAAACAAGCCACCCTGGTGGAATCATAAAATCAATCGGCTGTATAACAGGAGGAAGAAAATCATGGCAAAAATTAGGAGATGCAGCACCCAGCAGGATAAAAGCACTCTCATCAAACTAAAATTCAGAGGACAAATAAAATCTACCAAAGCTAAATTTCAGGTAAGTTTGGCCTCCCAGGCCAAGGACAACTGCAAAGCATTCTTTAGCTATGTCCGCAACGTTAAAGGCAATACACAATTGTGTGCAGAGATCATTGTAAATGGAGCCACCTATACTGAGCCAGAAGATACAGCAAACCTCCTGGCTGATGGAAATTCAGCTCCAACTTCATTCTTCTCTCCCCCTCAACCTTCCCTCAGGAAATATCATCAAATATAACTCCCCCTACTATCACTAGGGAACGCGTCCTTAATGCTCTCTCTAAGAGCAAGAACACTGCATCAGTTGGCCCAGACAATATCCCAGGATGCCTTATAAATAGCATGAAACATGACCTATCAGGGCCTCTGGAATTACTATTTAACTGTAGCCTTCAAACAGGCTTTGTGCCTCATGAATGAAGAAAGGCAACAATCATCCCTCTCTGCACAAAGGTGGGCCATCTACAGACCCATAAGTCTCACTAGTCTTGTAAGTAAAGCCATGGAAAGAATTATCATGGAGATGATCAACAGAGATATAGTAAAGCTCCAGATACTGGACCCAACCCAGTTTGGTTTCATCAAGGGCAAATCATGTCTACTCAAACTGGTGGACTTCTTTGAGAAGGTCACCAAAGCAATGGATGAGGGCGAAATCATTCATACTGCCTACCTTGACCTGGTCAAGGCATTTGACATAATACTCCACTCAGCCATTGTTGACAAACTCAAAAGGTTAGGCACAAACTCGTATGTCACCCGGTGGGTAGCCAACTGGCTCACAGACAGGACCCAGGAAGATAAAATTGGGGAGCCCACCTCTACAAAGAGGCCAGTCACTAGTGGAGTCCCTCAGGGATCAGTCCTTGGACCGCTCCTTTTTGGCATTTACTTTTCAGAAGTCAAGGCCAATGTCAGTGGTCTCTGGCTGACTAAATTTGAAGATGACTGCAAATTAGGAGCAGTCACTGAATCTCACACAGACACAAATGCTCTTCAGGAGGGGCTGACAGACAAACAACTTGCATCAAAGCCATTGACTAAAACTAAATGCCAAGAAATACAGAACAGTATCCTTTGGGAAGTCATCCATCCCTGGTAACTATCATACTGAGAACACACCCTTAGAGTTCACCCATTAGTCAGGGAGTTAGGGACACACACAGATAGTAATCTAGCCTTTGATCATCACGTGTCCACAGTTGTGAGGAAATCACTCTATGTTGTGCAACTTCTAAACAAAGGTATGGCATCCAAGTCCAAGGAAGTCATTGTTCCACTGTATTCGGCATTCATCAGACCTATCACTGAGTACAATGCCCGCTTTGGTATGTACCTAACCAGGCATATCCAACAAATGAAATATCCACAGAGGTTCCTCACTAAAAGAATACAGGGCGTGAGTAATATATCCTCTGCAGACTGCCTTAAGGCCCTATCCCTGTATTCTGTCTCCTACAGGCTTTTGAGGGATGATCTATGCCTGGCATACAGGGCATTGTCAGACCCCACTCTGATGGACGACCTGCATATCCACAAAATAAACAGCACCAGAATTACCCATTCTAAAGACTTAAACCTTGCCTGTGATATAAATCTACTGGAGAGAGAAAGGTATGTATCACAGAGACTACCTTGTCTATGAAACAAGCTCCCCATCCATGGGAAGCAGAGTTCCTACCTAACGCAGTTCAAGTGGAAATTGAATGGGAAACCAGAAATTCATCCCTGGTTTGGCACCTATGTCTCTAATGGACACAGGTAACCTGTAAATGGTTCATCTCTCAGGCCCTTGCTTACACTTATCAAGGGTAGCAGAACATGTCAGAGATTTGGGATGCATGGCTAAGCTTCAAAAGGCCTTTGTGGTCGTTAGCCTAGTAAACACCTATGAACTGTCCCCCAGCCGGAAGGGCTGATATCTCTGGGACCATCTGTTTATTCTGATGAGATAGTATGCATCCTGAAGATCGACAGAGCATATCCAGTCATCATTCTGTAGAATGGACTGAACCGTGACCATCCAGAACTTGGAGTTCTTTACAAACTGATTTAGACTGCTGATACCTAGGATAAGCCTTAGGTTCTAGGTTTTCTTATGAATCCTCTCTGGTCTGGTGGGACCTCTTGGATGAGTCTTTTGCCTAGCAGCTTTTGAAGTTCTAGGGCTGCTAACTCCTGCTGATTGGGTGGAACATCTGAAAGATATCTTTATCTGGATGATGGGATTTGCAAAAAGGAATAAGACATCCTCAGGATATAATTTTTTTCACCCAAGTGTCTTTTGTGATAGATGCCCAGGCTTCTGGATGTAGAGACAAGTGCCCCCCCCCCCAAATGCTTCCAGAGAAAAGCAGTCAGGCAACTCTTCAGGAGCGCTGAAAGGTTTTATCTGAAAAGGAATCTCAAAACTCTTGGTTTTGCAGACCACATCTGCTGTGAGGTCAGAGTCTCCCATTGGAACACCCCCACCCCACCCCACCTCTAACAGAAGTTTCACCTTGTGAGTCCTGAAAAGGGCCTTGTGACTTTCAGAACCATATCTTTTTCCTGCATGTTGATTCCTGGAAGGATCTCAGCAAGGTAGAAAAGCAGACTCCTGCAGCAGACAAGGTCTTTCCAGCTTGCTCACTACAGGAAAGTGGTTCTCGTACTGTGGGGCCAAACAAGGAAGACCCATCAAAGGAAGCACTGATGAAAGAAGACACAAAAGGATCAGCAAAATCACACAAGTGCATCCAGGCATGTCCCCTGATGACTATGCCTGAACCCATAAGGAACCCCCTGCTGCATGAGAGATTAACCTCATGGATGCACTGGAAACTGATTGAAGGGTGGCTAGCTGTGAAAAAATAAACCTGTAAGTTCCTCCACCTACTTGGACCCAGGAACAGACAGAGTTCTTTAACCAAGTCTCTGCAATCTGGTAAAATGCGTCAACTAGTTAAGCAACCTTATAACAAAGGTTTCCAAGGCATAAATGCATTTCCCAAACCTGTCCACCACCCTGGTCGCTATTAGGAGGATGAACAGTACAAGCTTTGTTCCGCTAGCTCCATTTTGCGGCTGCTGCCACAACCATGGCATCCATGGGAATTCCCTTACTCCAATGAAGCCCATCCTTGATTGGAGTAAATTTGTCTGGACGACAGAGAATTGGTTCCACAGTATCCAGTTCCTTCCATGCTCAGCGAGACACAAGATCTGTAAGGTCATTCACCAGAAGAGTAACCCAAGACGCAGATGGGCCAGACCCAAAGGCTTCTAGCAATACAGACTCCTCCTGGGAAGGGGGATCAGAAGACCATCCACCTTTCTGGCTGAGGATCTCTAGAATGTCTCCAATGGAGCAGTCTTCCGGTGGTGATCTTGGGGTCCCTCCCTTTTATCAAAGTTAGTGTCTTCGGTCAAAGCTCCATGAGGGGAATCTATGTGTCTGCTTTTACACAATCTCTTCTGTGGGATGATCTGGAGAGGTATTGGAAAATAAGGGAAGTTTCTGTGTGGGAAAAGCCTGGAAGCTCATACGGACCAGCTGTTCTTTAGAGATAGGTTAATGAGGCTCAGAAGTTGGATACGAAGATGCAAGAGTCAAATGATTTCTCAGGTGAGAGAAAGCCCTTTCCACCACCTTGAAAGCAGAAGGACCGGGAGAAGCTGCAGCCCGCCTCACAGGAGCTGAAACTATAGGTGCTGCCAAGTTCTGGACCTGTTGAGCGGAAGGAGTCAGACCCAAGCTAGCCAATGCTGAGACTCCAAGGGGAAGGAACAGCTCTGAAAACCTTGGAGTCAAAGGCATCCCCCGGATGCGGCACTGATGTTTCGGCTTTGAGACTAGTCCTGCTCTAAGGGGATTGGTGATGAAAGAAACTGGGAGACAGTTGTGGTCAAACATGCAGCTATCTTCGGATCTGGTGCTTTCACTTTCAGAACATTTGGATCAGAGGGCTCCAAAATCACTGGTTGGATCAGAGAAGGAGAGACAATGGTATGATATACAGGTTGAAGGCTCATGGATCTGATGGGAGACGGAACTGGTAAAACCCATACCTGGAGATGAGCTTTAAGGAACTTCATCATCCTATCCACATCTGCTTCAGAGAGACTTCGGTAGGACCTAATCGATGATGAAGTGGAGGGAAGACAAGACCATCTTTTGGCTGTCTCTTGTAAAAATGGAGATTAGAGCCTATGGGAAATAGGCTCCTGAGAGAAGCAGGAACTTCAAGGCTGAGGAGTCTTGGACATTCCTACTGTCACATCCAAAGTCGTCGTATCTGAATGCTTAGACGGTTTGGAAGGTGCCTCCAAGGTTGGAACAGGTTTTGGAGACTGGACTGGAAAGCATTATCTATGCTCCCTGGACTCCGAAGCAGATTTAGACTTCTTGGTGGGGGGTTGAGCCCCTGAAAAAGAAGCTGAAGATGAAGGAGCAGAACTAAGCAGTAATACCTTCAGAACTAACATATTGTGTCGTTGCTTAAGTCCTGAGATTTGAACCCCGCACACATCTGACAAGAGGTTTCAAGATGGGCTGTTCTTAAACAATAGACACACTCCCTTGTGGGCATCAGAGTTAAGCATCTTATGCACACAGGAAATGCATTTTTTTTAACCCTATTGGCCTTTGAGCCATCTTACTAAGGAAGGATTATAAAAAAGTAAGGAAAGTTTTTTTTTTTTTTTTTTTTTTTTAACTAATAAAGAAAAAAGAATAGAATACCAGCAAAGATATTAAATAACTACCTAAAGACAGGAAGAAAATTTTAGTCAAAGGAAAAGGGAAAAGCGTTAACAGCAATGGTAACAAGGAGCACCAGACAGACAGAAACAGAGTGGAAGAAACAAAGAGAAAATTTGAAACCCAACACAGAGAAAGCGAAAACACTGGAAAGGAATAGGGTGAAGTACAGCAGACGTATATTTAAGAAAAGAAAGAAAAATCTACTTTTTCTCACAAACATGAAGAAACTACACCCAGAGCTTGAGAAAATGGAATCTATGTCCTTAGAGTAAGAGCGACAAATGAGATCTGAGGTATAAAAGGGGTCTAGGGTATTGTGGGTAAAGGGAGGAGCTCGAAAGTCAGACCCAAGAGTCTGAAAAATGTGGCCGAGCTGGATCAGAGACCTATTCGTTGAAGAATGAATGACATCAGATCACATTTTTCCACCTCTCTCTTTCCTAGAAAAAAGTTTTCTGAAGGGTTGAGAAGCGGATTCCAATGGTAGATAGGGTCTTACCATCTTACTCATGTCTGGTTAGGGTCTCCATAACCTTCAGCTTGAAGACTGTCGAACTATTCAAGGAGGTCTTAAGGAAGGACATCTTGAAGCCTTCCACAAATTCACACAATTGCATCCAAGTATGCTGGTGGACAGCTATGCCGGTTCCTGCTGCTCAGGCATTGATTGCAAGGTGGATAATTGGGACTCCACTGTTTTTTGGATGACTGCTGGTGAGTTACCCGAGAGGAACCTGCTGCGTTCCTTGGTCAGGTATCTCTGGAATTCAGTTATGTGGAAAGTTAGTTCAGCACTCTAAGTGCGAAAGTCGTTGATGCATTTTTCTGTTTCCTGAACCTGTCCAATTCCAGTGACTTCTTTGTTAGGGGGATGGAGAGATGTACTCTCTTCTGAGAGCTCTTTCTTTGTGGCTGCCACCACAACCATGGCATCTACCAGGGGAACCTTGCTCCAGTGTGCTCCATCCTTTGGTGCAATCAAGATTTTGTCCAGTTTCTTTAGAACTAGTATTATTACATTAATATCAAGATCCTTCCAAGCCAACTGAGCTACCAGGTGTACGAGTGCTCAGCAGGGGTACCACCTAAGAGGTAGAAGAGCCTTAAAAGTCTAAAGGAACACAGATTCCTCAGGGGCGGATGTATTGATGGACACAATTCCTCATTATTTCATCAATTCCAAAATGTCATCAAAGGTGATGTCTTCTAGAAGAGATCATGGGGATCTTTCCCCATCATCCAAATCTATGCCTTCTGTAACTGACTCCAGGGAGCAGTCCAAATGTCTCCTCTTACATGTCTGTTTCCTAGGACCCTATCTCATTGGGATTTCTGGAAAAGGGTGAGAATAAGACTGGGAGCTCACATAATGAGCAGCCACAAGGCTTAATGAAGCTGACTGTCCTTGTTGATTTGGATATGAAGAGTCAACTGCACTGTCCAAAAGGGGTTGGGACAGAGCCAAGCACATGGAAAGCACTTCTTTTCTTAGCCTGGCAAAAACTCTTTCAAATGCCTTAAAGGCTGAGGCAGTAATTGGAGCCGAAGAGACAAGCTTCCAAATGGAGAATGGAGGAAGAGCCTTCTCTGCTCTGACCCGCCCTAGCTCTGAAGCAGACAATGGAGCAGGGCTATGATGCACCGAGGCTCTAAGGGGAAGGGACACCCCCCCCCCATGTCCTGGCACCAAGACTCTGGTTTTCAGACTCATCCCACTTTGACAGCATCTGAGTTGAGAGAACAAGGTTGATAAGACTGTCATAAACAAATAAAACTTTTCCAAACCAAGAAAAAAGAAAAACGGAGGCTACAAATCACGCCAGCCAAAAAGGATTCAAAATTCTTCCAAGTTTAGTAAAAGAATTTTGAATCCTTTTTGGCTGGCGTGATTTGTAGCCTCCGTTTTTCTTTTTTCTTGATAAGACTGTCAGTTCAGACATGGGTGCTCCAGATAGGATCAGACCTGTGGACCTCAAATTCAGACAATCGGACTGGAATAGAAGATACCAATGAAAGTGCGGTTAGACCTGTGCCTGGTGTACCCATCAGGGACAGCTCCAGAAAAAACCCTAGATGGATCTGCATCTGAAGAAATCTCCACATTATCCTGTTAATGTCTGCCTCAGTAAGGCTCCTCAATGAATGAAAGGACCATGATGATAATGTCACTGAAGGTGGTCTCAAAGCATTCAGAGTTTAACACAAGCTTTACTATAGATCTAGACAGTTCAATTTTAAACCAGGCTTCAATGCCTAACAATCTCTCTACTAGTACAACAGAAATTTTATGCTTCTTTGTGGTCACTTTGAAACACTCACTTTTATGAAGTAGCAAACAAAGCACCTTGCTTAATAGGCAGACATGTACTGGCATCTTCACAGACTTTACTATTACCAGCATCTCTTCAGCTGCAGCAGCAGTAGTAGTCTAAAGCAGTTGCTTCGTAGTCATTACCTTGGCACAAGGACAAACGCAGGTGTATTCCCCATAAAAGCTTTCAACACACAATACAGGTATTATCTGTTTCTGTCTCTCTTTTTCTTTAGCACGGGTAAGATGAACATAAAAACAATACAAAGTCTCTCATACCAGTTCTGCCACAGTCCCAAGATAATTTCACGCAATTTCCTTTCGTCTGGATTCCTTTTTTATTTCCTCCACTGCCTAATGACTACCAGTACCCAATTAGCCCATTCATTCCAGGATCATGGCAGCCGGGCAACAGTGGGCTGGGTGACAGCCCTGTGGCCCATTCTTTTTAGCCTGAGAGCACTGATCAGCTCTCCATTTCCTAGTGACAAGCTGGATGGTAGAGAATGGGACAGTTTGTTAGACACATGGGGAAGAGAATATTCTCCTCTGCATGGCAGTGCCCCCTTCCTCTCAATGGCTCTAGTGAGTCTTCTATTGCAGGCCCCCATATGCTGGAGGCCCCTCAGCTTACTGGTGCTAAACACTGTGACTGTGCAGCTCTGGCTATTTCAATCTTCATTGAGCAACACCTAGTGTTGTTATCCTGTGTGGCAAACCAAGCCACCTCCCTCCCCCAGGATCGGTAATCTGACAGCAGCTGCACACTCTCATCTTCCTTGGACAGTTCCAGCAGCCACCTGCTGGTCACTTGACAAACATTCAAGGCTTTATCTCTCTGCATCAAGGATCTGTCACATTTGATCCAGTGTCTTTGTAGAAAATCTCCAAGTTAATTAAGGCTTTTCCAGGCTGTTTCTTCTTTTCTATACCGTACTTCTCAAGAGCTCTGTCACAGGCACACTCACCCACCCATGCACACTAAAAGGACATCTTCCACCGACTTTCTTTTCAAGCACCACACAACAGGATTTTTGCTTAACAGCATTCTCTGTGGGAACCTAACTAATACAAAAAGTATACCTGCCTGCCTTAAAGGGAAATACAATATTTACAAAATTCTCAATGCACTACTATATTAATTATAAGATATACATTATGTTAAAACACTTTATGTACAATATTTACATCATTCCAACATATCGTAAGTAAAAACTGCCACACCATGTTTCAATCCCTATAGGGGAAACTCTTACCAAGATGACACTGATATATAGACTATTTTATATAGCATATTTCAAGGACAGTGGCAGCTTAAAAATTAAAAAAGCTAGCTGGGTGCACAAGACCCAGGATAAAAAAAGTGCCCAATCGGGGTAGGCGCACTGGTGACAGGAATGGAAAAAATGACGGTGTAGAATCCTCAAGACATGTTAACATTCCTACAATGCAGCCAGGTCAAGCCTAGTGGGAGGCTGGCCTCCCTGTTGTAAAAGGAAGTAGTAGTCCACAAAAATTGAAAAGCCAGAAAAGAGCCATAAAGACAGTGGACTATTCTGGATAAGAACGAAAATATGTAATGGTACTATTATGCAAGAAGTCCAGAATTTCCAAAGAGAAGATGCATAAAAAGATTGAGAGAAATTAGAGGAAAGAAAAATGCTTGCACAAGAAAAATTGCCAAAAGCTTCAAATAAAAATTTGTGTCCATTAACAGAACAGATTTATGAAAAATATTATATAAACTAAAAGAAAAAGAAGCAACTGAGGAAGTGCGAAAATACAAAGGACAAAATCTAGACATTTTTGAAAGGTATAAATAAAAAAGAACTATGGACATGGGAAAGAAAAAAAGATCACATATGGTGCAATATGTATGCAAAGGCAAAAATACAATCAATACAAAAAAGCAGCCACAAAGATATTCATAGAGAAATACAGGCAAAGGCAGCGAAATATGGAAAATTTCACAACACGTTTAAAAAATAAGATCACAAAGAAGGAATGTAGAACAGAAGATTAGTAAAGTAGAAGTTAAAACAAATAAAAGCGGAAGTTATGGAATACATGTGAAGTGAAGGATTTAGTGTAGAAAGTCCAATACAGGTTATAATTTAGCATGATGGAACAACAAGTCCCCCCAAGTAAGGAGAAACAGGAGGAGCAGGAGATATCTGAAGAAGAAATATTGGCATGGGAAAGAGAGAAAGATATATGATGCCATATTTATGCAAATGAGAAAGCAAAACTAATCAATACAAAAACAGCAGCACCAAAGATATTTGAAGAAAAATACAAGCAAAGGCATCCGGACATGGAAAATTTTACAATACAAAAAAATAAGAAAACAAAGAGGAAACCTAGAAAAGAGGATTAGTAATGCAGAAATTGAAAGAAATAGAAACTGAGATTATAGATTACCTGTGAAGTGAAAGATTTAGTGAAGAAAATCTAATTTTGATAACATCACAGCAGGATAGAGCAATGGATCCCCACATTAAGGGGAAAGCAGTGGAGCAGGAAACATCTGATCAGTTACCATATGAATATACTTTGGAGCCTTCAATAAGAAACGAGTACAAAAGTTCAGTTGGAGTTGCACAACAAGGGAAGGTACAGCAAACTGTAGCAACTCTGACACAGTCAGTATTGTGGAGCAATAGGTCAGTGAGTTCCCATATAAAAGAGCAGCGGAAGACGCAGAATGAAACTGAAGGGAATGTCGCACAGGAAGATGCTCTGGAACTTTCTGCAGAATGCCCACAGGAAATGGAAAACAAAGAATGTACCCTCAGTTTAGAAGAAAATGATCTAAGAGAAGAGTTGCTCGATTTAATACAGCTGGACAGACATATTAAGATCAATGAAAGAATCAGACTACAGAAAGTCAATAAAATCCAAAAACTTAGAAGTTTGATAAAACAAATGTACACAGTAATTAGGACTGTTCATAGAGATTCATGAGACATAACAGAAGTTATTTGTATATATTACTGTGCAGCTAAATTGGTAACAGATAAAGTTTTACCACAAAAACACAGAGCAGTAAGGGAAAGGAAGGGGAGAAATCAAATGCCATTATGGATATATCAAACAGAGAAAACTATAAAGCAACTAAGACAAGCGCTATCACTGTTAGAAGAGTATGGAAGAGGAAACAGATCAATAAAATGCTCAAAGATAGACGTGACAAAAGCAATGCATAGTATCAGTACATATTAGGATCTGTTGTGCACTATTGCAAATAATAAAGTAAAAATATCAACACAGGCAGAAAAACTTGAAGATATGTACATAAATATAATGGAAAAGTACAAAATAAGCAATTTATTTATGACCCAAAAAGTTTTAGAGATAATTGGGAAAGAAGGCAAAAAAACACCACAAAAAAAAAAAAAAAGAAACATACATTTTGGAGAAATATCTATGAAGATTTTGTGGAACACAACAAAGATGCTAAATGGACAGAAGTAAAGGAAAGAATAGGACGTTCAAATGTACAGGATATGAAATGGGATGAAATAGCAGCCAGAGAAATTGAAACAAACTTAAGAAAAGCTCCTAGATGGAAAATCCCAGGCCCAGATGCAGTACATACCTTCTGGCTAAAAGTAGTAACATCTTTACACGAAGATTTAGTCATGAGTGAGAACTATTTGTATGCGCACCCCGAACAGACATCAACCTGGTTAACAGGAAAAACAATGCTCCTACTTAAGAGCGAACCTGCAAGTTATCCTAAAAACTACAGACCAATAACCTGTCTTCTGATGACGTATAAACTATACACTGGAACTGACGCCAATAGAGTTTAGTCATTCAGAAGAAAACTCCATCATGGCAAGAGAACAAAAGGGTAATATAAGAAAGCCGCACGGAACAAAGGATCACTTGTTGTTAAATAAAGCCATAATGGAGAACTGTAAAAAAGGGGAAGAATCTAAGTATGGCATGGATAGACTATAAAAAAGCATTTGACAGTATCCCACACTGATGGATAAAACAGTGCTTAAAAATGTGTAAGATACACCCTACTCTGACTGATTACATTACAGCAACCATGAAACAGTGGAAAATCACTTTGCAGTTAAGGCATGATAAAGGGAAAATTATTATTCCAGTGATAAAAATCCAAAGGTGGATATTCCAGGGTGTCACTGCTGCTCTTTTGTCTTGCCCTTAATCCATTAAGCAGTCTACTTACTAGATTTAAGTCATGGCTACAAGTGGGCTCCAAGAAAACAACAATGTGTAAAAACTTATCTTTTTCTGTATGATTTAGAACTGCATGTTTCATCAGATGAGGAACTGAAAGTACAACTGCAAGTAGTCAAAGGTTTTTCAGAGGACATACGAATGTCATTTGGTCTTGATTAATGTGCAAAAGCAACCTTTAAAGCAGGAGAGTTGCAGCACCAAGAAAACATCAGTTTGGGACAGGAATGCGATACAAAAGAACTTGAGCAAGAGGGAGTGTATAAATACTAGGGAATTGATGAAGGATCAATAATAAAACATGAACTAATGTGAAAAAAACTTAGTAAGGAATATTTTAGAATACTCAAATTAACACTGAAAACAGCGCTGACATCTAGGAACAAAGTCTTAGCTATAAACCAATTTACTCTTCCTGTCCTAATGTATAGTTTTGGTGTCACTGGCTGGCCCCAAAAGGTGCTGGATAGGAAAGACAGGAAAACAAGAAGGATGTGTCATACCCATCAAATGATTTATAAAAATCAGTACATACTAAGACTATATAATCCCTGCTCTGAAGGAGGTATGGGCCTCCTTGAAATTGATCCCATGTACAGATCTGCAACTGTAGGATTGCATACCTATCTGCTTAGCTCACAAGACCCAAACATAGTGAAAGTTTTAAAATATGAGGAGAGTAACTCAACTTCCTTGCTTAGTTTTAGCAAAAGCATATTGGCATCAAGCGGGAATGGAAATCAAATGAGGAGGAGATAAAGCTCATGCAGCAACTGAATGTGCTAAAAAAACAAAATAAAGAATATAAGGTGAAGGATCAAATGAGAAGGCAAGAAATGTGGAAAGTGCATAAATATAGTTGCGAGTATAAAAACTCTTGGAACAACCTCATGTTGATCAGGACTGAATGCAGGTATGGTTAAGGACAGGTGAATTTAAACCAAAAGACGAAGGGTCAATATTGGCGGCCCAAGGTAGTGGACTACGTACGTGTTGGTTTACAAAGTCCATTGAACATGTGGGGAAACAGACAAATGTAGGTTTTATAAAAGAGACTTGCAAAGAGCTCCACATCTTGTTGCTGCCTGTGATATACTAATGGCAGAAGGACTGTGTACTGAAAGGCATAACAATGTGGCAAGACTGTTGCATTGGGGATTGTGCAAGTAGCTGAAAAATACTGGAAACTTGAGCCACAAAACATTATAGAAAATGATCCAAAACAGAACAGGAGCCCAACAGTAGCCAGCAGAAAAAGATGTGTGTGCATCTTTCGGCTATTCCCGGTTAGGGGTCGCCACAGCGGAACTCCGGTCCCCTAATGATTGGCAGTAGATTTTTACGTACCGACTTGCCAGGTCTGACGCACAACCTTTAATGAAGGTACGCCCATTCACGCATGTCTCCACACAGAAGACGCTTTAGCTGAGAATCGAACAGGACAACGTCTTACTGTGAGGTGACAATGCTACAGCAGCACCACCACCGCAGCTGAAAAAGATGTTAATCCCAAAAAAAATTTTCTTTTAACATAAAGTCAATTTAATAAAAATGTTTCACGTTTTCATCACTTTAAGTAAAGTAACTTCTTCAGACACAGACAAACAGCAGTTACACAGTTTCTACAGCATTTAAACCATGTAGCATGAAGTCATGTGACTAATAGCAGCAATGAATTAAAGGTGCAAAGCACAATAATTCAAACACTATTAAAGTAAGTCTTAAAACTTACATACTACCTCAAATAAAAAGTGTGTATGCAATCAGTATACAATATACAAAGATTATATTAATGTCATTAGTAAAAAGTTAAAAATGCACTATCGTGTAAGATTTCTTAATTTACACAAACATGAAATATTAATATTATGACTAATTCTGAATGTCAACTCTTAAGAGACATGTTTTGCAACAGACGCTACCTGGTTAGTTTAATAAATGATTTAACTGAAGAAATCATAAACAAATGGAGTAGAGGTATAGTTCAACCACTCTTGACCTCACCTTCCATTGTCATTGATTTTAACCTGGTAGAGTCACCTCCTAGCCAGGTTGCCATTCGAACTACACAGTCACCAAACAGTGACTTGGTTACCTTTATAAAACCTTCAATGACTGAGCAAACTAGGGAGACCTCTTTATGCAATACTTTTATAACCGCCGTTAGTAAAGAAAGTGACCAACTTAGATTAATTCTCCACAAAAATTGGAGTTTCCTTTATAAGTACTCTTCCCTAGTTGATAGAATTGGCCAGTCACCCAGTATTGTTTATAGAAGAGGTACTAATTTAAAAAGTTTTTTTGAAATTAAAAGCACTAAACCTACTTCTAGACTGACTGGAACCTTTATGTGTGGAGCATGTAGGATGTGTAAATACATAAAAACAGGTAATTCTTTTAGACTATTGAATGCATGTAAATTTTACATCAACCACAAGTTTTATTGTGAGTCCAAGAGTGTTGTTTACTTAGCTTCCTGTACATTATATGTCCGGCTTTCTATATAGGGAAAACAGACAGGAAGCTTTGTGAGAGAATTTACAAACACTTTTATGCGATTAGCAAAAATAAAACAGAAAATGCTTTAGCAAAACATGTTTCATTAAATGGTGGACATAGTCTCACGTTCCAAGCTATTGATCAGGTACTTCCTGACATTAGAGGTGGCCCATATCCAGTACTATTAGAGGTACGAGAACTAGAATGGCAGTTAGCACTTAATGCTTTCTGCTTGCCTGGTTTGAATGAGAATTGTAATATTTCATGTTTGCTTAAATTAAGAAATCTTACACGATAGTGCATTTTTAACTTTTTACTAAAGACATTAATATAACCTTTGTATATTGTATACTGATTGCATACACACTTTTTATTTGAGGTAGTATGTACGTTTTAAGACTTACTTTAATAGTGTTTGAATTATTGTGCTTTGCACCTTTAATTCACTGCTGCTATTAGTCACATGACTTCATGCTACATGGTTTAAATGCTGTAGAAACTGTGTAATTGCTGTTTGTCTGTGTGTCTGAAGAAGTTACTTTACTTAAAGTGACGAAAACGTGAGAAAATTTTTTATTAAATTGACTTTATGTTAAAAGAAAGTGTTTTTTGGGATTAACATCTTTTTCTGCTGGCTACTGTTGGGCTCCTGTTCTGTTTTGGATTGTTTGCTTCTTCAACCCAGTTTATTTGTTTGTTCTACAGTTATTATAGAAAATGACATTTATATCACATGGGATCACCCATTACCAACAGATAAAAAAAAAATAGATGTGAGAAAACCAGATATCATGAAAAGAAGACAAAAGCTGCATGCATTGATCATTGAAATTGCTATATTCAATGACTACAGTGTCTTGCATACAGACTCGGAGACAAAGTCATAAAATACCAGGATTTGCAGGTGGAAATGAGGGCAATGTGGAAGGAGGATAACCAGACAGTCCCAACAGTAGTAGAAGCAACGGGTCTTATAAAAAGAATTCAGAATCGTACTTAGATATGTTACCAACATACGTAACTCCGTAAGAATTGCAGGAGGAGTCATTAATGGGGACACAGCGGGTGCTGCGAACAGCACTTCTGGCTAACATCAAAGACGGAAGCAATACTGATTTAATGAACTTTAGTTAGGAATGGGGTCCACTCCTGTCATGGTATTAGAAACCCAAAAGACTTAGAGAAATTAAAAGACAGGGAAACAGGAAATATCAACATGTGGCTACAGCAATCAAGCTTCTAAAAGGCTAGAAGATCACAAGTTTGACAAAACTTTTAGCAAAACAAAATACACAGAAAAGGAAAGCTCAAATAAGTGCTTTTAACTTTATGTACAATGTCTTCCTCAGAGTAAACAAAGGATTGAATCACTTATTTAAATATACTAAAATGCAAGTTACATGCACAAACTTAACCTACCAAAATGTCTGCTGGTATGACATCACAACTAAAATGCTCACCAAGTCCTGGGATATAAAATTCCCTTCATCTGCAACTGAAGAAAGAAGTTATGTACTCACCATAACATTCCATCTGAGTAGGTAACTTCATTTGTCTGCAACCTGTGGGTATCGGATCTGATTCGGATCCGAGCCGGCAGCTTTCCTAGCAAAGATCCGAGCTCCAAGCTCCTCCCCCTACCCATAATGCCCTGCTACCTCCCTCTAACCCTCAGATCGAGTTTGCCATAGTATCATAGAGCACTACTATAACACAAGGAAAAACTACCTGAACGTTCCACCTGATGTCATCTGGAAAGTGACATATCATGATCCTTCAAGAATGAACTACAGGTCCGGGGGATGGAGGGAGGGTTGGTTGCAGACAAATGAAGTTACCTACTCAGATGGAATGTTATGGGAGTACATAACTTCTTTATCTGAAGTAGTTAACTTCATTTGATCAGCAACCTGTGGGACAGAGCCCCCAGCTACCACAACTTGGGAGGTCCTTATGGGAGGATATTCCGGAGCACTGCACAGCCAAAGGACGCCCTTCCTCTGGAAATCAGATCCAATTTATAATGTGTAATGAAAGTGTGAGAGGAAGCCCAAGTAGCAGCTGAACAAATGTCATCCTGAGGGACCTTCGACCAGAAGGCCGCAGAAGTAGCCACAGAATGGGTAGAGTGTGCCCAAACACGCACAGGGCTCAGGTCGACCAGAGCTTCTGTATGCAAGAAGAATGCAATGTGAAATCCACCTAGCTAAGGTTACCTTAGTCACTGGTTTACCCAGACAGGACTTAGCAAATGAAACAAAGAGCAGTCCTGATTTTCGAAAAAGAGCTGTTCTGACTTTCGAAAAACAGCTGTTCTGTGCAAGTAAAATCGTAACTGTCTATGTACATCCAAGCAATGGAGTCTATACTCTCCTTTGTTGAGATAATTAGGGAAGAAGACAGGCAGGTTGATATTGGCTTCGGAAGCCACTTTAGGTAGAAAAGAGGGGTTAGTCCTGAAGGAAACTCTGTCTTTATGAAAAATTATGTATGGGGGCTTACTGCAAAGAGCCTGAAGCTCCGATATTCTTCTGCTGATGTGATGGCAATCAGGAAGGCAGTTTTCCAAGATACAAACTTTAAGTCAACCAAAGCTGCAGGCTCAAAGGGAGGACCAGTCAGAGCCTGGAGAACTAGGGTTAAATCCCATGGAGGGACTGCTTCCTTAACAGGGGGTCTCAAAAGGAAGGTGCCTTTCAGAAAGGTCTTGCAGATCTTAGATGATGCCAGGGGGCCAAATTTATTTCCAACGTGAAAGTGGGAAATTGCTGCCAGTTGAACTTTAACAGTTGAAGAGCTAGCTCCCTGATGGAAAATTTGAGATAAAAAATCGAGGACTGTTGGAATAGGAGCCGTAAAGGGGTCCAAATTCCTATGCTCCGCCCAGACAGAAAAACGTTTCCATTTACTCTTGCAGATTTTTCTGGTAGAGGGTTTATGAGCGGCCACCAGAATGGCGTTAACCGAGGATGAGATACCGGGAGTCCAAGCCATCAAGGGAACTGGATCAGCCAAGCCGAGAGCTTGAGGCTGTCCAGGTCGGGGGTCCTCAATCCCAGGGGATGAGAAATCATATCTGGAAGGGGATCTAATATCCAGGGAGGCTGCACTAGATGAGACCATAGACAAGGGAACCATGTTTGACGAGGCCAGAATGGGGCTATGAGGATAACTCTGCTCCCCAACCGACGAGCTTTCTGCAAGAATTTTGTCAACGGAAGAGGAGGAGATAAGCATAAAGAAGACCGGATGGCCAAGCATGAACTAAAGCGTCTCTGGGGCTTTCCCCTGGTGGGGGAATTAGAGCGAAAAACTCGCTGCACTTTGCATTCGAAGACGACGCGAACAGTTCGCAGCAAGGCTGACCCCATCTGAGGAAGATCTGTTTCGCTAATATGGGATTCAGAGACCACTCGTAGGGCGAGAGGATAGTCCGACTCAGCTTGTCCGCAAGGATGTTTGACCGACCCGGTATGTGAGTTGCTATAAGAAAGCGGTAGGTGGATATCGCCCATTCCCACACTCTCATGGCTTCTCGGCAAGGTGGGTAAGATCTGGTTCCCCCTTACTTGTTGATGTACCAGACCACTGACATGTTGTCTGTTTGAATTGCAACAGTCCCCAGAGGAAGAAGGGCATGGAGAGCTTGTAACGCTAGAAGCACCGCCCTCATCTCCAGGACACTGATATGCAAAAAGGTCTCTGTGTGAGTCCACGTGCCTTGGATGGTGGTGCCCATGCAGTGCCCCCCCACTCGAGACGAGACGTGTCCATGGTCACTGTGACTTGGGGTGGGGACATGGAGAAGGGGTGCCCTTCCTGGAGATGCTTGGAATGGAGCCACCAAAGTAGAGATTCCCTGCAAACTCTGCTGAGAGGAATAGGAGCAGACAAGGGATGAAGCAGAATGGACCACTGGACCTGCAAGGTCCACTGGAGAACCCTCATATTCAGAAGCGCGAGCAGAGACAAGTTGATGGCCGTTGCCATGGATCCCAGAGCCCTCAGGACTAACTCCGCTGGAGGGGCCGAGGACTGAAAAAGAGCCAAAACATGTAGGTTTAGATTGCACAGTCTGTCCAACGTCAGAAAGACATTGGATTGAATTGTGTCTATCCTGGCTCCTATGAAATCCAAAATTTGAGTAGACTGAAGGGATTATTTCCTGTGGTTGATCATGATCCCTAGATAGCGGGTGAGATGTAGGAAGTAGTCTCTCGCTGAACATAGTAGATGCCTGGTGGGGGTGGCTAGGAGCCAGTCGTCCAGGTAAGGAAAGACCTGAATTCCCTGAAGCCTCAGGTGGGCCGCTACAACTGCCATGACCTTGGTGAACACCCTGGGGGCTGTGGTGAAACCGAAGGGTAGGACCCTGAACTGACAGTGACTGGCTTGCAGCCGAAAGCGGAGGAACCTCCTGGATCGCCTGTCCATTAGAACATGGTAGTACGCATCCTTGAGGTCTATAGAGCACATCCAGTTATTCTCCTGTAATAGTGGGAGAATGGATTGTATGGTGACCATCTGGAACTTCTCTTTGGCAACTGACAGGTTCAGTGTGGGCAGGTCGAGAATTGGCCGTAAGTCCCCCGTCTTTTTTGGCACCAAGAAGAACATGGAGTAGAAGCCTGATCCGGATTGACCGGGGGGGACGTGCTGGATGGCTCTTTTTTCTAGAAGTTCTTTTACTTCTAGGGCTGCTACCTCCCTCTGATTGGGTGGTACATTGGGGAGGTGCCCCGACTGGGGCGGAGTATTTAGGAATGGGATTGAGTAACCTCTGGATATGATCCGGAGCACCCAGCGATCTGTCATAATGGACACCCAATGTGCTAGATGCTCCGAGAAGCGCCCCCCGACTGCCTCCAGAGAGGAGCAGTTGGGCAACCCCTCAGGGTTGCTGCGCGGGTCGATCGGAAAAGGGTTCCCTCGACCCAAAATTCTTTGGACCCCCTCTGCCTCTGGGCCGGCGTCCACCCTGTCCTCCTCTGCCTCTGAAGGACAATGGATCTGGAGCGAAACGGGATTGTTGGGATTTCCGGAACCACATCTTCTGTCCTCTTTGGTTCCTGGAGAAGGACCTCTGAGGTGCCAAGAAGCATTTCCCGGCGGCAGACGTTTTCCCGTCCTTCTCGCTCTGGAGTAGCGTATCGCGGACGGTCTTGCCAAAAAGCGTAGAACCGTCAAAGGGGGCATTCGCGAAGGACACCTTGAAGGGTTCCGCAAAGTCGCAGAGACGGAGCCAGGCTTGTCGTCATAAGACAATGCCTGTTCCACTTGCTCTAGCCGCTCCTTCCGTGGCATGGGAAAGAAGCCGCATAGAGGTATTCGTGATAGACTTAAGAGTGGCCATTCGTGCTGAAAAGGTCCGTTTTTCCTCGGCGGACATGGACTCTGGGGGTGACCCAGCGTACTTTTTGATTAGGTCTCGCTGTAGTCGAATCACGTGTGCCATATAGTTCAGTGACCTTACAGAGAAGGTCGCTGAAGCGAACATCCGCTTTCCGAGGCGGTCCATCGCCCGAGACTCCTTGTCAGGGGGATGTACTGAGGAACTTTCCTGTGCTAATTCCTTCTTGTTGGCAGCCGCCACCAACATGGCATCTACAGGGGCACCTTTGCTCCAAACTGTCCTGTCTGTGGAGGAGCTGAGAATCCTGTTGGGTCTCTTGGGTACTGGCTCCACAGTGTCCGGCTCCTTCCATGCCCTGGTAGTTATGAGGTCCACCAGGTGATTGGTGAGAGGGGACACCCAAGAGGTAGATGGGCCTGTTAACGCCTCCAGAAAGACAGACTCATCTGAGGAAGGCTTTTGGGCTGACCATCCCCCTCTAATACGAAGCATTTCCATGATGTCTCCGAAGGAGACGTCTTCGTTGGGTGATCTGGGGGAACCTTCCCCTTCCTCCAAGTCCATGTCTTCTGTGAGGGACTCAGGTGAGTCCAAGTGCCTCCTCTTGCACTTACGTTTGTGAGGAACCTCCTCAGGGGGGCTGTCCGAGGAGGGCTCACCAACAATGTCCTGTTCCTCCATGGGAACCATCTGGGACGTAGGCGCAGGCTGTCCCTGTGGCCGGATGATGGAAGATAGGCCCGTCTGAGAGGGAATGGCGGGTGGATCCGTAGCCAGAGCCTGTGACCTCGAATCCCTCGAAAGAACCCTCTCCACGACGTCGAATGTCGAGGGTGAGCTGCTCTCCCTAGGATCTAAAAGCAGTCACCTCTGATCCGGCGTGTGGATCAGCGTCGGAGATGACTCGATCGGATCCGAAAGGGCAGTGCGATCCGACCTCAACGGAGCCGAAGGCACACTAACCCATCCGACGCTCATCTCACAGCCCCGAGAGTTCGGATCCGAAAAGGGATCTGGCAAACTCTAGGGTACAGTCGGAGCCGAAGTAGGAAACACTGTCGGCGCCGACACCACCCCGGCTCCGAAGCTACTCGGATCTGACAGCTCTGAACCCCAGTAGCGGGTTGGAGAAGGAGCAATGGGGGCAAAAAAGGGGGTCGAGCTCCCCCACAGAGGGGGGAGGCAAGAGCACTCCCATCTGCAGCTGGGCCTGAAGAAATTGACGCATCATCTGATCCATATCCGCGTCAGATAAACTTCTAGTGGACCTGGATGAGGCTGCCGAGGCTGGCCGGGAAGGCCGCCTGGACGACCTCGAAGGTGACTGGGTCTCCTCCTCCAGCTCTGGGGAGAAACGTGGAGATCGAAGCCTGGAGGGGGAAGACCCAGAGACCTTAAGAGGGGAGGCTAGCTGCTTAGGTGGCGGGGCCGAGGGAGCTGAATTGGCCTGCCTCTTGTGGCTATGATGCCTGTCTCTCTCCCGCTCTTTATCTTTCCTGTCTTTTTTCCTCGCTTCTGTTTCCTCCTGAGCCAAAGCGGGAGTTTGAATCCCGGCCAGTGGAGCGGGAACGGTCGGTGGGGCAGCCGCGGCTGGCGCCACGGAGGGGGAGGAGGACGAAGTTGAATCCGGGGGCAAAAGGCCCGCGAGGACTAGCTTAGTCCGCCTGTCCCTCAAAGCCCTGGGGTTGAAGGCTGCACAGATAGTGCAGCCTGAAGAAAGATGGTCTAGTTAGATAGATAGGAGAGAAGGGGTGTCACACACACTCAGAAAATGTGAATTTAAGTGGAAAAAGTTAAATAATCTACACAACTCACAAAACCCAACGCTAGCAGCTCGTTCTCAGATGCTTCAAGAAGCCACGGCAAACGAGATCTGAGGGTTAGAGGGAGGTAGCAGGGCATTATGGGTAGGGGAGGAGCTCGGATCTTTGCTAGGAAAGCTGCCAGCTCGGATCCGATACCCACAGGTTGCTGATCAAATGTAGTTAACTACTTCAGATCTAATTTGTTCACATCTCAAAGTGTCAGATCTTCCCCAAAGACATTTTCCGTTAAACAATCCAGGACAAAAAAAAAATCAAAATCTTTAAAACTAACAAACAGCAGTATGTCTGAATAAAACTTTTTACCATTTTCTAACATATTTGTGGTCATGCACTTTAAGACAAAGTTTCCTTGATGTTTTACTTACCTGTAAAATACATAAGGAGCATTGTGGAGTAACCAGGGCATGCAACTTGCATTTTTGTATATTTAAATGCGAGATTTAATAAATTTTCATTCTGAAGAAGTCATTTTCTGAATAAAGCTGAAAGTGCTTATTTTAGACTTAAGGTTTTGAACATTCCTTTCCCTTTTTTGTGCAAAGGATTATAGGAAACAAGCAGTGGACACTTTTTGTGTGTGTTTAACCTATGAAAAAGTCTGCCCAGCAAAGAGGCATGCCCTGCCAGAGTCTCCGGTCTGAAAAGCCCGGCAGAACCGTACATCATCACCTCAGTATTAAGGAAGTGGTCCTTGATCTGGAGAAAAAAAAAAAAAAAAAAAAGAGAGAGAGAGAATCTGAAGAGTCCTCCTCACTGATTTAAGTAAGTACGTACAACGCATTTGGTAACTCTCAGTGGTACAAAGTGATCTGCAGAGTACCCCATTTCAGTATTATGATTCAGAAAACTTTGGTGTCCAGCCTCTGTTCATGTAGGCTTCATGAAAACCTGCTTAGACTGCCTGCTATAGAGTTCAGGTTAAAAAATATAAAAGTGGACAGACAATGAAGGACTAGCTGGGAGGCCATATCCAAGGCTGTCAAAGCTAGTTTGAGTGTCCGCCTGCTTTCTTTTTATTTTTTTAATAGAAGATAGTATAAAAGAGAAAAAAATGCTTATACTTGATGTCAGGACTGGAAAAAGATAATACTGCTTTCCTCAGATACTCTAAAGGAGCAGAGGACACTCATGATGAAGTAAGGAGGAGGCATCAATTCAGCCTGACTGCCAAGGAAATGAATTTTCATAGGCTATGGACTAGAATAAGAAAAAAGTTGGTGGTCAACAGCCATTTCCACACACTCTATGCAAGTGGCACAAAGGTTAGGCTCAAGTTTCCCATGCTTGTTGTTGTGCCATACAACTGTCATATTCTCCATTTGCACAGTCAGAACCTTCAAAAGGAGGGAGTCCTGGAAAGCTTGGAGTGTCAAGAGAAAATACAGTTGTGTACATTACCATAAATGTAGATGTTCGAGTGTATTCACTGTTGCAGTCATCACACTTGGGTTATCCTGCCAGGGGTAGCCCTCAGTCAGCCTGAATACCAGACGCTTAGTATTTCTGTGTTAGTTGCTGTCGCTCCAGGACTGACGTCAGGTCGTCAGTGGTATAAAAACAAGCAGCCAACGCCATTACATCATTTTTCCTTGCCCCAAATGTCAGGAGCCTCCAATAGGGAGCCAAGTTATGGTGGAGTAACACCACCAGTAGAAAGTAAATTCCAATAGCCCTGCAAGGGTGAGGAAGAGAAAGAGAGAGACAAGGGGGCTGGAGGGTGGGAAACCAGGACTGCAACAGTGAATACACTAGAATATCTACATTTATGCTAAGTGTACACAACAGTACTATGTTCTTCATGTTTCACTGTTGCAGTCATCACACTTGTATTGATTCCCAAAGCCGGGGACTGGGTGGAGGCAGTCAAGAAGAGTTGGGGCTGGCTAGTATGCCCTGCATGACTGTGGCTGCAAAGCCTGCCCTGGATTTTGAAGAGACAGACAGGTGGTAATGCTTGGTGAAGGTATGAACAGAACTCCATGTTGCAGCTTCCAGGATGTCCCTGGTAGGGACCCCACTGAGAAAGGCTGTAGAGGTTGAAGTTGCCCTAGTTGAATGTGTTTTGACCCCCAGTGGGGGTGGTTTCCCATGGTGTTTGTAACAGAAATGAACGCAGTGTGCTACCCACTTCGAGATGGTATGTTTTGATATGGCTTTGTCCTCTGCCCCTGGTGCAAAGCTGACTAGTAACTGGTCAAATTTCCTAAAGGTCTTAGTCCTATCCAGGTAGAATCTGAGCTGTCTGTGCACATTTAAAGAGTGCAGGATCCTTTCCCCCTTATTCTGAGGGTTATGGAAAAAGGTGGGCAAATTAACAGATTGGTTGAGAGCCACACTGGACGCCACCTTAGGCATGAAAGTTGGGTTAGTCCTAAGGGAGACCCTGTCAGCATGAAAAATGATGAAAGGTTACACAGCCATAAGTGCTTGTAGCTCAGACACTCTTCTAGCTGAAGTGATGGCCAGAAGCAAGGCTGTTTTCCAAGAGAGGAATTTTAACTCTGCTGAAGCTGCAGGCTCAAAGGAGGGAGTGTGAGCCTTTCCAACACAAAGTTAAGGTCCCAACCAGGAGCAGGGGCTTTTCTTGATGGCCTTAAGTTGTTAGCCCCTCTCAGGAATTGTTTGATGAGAGGGTGTGAGAAGAGAGGTGGCTCAGTGCTGTAATGTGCAGAGATGGCAGAGGCATGGATTTTAATGGAAGAGAACGATAGCCCCTGTGGAGTAGTTCTGCTCGGTAATCCAGGATGAGAGGTAAGGAGGGCCGTGCTGGGTCAGCTCCTTTAGTCTGGATCCAGGAACAATACCTTCTCCACTTGTCAGCATAGGATTTTCTAGTACTGGGTCGTCTGGCTTCACGGATGACATCCAGGACTTGTTTGCTTAGGCTGGCCACTGGAGGAGAAGTTAAGGAAAAAGCCAGGCTGCTAGGATCAGTGTCTGCAACTGTGGATGCAAGAACTATCCCTCCTGCTAAGTCAGGAGAGTTGGAATCTGGGGTAGGTGCCATGGAGGCAACGGGGACAGACTGCACAGTAGTGGGTACCAGTGTTGGCGTGGCCAGTCTGAGGCAATCAGGACTGCCCTTGGTCTTTCCTCCCTTATTTTGAGTAATACTATGGTCAGAAGAGGTAGGGAGGGAAATGCATAGATTTAGAGGTTTTGCCCACTGGAAGGATAGGGCATCCACTTTCCAGGCCTTGCTGTGAGGTTCCCTGGTGCAGAATTTGCTGAGCTGGTGGTTGTACGGGGAGGCAAATAGGTCCACCTTCGGGGTACCCTATTTTTGGGTCACAAGGTTGAAGGTGTTGTGGTTTAATTGCCACTCGTGTGGGTCTAAGAGATTTCTGCTTAAGTTGTCTGCCAGAGAGTTTTGGTTGCCTGGCAGGAACTGATCTTGCAGATGAATATGCATGGCTGAGGCCGTGTTCCAAAAGGTCATGGCTAGCCTGCAGAGAGGGTAAGAGTGGGTTCCCCCCTGCTTGTTGATATACCACATTACTGTGGTGTTGTTGGTTTTGATTAGTAGAGGCCCCGGAAAGAGCAGGGAACTGAAAGCTGTCAGAGTGTGCTGAACAGCTAGCATCTCTTTTTGGTTGATATGCAGATGAATTTGATTTGGGCTCCAACAGCCCTGAATCTTCCTGCTGTCCAGGTGAGCACTCCAGGCATAGTGTGATGAGTCTGTGGCAAAGGTATGGGCGGCATGGGGTTGTGAAAAGGAAGTCCCTTGTTGAGGTTGCATGCTGCTGCCCACCAAAGAAAATCTTTCCTTAGACAAGGTATCATAGGTATAATAGTTTGCAGGTCCTGTGAATGTTGAAACCAAAGGCTTTTTAAGTACCACTGAAGTTTCATCATATGGAATTAGTAGAATGCAGGAGGCCATGAACCCTAGAGCTTGCAGGATTTTCCTTGCGGATAACTGGGTTCTGGTGACCAGTTGAGAGAAGCAGCCTGTCAGATAGGCTTGTTTTTCTGGAGTTAGAAATGCCATCTGGGATGCCGTGTCCAGGCTTGCTCCCAGAAATACAATTTCTTTGACTGGGGACAAGTTTGGATTTCTTCTCGTTGATGGTGTACCCCAGAGAGGTTAGGTCCTTTACAAATGTCAGGTGCTGTAACAGCTTTCCCTGTCTGCCTGAATCAGGCAGTCGTCCAAGTAAGGGTAAATTTAAATATTTCTTTGTCTGCAAAAAGCAATGGCTGGAGCCAGGCATTTTGTGAAAACTCTGGGGACAGTGGATAAGCCAAAGGGAAGTGGAGAGAACTGATAATGCATAGATCCTGCCCTGAAACATAGATATTCTCTGCAAGAATCTCTGATTGGGATATGCAGATAGGCATCTTTGAGGTTTAGAGTGGCTAACCAGGCATCTTTGGACAGCATAGGGAGAAGCTGCTGCAGTGTGAGCATTTTGAATTTTGGTACCACCAGGAAGGTGTTTAGAATAGATAGATCTAAGATCGGGCACCAGATGCCCTCTTTTCTGGGTACTAGAAAAAGTCTGGAATAGAACCCTTGGTCTATCTGATTTGCAGGGACAGGCTGAATTGCCCTTGTGGAAAGCAGGTAATGAACTTGGTTTTGTGCCTCTGCCCACTGGTTTGGAAGATCTGGGAATCTCTTTGATGTTGGCACAGTGTGGAAATAAAATTTGTACCCCTGGGACACTATGTTGAGGACCCATCGATCACTGGTGATGGTCTTCTGCATGGGAGGCAAATTTTCCTCCTAGGGGCACGCAGAGATGGGCAGAGATGAGAGAAGGAGTTGAGGAGTCATTGGGAATTCTTGCCATAAGGGGGTGGATTAGCACTCCCTGGTATAGAAGTGGACGTACTCCATTGTTTAGATTTCTGCATACCCTGAGACTGCTGTCTGGGGGCTCTGTTAACCCTAGGTCTTGTCTGAAGTGGCCTTGAGGGGGCAGGAAAGGACCAATATTTTGAGGGACAATGCCTACTGAATCTTGGAGGCTGAACTTGCAAAAAGTCTAACTGTCTGCATAAGATTTAGCTTTTTCTTCCATCTTTTTTAAAACCTCTTCTGCTTTGGTGCCAAACAGATTGTCTTTGTGCAGTGGTGCGTCCAATAATTTTGATTTAACATGATCTGGCAAGGTCTGTTCCTTAAGCCAAGCATGCCTTCGAAGTACAGAACCTGTGACTGCTGCCCCGCAGGATGCCTCTAGGGCATCAAACCCACATTGCAGGGTATGCTTACTGATTTGGCTTGCAGAATGCACAAGTCCCTGTAAATCTTTATTTTATGCACAGTCAGGGAAGGTAGATAATTTTTGTTTAATGAGTTCCATGGTATGTTGCTGGTACTTCAGCATGTGGAACTGACAATTTAATACTCTAATGGCAAGAGTTGCAGAAGTATATACTTTTTTACCCAATCTGTCTAAGGTTTGAGAATCCCTGTCCAAGGGGGTGGAATTCTTAAGCTGTAGTTGCTTTTATTCCTTTAGGCCCTTGGGAGATGACCTCTGGGTCAGCAGTAGGATTCTTGAAAAGAGACTTGTGAGTCAGGGACTTTGTAATACCTATCAGGTTTCCTGGGAGCAGGAGGTAAAGTACCAAGAGTTGGACTGGATTCCATAGAAACATCATCCACAACTTCCAGGACAGGGGGTACAGCTAAGGGTCTGTGCGGAGGTAAATCTAAAAATTCCCTGAGTCTCTTTTTGGACTGAGGGTAATCCCGGCATTCCCAATGGAAGTGCTCTCTCAAAGTATGTAGGGTTTCACCAAAAGAAAAATCCTCTGGAGGAGAGGCAGGAGGAATGGATTCCTCTGTATCTGAATCCTCATAAGCAGAAAAGGGCATGTCTTCATAATAAGAAACCTCAGAGTCTGACTCTTGGTCAGATAAAGGTGCTGGGGACGTCTCTTTCTTTTAGCAGGGGAAGGCTGGCTGCCCCTAATTAGCATGATAAGGTCTTCTGCCATTTTAAGCATCTGCGATTGTGGCACGGAAGCAGGTGTGTGAGCTTGGATTGTCGGTCTTTTAGGAATAGCTCGTACTCTGGGCCTTAGAAACTCAGTAGATTTAGAAAGAACTGAATACGCAAAATAAGTCATCGGTTTGTGTAAAGTATCATTAGTGTGAAGAACTTCCTCAGAATCCGGTGCCCACACAGCAGCTCCGGACCCATCCAAGGTAGAAACATCCGCAGGTTCCGCAGTCAAAGAAGAGTCTTGTGGCATACCGGACTCCGAATGGGTCTCGGTAGTGGCCTGCGAATCCATTGATGCGGGCATCAGGGGCTGCAAAAGCGCCTCACTGAGTACTGGCGAACTGGTGACTAGCTTAACGAAAGCGTCGTCAGCAGTTTTAGACCTGTGCGGTCTGTCTGTCTGCATCCTTACATTTTTTTGGAAGATCAGTAGTCAGATGGCTTACTGAAGCCATTTCGGAATACGGAGATCGAGCACGAAAGTATTTGGCTACAATAAGGGCCCAAAGACGAATACTTCGGGTGTTGAACAAAGCACAAAACTGGCAACGAGTGGTCTGGGCCTAAACAGGTGACGCAGTAGCAATGGAAATCTCGGTGTGGTATTTGCTTTCCACAGGCGAGACAATTGTTAACTTTTTCTGACATTGGTTAGAGCAAGAAAAAAGGATCCCCAAAGGGGTACTTAGCTTTATAAAACTTCAACTTCAATTTCAGAAATGAAAAACTGAGGTAGCGGCCGACTGGCACTCGTGCAAACAACTTCTGCTTCGGGCTCCTCGGCAAGAAAGACTGATGTAATGGCGTTGGCTGCATGTTTTTATACCACTGACGACCTGATGTCAGTCCTGAAGCGACAGCAACCGACGCAGAAATTACTAAGCCTCTGGTATTCGGGCCGACTAAGAGCTACCCCTGGCAGGATAACCCAAGTGTGATGACTGCAACAGTGAAACACGAAGAACATCTGCTGCCATTTCAAGTAGGCTGATATGAAGGGCAGTCCTGTTCACATCTAGAAACCCTTGAAGAGTCTGCCTTTTGGAATCTCCCCCTATCCTCAACCTAGGGCTGACACATCTGTGGTGACTGTCACTATGAAGGAGTCAAACACAGAAGGGTCTGCCTAAAGAATAGCTCTCATCATCTATCCACCACTACAAACGCTGCTTGCAACTCTTGAGACATATGACTTTGGTGTTATCATTAGATTCATATTTTGAGTCAGGTGGACCTAAAAGGTCCAGCTGAAAACTCTCAGGTAGAATCTCACACATGGGATCATGTATATGCTTACTGTCATAAGACGACAGACTCTGAGACAACTGGAAAACTGAAAGGGAACAGAAACTTTGGTTTACATAGTCTGAGATCTGTCCAAGGGGAGTCTCGGTGTGCATAACTGGGTATCCAAACTGTAGCCTATCAGTGATAGGCATTGAGAAGTCTCCCTGTTGAAAGCTCAAAACTCACTTTGCCAAGTCCTGAAGTACCAGAAAAAAAATTTCAGTGGGCAAGCCCCCTGCACCCACCCAAACCCCCAATGTGGGGGTCAAGCCCCCATAAACGTATATTTACCAACTCTGAGATTGTTGTACCTCAGAGAAGAGTGAATATTCTGAAAAATGTCAATCCCGGACTTAGTATATGCAAGTCCAGATTTTTAGCCATTCTGTCTTCAAATCTTGAGACTCAGTAAAGTGGGTCCTGAGATTTCACATGGTTACTCACTGAGAAGGTTGCAGCTGAGATTTAGCTACATTCAGGGTTATTTCCAGAGACTAGAACAATCCAATCAGAGACCCTCTCACTGACACCGAAAGACATATGGATGGTACAGCTAATAGCCAGGTATGTAAACACTTTGGCTTCCTGCAGATGCAAATGTACTGCAAACAGAATCATGCATTTAGTGAACTTGGAAGGCTGAAGTGAGACCAAACTGGAGAGACTTGACCCAATAGTGACTAGGCTAGAATTATGAAGTGACATGTTTTGTTGCTTATGTGGCTGCAGGCATCCTGAAAGTTAAAATGGTACAGCCAATCTCCTTCTACAAACTAAGGAAGTGCGGAGTACACCAAGACCAATGAAAAGGTTCCTTTTGGGATGAAAAGTTCTCCATCTTTTTGGTACCAAAAGAGAACCCAGAGTGATATATATAGACCCTTTCTGGACTGGTATGACCTCATGAACAGTTCTCTTCTCTATGATATTTAGCACTTCAGCTTTAGCTGCTCTTTTCTGATGAGGTAAGGTATCCGTGCAGGACAAGGAATGGGGACATGAGAGGGGGGATAGATAAAAAAAAAAAAAAAAAAAAAAAAAAAAGGCAAAAAATAAAAAGGCATGTTGCTACCCCCTGGATATGGCTGTATTCATTCACCTGTCCATGGTGACAGAAAGACAAATTATTCCAGACAGCATCCAGAGAAAAGCATGTGGGCAAGATTTAAGGTCTGCCACCGATATCCCATAGGAAGACAGTGTCTGACTGAAGACCGTAAACCCTACCCCTGGTCATGACCATGACCTATATGTAAACTGCGGTTGTTATTAGGGTTTTTCGTAATGTTCTGCTTACTCTGCCGTTATCTGCACCAAAACCACCTCTGGGGTGGGTGTCTGCATCCTGAAGGTCTTTTGAGGAACAGACAACTTAAAACTGACTTCCTGTTCCATCTTCTCCATGTGTTGATAGGTTCATAGGTAGATACTAGGCTATCTGCCCTAGGGCATTTATAAGCCTAGCCAAATATATTTGGCTTCTGCCTCCCTATTAGATTAGCCTACTGTGCCTCTGTAAAGTAGGTCACAGAAGGTACCCTTTTAAGATTAGTTTACTGTGCCTCTGTCTAGCAGGGACACAGAAGAGATCCCAGGGGTGAATTTGCGATTTCCCATCCACGCGTCCAGATTTCGCTTGAAGAGGGTCAGCGAGGGGCTATATCTAACATGAATTGGAATTTTATTCCAGAGTGAGGGAAGCCTCTGGGAAATGAATCTGTCCCTCCAGCATGTCCTATTTATTTTTGTGCTGAGGTTTAGGTCCCTGAAGCATGTAGCTCTAAGGGACTTAGATTTTCTGAGGTGGAGCATGTCCATTAATTCTGGGTTTGACATGGCTTTGTACGTCAGGCATAGAATGCCTCTGAGTAGGCAGTAAGCAACTGAGTAGAGCTAGAGTTTCTTTAGTCGAGCTGCATAGGACATCTGTTTGTAGCCCATGATCCTCTTGGTGAGGTACTTTTGGGGTCTCTCCAGTTGCTGCAGGTGTCGGGTAAGGTACATCCCAAAAGGGGCATTGTATTCAATTATGGACCTGATGAGTGACGAGTAGAGGAACACAATGACCTCTCTTGCTCTAGATGCGAACCCTTTCGTGATAAGGTGGGCTATATAGAAGGTCTTTCTAACCACTTTGGCAACGTGATTATCAAAGGAGAAGATTACTATCTACGTTGGTCCCCAAATCTCTAATTACTTCTTCCGTACTTAATGGATTACCACCTATGTGGTAATTTGTGGGCACCTTGTTTTTCCCAAAGGGGATGACTATGCACTTTTTAGCATTTAGCTTGAGGCCGTGGCTCTGGCACCAAGCATCCATCTCTGTGAGACCCTTTTGGAGGATGCTTGTGTCAGCTGGAGATTCGATTATGGCCCCCAGTTTGCAGTCATCTACGAAATTTGTCAGCCATAATCCCCCCGTGCTAGCCTGAACCTCAGAGAAGTATATACCGAACAAGAGAGGTCCCAGAACTGAGCCCTGTGGGATGCCACTTGTAACTGGTTTGGATTCAGACATGGCACCTGCGATTCTGACCATGTGGGTTCTATCGCTGAGCCAGTTTGTAACCCATCTTGTGATATAGGGGTTGATATTTAAGCTGGTAAGCTTATTTATGATGCCCGAGTGGGGTATTGTGTCGAAGGCTTTTGCGAGGTCCAGGTAGGCTGTGTGGACTACCTTGCCCTCATCTATGGCTTTGGTAACGGTTTCAAAGAAATCAACTAGGTTTAAGAGGCAAGATCTGCCCTTAACAAAGCCGAATTGGGTAAGGTCCAGTGTCTGGAGGCTCCCAATGTCTTTGTTTATGAGTTCCATGATAATACGCTCCATAGCTTTACAGACCAGACTAGTCAGGCTTATGGGGCGATAGTTTCCGGGGTCCGTTGTGGCACCACCTTTGTGGAGTGGGACCACTGTAGCTGTACGCCATTCTTTGGGTACATATCCTGTAGTAAGGCTAAGTTTGAACAGTGACTTAATGTGAGGGTTCAGTTCTTCTTGGAGCTTGTGTAAGACACAGCCTGGGACACCGTCCGGTCCCATAGATGCTGTGTTTTTTGCTTTGGAGAGGGCAGCTTTCACCTGTGCATCTGTGATGTCAGGTAGGTTACATACAGTTGGAGTAGGCATTTGCTCCTTTGGGGGGGAAGGGGGGGAGAAGTTTGCGCTGAATCTGTCTGCCAGGATGTTGGCTATGTCTGTAGGTTCGATATATTTTGTACCATTATGCAACAATTCAGAGCATATCTGGGAGTTTCCGCCCATGTTCCTGACATAACTAAAGAAAGCGTTTTGATTATCTTTAGTGTCTAGGGCAATTTTTCTTTCGAAACTAGCCTTTGATGATTTTATGAGGGATCAAAGTTTCTTGTTAATACTGATCAGAGATGCCTTCCCTTTTTGGGATTTTGCTCTGTCATGTAGTAGCTTCCTCCTTCTGTTGTATAGCTTATTTATGGCCGGGGTCCACCAGACCGGTCTCCTGTTTTTGGAGGAGTGAGTCTTGGTTTTATTTGGGATTGCACGATCCATGCATTCCTGCAGGTGCTCATAGAATGCATTTGTAAAGGATTCTGCGGATTGGGCTATATTATCCTCTGGCCCAGGGGCTCTGAAGGATTCCACCTCAGTCTTGAGAAGTGCAAAGTTGGCTTTTGAGAAATTCTTTACAGTGATTTCCTTGGCTGGGGGTGGGGACGAGATATGGATGTCCAGGGAAATTTGTTTATGGTCTGATCTTACCAATGAGGGGTTTACCTCTGGTGTGGAACACAGAGTCCTCATGTTGGTGATGACCAGGTCCAATATGTTGTTCCTTGTTGTGGGAGTGGTGACCAGTTGTTCCATTGCGTTAGAGTTTATAAATTCAAGGAACCATTGGGTGAGGGTGTTTGGGCTTGAGTAGTTTTCCCAGTCAATGTTTGGGTAGTTGAAGTCACCCAATAACATAGTGTTTGGAGAGACCTTCATATTCTCCAGTGTTCTCAGGAATGCCAAGTGGGGTTCCTGTAATAGGGAGGGTGTTCTGCAGCAGGCTACAAACTGAAAGGCAGTTTTGCCCGCTGTTAGTTGCACATGGATGGTTTCCGATGCTTCGTGCAGTGCCACTAACCTAGAGGTGTAGGTATCTTTGATGAATATAGATACTCCCCCTCCTTTTATGCTTCAGTCCGAGTTTTGGGGCCGAAACGCATGGTATGAGCTATAACCTGGTAGTGCTGGGGTGTTCTCAGGAGCCTTGAACCAGGTTTCTGTTACTGCACAGACATGGATTTTCTCCATACTGAGGAGAGCCTTGAGTGTGTGCATCTTGAGGTTTAGACTTCTGGCATTGAGTAGCATTACCTTTAGTTTTTTTATCCTTGGGTTGTCTATGGAGGTGGGTTTGTCCTTTGAGCCTTGCCTAAAAAAGGCACTATGGGGGTGGCAAGAGCCTTGGCCGGTATACGAAAGCCTAAGGGTGACAGGTGCAAGCCGTCCCTAGCAAAGCAATGTGGCTTGTCGAGCATGTCATCCCAGGCTGACAGACACTGTATTCCCTTTGAATGACATCAATACTTTAGCCAATTGTTGAATCTGATCATTTTGTCTTTATACTGTGGCATCATTTTTGGTAAGGGCAAGATGCTACTCAAGGTCAGGGTCATACCAGGCTGGGCTACATGGTCAGAGAGCTCCTCTATGTCTCTTTTCATGTAGTCCAGGGAGGTACATCTCAGGTCATTCACACCAGCAAGGACAATGACAGAGTCATACTTGTACTTGCTTTGGAGTGACCTGAGTGCTTGCGTTATGTAACGGATCCTGGCACCCGACAGGCAACTTACAGTGACCTTCTCCTTGTTCAGTCTGGTGAGCGGGACGTCAGTGTGCCGGACAATAGAGTCCCCTATAACAAGTGTATTTGGTGTGTTGTTTGGCCTTAAGGGCTGTGACTGTGAGGCACACTGATTTTGTGAGATATGTGATTTGTGGGTACTGTTGAGGGGTGGCTGTTACTTGGATATCTGCTTAGGAGGTCTTTGCTGTTTAGGCAGATTTTTATTTAGAGCCTCCGAGTATGTTTTTGTGTGTTTGTGTGTTGGGTATGCAGATGCAAGAGGTCTGTGTGAGACTGGATTTGTGGTGTGGGTGGTTACCTTTTCCTCCTGACTGACTGTGCCAGTCTTGGGTTGAGAGAGCTCTGCCTCCAGTTTGGCTGTGTAACTGCATTTCTCACATGTATTAGAGTTTGATGGAAGGAGGAGAGGGTTGTCTGTGTACATAAGGCAATTGTAACATTGCCTCAAAATTCCCATACTCACCAGCTGGACTGGAGAGTAACCTTGAAACTGACCCTTGGACATACCAGATTAGTATAGGGAACTATTTTTTTACTGATCAGATTAGGGAAGGGAACTGATTTTTCACTTGATCAGGAAGGACCAATCGGGAGCCTAATACTTATGAGAAGTCAAGGAGGGTGTAGTGCTTTAGTTAGTTAGAGTTTCCTTATAAGAGCTGAGCAAGTGCAGGGCTTTAGAAAGAGAATAGAGTGATTGCTTTGTGAGTTTGAACAGTTCTAAGGGAAAAAGTGAAGAGAAGACTTTCTGGAGCCTGGAATAGTTTAAACCTGTTTAGGCAGCGCTGCCAGACGCTGCTCAGTGCGCAAAACCGCGCAAAAAGAGAGTTGTAGGGTTTTAAGAGAGAGAGAGATCAAGGAGTTTAGAATTGACCCAAAATGGCCAATAAAACTACAGCTTCTAGGTAGTAACCACTCCTCCAGGGACAGGCAGGCTGTTCAGTGTTAACCACTCCCACTGGTGAACACAGAGACTTCCCTTTAGCCCAAGCAAGCACTGGCCTTCTAGAAACTTCCAAACAGTTCAGAACAGCAAATCTGTAAATGAACTTTCTTAACTTTCAGAAAGTGGGGAAAAAAGCAAATTTTTTTTTCTTTTTATTGTAGTTTAAAGGTAGCAGAGATACACAAGCAGCAAAATAATCACAACAGTGCAATAAATGACCCCACACTTGAGTGCTAGGCCAAAATCAGGTAAAATGCAGTTTTTAGAGAAAAAAACGATTTTAAATTAAGTGCAACACAGGCAATGCAGTAAACAGGCTCTAGATGTGTTCCAAGTACTGTTACTGTTACAGATATAAACTTTAGCAAGCCAGAAAATGCCAAAATGTAGGCGGCAAAGCAGTAAAACTTAATAAAAAAAATCAGAAGAAAATGCTTAAAATCACAAAAGTGATTCCTTTTCTTCTCTCAGCGTTTTCTCCCCTTGGTAGGTGCTTCAGCAACAACTAGCAAGCCTGAAAAGACCTGGACTACAGCCTCAAATAAAGTTAGATGGTAATGGCCACTAAATATTGCTTCTGTATCCTTGGCAAAAGTACTCAATCTCAACTAGAAGTTCTGTCAAACAGCAAAGCCAGATGCTGTAGTTCTAGTAGAACCTTTCACTGGCAACGTAATCCATCTTCATGGTAAAATTCAACATGGTAAAGAACATTATCAATTAAGATTTTGTCCTTAACCTATATCTCAGGCAACTAAAACAATGATTAAAAGGTCACACATACACACACACACACACATACAAAATCAGTAAAAACCAAAAGAAAAATCTAGCAAGGCTACACTTTCCATGGTGTGATTCCTTAAACCTCTTGTATTAGAGGCTTATATGCAAATGACCCTTTATGGACATCAGGTGTATGTTATGTGGCAATTCTGAATGTCCATGACTCTTCTTTTCACTACGGGCAAATGTTGAAAAAACATGCATTTTTTATCTAGTCATGAATTTCTGCACCTCTCAAAGCTGTGTGCCACAAAATAAGTATTCATTCCTAATTTTATTTTTTTTTATCCTAATTTGCCCTCATGGGGGCAGACATCCTGATGAGAGATCTGTCTCAAAATGCAGTATGACAGCCCTGATTTTGAGAAAAAGTAGCCCTACTATTTGTTGTCAGATTAGACTTCCATTCACTTAACATGGAAAACCTGAAAAAAACTGCCAAGTTTAAGTGTGTCTAGATCATGTCACTAACTGGTCTGCACTGAGTTTTACAAATGTTGTTTCTAGTAATGTACTACACATTCTCTGAAAAAATCTTGCAAAAGTGTCAACAAATTACTGATATACAAAAGACTTTTTACAAAGAGCAGTTTTGTCAGTTGCAGTTCCTGACCAAGTCTCTCCTCCCATCTACTATCCTTCAGTGAGCCAGAATCTCATACTTCCAGCTTGGGTAGGTTCAGCTATTTAGTGAAATTTACATGACAACAGACATCAAAGAAATTACAGCCTGGTATGTCACTAAAACTCTTCCCTCATATGTTTTTACTCATGACTTTTGACTAGCACTTTCTCAGGAATAAGGAGTTAAAAAATGAGAAGACAAATATCAATCCACAGATTAGCCCAATATATCATTTTTTTAAATATGCACATTAATAGGCGATATTTTTCTTGACTGGCTCACCAGATACGCAGTAGCAAGCGCCGCCCAAACCCTGCCCCAGCTGGTTGACGTGTCGCTGTTCTCATGAATAATCAACACAATGTGGTTTTCCAGCCAGAAAAGAAAGCGATTTCCATGTCATTTTAATGTTTTCCCTTAGCTTTTGCAGGGGGCAAGCCCCTGCACCCCTGTGGGGATGCTGCGCCCCCCACACCCCCCGCCACATTCCGGTAATAACGGCCACACAGGTAAAAAATGCACTCTCCAAAGCTAAAAATACAGCATCCATGGGACCAGATGACATCCCGGGCTGTGTACTACATGAACTTCAATATGAACTGGCACCTCGCCTAAGTGTCATGTTTAATCATAGCCTCGCCTAAGTGTCATGTTTAATCATAGCCTCACCTCAGGTTTCGTGCCCAATGAGTGGGGCAGAGCTACAGTTATCCCACTCCACAAGGGGGGATCCACCCTGGATCCCGGAAACTACCGTTCCATCAGTCTGATGGGCCTTATCTGCAAGGCCATGGAGTGTATTATTACGGAACTTATAAACAAAGAAATTGGCAACCTTCAAACACTGGACCCCACCCAGTTTAGGTTTGTGAAGGGCCGATCTGGTCTCCTGAACCTGACTGACTTCTTCAAATCAGTCTCCAGAGCCATGGACAAGGGTAAGGTGGTCCACACAGCCTATCTAGACCTCGCCAAGGCCTTTGACACCATCCCCCACTCTGGAATCATAGACAAACTTACTACGCTGAGCATTTATCCCTACGTCACCCAATGGGTTGCTAACTGGCTTACTGATAGAACCCACACTGTAAAAGTAACCCACACTGTAAAATTATCAGACTCCAAATCCAGCTCCAGATAAGTGACAAGTGGAGTACCTCAGGGTTCATAGATAGTTCATAGATTAGTACTAGGCTAACTACCCTTGTGGGCCATTTCAAGCCTAGCCAATTACCCCATGTGAGAATCAAACCCTGCACCTTGTGTCTGTAAGGTAAACACCTTAACCAATATGCCATCCTCCCACCCCATAATGCACTGGCCGTGTACCTTGTGCATGGGAGCTGAATACCTTAACCACTTTGCTATCTGGTCTCTCTAAACTTTGAATCATAGGCTCATAGATTAGTACTAAGCTAACTGCCCTTGTGAGCCATTTTAAGCCCAGCCAATTATCCCTTGTGAGACTCAAACCTTGCACCTTGTGCTTGCAAGGCAAACACCTTAACCATTAGGCCACCCAGATCAGGAAAGGGACATTTCCCTCACACAGACTTGCACACACACCAACCCCACTCACCCACACACACACTCAGCATTTGCAGGATTCAAACCCCTACCTAGCTATAGTTATAGGGTTCAGTCCTGGGACCACTCTTGTTTGGCATCTATTTCTCTGAAGTACAGGCCAACACAGGGACTCTGGCTAACAAAGTTCGCAGATGACTGCAAACTGGGAGCCATTACTGACTCCCCAAATGATGTGGATACTCTATAAAAGGGCCTTACAGAAACAGATGCTTGGTGCCAGAGCCATGGGCTCAAGCTCAATGCCAAGAAATGTATAGTTATCCTCTTTGGGAAAAAACATGTACCCGTGAATTACCATATGGGTGGCAGGACACTAAACACCGAAAGTGTGATAAGAGACTTAGGGACACAGGTGGACAGTGGTCTCACCTTTGATAACCACATCGCCACAACAGTCAGGAAATCCTTCTATGTGGCACACCTCATCACTAAGGGCTTTTCATCCAGAAAAAAGGAGGTCATTGTCCCACTGTACTCATCTCTCGTTAGACCTATTGTAGAATACAGTGCCCAGTTTGGTATGTACCTCTCAAGACATCTGCAACAACTGGAAAGGCCGCAGAAATACCTCACTAAAAGAATCACAGGCCTAAAGCAGATACCCTAAGTTGACCGCCTTAAAAAACTCCAACTATACTCTGTCGCATATCGTCTACTCAGAGGCGATCTCTGCTTAACATACAAGGCCATGTAAAACCCAGAGCTGTTGGACATGCTACACTTAAAGAAATCCCAATCCCTCAGAGCCACACGCTCCAGGGATCTAAACCTTGTCATCAAAATAAACAAAACATGCTGGAGGGAATAGGTTCCTGTCCCAGAGACTCCCCAGACTCTGGAATAGATTGCCCATACATGTCAAGCAGAGTGCCTCTTTGGCCCTCTTCAAAAGGAACCTTGATGATTGGATGGGAGAAAGGAAATTCACCCCGGGGATCACGTCAGTCACCCTGCTAGACAGGGGTCCAGGGAAGTAAATAGTTTGGGAATAAATAGCCAGGGAATTGTCATGGCTAGGGTTGTATAGGCCCTAGGGCTGATAGCCTAGTACCAACCTATGAACCACTTGGATATACCGACTCCTGTGGGGGCGCTGCCCCCCTCACACTCCCCGCCACTTGGATACACCGACCAGTACTGTAATGCTGTAAGTGTACTTAGTTCTCTAGTTACCATGTGTTTGTCTTGTCTACCATTTTCATTATTATAGTTTAACTGTGACCTAGTAGTGTAATGCTCCATGACACAGTAACGTTAAATCTTCACCCAAAGGAAGGGTATATTTAGACATTGGCATGCTATGCATGTTAGCCCCTAGCATGATGCATACAATGAATGTAGATGAGCAGCTGAGTTAGTGTCAGTGGCTAATATGCATAGCATGCCAATCATGCCTTACTTCATATTCGGGTTCACTCGTCAATCATCTAGATCACGCCCACTCCTGCAGGAAACTGAAGGTGAGCCAGTAAAGTACAACATCGCCCATAAATAAATTTACTTTGGATTGCTTTATGGCTGCTCACATGGTTATTTTTACTTAGTAAATCTGTCATTGCATAACAGAACCATCTTATGTAATGCCAAGCTGAAAATTAAAATAGTTGTGTTTCTCCTACCAATTAATCTAAATGAGTCTGTCCTGAGAGGATGACAGATATGCTTGCAAGTGTACAACTAAGACAAGCTGCCTGAAGCAATCATAACAAACTAGTGGGTCCGTACCTCTCAAGCTGTTAGAGCAAGAAATCTGGACAAAGTCATACATAAAAGTGGAGCAAAGGCCCAAAAAATATGGACAATTTTTAAATATTGCTCTTACAAACCTAGAAAGTTGATACAATAACAGGTTTTGCATTAGCATGAATTTTCTGAAGGGTATGAAGTCTGAAACTCAAATGTCGGTCATTATTTTCTAACTTCAATATTTAATGATTTCCCACTAAGTTGCCAGAAAACCTCAATTTTGTGAAAAACAGACCAAAATATGAGGCAAAAATCTGGACATTCTGCGAAAATCTGTCCAGATGAGAGGTGTGAGTGGGTCCCATAAGAGGCTTGGGAAGCTGTTAAGCATATCTATCATCCTCTCGGCACAGACTCATGTATAAAGCTTCCAAATCAGAAACTTTCCAAAACAGCGTTACTACTAATGTATTAGGCTCACAAAATAAAACTATGTGAACTGGTATCCCTTTTACGAATCAGATTTGTAAAGTACAATTCATGTCATTATTTATTCATGGAAATCCAATACCTTATTCGAAAATCGTTATGGATTGTACTATGTCAGAGCATACATGTAAGCCAAAGGTTGGGACACTGGTGTGGACTGTAATAATGTATATGTTTTTTTGTTTAATTTTAAATACACAGACCTTCCCAAATATACACGTGTAGAACAAATATCTATATGGAAATACAGAAATAGAGCTCATTTAAAACATGTGTGTATATGTGTATACACACACACACACACCTCGTCAGCTAGTGAATTCTCAGTTGAATTCAAAAGGACTTTAATGTCAAATGTAATGAAACTGTTGTTGTTCACAATTGTTTATGTTTTAAATTATCTCTACCTGCATCATTAGCCCTTCTCTCATATTCCTTTCCTTGCCCTTCTCTTCATACCCGATTTATTTTTCTGCAGTGATGTTTATCTCTTGTATATATACAAATGTCAGTTTATAGTATTGCACTCACTGTGTCTGCTGGAGTCGTAATAACACTTAAATATATGCCTTTTCAACAAGTGATCTATATTTTTATTTTTTTAGTCCTACACGGCAGATTCAATCTGTGTCACTAGCCTGGATACAGGTCAAAACAAGGACTATTTAAAAAACTTAAATAAAATTAATCTATTGGATGGACAGATAACAGATTACATTCAGTGTACTGGCCATTACACTTATTTTCAAACATGCATAGTTATCAAGACATGTGAGAAAGATGCCTTGCAGTAAGCATGTGCATATCAAAAAACAGAGTTGAAGTACAGAGGGAAAGCACCCTGTGGAGGTGACCAATATTAATTAACAAACATGAGCTATCAGGATTCAGATTACAATTAATATCTATGAAGCTATTTGACACAAATAAAATTATCAGAGTACACAGCAACATTTCTTCTGAAGTGCAGGGTTGACACCACCTTATTTCAGCAAGAAACACAACAGTCTTATGTCTCTGAATGACTTCAGAAATCATAACATGTGAGGTCAGTTGAATAACAATGACCCAGAGTGTTTTTAGTAGGATGGGAGAGGCATAGTAAGGAAATGTCAGTGATTCCATCTAAAAGGCAACTGCAGACATTGGGACTCCTATGTAAATCAGCATGCTTCACTTTTGATAGAGACAATGGAAGAACGAGTATGACAGAAGGTAATGGGTTTGCAGATGTCACAGATAGCCATGACCCCTCACGGGTGTCCCGATTGTGTTGTCTGATGACTTCAGACAGGTATCACTTCAAAGGAAATAAACAGTATTATCAGACTGGGTCTTGGGTAAGGGAAAACATGCATTTTGCTCAGGTTCTGATTTAAAATACAAATACATCATCACTCCACCTGAGCAATGCGTGGATATGTACTTAAAACATCATTCAGCATATGAGCAGACCATACACATTAACAACCATAAAAACATGGCCATTTCTGTAGAAATCATTTATACATGGCTACTATTACAAGCGCAACCTATGTTAGGTCAATATGTCCATATCCATGCATGAAAATCTACTACAGTGATTCCAGTGTGTACCATTTGGCCATTGTTTACACAGCAATAGGTCAGTCTGCAGTTGCCTAGTGGCTGTCCAGTACACTATGACAAATTAATATATATTCATACAGACAGCATGTACCAGTGAGTCCTGGTGCATTTCCCAATTTTCCAATGACCACTGCTATGCCAATAGGGGACAATAACAACGAACAATCACAGATAAGTAACAGAAACCTGGTTCAAGGCTCCAGAGAGCAACCCAGCACTACCAGGATTCAACTCATACCATTCTTTTCGGCCCCAGAACTTGGACCGAAATACTAAAGGTGGGGGAGTATCCATTTTCATCAAGGATACCCACACCTCCAGGTTAGTGGCACTGCACGAGGCAGCGGAAACCATCCATGTGCAGCTAACAGTAGGTAAAAAGTACAGTTTTGTACCTACCATAAATGTAGATGTCCGATAGACATGCAACTGCAGTCATAACATGTGGGTTGTCCTGCCTCAGGCAGCCCTCGGTCAGCCGGATTCCAAAGTCTGGGTCCGACGTCGGCTGATGTCGCATTTCTCTCCGACGTCAGAGCGGCTGGAGTACATAAGCATCAGCCGACGCCATTTTCTTCAGTGTTTCTTGCCCCAGATGCCAGGTGCCCTCCAAGGAAGGCTGTAATCAAATTGGAAGACAAAAACAGGATTCCAAACAAATAAATGAGCAATAAAACAAATACACCATAACAGATATCCCCAGCTAAGAGTAACAGGGATAGGAGTGGACCCTAGGCATAGAGGGGTATGGAGGGAGGGAAAATCCGACTGCAGTTGCATGTCTATCGGACATCTACATTTATGGTAGGTACAAAACTGTACTATGTCCTTCAAGAATGCAACTGCAGTCATAACATGTGAGTAGAATACCATAGCTTAGCTGGGGGAGGAGGTATGCACTAGGAAAGAGATGGTGTGGCAATCAAACCTTGCAGGACTGCCGAAGCAAAGCCTGCTCTGGATCTGGAATATAAAGGGAGATTGTAGTGTTTGGAGAATGTATGCACGGAGCTCCATGTAGCAGCTTCTAGAATGTCCTTGGTAGGCATCCCTCTTAAAAATGCTGTAGAGGTGGCTGTAGCTCTGGTGGAATGTTGTCTGACATTGGCTGGAACAATCTTTCCATGAAAGGAATAACAGAATCTGATGCAATGCCCAATCCATTTAGAAATAGTCTGTTTTGAAATTGCTTTTCCTTGGACTGCAGGGGCGTAAGCTACAAAAAGTTGTTCAGACTTCCTACTGGCCTTGGTTCTGTCCAGGTAGTATCGAAGTTGTCTGTGAATGTCCAAGGTATGCAAAAGTCTTTCCCCCTTATTCTCAGGATTGGGAAAGAAAGCAGGCAGATGAATGGCTTGATTTAGAGAAACCCTAGATACCACCTTTGGCATAAAAGTAGGGTTGGTCCTTAATGAAACCCTGTCTCTGTGGAAAATAATAAAGGGTGGTATTACCATTAGGGCCTGTAGCTCTGAAACCCTTCTTGCTGAGGTAATTGCCAACAGGAAAGCTGTCTTCCATGAGAGAAATTGTAAGTCAACTGAAGCTGCTAGCTCAAAAGGAGGTAGAGTCAGTTTTTCTAAGACAAAATTGAGGTCCCAGGCTGGCACTGGGGCCTTTCTTGGTGGCTTAATGTTCTTGATTCCCCTGAGGAACTGTCTTAGTAAGGGGTGAGAGAAAACAGGAGGATCAGTGTTGTATCTAGCTGAAATAGCAGATGCATGTATCTTTATGGAAGAATATGAGAGGCCGTTCTTTAACATATCTGCCAAATATTCCAAGAAAAGTGGGATGTTCAGCAATGATGCATCATGTCCCTTGCTGATAGTCCAATTGCTGAATCTTTTCCACTTTGCTAAGTAAACCTTTCTGGTGGATGGTCTTCAAGCCTCTGTTAGTATCCGCTGAACTTCCTTGGAGAGAGATAAGCTGAAGTTATTTATGGGATCTCCCAGGCTGTTAGCTGCAGTGTCTGTAGGTTTGGATGCGGTGTTTCGAAATTGTGTTGAGTCAAAAGTAGAGGCCACTGAGGGAGGACCCACCTCCTGGTGTGACATATGCTCCATAGTAGTGGGTACCAGTGTTGTCTTGGCCAATCCGGAGCTATTATGATTCCCTTGGGCTTCTCTGCTTTGATCTTTTGTAATACTGAGGTCATCAGTGGCAGAGGTGGAAATGCATAGATTGCTAGGGAGTTCCAGTTGAATGAGAGGGCCTCTCTTTTCCAAGCTTTTGGATGGTATGTCCTTGTGCAAAATTTTGGTAGAAGATGGTTGAGGTGAGAGGCAAATAGGTCCACTTCTGGCTTGCCCCATGTCGAAGAGAGTTGTCTGAAAGCCTTCGGATGTAACCTCCACTCGTGTGGATCTGTGAAATTCCGGCTTAGGCTGTCCGCCAACACATTGTCTTTTCCTGGAACAAACTGGGATTGTAACTGGATGTTTAGGCTCAGTGATTTCTCCCAAAGCTGCATTGTCAGTCTGCAAAGGGGGTAAGAGTGGGTGCCCCCCTGCTTGTTTATGTACCACATCACAGTGGTGTTGTCTGTCCGTATCATTAAATGGCCTTGCTGGAGTTGGTGTTGAAAAGCCTCGATGGCATGCATTACTGCCAGCATTTCCTTTTGGTTTATATGCAGATGTGTTTCCTTTGGAGACCATTGTCCTTGTATACACCTGCCTTCCATGTGCGCCCCCCCAGCCAAGGTCTGAGGCGTCTGTAGTCATGGTCTGTGTTATCTGTGTTTTTTTGAATGACATACCTGTGTTTTCCTGGCTCACCGAGGCCCACCATAGGAATTCCTTTTGTAGGCATGGAATGAGTGGTATGATTGTCTCCAAGTTGTTGCTGTGTTGAGACCAAATGCTTTTTAGGTACCATTGAAGCTTTCTCATGTGTAGTTTTGCTAATGGAACCAGTAGAATGCAGGATGCCACGTAACCCAGGTCCTGTAGGAATCTCCTTGCAGTCATCTGGGTGAGTTTTGCTAAACCTTTGAAGTAATGAGTTAACTTCTCTTGCTTGTCTTCTGTCAGGTAAGCCATCTGAGAGGCTGTGTCTAGTTTGGCTCCTAAGAAGATTATTTGCTGGGATGGCTGCAGTCTTGACTTTTGGAAGTTGACTGTGTATCCCAGAGCTTGAAGTAATCGTATGACATAATCCAGGTTTTTTGTCAACATCAATTTGTCGTCCGCTTGTATGAGGCAGTCGTCCAGGTCCGGGTAAATTTGTATACCCTGGAGCCTGCAATGAGCAATTACTGAAGCCAGGCATTTTGTAAATACTCTGGGTGCAGTAGATAAGCCAAATGGCAATGCTGAGAATTGATAATGCTCTGGCCCTGCAAGAAATCTGAGGTATCTTCTGCAGCTGTGTCTGATAGGGGCATGCAGGTATGCCTCCTTGAGGTCCAGAGTAATCAGCCACGACTCCTTGCCCAGCATGGGAAGGAGTTGCTGTAGAGTCAGCATTTTGAACTTTGGTACTATGAGAAAGGTGTTTAATGCAGACAAGTCCAGTACTGGTCTCCACTGAGATTCTTTTCTTGGAACAAGGAACAGTCTTGAGTAAAACCCCTGTTCTTGTTCTTGTTGTGGAACTCTTTCTATTGCTTTCATTCGAGTCAGCAGAGTGATTTGCTTGATAGCCTCTGCCCTTCGATTTGGTGGTAGGTTTGGCATGCCTTGTTTTCTTGGTAAGGTATGAAAATGAAACCTGTACCCTCGGTCTATAATGTCCAAAATCCATTTGCCCTTTGTCAGTCTGTGCCAGTTTTCTGCAAACAGAGATAATTTCCCGCCCAAGGGAGCTTCTAGTTGTTCCCTGGTAGGCGGTAGTAGAGGAAAGTCATTGAGTTTGTGGTTGTTGGGCAGGTGAAACCCCTGCGTCACTTCTTTGGTTTCCTGGCTGCCATTGTCGTCCCCTGTAAGGGCCTCTGTATTGGCCTCTTCCTCGCCACGCCTGTTCTTACCCCTTTGAAACTTTTCTGGATTAGGAAAGGACCAGTTTTTGAAGGCCAATTCCTACTGAATCTGGGGGGGTTGAACCTGGAGGAAATCTTTCACAGTCTGAACTGATTTTGCTTTTTCTTCGATGGTCTTTAACACATCCTTAGCATTTGCACCAAAAAGCTTGTTCTTTCCCAAAGGTGCATCCAGAAGTTTTGCTTTTACATGATCTGGTAGAGGTTGATCTTTTAACCAAGCATGTCTGAATCACTGCCCCTGTCATAGCTGCCCTACATGAAGCTTCCAGTGCATCATATCCACACTGCAGGAAGTGATTGCTTACTTGCTGAGTGTTATGTACAGCTTCCTGCAAAGTCTTCCTGTCTAAAGGATCAGGAGAAGCTAATGTTTTTTGTAAATCTTCTAAGAGATAATCCTGATATTGTAACATATGAAAAGGCAATTTAAAGCTCTCATAGATAAGGTAGTGGATGTGTAAACCTTTTTGCCCCATCTCTCTAATGACCTTGCTTTCCTGTTGGAGGGCAAAGGATTTTTTGAGGTGGAGGCTGAAACTCCTTTAGGCCCCTGTGAAATAGTTTCCAAATCAGCAGTATGGGCCCTGAATAAATGGGAATGAGTTTCTGGGACCCTGTAATACCTGTCTGGCTTGGCTGGAGCAGGAGGAAGAGAATCAGGGGTAGCACTAGAGTCAGAATACAAATCATCAAGAACATCAAGTACAGGAGGAATAGCTAAGGGCCTGTGCTGAGGCTTCTTAAGGAAAGTCCTAAGGCGTTTCCTAGAATCAGAATATTCCTGACCCTGCCACTTGAAATGTTCCCTCATGGTGTGCAGAACTTCTCCAAAAGAAATATCCTCAGGAGGGGAGGCCGAAGGGATGGAATCTTCTGCATCCGAGTCCTCATAGGTCTGGAAGAGCTCTTCCTGGCTATCAGAGTGGACAGAGCCCTCAGAGTCTTCATCTGAAGGAGTAGGGTCAGAGGGTTCAACCCGGGCCTTTATCAGGAGGAGGCTGGGATGCTCTCTCAGGATGGGCCTGTGAACCTCTAATCATGGAAATTAAATCAGCAGCCATGGACATAATTTGTGTCTCCGGAGTCGGCTGAGGTAAGGATTTAGAGGTAATATGCTTTGTTTTGCTGGCTGCCTTAGCCCTAGTGTAGGCCTTAATAGACATGGCCATAGGAGGCCTGGCAGCTCCATGTGCAGGAGTGACCTTGTCGACAGCAATGGTCTCGGGCATTTCCTCGGTTTCGGTATCCGGAGGAAAGTCGATAACTGGCGGAGTAATGTCTGGAATCGGAGTCGTCGGTAATGCGGTGTCTTCGGTTTGGAGTGGTGGAGAGACCGTCTCAGAGGGAACCGGAGCACTCGCGCTAGGTTTTGGCGTGGAGTGGGTGGTAGACGTGGGCCGAGGATGTCGGTCCCGGTCTTTTCGCTTTTTGGGAGTTTGCGATGTCAGAAGATCTGACGGCATGTTGTAGGCAAATTTATCGCCGAAAAAATCTTCAGCGAACTCCACCCGGCGCCTGAGAGTGCGCTTGTTGAAGCGAGCACAGGCTACACAGGCCGAGACGACGTGGTCTGGGCCCAGGCAAGGGAGGCAGTAAGAGTGGAAATCCTTATGAGGTATTTGTTTACCACAAAAAAGACAATTGTTAACTTTTTCAGTAATTTCTGACATCGGCTGAGGCAAGAAAAGGTCCCCAACGGGGTACTTAGCTTTTTTGATGACTTCGGTATCGTAGAATACAGGAGCTGACCGACCGGCACTTGCGAACCGCTTCTGCTTCGGGCACCGCGCGGCAAGAAAGACTGGAGAAAATGGCGTCGGCTGATGCTTATGTACTCCAGCCACTCTGACGTCGGAGAGAAATGCGACATTAGCCGACGGACCCAGACTTTGGAATCCGGCCGACCGAGGGCTGCCTGAGGCAGGACAACCCACATGTTATGACTGCAGTTGCATTCTTGAAGGACATCTGCTTTTCAGTTTGTAGCCTGCTACAGATCACCCACCTTGTCTCAGGACCCCCACTTGGCATTCCTGAAAACATTGGAGAATAAGAAGGTCCAATCAAACACCATGATATTGGGGGATTTCAGCTACCTAAACATTGACTGGGAAAACTACTCAAGTCCCAACTCTTTCGCCCAACAGTTCCTGGAGTTTATAAACTCAAATGCCATGGAACAACTGGACACCACTCCCACAAGAGGGGACAACATATTGGACTTGGTCATCACCAACATGGGGGCTCAATGTTCCACACCAGTGGTAAACCCCTCATTGGTAAGATCAGACCACAAACTAATCACAATGGACATCCCACATCCCGACCCCACCCCCAGCCAAGGAAACCACTGAAAAATGTTTTCAAAAGCAAACTTCACACTTCTCAGAACTGAGGTGGAAAGTTTCAAACCCCCCGGGCTAATGGAAAATGCTATCCAAACTGCAGAATCCTTTACAAATGCACTCTATGAGCAACTACAGGAATGCATGGATCGTGCACCCCAAGTAAAACCAAGACTCACTCCTCCAAAAACAGGAGACCAGTCTGGTGGACCCCGGCCATAAATAAGCTATACAACAGGAGGAGGAAACTATTACATGATGAGGCAAAATGGCAAAAAGGGAAGGCATCCCTGATCAGTACTAGCAAGAAACTTCGATCCCTCATAAAATCATCAAAGGCTAGCTTTGAAAGAAAAATCACTAAAGACTCTAAAGATAATCACAAGGCGTTCTTTAGCTACGTCAAATATCTGGGTGGCAACTCTCAGATCTGCTCCGAGCTGGTGCAAAATGGCACAAAATACACTGAACCCAAGGACATTGCCAACATCCTGGTGGACAGGTTCAGTGCAAACTTTACCCCCCTTCCCCCCCAAAAGGGCCAGTGTCTATCCCAGAAGAATGCAGTCCCCCAGACATCACAGACACACAGGTGAAAGCAGCCCTCTCCAAAGTAAAAAAACACAGCATCAATGGGACTGGATGGTATCTTGGGTTGCATCTTACACAAGCTCCAAAATGAACTAAACCCTCACATAAATTCACTGTTCCAACTCAGCCTTACCACAGGTTATGTACCCAAAGAATGGCGTACAGCAACAGTGATCCCGCTCCACAAAGGTGGCGCCACAACGGATCCCGGGAACTATCACCCTATAAGCCTGACTAGCCTGGTCTGCAAGGCTATGGAGCGCATCATCATGGATCTCATAAACAAAGACATTGGGAACCTCCAAACACTGGACCCTACCCAATTTGGCTTTGTTAAAGGCAGATCTTACCACTTAAAACCTAGTTGACCTCTTTGAAATAGTTACCAAAGCCATAGATGAGGGAAAGGTAGTCCACACAGCCTACGTGGACCTCGCAAAGGCCTTCGACACAATACCCTACTCTGGCATCATAAATAAGCTTACCAGTTTAAATATTAACCCATATGTCACAAGATGGGTTGCAAACTGGCTCAGGGATAGAACTCACATGGTCAGAGTCGCGGGTGCCATGTCTGACTCTAAACCGGTTACAAGTGGCATTCCACAGGGCTCAGTCCTGGGACCCCTCTTGTTCTGTATATACTTCTCTGAGGTATAGGCAAACACGGGAGGACTGTGGCTTACCAAGTTCGCAGATGATTGCAAACTGGGAACCATAACCGACGCGCCGGCTGACACAAGCATCCTCCAGAAGGGCTTTACGGAGACGGATACATGGTGTCAGAACCATGGCCTCAAGCTAAATGCCAAAAAAGTGCATAGTCATCCCCTTTGGGAAAAACAAAGTGCTCACAAACTACCACATAAGAGGTAATCCACTAAGTAAGGAAGAAGTAATTAGGGATCTGGGGACACAAGTAGATAGTAACCTCTCCTTTGACAATCACATTGCCAAGTGGTTAGAAAAACCTTCTATATAGCTCACCTAATCACGAAAGTGTTCACATCTAGATCAAGAGAGTTCATTGTGCCCCTCTACTCATCGCTCATCAGGCCCATAATTGAGTACAATGCCCCATTTGGGATGTACCTTACCCGACACCTGCAACAGCTGGAGAGATCTCAAAAATACCTCCCCAAGAAGACTGTGGGCCTCAAACAGATGCCCTATGCAGCTCGACTAAAGAAACTCCAGCTCTACTCAGTTGCTTACCACCTACTCAGAGGCGATCTCTGCCTGACGTACAAGGCCATGTCTAACCTGGACTTGTTGGACATGCTCCACCTCAAGAAAACCAAATCCATTAGAGCTACACGCTCCAGGGATTTAAACCTTAGTGCAACAATAACTAGGGCATGCTGGAGGGATAGATTCGTATCCCAAAGGCTTCCCTCCCTCTGGAATACAATCCCAGTCCATGCTAGGCAGAGCCCCTCGCTGACCCTCTTCAAGAGAAATCTTGACGAGTGGATGGGAAATCATAAATTTACTCCTGGGATCACTTCTATGGCCCTGCTGGACAGAGACTCAGGAATCTAGTCTAAAAGGGAGGCAAAAGCCAACACATTCTGGCTAGGCTTTTAAATGCCCTAGGGCAGACAGCTTAGTACCTACCTATGAACCTATTTGTATCTTCCTATTAACTACTGGAAGCCAACTACTTGGAAACAACTTCCCTGCTAGCAGTGTGTCAAAGAGGGGTCATTTAAACTGAGCTTGTGACACCATGTACAACATTGCATGTATGCATGAGCCATCATATATATTTTATTTATTATATACACACACAAAGACACACACATATTTAAGATCTGTGTAGTGTGGTTGGGTAATGCAGTTGGTTATAGTTGAGAGGGGCACGGGTTTGAATCTTGGCAGAGGTGTTTGTTTGACTTGTTGGTGGGACAGACTTGCGCCCTAGAGACTCCCCCGTCTGTGGAATAGACTCCCGCTCCATGTCAAGCAGAGTACCTCATAAACCCTTTTTAAGTGCAAACCAGATAACTGGATGGGGAACAGAAAATACACCCCTGGGATTCCACCTGTGTTCCAGCTGGATAGGGGCATCGGGTGCTGACATGTCAGAACATAGGCTAAATTCTTGGCTAGGCTTGTAAGGGCTTCAGGCCAATAGCCTAGTAACTTTCTATGATCCTACACATGTGCGCGCGCACACACACACACACACACACACACACACACACACACACACACAATTACTGTACTTTTCTACAACACAATGATGAAAGGACAATTTTGCTGGAGCAATTGATAATATATTACTACTCTTTCCATGGCTACAAGAAATATATGCTGACACATATTGGCTATCAATTGCCCAACAACATCATTCTACATTTGAGAAGTCATTGACTGTTTCCTCTGAAATTACCTGTCACAATTTGTAACCTCCCAAACCATGACTTATGCCTTGCAATAACTTTGGCTTTATCTGACCTCTCACACTTGGCTATATTTTTCAGAGCATCTGCGACCTCAAAGCTTGGCACGGACAGATTTCCAGACTTCAGCTGAAGGACATCCACAACCATGTGAACGATATAGTCATATTTTCTATCTTTAAAAACTGTATTTGCTACCCATTCCAGCTTCGCCTTAGAATGCACAATCCAGTAGAGCAGATTATAGGTTCATAGGTTGGTACTAGGCTTTCTGCCCTAGGGCCTATGCAAGCCTAGCCATAAGAATTCCCTGGCTATTTCTTCCCACAATATTTACTTCTCTGGACCCCTGTCTAGCAGGGCGACTGAAGTGATCCGTGGGGTGAATTTCCCATCTCCCATCCAATTGTCGAGGTTCCTTTTGAACAGGGCCAAAGAGGCGCTCTGCTTGACATGTATGGGCAGTCTATTCCAGAGTCTGGGGAGTCTCTGGGTCAGGAACCTATCCCTCCAGCATGTTTTGTTCATTGTGATGACAAAGTTTAGATCCCTGGAGCGTGTGGTTCTGAGGGATTGGGATTTCTTTAAGTGTAGCATGTCCAACAGCTCTGGGTTTGACATGGCCTTGTATGTTAAGCAGAGATCGCCTCTGAGTAGATGAAATGCGACAGAGTACAGCTGGAGTTTTTTTTAGATGGTCAGCATAGGGCATTTGCTTTACGCCTGTGATTCTTTTAGAGTAGTATTTCTGTGGCCTTTCCAGTTGTTGCAGATGTCTTGAGAGGTACACACCAATGGGGCATTGTATTCTATAATGGGTCTAATAACAGATTAGTACAGTGGAACAATGACTTTTTTTCTAGATGAAAAAGCCCTTAGTGATGAGGTGTGCCATATAGAAGGATTTCCTGACTGTTGTGGCAATGTGGTTATTGAAGGTGAGACCACTGTCCGCCCATGTCCCTAAGTCTCTTATCACACTTTTGGTGTTTAGTGTACTGCCACCTATGTGGTAACTCACAGGTACATGTTTTTTTCCCAAAGTGGGTAACTATACATTTCTTGGCATTGAGCTTCAGCCCATGCCTCTGGCACCAAGCATCTGTTTCTGTAAGGCCCTTTTGTAGAATATCTACTTCATTTGGGGATGCAATAATGGCTCCCAGTTTGCAGTCATCTGCGAACTTTGTTAGCCACAGTCCCTTAGTGTTGGCCAGTACTTCAGAGAAGTAGATGCCAAACAAGAGTGGTCCCAGGACTGAACCCTGAGGTACTCCACTTGTCACTTGTCTGGAGCTGGATTTGGAGTTGGCTACTTTTACAGCGTGAGTTCTGTCAGTAAGCCAGTTGGCAACCCATCAAGTGATGTAGGGATTAATGCCCAGCTTAGTAAATTTATCTATGATTCCAGAGTGGGGGATGGTGTCAAAGGCCTTGGCGAGGTCCAGATAGGCTGTGTGGACTGCCTTACCCTCATCCATAGCTCTGGAGACTGATTTGAAGAAGTCAATCAGGTTCAGGAGACAAGATCGGCTCTTCACAAACCCAAACTGGGTGGGGTCCAGTGTTTGAAGGTTGCCAATGTCTTTGTTTATAAGTTCTATGATACTTTCCATGGCTTTTCAGATCAGGCTCGTCAGACTGATGGGCGGTAGTTCCCAGGATCCAAGGTGGATCCCCCCTTGTGGAGTGGGATAACTGTAGCTGTGCGCCACACAGTGGGCACGAAGCCTGAGGTGAGGCTATGATTAAACATGACACTTAGGTGAGGTGCCAGTTCATTTTGTGGTTCATGTGGTACACAGCCCTGGATGTCGTCTGGTCCCATGGATGCTGTATTCTTAGCTTTGGAGAGTGCGTTTTGTACCTGAGTGGCCGTTATTACCGGAATTTGGCAATCTTTCGGTACTGAAAAGGGGGTGAAGTTGGCACTGAATCGATCTGCCAGGATATTGGCAATATCCTTGGGATCAGTATATTTAATCCCACTCTGTTGTAACTCAGAGCAGATCTGAGCACTGCCATTTAGATTCTTGACACAGCTATAGAAAGCCTTGTGGTTGTCTTTGGAATCTTTGACAATTTTATTTTCATAACTAGCTTTGGAGGTTTTTATGAGGGATCTCAGCTTCTTACTGAGGCTGGTAAGGGAGTTTTTTTTGCATCCTGGGATTTACCTCTTTTCTGCAACAGTTTCTTCCTTTTGTTGTAAAGTTGGTTTATGGCAAGGGACCACCAGTTTGGCTTCCTTTTTTAGGAGGTGAGTGTCACGGTTCTATTTGGGATGGCACGATTCATGCACAAGTGCCCTTTTTAGCACAGTTAGTGTTGTAGTAATGTACTACTGTTTGCTGATGGTTCACAGTGGCATTGTGATCAAAAATGGCAAGCACTGGGCATTCTTTCACTCCGTTGTTTGACAAGTGCTCAGATGTGGGGCATTACTTGTACAGCACAGCATGAAACACTTCCAAACTGCCTGTGTGGCAGAACTGTGTTAAGTGTTTGAGGTCATTTACCACTGTGGTGTTGTTGACAATCTTCACTAGTATCATGTGTGGTGCTTCTCGACTTCCAACCACTGTCTACTTTCTCGGTCTGACAGTAAAATATCATGCTCACAGGCATGGAATTGATCTCTGCAGTGCAAGCTTTGTACATCTGTTATGTGATGGATGAGAGAGTTCTATTTTTCAAGCAGTAGCTGTGCATCACCATTACAGGTTTCCAAACACAACCACAAGTGGTTTGAAATACTGTGGCACCATGACTTTAGCTGCTCCATGTCCTTTTTTGGCCACTGATACAATCTTTTTTGTAATAATTTTTGAAACATGCCACAGATCAAACTGATGGTCAATCGGAGAGAACTGTGTCCTCATAGCATTTGCAATACCTTGATGGCTGTCTCTTGCTACAACAGTAATGGTGACGTTAAGTCTTCTCTGGTTTCACATACAATTTAGGAATGCTTTCTTTTACAATGCTATTCAAGAAGTTCCTGTGCCAATTTGCTCTACAGAGAAATCCTGGAGATATCCTGAGTCCATTATCAATCAAACTGAACAGCAATACTTTGCTGAATATCCTGGACTGTCACACTGACCATCCCCTGATAATCTTAGTGTTTTCCCTTGAATTTTTTCCAGTAGCTGCTGCGGATGTGTACTCCAACTATGCTGAACAACTAGAAGCAGTTATTCACACTGTATGTCATAATAGATGGAATGGCCAATGAACTCCAGATTCACATATGGACAAAAATGTGCTATATGTGCATATGTACTTCCACTAAATAGCACAGCTGCAGTGTTAAGAAGATTTCCTACAGGTACTTGACCCAACACTGGTTGGCTTTGCCAGCTTACAATTTCATGTTCATTCAGACATATATGTGTTTATACATATATATATATATATATATATATATATATATATGTGTATATATATATGTGTATATATACGTGTGTGTGTATATAGATATATAGATATATATATATATATATATATATATATATAGATAGATACACATACACACACACACACACACACACACACACACACACACACACACACACACACACACACACACACACACATATAAATGTACATATGGCTTTTTCCAGATGTCTTGCTATAATACTTTGAGCGACATGGGAAGGCTGTGTAAAACTTATGCTAACTTCTTAACTTAAAAAAATGGAGCCACTGAGTGGTTTTATAGTTCAGGATTCAGTCTTGGCAGGACAAAGTTCTCCCTAGCATTTGACAGTTATCCATGGTTAAAAGAGTTTGAGTATGACCCCTGTATATAAATCTTAGTAATACTTTTCGAGTACCTTCGCAGTTTTTGAGGACCATCTAATACTAACTAATCTGTGATAACCTGCCTTCTAACTCCCAAATGATTCTCTCGCTCTCGGTACTTTGATATACTGAAGGTGGCTTCACAAGTGTTGTTTGACACTAAGTCAATTGTCAGAATACAATTCTTGCAAGGTTTTACTTTTTACTTTTAAGTTCAAGAACTACATATAGTAATTTCAAAACTCCCAGTTAGCTCTTTTCTGTTGCCCTTACTAAGCCTAAGATAAAAGCAGAGAAATATATTTCTGTATCTGGGTAAACGCTCGGTCTTCGCCTCAAAGCTTCAGCAACACAGAAAAAACAGAGAACGAACTGACCACGACTGAATAATGTAGAAAAGAACTTTTAATGCATAAAAGTAAACGCTTTCACGATCCCAACAACTGATAGTTTCATCAGACTATTTTGCAACAAGCAGCATCTTCAAATTTAAACAGTAAAACAACCAATAACTATAAAACATTTCATTCAACTCTAATTGAAAGCACCACCTCCAATTAAAAATGTAAATGATGCATATTTGTAACTTAAATTCCTAGCAATGCTTTCTGATTTACTTTAAAAACAAATGCAATAGTTAGTGTTTGAGGGGTCTAACCCTAAGAAAAGGTTATGGTGACAATGCATTGTTTATACCTGGTGTTTTCTCTGTCTGCAGTTGCAGAATCCATTTCTGTTCTGCTGGCTCAACTCTAATTGAAAGCACCACCTCCAATTAAAAATGTAAATGCATATTTGTAGCTTACATTCCTAGGAATGCTTTCTGTTTTACTTAAAAAACAAATGCAGCAGTTAGTGTTTGAGTGGTCTAGTTCTAAGAAAAGGTTTTAGTGACAATGCACTGTTTATACATGGTGTTTTCTCTGCCTGCAGTTGCAGAATCCATTTCTGTTCTGTTCACCACCTCTAATGCTATGTTCCATAATCTCAAGTACTAAAAAAATAAAAACATGTTGAGAGTCCTGATCTTTAACATGCTTAGCTAATGCACTGGTTTCTTTTTCATTAGCCGTATCTCTGATGTAGTCCAGAATGTGTTCTTTCAGGCTCCTATTAGTTTTACCTACATAAAAAACATAAACTTTACAAAAACTGAGATACACTATATGTTGTGTCCTACAATCAGCATAAAAAATCAAAATTTATAACAAAATTCTGACTGGGATGTGTAAATGCAGTATTAAACTTGCAAGCCATATAGTGCCTGCATGGAAATGTTCCTATCCTTTGTGAAACTTTTTTTTGTTCACAAGCGGTTTTATAACATAATTGTCTTTTCAGGGAGCGGTTATTCTTATAGCAAAATTGTGGCCTTACATCTATGGCCTCATCCAGTTCTTCTATGGAATTTAATATATTCCAGTTCTTTTCGAAAATCCGACAAAATATCTTAATGTCGATTGTGTATGTAATAGGAAACCTCACTTTTTGTCTCATTCGTCTGCATGGTATGCCTCTCATCTATTTTATCTGAAAAAACTGTTTCCCCTTATCATTGCGTGCTTCATACATCCCCCTAATACTAACATCTACATCTGTTGCATTATAACCTCTATCTATAAATTCATCCTTCAGCATGTCCACTGCCTTATGTAATCTATCATTTGTATTATGCAGTCTGCTGATCCTCATAAATTGTCCATTAACTACATTCTTATTAACATGTTTGGGGTGCATACTAGTTTTGTGTAAAATACTGTTCTTTCTAGTTTGTTTCCTATACAATTTCATAACTAGTTCAGTACGTCCAATTCTATCAATAGTTATATCCAAAAAATTAATAGTTTCAGATGAACAGTCATACGTAAACCTACGGAAATCAGTACTGCCATGTAGATAATCAATAAACAGTCCTAATCTACTACTCATATCTTCCCCACAGAAGAAAAATATTATCCACAAATCGTGCATACCAAATGATACTGTTGACAAACTCATTGTTTCGTAGCAAATGATTCATTTCCCAAGATACCAATGCTAGGTTGGAGTAGCTATTGGCACACGCTGTGCCCGTCGTTACACCACCCTTTTGCAGGTAGAAATTATCATTGAATAGAAAAACATTATTTGCAAGAATAATCTCTAACATGTTGCATATTAGATTCACTTTGGTATGTGTGAATATTCTCTTGATATTCAATAGTTCACGTACCCTCTCAATGCCCCAGGAGTTCGGTATCACCGTAAATAGTGAATTGATGTCCATGGTGACAAACATAAACTCACTGTCAATCACTGACATTTTTTCATACAGAGATTTTAAAAACATTTTTGTGTCTCTAATAACAGTGCTGCATGTATCTAACAGTGGATGCAGCTGCTTCTCTACATAAATGGATAATGCTTCTGTGCACTATCCTCTGCTAGAAACAATAGGCCTCACAGGAGGTTCAATCAAGCTCTTATGCATCTTAGGTAATCTATAAATCATAGGTGTAATGGGATGTTCTACCTGAAAATAGTTAAATATATCTTCCGTAATCTGTTGTGACACAAATAAATCAAATACAAAAACAGACACCCTGTCTATAATAGCTTTCACTTGCAGACTAGAAATCTGCAAATATGTATTAGTGTCATGAAGCAATAACATCATTTGCTGTATATATATATATATATATATATATATATATATATATATATATATATATATATATTTGTCCATTACTACAACACTCCCACCATTGTCTGCAGGCCTAATTTCTATACTGGACACAGTCTTCAGTTGGGCCAAGGATTCATTTTCAGTACTGTGATATCAATCCCTGATAGGGAAGACCATCTCTAACCTGCAGTCCAAATACATTTTTTGCCTCTTCCCATTCTATTACCTTTCCTTTTCTAGTTATTTGCTCCCAATACCTTGGTTCCTTTGCCAATTTTCTCCCAATAAATTCCAGCCCCCTCTTGCCTATTATTTGCATCCCTGAACACAGTCAACCCTGTTGGCAAAAATCTCTCTTATCCATTTTCGTACTGGTTTGATTCTTAGAATACTTCCTGCTATTTTATGAATATAATACTCTGTATGATTTTGGTTGTTCTCCTTCACAGTACAGGCAAAGGGAAAGAAAAAAGGTGCTCCTAAATGAAAGACCAGCACTGGTAGAGTTTTTAATATAATGTAGAACAGAAGTTGCCATTAAAAAGGGAAAAAGTAGCAAAGCATATAAAATATTGCATGATAACTACAAGAATCAATCAGAGGAGCACAGAAAGGATTGGGAAGAGAGATTGGATAAGCAACTCACAGAGAGACAACGGGGGTATAAACATGTGCATATCTCCCTAATATGCAAGAAAGCCTAGAAGAGTTAGAATCTTTGCCTGGAAATGTTTACATAGGTATTTTACACCCCAAGTAGATTCCAAAGAACTTTTCCTTAGGTGGATAGCAAATGCTGGAGGTGTGATGGGCAAGAAAGAGGTAGCTGGGAACATATTTTTTGGAGGTGTGATGAGCTGGCAGACTTTTGTGATTCCAAGCAGGCCGATCTGTTGGAGATGCTGGGTGGGTGGATTGGAATGACTGGGGAGATGATTTTTTTGAGTTATGCAATCGGACTTGCCTAGACATAGTAAAGCCTTGTTGAGTCTAATTATGGTGGCTGCCAAAAAGCAATGACTAGAAAATGGAAATCAAAGTCTAGACCAACTTTACTAGAAGTACTGAATATAGTAACAGAGATAAAACAACTAGAATTAGGATCTTTAGAAAAGGGAAGGAGCAAACTACATACAAAAAATGGGGTCTTGGGTCCTGCGTTGGTTGCTGTCCCTTCTTCCATGACATCAGGTCGTCAGGGGAATAAAACATGCAGCCGACACCATTACATCAGTTTTTCTTGCCCCAGATGTCAGGTGCCCCCCTAATGGGAAGCAAATAAATCCATAAATACAAGGATATACCTCCAACAACAAAGCAAATACACCAAAAAGGTTTTAGAGTATAGTAAGTGAGAGTAGAGGTATAGCCAAAAGAAGAAAGGGGGCTGGAGGGAGGGTAACCAGGACTGCAACAGTGAATACAGTCAAACATCTGCATTTATGGTAATTGTACACAACTATACTATGTTCTTCATGTTTCACTGTTGCAGTCATTATATTTAGGTAGATTCTTAAAGCTAAGGTTGGGAGGAGGAATTCAAATAGAATTAGGACCAGTTATAAGGCCCTGCAGGACTGCAGTGGCAAAACCAGCTCTGGATTTAGAGAAAATTGGCAAATGATAATGCTTGGTGAAAGTATGTACAGAACTCCAGGTAGCAGCTTCTAGAATGTCCCTAGTAGGGACGTCCCTGAGAAAGGCTGTAGAGGTAGATACAGCCCTGGTTGAATGGGTTCTGATGCCCGTTGGATAGGTTTTCCACGGTGCTTATAGCAGAAATGAATGCAGTGGCCTATCCATTTTGAAATGGTTTGTTTTGAAATAGCTTTCCCCTCTGTCCCTGCAACAAATGCCACCAGCAGTTGTTCAGATTTCCTTTGAGGTTTAGTCCTGTCCAAGTAGAATCTAAGCTGTCTGTGCACATCTAAAGAGTGCAGTATCCGTTCCCCTTTGTTCTGTGGGTTAGGAAAGAAGGTAGGCAAATGAAGGGACTGATTAAGAGCCACACTGGATACCACCTTGGGCATGAAGGAGGGATTGGTACTGAGGGACACCCTGTCCACATGAAAGATGATGAAAGGGTCCACTGCCATAAGGGCCTGTAATTCAGATACCCTTCTTGCAGAAGTGATTGATAAAAGGAAAGCTGTTTTCCAGGAAATAAATTTTAAATCTGCAGTAGCAGCTGGATCGAAAGGAGGAAGAGTGAGTTTCTCCAAAACAAAGTTAAGATCCCAAGCTGGAGTTGGAGCTCTCCTGGGTTGCCTTAAATTGTTGGCCCCTCTGAGGAACTGCTTGAGCAGTGGGTGAGAGAAGAGGGGAGGCTCTGTGCTATAATGAGCTGAAATGGCTGAGGCATGAATTTTGATGGAGGAAAAAGACAAGCCCTTATGAAGCATCTCAGTCAAGTATTGTAGAATCTGAGGTAAACTGGGCACTGTTGCGTTCATTTCTAGTGCTAGGCCTCCTTGCCTCTAAAATGATATCCATCACTGACTTACTGATGGATGGTGAAGGAGAGATTAGGTAATTAGCCAGGCTGCTAGGTTCAGGGTTTGCAGCTGCAGGTGCAGAATCTGGTTCTCCTGCTGGGACAACAGGGAAGGAATCTGAGACAGATGCCAATGAGCCAAGCGTGACACACTGCGCAAGAGTGGGTACCAGTGTTGGCGAGGCCAGTCTGGTGCAATTAAAATCGTCCTTGGCTTGTCCTGTTTGATCTTTAGAGTACCTTGGAGAGCAGAGGCAGAGGAGGAAAGGCATAAACTGATAGGTTTTTCCAGCTGAAGGATAGAGCATACACTTTCCAAGCTAGCTTGTGGCGAATCCTTGTGCAAAATTTGTCCAGTTGATGGTTCTGGGGGGAGGCAAACAGGTCTATATCTGGACTCCCCCATTTGCTTGTCAACATGTTGAAAATCCTTGGTTCCAGTTTCCACTCGTGTGGGCCAATGAGGTTTCTGCTTATTCTGTCTGCCAGTGTATTTAGTTTTCCTGGCAGGAACTGAGCTTGTAGATTCACTTTGTAGCTCAAGGCTGTGTTCCACAATGCCATGGCTAGTCTGCAGAGGGGGTAAGAACGTGTACCCACCTGCTTGTTTATGTACCGCATGACAGTGGTGTTGTCTGTCTTTACCATAGGCTGGTACTAGGCTATCGGCCCTAAGGCCTATGCAAGCCTAGCCATAACAATTCCCTGGAATTCTTTTCCCACAATATTTACTTCTCTGGGCCCCTGTCTAGCAGGGTGACTGACATGATCCCCGGGGTGAATTTCCTATCTCCCATCCAATCATCAAGGTTCCTTTTGAAGAGGGCCAATGAGGTGCTCTGCTTGACATGTATGGTCAGTCTATTCCAGAGTATGGGGAGTCTCTGGGTCAGGAACCTATCCCTCCAGCATGTTTTGTTCATTGTGATGATAAGGTTTAGATCCCTGGAGCGTGTGGCTCTGAGGGATTGGGATTTCTTTAAGTGTAGCATGTCCAACAGCTCAGGGTTTGACATGGCCTTGTATGTTAAGCAGAGATCGCCTCCGAGTACACGATATGCCAAAGAGTATAGCTGGAGTTTTTTTAGACGGTCAGCATATGGCATCTGCTTTAGGCCTGTGAGTCTTTTAGTGAGGTATTTCTGTGGCCTTTCCAGCTGTTGCAGATGTCTTGTGAAGTACATAACAAATGGGGTATTATACTCTATAATGGCTCTAATGAGGGATGACTACAGTAGGACAATGACCTCCTTTTTCTGGATGAAAAGCCCTTAGTGATGAGGTGTGCCACGCAGAAGGATTTCCTGACTGTTGTGGCGATGTGGTTATCCAAAGTGAGACTACTGTCCACTTGTGTCCCTAAGTCTCTCATCACACTTTTGATGTTTAGTGTCCTGCCACCTATGTGGTAGTTCATGGATACGTGTTTTTTTCCAAAGGGGATGACTATGCATTTCTTGGCATTAAGCTTGAGCCCATGGCTCTGGCACCAGGCATCTGTTTCTTTAAGGCCCTTTTGTAGAATATCCACATCATTTGGGGATTCAATAATGGCTCCCAGTTTGCAGTCATCTGCAAACTTTGTTAGCCAGAGTCCCTTAATGTTGGCCTGTACTTCAGAGAAGTAGATGCCAAACAAGAGTGGTTCCAGGACTGAACCCTGAGGTACTCCACTTGTCACATGTCTGGAGCTGGATTTGGAGTCGGCTACTTTTACAGTCTGGGTTCTGTCAGTAAGCCAGTTGTCAACCCATCGAGTGACGTAGGGATTTATGCCCAGCTTAGTAAGTTTATCTCTGATTCCAGAGTGGGGGATGGTGTCGAAGGCCTTGGCGAGGTCCAGATAGGCTGTGTGCACCTCCTTACCCTCGTCCACAGCTCTGGAGACCAATTCGAAGAAGTCAATCAGATTCAGGAGACAAGATCGGCCCTTCACAATCCCAAACTGGGTGGGGTCCAGTGTCTGGAGGTTGCCAATGTCTTTGTTTATAAGTTCCATGATAATGCGTTCCATGCCCTTGCAGATCAGGCTTGTCAGACTGATGGGACGGTAGTTCCTGGGATCCAAGGTGGATCCTCCCTTGTGGAGCGGGATAACTGTAGCTGTGCGCCACTCAGTGGGCATGAAGCCTGAGGTGAGGCTATGATAAAACATGACACTTAGGTGGGGTGCCAGTTCATTTTGTAGTTCATGTAGTACACAGCCTGGGATGTCATCTGGTCCCATGGATGCTGTATTCTTAGCTTTGGAGAGTGCTGTTTCTACCTGTGTGGCTGTGTTTATCGGAATTTGGCAATCTTTTGGTATTGATGGGCCCTTTAGGGGGTGAGAGGGGAGTGAAGTTGACACTAAATCGATCTGCCAGGATATTGGCAATATCCTTGGGATCAGTATATTTAATGCCATTCTGTTGTAGGTCAGAGCAGATCTAAGCATTGTCATTTAGATTCTTGACATAACTATAGAATGCCTTGTGGTTGTCTTTGGCAATTTTATTTTCGTAACTAGCGTTTGAGGATTTTATGAGGGAGCTCAGCTTCTTACTGAGGCTGGTGAGGGAGTTCTTTACATCTTGGGACTTTCCTCTTTTCTGCAACAGTTTCTTCCTTCTGTTGTATAGTTTGTTTATAGCAGGGGACCACCAGATTGGCTTCCTTTTTTTGGAGAAGAGCATCTTGGTTCTATTTGGGATGGCACGATTCATGCATGAGTGGATGTGCTCGTACAGTGCCTTAGTGTAGGATTCTGCAGTCGAACTTCCAGATCCTATTTGAGTGGGTGTTGTGAAGTTTGTCACTTCTAACTTCAGTAGCATGAAGTTGACTTTGGAGAAGTTTTTTAAGGAGGTTTCCTTACTGGGGGGTGGGAGCGGAATGTAGATGTCAAGGGTGATTTGCTTATGGTCAGACCTGACCAATGAGGGGTTGACCACTGGTGTGGAGCATCTATCTCCCATGTTGGTAATGACCAGGTCTAGGATATTGGAGTCCCTGGTGGGACAATGGATTAGTTGATCCAGGGCATTGGAATTTATGAATTCCAAGAACCGTTGGGAAAAGGAGTTGGTACCATAGTAGTTTTCCCAGTTAATGGCAGGGTAGTTGAAATCACCTTGTATTAGGGTGTTTGGTTGTATCTTAATATTTTCCAGTATGTTTAGGAAGGTGTAGTGAGAATCTTGGGGTATGGTGGGAGATCTGTAGCAAGCTACAATTTGGATTGCAGTCTTACCTAGTGTTAGTTGCACCTGGAGAATTTCAGATGCATTGTGTTGGGCAACTAGCCTGGAGGTGTGAATATCCTTGGTGAATATGGACACTCCTCCACCTTTAGTGTTTTGGTCTTGGTTTTGTGGCCAAAAAGTGTGGTAAGAATTGTAGCCTGGTATTGCAGGGGTGCTCTCTGGCGCCTTGAACCAGGTCTCAGTCACTGCACAGATATCGATGTTCTCCATTTTTAGGAGTGCCTCGAGAGAGTGCATTTTGAGGTTTAGACTTCTAGCATTGAGTAGCATTACCTTCAGATTTTGCATGCTTGTATCTGTTACTGTGGTGGTTTTATCCTTTGAACCTTGCCTAAAAAAGGCACTATAGGGGTGGCAAGAGCTTTAGCCAGTAACCTGAATCCCAAGGGTGACAGGTGCAGACCATCTCTGGCAAAGCATCGTGGTTTGTCGATCATGTCTTCTCAGACAGACAAATACTGGATCCCCTTTGAATGACACCAGAAGCTTAGCCAATTGTTGAAGTCAATAATTTTGTCCTTATACTGTGGTATCATTCTGGGTGAAGGCGAAGGAATTAGTTGTCCTGGAAGAATGTGGTCTTTGAAGGCTGTCAGAGCATTCTGTACAGCTAACATTTCCTTTTGATTTATGTGCAGGTGCATTTGACTTGGGTTCCATTTGCCCTGAATGCACTTCCCTGCCAGGTGAGCCCCCCCCCCGCATAGTCTGATGCATCTGTTGTTAAGATTTGGGTGGCAGGGGGTAATGTGAATGGTAGTTCCCTGTTTTAGTGGCAGGCCTCTGCCCACCAAAGGAACTCTAGGCGTAGGCAAGGTATGATAGGAATCCTTGCTTCTAGATCCTGTGAACGTTGACACCATAGGCTTTTGAGATGCCACTGTAGTTTCCTCATATGCATCCTTGCATATGAAATTAGAAGAATGCAGGAGGCCATGAACCCCAAGGCTTGCATTATTTGCCTTGCAAATAGCTGGGTTTTTGTGGCCACTTGTTTGAAGTAAGTTGTCAAATGAATCCGTTTCTCTGGCGTGAGGAAAGCCATCTGGGGAGTTGTATTCAAGCTTGCTCCCAGGAATATAATTTGTTGGCAGGGTACCAGATGGGATTTCTTTTCATTTATGGTGAACCTCAGACAAGTCAGTACCCTTTGAACACAGGCCAGATGATTCAAAAGAATGTCTTTGCTTTCTGCCTGAATTACACGATCGTCCAGGTATGGGTGTATTTGAATATTTCTTTGCCTGCAAAATGCAATGACTGGAGCTAGGCATTCTGTGAATACCCTGGGCACAGTAGATAAGCCAAAAGGCAGTGTAGAGAACTGATGGTGCATGTAGCCTGCTTTGAAGCGTAGGTATCTTCTGCAAGACTCCCTGATAGGGATGTGCAGGTATGCTTCTTTTAAGTCTAGCGTTGCCAACCATGCATCCTTGCCTAGCATAGGAAGCAGCTGATGAAGAGTCAGCATTTTGAATTTGAATTTTGGAATCACCAGAAAGGTGTTTAGAATAGAAAGGTCCAGGATAGGACGCCATGTATTGCCTTTTCTGGGTACCAGGAAAAGTCTCAAATAGAAACCTTGTCCATTTTCCTCTTCTGGTACCAACTAAATAGCCCCCCCCCCCATGTGTAAGAGAGGAGTACTTGATTTTGGGCCTCTACCCACTGATTTGGGGGTAGATCTGGCCACCCGCTTGGTGTTGGTAATGTGTGGAAATGAAATCTGTATCCTTGGGACACTATATTTAAAACCCATTTGTCCTGAGTAATGAGTTCCCAGTTTTTGGCCTGCAGACCAATCTTTCTGCCTAAAGGAGCATTCAGTTGGGAAGTGCTTGGAAGTTGTAAAAGCAAGTTATTGATACAGTTTTCCATAGGGGGAGTCTTAATACTCCCAGGTTTGGGTGCGGAAACCCCCCACTGCCTAGTCTTGTGTGTCCCTTGGGACTGAAACCTGGAGTTTCTGCTGTGTCTGGGTTTGGCTTGAGAAGACCTGGAAGGGGCTGGAAAGGACCAATTTTTAGAGGGCCAGTGCCTACTAAATCTAGGAGGCGGAACTTGTAAGAAATCTTTAACAGTTTGCATAGATTTAGCTTTATCTTCCATCTTTTTAAGAACTTCCTCAGCCTTGTTGCCAAACAGGCGGTCCTGATTTAAGAGAGCATCCAATAATTTAGCTTTAACATGATCAGGCAAACCTTGCTCCTTAAGGCAAGCATGCCTTCTGAGCACAGACCCAGTAACAGCAGCCCTGCAAGAGGCCTCTAATGAATCAAATCCACATTGCAAAGTATGTTTTTCAACCTGTTCAGCAGAATGCAATAAATCCTGTAATTCTTTATTTTCAGCACAGTCAGGAATTATCATTTTTTGTTTAAGCAATCCAATAACATGTTGTTGATACTTTAACATATAAAACTGGCAGTTTAAAGCCCTAATGGCGAAGGTTGCAGAAGTGTAAATTTTCTTACCTCATCTAGCCAGCACCCTGGAGTCTCTATCAGAAGGGGTAGGAATTTTAGCAGTAGAAGCCTTAATGCCCTTGAGTCCATGTGAAATAGTCTCTGGATCTGCAAAAGGATTTTTAAAAATGAACTTGTGAGAATCAGGAATCCTGTAATATCTGTCAGGTTTTCTGGGAGCAGGAGGCAAAGAATCAGGGGCCAAACTAGATTCTGAAAAGGCATCATCAATGTCTAGTACAGGAGGTATAGCTAAAGGCCTATGCTGAGATAGGAGTAAGAAATCCCTAAGCCTCTTTTTTTGAATCAGAAAAATTCTGGCTTTCCTAGTGGAAATGCTCCCTTATGTAAGGTCTCACCAAAAGAAAAATCCTGTGGAGGGGAAGCAGAGGGAATAGAGTCCTATGCATCAGAATCCTCGTAAGCAGATAAGGGCAAATCCAGATCATCAGAAGAATCAGAATCCTGTTCAGAAGATTCATGAACAACTTCAGTCCTAGGTCTCTTAGAGGGGGGGAGGGTGGCTTCCCCTGATTAGAGTTACAAGATCTTCAGCCATTCTTATCATTTGTTCTTTAGACAGAGGCCTGAGCATGCAGCCTGAGTGTCAGTTTCTTAGGCATGGTCTGAGATTTTGGCCTAAAATGAAGATGGAGGCGTCGGTTTAATATGCAAGTCCGTAGGCCTGAATACACCCTCAGAAGCTGGTGCCTGCACAGCGGCTCTGGACCCATCCAAGGTAGAGACATCCGTAGGTTCCACAGTTGAAGCATCTCGCGGCATACCGGACTCCGAATGGGTCTCAGTAGAGGTCTATGAGTCACAAGTAGCGTGTATCAGGGGCTGCGAAAGCACCTCACTGAGAACCGCTGAACTGGCGACTGGCTTAGGAGAAGCATCGGCAGCTTTGGACCTCGGCGGCCTGTCTCTGTCTTTATCTTTGCATTTTTTTCTGAATCCCGGTAGTCAGATGGCTAACCAACGACATTTCTGGAAAATTAAACCGAAAACTGAAATATTTAGAAGCGAAAACATACCGACGACGGATAATGCGCTGATTAAATAAAACTGACAGCAAGGTACATCGTGGTCAGGGCCTAGGCAAGGACTACAGTATGAATGAAAATCTTTGTGTGGTATTTGCTTTCCACAAGTAATGCAATTATTAACTTTTACTGACATCGGTAAGGAGCAAGAAAAAGTTTCCCCAACAGGGTACTTAGCTTTAGTTGAAGACTTTGGTCCTGAAACTCGAAAACGAAAATTTCAGGAGTCGGCCGACCGGTACTTGCGAACTGCTTCTGCTTCGGGCATTGCACGGCAAGAAAGACTGATGTAGTGGCGTCGGCTGCATGTTTTATACCCCTGACGACCTGACGTCATGGAAGAAGGGACAGCAACCGATGCAGGCCCCAAGACTTTGTTAATCAGGCCGAATGAGGGCTACTGCAAGCAGATAACCCAAATGTAATGACTGCAACATTGAAACACGAAGAACATCGAGGTTTAAGCGGCAGGATTTGAATGAGCTATATAATGCTTAACTGACAGTGCCTAGAAGGTTTAAAAGTGATTTATGTTTACAACTACAGTTGCTTCAATAGTGTCTGTGATGTAAACTGTTTGCAACTAAAGTGATATTTTGTACGTTTTTCATTTATAGAAATATAAGACTGCCTTTGTCATATGTGGAAATTTAATAAAGATGTTGGTCAAAAAAAAAGAAAAAAAAAAACAATAGTTCTTGAAACTGTAAAAGCTTAGTTAGGGCTTCTTGCAGCTGTGCTACAGAGGTTCCTGGTTTTCTACAGACCCTTGCTATTGTGAATCACGAGGAACCTCAAAGCATATCTACCTATAAATTCAGTTACATGAGAGCAAGTTTGAAAGACACAGGCTATGAATATCACCATCACTCTCTTTTTTTTAAACCTTCGAGTGAGGAATTTTAATATTCCGTTAAGGTGAAATGAACTAGCTACAAATGTTCCTTGCTAAACAAACACATCTCTTATAGGCATTCAATCTGGGGAATGAGTTTTCTCTACAGATTGGCAAATACTATTCACACATATTTATGTTCCAGACAGTATTCTTATAAATGAATGTTATTAAGGCACAAGTACTTTTCTCTTGAAACAAAATTCAGCATTTAAAGATGTCTCTAAAAGTGGCAGGAGAAACCTAAAATTTTCATGGAGCCATTCTGAAAAAGACTTACCCCAGGATTCACGAAGCCTCCGTGTAAGAGTTATAACTCTTACACGGAGGCTGCAGTTGAACGGAGTGATGTCAGCATGCTTTGCATATTCATGAGAGCATGCTGAATCACACCTAAGTCTAACACGGTCCGTGTAAGACAGTAGGGGGTGTGTCCGTAGGCTGAGCCCTGCAAGCAGACACGCCCCCAGAAGTGTAAAAGTGCCCAAAGTAAACACCCACAACAGAGTCCACGGAAATGTGAATAAACACAACACAAAGTACAGTTGTGTATACCTACCATAAATGTAGATGTTCGAGTGTCTTCACTGTTGCAGTCATAACTGTAGGGTACTCTTGCCGGCAGGCAGCCCAAGGTCGGCCAGAATATCAAAGTCTGGGTCCGGCGTCGGCTGTTTCAGCTAGAACCCTGACGTCAGAGCGTATGGGTATAAGGCTGACAGCCAACGCCATCTTCTCCAGCCTTTCTTGCCCCTGATGTCAGAAGCCCCCATAAAACCAAACGGTGTCCCAAAGGAAACACAAATACACCAGAAAGGTAGTGGAAAGGAAAAACACAGGAAGCAAATAGAAACAAGAGGGGTCTGGAGGGAGGGAAACACCAACTGCAACAGTGAAGACACTCGAACATCTACATTTATGGTAGGTATACACAACTGTACTATGTTCTTCGTGTTTCACTGTTGCAGTCATAACTGTAGGGTAGAATCCCAAAGCTGAGAATATGGAAGGAGGTTATGAAGAAGAAGGAGCAGCTAGAAGACCCTGCAAAACAGCAGAGGCAAAGCCTGCCCTACACTTAGAGTACAAAGGGAGGTTATAGTGCTTGGAAAAAGTATGCACCGAGCTCCAAGTGGCAGCCTCCAGAATGTCCTTGGTAGGAACTCCTCTGAGAAAGGCTGCTGAAGTGGCAGCTGCCCTAGTAGAAGGAGTCCTGACGGAACCTGGAATTTGTTTCCCATGAAGAGAGTAACAATATCTTATACCATGAGCAATCCATTTGGAAATAGTTTGCTTAGAAATGGCTTTACCAAGAGAACTGGAAGCAAAAGAAATAAGCAATTGATCTGATTTTCTGAAACTTTTAGTTTTGTCCAGGTAAAAACGTAGCTGCCTGTGTACGTCCAATGAATGTAAGATCCTTTCCCCCTTATTTTGGGGTTTAGGGAAAAAGGTAGGAAGGTGAATAGTCTGATTTAGAGCCACTCTAGAGACTACCTTAGGCATAAAAGTAGGATTGGTCCTCAAGGAAACTCTGTCCTGATGGAAGATAAGGTATGGTTCCACAGCCATGAGGGCTTGAAGCTCAGACACCCTTCTGGCAGAAGTCAAGGCCAACAGGATAGCTGTCTTCCAAGATAAGAACTTAATGTCTGCAGAAGCAGCAGGCTCAAAAGGAGGCAAAGTAAGCTTTTCCAAAACATAATTGAGATACCAAGGAGGGACAGGAGGAGTTCTAGGGGGTTTTAAATTCTTAGCTCCTCTCATAAATTGTCTGACCAACTGGTGGGAAAAAATGGGAGGATCACAATTGAAATGAGCCGAAATAGCAGAAGCATGAATTTTAATGGAAGAAAATGAAAGACCTTTAATCAAAAGGTCTGAGAGACAAAGTAAGATAGATGAGATATCTGGTATTAAAGGATCAGAGCCACGAGCCTGCATCCAAATACAAAATCTTTTCCATTTAGAAGCATAAGATTTCCTAGTACTAAGACGCCTAGCTTCCAAAAGAACATCCAGAACTTGTTTAGGAAGAGAAGAAGGGATCAATTGCCTTTGATGAGCCAAGCTGCCAGACAGAGAGTCTTGATTTGAGAGTGAAATACCTGACCCTGATGCTGGGACAGTAGAGAATGGGTCAGAGGAAGATTCCAAGGAGGTGCCAAGGAAAGATGCAGTAGAGTAGGGTACCAAAACTGACGAGGCCAATTCGGAGCTATCAAAATGATTAGTCTGGGTTTGTCCAGCTTTATCTTCAGCAATACCCGAGGCAGAAGAGGAAGAGGGGGGAAGGCATATCCCGAAAGATTCCTCCAACTGAATGACAGGGCGTCCACTTTCCGAGCTGTCTTGTGGAAGGACCTGGTGCAAAAGAGAGGCAACTGATGGTTGAGATGAGATGCAAATAGATCTATCTGAGGACAGCCCCAAACTGCAGTTATCTTGCTGAATAAGTTGGAGTCCAACATCCATTCGTGAGGATTCAAAATGTTTCTGCTTAGGCTGTCTGCTAAGAGATTTTGTTTTCCTGGAATGAACTGTGCCTGAAGATCCAGATTCAACTTTAGGGCTGTATCCCATAATGTCATGGCAAGTCTGCAAAGGGGGTAAGAGTGAGAGCCCCCTTGCTTGTTTATGTACCACATGACTGTGGTGTTGTCTGTTCAGATTAGTAGAGGTCCTGGCTTCAAAAAAGTCTTGAAGGCTAGAAGAGCATTTTGGACTGCTGACATTTCTTTCAAGTTGATGTGCCATAGAAGGTGTTTGTTTGTCCAATAACCCTGTTGGCATTTGTCTAGAAAATGAGCTCCCAATGCATAATCCGAGGCATCCGTGGTTATGGTTCGAGTAGGTTGAGGCAGACGAAAGGGCTTGCCTTCGTTCAAAACACATGCCCTGGACCACCAAAGGAATTCCTTCTGGAGGCAGGGAATCAGTGGTATCATTGTATCCAGACTGTGGCAATGTTGAGACCATACACTCTTTAGGTACCATTGAAGTTTCCTCGTGAAGCCTTGCATTTGGAATCAACAGGATGCAAGAGGCCATGTAGCCCAGAGCCTGCAGGAATTTCCTTGCAGTGAGCTGAGTTAATGCTGCCAAGGTCTTGAAGATTGAAGCCAGCTGTAACTGTTTTTCTGGAGTGAGGAAGGCTTTCTGTAAACTTGTGTCCAAAAGAGCTCCCAAGATCATCATTTGTTGAGACGGAATCAAATGTGACTTTTTTATGTTCACTGCGAATCCCAGTAGTAGGAGAAGACGTAGAACAAAATGCAGATGTTGAAGTAGAAGGTCTTTGCTGTCTGCCTGAATTAGACAGTCGTCCAGATAGGGGTAAATCTGAATCCCCTGAAGCCTGCAATAAGCTACTACTGGAGCCAGGCATTTGGTAAAAACTCTGGGCGCAGTAGATAAGCCAAATGGCAATACAAAGAATTGGAAGTGTCTCGAGCCTGCCTTGAATCTGAGGTACTTTCTGCAATGTTGCCTTATGGGGAAGTGTAAGTAAGCCTCTTTTAAGTCCAATGTTACCATCCAAGAATCTTGTGCGAGCATTGGAAGAAGTTGTTGAAGTGTAAGCATCTTGAATTTTGGAATTTCCAAAAAGGTGTTTAATATAGAGAGGTCCAGAATAGGTCTCCAGGAGTTTTGCTTTCTTTGGACCAGAAAAAGTCTTGAATAAAAACCTTTCCCCACCTCTAGAGGTGGAACAGGTTCTATGGCCCTTAAGGCTAATAAGGCATCCACTTGATTTAAGGCCTCTGTCCATTGATGTTTTGGCAGATCTGGCCAGCCTGAAGGCCTTGGCAGAGTGTGAAAGTGGAATCTGTAACCTTTCAAAATCACGTCTAACACCCATTTGTCCTGGGTAATGTGAGTCCAATTCTGGTAAAAAAGAGAAAGTTTTCCTCCGAGAGGGGCATCCAGGGAAGGAGGACCTGAAGCCCAACAGAGGGAGTCATTGAGTCTGTTTTCTTTGGGTTTGAGATCTGTCTTCTCCCCTTCTAGGTGAAGAAGCAGTCCACTGTCTAGGTCTGTAGGGGGCCTGAGCCTGCGCCCTACCTCTGGAGCGTCTATATCTTCCTATTTGAGGCCTGTCAGAGGTGGGAAAAGACCAATTTTTGGAGGGCCAATTCCTAGAAAATCTAGGAGGCTGAACTTGCAAGAAATCTTTAACAGTCTGCATAGACTTGGATTTTTCTTCCATCTTTTTAATAACCTCCTCAGCCTTAGACCCAAATAGGACATCATGCTGAACAGGGGCATCTAGCAAATTTGCCTTAACTTGTTCAGGTAGATTCTGCTCACGAAGCCAGGCATGTCTCCTCATAACAGTACCAGAGGCAGCCGCCCTGCAAGAAGCCTCTAAGGCATCAAACCCACAGTGTAAACTATGTTTGCTGACTTGTTCAGTAGCATGCAACACATCCTGTAATTCCTTGTCCTCAGCACATGCAGGAAAGGCAGAAATCCTTTGTTTTAAAACAGATAAAAGAAACTGCTGATACTTAGACATGTGAAACTGGCAGTTTAAAGCTCTAATAGAAAGGGTGGCTGAAGTATAAACCTTTTTGCCCCACCTGTCCAAGGCACGAGAATCCTTCTCAGAGGGGATAGGATTCTTAGAGGAGGCGGCCTTAGCAGCCTTGGAACCTTGCAAAATAGTTTCAGGATCAGCAGAAGGGTTCTTGAATAAGAATTGATGAGAATCAGGGACCCTGTAAAATCTGTCAGGCTTAGAAGGAGCAGGCGGCATGGAATCAGGATTCAAGTTAGCTTCAGAGAAGGCATCATCCACAATATCAAGTACAGGAGGAATAGCTAAAGGCCTGTGCTGAGGGAGGAGAAGGAATTCCCCGAGTCTCTTTTTGGAAGCAGAATAATCCTGACCTTCCCAATGAAAATGCTCCCTCATCTCATGCAAGGTTTCCCCAAAAGAGAAATCTTCAGGGGGGAAGGCAGAGGGAACAGAATCCTCTGCATCCAAATCCTCATAAGGAGGGAAGGAGTAATCCTGATCAGAGGAAGAAACAGAAGATACAGAAGCCTGATCAGAGGAGTCATAAGGAATATCCTGTCTAGGCCTTTTCTCAGGAGGAGGGTGAGAGCCTCTTATCATAGTCAATAAATCCTCAGCCATCCGGAGTAATTGTTTCTGAGTCTTAGGGGCTGAATCCGAAGAAGCTTGAGCAGAATGTCTGGGTTTAACAGGAGTCTTTGACTTAGCTTTTGCCTTTGTGGATATAGTAATGTGTGAAGGCCTGAAGACCCCCTCAGAAGCCGGTACCTGCACAGCGGTTCCGGACACATCTGAAGGAGCGATGTCCGAAGGTCCTGCAGCAGACAAATTACTAGGCCTAGTTGGCTCACCATGTGAGTCCGTGTCGGCCATCGGTTCTGAAGTGGCGGACGACAGGGGCTGCAAAAGCGCCTCACTGACGACCGAACCGGCTGGCTCCGGCTGCAACGTATCCTGTTTGGACCTCAGAGGCCTGTCCTTGTCTTTGCGCTTCTTCTGTAATCCGGTAGTCGGTTCCGACGACATTCTATAATTAAATCATCTACCGAAGTAATTCAATGCCCAATCGTACCTACGCTTGATAGTGCGAGAATTAAACCTGGCACAGAACCGACAACAAGAAAGTCGTGGTCAGGGCCTAAGCAAGGTAGACAGTAAGAGTGGAAATCTTTATGAGGTATTTGTTTTCCACACGATACACAATTATTAACTTTTTCTGACATCGGAGGAGCAAGAAAAAGGTTTCCCCAACGGGGTACTTAGCTTTGAGAAGAGAAGTAGAAAACTTCGGACCGACGACAATCACACCACGTTGTCTTGAAAACGCCAACCAACAACTAGCGAACTGCTTTGCATCGCACGGCAAGAAAGACTGGAGAAGACGGCGTCGGCTGTCAGCCTTATACCCATACGCTCTGACATCAGGGTCCTAGCTGAAACAGCCGACGCCGGACCCAGACTTTGATATTCTGGCCGACCTCGGGCTGCCTGCCGGCAGGAGTACCCTACAGTTATGACTGCAACAATGAAACACGAAGAACATCACATGCCCCCCACAGACTATGAACATAAAATATATATAAATGAACATGTTATATATTTTTTTTAAATTGTAAAGATGTTTAACCGTGAGTGCGCTCGTTTGCGCGGGCATGCCCGTAGCGCAGCTACAGTTAGCAGTCAGTGGGAAAGCATATAAGAACTAAATATGCAAAATAAGCCAGGGAGCAATAGCGTAGCGGTAGAGATGTTGGCTGAAGAGCAGGCATTCATGGTTCGAGCCCCCACAACACCATTTTTTTTTTTTTTCAAAATAAGCAGAAAACAAGTCCCTGACAAATATGTACACACAAAACCACAATTTATGTAAAATGTAATGAAATAGCCCATTTATACTGAAGACATGTGAGGTAACAAAAGAAGAAAAAATGCCAGATGTGCTCATAGCTGAGCTACAGTTTAATAGAGTGAGTGCATGCGCCCGTAGATGAGCAGTGGTTTAACCTGGTGCAAAATGAGTGCCCGTAGCTGAGCAGTGGTCTAACACGCTAAATCTATGTGCCCCTAACTGAGCTGAGCGTAATATGCGTGCCGATAGCCAAATGAGGCTTAAACCAGCATACCCCCATTTGCGGAGAGCTGAGCACCGTGCAAACAAGCTAACCAACGGGCAACGTTGAGCAAGCCGTATCAAAACTGCCTTTACACAGACACACCCCTCAGCATGTCTAGACAGTCATGAAAAATAAAAAGCAGTGGCCAGGTTCGAACCCGGGATACTATACACCATAGTCAAGGTACCAAGCCACTAAGCCACGACAGCAGTACCTAGAAATACAATAAGAGCTAATATATAGGAATGAATACAAACAGGAGCATGACAATGCAGGTTTACTGAAGTCGATACAATTCCAAAATTGACAATCACAGATATGTGCGGGAAAAACGGACTATATAAGCCCCATAGGCGGGAATACACAGCATAAACGATTGTAGAACTGACCTGCAGGCAGAATGACAGGAGTAGGAGAGGGTAGTTGCTTCCGAGCACAGAGGTGGGGTGTTGAGGAGTCCAGGTACATGGTCTGGCTCCTAGTCCATAATCATGAGGCCCAACTCATGCAGGGCCAGGTCTTCTGGGGAGCATACAGGGCCGAGGCGTGGGACCGGTTGGCTCATGATCTCACCAGTGCCACAGGGATTCCAAGGACTGGTGAGCAGGTCTGTCACCACCATGCGGACCTGAAGAGACACAAGCAGGACCAACTGAACCTTTGGATCCAGGAGGCCCGGCAAACACCCAATGCCCCACTACTGAGTAAGTAACATTTAATTATGTATGTAAGAAATTAAACTAGCTGATATTATGGAGATGTGTATTCCAATATTACTTCATTTATATTACAGCTGCAGGTGTCTGTTCTGCGAACCAAAGAGCCTATGGCGATAGGCTGGTGCGGTTGCGCCACCAGGCAGGTCAGTAATCCACTACCAGTAACTGTAAAGAAATATAAAAGTATGACAGTCAGCAAAAGAGTGCAGTGTAGTCAGTAAGGAATAAAATCTGCAAGTAACAGTGTGAAAGTGTATGCAAGTATTGCTTGATTACAAAAGTGTGTTTCAGCCTGTAAGTTTAACCTAAAAATGAAACTGTCTGATATATATTCTGAAATAAAAATGCCCTACCTGTAAGAAAATAGTACACAACCTGCAGCAGGCTGAAAAGTATAGCTGCAGAAGATGATGAAATCACATGTGTGAAATATATCCCTGTGGAAATACTGAAACATGACAGAAGTGAGACTGCTGGAAAGGATTGTAATAACTACTGGTAAAACATGTCAATAAAGCCTAGAAGTACCATCCTGAATAGTAAAATGAAAGCAAGTGAGAGAGTGTGAGAAAGTGTCATGAATCCAGCAATACAGTAGTAATAACCCCTGAATAAAGTATACTGCAGTCAAGACAGAATGAAATGCATGTGAGACTCAAAACCAAACAGCAAAATCTGTTCAAAGTGTTGCTGCATCTGGAATGTGTATCCCAAAATCTGGATATGTTGCTCTCAGTCTGCAATATGCAGATAGGATGATTGTCTGATATACCAAACATCCACACTTGTCTACAGCTATATAAAGCAAATGTAGCAGGATGATGTAGCTGTACAAAGCTAGATATGAATGTGTATGAAGAACCATAAAATGTATATTGATGTTGCAGTAAAGTACAGTTTTGTACCTACCATAAATGTAGATGTCCGATAGGCATGCATCTGCAGTCCTTACAAACGGGTTGTCCTGTCGTCAGGCAGCCCTTCGGTCGGCCGGATTCCAAAGTCTGGGGCTGGCCTCGGCTGGTGTCGCACTTCACCCGACGTCATAGCTGCAGTTCTTCGGGTATAAAGGCATCAGCCGACGCCATTTTCCTCAGTGTTTCTTGCCCCAGATGCCAGGTGCCCTCTAGGAAGGCTAAATTTGGATAAATGCAAATGGTTCCAAATAGTAGAGAGCAAACAACAAATAAGCATGTATGTACATATATACAAACAAATACACCATAATAGATTCCCCCAGCTAGCTACAAGATGGGCAAATACCCTAGGAGTACCACAGAGGGAAGGAGGGTGGAATCCTGACTGCAGATGCATGCCTATCGGACATCTACATTTATGGTAGGTACAAAACTGTACTATGTCCTTCAAGGATGCATCTGCAGTCCTTACAAATGGGTAGAATACCATAGCCAAACTGGGGAGGAGGAGAAATAAGATTATGGTGTAGTTAAGATCCCTTGCAAAACAGCAGTGGCAAAACCTGCTCGGGATCTGGAGTATAAAGGTAAGTTATAATGCTTGGCAAATGTATGCATGGAGCTCCAAGTAGCAGCCTCTAAAATGTCTTTGGTAGCCACTCCTCGTAAAAGCTGTGGTAGTGGCTGTAGCCCTTGTAGAGTGAGGCCTGATGTTTTCTGGAGTTTTCTTCCCATGGTAGGAGTAACAAAATCTAATGCAATTTCCTATCCACTTAGAGATTGTCTGTTTTGAAATTGCTTTTCCTTCCATTCCTGTTGCATATGCTACCAGTAGCTGGTCAGTTTTTCTATTGCTCTTGGTCCTGTCCAGGTAGTAACGTAATTGTCTATGTACATCCAAGGTATGCAACAGCCTTTCTCCCCTGTTCTGTGGGTTGGGGAAGAATGTAGGTAGGTGGATAGCTTGATTTAAAGATACCCTGGAGACCACCTTTGGCATAAAAGTAGGATTAGTTCTCATGGACACTCTATCTTGATGGAAGATCAGGAAGGGCTGTACTGCCATTAATGCCTGTAGCTCAGATACCCTTCTTGCTGAAGTGATTGCAAGCAGGAAAGCAGTCTTCCATGATAAGTACTGTAATTCTGCTGTTGCTGCTGGCTCTAAAGGAGGGAGTGTCAACTTTTCTAGCACAAAGTTCAAGTCCCATGCTGGCAATGGTGGCTTCCTAGGTGGTTTTACATTTTTAATTCCTCTCAGAAACTGCCTGAGCAGAGGATGTGAGAAGACTGGAGGATCCAAGTTGTATTCTGCTGAAATAGCTGATGCATGAATCTTAATGGAAGAATAGGACAGGCCGTTGTGGAATAGCTCTGCCAAGTATTCCATGATGTTAGCTATGTTTACCAGTGACACATTCTCTCCTTTTGCAGTACTCCAAATGAGGTATCTTTTCCATTTTGCTGAATAATTTTTTCTTGTTGAGGGTCTGCGAGCCTCCAAGATAATGTCTTTAACCCTTTGAGATAAATCTGGGTTATTTGGTCTTATGCAATGTTCCAGGCAGCCAGCTGCAATGTTTTCAGGTTTGGATGCAGGGTTTTGAAGTTGTTCTGTGTTAACAGCAAGGGAACTAGGGGCAGAGGCCATATTTGTTCCCGAGACATACTCCTCAGTAATGGGTACCAATGTTGCCTTGGCCAGTCTGGCGCTATCAGGATGATCCTTGACGGTCTTCTTTGATCTTCAATAGCACCTTGTGCATCAAAGGAAGAGGTGGGAATGCATATGCTGTCAGGTTTTTCCAACTGAAAGATAGGGAGTCCACTTTCCAAGCAAGTGGGTGGTACGTCCTTGTGCAGAATTTTTTCAGTTGGTGATTGTGTGGGGATGCAAATAAGTCTATTTCTGGTAGTCCCCATTTCCCTGTAATGGTTTTGAAAATGTCCGGATGCAGCATCCATTCGTGGGCATCCGTGGTAGTTCTGCTTAGGATGTCTACTAGTATATTTTGTTTTCCTGGCACAAAAATTGCTTGTAACTGAATGTTGAAGCTCAGTGCCACATTCCAGAGGTCCATTGCCATCCGGCATAGAGGGTATGAATGTGTGCCTCCCTGTTTGTTGATGTACCACATAACTGTGGTGTTGTCGGTCCTTATCAGCAGTTGACCCTGTCGAAGAAATGGTCTGAATGCCTGAATTGCCAGTTTTACTGCCAGCATTTCCTTTTGATTTATGTGTAGGTGCAGCTGGTCTTGAGTCCATAAGCCTTGTATGCACTTGTCCAGCATGTGTGCCCCCCAACCGAGGTCTGAGGCGTCTGTTGTGATGGTCTGGCTTGGTTGAGTGCTGTGGAAGGGCAGTCCCTTGTTTGATTGACAGGACTGAGCCCACCATTGGAATTCTTGCTTCAGGCATGGAATTATTGGAATTTGGGTTTCTAGGCTGTGCTTGTGCTGAGACCATAAATTCCTTAGGTACCACTGTAACTTTTTCATATGTAGTCTGGCATGTGGAATCAATATTATGCAGGATGCCATGTAACCGAGAGCTTGTAGGACTTTTCTTGCTGTTAGCTGGTTCTGCTTTGTTAGTGCCATGAAGTAGAAAGGGAGTTGCTCCTGTTTTTCTACTGTCAGGAATGCCATTTGTTTTGATGTGTCCAGATCTGCACCCAAGAAGGTTATCCTTTGGGATGGTATCAGCCTTGACTTTTTTATATTGACTGTGTATCCCAGGGCTTGTAGTAGATGAATGACCCTTTGTAAATCTTTTGTTAATTTGTTTTTGTTGTCCGCTTGTAACAGGCAGTCATCCAGGTAAGGGTAAATTTGAATTCCCTGAAGTCTGCAATGAGCAATTACTGATGCCAGGCATTTCGTGAATACTCTGGGCGCAGTAGATAAGCCAAAGGGCAATGCTGAGAATTGATAACGCTCTGATCCTGCAAGAAATCTGAGGTATCTTCTGCAATTTGGTCGTATGGGGACGTGCAGGTATGCCTCCTTGAGATCTAGAGTTACCAGCCAAGACTCCTTGCCCAGCATGGGAAGAAGCTGCTGTAGGGTCAGCATTTTGAATTTTGGAACAATGAGGAATGTGTTTAAAGCGGACAGGTCGAGAATAGGTCTCCATTGGTTTTCTTTTCTTGGTACCAGGAAGAGTCTGGAGTAAAATCCTTGCCCTTGTTCCATAGATGGTACCCTTTCTACAGCTCTCATCCTTAATAAGTAAGTTATTGGTTGTAGAGCTTCTGCCTTCTGATTTGGAGGTAGGTTTGGCATTCCTCTCTTCCTTGGTAGAGTATGGAAGTGAAACCTGTAACCTTGGTCTATTGTTTGTAAAATCCATTTGTCTCCGGTGATGTAATGCCAGTTTACTGAAAATAAGGCTAGCTTCCCGCCTAAGGGTGCCTCTAGTTGTTCCCTGGTAGGCGGTGCCAGAGCCAAGTCACTGTGATTGTCCTGTGGCAGTGGTGGTGGCTGGATCTGTGGCTGTACCTCGCTGGTTGTTAGCCTGCCACTGACGTCCCCTGTAGGCACCTCTGGATTGACCCCTGCCTCGTGAGCGCCTATTCCTGCCTCTCGGAGCTCTGGAGGTGTCTGGAAAGGACCAATTCTTGGAAGGCCAGTTCCTGCTAAACCTTGGAGGCTGGACCTGCAAGAAATCCTTGACTGTCTGGACTGATTTTGCTTTCTCTTCCACCTTCTTCAGCACCTGCTGTGCAGAGGAGCCAAACAAATTGAGTTTATCCATGGGAGCATCTAGGAGCTTTGATTTAACATGGTCTGGTAAGGACTGCTCTTTTAACCATGCATGTCTTCTGATCACTGTGCCAGTCATGGCTGATCTAAAGGAAGCCTCCAGTGCATCATAGCCGCATTTTAAGGAATGATTACTGACCTGCTGAATGTTATGTACCATTTCCTGTACAGATTTTTTGTCTAATGGTTCATCCGAGGACAGTTTTTTAGTTAATTGGTCTAACATAAATTCCTGATACTGAATCATGTGGAATTGACAGTTCAAGGCCCTAGCTGAAAGAGTAGCAGAAGTGTAAACTTTTTACCCCATCTCTAAGGCCCTAGATTCCCTTTCAGAGGGCGGGGTTTTGGTAGAGGTAGCTGCTACAGCCTTGGGTCCCTGGGAGATAGTTTCGATCTGCAAGGGGCCTTATACAAATGATAATGTGTGTCCGGAACCCTGTAGTACCTATCGGGCTTAGCAGGGGCCGGAGAAAGAGAATCAGGAGCAGTACAAGCATTATTAAAAGCATCATCCACAACAGTAAGTACTGGAGGAATGGCTAAAGGCCTATGCTGTGGCAAATGCAAAAAGGTTCTAAGCCTTTTCCTAGAGTCTGAAAAATCCTGGCCCTGCCATTGAAATTGTTCCCTCATAGCATGCAAGGTTTCCCCAAAAGAAAATTCCTCAGGTGGAGAGGCGGAAGGAATGGACTCTTCTGCATCGGAGTCTTCATAAGGAGAAAAAGGGCCCTCTGGAGGGTTTGAATTATCTGATTCATCAGAGGAGCCATCTGAAGAAACTGGCTCAGGGGGCTCTACTCTAGTCCTCTTCTCTGGAGGTGGGTGAGAGGCCCTGTCTGGATGTGGTTGGGATCCCCGGATCAAGGAAATGAGATCCTCTGCTAGACTAAGCATTTGTGAACTAGAGCTAGGCCTGTGAGAGGGGGTCTTAGCAGGCACAGTTTTGGTAGTTTTTGCTGCTTTGGCCCTGGCAAAGGCCTTAATCGACATGGATGCAGGAGGCCTAGCAGCTCCACATGCAGGGATAGAAATATCCAAAGGGATAGTATCAGATAAATCCTGTGAACCTGCAAGAGCAGGTGGGATTTCAGTAGCAGATTCAGCCAAGCTGGATGAGGCCTCAGTAAGTGGCAAGCTTTCGGCCGAAGGAAGAACCGTGGACTCTGTTTCAGCCGAAACCGAGACACTCGCGGTTGGCTTAACCGCGGTTTCGGCCGAAACCATGGACCGCGAGTGTCGGTCCTTTTCCTTGCACTTTTTAGAAATTTGCGTATTCGGAGTATCCGACGGCATAATGTAAGCAAAAGCGGAGCCGAAAAACTCTTCAGCAAATTCCGACCGACGTCTAAGCGTCCGTCGGTTGAAAGAAGCACAGGCTAGACAAGGTGCTACATCGTGGTCTGGGCCTAAGCAAGGTAAGCAGTAAGAGTGGAAATCTTTATGAGGTATTTGTTTCCCACAAGTTAAACAGTTATTCACTTTTTCTGACATCGGCTGAGGCAAGAAAGAGTCCCCAACGGGGTACTTAGCTTTTTAGAAGTCTTCGGTACTTGTAGTAGTAATCTCTGGTTCTGACCGACCGGCACTTGCGAACAGCTTCTGCTTCGGGCGCCACGCGGCAAGAAAGACTGAGGAAAATGGTGTTGGCTGATGCCTTTATACCCGAAGAACTGCAGCTATGACGTCGGGTGAAGTGCGACACCAGCCGAGGCCAGACCCAGACTTTGGAATCCGGCCGACCGAAGGGCTGCCTGACGACAGGACAACCCGCTTGTAAGGACTGCAGATGCATCCTTGAAGGACATCAGTCCTATCACCAAGTTGAAATAGTTATCATATAGGAAACTGTAGTTAGAACAGTAGTGTGTATATAACTGTAGCTATTAGAAATGTACAGCATATGTATTGTTATTCGAAGGTGTTAATATTACTTTCTTTACCCCACCCTATAACCACATATAACCCATTCCACGTGAAAATGGTATGTGCAATCACAATTAACACCCCTGGACGTTTGTCCTGTTGGGTCATATATATTTGCATGTCCGTTGATGCATCTGCCCTGTTCATACATCCACACCTGATGGCCTGTTGCCATCAATTAACCCTGCATGTTGTTGGACTGTGTATTTCTGTTCAAATTATGCATGTGTTATGCACGCTGTTCAATGGTGTGAATATCTGGGTGTTTGGTTAATGGGAATATTAATGCATGCTGTTACAACTAATTGTGAATGGTATTATATGTCACTAACCCAAACTGTCATGACATAATGCAAAACATAGGACGACAGGGAAGGCGGATTCCAGCGGACCCACCTCTCCCACCTCAGCTGGCGAGTGCACCTGGCACTAGTGCCAAGTCCGGACCCTCCTCCGGTGGCCCTGTGTCACCTGCGGGTGGAAGCGCTGCAGGGGATGGGGCTCGCCCCCCCCCTATGCAAGTGTGGCCGGAGAACCACCACTCATCCTCCGTAGTGTCCGGACTGTGGTGCGTAGGGAGATTCGGGACTCTGTTCTCGAGCCCCTATGCCAGCTCGAGGCACGGGTGGCGCAACTAACGGGCATGCCTGTTACCCTGCCTTCACAGCCCCCAGCACAGCCCCGTCCTGGGCAGTGAAGGAACAGTGGCAACTGCCTATGGGTGGGGATATCAGTTCCACTGTTGCCATCTGTGGGCTCATGGGCTCTGGATATCCAAACCTCCATCCCCGTCAATTGCATAACCCCCCCACACGTGTCATACACCACCCCTGTATGCGTCTTGTTTGTCTTGTCTGTTTACCTACCCAACCTACCTCCCCAGCTGTACCGACTTCCTTCACCTGACATATTACTCTCACCTGAAAAAAAAAAAAAAAAAAAAAAAAAAAGGGGCACTCTGTACCCACGCCCCATACAAAGCTGCTGGACATGGAACCTATCAATTACAATTGGCTGTACAACAAGTATTATTGTTGTCCTGACACCTCTCTCAGGGGTGGAAGGTTTCAAATGTCACACCAAATTACATACATATGCACAGCTGTTGCTGATGAAGAAATGGGCAGCTATGGGCCTTACCTACACGCTCCTGCACATCCCAAGCTTGTTTCCCTACTGTCTTGCCCTCTTTGTGACCCCTTTTTCACCACTTTCCTGTCTCCCCATTTTCTTTTCTTTCAAAGAAAATAGCGCGGTTGTGCACAAGAGTAAGCACGTTTAAGCGGTTGTAAGCAGGTGTGTGCTTGTGTGCGCAGAGCTAACCGCCAGTGCGCATGCGTGAGCTCCGCGCAAACCAGAGCTAACCCGGTTACAACTGCTTAAAAGTGACTTAGTCACTTTGATTGACAGGTCCTGTACTCAGTTCAAAAGCAAAATAAAATCCCACTGTGAGTCCCGAACCCAGGACCTTGGAAACAGTAGTCTGCATGACTTACCACTAAGCCATGACTCTTATACAAGAACATTGTGCTAAAATAAATATATCATGTAATAGTAGGAATGAATGTAAAGGGAATATAGATGTGTAGTACACAAAGCATGCCATTTAGAATTACTATCAAAACTAGTGGATTTCCATAATAGTAGAGTGTGAACAGAAACAGCCATGCTAGTTGGAAGCTAGTAGGTAATAATGTCACTATAGCACCTTGCAAGCCACACACATACTCACAGCAGGATAATCACTGCCCATACCCCACAACCTCTTACAGGAACACATCTGGACCAAGTAATAAAATATGTGGAGCAAAGGCCCAAAACCAGGGACACATTACAAATAATGTTACAACAAACACAGACAGTTCAGAGAATAACAGGGTCTGCACTTTGTGGGATGTTTGGAAGGGTATGCAGTCTGAAACTTGAATGTTTGTCACCATATTCTGACTTGAACCCAGAGTGATTTGCCAGAAAAAGGTGTGCATGAGATATTGACCAAAATATGAGACAGAAATGTGGACAACCTGCAAATATCTGTACACATGACGGGTCTGACACCACCATATTTGAATAGTTAAGAGCCTAGACATATCAACAGTGAATGACTTACAGGGATGCCCCACAGACTCCATGTGAAATGTACAAACAGTAGGCAGAAAGGTGTAACACATGCAATGGTAACTATGGAGTCCTGAAAGTATTCATCACTTGCATGGCAGAAAAAGTGTAGTAATACATATGCTCATGCTAACCCACAGTCACAACTGCAGCATACCAGACATTGTAATGGGTGTACCCCACTGATATGTACCATTCCATGAGCACATAACAGATTAACCTGAAAGTCTCTGGGGCCTGCTCAGCAGCATACTCAAATACCCTAATAGATGTCAAGGACCACACCATGGCCAGACCACACTGCATGCTGTAACACTCTAGCACATATAGCAAGCATTCCAAGGTGTGAATGTACATGGAAAATAGGAAAGCTACAGCAGCACACTACAGTCAGGACACCTAGCAGGCATACAAGTAGTGACTGTAAAGGGCAACTATTGAAGCCTTAGCAACAAAGTGCAAGCAAAAGTGAAAGGAAAGCACACACACACACACACACACACACACACACACACACACATTAACAGTAGTAGTAGTAGTTGTAGGTGTCAGTGTACATACACAGTTAGTACAGGAAACTGGAGAAATGAATGGAGGAATGTTAATCTACAACACACCTGGAAATATGAGAGATACCAACCTTTACACTCACAGAACATTGTCCACAGCATAACAGCATGGTCCCTGCCCTTAAAATCTGAAAGGGCTACACCTATCTCACATACCTTTTTATAGCACTGTTCAGAAATCACAGTGAGAACTGCAATCAGTACACAACTGGCTGCATGCAATTAACAAATGCTGGCTATCAATTGGTGCAGAGGCCATCACATGGGCATATGCAGATACCTACAAAAGTATGCTGTACTCCCAGTCCACACATGCAATACTTTCACTGCACCCCGTGAAGGACGTGAGAGACAGACAGACAGAGAGAGAGAGAGACAGAGAAAATTGCAATTAAGCAGACACAAACAATATGTTCAGCAACAGCCACCTGAAAGCTGACAACTGGGAAGTGGAGCAGCAGGACAGAGAACCAGACGGCAACACAAGCAGCTGTGACAAACACAGGTAATGTAAAGTAATACTATAAAGGTCTACATACTGTGAACCCTCCATATGTGTCATTGGTCTGTATCCATATGTATATGAAGATGTGTAAAGGGCAGGGGACATATAGCAACTATCAGTGAAGGCTGTACATACATTTCTGTGTGAGAGCATCTATGTGCACATATCAATGTTGGTTGATTGTAGGTTGTAGTGCCATGTACAAAGTAGGTTTCACAGTTATGTATGTTTAGCAGTATGTTAGTGTGTGTATACAGTATGGTAGACAAACATGTTGATATACCTGTCCAACATATGGATACGTATGTATGTCAACATATGTATGTGTGTATATATATATATATATATATATATATATATATATATATATATATATGATATGCATATATGCATACATACACAGAGAGAGAGATGTAGGAATACATAGACAGATGTAGATAGAATATTGTACAAACATATATATGTAATGCACACATACAGATATAGATATATGTAGATACATATACATAGACAGACTGATCTGACTATCTACAGGTATGAGTGTATATGACGACCTTCAACACAGCCTGTCCCAACTCCACTGTCACTCACACCCCCTCTGTGTCCCCCCCTCTCCACATCTATAGCAATATATGTACATCAATATATATATGTGTATATGTATACAGACATATAGATATATATATATATATATATATATATATATATATATATATATATATATATATATATATATATATATATATATATATATATATAGATATATATATATATATATATATATATATATATAGAGAGAGAGAGAGATGTATATAAATTCTGAGTGAGGCACATGTGTACAGATGTATTGCAACAGGTGCCTGGTGACAAAGGCATGGAATGAACACCAGTGTCAAAACCGGAGTACCATACCACATTCCAAATCACCTACACCAGTAACCACCAGATATGTGATTGGCTGCCCACCACTGCATGTGTCAGGGGTGAACAGGGTCATAAATGTGTACAATAGTGGCCTCAATGATATTCACAGTGGCACACTATCCCTGGAATACCTGCACATGGTATGTGTCAGCGGACATGGTGTCAGCTATGGACATGTAGGTCGGTGTACCCCTCCACACCACATAATGGATGCCATGGTATGGACCTCACTTGACAGCTACAGATATGGAGAAGGACACAGTGACATGTACAACACTGTGACAATGCACTCAAACACATTACCAATGCACAGTGACTGACAACACCACAGAGTACACATATACTACCCACATAGAGGTTACCACTCCCGGATTTACATATGTAAGTCACACCCATGACAGATGTCCAACAACCATAGTAACACCTCACACCATCCACAACCTAAATGTCTGCTGTGTGTCGCCCATGCCACTGCAATAGAGTGCACATGTGGAGGTAAAAGTTCCTACCCACAGATAAGACATACCCTGCAATAAACCACACAGTGTTAAGAAGCAAGACTCCCCATGAGTACATGTCACACATACCCCTGCTGAATGTTAGTCAGATAGGTAATATGCCATATGAGTCACCCTGTGTAACTGTGTGACAGCAGCAGGTACCATCACACCACGTGTCACAATGGTCAGGGTAGCAGAACAGTACGCTGCTGTAGTCCAATAGCATATTGTATAGTATTGTATTGTAATGTAATGTATTGTGTTGTATTGTATTGGTATGTTGAGGTGCCTCCTTCGTGTAGTGGAACCACTGCTGCTGTGCGCCAGTGTACAGGTACATATCCTGTAGTCAGGCTAGTGTTACACAGCACTTCTATATGTGTGTTTAGCTCCTGTCAGAGTTTATGTAGCATGCAACTGGGGATACCATCAGGTTCCATTCATGTTGTGTATTCTGCTGTCCTGAGGGTGGCTCTCACCTGGACATCTGTGATGACAGGGAGGTTACAGTCAGCTGGGATAACTATGTCTTATTTTGGGGTAGAGGGTGGGGTGACACCTGCACTGAACCTGTCTGCCACAATGTTGTCAATATCTGTGGTGTCAGTGAAATATGTGTTGTTGTGTACTGACTATGGGCATAGAGGATGGATCCTGACCAGGTTGCTAACATAACTGAAGAAGGCCTTCTGGTTATCTGTAGTGTCCCTCTTGATTTCCCTCTCAAAGTTGCCCATGGATGTTTGTATGATGGAAAATAGATCCTTATTAGTGCTGCTCAGACATGCCCTCCCTTTATGGAATTATTCTCTGTCTTGCAGTAGCTTCCATCTTCTGTAATACAATCTGTCTATGGCTGGGGTCCACCAGACAGGATGCTGTCCCTTTGTGGAGAGTGTCTTGGTCATATATGGGATTGCATGATCCATGCATTCTCGGAGATGTCTGTAGAAAGCAATTGTGGGTTGTATCTGCCACTAGCCCAGTGGGCTGAAAGGATACCATGTCACTGTTACAAAGTCTAAAGTTTGCATCTGTAATGTTATTCACTATAGTCGTTTCTGCTGGTGGTGGAGGTGATATATGTATATCCAGGGCAATCAGTGTGTGGTCAGCTCACAGTAGTTGATGATGTAGGCCATACAGTACCTAGATAAGAACCGCCAGAGTGAGGAGGTGCTCTTGACCTGAATCAGTGTTCTGACTGCTGGGGTTTGGTAGTATGTCGAATGGAGTGTACCAGGTAAACCAGAGCAAAAAATATATATCATCGTGTTTTTAGTACGCTGGACTTTATCATTGTCTTTTGCCTCTGCGTTGGAACTGAACGTGTGTTTTGGTACAGATGCTACATATGTGAGATATGTTGTATCATAACAGTCGAGTAGCATGTGTAGTATGTGTGCCAAATTCTGCTGACATATATTGCTGATATCAGGTTATTTTCTTCCCGGGTACATGGCCCACCCGCGGAATCCCACTTACTCCACAGCTGAGGATGAGGAGATACACCAGAAACTGGTGCGGGATTATGCAATACTCTTTTCCCGCACCAGCCAGAATCAGCAGGAGAGGGATGCACTGTGGAAAGACCTTGTCCGTCGGGTAAATGACATAGGCACGTATAATAGGACATATGAGCAGGTACGACATCACTGCAGTGATTTAATCAGACATGTCCGTCAGCATGTGTCGGATAGCCACAGGCAACAGGTCGCCACAGGTGGTGGGGTGGCTACACATCCCCCACTCACCAGACTGGAGGGACTACTCATGAGTGTAGTGGTTCCAGTCCGCCAGCAACAACAACAGCAGCAGACATGCATTATGATGGAGGCTGGAGCCACGCAGCAGCAAGACAGTGAACGTGCAGGTAATATGCCATATGTATAGTTGACTGTTGTGTACACTGGTAGTTAATGCATGTGTGAGGTGTGTCCTTGGTTTGTAGCTGTCACCATAGTATTTAATGTGCAAGTGTGATATCCTCAATATTAGCAGCTGACCTGTGAAAGGCGACTGTTGTATTACTGACCTTATCATACTCAGTAACAATGGCACAATTGTGCCCACTGACATTAGTTTCTTCACGTCTGCAGGTCCCTCTGGTATAACAGCAACGCAGCCTATCCATGCTGGTGAGTGTGTATTAACAATTCTTGTAATAGTGTTGATAGTAATAGTACTATTTGGCTCACTTAGTAGTGCTCTTTGTATGCATGTAGGTGTGTCTGTGTCTGTGTGTTGATATCACACATACTGAGTACTATACAATTGTGTGAAACTGTGTGCACGTGTGCACCTGTGCAACTGTGCATGTGTGCACCTGTGCATGTGTGCATGTGTGCACCTGTGCATGTGTGCACCGGTGCATGTGTGCATGTGTGCACCTGTGCATGTGTGCATCACTGGTAATGTGTAGACATTGTAAACTGTGTTTCCTGTTTCCCTCCCACAGGTTCTGGTGCTGCTCTGGTGTCATGTAGCAGGGAACCTGAATCAGGTGCCGTGGGTACTGATAATGATGACATCTGTGTAATGGCACAGGAAAGTATGCCAGGGTCCGCCATTGGTCAGTCGATTGACAGTACACAGCTGTCGACCCCATCAATGCGCACAGTTATCCTGCCAATACACCCTTTGTCACCAATGTCCCTAGGTGATGGACAGCATACAGTGGGCATTGACCAGAGTAATGTGGTATCTGTGGCACATGCCTCCCCACACAGCAGCCATGGGCATGGCCCAGAGATGGTACCACACAGACAGATGTCCAGGGGTTCTCGTGGGAGCATCCGTGGGCGTACTGCCCCTGTCAGACGTGCCCACAGACGTCTTACAACCTCAGCTATGTTTCGGGCAGTCATGCAGGCACAGTCACGTATGGAACGGTACACCAGACAGGGTCTGAGAGAGCTGACAGCATGTCGCACAGCCATGACTGACAGTATGCGTGACATTGTGGCTGCCATCCGTGATTTCACCGATGTCATAGACAGACATTGTGGGGACATATTAGACCGCTTCCACAACTACATGTCCATGAGCCAGGGCGATGGTGGGCGGTTGAGGTGTCGACGTGGCCGTATGCCAGCAACAGCAGCAGCTGGCAGTCGTCGCGGATGACAACAGGGCCGCCCCCGTAGTGCCAGCAGCAGCCCCAGCAATGCTGGGTCTGTGCTGTCATCAGACCCCCCAGGAGACCACGTGCACGTGGCTCTGGCCGGGCCCAACAGGGATCTGTGTCCAGTCAACGAACACCTGCTTCTGATGACAGTACCCAGTCTGGGTTGGTACTGGATATGGTCCGTAGCACCCCTACAAGGCACAGGTACCGTGTCCGTGGCCAGAGACACTGATCTGTATGACCTGGCAGGTACAGTCTGTGGCTGTCCACAAACACCAGTATATGGCAGCCATGAGGTGGAACTGTGTGCATCCATACACACATGCGAATTGACAACACCTAGGGCTTCCGCATACACGCACACACTGCATCAACATTGCCCCACCTTCTACTGCTGTCCCTCCCCAACACACATACACATACATGTCAATTGGTGGTATCGGTGGCTGACTCAGGCATACCAAGTTCACACCCTGTGCATATGATGAAACTGTGCCACCTCCTGCAATCTGTAACAACTGTGCAGGTACAGGTTAACATGTTGCTGATGCACAGGGTGACCACATAGATGTGTAGTAATAGTATCATGTTGTTAACAGTACTGTGTGCTGAATTAATTGTGGGTATATCACAGCATGACTGATGCAGTAAGTGTGTGATTGTCATGTACTGTTGTCTACACCCATGGTAAGTACCATAGTGTATCATCTGCACATGTTGGCATACTGGTGGTAATGATGTCAACAGAAGGCTACATACATAGGTAGCACAAAGGATAAGGTAATGAATCTAGTAATACGCAATGATGGATATGTAAATTGCAAGTGGCATGTTGCCCACACTGGACTCTGCAATGCAGATGTTTGAGGATGTTGATATGTGTGCAGTACTACACGACTGGTACAGGACACACAGGAGCACCCTAGCACTGCATGCTCACATCTCATACCATGCTAGACAGCCCCAACACACAAAACTAACTGTCACAGGAGGGAGAGTCCCCATATATGTCAGGGATACTGTGGTGGCAGGCCAGGTAGCATACATCCTACTAAGTATGGAACCACTGAGTGAAGGCTCAGTGTCTGTTATTTGACATGTGTATTACTGCAGGTATGAGCACATGGGTTTCCATCCAGTTATTGCACATCCTGACAGTACGTGGTCTGTACACTTGTGTGCACTGAGACTGGACCCTAGCCATCTGACCCGTGTATTTCCATGTACATGTGCACAGTGTCTGCATATTTGCAGTGTTACCTACTGGAACTGGTACAGCTTGTTTGTTGTACAATGGACTACATGCAGCCCTGTTTACTGTAGCTTTGTTTGCATGCATGTTTGCTTGCAATTACCCTGGAATACTGATCACACCTGCAATGCATAGTTATAGAGCTTCTGTGGACTCCTAGTGCCATCTGCATAGCTTACTATATATGTATGTCCATGTCCCACTTGACAGGATGTCACTGTTTTTCCTGTTCACATGTACACTGCCTGTGACAGTGCATATGACTTACCTGGCATGTGTCCACGTGAGCAGTCATATATGCTACTGCTAACTAATCACAGGCACTACACCTTCACATATTCATCTTCTGTTGAACTACCTGCTTCGCTAGGGACGGCCTGCACCTGTCACCCCTGGGCTTTCAGATATTGGTAAAGGCTCTTGCTATCCCCATAGTGCCTATGTTAGGCAAGGCTGAAATGACAAACCCACCTTCATAGGTATCACAAGGGATAAGAAACTAAGAGTAATGCTACCCAACGCCAGAAGTCTAAACCTCCAGATGCATGCACCCAAAACACTCCTTGGCATGGAGAACATCGATATCTGTGCAGTAACAGATACCTGGTTCAGGGCTACTGAGAGCACACCAGCACTACCAGGTTTAACCTGGTTGATTTCTTTGAAACAGTCACCAAGGCCATTGACGAGGGGACGGTGGTTCACACAGCCTACCTGGACCTCGCAAAAGCCTTCACAACAATACCCCACTTGGGCATTCTAGAGAAGCTCACCAGCTTAAATATAAGCCCCTATGTCACTAGATGGATTGCACAGTGGCTCAAGGACAGAACCCACATGGTTAGAATTGCTGGAGCCATGCCAGACTCCAAACCAGTTACGAGTTGTGTCCCACAAGGCTCAGTCCTAGGACCTCTCTTGTTTGGTATATATTTATTGGAGGTACAGGCCAACACGGACGGACTGTGGCTGACCAAATATGCAGATGACTGCGAACTGGCCACCATAATCGACTCCCCAGCCGACACAAGCATCTTCCAAAGGGGCATCATAGAAACAGACAACTTGTGCCACAGCCATGGCCTTCAGCTGAACAGTGTTTAGAAAGGGGAATGTGCATCCTGTAGTCTGTTCACCTAGTTGCCAAAAGGGACATTGTCCTCACACACACTAACCCCCCTCAGCCAAAAACACACACTTGCCATTTGCAGGATTCAAACCCCTATCTGACTATGTTATGACACTCGAGATGGACACATTAGCAGAGTGTGCTATTCGCATTACTGGGAGGTTTCCCTTCTCTTGCTGTACTTATAGGGTGCTGACATCATCAGTGTTTAGAAAGGGAAATGTGCATCCTGTAGTCTGTTCTCCTAGTTGCCAAAAGGGACATTTCCCTCACACACAATTGCACACACTAACCCCCCACAGCCAAACACACACTTGCCATTTGCAGGATTCAAACCCCCTACCTAACTATATTATGACACTTGAGACGGACGCATTAGCAGAGCGCGCTATTCGCATTACTGGGAGGTTTCCCTTCTCTTGCTGTACTTATAGGGTGCTGACTTCATCAGTGTTTAGAAAGGGAAATGTGCATCCTGTAGTCTGTTCACCTAGTTGCCAAAAGGGACATTGTCCTCACACACACTAACCCCCCTCAGCCAAAAACACACTTGCCATTTGCAGGATTCAAACCCCTATCTGATTATGTTATGACACTCGAGACAGACACATTAGCAGAGGGTGCTATTCGCATTACTGGGAGGTTTCCCTTCTCTTGCTGTACTTATAGGGTGCTGACATCATCGGCATTTAGGAAGGGAAATGTGCATCCTGTAGTCTGTTCAACTAGTTGCCAAAAGGGACATTTCCCTCACACGCAATTGCACACACACTAACCCCCCTCAGCCAAACACACACACTTGCCATTTGCAGGATTCAAATCCCTACCTAACTATGTTATGGCACTTGAGACGGACGCATTAGCAGAGCACGCTATTCGCATTACTGGGAGGTTTCCCTTCTCCTGCTATACTTCTAGAGTGCTGACATCATCAGTGTTTAGAAAGGGGAATGTGCATCCTGTAGTCTGTTCTCCTAGTTGCCAAAAGGGACATGTCCCTCACACAAAATTGCACACACACTAACCCCCCTCAGACAAACACACACACTTGCCATTTGCAGGATTCAAACCCCTACCTAACTATGTTATGACACTTGAGACGGACGCATTAGCAGAGCGCGCTATTCGCATTACTGGGAGGTTTCTCTTCTCCTGCTGTACTTATAGAGTGCTGACATCATCGGTGTTTAGAAAGGGGAATGTGCATCCTGTAGTGTGTTTTCCCAGTTGCCAAAAGGGACATTTCTCTCCCACAGACTTACACACACACCAACCCCACACACACCAACCCCACACACACACACACACACACACACACACACACACACACACACACACACACACACACACACACACACACACTGAGCATTTGCAGGATTCAAACCCCTACCTAAGTATGTTATGACACTTGTGACGGACGCATTAGCAGAGCGCCCTATTCACTTTACTGGGAGGTTTCTTTTCTCCTGTTGTACTTATAGGGTGCTGACATCATCGGTGTTTAGAAAGGGGAATGTGCATCCTGTGGGGAGGCAGACACCAAGCACACTCTGGCTAAGCTGTCATTCCCTAGGGCAAACAGCCTAGTGTTGACCTCTACACCCATATGTTTAATTGTCAAATGCACATTATTTGTTGCTGATAGACTGTTTGCACATCTTTATTGCCATAGCATTCCCTGTTTGTATGAACAACTTGTGCATCTGTGGAAGATGTTTGCATATGGGAGGGATCCACTATATCACGTATGTCTCTGCAGTCATTTAACTGTGTGCACTGGGCAGACTGCTGTAATGTAGTTGGTTCCTGGAATAACATGTAAAAATACCAGATATGTGTGTCCAACTGCTAAACTGAAATTTGGCCTAAGTGTGTGAGCATGCCCAGTTCAGCCTTCCCATGGCATGTTGTCTGACATATGTCTCATTTATCAAAGTGTGTGAGCATGCCCAGTGTGAGCATTCCATATGTTGGACTCTGCAGCCCACCACATTTGTGGATGAGTGTGAACTTCAACAAATATCACCCGTTTATGGTTGTGTGTTGTGTGTCATGTTGTGTAGTTACTGTACAAATGCTTTGTGTGTGAACACAACAGGATTATACTGTGCCTGCAGTGTTTGCATGGGATACTTTGCATACAGTTGTCAACATCCTTTCACACTGACCTAACACTGTAGTACTGTATAGTGTACTGGTAGTACTTTGACTGTGGTGGACAGTATCCTGGGCTTTAGTGCTATCACTGCTTTACATTTCGATAGTGAGCACAACAGCCTAGTTAGGGGCCAGTTGTGTACATCTGACCATGTTGCATTCTGTTCATATATGAATTACTTAAACCAGGCTTGTCCAACATTGGTAGTGTATTCCACAACATAGGTGTACATTTGCAAACACTAGCAATGTGCCCTAGTCCATGTCTAATGATAGTTGGAGAGTGTGTTTGTCCTTCAACACACATTGTAAGAGGAGTTTGCCATGACACATGTCATGGTTAGTATACTGTGCCTCTGTCTACCTGTGACATGACAGTGATACCCAGGATAAAGCTACCATCTCCCATCCACTCATCAAGATTCCTATTGAGGAAGATTGATAAGTGACTCTATGGGTAGCCTGTACTGGGAGTTCACTCATGGGTGGGGGTGGCTTCTGTGTTATGGATCATGCAGTACAGCTTGTCCTATGTAAGTCAGTGCTGGGGTTCAGGTCTCTCATGTGCATAGCTCACTGCCATTCAGATTGTACAAGATGCAGCATGTTTATTGATACCAGCAACACAGGCAACACATGGCATCTGTGCAAGCTCTTTGATACTCCTGGTGAGGTACTGTTGGGGACTTTACGGTTGATGGAGGTGTCTGCTGAGGTACATCCCACAGGGGCTATTGTAGTCAATTGTACCGCCGATGAAGGATGACTGCAGAGCCACAATGACCTCCCCTTATCTAGATCTGACAACCTTCATGATTAGGTGGGTATATGGTATGTTTCTGTAAACACTACAGCACATGTTTGTCCAATGCAGGATATCTATCACCTTGTGTCCCCAGGTCTCTCATTACATGTTAACTACATAATGGGTTAACACCTATGTGGTAATTGGTGGGCACTTACTGTATATCCACGGGGGTTGACTATACACTTTTCTGCAATTAGCTTGCTGACATGGCTATGGCACCAGTTGTCTGTTTCTATGTGGCCCTTTTGTGGGATGCTTGTGTCAGCTGGTGGATCATATGTGGTGAGCAGTTTGTAGTCCTCTACAAACATGTTCGGACACAGTCCTTTCATGTTTGCCTGTACCTATGGGACATATATACCAGACGAGGGAGATCCCAGGACCAAGTCTTGTGGGATGCCATTTATATCTGGTTTGTAGTCTGACATGGCTGCAGCATGTCTGACCATGTCTGTTCTGTCCTTGGTCTGGTTTGCAACCCCTCTACTGACATAGGGGTTTATATTTAAGCTGGTGAGCTTATCTATAATGAACACGTAGGGCATTGTATAGAAGCCTTTGCAAGGTCCAGCTACGCTGTGTGGACCACATTGCCCTCATCAATGACCTTAATGACTGTTTCAATTGAGTCAAACATGTTTAGGGGCAGGATCTGCACTTAAGAAAGCCACACTGGGTAGGGTCCGGTGTCAGTAGGTCCCCAATATCTTTATGTCTGTGGTACATGCTGATCCTTTCCATAGCTGTGCAGACCGAGCTTCTCAGGATTCTGGGGTAGTAGTTTTCAGTATCCATTCAGGCAACACCTTTGTTGAGAAGGACCACTGTTGTTGTACACTGCTCTTTGGGTACATATTCTGTGGTAAGGCTGACATTGAGCAGTAGTGTGATTTGGCATTCCATTCATCTTGGAGTCCATGTTGCACTAAGCCTAGGACACCATCTCATACCATTGCTGCTGTGTGTTTTGCTTTGTAGATGCTGGCTGTTACCTCAGCATCTGCAATGTCAGGGGGCCAGCAGTCTGCTGGGATAGATATTCTGCATTCGGGGGGGGGGGTGCACTGCACCTGTCAGGATGTATGTTGGCAATATGTGTGTGCGTTTGTGATATTTGTGCGATTCAGAGCATATCTGTGAATTCCCAGCATGGTTCCTACCATCAGTTGTGAAAACCTTGGGATTATCCTTAGTGTCCTGTACAATTTGTATCTTCATAGGTTCATAGGTTCATACTAGGCTATCCACCCTAGGGCATTTGTTAGCCTAGCCAGAGTGTGAGTGGCTTTTGCCACCCCTTGCTATGTGAATATTATGGCCATTTATGATTTGCTTTGCTGTGCCTCTGTCTGGACATGACACAGTGAAGACCCCCAGTGTAACTCTACAATCATCCATCCACTTGGCAAGATTCCTGTTGAAGAGCGTCAGTGAGGGGCTCTGCCTAACATGGAGTGGGATTCTGGTTCAGGGTGTGGGGAGCCTCTGGATTATGTATCTGTCCCACCAGCACATCCTATTTCATTATTTGTTGAGGTTGACATCTCTCACTCTCACAGCTCCGATAGCTTTGAGTTTTCTGGGGTGGAGCATGTCCATTACACCTGTGTTGGGCATGGCCTTCTACAACAGGCATGCAATGCCTCTGTGTAGGCAGTACGTGACTGCATTCAGCTGGGGTGTCTACAGTCAGGCAGCATATGACATATATTTGAGACCCTTTATCTTCTTGGTGAGGTACCTTTGAGGTCTTTCTAACTGGTGCAGGTGTCAGGTAAGGTACATCCCCATATGAGGCATTGTACTAGATTATGGGTGTGATAAGAGAACAGTATAGGGGCACAATGACCTCTGTTGACGTAGATGTGAATCCTTTCCTGATATGGTGTCAAATGTAGACAGTCTTCCTAGACACATTGGCAATGTGGGTGCCACATATCAGGTTACTGTCCACTTGTGTCCCTAGGTCCCTGGTTACTCCTTCCATACATAATGGTTTACCACCTATGTGGTAATTTGTGGTACCTTGTTTGGTATTTGGTGGGACATTCATACTGTCCAGTGTCTTCAGGACGGCTGGGTGGGGTTCCTGTGTGTGAGAGTGTGGTCTGTAGCATGCTACAGACTGTACAGCAGTCTTGCCTACAGTTAGTTGCACATGGGTGGACTCCAATGCCTTGTGCATTGTCAGTTACCTGGACGTATGGGTGTCTGTGCTGAATATGGATACTCACCCTCCTTTTATGTTTTGTTCCAGGTTTTGGGGCCATGACACATGATATGTGGTATAACCTGGTAGTGCTGGTGTGCTGTCAGGAGGCTTGCAGCAGGTTTCTGTCACTGCACAGACATCGATGTTCTCCATACTGGGGATTGCCTTGGGAGCATGCATATTGGGGTTTACACATCTGGCATTGGTCAGCATTACCCTTATGTTTCTTTCCACTTATGTTTTCTAGGGTGGTGGGTCAGTCTTTTCAGCCTTGCCTACAAAAGGCTCTATGGAGGTGGCAAAGGCCTTATCCAATATCCAGACCAGGGTAACAGGTGCAAGCCATCCCAAGAACAGCTGCATGGCTTGTCAAGCATGACATCCCAAGCAGACAGACATTGGATCCCCTTGGAATGACACCAGTAAGTGTGCCACTTGCTATGACTGATCATTCCGTGTTTGTACTGTGGCATTATTCTTGGTAAGGGTAGGATGCTGCAAACGGTGAGTGTCATACCAGCCTGGACTACATAATCAGAGAGCTCATCTATGTCTCTTTTCATGTAGTCTAGGGAGGTACATCTCAGGTCATTCACACCAGCATGGACTATGACTGCATCATATTTCTACTTGCTTTGGAGTGACCTGCATACTTCTGTTATGTGGCGATTGTGGCAGCCTACAGGCAGCTTACTGTACCCTTTCCCTTGTTCAGTATGGTGTGGGACAGCAGTGTGTCTGACTATGGAGTCACCTATTACAACTGCATCAGGCATGTTGTTTCTCCTTCTGGCCTGTGACTGTTTGGCACACCAGCTTTGTGTACTATGTGTTGCATGTGCTATGTTTGGAGGTTGTTTGATTGGGTGTCTGCTTTAGAGGCCTCTGTTGGTGTGCTGTGTTTGTAATTTGTGCCTCCGGGAATGTTTTTCTGTGTTTATGTGTTTGGTTTGCAGTTGTGATAGGTCTATGTGGGACTGTGTTTGTGGTGTGTGTGGTTACCTTCTCCTCCTGACTAGTTTTGGGAGTACTGAGTTGAGGGAGCTCAGCCTCCAGTTTGGCTAGATGGTTGCATCTCTCACATATATTTGTATTTCTTGGGTGGAGTTGGGGGTTGTCTGTGTACTTGGGGCAGGTGTAACATTGCCTCAGGATTCACAGATTCAACTTGTTGTGGCTGGCCTTAGTGGATTGTATGTGTGGACAGATTTTACTGCCATACTACTGATCAGTGATTACTTCATTGTTTATGTTTGCTCTATCATGTAGTAGCTTCCTCATTCTCTTGCATGGTTTGGTTATGGCTGGTGTCCACCATGCCAGATGCCTGTGTGTATGGCATTGTGTCTTGTTTTAATTTAGGATTGCATAATCCAAGCATTCCTGGCAGTGTTCATGGAATGGCTGTATTACAGGATCTGAGGTGTGGCCCATATTTTGCACCTGCATAGGACCTTTAATGGATTCCACATCAGTTTGGAGGAGTGCAAATATTGCTTTACACATGTTTTCCACTGTGGTTTTCTGGCCAGGGACTGTGGTCAGAATTTGTATATCCAGTGTGATTACTCTATGGTCTGGTTTTACCAGTGAGCAATACACTTCTCGTCTTGCCATCCAGTACCCATGTTGCTGATTATCACATCCAGTATGCTTACCCCTCTTGTGGGAGTGGTAGGTTGTTCCTGGGCCTTTTGGTTTATGGATTCTATGAACTTTTGTCCTACACTGTTGGAGCTAGTATAATGCTCCCAGTCTATGTCTGTGTATTTTCAGTCACCCAATATAATGTGGTTTGGAGGACTTGATATATTCATGTATTCCAGCATAGGCCAGGTGCAGTTCCTGGTGTTGGGACAGTAGTCTGTAGCAGGCTATAAACTGGGGGGCAGTTTTAGCCACTGCTACTTGACCATGGCTAGTCTATGCTGCTTTTTGTTGTGGTACCAACATGGGGGTGTGGTTATCCTTGACAATTCTTGCTAATCACCCTCCTTTTGTAGCTTGTTCCATGTTTTGAGGCTGTACAGTACAGTATGAGGTGTAACCTGGTAGTGTTAGGGTGCTGTTGTGAGCCTTGACTCAGTTTTCTGTTACAGTGCAGATATCAACATTCTCCATACTGGGTGAGTTTAGACTGCATGCATCTTGCTGTTTCGACTTATCCCTTATCTTATTCTTATCCCTTCTGATACCTATGGAGATAGGTTTGTGTTTTGAGCCTTACCTATTCAGGGCACACTGTGGGTAACTACAGCCTTTGCCAGTATCCATACGGCCTGCACTGATAGGTGCACGCCAGTCCTAGCAGGTGGAGCATCATGCCATGCTCAGCATGTCATCCCAGACTGGCACACATTGGATCCCCTTTGACTAACTGCGATACTTCAGTCAATTATTGCACTTGATCATCTCATTGTCATATTGTGGCATGATGCTTGGTGAGGGTAGGATGTTAGTCAGGGTCCTCAGGTGTGCATATAGTACATGGTGTTACATTACTTAACACATAGCATTCATGCCTCAGGTGGTGCTGCAGGGCTGCCTCAGTCGGATGCGCATATTACACTTCCCTGTACATGTTTGAGAGCAGGTTGTGTCATGTTAGGCATCCCTGTTACTATATGAGTGAGTCAGAGAGGGGTATCATTCCCAGGGTTCCTACTGAGCCAGTGTATGTGCTATGCGTTGCCTCTTTGCCAAGGCCAGGGCATACTGGGCACGCCTCCTTCTTCCTACTGGGGCAGGCTCAGGTTTTTCCTCCTCCGAGTCACGCTCTGCCTGTGATGGCCTTGGCAATGGTGGGGGGCTGTTTGGCCCGGCCCTATGTTGGTCCTGCTGCAGCTGTTTTCGCAAGATCATATTATGTAGCATAGCACAAACCATGAAAATTTGGGTACATGTAGTTGGTGTGTACTGCAAGGCTCCACCAGATGTGTCCAGACACCGGAACCGTGACTTGAGCAGCCCAAACACACACTCTATTACATTACGTGTTTGTGTGTGTGCCTCATTATGGCGTTCCTGTTCAGGTGTGTGTGCGTTTCTGATGGGTGTCATCAGCCACGGCTCCAGTGCATAACCTGCATCCCCCACTAGGTGTCTGTGCGGGATGTCCCCATTGGCAAATGTCTGGTACAGCTGCGTCAAATGCCAGATGTGGGAATCATGGTAGCTCCCAGGACAGCCAGCACACGTGCGCATGCACGCCCAGCAAGAAACTTTGGTGTAGGCAACAGTGTACTCCTTCCATTTCTTGACTTTCTCATGCTTATTTAGTGGCACACCTCTTTCCATGATATCTGTCTGACATCTGTCATGTAACTCTGACCTCCAATGAACTGCATTTCTTTCTACCATTCCCCCCTGTGATGTCACCTATCTCCTACTCTGTTCCTCCCCCTTCTGTAACTCTTACACTACTCAGACTGTGCTCATTTGCTATGTGACAGTGGAATTCAGTATCCTAACACTAATTTGCATCAGATTGCCTACTAATGCTTAGTTACATCTCTTAGACTCAGCTTCCCCCCTTAGCAACCACTACACGGTGGCCATGTTGGTTTTGGTCTGCTGGTCCCTGCATTGACATTCCATGTATTGCATAAAACCCACATTTGTGGGTTTAAAACCTTCGTTTTTATGTTTTATACAGCGCAGCCCGTTTGCGCGGGGCTGCGCTGGGTTTAAACATCAGCGATCGCCGGAAAAAAAATTATATTTTTAAGATATTTGCATCAGGTTACCTTGCCAATGGCCACATATTTGGCCATTGGCATGCTGCCTGACACATATGCACCCTTTATTTGGAGCTGACATGGCTCCATTGCGGTTTTTGCAGAAACGTACTCAGTTGTCAACTGAGTACATTTCTGCAGCTAAAATGGCTCTTACACGGGCTGTTCTGGGCTTCATGGATCGCTAATCATCCTCATTTGCATGCTATTCGGCTGCAAGTGAGGTGATTAGCTTATCCACGCCCACTCCGTGTAAGAGCCATTTTAGGTTGTCTCTTACACGGACTTTGGGCTGTTCCTGGATCGCAAAGGCTGCATGGAGTCTTACACTACTCTTAGACTCCGTGCAAGCCTTCGTGAATCCGGCCCTTAGTAAAATCAAGAAAATAATTGTTTTTCACCAGCCTATCCAGCCTCCACAACTGTTTTGAATAAAGCATTAATAATCAGAGAACAGGCCAACACTTTAAACAAATTGCTATAAATTATTACAAATGCTTTCAAGACACATTTAATAAACTCATTTCTGCATTGTACAAGAATTAAAGAGGTATGCAACATGCAAGAGTCTTGTCTGTATTAAATCTTTTGGAATCACATTCCTTATGCACACCCATCAGCGGATTCCTGAATTTAAGGGATGCTATTATTATAAAAGCTCCTCTCCAAAAGGTGTTATTAAAGATATAGTTATTCAGTGCAATTAATCAACATATATGAAGCCCTCTGCAACTAAACAAGAGCAAAAGAACATATAAAAAAAATAACCAAAATACATTGTCTATAGCTGCCTGTACGGCTTGCATCTCGAAAAGATTAGCTTTTGTGTAGATGCATTCACGCATACAATATATTCCATCTGAGACTCGGTTACTGACATTAATGTAGCCCATTTCTCCACAGTCACTAAAGTATCTGATGCACAGGATCTTAGGATCATAGCAGGTTACTAGGCTAATGGCCCTGGGGCCCTTACAAGCCTAGCCAAGAGTTTATCCCCCAAAAGAAACCTCAGTCGGCACCTGTTGCCCCTTCTCAAAGACTCACACGGGTGGAATCCCTGGGACGAATTTGTGGTTTCCCATCAACTCATCATGGGTGCGCTGGAGGTGCTCTGTTTGACATGTATGGAAAGTCTATTCCAGAGACAGGGCGGCCTCTGGGAGACAACCTCGTCTCCAGCAGGTTTTTTTAATGTCACATATTAGGTTCTCGACTTTTGAGCGGTTGTTGCATGAGGAGTTAGACTTACGGATATGGAGCATCTCTAGTAGGGCAGAATCCAAGATTGCCTTGTAGGCGAGACACAGATCACCCCTGAGCAATCTGTACGACACCAGTAGAGTGACAGTGATTTGAGCCTGTCTGCATAGGACAGGTGTTGGAGGCCATGGATTCTCTTTGTGAAGTAATTCAGTGGCCTTTCCAGTTGGTGCAGATGTTTGGAGAGGTACATCCCAAATGGGGCGTTATACTCAATTATTGGTCTAGTGAGGGAGGAGTTCAGAGAGGTAATAACCTCCTTTTTTTCTGGATGCAATCCCTTTACTTATGAGATGAACCAAGTAAAATGCTTTTCTGACCACTGCTGCTAAATGATGATTGAATGTGAGGTTATTAACCTGAATGCCCAGGTCTCTCACCACCGGTTGTGTGCTAAGGGGGTTGCCGTTGATGTGGTAATCAGTAGGGGTCGTGTTTTTGCTGAATGGTATGATGCATTGTTTTGCTTTCAGCTGAGGTCATGACTTTGACACCGTTCATTAGTTACTGTGAGACCCTCTTGCAGTATGTTAAGATCATTTGGGGAGTCAATGACAGCACCCAACTTACAGTCATCGGCAAATGTGGTTAGCCACAGGCCTTTTGTCTTTGCCTGTACCTCCAAGAAACAGATGCCAAACAGTAGGGTTCCCAAGACAGATTTCTGGGGAACTCCACCAGTGACACGTCTGCTACTGGAGGTGGAAGTGCTTATTTTGACTTTGAGGGTCTTGTCGCTGAGCCAGCTGGCCACCCACCTGATGAGATAGGGATTTACGCCAAGTTGTGTTAGCTTTTTAATGATGCCCAGCTGGGGGATTGTGTCAAAGGCCTTGGCAAAGTCAAAGTAAGCTGTAAGTACTAACTTTCCCTCATCCAGGGCCTTGGTGACAATCACAAAGAAGTCGAGCAGGTTCAACAGCAGAAGATCTGCCCTTGATGAATCCGAACTGGGTAGGGTCAATTGCTTGGAGATTATCTATGTCCTTGTTTATAAGACCCATAATAATACACTCCATGGCTTTACAGATCAGACTTATCAAATTAATAGGGTGTGAGGCGATAGTTTCCAGATAAGCAGTGGCACCACCTTTGCGCAAGGGGATGACAATGGTGGTTCTCCACGCTGCTGGAATGAAGCCAGTACTTAGGATGTGGTTTAATGTGATGCTCAATGGCGAAGCCCATTCTTACTGGAGATGGTGCAGAATACATCCTGGGATACTATCAGGTCCCATGGAAGCTGTGTTTTTGCCTTGGATAGGGCCTGCAACACTTGATCTACAGAGATGTTAGGTATGGGATAAGTACTGGGGATGTCAAAAGGGCCTTTAGGGGGGGATAGGGGGTGACGTTTGCGCTGAACCTATCTGCTAGCAGGTTGGCTAAGTCAACGGGATCAGTGTATGTGATACTGTTAAGTGCTAATTTGGAACAAACCTGGGCTTTGCCATGGAGGTTCGTGATGTAACTGAGGAAGACTTTACGGTATCCCTTTGTTATGGAGGCTAGTTCTGATTCATAATTGGCCTTGGAGGTTTTTCACTAGTGATCTAATTTGCTTGTTGAGGCTAAGGAGGGAGATTTTCCAATTTGGAATTTGTTCCATTTTACCCTTGGACAACAGTTTCTTCCTTTTGTTGTAAAGCCTGTTGATAGAGGATAGCCACCAAACAAGTTTGTGTTTCCTTTAGGAGCAGGTTTTAATTCTATTGGGTATGGCTGTGTCCATGCAGTTGTACAGGTGCTTGTAAACTGCACTGATGTACTGTTCAGCATAGTTGTCTGCATCCTCGGGGGGGGGGGGTTGGCGATGTGAAGCTACAGATACCCTCCCTTAGGAGGTTGTAGTCAGCTTTGAGAAGTTTTTTAGCTTAATTTCAGCTGGTGGGGTGTTGGGTGGGATAGAAACTTTGAATGAGACAGTCCAATGATCTGATCTAACCAGGGAAGGACATACTATGGGAGTGGTGCAGTGGTCACCCATGTTGGTGAGAACCAAGGCCAGAATGTTATCTCCTCTTGTGTGGGAAGAGACAAGCTAGTCTAATGCATTACAACTGATGAAGTCAAGGAATCACTGAGACAGTACGTTAGTGCAAGAATAGTTCACCCGGTCTATGGTGGGTAGTCAAAGTCACCAAGGATCAGGGTGTTAGGGGATACCTTGATGAGTGGGTGTCCTGGGTCATGGAGGGACGTCTATAGCTAGCTATAACTTGGATGGGTGTCTTGCCAACTGTCAATTGTACCTGGAGTAGTTCCAGGGCGTCATGCTAGCAAACCAAGAGGTGTGCCTGTCCTTGATGAAGATAGAGACTCCACTACCCTTAGTCTTCCCGACCTCATTTTTGGGGATGGAATGTGTGGAATGAGGTAGAGCCTGGTAAGGCAGGGGTACTCTCTGCAGCCCTGAACCAGGTTTCTATGACTTCACAGATAGCAGCATCTCCCCAGAGGAGTGGGTGTCATGGAGGGGCGTCTATAGCTAGCTATAACTTGGATAGGTGTCTTGCCAACTGTCAATTGCTCCTGGAGTAGTTCCAGGGCATCATGCTGGCAAACCAGGCTAAAGGTGTGCCTGTCCTTAATGAAGATAGAGACTCCACTACCTTTAGTCTTCCCAACCTCATTTGTGAGGATGGAATGTGTGGAATGAGGTAGAGCCTGGTAAGGCTGGGGTACTCTCCGCAGCCCTGAACCAGGTTTCCATGACTCCACAGGTATCAGCATCTTCCAGGGCAAGGAGGGCTTCCAGTGAGTCCATTTTCAGGTTTAGGCTCCTAGCGTTAGGCAGCATGACCTTCAATTTGCTATTTGACAGATCTTTTATGTTGGAAGGTTTGTCTTTGGGACACTGGGGAGGTGAGAGCCTTGGCCAGGTTCCGGAAACCCAGTGGTGACAGGTGAAGGCCATCTATGGCAAAGCATCGAGGCCTGTCAACCATGTCATCACAGGTAGACAGATACCGGATCCCCTTAGAATGAAACCAGAAACTAAGCTAATTGTTGAAGTCAATTTTTTTTTGTTGGTATTGTGGTATCATTCTTGGTGAAGGTAGGATGCTGCTTATGGCTAGGGTCATACCTGCCTGCAACACATACTCTGAGAGGTCAATTATGTCTCTCTTCACATAGTCCAGGGAGGTATGTCTTAAGTCATTCACACATTAATCCTGCCAAGCCAGCCCAGAATAATTTAGTAAACAACATCACAGCAGTTAGTCATGTTTCACCCATAGAATACTCAGGGCAGCAATTATAGATACTTTGCCTGTATTCACTTCTCAGATGCTGTGACTGTAGTTACCTCAAAATACTGATTATTACTTCTAACCATTGTGTAACCAGGTAAAAAACTACTGGCTAAGTAATCACACATTACAATTCCCGTCACTTTGCAGACGATGAAAATAGTACAAAGGTTCTTGAAAATGAGGTACACATGGTGAAAAAAGATACACACCTATTTGGAATAAAAGTACTTATGTAATAACATATAACTCCTCCTACTTGCAGTATAATTGTGGGATACTACTCAAATTTTTTTTTTCAGAGTGACAACATATTCCAAAAAAACCTCCAATCCATGAACTAGAAGTAATACATTACATTTCATTATATTTGCTACTATGCACAGATATTACATTTGCATACCCATATATGTCTGATACCATCAGTAGTAGACAGTACATGACAATAGAATTTATCATGTATAGCTTGAAAACAGCCTCAGTATACATTACAAGACATAATATTTGAATCTCAGTAAATTTCTGTTTCAAATCATCAAGGGTAAGTGCAGCATATTTAGGTGCACAGTATGAGTCTTCTTTGTCTTTTTTTGTTTTTCTTTTGTAAACTGATTAAGCCCACTAGTCAAAAGTTTCATTTTTCAGGAGTTCTACAAAGTAAAGTGAGTAATTTCACCAGGAATGACACAAGTTATTCTCTAACATACAACACAGTGTTACTGTGAGCAGAAATTATTCAGGCTATGATGCAATCGATATTCAATTAGAACTAAACTAAAAAGTGTCACTAATTATCAGAAGTACTGTTAAGTATATTGTCTCACTGAAACAAAAGCCTGGGATAAAACATTCTTACCATGGGCCTTTTGTCCTTCAGAAAATACATGGCGACTTAAGAGCTTTTAGTCTAGCAACCTTTTCAGCAGCAATATTAAAAATTTGTCCCTGTTTTTGGTCCTATCTCCCTCCATTATTTTTTGGCTTAGTCCAAATTTCTTGTGCATAAAACATTGATAGGTATGGCACATAGAGTTACCAACCAGGCATCTTTGCCTAGCATAGGAAGTAACTGTTGAAGAGTCAGCATCTTGAATTTTGGAATGTCCAGAAATGTTTAGAGTAGATAAGTCCAGAATTGGACGCCATGATTTGTCTTTTCTGGGTACCAGGAAAAGTCTTGAATAGAAACCTTGTCCCTTTTCCTCTTCTGGTACTGGTCGAATAGCCCCCCCTCCCATGTTCATGAGGGACAGAACTTGTTTCTGGGCCTTTGCCCACTGACTTGGGGGCAGGTCTGGCCATCTGTTTTGGATTGGCAACGTGTGGAAATGAAACCTGTATCCCTGGGATACTATATTTAAAACCCATTTGTCCTGGGTTATAAGTTGCCAATTTTGTGCATGAAGTGGCAGTTTTCCCCACAAAGGGGCGGCTAAAAGGTAAGTGCTTGGTGAGTGTAGAGGGAAGTCATTCAGACTGTTTACCATAGGGAGGTACCTTGTTGCTTCCAGATTTGGAGGTGGAGGCACCCCATTGTTTTGTTCTAAAAGTCCCTTGTGACTGAAACCTGGAACCTTTGGAATGTCTGGGTTTGACTTGAGTGGCTCTCGAAGGAACTGGAAAAGACCAGTTCTTAGTAGGCCAGTGCCTACTAAATCTTGGAGGTTGCACTTGTAAGAAATCTTTCACAGTTTGCATAGATTTAGCTTTATCTTCCATCTTTTTTAAAACTTCTTCAGTCTTATTACCAAAGAGACAGTCCTGTTGTAAAGGAGCATCCAACAATTTTGCTTTAACATGATCAGGCAGATTTTGCACTTTGAGCCAAGAATGCCTTCTTAGCATAGACCCAGTTACGGCAGCCCTGCAAGAGGCCTCCAAAGAATCGAAACCACATTGCAAAGTATGTTTTCCAACTTGTTCAGCTGAATACAATAAATCCTGTAAATCTTTATTTTCCACACAGTCAAAAATTAACATTTTCTGTTTAAGCAGTCCCATGATATGTTGTTGATATTTAAGCATATGAAAATGACAGTTTAAAGCCATGACTGCCAAGGTTGCAGAAGTGTAAACCTTCTTACCCCATCTATCCAGCGCCCTGGAATCTCTATCAGAAGGGGTAGGATTTTTAGCAGTAGAGGCCTTAATGCCCTTGGGACCCTGAGAAATGGTTTCAGGATCTGCAATACGGTTTTTGAAAAGGAACGTGTGGGAATCAGGAACCCTGTAGTATCTGTCTGGCTTATAAGGAGCCGGAAGCAGAGAATCAGGAGCCATACTAGATTCTGAAAAAAACATCATCAACAATGTCTAGAACAGGAGGTATAGCCAAAGGCCTATGCTGAGTAAGAAATAGAAAATCCCTAAGTCGCTTTTTAGATTCAGAGAGGTCCTGACTTTCTCAGTGGAAATGTTCCCTTAAGGTATGTAAAGTTTCCCCAAAAGAAAAATACTCAGGGGGAGAAGCAGAAGGAATGGAATCTCCTGTATCAGAGTCCTCATAAGTAGGTATAGACAAATCCTGTTCATTAGAAGAGTCAGAAGAAATAGAATCCTGTTCAGAAGATTCATAATCAATGTCTTGCCTAGACCTCTTAGAAGGAGGGGGTTGGCTACCCCTGATCAGAGTAATTAAATCTTCAGCCATTTTGATCATTTGTTTTTTAGGCATAGGGGCCTGGCACATGTGGCCCAGGCGTCGTTTTTTTAGACATAGATTTAGATTTTGGCCTTAGTTTTGAAGATGGCGTCGGTCTAATATACAAATCTGTAGGCCTGAAAACACCCTCAGAAGCCGGTGCCTGCACAGCAGCTCCAAACCCATCTAGGGTAGAGACATCCGCGGGTTCTATAATTGAAGCATCTCGTGGCTTACCGGACTCTGAATGCATCTCAGTAGAGGCCTGCGAATCAGAAGTAGCAGGAATCAGGGGCTGCGAAAGTGCCTCACTGAGTACCAGCGAACTGGAGACTGGCTTAGGAGAAGTGTTGTCATCAGTTTTGGACCTCGATGGTCTGTCTCTGTCTTTTTCTTTGCGTTTTTTAGGTATTCCGGTAGTTGGATTGCTAACCGACGACATTTCTGGATAACTAAATTGTGAGCCAAAATATTTAGAAGCAAAAATATACTGTTTAATAGTGCATTGATTAAATTTAGCACAAAACCGATAGCAAAGCACATTGTGGTCATGGCCTAGGCAAGGAATACAGTACAAATGAAAATCCTTATGAGGTATTTGCTTCCCACAAGTAATGCAATTATTAACTTTTACTGACATCGATAAGGAGCAAGAAAAAGTTTCCCCAACGGGGTACTTAGCTTTTAGTTGAATACTTCAGTTCTGAAACTCGAAAAAGAAAATTTCAGGAGTCGACCGACCGGCACTTGCAAACTGCTTCTGCTTCGGGCACTGCGTGGCAGGAAAGACTGATGTAATGGTGTCGGCTGCATGCTTTACACCCCTGACGACCGGACGTCATGGAAGAAGGGACAGCAACCAACGCACGACCCAAGACTTTGTTAATCAGGCCAACTAAGGGCAACCTGCCAGCAGATTACCCAAATGTAATGACTGCAACAGTGAAACACGAAGAACATCAGAGGAACAAAAATACTTATTTTAGGTTTAATTATGTTTACGAGTAGTAGGATCATTGGATAGGGAAAGAAAATTGAGATATGAAATTATGTACTTTTTCCCGTACTTGTCCTTTAAGTCCATTTATGGACAAATTCAGGCCAATAAAGCCAAACCCCACTAGCTGTGGACGGATATGCATGTTTCAGCCTTCTTATGGCATAATCAGCACAGCATAAGTGGAATGTTTGGCTAACCTTTAGAAACACAGGGTTGTTGTATCCAGGTGATATCTATAACCATTAGGGTGTCTGCAAAATATCCCAACCAACAAAAAACTTAAAAAAGAAAAAAAGAAAGAAAAGACTTAAAAAGAAGAGAATCATGGACATTCAGAATTGCCATATAACACCCAATTTCCTTAAAGGGTTATTTGCATACATCCCATGTTTCCTCTAATACAATAGGTTTAAGGAATCACAAGGTGGAAAGTCTAGCCTTACTAGATTTTTCTTTTGTTTTTTTTTACTGATTAGTTTGTTGGATGGGATATTTTGCAGACACCCTAATGGTTATGGATATCAGCTGGGTACGACAACCCTGTGTTTCTAAAGGTTAGCCAAACATTCCACTTATGCTGTGCTGATGATGCCATAAGAAGGCTCAAACATGTATGTCCACAGCTAGTAGGGTTTGGCTTTACTGACTAAAAAGAAGAGAATCATCGACATTCAGAATTCCCATACAACTGAAACAACTGATGTCCTTAAAGGGTCATTTGCATATATGCCATAGATCTCATGCAACTAGTAAATCATCTACAGCCAAGGTTTACACTGGCAGGTGACTAGTGGGCAACTAGTAAATGATCTGAAAAATTCAGTTAGTTTCCTTATTGAAAACTGAGCCATACTGGCCATGCAATTCTTTACTTTCATGGAAGAGGCAGAAAGTGCACAAGTACATTTACCCAAGTGGTCAAGCATTTGTCCAGGGAAGTGGACTAGAGTGCAGAACCCCTTGTGTATTAGAATGCAGGAAAACAAAACATATTAACATTTAGTTACATACATTATACATCTCATATTTTATTTTTTGTAAGTACCATTAGTCCAGCATTACATACATTGCTCAATTCCTGCCTTCCCTTAATCCTCACTCCTACATCTTAACATTCAGCATGTATTGTTCACGCAATTTCCATTTTGTCTATGCAATTTCCTCCTTCCCTTTTCTAAAGATCCCACTTCCAGTTCTTTTATCCCAGTTACAATATTCAATACTTCAGATAGATTTTGATTTCCATTTTCTAGTAACTGCTTTTTTGGCAGCCACCACAATTGAAACTTAACAAGGCCTATGTCTAGGCAGTTCAGATCCTGTGTCCCAAGCTCATAAGAATCATTTCCTTAGTTACACCCATTTGCTCACCCATTATGTCTGGCAAAGTACTCTGTATTGAATTTTTTAAATCTACCAACACATTACACTCCCAAAACTATGTTCCCAGTTAATTCTTTCTTCCCCATCACACCTCCAACAGTTGCCATCTACCAAAAGAAAAATTATTTTCAGTCTCCTTGGGGTATACAAATAACTATACAAACACTTCCAAGCAAAAATCCTAAATCTTCTACACTTTGTTGCAAACTTGTTAGCCACACATGTACCTTACATTGTTCCCTTGTAAATTGCTTATCCAGTCTCTCTCTTTCCCCAGTCTTTTCTAACCTCCTTTGAGTCTTAGAATTATCATGCAATATTTTATATGTTTTTTTTTTGTTACACAGCAGCTTCCATTCTAAGATCAACTAAAAATTCTACCAGAGCAAGTGTCACACAGGACTCCCCTATCTCTTTATCTTTGCCTATAGCCTGATATCAATTCCTGGTAGGAAAGGCAGGTTCTAGCCTGCAGTCCAAATGTCTTCTTGCCTCATCCAATTATACTACCTATCCCTCTATAGTTATTCCTCCCAATGTCTGGTTACTTTACTAGTTTTCTCCAGTTAATTTTACCCCCTAGCATATTTTCTGCACCTCATTCCACAGTCAAATCACAGCTTTGTCTGTCAAATGCTTTCTATGCATTAAGACTCACCAACAAAACTGGTGTTTTCTTACATTCTGCTTCCCTCTGGATCATCACTGTTCTATTATCAAATATTTGCTTCCCCCTGAAAAAAACACACTGATCCATATCTATGAATTTGGCAGCATCTTTGCCATTCTTTTAGCTAGTACAGACACTTTAGCATCAAGGTTTAAAATTGAAATGGGTCTAATATGAACCTGGATCTGATGGGTTTTTACCATCTTTAGGTATTACAGCCACCACAGCTTTATTCCAAGATGTTGGTGCTTCCACTCCTTTTAAAATAATGTTAAACAAAACTTTCCGGATCTCTGTCACTTTCTTCCCTCCTAACTTCTAAAAGGATACCATCTGTTCATGGAGACTTTCATGCAGATTGAACACACCACCAATTCTATCTCATCTCCTCCTATTGTTGAGCCACATTTACCTCTAACCTTTACATACTTAAGTTTTCCATAAATATTTCCATTTATGCTCTTTCTTGATTTCCACATTTATCTGCATTGTACAAATATTCATAACATTTCTGAAATATCTAATGCCTCTAAGAATCTAGGTTTATTTTTCTTGTTGTAAGCCCTAAGTTTGATGACAACCCTGTCTACTTTCTGTTGCCCAAGTCAAAGATTTTTGTGCTCTGGAGTTATTAAAATAGTTGGTTAACACAGCAATTTTCTAAACTCATGCATGTTATCCACATACTTTCGCATCTTTTTATTTAATACCCTGCAGTTGAGTCTTTTCTTGTTCTGTGAGATTCCCCTTACTTTGCAATACTTTAACCATTGTTAGTCCTTCTAAATAATTCCTATTACTTAACCATATATCATTTTCTTTTTTTGCTACCCTATTTAAAATTCTGTTTTCATTTTATCCCACTCACTACCTATAGCTTCTGAAGAAATTTCTATCTTCTACCTAATAACACTCGAATAATTTCCACTACTTATTTTTTCTCTCTTTTATAACAGGTAGGTGGGAAAGCTTCATTGTCTCATTTTTACTTCATTACACTGTACTTTTGGTGCATGACCTGAAGCAGTTATTGGATGTGTGCAAAAGTTTTCAATTAAATGCACATGTTCCTATGAAATGTTACTTCTATCTAGTTTAACCCAGTTATTGTACCATGTGGAACAATATGTAAAGTCTCTCAGAGTTCCTACTACTGAATTCCTATCTTCCATACCAAATATTTTCATACATTTCTTTAAACATCTCTTTTGTTATGTTTTCCTTTCTAGGTTCCCCAGATATATCACTGCTGCAAATCAGTTCCAGTACCCACCTATAAGTAATACTCCTTACTGAAAGCTGATAATTTCTCCAAAATGTTTCTTAAGCTCCATAATAGCAGTTTTTGGTGGAATATGCATACATACATACCACCATAATCATCTTCCTTTGCCAATATCCACTTACTACCACAACTCTACCATCATAATCTTTTTTTTTCTCTTCTGTCACTATTGGAGCTCCTCCAGTGATTAGTATAATTGCTCCCCTTTTCCTTTGTCAATGAAATTTCTTCTGAAAATGTACACTGAAATCCTTTCTTTATGACATTCACATGTTTCTTTACTGCAGTATTGCTATTTGCACTCTGCATTTCTTAATATAATTCAATACTGTTACCTTTTTGACTATACCTGTACAGTCATTTACGTTCCATGATAATATGGCTAACATAACGATTATGATAAGTTGTTACTGTTTTCACCTATTATACAGGGCAGCTTTTTTGAATGTGTACTTCCATTTTTTATGTTACATGCATACTCTAATGCGTGGAATGCTGATATTTTTATACAGTTTCTTGTCATTTTCATCTGAACCTATGTCTCAGTTTTCAAGGTGTTTAGCACACAAAGTTAAGAGCATCTTCAAAAATGAAGTATAACCTCTAGATAGGAGCAACTGCCTCAAACAGACAGCTGTGTCCAGGCAATACCCACCCCAAAATTAAGGTGACCCATGCTAGAGTGTATGTTAATGTCTGTGCTCCCATTCACACTGATTGGTGTCTGTTCTTTTCTTATCTCTATTTACCTCCCTGTTGTGAAAAAGAGCTTGAATGCTTTCAGAAAACATTAACTTTTAACCTTGAGAAAAAGTGCACTGGCTATCTTTAAATAAAGCTAAAAGATAGAATGTTCTATTAAACACATTAAGGTATTAAGGCTGCTAGGGGAAATCTGCATTTCTTATTCACTTCCAATAATTTCACACTTTTTTATTAAATTGCTTGCTCCTGTACCATTAATCTTTGCCCTTCCTTCAATGAAGAATACTCAGAAATCTCAAGATTAATTGCTTGCACCTGCAAACAGATTGTCTACATGGAAAGAGCAATGAGGAAAAATATGCAGGAATTATTTTTTGTCAGTTTCACTCAGAACAGAACATACAAATCCATTCAGGTGCAGACTTGGACTTCACTGAACATTTGCTAAAGGAAATAAAAACAACCTAATATCATTGAACATGCAAGAAACTTGGCACTTGTCATGACTTTCACAATTTTGTCTTATTTTTCAAGCCTACATGACTACAAAAAAAATACTTTTTAGATTAAGCCCATGGCATTAATCCAAACATTCACTTTGCAAAAATAAAATGTTTTAACTTTACATGTAATATAATTGGTGCACTTTTACACACTATCCTCCCACTCCAGCAGCCCAAAAGTACAGCATATTAACTTAAACTCGCTTTTGTCCAACCTTTCTACACTTTTTACATTGTAAAACCTATAATCCTTACAAATGAAAAGTAATTCTTTAAAATCTTTATCACATACAGCAATCACTGAAAAGACTCACCCCTCCCTCACATTTAAAATATCACAATGGTATATGAAACTAATTTACAGCACATGCATTTTTATATCATACACTGTTTTATTCAAACACCATTAAAAACAAAAATTGTTTCACTTAGTTACTTTTCTCCATTTTTGTGTCTTTCTAAACATTAATGACAAAGTGGGGTATATGCTTTACAGTCCACCCACATGTTTAACAAAGTCAACCAAAGTCCACTTATTCTTGGAAAGCTATATTTAACAAATGTGACTGATGCTTTATAATCTCACATTTATTCACAAATTTCAGTGCTGCTGGTCTTCTTCCTGTTCATCTCAATCTCCCATCACTAGACTATGGTACAAGTCCAAAGTGCTACTAATTCCTCTAGTTAACTCCTGTGCTTTTTTTTCTCTCTCTCTCTCAAGCACTTTCCATTGAAGCACTGGAAAAGGTTTCACTGGCAAAGTCTCTTGATGAGCTTTACTGCCAGAAGAACGTGAGCAGCAGAGTAAACCTTCTGCTTGATGTCTCACTTTTTGTTGGATAAACGTTTGTATTTCCACCTACGCCTCTTCTGCATCAAAATGTCTTTGATTCTCTAAGAAAAATAGAAAAAAAGCTTGAACCTCAACTGTCTCATATTCCCTGGTTGCGGGGATAAATCTAATTCGCTTTTGCCTGGTGTACAGTGAACTATCGCTTTCCACAAACCGTCTGCTGCCCCCAAGTTTTAATACTTATCCCTCTTGCCACAGCTTTGTCAGTTTCAACTTTTTCTGCTGATATGATTTCATCTTTTCTAATACAGGTCTTCGCTGCTTTTTCATGGCTAGGTTTGGATGTGCCCTTTTATTTAACAAACCCTGCTGTGGAATACCAGTCCAGTTACTTATTTGTGCTTTCATAAAATTAAGACACTATGTCCCTTCAATTTTCTCTGGTACAGCAGAAAGTACAGTTTTGTACCTACCATAAATGTAGATGTCCGAACTGGATAGCATCTGCAGTCATAACAACTGGGTTGTCCTGTCGTCAGGCAGCCCTTCAGTCGGCCGGATTCCAAAGTCCGGGTCCGGCTTCGGCTGATGTCGCACTTCACCCGACGTCATCTCTGTTGGTCTTCGGGTATAAAGGCATCAGCCGACGCCATTTTCCTCAGTGTTTCTTGCCCCAGATGCCAGTAGCCCTCTTGAAGGCTAAAATTTTGGATAGATGCCAATGTTTCCAAAAAGATAGAGGTAAACACAAACATAAGCATGTATGTACATATATACAAACAAATACACCATAAAAGACTCCCCCCCCACCAGCTAGCTATTAGGAGGGTAAACACCCTAGGAGTACCACAGAGGGGAAGGAGGGAGGGTAATCCTGACTGCAGATGCTATCCAGTTCGGACATCTACATTTATGGTAGGTACAAAACTGTACTATGTCCTTCATGGATGCATCTGCAGTCATAACAACTGGGTAGAATACCATAGCCAACTAGGGGAGGAGCATAAAGGTAAATTATGGTGTGTTTAGGATCCCTTGCAGTACAGCAGTGGCAAACCCTGCTCGGGATCTGGAATATAGAGGCAAATTGTAATGCTTGGCAAATGTATGCACGGAGGTCCAAGTAGCCGCCTCAATAATGTCTTTGGTTGCCACTCCTCGTAAGAAGGCTGTGGTAGTGGCTGTTGCCCTTGTAGAATGAGGTCTTATGTTCTGTGGAATTGGTTTTCCATGGAAGGAGTAACAGAATCGTATGCAATTTCCTATCCATTTGGAGATTGTCTGTGTGGAAATAGCTTTTCCTTCCCTTCCTGTTGCATAAGCTACGAAAAGTTGGTCAGTCTTTCTGCTATTTTTGTTCTGTCCAAGTAGTAGCGTAGCTGTCTATGTACATCCAAGGTATGCAGTATTCTTTCCCCTCTGTTTTGTGGGTTGGGAAAGAAGGTAGGTAGGTGGATTGCCTGGTTTAAAGACACTCTGGATACCACCTTAGGCATAAATGTAGGATTAGTCCTCATGGACACTCTATCTTGGTGGAAGATTAGGAAGGGTTGCACCGCCATTAAGGCCTGTAGTTCTGAAACCCTCCTTGCTGAAGTAATTGCCAGTAGGAAAGCAGTTTTCCATGACAGGTGTTGTAGGTCTGCTGTTGCTGCTGGTTCAAAGGGTGATAGTGTCAACTTTTCTAGCACAAAGTTTAAGTCCCAAGCTGGTAATGGTGGCTTCCTTGGAGGTTTTACATTCTTGATTCCTCTGAGAAACTGCCTGAGCAAAGGGTGCGAAAATACAGGTGGATCAAAGCTGTATTCTGCTGAAATAGCTGATGCATGTATCTTGATGGAGGAGTAGGACAGGCCTGAATGAAGAAGTTCGGCCAGGTACTCCAGAATGTTAGGCATATCTATGTTTGACACATCTTTTCCTCTTTCAGTACTCCAAATGACAAACCTTTTCCATTTTCCAGCATAGTTCCTTCTTGTTGAAGGTCTGCGTGCTTCAAGCATAATGTCTTTAACTCTTTGGGAAAGCTCTGTGTTAGCTGCTGCTATGTGATGTTCCATGCAGTCAGTTGTAACGTTTTTGGTTTGGATGCATGATGCTGTAGTTGTTCTGAGTTAACATCAAAGGCATCAGGGGAATTGGCCACATATTGTTCCGAGACATGCTCCTCAGTAGTGGGTACCAGTGTTGTCTTGGCCAGTTTGGAGCTATCAGGATTATCCTTGGACGTTCTTCCTTGATTTTTAGTAGTACTTTGTGTATCAAGGGAAGAGGTGGGAATGCATATGCTGTTAGGCCTTTCCAGCTGAAGGAGAGCGAATCCACTTGCCATGCTAGTGGGTGGAATGTCCTTGTGCAGAATTTTTTGAGCTGGTGATTGAGAGGTGATGCGAATAGATCTATCTGAGGAATTCCCATTTCTTTGAGATGGTCTTGAAGATGTCCGGTGCAGCTTCCATTCGTGGGCATCCGAAGTGGTTCTGCTTAGTATGTCTGCTAGAGTATTTTCTTTTCCCGGTACAAATATTGCCTGTAACTGGATGTTGTAGCTGAGTGCCAGGGTCCACAGCTCCAAAGTCATTCTGCATAGGGGTATGAATGAGTGCCTCCCTGTTTGTTGATGTACCACATGACTGTGGTGTTGTCTGTCCTTATCATCAACTGGCCCTCTTTGAGAAATGGTTTGAACTTTTGGATTGCCAGTTTTACTGCCAGCATTTCTTTTAGGTTGATGTGCAGGTGAAGTTGATCCTGTGTCCAGAGTCCTTGCACGCATTTGTCCAGCATGTGGGCCCCCCATCCTAGGTCTGAAGCGTCTGTTGTGATGGTCTGGCTTGCTTGACATCTGCGAAAGGGTAGGCCTGGGTTTGACTGGCATGCCTGAGCCCACCATAGGAGCTCCTGTTTTAAGCATGGAATTAGTGGGATTTCTGTTTCCAGGCTGTGTCTGTGTTGGGACCATAAACTCTTTAGGTACCACTGTAGTTTTCTCATATGTAGTCTGGCAAATGGGACCAAGATTATGCATGATGCCATGAAGCCCAAGGCCTGGAGTACTTTCCTTGCTGTTATCTTGTTCAGTTTTGTTAGTGCCAAGAAGTAAAGAGGGAGTTCTTTTTGTTTTTCTGTAGTTAGGAATGCCATTTGTTTCACTGTGTCCAATTCCGCGCCCAAGAAGGTCCTTGTTTGGGATGGTATCAGTCTTGACTTTTGTAAATTGACTGTGTATCCCAGTGCTTCTAGCAAGTAAATGACCCTTTGTAAATCTGTTGTCAGCTTGCTTTTGTTGTCCCCTTGTAGTAAGCAGTCGTCCAGGTATGGGTAAATTTGAATTCCCTGTAGTCTGCAATGGGCGATTACTGATGCCAGGCATTTTGTGAATACTCTGGGCGCAGTAGATAAGCCAAAGGGCAATGCTGAGAATTGATAGTGCTCTGATCCTGCAAGAAATCTGAGGTATCTTCTGCAGATTGGTCGAATGGGGACGTGCAGGTATGCCTCCTTGAGATCTAGAGTTACCAGCCAACACTCCTTGCCCAGCATGGGAAGAAGTTGCTGTAAGGTCAGCATTTTGAATTTTGGGACAATGATGTATGTATTTAAGGTGGACAGGTCGAGAATTGGTCTCCAACTTTTTCCTTTCTTGGAACTAGGAATAATCTGGAGTAGAACCCTTTCCTTGCTCTGCTGTTGGCACTCTTTCCACAGCTCTCATGTTTGCTAACTCCATTATCTGTTGTAGAGCCTCTGTTTTTTGATTTGGAGGTAGATTTGGCATTCCTCTTTTGACTGGTAAAGTGTGGAAGTGGAACCGGTAGCCTTGATCTATGGTTTGTAGAATCCACTTGTCTTTTGTTATGTAGTGCCAGTTCTTTGAAAATAAGGTTAACTTTCCGCCTAAAGGAGCTGCTATTTGTTCCCTGGTAGGCGGATTTAGGGTTAAGTCACTGTGGTTGTGTTGATGTAGTGGCAGAGGTTGTGTCTGTGCCTCTGTTGTTACCTTGCCACTGTCGTCCTCTGTAGGCACCTCCTCTAGATTGGTTTCTGCCTCTGGAACGTCTGTTCCTGCCCCTTTGAGATCTTGTGGAGTCAGGAAAGGACCAATTTTTGGCAGGCCAGTTCCTGCTAAACCTTGGGGTTGTACCTGCAAGAAATCTTTAACCGTTTGGACAGATTTTGCCTTTTCTTCCATTTTCTTCATAACCTGCTGGGCAGGTGTACCAAACAAACTTGTCTTATCCATAGGAGCATCTAGCAACTTAGCTTTAACATGATCCGGTAAAGCTTGCTCTTTTAGCCATGCATGCCTTCTTATCACTGTGCCAGTCATGGCTGATCTAAATGAAGCCTCCAGTGCATCATAGCCACATTTTAAGGAATGGTTACTAACCTGTTGTATGTTATTTACCATTTCTAATACATATTTCTTATCAAGAGATTCATCAGTGGTTAGCTTTTTAGTTAATTGATCAAGCATAAACTCTTGGTATTGTATCATGTGAAACTGACAGTTTAAAGCTCTAGCTGAGAGAGTAGCTGAAGTGTAGACCTTTTTACCCCATCTGTCTAATGACCTTGCTTCCCTTTCAGAAGGAATAGGGTTTTTAGCTATGGTCGCGGCTACTGCCTTGGGACCCTGGGATATAGTTTCGGAGTCTGCAAGTGGGGCCTTGTAAAGGTGGTGATGAGTATCTGGCACCCTGTAAAATCTGTCTGGTTTGGCAGGGGCTGGGGGTAAAGAATCTGGAGCGGAGCAGACATCATTGAAAGCGTCATCCACCACAGAGAGAACAGGAGGTATAGCTAAGGGCCTGTGCTGTGGAAGGTGCAGAAAGGTCCTAAGTCTTTTTCTGGAGTCTGAAAATCCTGTTGCTGCGATTGGAACTGCTCTCGCACGGCATGTAAGGCTTCACCAAAGGAGAATTCTTTTCGTGGCGAAGCAGCTGGAACGGAATCTTCAGCATCAGAATCTTCAAAATTGGAGAAAGGAGCCTCTGGCTGGTCAGTTATGTCTGATTCATCAGCAGAATCATCAGAGGACACTGGCTCAGGGGGCTCTGCCCTAGGTCTCTTCTCTGGGGGATGAGAGGCCCTGTCTGGGTGAGATTGAGATCCTCTGATTAATGAAATTAAATCTTCTGCCAAAGTAAGCATTTGAGAACTAGAAGAGGGCCTGGTAGTGGGGGGTTTAACAGGCACTGTTTTAGTAGTCTTGGCTGCTTTAGCCCTGGCGAAGGCCTTAATGGACATGGCTGCTGGAGGCCTAGCTGCACCACGTGCTGGGGTAGAGACATCCAAGGGAATGGTGTCTGATAAATCAGTGGCAACCACCGTAGTGGATAAAATTTCTGAGGCCGATTCAAGAGTGGTAGCAGGGGCCTCAGTTGTAGAGATAGATTCAGCTGTACTTTGAGCAGTTTTCGGTTTTGGCGAAACCGAGACACTCGCTTGCTTAACCGTGGTTTCGCCGAAACCACGGACCGCGAGTGTCGGTCTTTATCTTTGCGTTTTTGGCAGATTGGGAAGTCGGAGGATCCGGCGGCATAATGTACGCAAAATCAGAACCGAAAAACTGTTCTGTAAACTCCGACCGGCGCCTAAGCGTTGTCGGTTGAAAGAAGCACAGGCGAACAGGCTGCTACGTCGTGGGCTGGGCCTAAACAAGGCAGGCAATGAGAGTGGAAATCTTTATGAGGTATTTGTTTCCCACAGGTTAAACAATTATTAACTTTTTCTGACATCGGCTGAGGCAAGAAAGGCTCTAACGGGTACTTAGCTTTAGAAGTCTTGAAGTAGTATTCGGTAGAAGTAATCTCTGGATCCGACCGACCGGCACTTGCGAACAGCTTCTGCTTGAGCGCCACGCGCAAGAAAGACTGAGGAAAATGGCGTCGGCTGATGCCTTTATACCGAACCAACAGAGATGACGTCGGGTGAAGTGCGACATCAGCCGAAGCCGGACCCGGACTTTGGAATCCGGCCGACTGAAGGGCTGCCTGACGACAGGACAACCCAGTTGTTATGACTGCAGATGCATCCATGAAGGACATCATCTCAGGTTCTTTCTGTGCTCTCTGTCTTGAAACTACCATTAATTTTCAAACTCTTACTGAGAAGTCTCATACTCAGCCAAACTTTTCTTCATTTTAAAATCTGATTTTTGCAGTTTTTATCAGTTCATCTGAACAACTATTTAAAGTTTCTTCTATTTTCCAGCCCTTTGTTATTTGGGTTGATATAGTCCTTCAGTGTTTCATTTATTTTAATCACCTCTGAGTACATCTGATTATTTTTCCTCTAAATTAGTGGAAGCCATCTCTTGTATCAAAGCTGAAGCTTAAACTGCCTTTTGATGAACAGCTGCAAGATTCTTCCCAGTCAAATTTCTCTAGCTGATTTTCTTTCAGGTTCTCTAAGTTTCTTCTTTGCTGGCATCCAGGCTATGTACTTAGTAGCAAGTGAATTTTACTCAAGCTGACAGAATTGCTAGCTCTTATTTCTCAGTTTCTTTTTTTTACACTAGGGGAGCTGAAATTAAGCTGTTGATCAGTGTGCAACCATCTTGCAAGGATTGCAAGACCCTACTTGAAAGCCACTACTAACATTAATATCAGGTTTAGGATTTTCTGACCAGAAACCCCAATCCCCGGGAAGGAACAGCAAACTGTTTTTTTAAAGAAATGGGGCAATAGAACAAGGTGCTTCCCTTGCCACTCTGGCAGAAACTTTGAGAAGGCTTGCAACAGGTGGGACCACTCTTGAAGACTGCTGGGAGTATTGAAAAGCCTTCTGCAGCACTTGATGCAGAGAAGACAGAAGGTTAGTTGATTAGCCACTTTTTGCCATATAACTTCTAGGACTTCCCTGATTTCTTTTCAGGGGGGGGGGGGGAGACATAGGAATTTGGTGTGTTGCCTATCATTCAGATATTCATATTAGCCAGGGCAGGCTTCACTGACAAGTCTAACAGATTCCTCTTGCAATAAGATTTCCTATGCATCTAAGGAAAAGGTGAATGAGGAAGGAATTCTTGAAGCCAAAGTGGGCAAGAACTACTGCAGGGCTTGGTTCCTATTGTCCTGCATGGGAAGCTATGAAATGAGAGCCTAATCAGCAAACTTGTGGAGCTGAAACACTGGCAAGCACCACCATGAGGTTCATCAAAGGAGAATGCTGAAGGACTAAGGTGTATTAGTTTGGTATCAATGTCAAGGTAAGCAACAGCATTGAACCTGAAGCACCCCTTGTCAGGTCCCCAGGAATCAAGAGAGACCGGACCAATGATACAACACCAAAAACAGGTGCTGTATACACCACTCCCCCAAACTACTGGAACTGAAAGACAAGCCTGGGGCCTAGACCAAAGTGGAGAATATCACCATCAGGGAAACAAACAAAAAAAAAAAGCTGACAATGTACTTAAAGTCAACGAAGAGGTCATCTACAGCAAAAAGAGCACAAATTGACTGGATCAGACATATGTTGCTGCATTGGTTCCTGCAATGTAGGATGGACCTCTCTGGGCTGGCAACAAAAATGTGTGTGGTGACAAGGAAGAACCTGGTGTTCTAGTCTGAAACAGAAAGGAGGGAAAATGATGTCTGCTATCAGCTGAAAAAGTGGGTGAGAGCAAGAGACTGAAAGAAAAGAGAATTTTGTTGAGCAATAAAAAGTCTTCACAAACTTTCTGTAATCAAACTCAAACTGTGGCATGTGGGCCAGGCACTGACACTGAGGTCTCAATAAAATGGACCTCTCTATTCAAAGTTGGCACAGCATCTGGCAAGAAAAGCCTCAGTCATAATAGGAGAGGTGGACTTCTCATTTACCCTAATGGCAAGAGTGGAATGATTTTGTCAATTACATCAAAAGGCACCATTTTAACTGGAATTTCTACATAGACAGGCCACCTCAGATTGGGAAGAAGAAAAGTAAGGCCTTCTTATCCAAGCTTTTATCTCTTTAAGGACTCTGTTACAAATGTAGGTGAAGGGCTTTGAGGACAAAGAAATGGTCATATTTGAACCTGAGGGTCAAATGTTGCTCTGAAGGCTGTGCAATTTGCAGCAGCAGTTTGTGTAATTGCCCACTTTTTAGCTCCCTGCCTTCTAATTTACAATAACTGAATCCTGAGCATTTTGACAAAATCAAGTTATAAACTCACAGTATAAACTAGTGTTCATATTTCTGCAACCATAGTAAGAAACATATGATAAATGCATAATCATTTATATAAACTTCACTTTATGTTTCATCTGTTCTAGTCTGGGTTAGGTCACTGGCAGCTGTGCTGCCCATCATGCAAGTTTGAAGTGGACATCTTTCAGTAGCCCACACATAAAAATGACATAACAGCTAATAAAACAAGTATAAACATGCAAAAGTTGACCTGATTCTTGAGAAATGCCTGTACAGGTGTCACTAGGGTTTAATGAGACTAGTACACAAAGCTTTAGCCATTCTTTTCTATGTCCAAGAACAGACATGTGAAACTCCAAGCATGTACCACACATTGAGGGAATGCGAGATTTCCCCAACAAATATTTTTTGTTATCTATGTTGCAAAGGAATGGTTTCTCCACAGATGAAAGCCAGCGTTGAAAGGAAGCCTATCCAAATAAAGAACCATTACAATGAAAAAGGCTAAACCCTTTCAAACTGCAAATTATTTAACCAGTGAATTACTTCCCCAGCAGGGAACTCTAAATGGAAACAACATAGTAAAGATAACCAACTGATCAAAATTTAGCCAACAAGAGTCAATAAAGAGTTTTTAGGCAACCAAACCCGACAGAAAGGTAAGAAAAATAAAAACACATAGAAAGAAAAATAATTTCAAAAGCATTAAGGCAACCATATGCCCTCTAACAAAAAAAATAAAATAAAAACAGAACAATTTCTGATAAGAAAATTGCACAAATGTTATAAAAGAACTGCCCACAACTGTAGGAGAGAAAGAAAATCATCAGACCTACTGATCCAAAAAGAAACATTTTACTCACAACCTAAATATGCATAATGCCTAAAAAGGGGAAAATAGAGAATGCATGTATATTTTTGGTACAAGGTTTTCTGCTTCAATAGTTCCATACAGCTGAATAGTTAAAACTAAAAAAAATAATAATAAAAGTAGTTTTAATCAAATTGGTTTTGGTCTAAAGATGTGTGAGGGTGTTATTTCTTGGATGCTATGAAAAAGATGCATTAAAAACTAAGTAAATGAGGAAACCACAGATGAGAGGGGAATACCCACATGGTTCTGATCCCTGAATCAATTCTGCTCAAATCTCTCTTAATACTGTAAAACAAAGAAATAACATAAAAAATCAAACTTATCTGATCGGTTTTGTTCAGTGTATTCCTTAAATTAAATGTTTGGTACTGTTGAAAGTGATGTGTAAATTATGCAGAAGTAGAGAAAAGCAATAAGGCCTTTTAAGCAGGAATTGGTGGAAATTTGTTGAGAAAGTAGAAGTAATAGTTATCAGTAAGACTACCTGGAGCAAAATCTTAAAGCTACAGAAGATAAAACAAAAATGGTTATCCTGCAAATGTAGGCACTTTAGATAGTGAAATAGTGAAGAAAACAAGGATTTGCTGCAGTATGTTGAAAGTTAAATGGTGAACTAAGTCTGCAAAACACTCACTGTACGCTGAATTGGCCAAAACTATAACATTAGCAGAGTATGAAAGTACAGTTTTGTACCTACCATAAATGTAGATGTTCGAGTGTATACACTGCTGCAGTCATTACACTTGGGTTATCCTGCCGTCAGGCGGTTCCCCAGTCGGCCTGAGTTCCAAAGTCTTGGTCCGGCGTCAGTTGCTGCCGCCTCTTCCCTGACATCAGTGCGGCAGGGGTATATAAGATGCAGCCAACGCCATTTTCTTCAGTTTTTCTTGCCCCAGATATCAGGTGTCCCCAAATGGATAGGCAAATCAAATTGCTAATAAAACCTAGATAGGAAAAGCAAACAACAACTTTTAGTTACCAGCAAATACTCCCCATAGGCAGTAAAGGGTAGAAGATATAGGTACGTACCAGCATGTAAGAGGGGAAGGAGGGAGGGTGACCTGGACTGCAGCAGTGTATACACTCGAACATCTACATTTATGGTAGGTACAAAACTGTACTATGTTCATCGTGGTACACTGCTGCAATCATTACACTTGGGTAGAATCCCAAAGCTGAGGTAGGGTGGCTGGTTCTATAAGGCATTAGGTGTGGCTATAAGGCCCTGCAGCACAGCAGTGGCGAAGCCAGCTCTGGATTTAGAGTGTAAAGGCAGATGGTAATGCTTGGTGAAGGTATGCACAGAACTCCATGTTGCTGCTTCCAAAATGTCCTTGGTAGGCACTCCTCTGCAGTTGAAGTGGCTGTTACCCTGGTGGTGTGAGGTCTAATACTGCTAGGTATAGGTTTCCCATGGTGTGTGTAGCAGAAACCTATGCAATGTCCTATCCATTTTGAAATAGTCTGTTTTGAAATGACTTTTCCCTGTGCTTCTGCAGCATATGCTACTAGTAATTGCTCAGATTTTCTGAAAGCTTTGGTTTTGTCCAAATAGAAGCGTAACTGTCTGTGAATGTCCAAAGAATGCAGTAATCTCTCCCCTTTATTCTGTGGTTTTGGATAAAAAGTTGGCAAGTGAATAGTTTGATTTAGAGGCACACTTGAAACCACCTTTGGCATAAACGTAGGGTTAGTTCTTAAGGACACCCTGTCCTGGTGGAAAATGAGGAAAGGTTCCACTGCCATTAGTGCCTATAATTCTGAAACTCTTTGGGCTGATGTTATTGCCAGCAGCAGAGCAGTTTTCCAAGAAATATATTTTAATTCTGCTGTGTTAGCTGGCTCAAAGGGAAGTAAAGTTAATTTTTCCAACACAAAGTTGAGGTCCCAAGTTGGAGTAGGTGCTCTATGGGGCGGTCTTATGTTTTTAGCCCCTCTGAGGTACTGTTTTAGCAATGGATTCGAGAAAATTGGAGGATCCGTGCTGTAATGAGCAGAGATGGCAGAGGCGTTGATCTTGATGGATGAAAAAGAGAGGCCTTTGTCCAGCATCTCAGTTAAATATTGTAGAATCTGAGGAATGTCTGTACAGCGCATTGTGTTAATACGTACTCCTCTAGTATCATTAAGTAGTTAGGTAGGGGGTTGAATCATGCACCGGGCAACTGTGTGTGTGTTCCCCTTGGGAACAAACAACCTTTAAAAAAAAATATGCCTTTACTGAACTAGAATAGTCCAGTCTTCAGATTTTGCTGATCTCTGGGCTGTGTCATAGTTCCTGTGTTGTTCATATCCTTGTTTGGAAAGGAGGAAGCTTCTTTGTTCACCAGTGGGAGTAGGGAGCTCTGAGCAGCCTATATGTCCCTTAAGCAGTGGTTCCAGCCCAGCAACTTGTAGCTTATTGGCCGTTTTGGGCCATTTCCTAGCTCTTTCTAACCCCCTGCTATAAAGCCCGCTTTAGTGCACTTTTGCACTTGTATTCGACTCAGCACAGCTCCTTGTGGTGTCCTGTAGAGTTCTACAAGCAGCAGCGAGTAGAAGAGTAACTTTCCATTGATTTAGAAGTATTTTTTTGGCTTTTTATCTCCGACTGCTTTATTTTGCCTAAAAGCGAGTTTCTATAACTAAATAAGCTCTGCAAAGTTGATTTACTGCATTACTGTTGTTTTTTGTACTTTTTACACTTTGAAAGTTTGTTTTTGCTTAAAGTAACTGGTAGGCTACACATTCAAGTGCACTAGCCGATTTAAAGCATTTACTGTTGCCACTGTATCTATTTTCTGTTTCTCTGTGAAAAAAAAAACAAAAACAAAAAATATACTTATTTCCCGCCTTTACTGAACTAGAATAGTCCAGTCTTCAGATTTTGCTGATCTCTGGGCTGTGCCATAGTTCCTGTGTTGTCCATATCCTTGTTTGGACAGGAGGAAGCTTCTTTGTTCACCAGTGGGAGTGGGGAGCTCTGAGCAGCCTATCTGTCCCTTAAGGAGTGGTTCCAGCCTAGCAACTTGTAGCTTATTGGCTGTTTTAGGCCATTTCCTAGCTCTTTCTAACCCCCTGCTATAAAGCCCGCTTTAGTGCGCTTTTGCGCGAAGTTGCGCATAGCACAGCATCAGTTAATCAAGGGTAAACTATTCCTGGCTCCGCAAAGTCTGCTCTTCAGTTTTTCCCTTAGAACTGGCTTTACCAGAAAGGCTCATCCAGACTCTGCTACACTTTGCTGTGAAGGAAAGGTTAGTTTGCTTTTATTTTTTGTATTACTGTATTGCCTTTCTATATTTTGAATACTGTAGTTTGTTTTCTTTACCTTGTGTTTTGCTTGCATTCTGTTTTAACAGCATATTAAAACTTCAAAAGAGACCACAGGTCTCTCTGTTCTGAGTCAGGCAGAATTTTTTCCCGCTCTCCCACCCATTTAAGTTGTCTTGTTAAATACCACTGTCTTTCTAGTTGCCCGCCTCTTATGTTAATCTGACCATATATCTCATTTCTCTCTACTTTCACTGGCTTATGTGAGTAATCACAAAATCATCATTTTTGAAATCCCACCCCTTCAATTATTTAAATTTATTGGCCATCCTACAGAATTTCATAGTACCAAAATACAAAAGTGACCACCCCTTTCAATCCATCTTGCTGTTTTAAAAATAGTAACTCTCCACTAAACCTAAACTTTTTAAACAGGTAAAACTCAAGTTACCTACTTTCACATCTAACTTCTCTAGTGCACACTGCAGAGTGCGTTCTTTTCAATCTTACCTTTAAGCATCCCTGTGACTAGCACTTTCTCTAAAACCTGCTGGAAAGCACTAGGAAGCCTTAAACTCATACAAACACTGAACTCTCCTTGTTAACAAGGAGAAATTAATAGTAGGCACTATGCCTATAATTGCAAAGTACCTTGCTAAGGAAACAGCTCCTATACTTTACAAAGAAAAAAAAAAGCCCGAAACCAGGCATGTCCAAGGGTCAACTTCCGGTGATTTCTCCTGTACACCTGGTGAATCTGGGCATACTGGGGCAATGCAGCAATTGCCTCATGTACACAGACAACCCTCTCCTCCTACCACCCAACACTACAACCTGTGAGAGAAGCACTTACATAGCCAAAATGGAAGCAAAGCTCTTTCCACCCAAGATTGTGCTAAACAGTCAAGAGGAGAAGGTTAACACCCACACTACACCTCAAGCAACACATAGCCCTTCTAAACCCGCACCACCAACACCCACATATAGCAACACTAAATCCACATATGCAGAGGCCCTTAACTGTAACCTGCCCAAGCAACAAAGACCTCTGAAGCTGAAACGCAAACAAACACCAATCACAACCAATGTGTCACATAGTTCACAACACCAGTGTGCCACCCAGCAACAGCCCCTAAGGCAAGACAATGTACCTAACACTTTAGTCATAGGTGACTCTATAGTCCGGCACACTGATTTCCCTCTCACCAGGTTGAATAAGGAGAAAATTACAGTCAGCTGCCTGTCGGGTGCCAGGATCCGCCACATAATGCATGCACTCAAGTCACTCCACAACAAGTACAAATATGACTCTGTCATTGTCCATGTTGGAGTGAATGACTTGAGACGTACCTCCCTGGATTACATGAAAAGAGACATGGAATAGCTCTCGGATCATGTGGCCCAGGCAGGTATGACCCTAGTCCTGAGTAGCATCCTGCCTTCGCCCAGAATGATACCACAATATAAGGATAAAATGACTGACTTCAACAATTGGCTAAGCTTATGGTGTCATTCAAAGGGGATCCAGTATCTGTCTGCCTGGGATGACATGATTGACAGACCACGATGCTTTGCCAGAGATGGTCTGCACCTGTCGCCCCTGGGATTCAGTTTATTGGCTAAGGCTCTTGCCACCCCATAGTGCCTTTTTTAGGCAAACTTCAAAGGACAAAACCACCACCGTAACAGGTACAAGCATGCAAAATCTGAAGGTAATGCTACTCAATGCTAGAAGTCTAAACCTCAAAATGCACTCTCTCGAGGCACTCCTAAAAATGGAGAACATCGAAATCTGTGCAGTAACTGAGACCTGGTTCAAGGCTCCAGAGAGCACCCCTGCAATACCAGGCTACAACTCTTACCACACTTTTCGGCAACCAAACCAGGACCGAAACACTAAAGGTGGAGGAGTGTCAATATTCACCAAGGATATTCAAACCAGGCTAGTTGGCCAACACAATGTGTCTGAAATTCTCCAAGTGCAACTAACACTAGGTAAGACTGCAATCCAAATTGTAGCTTGCTACAGATCCCCCACCATACCCCAAGATTCTCACTACACCTTTCTAAACATACTGGAAAATATTAAGATAGAACCAAACACCCTAATACTGGGTGATTTTAACTACCCTGCCATTAACTGGGAAAACCACTCATGTCCCAACACCTTTGCGCAACGGTTCTTGGAATTCATAAATTCCAACGCCCTGGATCAACTAATCCATAGTTTCACCAGGGGCTCCAATATCCTAGACCTGGTCATTACCAACATGGGAAATCAATGCTCCATGCCTATGGTCACCCCCTCGTTAGTCAGGTCTGACCATAAGCTAATCACCCTTAACATCCACATCCCACCCCCACCCCCCAGTAAAGAAACCGCCATAAAAAACTTCTCCAAAGCCAACTTCATGCTACTCAAGTCAGAAGTGACAAACTTCATGACACCCATGCAGACGGGAACTGAAAGTTCAACTGCTGAATCCTACACTAAGGCACTGTACGAGCACATCCACTCATGCATGAATCGTGCTATCCCAAATAGAACCAAAATGCTCTCATCCAAAAAAAGGAAGCCAATCTGGTGGTCCCCTGTCATAAACAAACTTTACAACAAAAGGAAGAAACTTTTGCAGAAAAGAGAAAAATCCCAGGATGCAAAAAATTCCCTTACTAGCCTCAGTAAGAAACTGAGATGCCTCATAAAATCCTCCAAAGCTAGTTACGAAAATAAAATTGCCAAAGATTCCAAAGACAACCACAAAGCATTCTATAACTATGTCAAGAATCTAAATGGCAATGCTCAGATCTGCTCTGAGCTAAAACAGAATGGCATTAAATATACTGATCCGAAGGATATTACCAATATCCTGGCAGATCGATTCAGTGCCAACTTCACCCCCCTCTCACCCACTAAATGGCCCATCTCAATACCAGAAGATTGCCAAATTCCAGTAATAACGGCCACACAGGTACAAAACGCACTCTCTAAAGCCAAGAATACAGCATCCATGGGACCAGATGACATCCCGGGCTGTGTACTAGATGAACTACAATATGAACTGGCACCTCACCTAAGTGTCATGTTTAATCATAGCCTCACCTCAGGTTTCGTGCCGACTGAGTGGCGCAGAGCTACAGTTATCCCAATCCACAAGGGGGGATCCACCTTGGATCCCGGAAACTACTGTCCCATCAGTCTGACAAGCCTTATCTGCAAGGCCATGGAGCGTATTATCATGGAACTTATAATCAAAGACATTGGCAACCTTCAAACACTGGACCCCACCCAGTTTGGGTTTGTGAAGGGCCAATCTTGTCTCCTGAACCTGATTGACTTCTTTGAATCAGTCTCCAGAGCTATGGACAAGGGTAAGGTGGTCCACACAGCCTATCTAGACCTTGCCAAGGCCTTTGACACCACCCCCCACTCTGGAATCATAGATAAACTTACTAAGTTGGGCATTAATCCCTATGTCACCCAATGGGTTGCTAAATGGCTTACTGATAGAGCCCACACTGTAAAAGTAGCCGACTCCAAATCCAGCTCCAGACAAGTGACAAGTGGAGTACCTCAGGGTTCAGTCCTGGGGCCTCTCTTGTTTGGCATCTACTTCTCTGAAGTACAGGTCAACACTGAGGGACTCTGGCTAACAAAGTTTGCAGATGACTGCAAACTGGGAGCCATTACTGAATCCCCAAATGATGTGGATACTCTACAAAAGGGCCTTACAGAAACAGATGTTTGGTGCCAGAGCTATGGGCTCAAGCTCAATGCCAAGAAATGTATTGTTATCCCCTTTGGGAAAAAACATGTATCCATGAATTACCATATAGGTGGCAGTACACTAAACACAGAAAGTGTGATAAGAGACTTAGGGACACAGGTGGACAGTGGTCTCACCTTCGATAACCACATCGCCACAACAGTCAGGAAATCCTTCTATGTGGCACACCTCATCACGAAGGGCTTTTCATCCAGAAAAAAGGAGGTAATTGTCCCACTGTACTCATCCCTCATTAGACCTATTATAGAATACAACGCCCCATTTGGTATGTACCTCTCAAGACATCTGCAACTACTGGAAAGGCCTCAGAAATACCTCACTAAAAGAATCACAAGCCTAAAGCAGATGCCCTACGCTGACCGCTTTAAAAAACTCCAGCTATACTCTGTTGCATACCGTCTACTCAGAGGCGATGTCTGCTTAACATACAAGGCCATGTCAAACCCAGAGCTGTTGGACATGCTACACTTAAAGAAATCCCAATCCCTCAGAGCTACACGCTCCAGGGATCTAAACCTTGTCATCACAATAAACAAAACATGCTGGAGGGATAGGTTCCTGACCCAGAGACTCCCCAGACTCTGGAATAGATTGCCCATACATGTCAAGCAGAGTGCCTCTTTGGACCTCTTCAAGAGGAACCTTGACAATTGGATGGGAGAAAGGAAATTCACCCCAGGGATCACGTCAGTCGCCCTGCTAGACAGGGGTCTAGGAAAGTAAATAATGTGGGAAGAAATAGCCAGGGAATTGTTATGGCTAGGCTTGTATAGGCCCTAGGGCTGATAGCCTAGTACCAACCTATGAACTGCTCTAACTCTCAATCTAAACATTCTATTCTCTATCTAAAAAGTCCAGCACTTGCTCCTAAAAGCATTTTACATAAGTAAAGCACTTTTTAACAAAAAAGAAAGCACTACATCCACCTAAAATCCCCTTGAGTACCCATTCCCCTATAGGTCCTTTCTGACTCAGTTACAAGGCAATCCTTTACACTATTCTAGCATGTTGAAGGGTCAGTTGCTGGTGTCCTCTCCAGTTCAGCTGGTGAATCTGGGAATCTTGAGGCAATGTTACAACTGCCTCATGTACACAGACAACCCTCTCCTCCTCCCAACAAATACAAATATATGTGAGAGATGCAACTATATAGCCAAACTGGAGGCTGAGCTCTCTCGACTCAGTGCTGGCAAAGCCAGTCAGGAGGTGAAGGTAACCACACACACCACAAACCCAGTCTCACACAGACCTACCACAACTGCAAAGCAAACACATAAACACACAAAAACATACTCGGAGGCTCTAAATATAAATCTGCCAAAACAGAGGCCTCCAAAGCAGACATCCAAGCAACCACTAACTTAAAACATAACACATGCAACACATAATTCACAAAGTCAGTGTGCCAAACAGTCACAGCCCTTAAGGCCAAACAACATGCCTGATACACTTGTAACAGGTGACTCTATAGTCAGACACACTGACGTCCCGCTCACCAGGCTGAACAAGGAGAGGGTTACTGTAAGCTGCCTGTCGGGCGCTAGAATCTGCCACATAACACAAGCACTCAGGTTACTCCAAAGCAAGTACAAATATGACTCAGTCATTGTCCATGCTGGTGTGAACGACCTGAGACGTACCTCCCTGGACTACATGAAATGAGAAATAGAGGAGCTCTCTGATTATGAAGCCCAGGCCGGTATGACCCTGACCTTGAGCAGCATCTTACCCTCACCAAGAATGATGCCACAGTACAAAGACAAAATGATCAGTTTTAACAATTGGCTTAATTACTGGTGTCATTCTTGGGGGATCCAATGTCTGTCTGCTTGGGGTGACATACTCGACAAGCCACGCTGCTTTGCAAGGGACGGCTTGCACCTGTCACCCCTGGGCTTCCGGATATTGGCAAAGGCTCTTGCCACCCCATAGTGCCTTTTTTAGGCAAGGCTCAAAAGACAAACCCACCTCCCTAGATAACACAAGTGGAAAAAAACTAAGGGTAATACTGCTCAACGCCAGAAGTCTAAACCTCAAGATGCACGCTCTCAAAGTCCTCCTCAGTATGGAGAACATCGATGTCTGTGCAGTGACAGAAACCTGGTTCAAGGCTCCCAAGGGCACCCCGGCACTACCAGGTTATACATCATATCATGCTTTTCGGCCCCAAAACTTGGACCGAACCACAAAAGAAGGGGGAGTATCCATATTCATCAAAGATACCCACACCTCCAGGTTAGTGGCAATGCACGAAGCATCGGAGACCATCCATGTGCAACTAACCATAGGCAAAACTGCTCTACAGTTTGTAGCATGCTACAGACCACCCTCTCAAACTCAGGAACCCCACTCAGCCTTCCTAAAGACACTGGAGAATATGAATGTCTCTCCAAACACCATAATATTGGGAGACTTCAACTACCCAAACACAGACTGGGAGCATTACTCAAGCCCCAACACCCTAGCCCAAAGGTTCCTATAATTCATAAACTCAAATGCTATGGAACAACTAGTCACCACTCCCACAAGAGGGGATAACATATTAGACCTCATCATCACAAACATGGGAACACAATGTTCCACACCGGAAGTATACCCCTCATTGGTGAGATCAGACCATAAATTAATCTCAGTGGAAATCCACATCCTGCCCCCCACCCCCAGCACAGAAGACCACAGTGAAGAATTTCTCAAAAGCTGACTTCACACTTCTTAAGACTAAAGTGGTATCCTTCAAGGTCCCAGGGCCAGTGGAAACCACAGCCCACTCCGCTGAATCCTATATAAACGCATTCTATGGACACCTTCAAGAATGCATGGATCATGCAATCCCAAATAAAACCAAGACCCATTCCCCCAAAGGCAGGCGTCCTGTCTGGTGGACCCCAGCCATTAATAAACTATACAACAGGAGGAGGAAGCTACTACATGATAGAGCAAAATCCCTAAAAGGGAAGGCATCTCTGATCAGTACTAGCAAAAACCTACGATTACTCATAAAATCATCCAAGGCCAACTTTGAGAGAAAAATTGCACAAGACACTAAAGACAATCACAAGGCCTTCTTTAGTTATATTAGAAACCTGGGTGGAAACTCCCAGATATGCTCAGAATTAGTCCAAAATTACAAAAAATACACTGATCCCACATATATTGCCAACATACTGGCAGACAGCTTCAGTGCAAATTTCGCCCCCCCCCCCCAAAAGGACAAATATCTATCCCAGCAGAGTGTTGCCTCCCTGACATCTCTGATGCCCAGGCGAGAGCCGCCCTCTCCAAAGCTAAAAACACAGCATCAATGGGACCAGACGGTGTCCCGGGTTGCGTGATACATGAACTCCAAGAAGAACTAAACCCGCACACAAGGCTGCTGTTTAATCTTAGCCTTACTACAGGATATGTACCCAAAGAATGGCGCACAGCAACAGTGGTCCCACTCCACAAAGGAGGTGCCTCTATGGACCCTGGAAATTACCGCCCCATAAGCTTGACGAACCGGGTCTGCAAAGCTATGGAGAGGATCATTATGGAACTCATAAACAAAGACATTGGGGACCTACAGACATTGGATCCTACCCAATTCGGCTTTGTCAAGGGCAGATTCTGCCTCTTGAACCTGGTGGACTTCTTTGAAACAGTCACTAAGGCCACTGATGAGGGTAAGGCAGTTCACACAGCCTACCTTGACCTTGCAAAAGCCTTTGACACAATACCCCACTCAGGCATCATAGACAAGCTCACCAGCTTAAATGTAAACCCCTATGTCATAAGATGGGTTGCAAACTGGCTCAAGGACAGAACCCACAAGGTCAGAATTGCTGGAGCCATATCAGACTGTAAACCAGTCACAAGTGGCGTCCCACAGGGCTCAGTCCTGGGACCTCTCTTGTTCGGCATTTATTTTTCTGAGGTGCAAGCTAACATAGGAGGATTGTGGCTGACCAAGTTCGCAGATGACTGCAAACTGGGTGCCATAATTGATTCTCCAGCGGACACAAGCATCCTTCAAAAAGGTCTCATAGAAACAGATAACTGTTGCCAGAGCAATGGCCTTAATCTAAACGCCAAAAAATGTATAGTCATACCCTTTGGGAAGAACAAAGTACCCACAAATTACCACATAGGTGGTAATCCATTAAGTACGGAAGAAGTAATCAGGGACCTAGGGACCCAAGTTGACAGTAACCTCTCATTTGACTCTCACATTGCCAAGGTCGTTAGAAAGACCTTCTACATTGCCCACCTTATCATGAAAGGATTCACATCTAGATCAGGAGAGGTCATTGTGCCCCTTTACTCCTCCCTTATCAGGCCCATAATTGAGTACACTGCCCCATTTGGGATGTACCTTACCCGACACCTGCAGCAGTTAGAAAGACCCCAAAAGTACCTCACCAAGAGGATCAAGGGTCTCAAACATATGCCATATGCTGCCCGGCTAAAGAAACTCCAGATCTATTCAGTCACATACCGCCTACTCAGAGGCGATCTATGCCTGACATACAAGGCCCTGTCCAATCCGGAATTAATGGACATGCTCCACCTCAGAAAATCCAAATCCACCAGAGCCACGAGAGCGAGTGATTTGATCCTCAACATAGAAATAACTAGGACGTGCTGGAGGGCCAGATTCATATCCCAGAGGCTCCCCTCACTCTGGAACAGAATCCCAGTCCATGTTAGGCAGAGCCCCTCACTGACTCTCTTCAAGAGAAATCTTGACGAGTGGATGGGAGATCGTAGGTTTACCCCGGGAGTCATCTCTGTGTCACTGCTAGACAGAGGTGCAGTAAAGTAAATCCTAAATGGGCACAGTATCCTCATTCCAAGGGGTGGCGAAAGCCAAACACACTCTCGCTAGGCTTATAAATGCCCTAGGGTAGACAGCCTAGTATGAACCTATGAACAAGAGGGTCAAGGTTGTAAGCCTGGCTCCAGGCACAGAATTTCTTCCATTTATCCGAATAGGCTTTCCTGGTGCTAGGCCTTCTGGCCTCCAGAATGACATCCATAACCGCTTTGGAGAGAGACATTGCTTGCTTGACTAAGGAATTTTCCATGCAGCTAGGTTTAAGGTCTTTAGCTGACTGTGAAGTATTTGATTGTTGTGCTGTGTCAGCAGATGTGGGATTTGAGGCAATATCAAGGGTGGTTCTTGTGCTAAATTCTTTAAGATTGGGTACCAGTGCTGCTGTGGCCAGTCTGGAGCAATCAGGATCATCTTTGGCTCTTCTTGCCTGGCTTTTATGAGAACCTCTGGATGGAGAGGTAGTGGAGGGAAAGTATATACTTGTAGGTTTTTCCAGCTGAATGAGAGGGCATCCACTTTCCATGTTTGTGGATGGTAACTCCTTGTGTAGAATTTCTGTAGCTGGCAGTTCATTGGGGATGCAAACAGATCTATGTCTGGGCTCCACCATTTCTGTGTTATCATTCTGAATATTTGTGGATTCAATTCCCATTTGTGGGGATCCATGATGTTTCTGCTTAAGTCGTCTGTCAGTGTGTTTTTCTCTCCTGGCAGGAATTGTGCTTGCAGATGAACTTGATAGTTTAGAGCTGTGTTCCACAAGGTCATGGCTTGTCTGCAGAGGGGATAGGAAACAGTGCCCCCTTTCTTGTTTATGTACCACATAACTGTGGTGTTGTCTGTTTTTAGTAATAGTTGTCCTGGATGCAGCAGGTCCTTGAAAGCTACAAGGGCATTCTGTACAGCTAACATCTCTTTCTGATTGATGTGAACATGCCTTTGTTCTGCGGGCCACTTGCCCTGAATACATTTTCCTGCCATGTGTGCTCTCCAGGCGTAATCCGATGCATCTGTTGTCAGTGTTTGCCTGGCTGTGGGTTGAGTAAAAGGCTGTCCCTTGTTGAGGTGACAAGCTTGAGCCCACCATCGAAACTCCTGTTGAAGGCAAGGAATTAGTGGTATAACTGTTTCCATGACAGTGTTGAGACCATACACTCTTTAGGTACCATTGCAATTTCCTCATATGCAGTCTGGCATATGGAATTAGTATTATGCAAGATGCCATATAACCCAAGACCTGCAGAATTTTTCCTGCAGGGATTTGGGTTTTTGTTGCCATCAATTGAAAGTATTGAGTCAGTTGTCCTTGCTGGCGTGAGATAAGCCATCTGGGCCATTGTGTTCAAGCTGGCACCCAAAAATATTCTCTCTTGTGAGGGCACTAGTTTTGATTTCTTTTCGTTTACTGTGTACCCCATGCAACTTAACTGTTTTACAAACGCCAGATGCTCTAGAAGAATGTCCTTGCTCTCTGCTTGAATCAGGCAGTCTTCTAGGTACGGATAAATTTGAATTCCTTTCTGTCTGCAAAATGCAATTACTGGTGCCAGGCACTTTGTGAAGACCCTGGGCGCAGTAGATAAGCCAAAGGGCAGTGCAGATAATTGACAGTGCATTGAACCTACTATGACTCTGAGGTATCTTCTGCAGTTTTGTCTGATAGGGACATGCAGGTATGCCTCCTTGAGGTCCAAAGTCACGAGCCAAGCTTTCTTGCCCAGCATGGGAAGAAGCTGCTGAAGTGTCAACATTTTGAATTTCGGAACATCCAGGTAAGTGTTTAGAGAAGAAAGATCCAGAATGGGCCTCCAGGCTTTGTCCTTTCTGGGAACCAGAAAGAGTCTTGAATAAAATCCTTGTCCTTGCTCTTGTGGTGGTACCTCTTGAATAGCTCTCATTTCCATGAGTGCTGTAATTTGTTTTTGAGCCTCTGCCCATTGATTTGGTGGCAGGTTTGGCATTCCTTTTATCCTTGGCAAAGTGTGAAAGTGGAATCTGTATCCTTGAGATACAATATTTAGGACCCATTTGTCTTTTGTGATGATGTGCCAATTGTCTGCAAAAAGTGCTAGTTTTCCCCCCAGGGGAGCTGCCAAGAGGGTTTTGCTTGGTAGTCTGAGGGCTAAGTCATTGTATTTGTCTTTTGGTAGTTTGAGACCTGTCTTCTCCTCCTTTTTGGGTTGTGGCACCCCATTGTCAAGGCTGGTAAGAGCCTTGTGACTGACCTCTGCCCCTTGGGCGTCTGTATCTGCTCCTCTGTGGTCTGGCAAAAGCTGGAAAGGACCAGTTTTTGGTTGGCCAATTTCTGCTGAAACGAGGGGGTTGAACCTGTAAAAAATCCTTGACCGTCTGCATAGATTTTGCCTTATCCTCCATTTTCTTTAAAACTTCTTCTGCTTTTACACCAAATAAAACATCCTGCTGTAAAGGTGCATCCAATAACTTTGCTTTAATACGATCAGGTAAAGTTTGTTCTTTTAACCAAGCATGCCTACGTATGACAGACCCTGTCACTGCTGCTCTACAAGAAGCTTCCAATGAATCAAATCCACATTGCAAAGTATGTTTTCCCACTTGTTCACCTGCATGCAACAAATCTTGCATTTCCTTGTAATCAGGCTGTTCTGTATGTGTGAGCATTTTTTGTTTTAATTGAGACATCAAATATTGTTGATATTTCAGCATGTGAAACTGACAATTTAAGGCCCTCATAGCTAGAGTAGCTGAGGTATATACTTTCTTTCCCCATCTGTCTAGTGCTCTAGAACCCCTTTCAGAGGGCACAGGATTTTTAGCAATAGAGGCCTTAACCCATTTGGGACCCTGGGAAATGGTTTCTGGGTCAGCAACAGGGCTTTTATGCAGGAATTTGTGTGAGTCAGGGACTCTGTAGTATTTGTCTGGTTTGGCTGGTGCAGGAGGTAGTGAATCTGGGTTAAGGCCAGATTATGAATAAACATCATCCACAATGTCTAACACAGGTGGAATAGCAAGTGGTCTGTGCTGGTGTAGTAAAAGGAACTCTCGGAGCCTTTTCTTAGAATCAGAGTAATCCTGGCCTTCCCAGTGGAAATGTTCTCTCATAGTATGTAAGGTTTCCCCAAAAGAGTAGTCTTCTGGGGGAGATGCCGAAGGGATAGACTCCTCAGCATCAGAGTCTTCATAAGGGGATAAGGAATATTCCTGTTCCTCAGAAGAGTCTGAGGAAATTGAAACCTGGTCAGGGGAAACGTAGTCCTCCTCCTGCCTTGGCCTTTTATCAGGAGGGGGATGGGAACCCCTGATTAGGGTAATTAAGTCTTCAGCCATCTTAAGCATCTGTTTCTTAGGCATGGGGCCTTGTACTGGAGACTGCTGTACAGTCTTCTTTGTTTTTAAAGGAGTTTTCAGCTTTGCATAGGATTTAATAGTGAGTGTAGTTGGTCTGAAGACACCTTCTGCAACTGAAGGCGCTTCAACTGCACCGGAATCTCCTTCAGGCATGGAGTCGGAAGGGCCTAATGGTAAAGGTTGTGGAGGCCAAGCAATCTCTGCTTGTGAATCGGATGTCGCCTGGGGTTCTACATCAGCAGTCGTCAGGGGCTGCATAGGCACCTCACTGAAAACCGGAGAACCGGCAACTGGCCTAGCAGAGGCCTCGGAGTCTGGTTTGCGTCTCAGCTGCCTGTCCTTATCTTTGCGTTTTTTATGCATTCCGGTCGTCGGTTGCTCCGACGGCACGGTATAATTAAATTTCCTACCAAAATAATGTCGGGCGAAATTAAACCGACATTTAATAGTTTGTTTATTAAACCTAGCACAAAACCGACAACCTGTGACGTCGTGGTCTGGGCCTAGGCAAGGAATACAATAAGAATGAAAGTCCTTATGAGGCATTTGCTTCCCACAAGAAATGCAATTGTTAACTTTTTCTGACATCGGACTGAGGCAAGAAAAGGTTCCCAATGGGGTACTTAGCTTTATTGAAGACTTCGGTCTGAAATTCGATTTGAAAATCTTAGGAGTCGGCCAACCGGCACTTGCGAACTGCTTCTGCTTCGGGCACCGCGCGGCAAGAAAGACTGAAGAAAATGGCGTTGGATGCATCTTGTATACCCCTGGCGCACTGACGTCAGGGAAGAAGTGACAGCAACCGACGCCGGACCAAGACTTTGGAACTCTGGCCGACTGCGGGACCGCCTGATGGCAGGATAACCCAAGTGTGATGACTGCAGCAGTGTAACACGATGAACATCAGACTTTTTTTAAGGGACTTGGCTAAAGAAATTCAGATGAGCCTAGAACACTGTATTAGACAACTGGTTGACCCGAAAGGTAAAGCTTAAATAAAAGAACATGTGCGACTGGTGTGCCCAGGAAAGTAGATTTGGAATGTCCAACATACTGATTGTCCAAATATTCCTATAGACAGAATTATGCTGAAAATTGTGCACAGAATCCCTGTACCACATTTGGGATTGCTAGCAAGTCATCCTTGTAATATGGTCTTCTTGCAACTGTGGTATGTTAAAGATGAGAAGCACCTGCGGCTCTGAACTCCTGATATGGTGTTTTATGCACTCAAGAAAAGAATTTTCTGACAATAATTATATGATGAAATCAGTCTAACAATGAGTGCCATTTTACGAGATAAGGCGAGAGATCAAGAAAAAGAACGTATACAGCTAGTAATTTTGAAGGGTTTTTTTGCACTGAAACAGTTGGATTTACTGATGCTATGATGACAATGGATAAGATGGCACAATATATTCTTCCACTTTGAAACTGTGAACAATCTGGAAATGTGCGAAAAGGTAATGCAGACCATTTTTCAATACGGAATTATAGGAAAGGAATAACTGGATTACAGTGTTCTATGAAGAGAACAGTAATTTTATCAATGTATTGGGATCATTAATAACGTTTATGATAAACTTATTAAGCTGGCTTCAAAAATTTGTATTTAACAAGTTAATTCACAAGTTGCATAACACACACAACTGGTGAAGATAAACAGAAATTGGTACAGCTGAGGGAACTCATCTCTCCTTTAATATAATGGGGGTGAAAAAAGTTTTGGTATGATTAACTTTTTCTTTTTGTTTGTGGGTCTGACATGGTGGCAAGGGAAGAATAGTTAAACTTTATGTTATATGAGGCTAACGTTTGTTGAATGCATGTCTCAAGTTAGAAGGGATTCCTCTCTAAATATAGCAAATGCATAGTGGATTGCAATATTAGTTACTGCTTTTCATTACTGCATCCAGCTCCAGTTTGGGACTGTGGGTATGTGGCTTAGCATCTGGGGAATGACCCGCATTCTTGGGTGCTCTAGCTGTTCCCTATGGGGGGGTAAGGATCTACCTTCTGATGTGGCAGTCAGGCTCACAAACCTTGCAGGTTACTGGAAATGGATGCCTTAGGAAGTACATTAGTACCCTTTCAGCAAGTATTTAATATGTAATTTATCATTTTTATTTATTTTATTTATTCTGTGTTGACTGGGTTAAGTCCGACAAGGCTAGTGCCCTCTTTTCAGGGAAGACAGGAGGTAGTATTTATACAACCTGAGGAAATCTTGCCAAGGCTTTGGGGAGCTTTCCGTACTCCTTTCGATAGATGCCATGGGTTCTTTTATATATGCCTGAGCTACAACCAACTCAAGCAGATAGGACCTTGGTTTAATGTCTCATCCGAAGGACAACTCACTCAGGAGTACTTCACCCCCCCCCCCCAAATGCTGCATTACAATGTCAGCAATTCAGTCATCTGGAGTGGGGATAATTTAAAGACTGGATTGTCCAACTTGACTGATAGCAGGTGCGGTAACTGTACTGGAGAATGACCAACTGCCATAACTGAACATTTTGCTGACTGAGGGAGGAAGTACCAGCAATAGATGAAAAAACAAGTCGACTGAATGGACTCTGAATGACTAAAAATATTTTGAGGAGAAAAAATACTGTGGCAGTGCTGAGGCAATCCAAGACTACTGATTTAAGTTTATTGCACTGGATTGATGGTGTAATTAAACTCTGGGTGTAGTAGATTCTCTCTCTCTCTCTTGCAAAGTCCTGTATTATGTGCAATTCTGACTCACATGTGGTAGAATTTAGTAAGATGTACAGTTTTCATGCAGAGTGTATTTTTTAGATACTGAAGATTTGCTATATTTCCAACAGTAAGGTGACAGGTCAACTACTGATTACGAGAGACATGTACGCAAAACTGAGATAGGTAGACCTGAACTTTTGTTGTATTATGGTAGTTCAGGTTTACCACAGGGTGAACAACAGGACAGATTAGGACCATACAATAATACATTATCTGAATACAACTGCCATAGAGTAATTATCCACTGGCTGGGAATGGAACACGAGTTAAGTGGAGGATTGTTAATGGGTGATGCTAGCCTTCTAAACTAAATCTACGTTATTTCTACATGGATTACAAGTTTAAATCTTACACAAGTGAAGGAAGTAAGGGGGAAGGACTGTATCAACATAAGACAATTTTGTGTGCATGTTAAGCAATGTAGACAACAAAATAATATGAATGAAGTATATTGTGCACTATAACAAAAGTTATACACTCACCATAATGATCTGTGTTGACTGTGTATTTGTCCTTCCTCAGCTAATGGATCTCGCATCCAGCTTCCTACATTTTTCAGACTTAGGATCCATAGATTAAGTTCCTCCCCTTACCCATAATCCCCTCCCAACCATGTATTACCTCAGAATGAGTTTGCCCCCTCAGTCTTAGGAAGTCCAAAAGAGTGAATAACATGATATTCAGAGGAAAAAAGAGATAGGTATCAGAGTCAAGACAGGAAGGTATAGAGCTAACAAAGGAGAAAGACAAACAGGGAATATATCCCTCTGGCCATGCTAGAGAGACAGAGAAATTTTCCATAAATGGAAGGGAGAATTGAACGAGGGAGAGAGTGAGGATGGACAAAAAACAGACAACATAGAGGCATTGTTACAGTCAGTACATAACTTTTCTATCTGATGTTGTCTTATTCATTCCTCAACTGATGCAACAGAGTCCACAGCTGCTGCACTCCAGGGTGGTCACCATGGGAGGATATTCCAGCGGACAGCAGAGCCAAATGTTGCTCTGTACCTTGAAAAAATATCCAACTTGCAATGAGAAGTAAGAGTATTAGCATTAGACAAAGTGGCAGCTGGAAAAATGTCATGTACTGCTAAGAACGTAGACGTGGTGAAAATAGACCTTGTGGAATGAGCCCTTGGAGGTCTTGGCAAGGTTAACCCTTTTCCTTGTAGACATTAAAAATAAAAATCAGTGACCCATCTACGGTTACTTTGGACAAAGAGTGACTTAATTTTGCCTTTGAGAAGGAAATGAACAAATGGTCAGATTTTCTGAAAACTTTAGTTCTATATGCTAGAATCTGCGCTGTCAATGCACATCCAATAAGTGAAGCATATATCCCCCTTTGTTACAGGATTTTGGAAAGAAGGCAGGCAAATTAATGGACTGATTAATTACATTCTCTGAGGCTGCCTTTAGTAAACAGGGACAGCTGGTTTGAAGTGAAACTCTGTCCTTATGAAAAATTACATACGGTGGCTGACAAGACAGTGCCTGGCATTCAGATACTCAACTTGCTGCTGTAATAGCAACTAAGAAAATTTTTTTCAAGATAAATGCTTTAAATCTACTTTAGCTGTTGGTTCACAAGGTGACTGTGTCAAGGCATGTAGAAGCACAAAAGGTCTCAAGGAGGATTGGGATCCTTAATACATGGTCTGAATAGAAATGTACCTTTAATGAATGCTTTGCACAGCTTGAGAGATGTTAGTAAGGAATGACTTTTTTCCAATATCAAAATTGGAAACAGCAGCTAATTGAACCTTGACTGAAGAATAACTTGCTCCCTCCTGAAAAAAGTGAAGAAAGAAAATCTAGGATAGCTGGAATGGGGGGATAAGAAAGGATCCAAGTGCCTCTCATTAACCCAAAAAGAAAACCTTTTCTGCTTTTCTACATCTTCCTAACAGAATCCATCTGGGAGGAAGTGAGAATTTGTACAACCAGGGAAGAAAGCCTGGACTATCTAGCAATTATTGGAAGTGGAGAAACCATGCAGTGAGCTTAAGGTCTTGGATGTCTGGATGAGGCAGTCTGGATGGGCAAGACGAGATCTGCAGAGGGATCCATTACCCAAAGAGGGTGCATTAATGAGGCCAAACAAAGGGAAACCACACCTGTCAAAGCCAAAATGGAGAGATGAGGATCAGAGAACTGTGCTCTTCCATCGTTATGCTTTCTTGCTTTCTATAGAAACTCTGGAATAAGTGGGGTGGGTGGATAAGCACAGGGGATACTGGGAGGCCAGTCATGGATCACAGCATTTCTCAAGTGGCTACCTTATGGGGAAGTTGGGGCAAAAAACCTACTGTATTTGGAGCTGTGGGGACAGGTGAAAAGAGAGTAGCATGGCTAACCCCAATAATGAAAACCCAGCTTTGCCAAAGACTGAGAGACCACTCATGAGACAACAAAATAGATGTGCTCAGTCTGTCTGCTAATACTCTGGACATCCCCGGAATGTGTGTTGCTATTAAAAAGCGACTGGAAGAAATTGCCCACTGCTGCACTTTTTTTTTTTTGACACAAGGGATAAGAATGGGTTCCCCTCGTTTGCTGATGCACCAGACTGCTAAAATGTTGTCTGTCTGTACAGGGGTTCCGGCATGTAGATCGCGAGACAAATGCCCATGAGCTACATCGCCGAAACTAGAAGGCTGCAGCACCGCTAGACCGTAGAGCGGTGCTGCCGAAAGAGAGATATGTCGTGGTAGCCTACGGCGGTAGGAAAACCTACAAATGCAGACGGCCCCTAAAGCTAATACGCAGGCTGTCAACTGAAAATGTAAACGGCTGGCAAAGTGAAACAGCTCGAGCAGACAAACGGCACATCGGTAGTGCTACACAAGTGCACCGAAAACATAAATAAAAGAAATAAATACCTTTACAGCCCCTGTTGTCCACAAAAGCAGAGCAAACATTCCCCGAGAAGCAGGAAGTAAAATCCATAGTACGAACAGTATAACACAGTACAGCTAACCCTGAGCAATGCGGAATAGAATAACAATTCATGTGTCAGGCTGTAACTTTAAAGGAACAGACACTTTAGTTTCAGACTTAATACCCCACACACAGTACAAGTTAATGCAAGACCAGTATGTGTAATATGAGGAAGCATGTCACAGCAGGAGGGCTTTAGTATAGGACCAACCCAAATTAGAGGCATGCCTGCAACAGACAGTACCTGTCCTGACAGAGCCCCCTAAGTGCAGTGTCAGGTGGGAACATGCCAACCTGGGCAAGCATGGACTACTAACCCAGTAGCAGGAGATATACACAGTAGCATTAACCCATCTCCCACTCCACAGTAGTGTATGTATTGCAGGTGTAACCAAACCCGTCCATTTGTCACTGCAATTGGAGTACACAAGTACGGAGTCCCATGTAGGCAGACAAGGGTGCAACACAGAGATACCTCCCTATGTAACTTCTGCCACTGAAACTGAGACTGGGCCCAACACCCTGATTGACCAGCAGCAACAACTGGGAGTTAAAGGGGGCCGGTGCAGTACACTTAGAACCTGTACTGCAATTAGGCTTTTTAGACACCTACCAGATTACAAGCATATGGCAACTCCAGGGCTGTGTTAACTGCAGATACTGAAACCATAGCGGAGAGGCAGTGAGAGCAGGGTGGAGTGCAAACAGCTGTACAGGGCCACTGTGGCAGGCAGTGCTACTTCACAGGGTACAAGCCAAGGTGGTGTACAGCGAGTAACCTACCATCTGGAAGGGACTTGCTCCAAGGCTGGTTGTACATCCTGTTCCCAGCTAGACTGGCTGTGATGGATACTGAGAGGCTATCAACAAGTGCTGCCACCATGCTGGAATCTATGTATCTGTATAGCCCGGGTCTGCTTGGCAACAGATACAGCACACTGCCCAGCCAACGTGGCAAACCAATGCTGGTGGTTGAAGGGTACCTCTACCATTTGGAGCGTGAAGCACCACCGAAACGGTACTGGGCATGTATCGAGCGGAGAGTAAAGGCGTGCAGAGGATGTGCCATCACTGTTTGCCAGGAAGAGGGGGAAGAACTGCTGAAATCACTGCCACACCAGCACAGCCCAGATGCAACAATGGCCCAAATGGCTACACTGCGAGCAGAACTGCGGCAGAGGGCAGTAACCGGTAATGAACTGCCAAGCTTGGTAATGCAGAGTGTCCTAGGCACAGCGGATGACAACGTACTACAGGAGATGCCTTGTCATGCAATCCTTCGTTGAAGCATAACAAGGGTACAGCAGAGGGCATGGGCATCCATGACTACACCTCCAGCAACACTTGCGGATATTGATGTCAGCCAGTATCCACTCCGTAGTGGCAGCTTCATCCTCCATAGAAGGTCAGATATGGATGGGACAGATTCCTTGGTACTACTTACTACAACACAAAATTTGACCGAGCTGTGCAGGTCTGACATCATTCTTGGAGATGGCACCTTCCCCACATGGGCTGATATATGTCGCCAGCTGTATACATTGCATGGATGTATTTGCACCCCCACCTCAACAAGGACTGTACCCCTGGTGTACTGTCTCATGACATGGAAGTCGGAGTCTGCATACACCACTTTGTGGGAGGTACTGAAGGGTATGGCCGCTGAACAGGGATGCACCTTGTCTCCACAGTATATTATGACCGATTTTGAGAAGGCAGCAATCCGTGCCAGCCGTAACCTAGGAGTACTCTGAAGGGATGCCTATTCCATTTTGCACAGATCATCTGGCGCCAGATCCAGCATCACCACCTTGTGGCCCTCTATGGCACGGACACTGCTTTCTCAATTGCCATCCGCAAGCTAATTGCGTTGGTATTCCTAGCATTGGATGATGTTGTCCCTGCATTTCTGGACATTGTAGCTTTCTTACCGGACTGTGCTCAGCCTATTGGTGTTTTTCTAGACCATCATTATGTACGAGGCTGACCACGCAAGTATGCATCCCGCTGCTCAGCACAGACACGAATGCCATCGTCCTACCCTTTGCGGTTTTGGAAAGTGTGTGATGTCTCAGAAATGGACTTCCCGTGGACTAACAACCAGGTGGAGGCATGGCATCGTCGGCTGAAGGTATTACTGGGATGCCCTACTGTACAGCTATCCGACCTTCTGTCTGTTCTACAGCAGGAGCAGAACCTGACAGATACCCGATGGGAATCTCTTTTGAGGGGGATGCCTGTGACACCGCGTAGGACGGCTATTGTTGTAAGAGAACGTTGCCTAAAACGCATCTTACAACATAAGTGTGACTACAGTGATGTGCAGGATTTCCTCCGTGCTGTGGCACATTTCTACAAGTTGTGATAATATTTGGGTTTAGTACGCACCAAGCACTACATAAATCACATTGCATATTGCATTAATAAAGGCTTTGCCCACAGCACACAGGTTTCATGTTACCACTTTCATGCCCACATAGCATGCTATGCCAGCCACGTTCCACTGACAGTTGCACATGGTGGCTTCTAAGGGGGTGCACAGTGTATCACTGTGGGGGGTTGTATCTGCCACCTGTGGTTAGGGTGCAGGGGATTCCTCAATTCTCACAGGGAATTGTCCACAGGCATTTGTCACTGCAGCTAAATTGTCAACCTGCCATGTGTCCACATCTGGCTGTCTCACAGGTGGATGTTGCACCGCGTAGGTGCCTGAACCAGTCTATACAGCAATTGTCACCAGAGGAAGAACATCCTGGAAGTCCTGTAATGCTAGGAGGACTGCTCTCATCTCTAGAACACTGATGGGAGTATTGGCCCCTAAGGGGGACCATGTGCCTTGAACATATGTCCCACATACTGCCCCACCCCAGCTGGGAAGCATCCACGGTCACAGTAGCCTTGGGGAAAAGTGGAACTAAGGAGCTTTTCTGGGGACCTTCAGAGACATGGATCCACCAGGAAAATAGCTCTTTTCAAATCTTGGTGATTTGAATGGGAAAATTCACGGATTGTCATCTTATCAACTACTGGACTGACAATGTCCACTCTGGCACTCTCACATAAAATCTTGCCAGTGGTACAAGTGTTACAGAGGCAGCCACAGAATCGAGCAGGTGTAAAACCAACCTTACTGGGAGTGATTAAAGAGACAAGAGTTGTGCAGCCTGACATTGCAAGTTGGACAGTCTGGACTGAGGTAGTCTTGTTATCTGAGGAAACTTTATCTAGGTGATCACCTATGAACTCCAGGACTTGAGTGGAGAAAGATGCAATCTGCTGCAACTGACTGTAATGCCCAGATCAAAGGATAGATGGAACAAGTAGTACCTTGCACAAGTCAAATATGTCTGGTGGGAGCAATGAGGAGCCAATCATCAAGGTAAGGAAACACCCAAAATCCTGGCAAACTCAAGTGAGCTGTAACCACTGCTATACACTTTGTGAACAGATGTGGGGCTGTAGTGAGACCAAACAGTAGGGCCCTGAACTGGAAGTGGCTGGTCTCCAGCCAGAAGCAAAGATACCTCCAGGATCGCTTGTCTTTTTGATGTGCTAGTATGCATCTTGGAAATCTACTGAGCACATCCAATCACCCTTCCTCAGTAGTGGAAGTATGGACTGAACCATGACCATCCAATACCTTTGAGTGATTTAGATGGCTTATGTCTTAAATTGGCTTGAAGTCCCAGCTTTTCTTTAGCATCAAAAAGAATCTTGAATAAGTTCCAAGCATTTGCTGGTCTGGTGAGACCTTTTGGATGACTCTTTGCAAACAGTTTCTCAACTTGTAAGGCTGCAGCTTTCCACTGGCAGAGTGGTACATTGGGAACTTTCTTGGTCTTACTGGGGAGGATGGGAAAAGGGAATATAATGGCCACTGGTAATTATATTCTGCACCCACACATCTTTGGTGATGGATATCCAGGCTTCTGAGTGCAGCAGTTGCCAATCCTTCATGATAAGGCTTCTCAGCAAATGAAATGGTTTTGCAACCTCCTCTGCAAATGGGTGATGTCTACTACTGGAATTCACCCCCTTCTGTTGCGGGAAGAACTATCTCTGTAATAGTCCTGGGAAAACCCCTGCGACTTTCAGAGCCTCATCCTCCTACTCCTTTTCTATTTTCTAAAAAAGGTCCTCTGAAGGGTAGAAAGCCATATTAATTTGGCAGACAGAATTTTCCCTTCCTGTTTACTCCTGGAAAGTCTCTCTAACTTTGGGCCCAAACAGAGTCAATCCATCAAAAGGAGTATATATAAACATCTTGAAAGGCTCCCTGAAATTGCATAACTGCATCCAGGTATGCATCCAAACCATAATGCCTTGACCTGCAGCTCTAGAAACACCCTCTGTAGCACTGGAAATCAAATGCATGGAAATGTTTGAAAGGGACCAAAGGGTAGCCAGTTGGGAAGATAGTTTTCTTGGGGAATGTAGTCTTGAAGATATTGGCTTTGGGGAGAATCTTGATTGTCTTTGAGAAGTAGACTTATCAGAGCAGTGAGCTGAATTTGAGGATGTAATTGGATCCAAGGTCTTCTGAAATTTAGTTGGTGGAATTGAAGACAGAGCAGAATAAGGACAGCAGTCAAGGGAGCAATTCTTGGCTCTTCAGGTTTATCCACGGGCTGCTTGGCAGATGGGGAAGCTCCAGACACAGAAGCAAACCTTTTAACAGTAACTTATTCCTTCATTCAACCAAAGCTCTATGGCTGAACCCTGAGCAAATATCACAATCCTCTTCAAGGTGGGCAGTCTATAGACAGCATACAATATATATAATATATGAATGAGCATCAGTGTTCATAGGTTCATACTAGGCCATCTGCCCTAGGGCATTTATAAGCCTAGCCAGAGTGTGTTTGGCTTTCGCCACCCATTTTAAATTAACTTTGCTATGCCCTTTTTTGAGGTTAGTATACTGTGCCTCTGTCTAACAGTGACACAGAAGTGATACCCGGGGTAAACCTACGATCTCCCATCCACTCAAGATTCCTCTTGAAGAGAGTCAATGAGGGACACTCTGCCTAACCTGGACTGGGATTTTATTCCAGAGTGAAGGGAGCCTCTGGGTTATGAATCTGTCCCTCCAGCATGTCTTATTTACTTCAGTGCTGAGGTTCAAGTTTCTCGAGCGCGTAGCTCGATGGGATTTGGATTTTCTGAGGTGCAGCATGTCCATTAATTCCGGGTTGGACATGGCTTTATACGTCAGGCACAGATCGCCTCTGAGCAGGCGGTATGCCACTGAGTAAAGCTGGAGTTTCTTTAACCGGGCAGCATATGGCATCTGTTTGAGCCCTGTGATCCTCTTGGTGAGGTACTTTTGGGGTCTTTCCAGTTGCTGCAGGTGTCTGGTAAGGTACATCCCAAAAGGGGCATTGTACTCAATAATGGGCCTGATGAGGGATGAGTTAAGAGGCACGATGACCTCCCCTGATCTAGATCTGAATCCCTTCATGATTAGGTGGGCTATATAAAATGTTTTTCTAACCACTTTGGCCACATGGTTGTCAAATGAGAAATTGTTATCAACTTGGGTCCCCAAGTTCCTAATTACTTCTTCTGTACTTAATGGATTACCACCTATGTGGTAATTTGTGGGCACTTTGTTTTTGCCAAAGGGGATGACTATACACTTTTTGGTGTTTAGCTTGAGGCCATGGCTCTGGCACCAGTTGTCTGTTTCTACGAGGCCCTTTTGGAGGATGCTCGAGTCGGCTGGAGAGTCGATTATGGTGCCCAGTTTGCAGTCATCTGCGAACTTAGTCAGCCACAGTCCTTCCGTGTTGGCCTGTACCTCCGAGAAATATATACCGAACAAGAGAGGTCCCAGGACTGAGCCTTGGGGGACGCCACTTGTAACTGGTTTGGAGCCTGACATGGCTCCAGCAATTCTAATCATGTGGGTTCTGTCCTTGAGCCAGTTTGCCACCCATCTAGTGACATAGGGGCTTATATTTAAGCTGGTGAGCTTATCTATAATGCCAGAGTGGGGTATTGTATCGAAGGCTTTTGCAAGGTCCAGGTAGGCTGTGTGGACCACCTTCCCCTCGTCAATAGCCTTGGTGACTGTTTCAAAGAAATCAACCAGGTTTAAGAGGCAGGAACTGCCCTTAACAAAGCCGAACTGGGTATGATCCAGTGTCTGTAGGTCTCCAATATCTTTATTTATGAGGTCCATGATGATCCTTTCCATAGCTTTGCAGACCAAGCTAGTCAAGCTTATAGGGCGATAGTTTCCAGGATCCGTTGAGGCACAACCTTTGTGGAGAGGGACCACTGTTGCTGTACGCCACTCTTTGGGTACATATCCTGTAGTAAGGCTGAGACTGAACAGTAGTTTTATGTTTGGGTTTAGCTCTTCTTGGAGTTCATGTAGAACGCAGCCCGGGACACCGTGTGGTCCCACTGATGCTGTGTTTTTTGCTTTGGAGAGGGCAGCTCTTACCTGAGCATCTGAGATGTCAGGGGGGCAGCACTCTGCTGGGATAAATATTTGCCCTTTTGGTGGGGGGAGTTTGCGCTGAACCTATCAGCTAGGCTGTTGGCAATGTCGGTGGGTTCGGTGTATTTTTTGTCATTTTGGACTAATTCTGAGCATATCTGGGAATTCCCACCCAGGTTCCTAACATAACTAAAGAAAGCCTTGTGATTATCCTTAGTGTCCTATGCAATTTTTCTCTCGAAGCTGGCCTTAGACGATTTTATGAGTGCCCGTAGTTTTTTGCTAATACTGATCAGAGATGCCTTCCCTTTTTGGGATTTTGCTCTATCATGTAGTAGCTTCCTCCTTCTATTGTATAGTTTGTTTATGGCTGGGGTCCACCAGACAGGACGTCTGCCTTTGGAGGATTGGGTCTTGGTTTTATTTGGGATTGCATGATCCATGCATTCCTGAAGGTGTTCATAGAATGCGTTTATAAAGGATTCTGCGGCCTGGGCCATATTTTTCACAGGCCCGGGGGCTTTGAAGGATTCCACCTCGGTTTTGAGGAGTGTGAAATTTGCTTTAGAGAAGTTTTTCACTGTGGTTTTCAGGGCAGGGGGTGGAGTCGGGTTGTGAATATCCAGTGAGATTAGTTTATGGTCTGATCTTACCAGTGAGGGATACACTTCTGGTCTGGAGCATAGAGTCCCCATGCTGGTGATGATCAGGTCCAGTATGTTTTCCCCTCTTGCGGGAGTGGTAACAAGTTGTTCCATAGCATTTGAGTTTATAAATTCTAGGACTCTTTGGGCTAGGGTGTTGGAGTTAGAGTAATGCTCCCAGTCTATGTTTGGGTAGTTGAAGTCGCCCAATATAATGGTGTTTGGAGAGACCTTCATATTTTCCAGTGTTCTCAGGAAGGCCGAGTGGGGTTCCTGGGTTTGGGAGGGTGGTCTGTAGCAGGCTATAAACTGGAAGGCAGTTTTACTCACTGTTAGTTGCACATGGATAGTCTCTGATGCTTCGTGCTGTGCCACCAACCTGGAGGTGTGGGCATCTTTGACGAATATTGATACTCCCCCTCCTTTTGTAGTACGGTATAAGTTTTGGGGCCAAAAAGCATGGTATGAGGTATAACCGGGTAGTGCTGGGGTGCTCTCGGGAGCCTTGAACCAGGTTTCTGTTACTGCACAGATATCGATGTTCTCCATGCTAAGGAGAGTTTTGAATGCGTGCATCTTGAGGTTTAGACTTCTGGCATTGAGTAGCATTACTCTTAGTTTCTTATCCCTTGTGATACCTATGGAGGTGGGTTTGTCTTTTGAGCCTTGCCTAAAAAAGGCACTATGGGGGTAGCAAGAGCCTTTGCCAATATCCGAAAGCCCAGGGGTGACAGGTGCAAGCCGTTCCTAGCGAAGCATCGTGGCTTGTCGAACATGTGATCCCAGGCTGACAGGCATTGGATCCCCTTTGAATGACACCAATACTTAAGCCAACTGTTGAAATTGATCATCTTGTCTTCATATTGTGGCATCATTCTTGGTGAGGGTAAGATGCTACTCAAGGTCAGAGTCATACCGTTCTGGGCTACATGCTCAGAGAGCTCCTCTATGTCTCTTTTCATGTAGTCCAGGGAGGTATGTCTCAGGTCATTCACACCAGCATGGACAATGACTGAGTCATACTTGTACTTGCCTTGGAGTGACCTGAGTGCTTGTGTTATGTGGCGGATCCTAGCGCCCGACAGGCAGCTCACCGTGACCTTCTCCTTGTTCAGCCTGGTGAGCTGGACGTCAGTGTGCCTGATGATAGTCACCTATTACAAGTGTATCAGGTGTGTTGTTTAGCCTTACGGGCTGTGACTGTTCGGCACACTGGCTTTGTGAGCTATGTGTTGCACAAGTTTTGTTTTGGGGTAGCGGTTGCTTGGGTGTCTGCTTTGGAGGTCTCTGCTGCTTAGGCTGATTTTTATTTAAAGCCTCCGAGTATGTTTTTGTGTGTTTGGTTTGCTGTCGTGGTAGGTCTATGTGAGATTGGAATTGTAGTGGTTTCCTTCTCCTCCTGACTGGTTTCGCCAGTACTGAGTTGAGAGAGCTTAGCCTCCAGTATGGCTATATGGTTGCATCTCTCACATGTGTTGGAATTTGTTGGGAGGAGGAGAGGGTTGTCTGTGTACATGAGGCAGTTGTAACATTGCCTCAAGATTCTGAGATTCACCAGCTGGACCAGAGAAGAGATTGACAACTGACCTTTGGACATGCTAGAATAGTATTGGGAATTCCTTTATAATTGAAAAAAAGGGGCCAAAGGGGAACGAGGTACTCAAGGGGAGTTTGTGAGGGTGCTTTTAATATTTTAGTGCTGACTTATATAATTGCTTTAGTGAGCAAGTGCCAGGTAACTTAAATGCAATGTGTTTCAGGTAACTTAAATGCAAAAACGACAAACAGTAACTTTCTTTCATGTGAAACAAGGAAATAAGTACAGTAAGCAATGCAGATATCACTAGGGATCCACAGAAGTGCTGAAAAGCCGCGTTTTAGGTAGAATTAGCGTATCAGGGAAATAACAAGCAAACAAACAAGCAGCATACAAATAAAGCTAGATTCAGCAGGCCTGGATCTAGTCTATGCTACAGCAAACAAGGTGTACCAGTTTCAGTAAGAAACAGTTCAAATATGCAGGCACTATAAGCCTTTAACCAGAAATTCCCAGCTCAGAAGGGCAGAGTCCAGCCTCTCCTCCCACAAGAGTGCAGACCACGAACCTTCTTAATGTAAAATAACTGGCCTGAAGCCCAAGTGCTTAAACCAGAACTAATGCACTTTTAGAATAACAGACACTGAGCCCTCGCAGGAAATACACATTTTGAATCCAGTAGACTTGTCTGACGTGACTAGAGTAAGAACACAACAGAAAGCAACAACACCGAGAAACAACCAGAGAAAGTCAGATACAAGCAATGGTAACAAGAATATACAGAATAAAGGATAAAGGGGAAGAAATACCAACAATGGTACAAATAATGCTAGACTTCTAATTTAGAAAAAGAAGAAGAAACGAGACATAAATGTAAAATCAATAGTATTAGAATTTTTTTAGGCTAGCAGGGAAGGAAAATGGCAATTAGAGAATGCAACAACTCAAAGTAAAACTGGAAAAGAAGCTATAGAAGCAAAGCAAGAATTCACTTATCTGCAAATGCTTGAGCTACTTCAACCACGTCTGAACACAGAGTAGCAAATGAGATCTAAAGTAATAAAGGATTTAGAAGGGATTATGGGTAAGGGAATTAGCTTGAGCTATGCATCCTAATTCTGAAAAGTGTCACAGACCCACAGTCTCCAGAATAAATGAAGACATCAGATCATCAGTTTCAATAAGCGTTTTCCAGTCTTACACAGCAAGTTTATAACTTTGTTTTCTACTCTGACTTAGGATTGGGTTATCTCATTACGTTGTACCATGACTGCTCGCTTGAAAGACACTGAAATAAAATAGGCAAGTCAACAATTCCACCTGTCAATACACCTCAAAATCTAGGTTAACAGCACAACAAATAAGAATCCCTCCACAGCAACAGCACATGCTCTCTCTTATGCTGGTCTAATTACTCAACAGCATGTGCTGATTTTAGGCCCCCCCCAACATGACCTAAACGACAACACCATCCACATCAGGGCTAGCCATTCAGCACTGTAAAGACTGGCTCTAAATGATATGATCACATTGATTAAGGATGAAGTGACACCACAACTCCATTTCAAAATTGGGAAAAATTAGGTTGATGAAAACAATGGCCATCCTCCAAATACAATTAATTCTCCTCCCACAGGGTTTTCCCCTTCTCCCTGTAACACCACCTAGTTGATGTTTAGTAAACACAAAACAATCTGAACCTTTCGGGTTACTTCATTCTACTTTTCTTGCCAAAGGTCATTAAAATCCCTTCTTTTCTTATTCAGATTTAATGTTACTTTGGAATGGAATCTGTCTAAAGCCTGAAAAACGGGAAACTACAACCTTACTGCATTTTTCACTTTTACTCAAACCTACAGTTTTACATCCTACATCATTACATCTGTTGCTACAGCACAAATCTCATGAATATGCTGATGTCACTGGCAGACAGCTAACATGCTGCTCTACAGCAGTACAAGTGATAGTTGCCAAGTTATTTGTTTCCATGTCAGAAAAAGCCTCCTTCAGAACTCTAGTACGTCATTCTTGTAAGGTGATTTAAAAATGAGAGAGTACAAATACCAGTGTTTTCATTACACTGGTAAAACAGTCTTGCACAAGAACCACAAAAAAGTTAAATCACTTTAGAAGACTAATGTTAAGTCAAAGTTGGGGAATGTCAATTACTTACTTTTGTCAGCCTTCACCACAGATGTTGTGTTGAGTTTGTACTACTTATTCTGATCTCTGGTGACTCAGTTGTTTTGTTTTTGTAATGTTACTTTACTCTGATTTTGTGCGTTTTTTACTTCTACAATTCCATTTATGACAATTTGCTTTGAGATGCAGTGCAGTCTACAATTCTTTTCTAATCAAATCTTGTTTCAATATGAATCTCAACCACATAAACAATATAGCAAATTAATGTACTCGAAAGTTTATGTGAAAACAGTTTATGTCTGAAATAAATGAAAGGTAGGAGGCTACCTCTTTATGGTCAATTACTGATGAACACTGGTCCTCATTTCACCCACAAAAAAATAACCCATCCATCATTTCCATCAATATCTCTATCACCAAAAGCTGCCTTCTTTCAAAAAATTCTAAAATGCAAGTCCATAATGCCCTGTGGTTTTACTGAATCTCTTACAAGTCAGGCAGAAGAGGCAACTTTTCTACATGTGTGATTCTGAGGCCACTATGCACAATCTGTGTGAAAACCCAAAAATAAAGCTGCTCTGCTATAGCATCTTTTGGGGAAAGATAAGAATCAGAAGAAGCCAGACCGTGTGTTCCTAAGCATTCGTAATTCAGACTGGAAAATTATGCTAAGTTTGGATCAAAGAAATCACTCACCTTCTTCAGCACTTTCATAGCAAAAATGTTTCCTTTGTTGACTGCTGTGACTTTTCTCACTTGAAAAACCTATGAAATACACAACAGTTGTTTTGTAAGCCAGAAAACATGCAAATACGTAAGCAGAACAATTTTTATTAGCTAAAAACACTGCCAGCTACGTTTTACTTGGTCTCTTTCAAATGACAGAGTGAAAACAGGATATCAGCAATACTGCTATGACTTAAAAAAAAAACCCAATATATATGTATATATATATATATATATATATATATAGATAGATATATATGTGTATATATATATATATATATATATGTGTGTGTGTGTGTGTGTATATATATATATATATATATATATATATATATATATATATATATATATACACACACACACACACATACAAAAAGAGGGCTAGTACAGCGTTCTCTCTCCATAACATCCAGACAGTGGCCAGGACAAACTAAGCTATAAGACTACTAGGGGACTTTTCTGTCAAGTGCAAAATTAAGAATTGAAACGATGAAAAATCATGTAGATGGACTTGCATTCTGGTAGTATATTTTTGGTTTCCCTCTTCTTCAAACATTCAAGCTTGTGTCACTTAAAGATATGAACTTAAAGTGACTGAACAATGTTTCACAAACCCAGATGATGACTACTTACATCAACTTCGGCAGCTTAGCATTCACAGCTATACTTCTCAGTTCAAGTTTTAGAGATACCAGCAGTAATGAAACAAATCAGATATAAAAAATGTCTGTGCAAGACAATTCTCAAAACAGATCTTCAAGGAACAGGATACAATACAGCAAACCAAAGCTTTTTGTTTTACCCACCTTCAGATTCCAGTTTCCTTGCCAGAGACCTAAGCACCACATTAAACCATTTTCTTTACATAGACACACACTGGCCTAGAAGGAAACAGCTTTTTCACATTGAGTACTAAAACAATAGCCACAAACTTTGTATTACTGAGAGGTGTGTTCCTCAAAGATATGGTTAGGTTAAGAAGGGAGGTGATGATTAATGATCAGCAGTATGGTTTCATGCTGGGAAAGAGCACTACAGATGCGATATTTGCTCTGAGGGTGTTGATGGAGAAATACAGAGAAGGTCAGAAGGAGTTGCATTGTGTCTTTGTGGACTTGGAGAAAGCATATAACAGGGTGCCTACAGAGGAGGTGTGGTATTGTATGAGGAAGTCAGGAGTGGCAGAGATGTATGTAAAAGTGGTACAAAATATGTACGAGGGTAGTGTGACAGTGGTGAAGTCTCCAGTGGGAGTGACAGATGCATTTAAGGTGGAGGTGGGATTACATCAAGGATCAGCTCTGAGCCCTTTCTTATTTGCAATGGTGATGGACAGGTTGACAGAAGAGATCAGACAGGAGGCCCCATGGACTATGATGCTTGCAGATGACATAGTGATCTGTAGTGAGAGTAGGGACCAGGTTGAGGAGACCCTGGAGAGGTGAAGATATGCTCTAGAGAGGAAAGGAATGAAGGTCAGCAGGACTAAGACAGAATATGTGTGTGTGAATGAGAGGGAGGATAGAGGAATGGTGAGGAAGCAGGGAGTAAAGTTGGCGAAGGTGGAGGAGTTTAAGTACTTGGGATCAACAGTTCAGAGTAATGGCGAGTGTGGAAGGGAGGTGAAGAAGAGAATACAGGCGGGGTGGAATGGGTGGAGAAGAGTGTCAGGAGTGATTTGTAACAGACGGGTACCAGTAAGAGTGAAAGGGAACGTCTAACAAGAGGGTAGTGAGACTAGCTATGTTGTGTGGGTTGGAGACGGTGGCATTGGCAAAAAGGCAGGAGTCAGAGCTGGAAGTGGCAGAGTTAAAGGTGTTAAGATTTGCACTGGGTGAGACAAGGATGGACAGGATTAGAAATCAGTATATTAGAGGGTCAGCTCAGGTTGGACGGTTTGGAGACAAAGTCAGAGAGGCGAGGTTGCGTTGGTTTGAACATGTGCTGAGGAGGGATGCTGGGTACATTGGGAAAAGGATGCTAAGTATGGAGCTGCCAGGTAAGAGGAAAGCAGGAAGGCCTAAGTTAAGGTTTATGGATGTGGTGAGCGAGGATATGCAGGTGGTTGGTGTGACAGAGTAATATGCAGAGGACAGGAAGAAATGGAAATAGATGATCCGCTGTAGCACGGGAACAGCCAGAAGAGAAGAAGACTAAGTTATAAAATATGCACGTAAATACAGATAGACAATTACAGATACACATGCAGACATACACCATGCACAAATACATACACACACACACACACACACATAGCCCTCAGCCAGCTTGAATAGCAGAGTCTTGGATTCCTGCATCGGATGCTGTCTCCTCTTCCATGACATCAGGTCGTCAGGGGTATAAAACATGCAGCTGACACCATTTTATCAGTTTTTCTTGCCCCAGATGTCAGGTACTCCCATAATGGGAAGCAATTATATGTTATGTTACACCTCCCACAAAAAGCAAATACACCAGAAAGCTCAAATACTCCAAACAAGAAAGAAAAGGTAGAGCCAAGAGAAGTCAGGGAGGGCTGGAGGGAAGGTAACCAGGACTGCAACAGTGAATACACTCGAACATCTACATTTATGGTAAGTGTACACAACTGCACTATGTTCTTCATGTTTCACTGTTGCAGTCATTACATTTGGGTTGATTCCCAAAGCTAAGGAAGGGAGGAGGAGGAAGATAAGAGCATTAGGGCCAGCTATTAAGCCCTGCAAAACTGCAATGGCGAAACCAGCTCTGGATTTAGAAAAAATAGGCATGTGGCAATGCTTGGTGAAGGTATGTATAGAGCTCCAGGTAGCAACTTCTAGGATGTCCCTGGTAGAAACTCCTCTGAGAAAGGCTGTAGAGGTAGATGTGCAGCTCTGGTGGAATGTGATCTAATCCCCTGTGGGGTAGGATTTCTATGGCGCTTACAGCAGAAATGAATGCAATCGGCTATCCATTTAGAAATGGTTTGCTTTGAAATGGCCATCCACTCTGCCCTGCAGCAAAGCCCACTAGCAGCTGTTCAGATTTTCTGAGAGGCTTAGTCCTGTCCAAATAAAATCTAAGTTGTCTGTGCACATTCAAAGAGTGCAGTATTCTCTCTCCTTTGTTTTCTGGATTTGGGAAAAAAGTGGCCAAATGAATGGACTGATTAAGGGCCACACTAGACACCACCTCGGGCATAAAGGAAGGATTGGTCCTGAGGGAAACCCTGTCAGCATGGAAGATAATGAAGGGCTCCACTGCCATGAGGGCCTGTAATTCAGACACTCTTCTTGCTGAAGTGATGGATACAAGGAAGGCTGTTTTCCAAGAAAGGAATTTCAACTCTGCAGTAGCAGCTGGTTCAAATGGAGGGAGAGTGAGCTTTTCCAATACAAAGTTAAGGTCCCAGGCTGGAGTGGGGGTTCACCTGGAGGAGGGGGGGGGGTCTTACATTTTTAGCCCCTCTGAGGAATTGCTTTAACAGGGGGTGAGGGAAGAGGGGTGGTTCAGTATTATAATGTGCTGAGACGGCAGAGGTATGAATTTTAATTGATGAAAAGGACAGGCCCCTGTGGAGCATTTCTGCTAAGTACTGAAGGATATGAGGTAAGCTGGGCACCGTAGTGCCCACCCCCTGAATCTGGCTCCAGGAACAGTATCTTTTCCACTTTTCAGCATAGGATTTTCTAGTACTAGGTCTCCTTGCTTCCAGAATGACATCTAGCACGTGCTTACTGAGAGATGCTATTGGAGAGCTCAAAGAATTAGCCACGCTGCAAGGTTCAGGGTTTGAAGCTGAGGGTGCAGGATCTGGCCTGCCTGCTGGGGGACAGCAGGGAAGGTGTTTGAGGTAGGTGCCATGGATCCAGCAGTATCATACTGTGTAAGAGGGGGTACTAGTGCTGGCGAGGCCAGTCTGGCGCAATTAGTATTGTCCTTGGTTTGTCCTGTTTGATCTTTAGCAGAACCTTCGAGAGGAGAGGCAGAGGGGGAAAGGCCTAAATTGAGAGGCTTTCCCAGGTAAAGGACAGGGCATCCACTTTCCAAGCTTGACTGTGGGGAGTCCTTGTGCAGAATTTGTCCAATTGGTAGTTCTGAGGGGAGGCAAACAGGTCTATATCTGGAGTCCTCCCATTTGTTCCTCAAGAGGTTGAATATTTTTGATTCCATTTTCCATTTGTGTGGGTCCATGAGATTCCTGCTTAGGTCGTCTGCCAGTGAATTTAGTTTGCCTGGCAGGAATTGAGCTTGTAGGTGCACTTCATAGCTCAAGGCTGTGTTCCACAGAGCCATGGCTAGTCTGCAAAGAGGGTACGAGTGGGTTCCCCCCTGCCTGTTTATGTACCACATAACTGTCTGTCTTTACCAATAATTGTCCTGGAAGAATGTGATCTTTGAAGGCTGTCAGGGAATTCTGTACAGCTACCATTTCTTTTTGGTTGATATGCAAGTACATCTGACTCGGGTTCCATTTGCCCTGAATGCACCGCCCTGCCAAGTGAGCCCCCCCCCCCATGCACAGTCTGATGCATCTGTAGTCAGGGTTTGGGCGGCAGGGGATAGACTGAAAGGGAGCCCCTTGTTGAGGTGGCAGGCCTCTGCCCCACCAAAGGAATTCTGTCTTTATACAAGGAATGATAGGAATCATTGATTTCAGGTCCTGAGAATGTTGGCACCATAGACATTTTAGATACCATTGTAGTTTCCCCATATGCAGTCTTGCATATGGAAAAGTACAGTTTTGTACCTACCATAAATGTAGATGTCCGATATGTATGCATCTGCAGTCATAACATATGGGTTGTCCTGCCTCAGGCAGCCCTTCGGTCGGCCGGATTCCAAAGTCTGGGTCTGGCCTCGGCTGATGTCGCACTTCACCCGACGTCATAGCTCCTGGGGTATAAAGGCATCAGCCGACGCCATTTTCCTCAGTGTTTCTTGCCCCAGATGCCAGGTGCCCTCTAAGAAGGCTAAATTTGGATAAAGCAGAAAATTCCAAACAGTAGAAATCAAAAGGAATATATATATATATATACATACAAACAAATACACCATAATAGATTCCCCCAGCTAGCTAAGAGAGGGGTAAGTACCCTAGGAATACCACAGAGGGGAAGGAGGGTGGGTAATCCTGACTGCAGATGCATACCTATCGGACATCTACATTTACGGTAGGTACAAAACTGTACTATGTCCTTCAAGGATGCATCTGCAGTCATAACATATGGGTAGAATACCATAGCCAAACTGGGGGAGGAGGCACTAAGATAATGATGGTGTAGTTAAGATCCCTTGTAAAACTGCAGTTGCAAAACCTGCTCGGGATCTGGAGTATAAAGGAAGATTGTAATGCTTGGCAAATGTAAGCACAGATCTCCAAGTAGCAGCTTCTAAAATGTCTTTGGTAGCCACTCCTCGTAGGAAAGCTGTAGTGGTGGCTGTAGCTCTTGTGGAGTGAGGCCTGATATTTTCAGGAGTTGTCTTTCCATGAAAAGAGTAACAGAATCGAATGCAATTTCCTATCCATTTTGAAATTGTCTGTTTGGAAATTGCTTTTCCTTGCACTCCTGTTGCATATGCTACCAGAAGCTGGTCAGTTTTTCTGTTGGTCTTAGTTCTGTCCAGATAGTAGCGCAGTTGTCTGTGTACATCCAAGGTGTGTAGTAGTTTTTCCCCTGTTCTGTGGGTTAGGGAAGAGCGTAGGTAAATGAATAGCTTGGTTCAAGGATACTCTGGATACCACCTTTGGCATGAAAGTAGGATTGGTTCTCAGAGACACTCTATCCTGGTGAAAGATAAGGAAAGGCTGCACTGCCATTAAGGCCTGTAACTCGGATACCCTTCTTGCTGAAGTAATTGCTAGAAGGAAGGCAGTTTTCCAAGATAAGAACTGTAAGTCTGCTGATGCTGCTGGTTCAAAAGGGGGAAGAGTTAATTTTTCCAGCACAAAATTGAGATCCCATGCAGGTAGAGGTGGTTTCCTTGGAGGTTTTACATTTTTGATCCCTCTTAGAAATTGTCTGAGGAGAGGTTGAGAAAAGATAGGAGGATCCATGTTGTACTCTGCTGAAATTGCTGAAGCATGAATCTTAATGGAAGAATAGGACAGGCCATTGTGGAACAGTTCTGCTAAGTATTCTAGGATGTGTGCTAGGTTTGCCAGTGTGACATCTGTTCCCTTTGATGCACTCCAAATGAGGAATCTCTTCCATTTGGCTTAGTGTGTTTTCCTTGTGGAGGGTCTGCGAGCCTCCAGGATAATGTCCTTGACCCTCTGAGATAAAACAGGTTGGTTTTCCTTTATGCAATTTTCCAGGCAGTTAGCTGTGTTTTCAAGTTTGGATGCAGGGTCTTGTAGTTGTTCTGTGTTAGAAGTAAAGGCCATAGAGGTAGAGGCCATGAGTTCGTCCGAGACATGCTTCTCAGTAGTGGGTACCAATGCTGCCTTGGCCAGTTTGGAGCTATCAGAATTACCTTTGGCTGTTCCTCCCTGATCTTCAGTAGAACTTTGTGCATCAATGGGAGAGGTGGAAAGGCATAAACTGTCATGGCCTTCCAGCTGAAAGAGAGGGAGTCCACCCTCCAGGCTTGTGGGTGGTATTCTCTTGAGCAGAATTTCTTCAGTTGGTGGTTGAGTGGGGAGGCGAACAGGTCTATCTCTGGCATTCCCCATGTCTTTGTTATGGTTTTGAAGATGTCTGGATGCAGCATCCATTCGTGAGCATCCGTGGCAGTTCTGCTTAATCTGTCTGCTAGTGAATTTTCTTTTCCTGGTACGAATCTGGCCTGCAGTTGAATGTTGAGATTCAGGCCTAGATTCCACAGATCCATTGCCATCCGGCATAGAGGGTAGGAATGCGTGCCTCCCTGTTTGTTGATGTACCACATGACTGTGGTATTGTCCGTCCTTATCAGCAGGTGTACTTGCAGGAGGAATGGTTTGAATGCCTCGATTGCATGCTTCACTGCCAGCATCTCCTTTAGATTTATGTGTAGATTCAGCTGGTCTTGGGACCATAGGCCTTGGATACACTTGTCTTCCATGTGTGCCCCCCAGCCTAGGTCTGACGCGTCCGTGGTGATGGTCTGCCTTGGTTGTGGTTTGTGGAAAGGCAACCCTCTGTTGGTCTGGCAGGCCTGATCCCACCACAGGAATTCTTGTTTCAGGCATGGAATGACTGGTGTCATGGTTTCTAGACTGTGTCTGTGTTGAGACCATATATTCCTTAGGTACCATTGTAATTTTCTCATATGCAGTCTGGCATGTGGGATCAAGATTATGCAGGATGCCATGTAACCCAGGGCCTGCAGGACTTTCCTTGCAGTAAGTTGAGTTTGTCTTGTCAATGCCAAGAAGTAAGCTGGAAGTTGCTTTTGTTTTTCTTCTGTGAGAAAAGCCATCTGAGTTATTGTGTCCAGTTCTGCACCCAAAAATGTTATCCTTTGGGATGGCACTAGCCTTGACTTCTTTATGTTGACTGTGTATCCCAAGGCTTGTAGCAGTTGTATGACATTAGGCCAAATCCTTTATTATTTTTGTCTTGTTGTCCGCTTGTATTAGGCAGTCGTCCAGGTATGGATAGATTTGAATTCCCTGAAGCCTGCAATGTGCGATTACAGATGCCAGGCATTTCGTGAATACTCTGGGCGCAGTAGATAAGCCAAAGGGCAATGCTGAGAATTGACAATGCTCTGATCCTGCAAGAAATCTGAGGTGTCTTCTGCAATCTGGTCGTATGGGGACGTGCAGGTATGCCTCCTTGAGATCTAGAGTCACCAGCCAAGACTCCTTGCCCAACATGGGAAGAAGTTGCTGTAGGGTCAGCATCTTGAATTTTGGTACTATGAGATGTGTGTTCAGTGCGGATAAATCGAGAATAGGCCTCCATTGAGTTTCTTTTCTTGGTACAAGGAATAGTCTGGAGTAAAATCCTTGGCCTTGTTCCATAGATGGCACCTTTTCTATTGCTCCCATCCTTAGTAAGTTGATGATTTGTTTTAGAGCCTCTGAATTCTGGCTTGATGGAAGGTTTGGCATTCCTCTCTTTTTTGGTAAAGTGTGGAAGTGAAACCTGTAGCCTTTGTCTATTGTTTGCAAAGTCCATTTGTCTCCTGTAATGTAATGCCAGTTTTTTGAAAATAAAGCTAACTTTCCGCCCAAGGGGGCTTCCAGTTGTTCCCTGGTAGGCGGAATCAGAGCCAAGTCATTGTGTCTGTCCTGTGGAAGTGGTTGCAGTCGTAGCAGTGGCGGCACTCCTCTGGTTGTCAGGTTGCCACTGACGGCCCCTGTAGGCACCCCTTGATTGACCTCTGCCTCTTGGGCGTCTATTTCTGCCTCTTTGTGCTCTGGAGGTGTCTGGAAAGGACCAATTCTTTGAAGGCCAATTTCTGCTGAACCTCAGAGGTTGGACTTGCAGAAAATCCTTGACTGTTTGCACAGATTTTGCTTTTTCTTCCACTTTCTTTAGAACCTCCTGTGCAGGGGAGCCAAATAAACTTTGTTTCTCCATAGAAGCATCTAGCAGTTTAGACTTAACATGGTCTGGCAAGGATTGTTCTTTCAGCCAGGCATGCCTTCGAATCACTGCTCCAGTCATAGCTGATCTAAATGAAGCCTCCAGTGCATCATAGCCACATTTTAAGAAATGATTACTGACCTGCTGTGAGTTGTGTACCAAATCCTGAAGGGACTTACGGTCTAAAGGTTCAGGAGAGGAAAGCTTTTTATTCAGCTGATCTAACAAAAATTCCTGGTACTGTATCATGTGAAATTGACAGTTTAAAGCTCTGGCAGAAAGAGTAGCAGATGTATAAACCTTTTTACCCCATCTCTCTAATGCTCTTGATTCTCTTTCAGAGGGTAGGGGGTTTTTGGCCGAGGCAGCTGCAACACCCTTAGGGCCCTGAGAAATGGTTTCTGGGTCTGCAGCGTGGGACTTATACAAGTGGAAGTGAGAATCCGGGACCCTGTAATATCTGTCAGGTTTGGCAGGGGCCGGGGGAAGAGAATCAGGGGCAGAACTGGCATCATTGTATGCATCATCAACAACTGATAGTACAGGGGGTATGGCTAAAGGCCTATGCTGTGGTAAGTGTAAAAAAGTCCTTAGCCTTTTCCTTGAATCAGAAAAATCCTGACCCTGCCATTGGAAGTGTTCCCTCATTGAGTGTAGAGTTTCCCCAAATGAAAATTCTTCTAGGGGGGAGGCAGAAGGAATGGAGTCTTCTGCATCCGAATCCTCATAAGGTGAGTATGGTCCTTCCTGATGGTCTGATAACTCTGATCCATCCGAGGAATAGTCAGGAGAGAGAGGTTCAGGGGGTTCAGTCCTAGGCCTTTTTTCAGGAGGAGGATGTGAGGCCCTGTCTGGGTGAGGTTGGGATCCCCTGATCAGAGAAATAAGGTCCTCAGCAAGGCTGAGAATCTGAGAACTTGAGGAAGGTCTGTGAGAGGGAGCTTTAGTAGGTAAGGCCATGGAAAGTTTGGCTGCTTTAGCCCTGGAGAAGGCCTTAATAGACATAGAAGCAGGGGGCCTAGCTGCCCCACGTGCAGGGGTAGAAATGTCCAACGGAATGGTGTCGGACAATTCCTGTGTGCCTGCTTCTTCGGTATGAATTTCTGTAGCCGACTCAGCCGGGGCCTGTGAGGCCTCGGTTGTCGGAGGCATGCTTACGGCCAAAGGAAGAACCAAGGACTCTGTTTCAGCCGAAACCGAGACACTCGCGGTAGGCCTAACCGTGGTTTCAGCCGAAACCGCTGGGCATGATGTCGGTCCTTTTCCTGCGTTTTGGCTAAATGTGTAGTCAGAGTCTCCGACGGCATTTTATATGCAAAAGCGGGACCAAAAAACTCTTCGGCAAACTCCGACCGACGTCTAAGTGTCCGTCGGTTGAAGGAAGCACAGGCTAAATAAGCTGATACGTCGTGGTCTGGGCCTAAGCAAGGAAGGCAGTAAGAGTGGAAATCCTTATGAGGTATTTGTTTCCCACAAGTTAAACAATTATTTACTTTGTCTGACATCGGCTGAGGCAAGAAAGAGTCCCCAATGGGGTACTTAGCTTTTTTAGAAGTCTTCGGTAGCTGAAATCTCTGGATCTGGCCGACCGGCACTTGCGAACAGCTTCTGCTTCGGGCACCGCGCGGCAAGAAAGACTGAGGAAAATGGCGTCGGCTGATGCCTTTATACCCCACGAGCTATGACGTCGGGTGAAGTGCGACATCAGCCGAGGCCAGACCCAGACTTTGGAATCCAGCCGACCGAAGGGCTGCCTGAGGCAGGTCAACCCATATGTTATGACTGCAGATGCATCCTTGAAGGACATCTAGTAGAATGCAAGAGGTCATGAACCCCAGGGGCTTACAGGGTTTCCTTGCAGATAGCTGGTTCTTTGTGGCCAGTAGTTTGAAGTAGGCTGTCAAACTTGTTTCTCTGGTGTGAGGTAAGCCGTCTGGGAAGTTGTGTTCAAGCTTGCTCCCAGGAATACAATTTATTGGCAGGGTACTAGATGAGATTTATTTTCATTTATGGTGTACCCCAGCGAGTTTAGAAGTTTCTTTACAAATGCCAGATGTTTTAATAGCGTGTCCTGGCTTTCTGTCTGAACCAGACAATCATCCAGGTATGGGTATATCTGAATATTTCTCTGCCTGCAAAATGCAATGACTGGAGCTAGACACTTTGTGAATACCCTGGGCGCAGTAGATAAGCCAAAGGGAAGTGCAGAGAACTGATAGCGCATGGAGCCTGCTCTGATGCGTAGGTATTTTCTGCAAGATTCCCTTATTGGAATGTGCAGGTAAACTTCTTTTAAGTCCAAGACTGCCAACCAGGCATCTTTGCCTAGCACGAGGCAGCTGATGAAGTGTTAGCATTTTGAATTTTGAGATTACCAAAAAGGTGTTTAGAATAGAGAGGTCCAGGATAGGATGCCAGGAGCTGTCTTTCCTGGGTACCAGGAAAAGTCTTGAGTAAAAACCTTGTCCCCTTTCTTCTGCTGGGACAGGTTGAATAGCCCTGATACTTAGAAGGGACATAACCTGCTGTTGAGCCTCTGCCCAATGATTTGGGAGTAGGTCTGGCCAACCGTTTCGGGAGGGTAAGGTGTGGAAGTGGAATCTGTATCCTTGGAAGACTGTTTAAAACACATTTGTCCTGGGTAATGATTTCACATTTTTTTGCATGCAGGGTGATCACTCCCCCTAAGGGAGCAGGACTTGGAAAGGTTAAGACACTGACATTTTTACATAGGGGGAAGTCTTACAACTTCCAGCTTTGGAAGTGGGAGCCCCCCACTGCTTAGGCCTGTGTGTACCTTGAGACTGTAGCCTAGGTGGACTGCTGTTCCTATGTTTGGGCTGAGAAGGCCTGGAAGAGACTAGAAAGGACCAATTCTTAGAAGGCCAATGCCTACTAAATCTGGGAGGCTGTACTTGCAGGAAATCTTTTAACAGTTTGCATAGATTTAGCTTTTTCTTCCATCTTTTAAAGGACTTCTTCTGCTTTGTTGTCAAAAAGGCAGTCTTGGTTTAAGGAAGCATCCAGTAATTTAGCTTTAACATGATCTGGTAAGTTTTGCTCCTTAAGCCAAGCATGCCTTCTAAGTACAGACCCAGTGACAGCAGCACTGCAAGATGCTTCTAAAGAATCAAAACCACATTGCAAAGTAGGGTTTACCAACTTGTTCAGCAGAATGCATTAAATCTTGTAATTCTTTATGTTCAGCACAGTCAGGAATCAACACCATTTTCTGTTTAAGAAGTCCCATAATATGTTGTTGATACTTTAACATATGAAACTGGCAGTTTAAGGCCCTAATGGCCAAAGTAGCAGAAGTCTATACCTTCTTACCCCATCTGTCCAAGGCCCTGGAATCTCTATCACTGAGGGTAGGGTTTTTAGCAGTAGTAGCCTTAATGTCTTTTGGTCCTTGGGAAATGGTCTCCGGATCTGCAGTAGGATTTTTGAAGAGAAACTTGTGAGAGTCAGGTACTCTGTAATACCGTGAAGCCAGAAACTAAGAAAACCACGAAAACTGGAACGCAGCAACACTTTATTCCGGTTGCTGTGTTCCAGTTTTCGTGGTTTTCTTAGACTCTGTAATACCGGTCAGGTTTTCTGAGAGCTGGAGGTAAAGAGTTTGGGGCCAGGCTAGACTCCAAGAAGGCATCATCTACAATGTCCAGAACAGGAGGGATAGCTAAAGCCCTGTGTTGAGGGAGGAGTAAGAATTCCCTAAGCCTCTTTTTAGCGTCAGAGTAATTCTGGCTTTCCCAGCGGAAATGCTCCCTAAGAGAGTGCAAGGTTTCACCAAAAGAAAAATCTTCTGGAGGGGAAGCAGAGGGGGAATGGAATCTTCATCTACCTATGAGGACTCTGATGCAAAGGACAAATCCTGGTAATCAGAAGAAACATAAATTTCAGAATCCTGATCAGAAGAATCAGAAGGAAAATCAGTTCTAGGTCTCTCAGACAGGGGGAAGGCTGACTTTCCCTAATTAAAGTAATAAGGTCTCCAGCCATTCTTGTCATTAGTTTGTTAGGCATATGGGCCTGACCATGCGGTTTGGACGTCGATTTTTTACGTGTGGGTCGAGTTTTAGGCCTTGAAGAAGAAGATGGCGTCGGTTTGAAATGCAAGTCTGTAGGCCTGAATACACCCTCAGAAGCCGGTGTGCCTGCACAGCGGCTCCGGACCCATCCAAGGTAGAGACATCCGCAGGTTCCATAGTCGAAGAAGCATCTCACGGCATACCGGACTCTGAAAGGGTCTCAGCAAAGGCCTGCGAATCTGAAGTAGCAGGAATCAGGGGCTGCGAAAGTGCCTCACTGAGTACCAGTGAACTGGTGACTAGCTTAACGGAAGCGTCGTCGGCAGTTTTGGACCTATGCGGCCTGTCTCTGTCTTTATCTTTACGTTTTTTTGGAATATCTGTAGTCGGATGGCTTACCAAAGCAATTTCTGGGTAGTTAAACAGAGTACCAAAATAATTTGCTGCAAAAAAGCCCATAGACGAATACTTTGGGGGTTGAATAAGGCACAAAACCGACAGCAAGGGATGTCCTGGCCTAGGCCTAAACAAGAAATGCAGTACAAATGAAAATCTTTATGAGGTATTTGCTTTCTACAGGTAATAAAATTGTTAACTTTTACTGACATCGGTTTAAGAGCAATAAAAAGGATCCTCACCAGGGTACTTAGCTTTTTTGAAGACTTCGGTTCTGAAACTCGAAAACAGAAATTTCAGGAGTTGGCCGACCGGCACTTGCAAACTGCTTCTGCTCTGGGCACTGCGTGGCAAGAAAGCCTAATGTAATGGCGTCGGCTGCATGTTTTATACCCCTGACGACCTGACATCATGGAAGAGGAGACAGCATCTGATGCAGGAATCCAAGACTCTGGTAATTCAGGCCGGCTGAGGGCTACCTGCAGGCAGATAACCCAAACGTAATGACTAACCGTGAAACAAGAAGAACATCAGGAAGGTATTACACGGTGTGGAACACCTCCAGTAAAAAGTAAATATCCCTGCCATAAAAGATGGCCATAAAGAGGATAGGAAAAAAAAATGACAGAGAAAGCCAGGGGACTGGAAGGAGGGAACTGCAACAGTGAATACACTCAAACATCTACATTTCTGGTAAGTGTACACAACTGTACTATATTCTTCGTGTTTCACTATTGCAATCATCACACTTGGGCTGATTCCCAAAGCTGAGGAAGGGAGGAGGCAGTCAAGAAGTGTTGGGGCTGGCTAGCAGGCCTTGCAAGACTGCTGTAGCAAATCCAGCTCTGGATTTAGTAAAAAATAGTAAGTGGTAATGCTTGGTGAAGGTGTGCACAGAATTCCAGGTTGCAGCTTCCAGGATGTCCCTGGTGGGGACCCCCCTGAGAATTGCTGTAGAGATTGAAGTAGCTCGAGTGGAATGAGCTCTGATCCCCAGAGGGGTAGGTTTTCCATGGTGTTTGTTATCAGAAATGGATGCAGTGTGCTATCCATTTGGAAATGGTTTGCTTTGAAATGGCCTTGCCCTCTTCCCCTGCAGCAAAGCTGACTAGTAGCGGGTCAGAATTTCTGAAAGGCGTAGTCCTGTCAAGGTAGAACCTGAGCGGTCTGTGCACATCCAAGGAGTGCAGGATCCTTTCCCCTCTATTCTGAGGATTAGGGAAAAAGGTTGGCAAATGGATGGATTGATTTAAAGCCACACTGGATACCACCTTGGGCATAAAGGAAGGGTTAGTCCTGAGGGAAACCCTGTCAGCATGAAAAATAACGAAGGGCTCCACCGCCACTAGTGACTGTAACTCAGGCACTCCTCTTGCTAAAGTAATAGCTAGACGTAAGGCTGTTTTCCAAGAGAGGAATTTTAACTGCTGAAGCAACAGGTTCAAAAGGGGGAAGTGTGAGCTTTTCCAGTACCAAGTTAAGGTCCCAGGCCGGGGTGAGACCTCTCCTACGGGGCCTTAAATTGTTAGCTCCTCTCAATAACTGCTTGATGAGAAGGTGAGAAAAGAGAGGAGTCTCAGTATTATAATGAGTTGAGATGGCAGAGGCATGAATCTTAATGGATGAGAAGGATAGCCTCTGTGGAGCAGCTCTGCTAGGTAAATCAAGGATTTGAGGTAAGTTGGGAACAGCTGTGTCCTTTTCTTGAGAATGACTCCAAGAACAATATCTTTTCCACTTTTCAGCATAGGATTTCCTAGTACTAGGCCTTCTGGCCTCAAGGATGACATCCAGCACCTGTTTGCTGAGGGATGCTGGTGGTGCATTCATGGGATAAGCCAGGCTGCAAGGTTCAGTGTTTGCAGCTGTGGATGCAAAATCTGTCCCTCCTGCTGAGACAGCAGGGAAGGTGTCTGATGTAGGTGCCAGGGTGGCACTGCTGCCAGACTGCGTAGGAGTGGGTACCAGTGCTGGCGTGGCCAAGTCTGATGCAATAAGGATTGCCCTTGGCCTGTCCTGTTTGATCTTGAGTAGTACTTTTGAGAGGAGGGGCAGAGGAGGAAAGGCATAAATTGAGAGTTTTTTCCATGTAAAGGATAGGGCGTCCACCTTCCAGGCTCTGCTGTGAGGGTTCCTGGTGCAAGATTTGTTCAATTGTTGGTTTTGGGGGGAGGCAAAAATGTCCACCTCCGAAGTTTCCCACCTCTGGATTAGAACTTTGAATGAGTTGGGTTCCAGTTTCCAGTCGTGAGGGTCCAGTAGATTTCTGCTCAAGTCTGCCAGTGAATTTTGCTTGCCTGGCAGGAATTCAGCTTGTAGGTGCACTTGGATGCTCAAGGCTGTGTTCCACAGAGCCATGGCTAACCTGTAGAGTGGTTAAGAGTGAGTCCCGCCCTGCTTGTTTATATACCACAAAACTATGGTGTTGTCTGTCTTTATCAGGAGCTGTCCTGGAAGGATAAGGTATTTGAAGACTGTCAGAACGTTCTGGACAGCTAGCATCTCTTTTTCATTGATATGCAGGGGAATTTGTTCTGGGCTCCATTTCCCTTGAATGCATTTGCCTCCCATGTGAGCCCCCCCATACATAGTCTGATGTGGTTGTTGTCAGGGTTTGGGCGGCGAGGGGTTGAGTGAAAGGAAGTCCCTTGTTGTGTTTGCATGCTCCTGCCCACCAAAGGAACTCTGCCCTTAGACAAGGTATGATAGGAATTACTGTTTCCAGGACCTGAGAATGTTGACACCAGAGACTTTTTAAGTACCACTGAAGTTTCCTCATATACAGTCTTGCATATGGAATTAGCAGAATGCATGAGGTCATGAACGCTAGGGCTTGCAGTATTTTCCTTGCAGATAGCTGGGTTTTGTTGGCCATTAGTTTGAAAGAGTTTGTCAGATGGACCTGCTTTTCTGGAGTGAGGAATGCCATCTGAGAAGCTGTGTTCAAGCTTGCCCCCAAGAATACAATTTGTTGGCTGGACACCAGTTGTGATTTCTTTTCGCTGATGGTGTATTCCAGTGAAGTTAGAAGTCTTTTAAAAATGCCAGGTGCTGAAGTAGCAATTCCTGACTGTCCACCTGAATCAAGCAATCGTCCAAGCATGGGTAGATCTGAATATTTGTCTGTCTGCAGTATGCAATGGCTGGAGCCAGGCATTTTGTGAATACTCTGGGCGCAGTAGATAAGCCAAAGGGAAGTGCAGAGAACTGATCGTGCATAGAGCCGGCCCTGAAACGCAGATATTTTCTGCAAGACTCCCTTATGGGAAAGTGCAGATAAGCTTCTTTTAAGCCTAGGGTGACTAACCAGTCATCCCTGGCTAGCATAGGAAGAAGCTGTTGCAATGTAAACATTTTGAATTTTGGGACCACCAGAAAGGTGTTGAGAATTGGTAGATCCAGGATAGGGCACCAAGAGCTCTCTTTTCTGGGCACCAGGAACAGTCTGGAGTAGAAACCCTGCCTCCTTTGTTCTACTGGAACAGGCTGAATAGCCCTGATATGGAAAAGGGAAAGTATTTGCTTTTTGAGCCTCTGCCCACTGGTTTGGAGGAAGGTCTAGCAACCTGCTTGGTGTTGGCAGTGAGTGGAAGTAGAATCTGTATCCCTGAGATACAATGCTTAGAACTCATCGGTCCTGAGTAATGGACATCCAGTTTTTTGCATGAAGGGTGAGTTTTCCTCCTAGGGGTGCAAGTACTTGGGCATGGCTGGGAAGGATAATTGGAAATTCATTGCAAACTTTTTCCATAAGGGGGTGGCTTACCACTCCCTGGTTTTGAGGTGGAAACACTCCATTGTTTAGCTCTCTGCATACCCTGAGACTGCAGTCTTGGTGGTCTGTTTCCCCTGGGTTTGGACTGAGAAGGTCTGAGAGGGACTGGAAAGGACCAGTTTTTTGAAGGCCAATGCCTCCTGAACCTACATTGCTGCACCTGTAAGAAATCGTTGACTGTTTGCATAGATTTAGCTTTTTCTTCCATCTTTTTAAGAATATATTCTGCTTTTGTGCCAAACAAACACTCCTGACTTAATGGAGCATCTAGTAATTTTGCTTTGACGTGGTCAGGCAAGACTTGTTCTTTTAGCCAAGCATGCCTTCTCAGTACAGACCCAGTGACAGCAGCCCTGGAAGATGCTCCTAAGGCATCAAACCCACATTGCAAAGTATGTTTACTAACTTGGTTTGCAGAATGCATTAACTCTTGTAAATCTTTATTTTCTGCACACAGGAAGCAATACCATTTTTGTTTAATTAGTTCCATAATATGTTGCTGGTACTTCAACATGTAAAACTGGCAATTCAAAGCCCTGATGACAAAAGTTGCAGAGGTATACACCTTCTTACCATGGGTTCATAGGGTGGCACTAGGCCATCGGCCCCAGGACCCACACAAGCCCAGCCACAACAACTCCCCGGATACTCCCCTTAAAATACCCACCTCCCTGGACCCCCGTCCAGCAGGGCAACTGACGTGATCCCCAGGGTGAACCTCCCATCCCCCATCCAATCATCAAGGCTCCCCCTGAAGAGGGCCAAGGAGGTGATACGCCCGACACGCATGGGCAGTCCACTCCAGAGTATGGGGAGTCCCAGGGCCAGGAACCATCCCTCCAGCATGCCCCTTTCACCATGACGACAAGGACCAGATCCCTGAAGCGCACGGCTCCGAGGGACTGGGACCTCCCCAAGTGGAGCATGTCCAACAGCCCAGGGCCCGACACGGCCCTGCATGCCAAGCAGACATGCCACTGAGTACAGCCGGAGTTTTTCCAGATGGCCAGCATAGGGCATCCGCTCTAGGTCCGTGACTCCCCCAGTGAGACACCTCTGTGGCCCCCCCCCAGCCACCGCAGATGTCCTGCGAGGCACACACCACATCTGTCTAAAGCTCTAGAATCCCTGTTTGAAGGGGTAGGGTTTTTGGTTGTAGTAACCTTAATGACTTTAGGTCCCTGGGAAATAGTCTCTGGATCTGCTGTAGGATTCTTAAAGAGAAATTTATGAGAAACAGGTACTCTGTAGTACCTGTCAGGTTTTCTAGGAGCTGGTGGTAAGGTGTCAGGACTAAGACAGGACTACAAGAAGACAGTCTACAATATCCAGGACAGGGGGTATAGCTAGAGGCCTGTGCTGAGGCAAATCTAAAAAATCAGAGTCTCTTTTTGGACTGAGGATAGTCCTGGCATTCCCAGTGGAAATGCTCTCTTAGGGTATGCAAGGTTTCACCAAAAGAGAAATCCTCTGGAGGGGAGGCAGAGGGAATGGATTCTTCTGCATCTGAATCCTCATAAGTAGATAAGGGTATGTCCTGGTAAACAGAAGGGTCAGATCATCACACTCCTGGTCTGTAGAATCAGAAGGAAATTCAATTACTTGTCTTTTGGCAGGGGTAGGCTGGCTTCCCCTAATTAAAGTAATAAGGTCTTCAACCATTCTAAGCATTTGTTTTTGTGGAATGGGAGGATGAGCATACACTTTGGACATCGGTTTTATAGGCGTAGTGCAAACTCTGGGCCTGAGAAACTCTGTAGTTTTAGTAGGGAATAAAGTTGTCGGTTTAATATGAATATCGGTAGGCCGGAATACACCCTCAGAAGCCGGTGCCTGCACAGCGGCTTCAGACCCATCCAAGGTAGAGACATCCGCAGGTTCCATAGTCGAAGAAGCATCTCGCGGCATACAGGACTCCGAATGGGTCTCAGCAGAAGCCTGCGAATCTGTAGAAGCGGGCATCAGGGGCTGCAAAAGCACCTCACTGAGTACCGGCAAACTGGCGACAAGCTTAATAGAAGCATCGTCGGCAGTTTTTTACCTATGCGGTCTGTCTCTTTGTCTTTTCGCTTTTTCGGAAGTTCGGTAGTCGGATGGCTTACTGAAGCCATTTTGGAATACGGGGAACAAGAGCGAAAGAATTTATCTACAAAAATAGCCCGATGATGAATGGTTCGGGCATTAAACAAGTCACAAAATCGATAGCTAGGGACGTTGTGGTCTGGGTCTTAACAGGTGACATCGTAAGAATGAAAATTCTCTGTGAGGTATTTGCTTTCCACAGCCAAGACAATTGTTAATTTTTTCTGATATCGGTTAGAGCAAGAAAAAAGAATCCCCAACAGGGTACTTGGCTTTAGAAGACTTCAGCTCTGAAACTCGAAAAACGAAAATTTCAGGTAGCGGCCGACCAGCACTTGCGAACTGCTTCTGCTTTGGACTCCTTCTCAGCAGGAAAGAGTGATGTAATGGCGTCGGCTGCATGTTTTATACCCCTGACGACCTGACGTCATGGAAGAGGCGACAGCATCTGACACAGAAATCCCAAGACTCTGGTATTCAGGCCGACTGAGGGCTACCTGCAGGCAGATAACTCAAGTGTGATGACTGCAACAGTGAAACACGAAGAACATCTGAGACCAGAGTGTTGACTCTGTGAGATGACCAATAAGAAGAATCTGATAACCAATAAATGGACAGTTCTGCTGATCATGTCTGACAAAGAGGCAAAGACTTTTTTTCTATATGTGTTTATTCAGCAACAAGGTACAGTAATACTCAAACTACAAAAGCCTTTTTTTCTACTACATTAAACCTTGTAGCACGTAGGGTAGAATCAGGAGACTTTTCATTTATGCATTGCCTTAAAACGTTTTTTGTTCTAAAAGCTGTTACAGCCTTTCATTTCGTTGGGTGAAGTTAGCTTGGACTGTTACTATTTCATTAATAAAGCTAATTTTGAGACAACCCAAAGGTGTTTGCAGGTTGAAATTCTGCAAATGCATATTATATATAAAACTGAATTTTCTCTCCGGTGCCCTAGTGGATTACTTGCATAGTGTACCACGTCATTTTCGCACGGAGATACCATAATGAGAATAGTTGCAAATTTAAAATTACTGTTTACATTTGTTGGACTGTCTAAGTTATGCACCCGCATGTTTAGTAGTGTGGCAGCACTTCTGAGATTCCCCTTATTTCAACCAGGCAAATTCAAATGGCAAAGAGTAATGTACAGTTTTGCCGTCTCCATGTATATTTCTGTGTTTGGAATAAATATAATTACCCATCTACCAATATTACTAGTTACATACAGCCTTAGCTGGTGGTGCTGCAGTAGCGTTGTTGCCTCACAGTTAGAGGTTGCCCGTTCGATTCTCAGCTAGAGGGACTTCTGTGTGGCGACATCCGTGAACGGGCGTTCCTTCATTGAAGGTTGTGCATTAGGCCCGGCCAGCCAGCACGTAAAACTCTACTGCCAATCATTAGCAGCCCAGAGATCCACTGTGGCGACCCCTAACTGGGAAAAGCCGAAAGACACAAACAAACCTACAGCCTTAGCTGGATGTCTCAATCACTAAGGCACTGTTACACATTTGAGCCAATATTTGCTATGATACTTATCCCAAGAGTGACATTGATCTGGGACTATTGAGTGTATCAAGCCCTGTGACTGGCCTTAGAGTGACTGATATGTTTCTTTTTAGAGTGACTGACAATATGTTTCTTTTTATTTTGAGTTGCACCTTTCACTAGCATCAAAAGTAGAACTTTGAAAGTTTTCTTCAAAAGGACAATGGTGGGAAGTGGGAATGACCATTTTGTTCACTCTGTTATATTATGTTCTACATTGCAACACTGGGATGAATGAAATTCATTTTACTGCTCACCTCTTGTGTGTGCAGTAACGACTCTGAATGGAGACTCGTGCCTTTTGCTATCTGAAATGAGCAGCATTTTCAGATGTGCTTTAAAGTCATAGATACTTTCCTTAACATACTGTATTCTCTATTCTTTACCTCATTGGGAAAATTACCCACCAGGAATTGTGCCTTTTGATATTTGAAATAAGCCACACTTTGGATTCATCACTAAAGGAGGGGTGGACAGCTGTTCACAATATGGGCTGGGCATATAATAGTGCAGTGGTTATGAAAGAGGGGTGACTTAAATGTGGGTGGGGGAGAAACAAGTTGGACTTGTTATTTTGCATGACTGTCTTTAGAATTTCTGCAAACTCTCAACAGATTACTCATAGTTTCTGGAACCATAAATAACACCCATTTGTTAAGCAGGTAGGTCCAATGTACAAACAGTCCATTTTTTAGGGGCATTTAATTTACATGTTACAGCAACTTCATACAGTTTGGTCTATCAAGATGTTGAACTGTTGAGATTCCAAACACTGCAAAATTCCACTGCATTTTAAAAGTATTTGTGTTGTTGGCAAGTGATGTCTCTCAGGGCTGTTTCCCCTTCTTTTATTCTAAATTCTTGTTTGATTGTTCACTTCATGTTAAGGGATACAGTAAATAAATGCCTGGAGCCATTCCATTCCATTTTTGTTGTGACGGAGCTCAGAAATTAGTTATGTTGGATGAGGATCTTTCCCCTCTTTGGCTACGGAGTCATTTAAGCCTAAGTCTGTACTACAGCACGAGTACAAAATGTTCATAATCAGTTGATTGCACGACTGGCCCATACAGATCCTGAGTTTGTTAATTTAGACCAATGTAGTTCTGTGCAAGAGAAAGGATCTTTGACACATTATCAAAGTGCCTCTTCTGCTGCAGGTTTCTATGAAAATTGGTAGGTTCCTTTTCATCTTGATGCAGAAAAATGTGCCTGACAGGATCAGATATCATTCCTACTTAAGGCTGTAGCCCACATTTATACGGATGTTATAAACCTCATACCATGTAGCTCAGGGCTAAGATTAAACACAGGTGCTAGATAACAGCACTTATTACAAAGGGCATACATCAGAGAGGTCTACTGTCACTTTGAGTATTTATGTTTAGAACCCTTGGTGGGGGTTCTTACAGACAAAGACTAGATAAAGACTATGAGGGTATCAAGCTGGAACAAATGAGTATTTGACCAGCCCCGATGGAACCTACAAGACCAGGTGGCCTTTCTGGATCACTTTGGTGGCCTTTTGGATCAAATAATACACCAACCTAAGAACAGCATTACATACTTCCTCTTTCCTCTTCTAGAAGGTGTTGGAAACATCCTATCACCATCATCTGGTAGTTGTCTCAGGGGGTTAAGGCTGTGAGCAGTAGTTCCTGTGGTACAGTGTTTGATTCCCTAAACCCTTATCTGCCTGCTCTGAGACCTTCAGCATGTCACTTAAAGAGACACTGGGCCCAGGATGCCCCTAAAAAATGGACTGTTTGTACATTGGACCTACCTGCTTAACAAATGGGTGTTATTTATGGTTCCAGAAAATGGTATACCTAATGATATACACTGTTTTCAGTCATAAGACCCACTATTAAGCTCATTTAAGTCTGTGTGAAGATTTGTAGGAAACCTATTTAGACATCCCCTTAGAATACAGCAGCTTGAAATGTTTGCGCCCCAAAATAATACTTTTCTTTGTCCAGGTTATACCTGTGGATCCTCTGGTTGTTTCTCATTTTCTAGCTTGAAACTAAGACACAAATGGCATTCAGGGGATATCTGATTTACAACGTTTTAACAAAAGCCAGTCAACTAAAACTTTTCTGTTTTGCAAATAAAGAATACTACAAGGCTAGGTAGAAAAACACTGTCCTGGTGATACTAACTCAAAATGTTCCAGGATGAGACAAGAAAGCTTTTGCTAACTTGCTTGTATTAGTTAAGACTGGAGAGTCAGCACTTGCGTTTGCAGTGAAATAGAAGCTTTGGTATTAACCAAGGGTCAGACTTCTAGAGTGTGAATAAGAGCTGAAAATATGCACGTGCCTGTTGAGTCTTTCAGACATGAGGTACTGGGAGAAGGTAATTCTGGTTGAAACTCCCTGTCCAGACATCAATCTCAATTCAATGATCAGACTTTAGCAGGTATTGAACCAACATAAAAGTAACACTGATGAGCAAACATGAAGGCTAGATTCAGAACTTTGTGATCTGCTTTACAGATCTAGCATATGATATCCAGGTTAAGTACTACCCATTGAAAGAAAAGACATTTCTGGAACCTATGCTTCTTTGGCCAGTTTTCTGGCAGGTACTAGCACACTTCTTTTCGTCAGAAATATCTCTGTTTAGCTGAAGTGTTTGTTTTTCCTGCTTGCTGTACTCTTGCCTGAATATTGTGGATCTCTGGCTGCATTTTATTTTGAAGTTTTTCATTTAAGGTTTTGTCACTTCTATTTTGTATCTTATGTTTTCTGTTCTGTTGGAGCTTTAAGAGGTCTTAGCTAGGGTCAGACAGAAAAGTTAGCAAAGCATTCATTTGCAGTGAATAACATCGGATAATTAGTGGGAGGAGCTGAGAAACTGCATTCCTCTTTTAGTTGGAAATATCGCTACTTAGCTGAAATGTTTGTTTGGCCTGCTTGCTGTACTCTGCCCAAATACCGCTGATCTCTGGCTGCATTTTATTTTTCCCACCCAGCCACTTGTGCCGTTAAAACTTGGTGACTTTTGACTTGCCCACCCCTACTATAAATCTGATTTTGGATACTCCTCCCAGTCCCGTCTTATCAGCTCATCTACTGATTGCAGAGAGCATTTGGGAAGGTCCACCCCATTAGTTTCTTAACCTTGAATTAAGTTTCCTCCCTTCCCTTAAAAATGCACTTTATTCAACTGCTTTACTATATTTGTGTTTCTTCCTAGTTTATTACTTTATTTTTGCTATTTGTTCTTAAGTGTTCTATTCCATTAATTCTGCTGCATTTATTACTGCTTGTTAGTAGCCTGGTTAAACTGTAACTGTTATTCTAAACCTCTTGGTTTTGGTTTAAGCCCTTGAGCTTCACTCCAGTTATTTTACATTAAGGAGGTTTGTGGTTTACACTCTTGTGGGAGGAGAAGGGTAGCTTCTGCCCTTCTAAGCTGATAATTGCTGGCTGAAGACTTAGTGTGTCTGCTTATTTGAAGTTTTTTTTTTTCTGAAATTGGTGCATTTTGTTTGTTGTAGCATAGACTAGATTCAGACCTGCTGAATCTAGTTTTGTTTGTATAACTTGAGCACTAAATCAGGCCATCTTTTATTGAAGATTCCCCTGCACCTAGTGGCAGGAATGTGCCATTAGAACTCATCTAATTGAAAGTTGCTGGAACAGGGCTCACATTTCAGCTTTTTTTATTGGCTAATTTGTTTAAATCAGTTTGCTTGTTTGCTACATAAGCAAATCCAAGCCATCTTCTGATCTCTGCAAAAGTTAAGTAGAATTTTTCACTGTATATTGCACTTTTGAACTGCATTTTCTGCCACATCACTGCTTATTTGAACTGTTTTTTCCTGAGATTGTTGCACTTTGTTGTAGCACAGACTAGATTCAGACCAGATGAGTCTAGTTCTATTTGTATAACTTGAACACTAAACCAGGACATCTTTTGTTGGAGAGGATTCCCCTGCACCCTAGTGGCAGGAGTGTGCAGTTAGAACATATCTGATTGAAGGTTGCTGGAGCAGGGCTCAGTTTTGAGTTTTTTATTGGTTAATATGTTTAGATTAGTTTGCTACATAAGCAGCGCATTTGTACATAGCTCACTGCCACACAACAATGGGCACCATTGGTGGCTATAGAAGCAAACACTTTGCCTGCAAATTTTCCCTTGCATACATACATACATACAAATATTTCAAGAATGGGCACTAATGCCCTCCTAGGTTGCCAATATACCAAAACACTTATTCCCATATAAGTATCCAGGCTGTTCTTAAAAATATCTAAACTAGTACTTGCTTTAATGTAATTTGGTAGTCTGTTCTGTCAGAGAACCAATTAGTACACTTCTCTTTCCAATAGAATCTTCTACATAGGTAGTCTGATGATTCTCTAGTATTTTTTGTTAACCCCAAACATTCCCAGAGGTAGTTGTCACCAAATGCCCTATATACCTGAATAAGATCTCCTCTTAGATAACTGTAAGAGACACTGTACAAGTTCAGATATTTTAGTCATTCATAATAACTTAAATTTTCACATCCATGGATACTCTTGGTATATTTCTGTTGTACTCTTTCCAGTTTACTCATGCTAGTTTTCTTACAGGGTTTCCATACTGTTATTCCATACTCAAGTCTGGGTCTAATGTACCTAACAACGACTTCATTATTTTTGATTTCCTAGACTCTCTTTTATATAACCTATAGCTCTATAAATATCATTAGCCAAATGGTTGATATGATTAGAAAAACTCGTAGCTGACTCTATCCATATACCAGGTCCTTAAATGAGTCTACAGTTTCAATCACTGTGCTGTATTAAATATTCACCTTTCAATTTATGCCTACCAAATCTCTTATGCATAGTTTTTGATGCATTTATCGGCATGTTATTCTCCTGTGCCCAAATAGTCAATTTAGTTGTCAAGGTATTTTGCAGACATGCCTTATCTGTAACATGTAATCAGTTTACCCAATTTCAGGTCATCTGCATATAGACTATAGAACACCTCAGATGAAAAAGTTAGGTCTGAAAGAAGCAAGGGCTTAGGAAAGAGCCCTGTGGGACACCCTGACTGTAAAGAGAGAGACTTTCACAAACCACAAACTGATAAAAAATTCAAGGTTCTGGTGGATATGGACTAAAAACCACTCCATAAAATAAAAACAAAAATAAAGTCAGCTGTTTTTATTTTACGGAGTGGACTTTAGTCTGTATACACTGGACACCCCGACTGTAAAGTACAGTTGTGTACACTTACCATAAATGTAGATGTTCGAGTGTATTCACTGTTGCAGTCATCACACTTGGGTTATCCTGCCAGGGGGAGCCCTCAGTTGGCCCGAATACGAGAGGCTTAGTATTTCTGCATCAGTTACTGTCGCTCCAGGACTGACGTCAGGTCATCGGTGGTATAAAATCAGGCAGCCGACACCATTACATCTGTTTTTTTTTTTTTGCCCCAAATGTCAGGAGCCCCCAAATGGGGAGCTAGGTTATGGTAGAGGAACACCACCAGTAGAAAATAAATACCAAAAATTCCCTGTAAGGAGTGAGGAAGAGAGGGAGAGAGACAAGGGAGATGGAGGGTGGGAAACCAGAACTGCAACAGTGAATACACTCAAACATCTACATTTATGGTAAGTGTACAGAACTGTACTATGTTCTTTGTGCTTCACTGTTGCAGTCATCACACTTGGGTTGATTCCTAAAGCTGAAGAATAGGGTGGAGGCAGTCAAGAAGACTGGGGGCTGGCAAGGATGGCCTGCAAGACTGCTGTTGCAAAGCCTGCCCTGGATTTGGAGAAGATAGGCAGGTGGTAATGCTTGGTGAAGGTATGAACAGAACTTCATGTTGCAGCCTCCAGGATATCCCTGGTAGAGACCCCTCTGAGAAAAGCCGCAGAGGTAGAGGTTGCCCTGGTGGAATGTGTCCTGACCCCCTTAGGGGGAGGTTTCCTGTGGTATTTGTAGCAGAAATGGATACAGTGTGCTATCCATTTGGAGATAGTTTGTTTGGATATGACCTTGCCCTCTGCTGCAAAGATGACTAGCAATTGGTCAGTTTTTCTAAAAGATTTAGTCCTATTCAGGTAGAATCTGAGCTGCCTGTGCACATCTAGAGAATGCAGAATCCTTTCACCCTTGTTTTGTGGGTTAGGGAAAAAGTGGGCAAATGAAATAATTGGTTGAGAGCCACACTGGACACCACTTTAGGCATGAAAGCTGGGTTAGTCCTGAGGGAGACCCTGTCAGCATGAAAAATGATGAAGGGCTCCACAGCAATGAGTGCCTGTAGCTCTGAAACTCTTCTAGCTGAAGTTATGGCCAGAAGCAACGCTGTTTTCCAAGAGAGGAATTTTAACTCTGCTGAAGCTGCAGGTTCAAGGGGGGTAGTGCGAGCTTTTCCAACACAAAGATAAGGTCCCAAGCTGGGGTAGGAGCTCTTCTGGGTGGTCTTAAATTGTTGACCCCTCTAAGGAACAGTTTGATGAGAGGGTGAGAAAAGAGAGGTGGGCTCTGTGCTGTAATGAGCAGAGATGGCAGAGGCATGAATTTTAATAGACGAGAAGGATAGGACCTTGTTTAGTACATCTGCTAGGTAATCCAGGATGAGAGGTAGGGAGGGCTGTGCTGTTTCAGCTTCTTTAGCCTGGATCCAGGTGCAAAACCTTTTCAACTTGTCAGCATAGGAATTTCTAGTGCCGAGGGGTCTGGCCTCACGTACAACATCCAGGACTTACTTGCTTAAGCTGGCAACTGGAGGAGAGGACAGGGAATAAACCAGGCTGCCAGGTTCAGGGTTTGCAATTGTGGATGCAAGAATTCTCCATTCTGTTGGGTCAGTAGAGTTGGGATCTGAGGTAGGTGCCATGGTGGCAGGGGTGACAGACTGCGCGGCAACGGGTACAAGTGCTGGTGTGGCCAGTCTGGGGCAATCAAGACTGGTCTCGATTTTTCCTCCCTTATTTTGAGTAGTACCCTTGAAAGTAGAGGAAGGGGGAAATGCATAGATCGAGAGGTTTACCCATTGGAAGGATAGGGCATCCACTTTCCAGGCCTTGCTGTGAGGTTCCCTGGTGCAGAATTTGCTGAGCTGGTGATTGCTGTGGGAGGCAAAGAGGTCCACCTTTGGGGTGCCCCATTTCTGGGTTACAAGGTTGAAGGTGCTGTGGTCTAGCTGCCACTCATGTGGGTCTAGGAGGTTTCTGCTTAGGTTGTCTGCCAGAGAGTTTTGGGAGCCTGGCAGGAATTGTGCTTGCAGGTGAATTCGCATGGCTGAAGCCATGTGGCAAAGGGTGATGGCAAGCCTGCAGAGGGGATAAGAGCGAGTTCCTCCCTGTTTGTTGATGTACCACATCACTGTGGTATTGTCTGTTTTGATCACAAGAGGCCCCGGGGAGAGTAGGGGTCTGAAAGCCGTCAGAGCATGCTGAACAGCTAGCATCTCTTTTTGATTGATGTGCAAATGTATTTGGGTTGGGCTCCAATGGCCATGAATGCATCTGCCGTCTAGGTGTGCACCCCAGGCATAATCTGATGCATCTGTGGTTAGGGTCTGGCCGGCGTGGGGTTGTGAGAAGGAAAGACCCTTGTGGTTGCATGCTGCTGCCCATCAAAGAGAATCTTTCCTTAGCAGGGTATCATAGGTATGACAGTTTCCAGGTCCTGAGAGTGTTGACACCAAAGGCTTTTTAGGTACCACTGAAGTTTCCTCATATGCAGTCTGGCATATGGAATGAGTAGAATGCAGGATGCCATGAATCCTAGAGCTTGCAGGATTTTCCTTGCGGATAACTGGGTTCTGGTGGCTAGTTGAGAGAAGTAGATAGGCTTGTTTTTCTGGAGTAAGGAATGGCATCTGGGATGCTGTGTCCAGGCTTGCTCCCAGGAATACAATTGTTTGAGTGGTACTAGTTTGGATTTCTTTTCATTTATAGTGTACCCCAGGGAGGTCAGCAGGTCCTTTACAAAGGTCAGGTGCTGTAACAGCTTTTCCTGTCTGCCAGAATCAGGCAGTCGTCTAAGTAGGGGTAAATTTGAATATTCCTTTGTCGGCAAAAAGCAATGGCTGGAGCCAGGCATTTTGTGAAAACTCTGGGAGCAGTGGCTAAGCCAAAGAGAAGCGCAGAGAACTGAAAGTGCATAGATCCTGCCCTGAAACGTTGATTTTTCCTGCAGGAATCCCTGATTGGGATGCATAGATGGGCCTCTTTTAGGTCTAGAGTGGCTAACCAAGCACCTTTGGATAGCATAGGAAGAAGCTGCTGGAGGGTGGGCATTTTGAAATTTGGTATCACCAGGAAGGTGTTTAGAATGGCTATATCGAGGATTCAGCATCAGGTGCCCCCTTTTCTGGGTACCAGGGAAGTACAGTTGTGTACCTACCATAAATGTAGATGTTCGAGTGTATTCACTGTTGCAGTCATTACACCTGGGTTATCCGCAGGCAGGCTACCCGCAGTCGGCCCGAGTTCCAAAGTCTTGGTCCGGCGTCGGTTGCTGTCGCCTCTTCCCTGACATCAGTGCACCAGGGGTATAAAAGATGCAACCGACGCCATTTTCTTCAGTTTTTCTTGCCCCAGATGTCAGGTGCCCCCAGATAGAAAGGCTGGAAAAATAAAAATATGCCAAAAAGCATGCATGTACTAATATAAACATTTCCTTCATCTACAAGCAAATACAGCACATAGGTTGTATAGAGTTGAGTAGTACAGAGAAGTCCCAGCAAAGTAAAGGGGAATGGTGGGTGGGTAACCTTGACTGCAACAGTGAATACACTCAAACATCTACATTTATGGTAGGTACACAAAGTACAGTTTTAGACCTACCATAAATGTAGATGTTCGAGTGTTCACACTGCTGCAGTCATCACACTTGGGTTATCCTGCCGTCAGGCGGTCCTCAAGTCGGCCAGAGTTCCAAAGTCTTGGTCCGGCGTCGGTTGCTGTCGCTTCTTCCCTGACATCAGTGCGCCAGGGGTATATAAGATGCATCCAATGCCATTTTCTTCAGTTTTTCTTGCCCTAGATGTCAGGTGCCCCTAAGTGGGTAGGCAATACATACTGCTAATCAAAAATATACATATAAAATAAAAACAATACCTTTAGTTACCAGCAAATACACCCCAAAGGTTGTATAGGATAGAAGGGTATAGATAAGTCCAGCTAGTTCAGAGGGGATGGAAGGAGGGTAACCTGGACTGCAGCAGTGTGAACACTTGAACATCTAGATTTATGGTAGGTACAAAACTGTACTATGTTCATCATGTTACACTGCTGCAGTCATCACACTTGGGTTGAATCCCAAAGCTAAGTTTGGGTGGCTGGTCTATAAAGAGTTAGGATTGGCTAAGAGGCCCTGCAGAACTGCAGTGGCAAATCCTGCTCTGGATGTAGAGTAAAGAGGCAGGTGGTAATGCTTGGTGAAGGTGTGCACTGAACTCCAAGTTGCAGCCTCCAAAATTTCCTTGGTAGGTACTCCTCTGAGAAAGGCTGCTGAAGTGGCTGTTGCCCTGGTGGAAGGAGGCCTAACGTTATTAGGGACTGATTTTCCATGCTGTGTGTAGCAGTACCGAATACAGTGTCCTATCCATTTGGATATAGTCTGCTTTGAGATAGCCTTGCCTTGTGATCCTGCAGCATATGCTATAAACAGTTGATCAGTTTTCCTGAAAGCTTTTGTTTTGTCCAAGTAGAAGCGTAGCTGCCTGTGTAAGTCCAAAGAATGCAGAAGTTTCTCCCCTTTATTTTGGGGGTTTGGATAAAAAGTAGGCAAATGGATGGTTTGGTTAAGAGCCACACTAGATACCACCTTTGGCATGAAGGTAGGGTTTGTCCTTAAAGATACCCTATTCCTGATGAAAAATTATAAAAGGTTCCACTGGCATTAATGCCTGTAGCTCTGAGACTCTTCGTGCTGAAGTTACTGCCAGGAGCAGAGCTGTTTTCCATGATAAAAATTTTAGATCGGCTGTATTGGCTGGCTCAAAAGGTGGTAGGGTCAGTTTTTCCAAAACTAAATTGAGGTCCCAAGTTGGTGTTGGTGCTGTCTGGGGCGGTCTTATGTTTTTAGCCCCTCTGAGGTACTGCTTTAGTAAGGGATGAGATAATAAAGGAGGATCCGTGTTGTAATGTGCAGAATAGCACAGGCGTGAATCTTAATTGATGAAAAGGATAGGCCTCTGTCCAGCATCTCAGTTAAGTATTGTAAAATCTGAGGAATGTTTGGAACAAGAGGGTCAAGGCTGTGAGCCTGGTTCCAGGCGCAGAATCTCTTCCATTTTTCTGAGTAAGCTTTCCTGGTGCTAGGCCTCCTGGCCTCCAAAATGACATCCATAACAGCTTTAGAGAGAGGTGTTGCCTGTTTGACTAAAGTATCTGCCATGCAGCCAGGTTTAGGTTTTGAGCTGACCGTGCAGGATCCGATTGTTTTGTTGAGTCAGAATGTGTGGAATTTGGGGCAAAATCCATGGTGGGCCCTGAGCCAAGTTCCTTAAGATAGGGTACCAGTGCCGGCGTGGCCAGTCTGGAGCAATCAGGATCATCTGTGGCATTTCTTGTCTGGCTTTTAGGAGGACCTTTGAAAGGAGAGGCAGTGGTGGGAAGGCATAGACTTTTAGGTTTTTCTAGCTGAACAGAAGAGCATCCACTTTCCATGCTTGTTTGTGATAAGTCCTTGTGCAGAATTTTTGTAGTTGGCAATTCAGAGGGGAAGCAAAAAGATCTGTGTCTGGGCATCCCCATTTTTGTGTTATCATGCTGAAGATTTGTGGGTTCAATTTCCATTCGTGAGGGTCCATGATATTTCTGCTTAAGTCGTCTGCCAGAGTATTGTTTTTTCCTGGCAGGAATTGTGCTTGCAGGTGAACGTGGTATGTTAGAGCTGTGTTCCACAAGGTCATGGCTTGCCTGCACAGGGGATAAGAGTGAGTGCCCCCTTGTTTATGTACCACATTGCTGTGGTGTTGTCTTGTCTTTAGTAATAGTTGTCCTGAGTGTAGAAGGTCCTTGAAAGCTGTTAGGGCATTTTGAACAGCCAACATCTCTTTTTGATTGATGTGAAGATGCATCTGGTCTGTGGTCCACTTGCCCTGAATGCATGTTCCTGCCATGTGTGCTCCCCCAGGCATAATCCAAAGCATCTGTTGAGTTTGCCTGGCTGTGGGTTGGGTAAAAGGCTGACCCTTGTTTAGGTGACATGCCTGTGCCCATCATCGAAACTCCTGTTGTAGGCAGGGAATTATTGGAATTACCGCTTCTAGACTGTGAGAATGTTGAGTCCAAACACTTTAGGAACCATTGTAATTTCCTCATATGCAGTCTGGCATATGGTATTAGTAGTATGCAGGACGCCATGAATCCCAGGGCCTGTGGAATTTTTCTTGCAGGGAGATGGGACGTTTTTGCCAGTAGTTGAAAATATTGAGTTAGTTGCACATGTTTGCCTGGCGCGAGGTAAGCCATCTGGGCCGTTGTATTTAAGCTGGCACCCAGGAATGTAATCTGTTGTGAGGGCACTAGTTTTGACGTCTTTTAGTTTACTGTGTACCCTAGAGAAATTAGCAACCTTTTCACAAACGCCAGATGCTGTAGAAGAATGTCTTTTGTTTCTGCTTGAATGAGGCAGTCGTCCAGGTATGGATATATTTGAATCCCTTTTTGTCTGCAAAATGCAATTACTGGTGCCAGGCACTTTGTGAAGACCCTGAGCGCAGTAGATAAGCCAAAGGGCAGTGCAGAGAATTGGTAGTGCCTTGTACCAGCTTTGAATCGGAGGTATCTTCTGCAATTTTGTCTGATAGGGACACGCAGGTATGCCTCTTTGAGGTCCAGAGTAACAAGCCAAGCCTTCTTGCCCAGCATGGGTAGAAGCTGCTGTAATGTCAACATTTTGAATTTCGGAATATCCAGGTAAGTATTCAGAATTGAAATGTCCAGTATAGGCCTCCAGGCTTTGTCCTTTCTGGGGACCAGGAAGAGTCTTGAGTAAAATCCTTGTCCTTGTTCCTGTTGTGGTACTTTTTGTATAGCTCTCATGTCCATGAGGGCTGAAATTTGTTTTTGTGTCTCTGCCCATTGATTTTGTTGCAGGTCTGGCATTCCTTTTAGCTTTGGTAAAGTATGGAAGTGGAATCTGTAACCTTGAGACACAATATTCAGGACCCATTTGTCTTGGGTGATTGTTTGCCAGTTTTGAGAAAAAAGTGCTAGTTTTCCCCCTAATGGGGCTTCCAGAAGGGTCGTGCTTGGCATACGCAAGGGAAAGTCATTGTGACCGTTTCCTGTAAGGTTGAGACTTGTCCTCACCTCCTTTTGGGGTTGAGGTGCCCCACTGTCGTCGTCTGTTTGAGCCTTGGGGTTGAGATCTGCCTCTTGGGCGTCTGTATCTGCCTCTCTGTGGCCTGTCTGACACTGGAAGGGACCAATTTTTTGTTGGCCAATTTCTGCTAAACCGAGGTGGCTGTACCTGTAAGAAATCCTTGACTGTTTGCATAGATTTAGCTTTATCCTCCATTTTCTTTAACACCTCTTCTGCCTTAACACCAAACAAAGCATCACGCTGTAGTGGAGCATCCAATAATTTAACTTTAACATGGTCAGGTAAACTTTGTTCTTTCAACCAAGCATGCCTTCGAATAACAGAGCCTGTAACTGTGGCTCTACAAGAAACCTCTAATGAATCAAAACCACATTGTAAAGTATGCTTTCCCACTTATTCAACTGCATGCAATAAATCCTGCATTTCCTTACTGTCAAGACTTTCTGAGATTGAAACCATTTTCTGCTTTAACAATGACATGAGATACTGTTGATATTTAAGCATGTGAAACTGGCAATTTAAAGCCCTTACAGCTAAAGTAGCAGAAGTGTAAACTTTTTTCCCCCATTTGTCCATAGCTCTGGAATCTCTATCCAAGGGGACCGGATTTTTAGCAGTGGAAGCCTTAACCCCTTTAGGACCCTGAGAAATAGTTTCTGGATCTGCAGCAGGGTTTTTGAAAATAAATTTATGAGAGTCAGGGACCCTGTAGTGCCTGTCTGGCTTGACTGGTGCAGGGGGTAAAGAATCAGGAGTCAGACTGGATTCAGAAAAAACATCATCAACAATATCAAGCACAGGGGGAAAAGCCAGGGGGCCTGTGCTGGGCAATAAAAGAAAGTCTCTGAGCCTTTTCTTGGATTCTGAATAATCCTGGCTCTCCCAATGGAAATGCTCCCTCATGGTGTGCAGGGTTTCCCCAAAAGAATAATCCTCAGGCGGAGAGGCTGAAGGTATAGACTCTTCTGCATCATCGTCCTTATAGGGAGGGAGAGAGTGTATCCCTGGTCAGAAGAGGAAATAGAAACCTGGTCAGAAGAATCATAGTCAGTGTCTTGCCTAGGCCTTTTGTCAGGAGGGGGATGGGAACCCCTGATTAAAGTAATTAAGTCTTCGGCCATTTTAAGCATCTGTTTCTTTGGCATGGATGACTGTTCAGTAGAATGCTGTACTTGTTTCTTTGTCTTTAATGGTGTTTTTAACTTTGCCTTGGCTGCTGTAGTGGGCTTAATTGTAAGCTGTGAAGGTCTGAAAACATCCTCAGAAGCCGATGCCTGCTCAACGGCTCCGGACCAATCTGAGGGAACAGTTTCTGTAGGCCCAATACCTTGAGTTTCCACAGGGCTTTGTGTCTCCACGTGGCTGTCGGATAGGGCCTGTGGCTCTGAGGTAGCGGGTGTCAGGGGCTGTGAACCCGCCTCACTGAGAACCGGCGACTGGCCTAGAAGAGGCTTTGTCGTCGGTTTTGGATCTCGGATGCCTGTCCTTTTCTTTGTCTCTGCGTTTTTTATAAATTTCGGTCGTCAGTTGTTCCCGACGGCATTATGTAATTAAACCTTTGGAAATTTGAGGTTCACGATTAGAGCGATGTGGTACCTGAGGTGTAAGATCCTGTCTGGTGTTAAGAAAACTTTTAGCTGCAAAGAGTCTAGCCGTGCCCCGATAAAGTCTAGAACTTGTACTGGTTGCAAAAGGGATTTGTGAACATTGACTGTAATCCCCAGCCGATCTGCCAAGAGAGGAAAGTAGTCTCGGGCCAGGTACAGAAGATGCTTGGTGGACGCAGCGAAAAGCCAGTCATCCATGTAAGGAAATGCCTGAATTTTCTGAAGCCTCAGGTGAGCTGCTACTACTGCCATTACCTTGGTGAACACCCTGGGGGCTGTGATGAGAACAAAGGGTACAGCTCTGAACTGGAAGTGACTGGCTCCCAGCCGCAAGCGAAGAAACCCCCTGGAGTTTCTGTGGACCTTGATATGGTAGTAAGCATCCTGGAGGTCTAACGAGCATATCCAGTCACACTCTTGGAGATCAGGAAGAATGGACTGTAGGGTGACCATCCGGAACTTTTGTTTGGGGATAGACAGGTTCAAGGTTGACAGGTCCAAAATGGGCCAACGGTCCCCTGTCTTTTTTGGCACTAAAAAGAACCTGGAGTAAATGCCTAATCTGGACTGGTCGAGGGGGACCGGTTTGATGGCTCGTTTGTGAAGCAGCTTTGAAACCTCTAGAGCTGCAGCCTCCCTGTGAGCGGGTGGGACATCCAGGAGGCGTCTTGTAGCACTTGGCGGGGCACCAAATGGGATAGTGTAGCCTCTGGATATTATTTGTAGCAACTAACAATCTGCAATTATGGACTCCCATGCCGCTGGGTGCAATGACAATCTCCCCCGACTGCCTCCAGAGTAGGACAGTCGAGCAACCCCTCAGGGCTGCTGAGTGGGCCTGTCAGAAAAAGGTTCCCTAGACCCGAAATTCCTTGGACCCCCTCTACCTCTGGGTCGGCGTCGATCCTGTCCCCCTCTGCCTCTGGGGGAAGAGCTGTCCTGAAACTCCCGGGAAAACTGAGATTTCCGGAACCACATCTTCTTTTGCCATCTTTGGTTCCCAGAAATGGACCTCTGAGGGTTAGAGAAGCGGATCCCGCCGGCAAAGTCTTCCCATCTTTTTTGCTCTGGACAAGAGTGTCACATACTGTCTTCCCAAAAAGGGAGGAGCCATCGTAGGGAGCATTAGTAAATGATGCCTTGAAAGGGTCCACAAACTGACACAACCTGAGCCAGGCGTGACACCTCATGGCTATGCCTGTCCCAGCCACCCTAGCTGCTCCTTCCATGGTGTGGGAAAGGAGATGCATGGACGTGTTTGATACCGACTTTAGAGTCGACATTTTCACAGAGAACAGATGTTTGCCCTGCTGCGATAAAGACACTGGGGAAGACTCAGCGAATTCCGAGACAAGGTCTCGCTGCAGCCGTATCACATGTGCCAAATAGTTCAGCACATGGATGGAAAAGGTCACTGACGAATAAACGCACTTCCCAAACCTATCCACTGACCTGGACTCCTTGTCCAGAGGGTGGACTGAGGAACTCTCTTGCACCAGTTCCTTCGTGGTGGCTGCTGCGACCACCACAGCATCAACGGAGGCTCCTTTCAACCAAGGTTGTGTCAGTGGCAGGAGAAAGAATCTTGCCGAGGCATTTGGGGATGGGCTCTATGGTGTCAGGCTCCTTCCATGCCCATGTGGTAATAAGGTCCACCAAGGGGTCCGCTGGCAGGGACACCCAGGAAGTAGATGGGCCCGTGCCAAAGGTCTTCAGGAACATGGACTCATCTGTAGAAGGTTTTGGGGCTGACCAACCTCCCCTCTGGCGGAGTATCTCCATGATGTCTTACAAGGAGACATCTTCGGGAGGTGACCTGGGGGAACCTTCTCCATCTAAATCTGTGTCCATAGTGAGGGACTCAGGGGAGTCCAAGTGCCTCCTTTTACACTTGCGCTTACGGTGACCCTCTTCAGTGGAACTCTCTGAAGAGGACTCATGAGCCACGGGGGGTTCCTCAAGGGGAATAACCTGGGGCTCCTCTGGCATGGGCTGTCCCTGAGACAGGATGAAAGTAGTCGCCAAATCCAGTGGAGTCTGGGTGGAATCCGAGGGGATGGGCTGAGGTCTCAATCCCTGGGAGAGAACCCTCTCTACCACTTTGAACGCCAAAGGAGAGCATACCTCTTTGGCACCCAACAAGGAAGAAGCTCTCCCTGGGTCCGAAGTGGGGATCGGAGCCGAGGCAATGGTAGCCTGAGGTCCAAGGGAATGGTTCAGATCCGAAAAGGTCGAAGCCGAAGATGGATCCATTTCCTCGGGTCTAACTCCCTGTCTACGGCTCCAAGAGTAGCTCAGATCCGAACTAGCCAGATCCGAGGAACTCGAGGTAACAGCCGGAGTCGAGGTTGGAGGAACTGTCGGCGCCGAGCTACCAGCTCCTAAGAGTCTCGGATCCAAAAACCCCGAAGCAGCCACACAGATCGGGGAAGGAAAAATGGGGCGGAAAAAAGGCATGGAGGTCCCCCCTCCGGAGGGAAAGGGGCCTGGTAAGACTCCCCTCTGTACTTGGGTCTGAATGAATCTCCGCATCCTCCTGTCCATGTCCAAGTCCGAAAGGCTCTGAGTTAATAGCGAAGAGGCGACTGACTTGGATCTGGCTGATCTGCGCAGGAAGGGCGAGGAAGGCCTCGGAATGGAAGATTCCATCGGCTCCGGCGAGAAACTGGGTGAGCAGAACCTTGGAAAAGTTGGCTTCAAAGTCTTGGATGGTGGAGTAGGGAAGGGTTCCCTATCCAAAGACCTCTTGCGAGGCCTATCCCTCTTCCTCTCTTTGTTTTCCATGTGCCTTTCTCTGTCCTTTTCTCTCTCTTTTGCTTTTTCTTTTTCCTTGTCTTTATCTTCCCCAACACCAGAATGAGCGGGAGTTTGAGTCCCTGTCTGAGTGGGTGGTTGGGCAGGAGTACCAAAGACAGAGGCTGTGGCAGAATCCAGCATGGAGGCAGGGAGAAGACCCTTGCCAACCAATCTGGCCTTCCTATCCCTGAGGGCCCTCAGGTTGAAGCCTGCACAGATTGTACACTGGGTGGATAAATGGGGCACTCTCAAACAGATTACACACAGAGTGTGACCATCAGCCGGTGAGAGCTTATAGCCACACTCTGTGCATTTTTCGAAAACTGACTTAGGCTGATCAGCCATAGTCTAAAAAATAATCACCACTCCTTAAAGAGGGAATACAACACGCTAGCACACACTTAAGGGAAGTAGGCCTAGAAACTACTCTCAGAAACAAAAATATATATATTTTTTTAAGTTATAACCCACAAATAGCGTACACTAAAAAGGGGGGGAGGGAGGGAAAACTAACGACCATTTAAATACAATATAGAAATAACTAACTTACTTATCCCTGAAGCTCAAAGCACAGGAGACCACAATGCTCACTATGGAGTGGCAAACCAGATCTGAGGGAAGATAGGAGATGGTGGTGTATTATGGGTAGAGGAGGAGCTCAGATCTTGGAGCAGATGCTAGAAAATAAGTTGCCGGCTCTTGATCCGATATGGATCCGAATAACCACAAGTTCCAGATAAAATGAAGTGAACTACTTCAGATGAGAGAGTTTGCCAGTTGGGGAGAAATTTTCTTGAAGTCCTCCGCCGATATGGTCTTTGCTAGAGAGTCGGAAAGTTCCTTAACCAGATCCCTCTGCAGTCAAGTAAAATGTGCCAGGTAGTTTAATGCTCTCAGCGAGAAAGTGACCCAGGAGTAAACATGCTTACCAAACCTGGCCATCGCCCTGGACCCCCTGTTCAGTGGACGGACAGTGGAGCTCTGTTCAGCCAGCTCCTTTCTTGGTAGCTGCTGCCACAACCATGGCACCTACCAGTATACCCTTGGTTCAGAACGGTCTGTCCTTGGGGGGGGGGGGGGTGTCAAGAACTTATCTGGTCATTTCAGAATCGGTTCAATCATGTCTGGCTCCTTCCAGGCCCACTGGGATACCAAATCCACAAACTCGTCAGGCAGGGGGGTTACCCAGGGTGTAGCTGGACTTATCCTGAAAGCCTCCAAAAACAATGACTCTGCCAAGGAAGGAGAGTCAGACTACTACATCTCTGCCTCAAGACCTGCAACATGTCTCCAAAGGAGATGTTCTCTGGTGGTAATCATGGGGATCCTTCCCCTTCATCAAAGTTTGTGCCCTCAGTAAGGGACTACAAGGGGGAGTCAATGTGCCTCCTCTTGCATGTTTTCTTACGAGGAATCCCCTCTGTGGGATGTTCAGGGGAGGGCTCAGAAGAAGAGGAGATTCCCTACAGTGGAAGACTTGTCTGGATGGTCTGACTCTGGCCAGGCATGACAGGACCAATTCTCTGATCCAAGGGGGGTGGTCGACAGGGAGGTTCATAGCTCAGACAGACCACATCCCTAGGACCAGAGAAGGCCCCTTCTACAATTTGGAATGCTGAAAGACCCAGAGAATCCCTCCCTAGATCCACAGCAGCTAAGGCAACCGAAGAAGAAAGTGTAGTGACCCCCCCCCCCGATCAGTGGATTCCAGGAAGAACCGGACCCGAACTGTCAAGTAACAAAGCGCCAAGAGGAAGAGACAGCTCTGAACGAGGTCGGAGCCGAGCAGCCCCCCTCCCACCAGATCCGACAGGGACATCCCGGATCTGAGACCTACTTGCAATCCAATGACATTGGAGCAGAGTAAGTCAGGGCAGCAGCTGAAGCAGAGGAAGAACAGCTCCTCAGATCCGACCAGGAGTCTCTCAGGTGGCTACTATCATGGGACTCCAAAACCGAAGGATGGACCGGAGAAAGAGACTGCTCTGGAATGGAAATGCTCACAGAACCCAGAGGGGAAGGAGCAGGCAAAACCCGCATCTAGATCAGAGTCTTGAAGATCTTGCTTACCATCTTGTCCACACCGACCTCCAGAAGGTTCCTAGAAGACCTGGAGAAGGCTACTGATGGTGGTCTAGAATGTCTAACAGATGTCTGCAGCAGTCCGGAGGGAGATGCAGCCCCCATGCCCAACTCCAAAGTTCAGCTCCTTGCCCTCGGATCTGAAGCCTTAGGATCTGAAGTGAAAGTGGAAGCTCCAGGAGAAATGGTTACATGAATGATGCTGGTCGGATACAAGAAGTGTTTTGGTCCCACCAGCGCCAACATTGGTCTCTGATCCAACCCTGTCAGATCTGATGGTCTTGGTAATTTGGGGGTGGCTATGACAAAACCCTCAAGGACTTCTGAGGGTGTTTCTCTGGGTCAGCGGGCCCTACCACACTCTTGGTTTGAGCCCATGGAGAAGCATCAGAAGAAGCAGGCAAAAGACTCTTAAGAATCAATTTGTTCTTAGCCCTGGGATTAAATCCCTCGCAAATGGAGCAAGCCGACCACAAGATGTTCAGGCCTAAGACAATAAACGCATCTGCTCTGAGCATCAGAATTGGGTAATTTGTGCCCAAATTCTAAGAACCATTTAAATCTGTCACGTTTATGAGAATTTGCGGAAAAAAACACGCACCCACCAGAAACAACAACAAAGCTATCTCAAAACAGCAACCACCTTCACTCAAAGAAAGGAATCTAGCACTCAGCTAAATATTTATTTATCCAAGTTTTATTAGTTATCCTAAATATTTATATATCCTCCAAGAGGGAGGAGCTTGAGACATGGATCCTAGTCTATAAAAATGCAGCCAAGTCTGATCTGATGGCTGGAATCATGACCCAACCTTCAGGAGGTATGAAAGGGACATCAGATATGGAAGTTATGTACTTACTATAATGCTGGATCCTCTCATTCCTGTCTTTCCGATACAGCTGTTTGGTCTTGGAGCTGCTTGACGGATCCATACTGGTGCTAGCACTCCTGCTTCAAGCTTCTCAAACCTTTCCCCCATAATGCCCTTATCTTCTTCTGACCAGCCTTCCTCAGACCAAATACAAGTTCTTCAGAATCTTCAACAGCAGCAGACCAGTGATTGTGGGAAGGTTGCTGTATCAGACAGATGGGAATGAAAGGCTCCAACATTATGGCAAAGTACATAACTTTCATATCCTTTACATTCTATCTGTCTGATCAGACTGTTGGGTCAGAATCCTCAGCTAATGATACTCTTGGGTGGAATCATGAAAATTACCCGTTAAGGATGGAAGCCCCAAAGGAAGCCCTGGACCTGAAAAATCAAATCAAGTTTGTAGTGGTTGGAAAAGGTATGCAATGTTGACCAAGTTGCCACATCACAAATACTATCAATAGAAGAATTCTTGAAGAATGTTGTAGCTGTAGCTGCACAACATGTGGAACGAACCCTAGGTTTAATCAAGAGAGGCTCATTGCGGCTTTGATACACAAACATGAAATAGTCCGACAAACATCTGGACAAGGTTATTCTGGAGACTTTCTTACCCAGTCTATTTGGAATGAAGGAAATAAACAACTGAGAGTCCATCCCGTGTCCTTCAGTGAAACGTAAATTAAATCTCAGATGCCTGTGAGCATCCACAGTATGAAGTATGTATTCCTCTTTATTGGAATAATTGGGGAAGTATATAGGAAAGTTGGTACTGATGGAGAGACTCCTTGTAAAAGATAAAGTATGACTTGAGTGAAGACGGGGCATGCAGTTCAAAAAATTCTCCTGTCTGAAGTAATGGCCAAGAGGAAAAGAGTTTTCCAAGCAAGAAATTTCAAGGCTGCAGAAGAAGCTGGTTCAGAGGGAGGTTGAGTTATAGCTTCTAGTACTAAACTTGAAATCCCAAAGAGGGGCAAGCTGTTTTGACAGGTGGCCTTAAAAGAAACTCCTCTCAAGAAGGTCAATATCAGAAACAAAGAAACTGGCTGAAAGAGAAAATTAGAAATGGTCGCCAGCTGCACTTTAATCATTGAAAAACGGGTTCCTGCATCAAATAAGGTAATCAGAAACCTCAAAATATCAGGAACTGAGACCTCAAAGGGACTGAGCTGATGAGATGTCACACAGAGAACAAAGTGCTTTCCTAGTAGAATCTTTCTGGGAAGCATACAGTATCCTATCATCATCTTGAGAAAACACAGGATTCATAGCAATCACTTGAACTGGAAAAATCAAGCAGTTAGTTTCAGATTCTGGAGATCTATGTGTGACTTCCCTGGTGGGTGGAACTGGACATTCGGAATCGGATCCAAAAGCCAAGGCAGCTTCCTGAGAATGCCTTAGCAAAGGGGCCCAAACCTGAAAGGGGGCAATGAGAATGACCATTGCTCTGTACTGCAGCGCTTTCTGTAAGAATGTCAGAATTACAGGAATTGAAGCTAAGTACACAAGGTCCCGGAAGTGTCTTTCGAGGACTACCTGTCTTAGGGAGATTAAGGTAAAGTAGGTGCTCCACTTGGTGTTAGCCAGGAACACAAAACCGTTCACAGCACAGACTGCCCCAACTGTTGGAAATGACCTCAGTCACGATAAGATTGAGAGATCACTTTTGGGGCATGTGGATTGTCCTGCTGAGCCTGTCCGCAATGCGGATGGATTTCCTAGAAATAGAAGTTGACACTAAGTGGGGTGAGTTCATTGCCCATTGCCACACTCTCATCACTTACAGAATCAGAGGGTATTGGTCCCTCCCTGCTTGTTTATATAACCAAAGCACCGTCAAGTTGTCAGTCTGAAAGGTAATCACAACTTGAAGGCGGAAATGCTGAAGTTCCTGCAATGCTAGGAGAACTATCCACATTTCCTATATGCTGATGTGAAGGTTGACCAAGTGAACATTCCAAAAACCTTGGACAATCCTCCTCTGAAAATACCCCAGCCCAAGGAAGAAACATTCATGGAAACAACTGCCACTTGGAGAGGAAGAAAAAATTATCTTTCCATGTGGGCAAGTGGGAAAGAGACCCAACAAAGCAGATGATTCCTACAAGAGTTAGTTACAATGATAAGGAATCAGACTGAGTCGGCTGGAATCTTTGACTGCACAGCAACCACTGTAACACTCTCATGTATTCTGATGGTTCAGTCTGCTGAGTACCACAAAAAGCCATTAGACCTAGGATCCTCTCTGGACAAGATAAGCCGGGGGGGGGGGGCTGTCACACTGCAGAAGATCTTGTACTGCCTTGTGAAGAGGATGAATTCATTCTGGGGGGTAAGGATGCTACCTGCTGAATCACGACAGATAATAGCAGATGAAAAGTACAGTTATCAGACCTTATCATAACAGTATATGTCCTTCTCTTCACTGTTTAAATATTCTTTGCAACAGGAATCCCCTGCCAAGAGTGGCCTGACATCCGGCTAGTATACAAAAGCCTTTAGGTTGCTTTAAGGTACGCCGCACATCACAAGTATGCTCCCAGCATATAGCACAGGGCATACAGGTGATGTCCAGGCGTACCATCCTCAGAACTGACAGCCCCAGTAAGAACGCCAGTCCAAGGAAAAGAGAGGTAACCAGTACATCCAAACAACAAAAGAACTAGGGAAAGAAGTGAGGTAGTGAATACTATAACAGTGAAGAGAAGAATTATGGTAAGATTGTACACAACTGTACTATGTTCCTTCCATTTCACTGTTGCAGTATTCTTTACAATAGAGTGCAAAAGCTCAGGAAGAGAAAAGGAAAAGGATGGACCAGTACAGTTCTCCAGGAACCCATGGAGAATGGCCCTAGCAAAGCCAGCTCTAGCTTCAGAAATCACATCCCAACCTATACTGCTTGGTAAATGTTTGCACAAAAGACAAGGCAGATACATGAAGAATAGAGTCAGTGTCCAAATCCTTGAAAAAAGAACCAGAAGAAGCCACAGCCCTAGTAGAATGAGTCTTAACAGAAGAAGAAAGACTCTTGCCATAGAAGGCATAATGGCTTTAAAAATCCAAAAATAAATAGTTTGCTCAAAAACAGCCAAACCTAAGGACCTAGGATGAAAGGAAACAGAGCTGATGAGATTTACGAAAAGTCTTAGCCTTATCTAAATAAAATCTGAGTTGTCTATGCATATCCACTGTGTGCAGCACCTTCTTACTAGCAGACTGTGGAGAAAGGAAAAAAGTGGGCAAATTAATACACTAATTAAGGGACAACTCATTCACCACCTTGGGCATGAAAGATGGGTAGGATTTTCTAGTTTTGGTCTTCCTAGCCTTCTGCAGGACCCGAAGCACGTCCTCAGAACAAAGGTGTCTCTATGGAATCAAAATCCTATCACACAGAGTGTCAGCTGAAGAGTGGACAGGTGAAGATGGATGAGAGATCCCTTGTCTTGTGCAAGTAGATCCACCCTGTGATGCAACTTGTGATGATTGCCCTTGGCTAAATGCAAAAGCAGCAGCAGAGGGAACCAATGCTGTCTGGGCCAAAAGGAAGTCACCAGCAAAATTTTGGGAGCATCCTGTTGTACTTTGAACTGGATTTTTGGAATGAGTGGAAGGGGAGGTAAGGTATAAAGAAACATCCCCTAAGAAAAAGAGAAGCTGTTTACCTTCCAGACCAAAGGACCCAGGACTATGGCACAAAAAACAGGAAGTTGTCTGTTCAGAGGGGAGGCAAAGAGATCTACTTGAGGAGTACCCTACTGGTGGGCAATGTCCAAAAACACATCCCCGTGAAGCATCCACTTGTGGGATTGTGTTACGGACCTGCTCAGAGAGTCTGTCACAATGTTCTGCCCTGAGGGAATGTAAAGTGCCTGAAGAGTTGCACGGTACTGGATAGCTAGTTCCCATGCTACAAGAGCCAACTGGCAAAGGAGGCAAGTTTTCATTCCCCCTTGCTAGTTGGCATACCACATCACTGTGGCACTGTCTGTAAACACCTTTAGAGACCTTGAGGAGAATACATGGTGAAATGCTTGAAAAGCCAGCAGAGAAGCTCTCATCTCTTTGACATTGATGCGATCTTCCCTTTGTTGAGGCGACCAAGGACCCTGCAAGCATCTGTGAATAGCTCCCTAGAGGGAAGAAGGGGTTGAAAAGGTAGCCCTGGGTTGAGAGGCAACTGCAGAATCCACCATTGAAATTCCAGCTTGAGGCATAGAAGAAGAGGAACTAAGTCGTCCAGGGGATGAGAATGCTGAAGCCAAACTTACTTTAGAAACCAGTGAAGTTTTCTGATGTGGATTTTGGCAAAAGGGAGCAGAGAAATGGTGGAGGCCATAAACCCTACAGCTCTCAAACTCCCTTGCTGTGATTGAGACCAGAGGAAGAAGGGGCTGAAAGAAAAAAATGAGAGTCAAGGCCTTGGGAGGAGGCAGGGATGCCAGCACTGGAACAGTCTGGATTCTGCACCCCAGAAATGGATGATCCTGTGAAGGAGTCAGAAAGGACTTTTGGAAATTTATAGTGAACCCCAGGCTTTGCAGAAGAGAAATGGCGAAGTGAAGATGCTGCAGTAGAATCTATAGAGAGGATACCTGAAGCAGGAGATCATCTAAGTAGGAAAAGACTTGAATCCCCCTTTGCCTGCAAAAAGCAATCACAGGAGTGAGGCATTTCGTGAATACCCTTGGGGCAGTAGAAAGGCCAAAGGGCAAAGCAGAGCTCTGAAAATGCCAGGAAGCAACGGAAAAATGTAAAAACGTCCTGAAAAAGGGATGAATAGGAATGAGAAGATAAGCATCCTTCAGGTCCAGAAATACTAGAAAAGCCTGAGGAAGCAGCAGAGGGAACAAAGTTTGAAGGAACAACATTCGAAAGGAAGGGACCCTCAGAAAGGTGCTCAAATGAGAGAGGTCTAGAATTGGTCTCCAAGTGCCCTCTTTCCTGGGAACCAAAAACATTCTGGAGTAAAACCCCATCCCCTTTGAGAAACTGGAATTCCTGAATAGTTCCCAGATTCAAAAGATCTTGAAGCACCCCTGGAAAGAAAGCCAATTGTTCCTGGTGGAGCAGGAACAGAAACTCTTTCAGGAAGTTTCAAAGCAAAAAGGCATTAAACAAACCCTGAGTGAAATTCTGCCATTCACTCTGAGGGTCCTAAGGAGTAGGAGAAACATGCTTTGTTTTTTTTCAAAGGGACATCTGCCCTGTAATACTTACGAGGTTCAGATGCTGGATGACATTCCACAATCATAGTTGAACTTCCTCTTTAACAAAAATATAAGGAACACTCCTAGGCCCTTCAGTAATAATCAGCCGTGGTCCTCGAACATCTGAGATGGACATCTGTGAGGCCTCAAGGGTTGTGTGTGAGGTCAGATCCATGACTGCCTCTGACAGGGTCATGGGAGAGGAATCCAATGGCGGAGCCGGGCGATCCTCCAGGCTTTCACTACCCTCGAGAGAGATGTCCGGTAGAGGCGGTACAACGGAAGAATCAGACTGAGACTTCTTGGCCTTCTTCTTGAAGGCCAGCAGACCCTCAAAGCGAGAAGTTCCCTCCATTGTGTCTTTTGCTAAAAGCTTAAGATGCTGGTTCTCTAAATATAAGGCCAAACAGGAAAGCAGACTATGAAAAGTCTTTGGGACAAAAGCCTGACAAATGGAACAAGCTGTATGGTCATGGGAAGCACAGAGTCAAAATAAGCACTGCTCGTGACAGTCGTTATGGGAAATCTGTATCCCACACTGGCATATGACTTTTCTGGATGATATGACACCCCACAAGCAACAAACAAAAGGAAAAAAAGGTAACAGCAAAAACCCCAACAGGGCATTTATCTGAAATGGCTTGGTGAACCAGCAACGAAGCAAGCATTCAGACAAACAATCAAATGATGGTGTTCAGACTCACAGCAAAGAAGTTCTGAAAATGGTATTCCCATATCTCACCTTTATGCCCTACGCTATACTCAGGAAACATACATGTGGTGTACGGCATACCTTAAAGCAACCTAAAGGCATTGGTATACTGTCTGGACATCGGGTCACCCTCGGCAGGATATTCCTATTCTTAAGAATACTGCAACAATGAAATGAAAGGATATCTGCAAGCACTAAGCTGACTCCCGCTGAGACTTTTCAACATTAATTTTGATGCCCAATGACAAACAAATCTGGAGAAAATAATCGCGGCTTTTTGTAGAGATTCCACTGTCGGGGCAGCCAAAAGACAATTGTCCAAACTGGATAACACCTTAGTACCTTGAAATCAGAAATGGGCTGCAACTATAGCCATGCACTTGGGGGACTATGGTGAAACAAAATTGCATGGCTCTGAACTAATAGTAATTGGTTCCTACTTGAAAGAGGAGAAACCTCCCGGACACTGGAGCAATCATTATGTGCAAGTATTCTGTAGGTCCACAAAGCAAATCTAGTTGTTCTCCCTTACGCAAGGTAAAACTGACTGCACCATGACCACTCTGAACAGGGACTTCTTTACAAATCTGTACAGAAAGCTGAGGTCAAAAAAATAGCCTGAGGTCCTTGTTCTTTTTCAGAACCAGAAAGAATCTGTATAGTAACATGACCCTAGCTGGTGTGGTGGGACCTCTTGGATGGCTCTCTTTTCTAGCAAGGACTGAATTTACTTTTCAGTTGCTTTTTCCTGGTGTGGTGGTACATCTGGGATTGTCCACTGAAACTGATGGTGGGGTGAGGGTATACAACAGCCGCTGGATATTATCCCTCACACCCAGGTATCTCAAATGATGGTCTTACATGTGGGGATGTAGAGGAAAATACTATGTCTGAATGTCTCTAGAGGGGAGGAATTGGTTAACCCTTCAGGGATGAGACTACTGGCAGTCAGAAAACACGTCATGAAACCCCTGGTTTTGCTGACCTCCACTACCTTTGGGTCTGTGTCCGTTGAAAGGGCTGCCTCTGCCCTCGCTGCCCCTACTGGAAAATGAGTCATAGGGAAAACATTTGGACTTTGGAATTATAAAGATATGGGTCCTTTTTTTATTCTGATTGTATGGTCTCCTGGGACTCTCAAATCTCACTCCCACAGCAAATAACATCTTCCCGTTCTGCTTACATCTCTGCGTGCATTTCTTGACGTTGGGCCAAACAACTATGAACCATGACTGGTATGTTGGTGAAAGACGCTTTAAAATTGTCCACAAAGTAGCATAAATGTTGCCAGGCAAGGTACCTTTGGCAGAAACCAGGCCCTGCTTCCAGTGTCAATCCATTGGCCGCATTATGAATGAGCCACGTGAAGAGGTTGGTAATGCTGTACACCAAATTTAAGTCATTTCCAGTTTTCTTGAGGCTGGTACAGGGGGGCTTCTTCCTCTTAAGTCTGTTCATACGTTTGGCATAGTTCAAGGCCTTGACTGCAAACATGCCAGAAATGTATGCACACCTCCCAAAATCGGTTCATTGCCAGGGACTCTCTGCTGGGCGGGTGCATCATGGCCGTATCATTGCTGAATTCTTTTTGGTGGCAGCCAAGCCACCATGGGACACTTCATCTAGTAATGCCTGGCTTTGGGTACTCTCAAAATTTAACTGGGCTTCAGTGGAACTGAATCAGAAGAGTCAGGCTCTAGTTATCACATCCAGACTGATAAAGTGGTCCACTGGGGGATCAAGCTGTGAGTCTCAAATAAGATCTCCTTGTTCAGAGGTGAGGGGATGGTTGGTGAGCCAGTTATCCTTTTGGTGCACGAGCACCAAAACTTTGCCAAATATAACACCCTCAGGTGGACTCTGAGGAAGCTGTCTCTGTCATCAGACTCTGTAGACAGTGACTCTGAGGGGGAGTCCAGATGCTGCTTCTTGTACGCTCTCTTTCCTGCCACATCAGACTGGGGAGGTATCAGAGTCATCAGTGGAGTGTGACAGTGCCTGCAATGCTTGTTTGAGACTAAAGACTAAACTCTGACCAGTGGGTGCATGTGGGCTAACAGGAAATAGCGGGGGTATCAAGGGATGGAACAGTGACGTGTGAGGCCTGCTGATTCAGTCTCAAAGGGAAAGAAATTATCCTGCCCATGACCTCAAAGGCAGATTAGATGTCTGCTAGATCCAAGGAACCCCTATTTGAACCAGACACTACTCCACCTAAAGGAATGGCTCCAGTTGAAGGGAAGATTCCCAACCCTACAATATGGATGACCTTGAAGATGGAACTGGTCCGGGCTGAGGACCCCGAACACAGAGCCGCTAAGGGTGGCTCTGAGGACAGGACAAATCCACCAACTCAGGCATGGCGATAGGACTGCCAGTCAAGTATGACAGACACATACTCCAGCCTGTCTGTTCTAAACACACTGGTTCCAAGAGATGGGCTTAAGAAGGAGCAAAGATCAGAGGAGAAACAAAACCAGTCTTCTCCACCCTCAGAGCTGAATAAAAAAGAATGACACCCATGTCTGTCTGCGTCTTCAAGAAGGTCCTCACCATGTGATCATGTTCCAAGTCAGCTGATGGACCTAACTGAGGAAACCAAAGAGGGTGGAAAGTCATCTGAAAGTACCTCCACTCTGGAGGGGACTTAACTGTCCTGTTGATGTCTCACCCAAAATAAGGATGGGTTCCAGAAGGGACTAATCAAATAAGCAGGAGGGTTCCTGGATCTGATGGAAGGAAAAAACATTCCTGAAGTCTTTGGCACCAATGATGAAGCCTCATCTGCCTTGCTTTTCTTATGATCTTCTCTTCGTCTTCCTTGAAGTGGGACTTTCTTTTGATCCCTGTCGTCTTTGATTTGTCCTCGGGAAGAAGGAGGGGGAGGATTTCTTCAAGCTTTTTTAGTCCTTGTTGTCCCCATCAAAGGAAAAAGATGCCACAGAGCTGGAGGAAAGAAAAGTAAACACACAACAAACACTAACACTACTATTGAGAAGAACCATTCTCCTAAAATGTAAATTGTAATTTCTAACTTTACCATAGCTAATCGAATGAAATCCTACAACACCAAATGATACCTGAAGGTACAGGACCTTGAAGAAAAGGTCTCATGAAAAACCATGGTGCTTAAAAATCAAAATAAAGAGAAACTTGCAAAGAAATAAACTGGAAAGGCATTGACAAAACTCTAAAAATTAGAATGCAAGCAAAATCTGCAATGACATTTGAAAAATTTATTAGAAACAGTAGAGCACTTAACTGCATGGCAGTGAGCAAGTCCTAGCACAGCAAATAAGATATGAGGGATGCTGGTCTACAGAGGACAGGGTGAATTGTGGAAGGGAAAAATTTGAGGTGCTCAGTGCTGGGCACACTATATATGCCAGTATGGATCTGACAAGCGGCTCAACGACCCAACAGCCAGATCACATGGATGGAATGCAAAGGATTAGAATTCCTGAAGCTTTTTAAGTCGCTGTAGTATTACGGTTGCATGTGGTCATCCAGGGTGTGAAGAATTCTCTCTCTCTCCCCCTTATTTTTGGTTCTAACTTATTTCCCCTACCCACTATCCAACCTCTTCTTTGAAATTCCCAGAGATGCACTATGTATTATCACATGTTACTTACCAACTCAGTACCACCTACTCCCCACTGTCCCAAATATATCCATTAACTCTCCCATAGACTAAGTTGAAAAGCTTTCCATTAAAATGTCAATGCACCTTATATGAACTTGTCTTCCCTTTCTTGTCTTATTTTCAGAACATCTTCAAGATTATCTCTACTAAACATACTGTAAGAACAACCATGATATGTTACTACCTGCTATACTTTTAACTGTACGTCTAAATCTCTATGCTTATGTAAATATCTTATGCAATCATATGTTATCTTATATATTTTTATAAGTGAATGTGTAAACCACAATGCTCATGTAAATGTCTTATGTATAGTATGTTAGAAATTGTTCTGGAGCTTTTCTCCCTGGGCCTCTGCTGAAAACGGACAGCTCTGTTCAGTCGGACCTCCCGGGTAAACAAATGTAAAATAAATAAATAAATTCTGAAAAGAAAACAGGGACATGAATCAGATGTCTCAATGCAAACTCTGAAACCACTTTAGGCATAAAGGAAGGATTGGTTCTCAAAGTTATCCTATCTTTATTAAAGATGAGATAGTGTTAAATCACCATTTTATCTTGCAACTCAGACATTTGTCTTGCAGAAATCAGAACAATGAATAACGCTATTTTCCAACACAAGAACTTTAAATCAGTCTCATGGGCAAGCTCAGATGGAAAAAGAGTTACGTTTTTCCAGGACAAAATTAAGATCCCAAGGACGAGCCACATGTCTTATAGGAGGATGAATATTCAATAACATTTTTCAAAAATTGTTTCATGTAACATATGGTACAACATGAAGGGGAGAGAATGAGCAGACAAGCAGAGATGGCTTAAAGGTGTGTCTTTCAGAAGACTAAGAACCAGAGGATAACAACTCACACAAATACTGCAAAACCAAAGGTATACAAACCTTAAAAGGTTCATTGTTCCTGCTTTGGCACCAACCAGAAAATCTTTTTCACTTAGCCATATATGATCTTCTAGTAGCATGCATCTTTGCCACCTTTAATAATTGCTGTATGTTCAAAAAAAAGGGTGCCTAAAGGTACTAAAATTATATCACTCAAGCAGTAATTTGAAGTTTAAGGCTGGGTGGATCAGAGAACCCTTGTCTTGTGTGTGAGTAAAGTAAATACATCCAATGAGGAAGCTTGAGGTAATTGCCCTTGATCATTTTCAGAAGGGAAAACCACTGTTGCCCAGGCCAAAAGGGAGTTATCAATATCATCTCTGAATATAATCTGTAGAAGAACTATGGTTATCAGAGGAAAGGGTGAAAAGGCATATAAGGAATATTTTTGTCCATGGGAATGAAAAGGCATCAGTCTATAAAGTCTTTGTGCAAGAAGTCTTGGAGCAGTAATTTTTTAACTATCTTTTGTGAATGGAGGCAAACAAATATACTAGAGCAGTTCCCCACAGCTGAATCAATTCCAGGAAGACTCCCAAGTGCAAATATTTAATTCAGGATACCAGTCATGGTCCTGCTCAGCTTGTCTGATATAAAATTCTGCTCTGACAGAATGCCAATACCCTGGAGGGATAGACTGTGCTGAGATGATAGTTCGCATGCTACCACAGTTAGTCTGCAAAGGGGACAGACTCTGGTGTCACTCTGTTTATCTACTACATCACTATGCTGTTGTCTGTGATTACTAGTAGAGGAGCCTGGAATACAAAGATGGTTTGGAGATTGGAGAACATTCATTATTATAATTATTTCTTTGACATCCATGGACTTCAATCTGTCCTGCTATCTCCACAGATTCTGAACTTTTACCCCTGTGGATACAGCTCCCAAAGCAAAGTCACTGTAAAAAGTATCTGTAGTTAAAAACTGAATAGGGACTTTAGGGGGAAAAGGGAGGTCTGAGTTTAGGGGCAGGTGATTCACCCACCAGACAGCCTCCCTTGTGACAAATCCCAGCACTGGTATCTGAACAAATAGGGGGTGCTAGTGGTCGGTCCAGACTAACTTGATGAACCACTATATTTTTCTTGCTTGAAGTCTAGCTAAAAGGATCATAAGACCTGTAGAAGCCATACAACCTGGAATCCTGAGACATTCCCCTAGCAAATGCTACAGCCTGACTGGAACATATCAGGAAATGTTCCTTGTAAAATTCCACTTTGTCTTGAGGAAGAAAAGCCATCATGAATGATTTATCTAGGAGACATTCCTAGAAATACTATCCAGTTATACAAGGCAAGATTAGTTCTCTTGGGTCATCTGAAATACCAGATTGAAAAAAACATTTTTACACAAGAAAGAGATTCAGACAAGTTATGAAAGAGTCTGCAAAAATAAGGCAGTCATCTAAATATGGAAAAATATGAATGCCCTGTAACCTGCAGTGGGCTAATACAGGAGCTAGGCACTTTGTAAACATTCTTGGAGCTGTTGGCAATTCAAAGGGTAAAGCACAATGCTGAAAATTTAAATGAGACACAAAAAATTTTTAAAACGTATTTGAATTCTTTGACATCCGGAATGTGCTGATACGCACATTTTAATCCAGAGTTACTAGAAAACTGAAAGGTGGAATGAAAGGTTAACAGACTGTACAGAGAACATTTCAATTTGGAATCCTGATGTAAAGGTTTAGAAAAGAAAAGTTTAGGACAGGTAACCAGGTATTTCTTTACTTAGCACCAGAATATTACTGACTAAAACCTTTCCCTATCTGATTCAGAGGAACAAGCTCTATAACCCAGGGGCAGCTTATTACTCAACATAGGAAGACATGGTTTGGACAGACTGGATAATTCTAGAGGAATTTCTTGGAAAGGAGTCACAGTGGCAGTTGTAGCATTTTTGAATGATTCTCAGCAACAAGGTGTTTTAAAGTTATCTGGTGCCACAGAAAGAAGTAAAGACCTAGACTTTGGGAAAGCTTTGCTGGGTTGTTATGGTGAGGAAAAGTAAAAACAAGATAGGGCAAATAGTTAATCTGCTTTTTCAGATTATCCTTTGTTTTGTGAGGACCCCCCCAAGCACACACTTTTTGAATCTTCCTGATATTGTTTTTTTTTTTAATGTTTGCTTGCCTGTGTTTTTCTAGGATTGCTTATATTGTTTCCAAGAAACATGCACTGGAAAGAAAATTTCTATTACATTTAGGCATGGGAGCCTGAAAAAAAAAACGGAGTAACCCCCTGAATTAACTTTCTCCTTTCATCATTTTTTTTTTTTTTTTTTTGAGGACAGTGGCAGAGGAAATGCCAGATAATGCCTCTTTATCCAGAGTTGCATTCAGCAGCACAGCTTTAACATCTTCTGGTAAGTTCTGGAAAAGCAGCCATGCAACTCTTATGACAAACCCAATTGCAGCTGCTTAAGAAACAGTATCAAGTGTCATAAGAACATTTCTCCCTACTTCTCGTGGAGCAAACTACACCTTTCAAATAGAAAAATAATTTTAAATCAACATTCATCACCCAAAGTATTGTAAGATCATGCAATAGATTGCCACTGCATGTAAGGATATAATTCATTAGAATAATTCAAAAATTCTTTATATATACGGTTTGGCTTGAATGTCTGGTGTATGACCTTGGAGCCTGCTCTATGATGGTCTTTGACCTTTACACATCTCACCAGAAACTATGCAACATTTTAAATAATGCTTAGTTATCCGAGACACAGCAGATGAAAGTAAAGAATTTAGATTTGTCTTAATGTCTGAAGAAGGCCAACAACTGACTTTCTCATACTGTCAAAGGAAGCCAGGAGAAACTATGTGAGCCTGGCAAGCCTCTATTCTGAACGCCAAGGTGGAAAAGGTAATACTTTCTTCCCAAACCTATCAAAAGCTCTCCCATCTTTGTCAGGTAGTTTAGGGTTAGCTGTCATAACATAAAGAGTCTTTCTTCATTATATAGACCAGCACAATGGCAATAAATATACAGAACCAACTGATATTGCCAACATCCTGGCAGATAGGTTCAGTGCTAACTTTACCCCCTCTCACCCCCTAAAGGGCCCATCTCTATACCGGAAGAATGCAAAGTTCCTGTTATCACGGCTGCACAGGTAAAAAAAAAAAAAAACACTCTCCAAAGCCAAGAACACAGCATCCATGGGACCTGACAACATCCCAGGCTGCATTCTACACGAACTGGCACCCCACCCAAGTACCATGTTAAATCATAGCCTTACCTCAGGCTTTGTGCCCACTGATTGGCACACAGCGAAAGTTATCCCACTCCACAAAGGGGGAGCCACCATGGACTCAGAGAAAGCATAGTTGTGTACACTTACCATAAATGTAGATGTTCGAGTGTATTCATTGTTGCAGTCATTACATTTGGGTTATCTGCTTGCAGGTAGCCCTCAGCCAGCCTGATTATCAAAGTCTTGAGTCCTGCGTCGGTTGCTGTCTCTTCTTCCATGACGTCAGGTAGTCAGGGGTATAAAACATGCAGCCGATGCCATTACATCAGTTTTTCTTGCCCAGATGTCAGGTGCCCCCATAATGGGAAGCAATTATATACAAGATTACACCTCTAACTATAAGCAAAATTACCAGAAAGCTTAAATATAGTAAACAAGAAGAGAGGTATAGCAAATAGAAGTCAGGGGGCTGGAGGGAAGGTAACTAGGACTGCAACAGTGAATACACTCGAACATCTACATTTATGGTAAGAGTACACAACTGTACTATGTTCTTCGTGTTTCACTGTTGCAGTCATTACATTTGGGTAGATTCCCAAAGCTAAGGAAGGGAGGAGGCAATTAGAGAGCATTAGGACCAGCTATTAGGCCCTGCAAGACTGCAGTGGCAAAACCAGCTCTGGATTTAGAGAAAATAGGCAAGTGGTAATGCTTGGTGAAGGTATGAACAGAACTCCAGGTAGCAGCTTCTAGGATGTCCCTGGCAGGAACACCTCTAAGAAAGGCTGTTGAAGTAGATGCAACCCTGATGGAATCTGATCTTATCCCCTGTGGAGTAGGTTTTTCCACAGTGCTTACAGCAGAAATGAATGCAATGGCCTATTCATTTAGAAATGGTTTGCTTTGAAATGGCCTTCCCCTCTGCCCCTGCAGCAAAGGCAACTAGCAGCTGTTTAGTTTTTCTGAGAGGCTTAGTCCTGTGAAAATAAAATCTTAGTTGTCTGTGCACGCGAAAACAGTGCAGTATTCGTTCTCCTTTGTTCTGTGGATTAGAAAAGAAGGTTGGCAAATGAATGGACTGATTAAGGGCCACAATGGATACCACCTTGGGCATAAAGGAAGGCTTGGTCCTGAGGGACACCCTGTCTGCATGGAAGATGATGAATGGCTCCACTGCCATGAGGGCCTGTAATTCAGACACACTTCTTGCTGAAGTGATGGCTAGAAGGAAGGCTGTTTTCCAAAAAAGGAATTTCAACTCTGCAGTTGCAGCTGGCTCAAAGGGACATAGAGTGAGCTTTTCCAATACAAAGTTAAGGTCCCAGACTGAAGTAGAGGCTCTACTGGGTGGTCTTAAATTTTTGGCCCCTCGGAGGAATTGCTTCAGCAGTGGGTGAGAGAAGAGGGGTGGCTCCGTATTATAATGTGCTGAAATGGCAGAGGCATGAATTTTAATAGAAGAGAAGGAAAAGCCCTTGTGAAGCATCTCTGTTAAGTACTGAAGAATATGCGGTAAACTGGGTACTGTTGTGCCCATCCCCTGAGTTTGTCTCCAGGAACAGAATCTTTTCCACTTTTCAGCATAGGATTTTCTAGTACTAGGCCTCCTTGCCTCCAGAATGACATCCAGCACTTGCTTACTGAGGGATGGTAATGGAGAGCTCAGGTAATTAGCCAGGCTGCAAGCTTCAGAGTTTGAAGCTGGGGGTGCAGAATCTGGCCCTCCTGCTGGGAGAGCAGGGAAGCGGTCTGAGGCAGGTGGTATGGTTTTAGCAGTGACACACTGTGCAAGAGGGGGTACCAGTGTTGGCGTGACTAGTCTGGTGCAATGAGCATTGTCCTTGGTTTGTCCTGTTTGATCTTTAGTAGAACTTTGGAGATGAGAGACAGAGGGGGAAAGGCATAAACTGACAGGTTTTCCCAGGTGAAGGATAGGGCATCCACTTTCCATGCTTGTCTGTGGGGAGTCCTTGTGCAGAATTTGTCCAAATGGTAGTTCTGAGGGGAGGCAAACAGGTCTACCTCTGGGCTCCCCCATTTGTTTCTCAACATGCTGAATAACTTTGGTTCCAGTTTCCACTCGTGTGGGTCCATGAGATTTCGGCTTAGGTTGTCTACCAGTGAGTTTAGCTTGTCTGGTAGGAATTGAGCCTGTAGGTGCACTTGGAAGCTCAAGGCTGTGTTCCACAGAGCCATGGCTAGTCTGCAGGGGGGGAATGAGTGGGTTCCCCCCTGCTTGTTTATGTACCACATAACAGTGGTGTTGTCTGTTTTTACAAATAATTGTCCTGGAAGGATGCGGTCCTTGAAGGCTGTCAGAGCACTCTGTACAGCTAACATTTCTTTTTGATTGATATGCAGGTGCATTTGACTCAGGTTCCATTTGCCTGAATGCACTGCCCTGCCAAGTGAGCCCCCCATGCACGGCTGATGTGTCTGTTGTTAGGGTTTGGGTGGCAGGAGGTAGAGTGAATGGCAGTCTCTTGTTGAGGTAGCAGGCCTCTGCCCACCAAAGGAATTCTGTTTTTATACAAGGGATGATAGGAATCACTGACTCCAGGTCCTGAGAATATTGACACCATAGGCTTTTTATATACCATTGTAGTTTCCTCATATGCAGTCTTGCATATGGAATTAGTAGGATGCAAGAGACCATGAACCCCAGAGCTTGCAGTATTTTCCTTGCAGTTAACTGGATCTTTGTGGCCAGTAATTTGAAGTAGGCTGTCAGATAAACTTGTTTCTCTGGCGTGAGGTATGCCATCTGGGAAGTTGTGTTCAAGCTTGCTCCCAGGAATACAATTTGTTGGCAGGGTACTAGATGAGCTTTATTTTCGTTTATGGTGTACCACAGTGAGGTTAGCAGTTTCTTTACAAATGCCAGATGATTTAATAGTATGTCCTGGCTTTCTGCCTTGAATTAGACAATCGTCCAGGTATGGGTTTATTTGAATATTTCTTTGCCTGCAAAATGCAATGACTGGAGCTAGGCATTGTGAGAATACCCTGGGCGCAGTAGATAAGCCAAAGGGCAGTGCAGAGAACTGATGGTGCATGTAGCCTGCTCTGAAGCGTAGGTATTTTCTGCAAGAATCCATTATTGGGATGTGCAGGTAAGCTTCCTTTAAATCCAGTGCTGTCAACCAGGCATTTTTGCCCAGCATGGGAAGCAGCTGATGAAGAGTTAGCATTTTGAATTTTGGAATTACCAAAAAGGAGTTTAGGATAGATAGGTCCAGGATAGGACACCAGGAGTTCTCTTTTCTGGGTACCAGGAAAAGTCTGGAGTAAAAACCTTGTCCCCATTCTTCTGCTGGGACAGGTTGAACAGCCCTGATACTTAGGAGAGAGAGAACCTGCTGTTGAGCCTTTGCCCACTGATTTGGGGGTAGGTCTGGCCAACCTTTTGGGGTTGGTAAGGTGTGGAAGTGGAATCTGTATCCTTGGGAAACTACATTTAAAACCCATTTGTCTTGGGTAATGAGTTCCCAATTTTCTGCGTGCAGGGCGATCTTTCCCCCTAAAGGCACGGTCAGTTGAGCAGGGTTTGGAAGGTTTAAGGTTAAGTCACTGTGACAGTTTACCATAGGGGAGTGTCTTACTACTTCCAGTTTTGGAAGTTGGAGCCCCCCACTGCTTAGGCCTGTGAGTACCTTGAGACTGTGGCCTAGGTGGTCTGCTGTTCCTGGATTTGAACTGAGAAGGCCTGGAAGAAACAGGAAAGGACCAATTCTTAGAAGGCCAATGCCAACTAAATCTGGGAGGCTGTACTTGCAGGAAATCTTTAACAGTTTGCATAGATTTAGCTTTTTCCTCCATCTTTTTAAGAACTTCTTCTGCTTTGTTGCCAAACAGGCAGTCTTGGTTTACAGGAACATCCAGTAATTTGGCTTTAACATGATCTGGCAGAGTTTGCTCCTTAAGCCAAGCATGTCTTCTAAGACCAGACCCAGTAACAGCAGCCCTACAAGATGCCACTAAGGAGTCAAAACCGCATTGCAAAGTATGTTTACCAACTTGTTCAGCAGAATGCATTAATGGTGCTGAAGCTAGTACAGTAACAGGAGTCAAAATTAGAGGCAGCACCGAGGGGGAAGACAGAGCCTGGTGCCAATGTTGTCTGTGCCGAAGGTGTTGGAGAACCTCTGTGTCGACTCGGTTCCGAGGAGGACAGAGATGTAGGAACTGAGTGACTCCGTTTCTCTTTATGTTTTTTAGCTTTAGGAAGTGGTGAGACCTCCATCCCAGAGAGAGTCTCCAAGAAGGAAGTTCTCATCCTACCAGCCACAGATATCACATGAAGTATTAATGTGGTCAATGCCCAAACAATAAACGCACCGAGCATGACCGTCTGAGGTGGGTATCTTACTCCCGCACTTATCACACTGTTTAAAACCCAATTTAGCTTTTTCAGACATAATGACAAAAACACCACACTAGTCCTACTGCAAGATAAACAGTCAAAAAACAATAGCAAAGAAAGAGGTTTTTTTTTTTTTTTTTTTTACATCCAGATAGAAAGAAAGTGAAGAGTAAAAAAACAATGGTACTTAGAAATACCACAAGTGGTAGGAAAGAGGGCCTACCTAAGGTAGGGGAGAGGGACAGTACCAACAATGGTATAAAATGAACTACCAAAGGTAGAGGGTAGGGAATAGAACAAGTAAAGGAGTCTATAGACAAAAGATGAAAATTAGTGAAAAACTGACTAAAAGGTAAGGTACTGATAGGAATTAACACAAAAAACTCTACATTTAGCTAGAGTGAGAAGGCTTGGCATGTCTGACGAGGAACGCAGCAAATGATATCTGAAGACACTATTAGAGGGGCATTATGGGTAGGTCTTGGCTGAGAGTTTTTGGCTGGTGCGAGCTTGGTAACGGCTGTGTTGGTTCCAAGGATGGAACTGAAGTTGTAACAATAAGGAATGAGTAAAGATTTACAACATCAGATGCTATATTTCAAAATGGAAAGGGGAAATGATAAAATGGGGAGAATTCAAGAAATAAGGAGAAAGCGGGATTTTGGATACATTTATAAAGTAGCAGAAAGTATTCCAAGAATTAAGCTAACATAAGAATGGTTAAGGGAGATTTTGCTAATAGGGATGACTGCAATTACAGGTATAGAGAGAACAGGCAAGAGGGGGCTGGAATTTACTGGAGAAAACTGGTAAAGGAACCAAGGTATTGGGAGGAAATAATTTGAGAGCGAAAGGTAACAGAACGGGAAGAGGCGAGGAAGACATTTGGACTGCAGGCTAGAGACTGCCTTCCCTATCAGGGATTGATAACAGAGTAGAGGCAAACAGAAAGAGATGGGGACTCTAAGTTGAAGACCTGCTCTAATACAGTTTTTAGTTAAATCTAGAACAGAAGCTGCTGTTAGAAAGAAAGGATAATTAGTAAGGTACATAAAATACTGCACGATAACTATAGGAGTCAATCAGAGGAGGTTAGCAAAGATTGGGGGGAGAGACTGGAAAAATAATTTACAAAAAAACTGTGGGAGGACACATGTATGGCTCCCAATTATATAACAAAGTCTAGAAGATTTACGATTTTTGCTTGAAAGTGTTTGCATAGATATGTTTACACCCAAAGCACACTCCAAAGAATTTTTCCTCAGGAAGATGGCAAATGTTGGAGATGTTATGGGGAAAAAGAGGTAACTATAGGAAAAAAGTTGTGTACTCACCATAATGCTCCATCTGAGTAGTTGTTCTTCATTTATTTTCAACCAGTGGGTTCCCGAATCTGTACTGGATTCGACTCAGCCGCATATCCAGCATCTGATCCATGCTCAAAGCTTCTCCCCTTACCCAAAATACTCCTGTCTCCTTCCTCCCTTCAGATCGAGTTTGCTGCCCAATCCAGTATCATCACCCGATTCAACAGAGACTTGTCCGTACAAGAAACCAACAGCAAGGATAAGGATAAGAGGCACCCTACGGTGACCACCTCCACTATTCTTAAGAGGCACCAACAGTTCACGCAAGGCCGGGGGAAGAAGAAAGGGAAGGTTGAAGACAAATGAAGAACAATTACCCAGATGGAATGTTATGGTGAGTACATAACTTCTTTATCTGAAGAAGATGTCTTCATTTGGTCTTCAACTTGTGGGACAGAGTCCCCCAGCTACCAGACACCTACCTGGGAAGCCTTCATGGAAGGATATTCCGGAGCACGGCAAAGCCAAAGGATGCCCTGTTCCTGGATACAATGGCCAATTTATAATGCGAGATGAAGGCATGGGATGAGGACCAAGTGGCCGGAGAACAAATATCATCTAATGAAACTCTGGACCAGAAAACTGCTGATGTGGTCAAAGACCTCGTGAAATGCACTTTTCACCAGACTTGGCAGAGAAATCCCTCTGGCTGAATATGCCCGAAAGATACACCGAGAAATGCAACAGGCGATGGTAACTTTAGAGATTGGTTTCCCTAAAAGGGGTTTGGAGTAAGAAATGAAAAGTTAGTCAGATTTACGAAAGATTTTTATCCTGTGCAAGTAGAAATGTAACTGCCTGTGCATGTCTAGTAAATGCAGTTTGTATTCCTCCTTGTTTTGAAAATTTGGAAAGAAGACCAGGAGGTTGATTACTTGATTAATGTTGGCCTCTGAAGCTACTTTCGGTAGAAAGGATGGATTAGTATGCAGACACCCTGTCCTTATGAAAAATCAAATAAGGGGCTTTGATCGATAGAGCTTGAAGTTCCAAAACTCTCCTGGCAGAAGTAATGGCAACCAGAAAGGCAGTCTTTCAGGACAGAAACTGCATATCCACTGAAACTGCAGGTTCAAAGGGAGGTGAGAAGGCTTGAAAGTACTGGGGTAAGATCCCACGGTGGCAAAGGGTCCTTTACTGGGGGACGAAGAAGAAAAGTACCTTTGAGGAAGGCCTTACAAAGCTTTGAAGATGCTAAGGAAGCCATATTATCCTCCACATGATAATTAGAAATTGCTGCAAGTTGAACTCTGACTGCAGAAAAACTGGCACCTTGTTGAAAAATTCCAGATAAAAATTCCAGCACCGCAGAAACTGGAGCCGTGAAAGGATCTAATGTATGCTGAAAGGCCCAGATAGAAAAACGTTTCCATTTGCTGGAGTACACTTTTCTGGTGGAAGACTTATGAGCTACCACTAGAATTCTTTTGACAGGAGAGGATAATCCTGGAGTCCTGACTATCATGGGAACTGGAGCAGTCAAGCAGTGAGCTTTAGACCGTCCAGGTCTGGATGGGGAATCCTTGAGGGATGAGATACGAGATCCAGAACTGGATCCAATGTCCATGGCGGAGCCACCAGATGAGACCTCAGAGAGGGAAACCAGACTTGGCGAGGCCAGAATGGGGCAAAAAAGATAACTAAGCTCCCCAACCTGCGAGCTTTCTGAAGAAATTTTGATATTAAGGGAAGAACAGGATAAGCATGCAAAAGACTGGGGAGCCAAGCACAAATCAGAGCATCTCTGGGGGCTTTCCCCTGAGGGGGGTTCAGAACGAAGAACTCGCTGCATTTCGCACTGGAAGAAGAATCAAATAGATCCCAGCAAGGCTGACCACACTTGTGAAAGATCTGTTCCGCTATTGAAGGATTCAGAGACCACTCATGAGGCATAAGAAGATCTGTTGAGCCTGTCCGTTAGAATGTTGGACCTCCGCGAAATGTGCGTTGCCACTAGAAAACGGCCGGTGGAGATCGCCCATTCCCATATTCTTACGGCCTCGCAACATAGGGGATATGATCTGGTTCCCCCCTGTTTTTTGATGTACCAGACCACAGACATACTGTCAGTCTGGATAAAGTACAGTTGTGTACACTTACCATAAATGTAGTTGTTTGAGTGCATTCACTGTTGCAGTCATCACACTTTGGTTATCTGCCTGCAGATAGCCCTCAGTTGGCCCGAATACCAGAGACTTAGTATTTCTGCATTAGTTGCTCACACTCCAGGACTGACATCAGGTCGCAGGGGTATAAAACAGGCAGCCAACGTCATTACATCAGTTTTTCTTGCCCCAAATGTCAGGAGCCCCCCAATAGGGAGCTAAGCTATGGTGGAGGAAAACACCACCAGTAAAAAGTAAATACCAAAACCCATACCCCTGAAGGGGGGGGGGTAAAAAGGCATAGAGAGATTAGAGAGAGAGAGAGAGAGAAAAACCAGGGGGTTGAAGGGAGGGAAACCACGACTGCAACAGTGAATACACTCGAACATCTACATTTATGGTAAGTGTACAGAACTGTATTATGTTCTTCGTGTTTCACTGTTGCAGTAATTACACTTGGGTGGATTCCCAAAGCTGAAGAAGGGTGGAAGCAGTCAAGAAGAATTAGGGCTGGCTAGTATACCTTGCAGGACTTTCAGTTGTAAAACCTGCCCTGGATTTGGAAAAGATAGGCAGGTGGTAATGCTTGATGAAGGTGTGTACAGAACTCCAGGTAGCAGCTTCCAGGATGTCCCTGGTAGGGACTCCCTTGAGGAATGCTGTAGAAGTAGATGTTGCCCTAGTGGAATGTGTTCTGACCCTCTGGGGGGGTTGGTTTCCCATGGTGCTTGTAGCAGAAATGGATGCAGTGTGCTATCCATTTGGAAATGGTTTGTTTTGAAATGGCCTTGCCCTCTGCCCCTGTTGCAAAGCTGACTAGTAACTGGTCAGATTTTCTGAAGGGTTTAGTCCTATCAAGGTAGAATCTGACCTGTCTGTGCACATCCAAGGAGTGCAGGATACTTTCCCCTTTATTCTGCAGATTAGGGAAGAAAGTTGGCAAAAGGATGGATTGGTTAAGAGCCACACTGGATACCACTTTAGGCATAAAGGAAGGGTTAGTCCTGAGGAAAACCCTGTCAGCATGGGAAAATAATGAAGGGTTCCACTGCCATAAGTGCTTGAAGCTCAGACACTTTTCAGGAATTTTAACTCTGCTGATGCTGCAGGTTCAAAGGGGGGAATTGTGAGCTTTTCCAGTACAAAGTTTAGGTCCCAAGCAGGGGTGGGTGCTCCCCTTGGCGGCCTTAAGTTGTTTGTTCCTCTCAAGAACTGTTTGATAAGGGGGGAGTGAGAAAAGGAGTGGCTTAGTGTTGTAATGAGCCGAAATGGATGAGGCATGTATCTTAATGGAGGAAAAGGACAGGCCTTTGTGGAGTAGATCTGCTAAGTAATCCAGTATTAGAAGCAGGGAGGGCAGGGTAGTGTCCTTTCCCTTAGACTGAATCCATGAGCAGTACCCTTTCCATTTATCAGCATAGGATTTTCTTGTACTGGGTTTTCTGGCTTCAAGAATGACGTCCAGCACCTGTGTGCTTAAGGTTGCTGGGGGAGCATTCAAGGAATAAGCCAGGCTGCAAGATTTAGAGTTTTCAGTTGCGGATACAAAATCTTTCCCTCCTGCTGAGAGAGCAGGGTTGGGTTCTGGTGTAGGTGCCAGGGTGGCATTGGTGAGAGGCTGCGCAGGAGTGGGTACCAGTGCTGACATAGCCAGTCCAGGGCAATCAGAATTGTCCTTGGGCTGTCCTGTCTTATCTTGAGTAATACTCGAGAGAAGTGGCAGAGGGGGAAAGGCATAGATGTAGACATTTACCCATGGAAAGGATAGGGCATCCATCTTCCAGGCCCTGCTGTGAGGGTTCCTGGTGCAGAATTTGCTGAGCTGGTGGCTGAAGGGGGAGGCAAAGAGATCCACCTCTGGGGTCCCCCATTTCTGAATCAGAAGGTTGAAGGTGCTGGGCTCCAATTGCCACTCGTGTGGGTCTGGGAGATTTCTGCTTAAGTCTGCCAGTAAGTTTTGATTGCCTCATGGCTAACCTGCATAGTGGGTAAGAGTGGGTTCCCCTCTGCTTGTTAATGTACCACATAACTGTGGTGTTGTCTGCTTTTATTAGAAGTTGTCCTGGAAAGAGTAGGGACCCGAAAGCTGTCAGGGCATTCTGCAACGGTAGCATCTCTTTTTGGTTGACGTGCAGATGAATTTGACTTGGGCTCCAGTGGCCCTGAATACATTTGCCGTCCAAGTGTCCTCCTCGTGCATAATCTGATGCATCTGTTGTTAGGGTCTGGGTGGCTTGGGGTTGAGTAAAGGGCAGTCCCTTGTTGTGGTTGCATGCTTCTGCCCACCACAGGAACTCTGTCCTTAGACAGGATATGATAGGAATGACAGTTTCCAGGTCCTGAGAATGTTGGCACCAAAGACTTTTTAAGTACCATTGAAGTTTCCTCATATGGGGTCTTGCATATGGAATTAGCAGTATACATGAGGCCATTAACCCTAGGGCCTGCAGTATTTCTCTTGCGGATAGCTGGGTTCTGGCAGCCATTTGTTTGAAGTAGACTGTCAGACAGACTTGTTTTTCTGAAGTGAGGAATGCCATCTAGGATGTTGTGTCCAAGCTTGCTCCCAGGAATACAATCATTTGACCAGTTTTGATTTCTTTTTGTTGATGGTGTACCTAAGGAAGTGAGGAGGTTTTTCACAAATGTCAGGTGCAGCAATAGCAATTCCTGACTGTCCGCCTGAATCAGACAGTCATCCAAGTAGGGGTAAATTTGGATATCTCTCTGCCTGCAGTATGTGATGGCTGGAGCCAGGCATTTTGAGAATACTCTGGGCGCAGTGGATAAGCCAAAGGAAGTCCAGAGAACTGATTATGCATAGATCCGGCCCTGAAACGTAGATACTTCCTGCATGACTCTCATATGAGGATGTGCAGATATGCTTCTTTTAAGTCTAGCGTGACTAACCAGGCATCCTTGGCTAGCATAGGAAGAAGTTGTTGCAGGGTAAGTATTTTGAATTTTGGTACCACCAGGAAGGTGTTGAGAATTGAAAGATCCAGGATTGTCTGGGTACCAGGAAGAGTCTGGAGTAGAATCCTTGACCTCCCTTGTTCTACTGGAACTGTCTGAATAGCTCCGATATTGAGCAGGTAAAGAACTTGGCTTTGAGCCTCTGCCCACTGGTTTTGAGGAAGGTCTGGGAACCCTCTTGGGGTTGGCAGTGAGTGGAAATAAAATTTGTATACCTGGGATACAATGTTGAGGACTCATCGGTCTTGTGTGATGGACATCCAGTTTTTTGCATGAAGGGCAAGTATTCCTCCTAGGGGCACAAGCAATTGGGCAGGGCTGGGGAGTGCAGTAAAGAAGTCATTGTCAGTTTTTTCCATAAGGAGGTGGCTTACCACTCCCTGCTTTAGGGGTGGGGGCATTCCATTGCTTAGATCTCTGTATACCCTGAGACTGTAGTCTGGGTGGTCTGTTTCCCCTGGGTCTGATTTGAGAAGGCCTGGAAGGGGCTGGAAAGGACCAGTGTTTGGAAGGGCAATGCCTACTGAATCTAGGGGATTGCACTTGTAAAAATTCTTTAACAGTCTGCATAGACTTAGCTTTTTCTTCCATCTTTTTAAGAACCTCTTCTGCTTTGGTGCCAAACAAACTCTCCTTGTTCAAAGGAGCATCTAGTAACTTTGATTGGACATTGCCTGGCAAGGTCTGTTCCTTGAGCTAAGCATGCCTTCTCAGTACACAGCCAGTGACTCCTGCCCAGCAAGATGCTTCTAGAGCATCAAAGCCACACTGCAAAGTATGCTTGCTGACTTGGCTTGCAGAGTGCATAAGCTTCTGCAATTCTTTATTTTCTGCACAGTTTGTAAAGGTTGCCATTTTTTGTTTAGTAAGTTCCATAATATGTTGCTGGTACTTCAGCATGTGAAATTGACAATTCAATGCCTCAATAGCAAGAGTTGCAGAGATATATACCTTCTTACCCCATCTATCCAAAGCTCTGGAATCCCTGTCCGAGGGGGTGGGATTCTTGGCTGCAGTTGCTTTGATACCTTTAGGCCCCTAGGAAATTATCTCTGGGTCAGCAGTAGGATTCTTGAAAAGAAATTTGTGAGCGTCAGGTACTCTGTAGTACCTGTCTGGTTTCCTAGGGCCAGGAGGCAAAGTATCAGGAGTAAGACTGGATTCCATAAAACATGATCAACAACATCCAGGACAGGGGGTAGTGCTAAAGGCATGTGCTGAGGCAAATCTAGGAATTCTCCGAGTTTCTTTTTGGACTGAGGATAGACTTGGCATTTCCAGTGGAAATGCTCTCAAAGTATGCAAGGTTTCACCAAAAGAAAAATCCACCGGAGGAGAGGCAGAGGGAATGGATTCCTCTACATCTGAATCCTCATAAGCAGATAAGGGCATGTCTTCATAATCATTAACCTCAGAGTCATCGGATTCCTGGGTCTGTAGAAGCTGCCAGGGACTGGTCTCTTTTCCTCTTGGCAGGGGAAGGCTGACTTCCCCTAATCAGCGTAATAAGGTCTTCTGCCATTCTAAGCATTTGTTATTGTGGCATGGGAGCAGGTGCATGCACTTTGGTCGTTGGATTTCTAGGCGTAGCGCGTACTCTTGACCTAAGAAACTCGTTTGTTTTAGATAAAAAACAAGTCATCGGTTTGAGTCAAACATCGGTTGAGCAAAGAACCGTCTCAGAAGCCGGTGCCAACACAGAGGCTCCGAACCCATCTAAGGTAGAGACATCCGCAGGTTCCTTAGTCAAAGAAGAGTTTAGTGGCATACCGGACTCCGAATGGGTCTCTGTAGAGGCCTGCAAATTCACAGAAGCGAGCATCAGGGGCTGCGAAAGCACCTCACTGAGTACCAGCGAACTGGCGACAAGCTTAATGGAAGCGTTGTCGGCAGCTTTGGACCTATGCGGTCTGTCTCTGTCTTTATCCTTACACCTTTTCAGAATATCAGTAGTCAGATGGCTTACCGAAGCCATTTCAGAATACAGAAATCAAGAGCAAAAGAATTTAGCAACAAAGAGCCCGACGATGAATGGTTCAGGCGTTGAACAAGGTACAAAACCAACAACAAGGTACGTCGTGATCTGGGCCTAAACTGGTGACGCAGTAAGAATGAAAATCTCTGTGAGGTATCTGCTTTCCACAGACATGACAATTGTTAACTTTTTCTGACATTGGTGAGAGCAAGAAAAAAAGGATCCCCAATGGGGTACTTAGCTTTAGAAGACTTCAGGATTATTCAATTTGTAAACAAAATTCAGGTAGCGGTCGGCTGGCACTTGCGAACTGCTTCTGCTTCGGGCTCCTTGGCAAGAAAGACTGATGTAATGGTGTGTCAGCTGCCTGTTTTTATACCCCTGACGACCTAATATCAGTCCTGGAGCGACAGCAACCGACGCAGAAATACTAAGTCTCTGGTATTCGGGCCAAGTGAGGGCGACCTGCAGGCAGATAACCCAAATGTGATGACTGCAACAGTGAAACACGAAGAACATCAATCGTTCCTGAAGGAAGATGGGAATGGAGAGCCTGCAACGCTAGAAGCACCGCCCTCATCTCCAGGATGTTGATATACAAATTGGTTCGTAGGGAGTCCACGTGCCTTGAACTGTCCTTCCCAAGCAGTAGCCACCCCACCTGGGAGGCATCCGAAGTCACAGTGGCAAATGGTGGGAGAAAAGGACATCCCCAAACCAGGTGTGAGGACAGAATTCACCACCGAAGATAGTCCCTGCAGACTTGAGAGATTCGGACAGGGTGAGTCAACGAAAGACTTAACAGGGACCATTGTACTAAAAGGGTCCACTGAAGGATCCTCCTGTGAAGACACGCCAAGGGCAAGAGATTGATTGTGGCCACCATGGACCCCAATGCCCTTAATACTATTTCCTCTGTCGGAGACCAAGTTTGAAGAATGCAAAGAACATGTCGCTTCAGACTGCATATTCTGTTTGGAGTAAGAAACACTCTGGTTTGAATTGTGTCTAATCGTGCCCCAATGAAGTCTAATGTTTGGACAGGGGTCAGAGATGATTTGTTGAGATTAATGGTAATGCCTAACCTCTGGGCTAGAAGAAGAAAGGAATCCCTCGCGTGACAAAGTTGATGGCTTAAAGGGGTAGTGAGGATCCAATCATCCAGATAGGGAAATACCTGAATGCCCTGGAGTCTCAGGTGAGCCACTACTACTGAAATCATTTTGATAAACACCCTGGGGGCTGTGGTGAGACCAAAGGGGAGTGCTCTGAATGGATGATTGGCTCCTAGCTGGAAGCATCTGTCCATCTTGATATGATGATACACATCCTGGGGGTCGAACGAGCACATCCAATCATTTTCCTGCAGGAAAGGCAAGATAAATTGAAGGGTGATCATTTGGAATTTCGCCTTGGCCACAGACAGGTTTCAAGGTGGATAGATCCAAAATGGGTCTTAGGTCCCCCTTTTCTTTGGCACCAAAAAAAACGTGGAATACATACCTGATCCGGAGTGGTCTAGGGGGACTGGTTGGATGACTTGCTTTAGCTTTGCGACTTCCAGTGCTGCATCCTCCCTGTGTGTGGGTGGAATGTCCAGGAGGTGTTTGGGTGGTTGAGGTGGCCCGAGGAAGGGGACTGAATAGCCTCTGGATTATAATTCGCAACACCCAACAATCTTTTGTGATGGACTCCCACTCCTTTAGGTGCAATGAAAGACGGCCCCTGACTGCCTCCAGAGACGAGCAGTCGGGCAACCCTTCAGGGTTGCTGAGCGGGTATGTCCGAGAAAGGTTCTCAAGACCAATTTCTTGGACCCCCTCTGCCTCTAGGGCGACGTCTATCAAATCCTCTTCTGGCCCTGGGGGAAGGTGTGTCCTGAGTGTCTCTGGGAAAATTCTGAGATTTCCAAAACCAAATCTTCTTGGTCCTTCGTTGATTCCTAGAGAAGGATCGGTGAAGGGCCGAGAGGGTTCTCTCAATTTCTTCGAGACCCTTGACCATCCAGGTCTGACGGCAGCAGACAGAGTCTTCCCGTCCTTCTCACTGTGAACTAAAGTCTCACATACCGACTTCCCAAACAGGGAAGAACCATCATACAGGGAATGGGTAAATGATGTCCTGAAAGATTCCAAAAATTGACAGAGCTGGAGCCAGGGATGTCGCCTGATGGCAATGCTTGTACCAGCTGCCCTAGCAGCGCCTTCGGTTGCACGGCAGAGGAGATGCATAGAGGTATTCGCTACTGATTTTAGAGTGGCCATACGAGCTGAGAAAATCTTCTTGTCCTCTGCTGACATGGACTCTGGGGTCAACTCAGCAATCTCCTTAACTAGGGTCTTGCTGCAGCCGAATCACGCCATGTAATTCAGTGCACGAACAGAGAAGGTCACTGAAGTGTACACCCGCTTCCCGAAATGGTCCATCGCCCTTGATTCTCGGTCAGGAGGGTGGACCGTAGAGCTCTCCTGAGCAAGCTCCTTCCTAGTGGCAGCTGCAGCCACCATGGCATCAACGGAGGATCCCTTACTCCAATATACTCTGAGGGGGGCTCAAGAGTTTATCCTGATGTTTGGGAATGGGTTCCACCAAGTCCGGTTCTTCCCGCGCCCAAAATGTAATGAGATCTACTAAAGGATCTGCGGGTGGGGACACCCAGGAAGTAGACGGTCCTGCGGCAAATGCCTCAAGGAACACCGATTCGTTCGAGGTAGATTTTTGGGCAAACCACCCCCCTCACTGGTGATGGAGTTCCATGATATCTCCGAAAGTGACATCCTCAAGGGATGACCGGGGGAACCTTCCCCTTCCTCCAAATCGGTGTCTTCAGTGAGAGACTTCAGTGGGGAGTCTAAGTGCCTCCTTTTGCACGTACGTTCGAGGCGGATCTCTGCGGAGGACTCACCAACGTCTTGCTGTTCCCAAACGAGAGCTTCCTGAGGCAAAGTGGCGGCAGGCTGTCCCCAAGATGGCACAATGGCAGGAACTGCACAAGAAACAGAGGGAGTAGGGGTGGAGTCCGAAGACGAGATGGTCAAGGGTCTCGAAGAAATCGAGAGAACCCTCTCCACCACATCAAAAGCTGAAGGGGAATGGAGATCTTGAGAAAGGACAATAGGAGCCATCACCCTCTGACCTGACGGGGGAGTCAGAGCCAAATCTCAAGGCACCGAGATACCAAGGGAAAGGCTCTGCTCCGACACACTGAGCAGACACCAACCCCACAGATCAGACGCCGAGGCTATGGCTCCGAGAGCTTGTCGCATCCGAGCCAGTCGGGTCTGAGCTGCTCAAGGTCATAGCCGGAGTTGAGGTGCAAGGTACCGTTGGCACTGGCCCTCAACACCAAGAGTCCTCTGATGCAAGGGGTCTGAAACCGAAGGTCGGATTGGAGAAGGAGTAATCTGGGTGGAAAAGGGCTGCAAGCTCCGTGCTCCGAAAGGAGAAAGGGTAGGCAAGACTCCCATCTGTATCTGGGTGCGGATGAAGTTCCACATCATCCTATCCATCTCCGCTTCGCTAATGCTCCAAATGGAGCAGGAGGAAGAGGTTACTGACACTGGCCTGGAGGGGCGGTGAGGAGAAGCCCGAGATGGCGACCAGATCCTGGGGCCTCCTCCAGCTCTGGAGAAAACAGAGGGGAACGTAGCCGAGGAGACTCTGGTTTCGGAGCCGACCTAAACATTAGTGACGGGCCGGCCAAAGCCGAGTGATCCAGGGATCACTTTTTTGGCCTATCCCTTTTAGACACTTTGTCTCTATCCCTGGGCCTCTTGGGAGGAGTTTGATTCCCAGAGGCAGGGGCAGAAGCTGGGGGCACAGAGAATTGAGTCCCGAAGAGGGAAGAAAGCCCTTACGAACAAGTTTGTCCCTTCTATCCTTAAGTTCTCAGGGATTAAACTCGGCTAAGATGGAACAGGATGTTTGGAGATGGGCTGCCCCAAGACACACTACGCACAGATTGTGGCCATCAGCTGGGAAGAGCTTATGGCCATACACTGCACATTTTCTGAAACCGGGTTTGGGAGTGTTAGACATGTCTCAACCTCAGGCCCAGCACACTCACAAAGACCACACACGCAAGGGGAAAGAGTTTTCTTTTTTCTTTTTTTTTATACCAACGGAAACGCAAAGGGGAGGTATAAGGTAGAGAAAAGGCAGGTAGAGAGAAAAAAGGAAAGATTTATACCAAAACAGCACTTACCACAAGCTTATCTCAGATAGCTTGGATCATGATGCGGACATGTAGCATGGCAAATGCTATCTGAAGGGAGGAAGAAGACAGGAGCATTATATGCGACAGAGTCTAATCCGATACAGATCCGGGAACTCACAGGTTGAAAACCAAATGAGGACAACTACCTCAGATCTTATGTTTTGGAAATGTAATGAAATATAGGGTGATCAAATGGGTGTAACTAAGGAAATTATTTTTTTGAGTTGGGATACAGGATCTGAATTGCCTAGACATAGTTAAGCATTAAGTTTAATTGTGGTGTATGCCAAAAAGTAATTACTAATAAATAGAAATCAAAGTCTAAACCAACTGTCACAGACTTAAAATAATTGGAAATGGAATCTATAGAAAAGGGAAGGAGCAAATTAAGTAGTTAAAATGGAAATTGCAGGAACAACACATGCAGAATAATGTTTTGGAGTAGGAGTGAGATTTAAGGGAAGGTAGGAAAGTACAGTTTTGTACCTACCATAAATGTAGATGTTCGAGTGCTAATACAGCTGCAGTAATCACAGATAGGTTTTCTGCCGTCAGGCGGGTCCTCGGTCAGCCGAATTCCAAAGTCTAGGTCCGGCGTCAGTTGTCGTCGCTCTCTTTCCTGACGTCAGTGCGACAGGGGTATATAAGACACAGCCGACACCATATTCTTCAGTCTTTCTTGCCCCAGATGTCAGGTGCCCCCAGAAGGAAGGCAATACATAAATTATATCTATATATAGTCAAGCAATGCAATATAATCAAAAATCAGTAGTTGCAAGCAAATACACCATAGAAGGATAACCCAAATTAGGTTGTATGAAGAGGTGTTAGCCACTAGGCCTTTACCAAGAGGGGAAGGAAGGAGGGAAACCTGTATTGCAGCTGTATTAGCACTCGAACATCTACATTTATGGTAGGTACAAAACTGTACTATGTTCATCGTGCATACAGCTGCAGTAATCACAGATGGGTAGAATCCCAAAGCTACGCACAGGGTGGTAGGCACTAGGTGGAACTGGGGGCAGTCAGAATGCCCTGCAACACAGCAGTGGCAAAGCCTGCTCTAGTTTTGGAATATAAAGGCAGGTGGTAGTGTTTTGTGAAGGTATGCACAGAACTCCAAGTGGATACCTCCAAAATATCTTTGGTAAGAACTCCTCTGAGGAAGGCTGTAGAGGTAGCTGTGGCCCTGGTGGAGTGGGATCTGATGCCTCTAGGGACAGATTTTCCATGAAAGGAGTAACAAAACCGTATGCAGTGGCCTATCCATTTTGAAATTGTCTGTTTGGTAACTGGCTTCCCTTGAACTCCTACAGCATAGGACACAAAAAGTTGTTCTGATTTCCTGAAAGGCTTTGTTCTGTCCAAATAATAACGTAGCTGTCTATGGATGTCCAAGGAGTGTAGCAGCCTTTCCCCTTTGTTTTGAGGACTGGGGTAAAAGGTAGGTAAGTGTATGGCTTGATTTAAAGCTACCCTGGATACCACTTTAGGCATAAATGACGGGTTAGTTCGAAGGGAAACCCTGTCCTGATGGAAGATGAGAAAAGGCTGCACAGCCATGAGGGCTTGTAGTTCCGAAACCCTACGAGCTGAGGTAATGGCCAGAAGGAAAGCTGTTTTCCAGGACAAATATTCTAAATCTGTTGAGGCAGCTGGTTCAAAGGGAGGCAATGTTAATTTTTCTAGAATGTAATTAAGATCCCAGGCTGGCACTGGTTGTTTCCTTGGTGGTCTGATATTCTTAGCCCCTCTGAGGAACTGTCTTAAGAGTGGGTGAGAGAATAAGGGTGGATCCGTGTTGAATTCTGCAGAAATGGCTGAGGCATGGATTTTTATGGAGGAAAATGAAAGTCCACTGTTCAGCAGCTCAGCTAGATACTGTAATACCCGAGGCAAATTCAGTTTTCTTGGGTACTGGCCTTTTTTCTCATTCCAAGAGCAAAACCGTTTCCATTTTGCAGAGTACGCCTTTCTAGTAGATAGCCTTCTGGCCTCCAAAATGACATCCTGCACCTCTTTGGGGAGTAGGGTCTGTTGTGGTGTTAAGGAATTTTTCATGCAGCGAGATTGAGTGTTTTCAGCTGACTGTGAAGAGTTTTGTAGCTGTGCTGAGTCAGCAGAAGAGGCATTAGAGGTAGAGGCCAGGGAGGAGTATGTGTTAGGCTCCTCAGGAGTGGGTACCAGTGTTGTCTTGGCCAGTCTGGAGCAATCAGTATCATCTTCGGTCTGTCTGCTCTTGCTTTCAAGAGCACCTTGGGCAGAAGAGGCAGAGGTGGGAAAGCGTAAACTGTCCATGCTGTACAACTGAATGAAAGGGCGTCCACTCTCCAGGCCTTTGGATGAAAAGTCCTTGAATAAAACTTTTCCAATTGATGATTACTATGGGAGGCGAAGAGATCTATGTCTGGCCTCCCCCACGCTTGGATTATCTCTGTAAACACTTGAGGATGCAACTTCCATTCGTGTGGATCTGTCATATTTCTGCTTAGATTGTCTGCCAGTGTGCTTTCCAAACCTGGCAAGTACTGTGCTTGAAGTTCGATTTGCCATTCCAGAGCCAAGTTCCAAAGTGTCATGGCTAGTCGGCACAGGGGGTATGAATGTGTTCCTCCTTGTTTGTTTATGTACCACATTACTGTGGTGTTGTCTGTTCTTATCAATAATTGTCCTGGATGCAGGAAGTCCTTGAAAGCTGTAATTTCATTTATCACTGCTAGCATTTCTTTTTGATTGATGTGAAGGTGCTTTTCCTTTTGGGAACATTTGCCCTGAATGCACCTGTCATGTGCACCCCCCAGGCGTAATCTGAGGCGTCTGTTGTGATGCCTTGATTTGCTTGAGGCTTGCAGAATGGGAGACCTGTGTTTGTTTGACATGCTTGGGCCCACCATAGAAATTCCTTTTGCAAACATGGAATTATTGGTATTACTGTTTCCAAACTGTGGCTGTGTTGAGACCATAGGTTTTTTAGGTACCACTGAAGTTTCCTCATATGCAACTTTGCACATGGGATTAAAAGAATGCAAGATGCCATGAAGCCCAGAGCCTGCAGGATTTTCCTTGCAGTTAGCCTGGTACAATTTGCTAGTATTTTGAAGTACTGAGTTAGTTGTCCCTGTTTTTATGGCGTAAGATAGGCCATCTGGGTGTTTGTGTCCAAGTTGGCACCCAGGAAAGTTATTTTCTGAGATGGTGTTAACCTGGATTTCTCTGTTGATTGTGTATCCCAGAGAATTCAGTAACCGTGTTGCATAAGCCAGATGTTCCAGAAGTATGTGCTTGCTGTCCGCTTGGATCAGGCAGTCGTCCAAGTAAGAGTAAATTTGTATCCCTTGAAGTCTGCAGTAGGCAATTACTGATGCCAGGCATTTCGTGAATACTCTGGGCGCAGTAGATAAGCCAAAGGGCAATGCAGAGAATTGATAGTGGATTGAACCTGCAAGAAATCTGAGGTATCTTCTGCAGCTTTGTCTGATTGGGACATGCAGGTATGCCTCCTTGAGGTCCAATGTTACCAGCCAAAACTCCTTGCCCAGCATGGGAAGAAGCTGCTGTGATGTGAGCATCTTGAATTTTGGTACGAGTAAGAATGTGTTTAGGATGGATAAGTCCAAAATGGGTCTCCAATCGGTTCCTTTCCTTGGTACCAGAAATAGCCTGGAATAAAAACCTTGACCTTGTTCGTGAGTAGGTACCTCTTGAATAGCTTTCATGTCTATAAGCTTTGAAATTTGTAGTTGTGCCTCTGCCCTTTGATTGTGTGGCAGGTTTGGCATGCCTCTCATTTTTGTAAGTGTGTGAAAATGAAATCTGTAGCCTCTGTTTAACATCCAGGATCCATTTGTCTGTTGTGACAATATGCCAATTTCTTGAAAATAATGCCAGCTTTCCTCCCAAGAGTGCTGCCAGCTGAGATTTGCTTGGCATGGAAAGGAGGAAGTCATTGGGTTTGTTTCTTGTATTGTTGTGCACTGTCTTCGCCACCTCTTGGTGCTGGAGTTTGCCATTGCCTGCCTCTATATGATCCTTGTGATTGTCCTCTGCCCCTTGTGCGCCTGTATCTACCTCTTTGGTGCTTGTCCGTGGCTGGAAAGGACCAGTTTTTAGAAGGCAAATTTCTGCTAAAACGTGGTGGTTGAACCTGTAGAAAAGCTTTGACAGTTTGCATAGATTTGGCTTTTTCTTCCATTTTCCGTAGTATCTCCTCAGCATTAGTACCAAATAGCACATCCTTTTGTAAAGGAGCATCTAGCAGTTTAGCTTTCACATGATCAGGCAAGATTTGTTCCCTAAGCCATGCACGTCTACGAATGACTGATCCTGTAACAGCAGCTCTACTTGAGGCCTCTAGGGCATCATAGCCACATTGTAAGGTGTGTTTACCCACTTGTTCTGCACTATGCATCATATCCTGCAACTCCTTCAAATCTGATTGTTCAGGTTGAGACATTTTATTTCTTAATTGTGATAACAGAAACTGCTGATATTTAAGCATATGGAACTGACAATTTAAGGCCCTCATGGCTAGGGTGGCTGAGGTATATACCTTTTTTCCCCACCTTTCTAAGGATCTAGACTCTCTTTCGGAAGGTAGTGGATTCTTAGCAGTAGAGGCCTTCATTCCCTTGGGGCCTTGAGAAATGGTTTCAGGGTGAGCATTATGGCTTTTGTAAAGAAATTGGTGTGAGGTAGGAACTCTGTAGTACCTATCAGGCTTGACTGGGGCAGGAGGCAGGGAATCTGGATTTAGGCAAGCCTCCGAGTAAACATCATCAAGTATGTCCAAGACAGGAGGTATCGCCAGAGGTCTGTGCTGAGGTAACAAAGAAATTCCCTAAGTCTTTTCTTGGAATCAGAAAAGTCTTGGCCTTCCCAATGGAAGTGTTCCCTCAAGGTGTGCAAGGTTTCCCCAAAAGAAAAATCCTCAGGAGGAGATACAGAAGGAATGGACTGCTCTGCATCAGAATCTTCATAAGGGGAGTAGGAGTGTTCCTCTACATCAGAATGATCTGAAAAAATGGAGCCCTGATCAGAAGAGGGAGAATCTTCCTCCACTCTGGGTCTCTTGTCTGGAGGGGGATGGGAACCCCTGATAAGAGTAATTAAATCCTCAGCCATTTTAAGCATCTGCTTTTTAGGCATGAGGCCTGGAGATGGGCCCTGTGCAACAGGCCTCTTGGGATGCCTGGCTGATTTGGATTTAGTAAAGGCCTTAATGGAAAAGGAAGATGAGGGTCTAAAGACCCCATGGGTGGAAGTGGACCTGTCCACATTAGGAGGCTCCAGGCTCACAGTGGCTTCGGTGGTTGTAGTCTGGGTATGGGCCGAGGTACTTGCGGTCTCGGTTACAGAAGACACCACCAAAGAAGTGTCTTCGGTAGTCAGGGACTGCATAGGCGTCTCGCTGAGAACCGGACCACGTGTAGCCGGTTTTGGCATGGTGTCGGTGGGGACCGCGGACCTCGTGTGCCGGTCCTTGTCCTTGCGGTTTTTTGGACAAAATGGTAGTCGGAGTCTCCGACGACATTTTATAATCAAAGGCTTTACCAAAAAAGTGTTGGGCGAACTCCGCCTGACGCTTAATAGTGTGTTTATTGAAAGTAGCGCAAAAGCGACAGCCCGAGACGTCGTGGTCTGGGCCTAAACAAGGTATGCAGAGGGAATGGAAATCCTTATGCGGTATTTGCTTCCCACAAGAAATACAATTGTTAACTTTTTCTGACATCAGTCTGAGGCAAGAAAAGTTTCCCCAACGGGGTACTTAGCTTTAATGAAGACTTCGGTTTCCAATTTTTTGTAAATTCAGGAGCTGGCCGACCGGCACTTGCGAACTGCTTCTGCTTCGGGCACCGCGTGGCAAAAAAGACTGAAGAATATGGCGTCGGCTGTGTCTTATATACCCCTGTCGCACTGACGTCAGGAAAGAGAGCGACGACAACCGATGCCGGACCTAGACTTTGGAATTCGGCTGACCGAGGACCCGCCTGACGGCAGAAAACCCATCTGTGATTACTGCAAGTGTATGCACGATGAACATCTGAGCAATTTATGTAATGGATTGATAAAAGTAATACAAAAAATGCATATGTGATGTATAATGTGTGTACCAGGAACATAATCTTAAGCAATAATTTACTAAAGGTGTTAAAAACTGAAGGTATCAGGGAATGGCAAACTGACCAGCAGATAAGTGCACTGGCAGCAAAACTGAAGGAAGGAAGAGTGGAATCATAAAAAGTCTGGCAATTGCCGCAGAGGATTAAGGTTCTGAGCTGTTAACATGCTGCTTTCTGCAGACTTCTTCTACCTTTATTTACCTACCTGTTTGACTCAGGAATACATTTAACCAGCCACTACACTCAGAAAAGGGACAACTGTGTCCACTGGATTTGCAACCAAGAAGTAAACATTAATAAAAAAGCTCAATTTACTTGTCAATATAAGTCACCAGACTCACTATGGTCTTGAACTTTGAACAGTGACAGAAATGGCAAATATCACAAGAACAACTGTCAGAAATAATGTTCCTTAAAAAAAGGGCTTGGCTCAACCGTCAGTAATATATTATGGAGGTTGACAATCTGGGAGAGGTCTGCAGTACAGCCACAGCACTTTCATGTTGAAAGAATTCAACTGAGGTAATCTGGGCAGCTTGTGAATACATCTCTTTTGGAGTCTCCCACAGATGTACGAGACTCAACCCAGTAGGAGGTGGCCCTGAGCACACCCAATATATGACAGGATTCCATTTCTTAGCTTGCCTGGAAATCCTGCAGTCCTACCTCCAAAGCAAACTTCATCAGAACAAATGGATGCGATATGCATGAAAGTAATTTCTGATAAGAAAACATCCACAGAGAGCCAGTTAAACAAACTAGTCAACAGGTCCAGTAAAATAGACATGTTAGGTAGGACAGCAAAATGACACGATGTATTCTCATAGTCAGGCTTTACATATTGAGTGGAGTGTTACAGTAAACTCTCAGTTAACCGGCACCCATGGGGATTGGCAGATGCCAGATAAAGTATAGTTGTGTACACTTACCATAAATGTAGATGTTCGAGTGTATTCACTGTTGCAGTCATCATACTTGGGTTATCTGCCTGCAGGTAGCCCTCAGCCGGCCCGAATACTAGAGTCTTGGGATTTCTGCATCGGATGCTGTCGCCTCTTTCATGACGTCAGGTGTATAAAACATGCAGCAGACACCATTACATCAGTTTTTCTTGCCCCAGATGTCAGGAGCCCCCAAAATCGGAAGCAATCACATGGTGTGGAACACCTCCAGTAAAACGTAAATGCCATTTCCATGAGGTATGGCCAAAACGGAGGATAGGTAGAAAGTATAGAAAAGACAGGAGGCTGGAGGGAGGGTAACCAGGACTGCAACACTGAATACACTCTAACATCTATATTTATGGTAAGTGTACACAGCTGCACTATGTTCTTCGCGTTTCACTGTTGCAGTCATCACACTTGGGTTGATTCCCAAACCTGAGGAAGGGTGGAGGCAGTCAAGAATTATTACGGCTGGCTAGCAGGCCTTGTAAGACTGCTGTGGCAAATCCAGCTCTGGATTTAGACAAGATAGGTAAGTGGTAATGCTTGGTGAAGGTGTGTACAGAACTCCAGGTTGCAGCTTCCAAAATGTCCCTGGTAGGGACTCCCCTGAGAAATGCTGTAGAGGTTGAGGTAGCGCTAGTGGAATGAAGTCTGATCCCCTGTGGGGTAGGTTTTCCATGGTGTTTGTAGCAGAAATGGATGCAGTGTGCTATCCATTTAGAAATGGTTTCCTTTGAAATGGCCTTGCCTTCTGCCCCTGTAGCAAAGCTGACTAGCAGCTGGTCAGATTTTCTTAAAGGTTTATTCCTGTCAAGGTAGAACCTGAGCTGTCTGTGCATGTTCAAGGACTGCAGGATCCTTTCCCCTTTATTCTGAGGATTAGGAAAAAAGGTTGGTAAATGGATGGATTGGTTTAAAGTCACAATGGATACCACCTTGGGCATAAATGATAGGTTAGTCCTGAGGGAAACCCTGTCGAAATGGAAGATAATGAAGGGTTCCACTGCCATAAGGGCCTGTAACTCAGACACTCTTCTTGCTGAAGTGATGGCTAGAAGTAAGGCAGTTTTCCAAGAGAGGAATTTTAACTCTGCTGTAGCAGCAGCCTCAAAAGAGGGGAGCGTGAGCTTCTCTAGTACAATGTTGAGGTCCCAGGTAGGAGTGGGAGCTCTCCTTGTGGGTCTTAAATTGTCAGTTTCTCTCAGGAACTGCTTAATCAGAGGGTGAGAGAAGAGGGATGGCTCAGTACTGTAATGAGCTGAGATGGCAGAGGCATGAATCTTTACTGATGAGAAGGATAGGCATTTGTGGAGCAGCTCTGCTAGTTAATCTGGGATTTGAAGAAAGGTGGGCATGGCTATGTCCTTTCCTTGAGACTGGCTCCAAGAGCAGTGTCTTTTCCATTTTTCTGAATAGGATTTCCTAGTCCTAGGCCTCCTGGCCTCAAGGATAACAACCAGTGCCTGTTTGCTGAGGGTTGCTGGTGATGTATTCAGGGAATGAGCCAAGCTGCCAGGTTGAGGGTTTGCAGCTGAGGATGCAAAATCTGTCCCTCCTGCTGGGACAGCAGAGAGGGGGTCTGATGTAGGTGCCAGGGTGGCACTGCTGTCAGACTGCACAGGAGTGGGTACCAGGGCTGGTGTGGCCAGTCTGGTGCAATAAGGATTATCCTTGACCTGTCCTGTTTGCTCTTGAGTATTACTTTTGAAAGGAAGGGCAGAGGGGGAAAGGCATAGATTGAGAGGTTTTCCCATGTAAAGGATAGGGCATCCACTTTCCATGCTTGGCTGTGGGGATTTCTGGTGCAAAAGTTGATCAGTTTATGGTTTTGGGGGGAAGCAAAGAGGTCCACCTCTGGTGTCCCCCACCTTTGTATTAGAAGTTTGAATGAGTTGGGTTCCAGTTTCCACTCGTGTGGGTCCATTAGACTTCTGCTTAAGTCGTCTGCCAGTGAATTTTGTTTGCCTGGCAGGAATTGACCTTGCAGGTGCACTTGATTGCTCAAGGCGGTGTTCCACAGAGCCATGGCTAACCTGCAGAGTGGGTAGGAATGAGTTCCCCCCTGCTATTTATTTATCACATAACTGTTGTGTTGTCTGTCTTTATCAAGAGTTGTCCTGGCAGGATAAGGTATTTGAAGGCTGTCAGTGCATTCTGTACAGCGAACATTTCTTTTTGATTGATATGCAGGTGAATTTGTCCTGGGCTCCATTTGCCTGCCATGTGAGCCCCCCATGCATAGTCTGATGAGTCTGTTGTCAGCGTTTGCGTGGCGGGGGGTTGAGTGAAAGAGAGTCCCTTGTTGTGGTTGCAAGCCTTTGCCCACCAAAGGAACTCTGTCCTTAGGCAAGGAATGATAGGAATCAGTTTTTCCAGGTCCTGAGAATGTTGACACCAGAGACTTTTTAAGTACCACTGAAGTTTCCTCATATGCACTCTTGCATATGGAATTAGTAGAATGCATGAGGCCATGAACCCTAGGGCTTGTAGTATTTTTCTTGCAGATAGCAGGGTTTGTGTGGCCAGTAGTTTGAAGTAATTTGTCAAATAAACCTGTTTTTCTGGAGTGAGGAATGCCATCTGGGAAGTTGTATTTAAGCTTGCTCCCAGGAATACAGTCTTTTTGGCTGGGTACCAGATGTGATTTATTTTCGTTGATGGTATACCCCAGAGAAGTTAGGAGTCTCTTTACAAACGTTGAGTGCTGAAGTAACAATTCCTGACTGTCCGCCTGATTAAGGCAATTGTCCAAGTATGGGTAAATTTGAATATTTCTCTGCCTGCAGTATGCAATGGATGGAGCCAGGCACTTTGTGAATACCCTGGGCGCAGTAGATAAGCAAAAGGGAAGTGCAGAGAAAGTACAGTTGTGTACACTTACCATAAATGTAGAAGTACGAGTGCATTCACTGTTGTAGTCATTACATTTGGGTTATCTGCCTGCAGGTAGCCCTCAGCCGGCCTGAATACCAGAGTCTTGGATTCCTGCTTCGGATGCTGTCTCTTCTTCCATGACGTCAGGTCATCAGGGGTACAAAACATGCAGCCAACGCCATTACATCAGTTTTTCTTGCCCCAGATGTCAGGTGCCCCCACAATGGGAAGCAATTATATGTTATGGTACACCTCCATCAAAAAGCAAATACACCAGAAAGCTTAAATACACCAAACAAGAAGTGAAAGGTAGAGCCAAGAGAAGTCAGGGGGCTGGAGGGAGGGTAAAGTACAGTTGTGTACACTTACCATAAATGTAGATGTTCGAATGTATTCACTGTTGCAGTCCTTACATTTGGGTTATCCTGCTGGCAGGATGCCCTCAGTTGGCCTGAATTCCAAAGCCTTGGGTCCTGCGTCTGTTTCTGTCGCCTCTTCCCTGACGTCAGGTCATCAGGGGTATAAAAGATGTAGCCAACGCAATTTTATTTAGTTTTTCTTGCCCCAGATGTCAGGTGCCCCCAAAAGGGTAGGCTAAAATTATGTAAATAAAACATGCATGCACCAAAATAAGCTTTACCTTCATCTATAAGCAAATACACCACCTAGGTTGTATAGATTAGGGAAGTAAAGATAAGATCCAGCAAAAATAAGGGGAATGGCAAGTGGGTAATCTGGACTGCAACAGTGAATACACTCGAACATCTACATTTATGGTAAGTGTACACAACTGAACTATGTTCTTCGTGTTTCACTGTTGCAGTCATTACATTTGGGTTGGGTCCCAAAGCTGTGGTTGGGGGGCTGGAGCTAAACAGCATTAGGAGCAGCTATGAGGCCCTGCAGAACTGCAGTGGCAAAGCCTGCCCTGGATTCAGAGTAAAGAGGCAGATTGTAATGTTTTGTAAAGGTATGCACTGAACTCCAAGTAGCAGCCTCGAAAATGTCTTAGGTTGGTACTCCCCTGAGAAAGGCTGCAGAAGTGGCTGCAGCTCTGGTTTAATGTGGCCTAATTCCCTTAGGCACTGGTTTGCCATGCTGTGAGTAGCAGAAACGAATGCAGTGACCTATCCACTTTGAAACAGACTGCTTGGAGATAGCCTTTCCTTGTGATGCTGTGGCATATGTCACTAGTAATTGCTCTGTCTTTCTGAAAATTTTAGTTTTGTCCAATTAGAATCTAAATTGTCTGTGTACGTCCAAAGAATGCAGAATTTTCTCCCCCTTGTTCTGTGGGTTTGGATAAAAGGTTGGCAAATTAATTGTTTGGTTAAGGGCAATACTGGATACCACCTTAGGCATAAATGTAGGGTTTGTTCTCAGAGAGACCCTGTCTGGATAGAAAATGATAAAGGGTTACACAGCCATGAGAGCCTGTAGCTCTGAAAATCATCTTGCAGAAGTTATTGCTAGGAGCAGAGCTGTTTTCCAAGATAAGAACTTTATGTCCGCAGTAGCAGCTGGCTCAAAAGGAGGTAAGGTGAGTTTTTCCAAGACATAGTTGAGGTCCCATGCAGGTATTGGCATTCTCCTTGGAGGCCTTAAGTTTTTGGCTCCTCTGAGGTACTGCCTTAATAAAGGATGAGAAAAGAGTGGTGGCTCTGTATTGTAATGAGCCAAAATGGCAGAGGCATGGATTTTAATTGAAGAAAAAGATAGGCCTTTGTCCAGCATCTCAGTTAAATATTGCAAAATCTGAGGAATATTTGGGACAGCTGTATCAGTTCCTTGAGCTTGGTTCCAAGCGCAAAATCTCTTCATTTCCCAGCATAGGATTTTCTAGTACTAGGCCTTCTGACTTCTAAAATGACATCCATCACAGCTTTACTGAGAGGTGCAGTTTGTATGGCTACATTATCCGCCATTCTGCCAGGTTTAGGGTCCTGAGTTGGCTGTGCAGAATCTGATTGCTTTGCTGGGACAGTAGATGAGGTATTTGAGGTAAGGTCCAGGCTGGGCATTGGGACAAGTTCCTTAAGCTTGGATACCAGTACTGGCGTGGCCAGTCTGGGGCAATCAGAATTATTTTTGGTTTCTCCTGCCTGACCTTTAGGAGTACCTTGGGGAGGAGAGGCAGTAGAGGAAAGGCATATACTGATAGGTTTGTCCAGTTGAAAGATAAGGCGTCAACTTTCCAAGCTTGTCTGTGATAAGTCCTTGTGCAGAATCTTTTTAGTTGATTGTTTTGAGGGGAGGCAAATAGATCTATGTCCGGGCATCCCCATTTCACTGTTATCATGCTGAAGACTTGTGGATCCAGGTGCCACTCGTGGGGATCCATGAGGTTTCTGCTTAGTTCGTCTGCCAGAGTATTTTCCTTTCCTGGCAGGAACTGTGCCTGCAGATGAACTTGGTAAGTCAATGCTGTGTCCCATAAAGCCATGGCTAGTCTGCACAGGGGATAAGAATGAGTGCCCCCCTGCTTGTTTATGTACCACATGACCGTGGTGTTGTCTGTCTTTATCAGTAGTTGTCCCGGATGAAGTAGGTCCTTGAAGGCTGTCAGGGCATTTTGAACAGCTAGCATCTCTTTTTGATTGATATGTAGATGCTTTTGGTTTGTGGACCAGGTGCGCTGAATGCCTCTTCCTGCCATGTGTGCCCCCCAGGCATAATCTGATGCATCCATCGTTAGGTTCTGCCTGGCTGGGGGTAGTGAGAATGGCTGTCCCTTGTTTTGGTGACAAGTCTTTGCCCACCATCGAAATTCCTGTTGCAGGCAGAGAATTAGAGTAATCATTGTTTCCAGACTGTGGCAATGTTGTGTCCAGACACTTTTTAGGTACCACTGAATTTTCCTCATATGCAGTCTTGCATATGGAATTAGTAAGATGCAGGATGCCATGAAGCCCAAAGCCTGCAGAATTTTTCTTGCAGAGAACTGGGCCTCTGTTGCCATTTCCTTGAAATAGGTAGTCAGTTGCCTTTGTTTGTCTGGAGTGAGATAAGCCATCTGGGCAGTTGTATTTAAGCTTGCACCCCAGGCATATTATCTCTTGAGAGGGTACTAGCTTTGATTTATTTTTGTTGACTGTGTACAATAGGCATGTTAAACGTCCCATCACAAAAGCCAAATGCTGAAGTAGGATGTCCTTGTTCTCTGCTTGTACGAGGCAGTCGTCCAAGTAAGGATATATTTGTATTCCTCATTGTCTGCAGTAAGCCATTACTGGTGCCAGGCACTTTGTGAAGACCCTGGGCGCAGTAGATAAACCAAAAGTGCAGTGCAGAGAATTGGTAATGTTTTGAGCCAGCCTTGAATCTGAGGTATCTTCTGCATGATTGTCTGATTGGGACATGCAGGTATGCCTCTTTTAGGTCTAAAGTCACGAGCCAAGCCTTACTGCCCAGCATGGGCAGAAGCTGCTGTAAGGTCAACATCTTGAATTCTGGCATATCCAGGAAAGTGTTTAGAATAGATAGATCCAGTATTGGTCTCCATGCGTTGTCCTTTCTGGGTACCAAGAACAGTCTTGAGTAAAATCCTTATCCCTGCTCTTGCTGTGCTACTTGTTGAATAGCCCTCATGTCCATGAGAGCTGTGACTTGTTTTTGAGCCTCTGCCCATTGATTTTTTGGCAGGTCTGGCCAATCGTTTGCCCTTGGCAAGGTATGGAAATAAAACTTGTAGCCTTGTGACACTATGTCTAGAACCCATTTGTCCTGGGTTATAATGTGCCAATTTTGAGAAAAAGTGCTAGTTTTCCCCCCTAAGGGTGCTGCCAGAAGATAAGTGCTTGGCGCAGGCAGGGGGAAGTCATTGGGACTGTTTCCTGTATGATTGTGATTTGTCCTCTCCACCTTTGGAGGTATAAGCATTCCACTGCTTAGACCTGTAGGATCCTTGCGGCTGTGATCTGCCTCTAGGGCGTCTGGCTCTGCCCCTTTGAGGTCTGTCTGAGACTGGAAAGGACCAATTCTTTGTAGGCCAGTGTCTGCAAAATCTAGGTGGCTGTACCTGTAAGAAATCCTTGACCGTTTGCATAGATTTAGCTTTGTACTCCATTTTCTTTAACACCTCTTCTGCCTTAACACCAAACAAGGTATCATGTTGTAAAGGAACATCTAATAATTTTGCTTTAACATGGTCAGGCAGATTTTGTTCCTTTAACCAAGCATGCCTCCTAATGACAGAACCAGTAATAGTAGCTCTGCAGGAGGCCTCCAGAGAATCAAACCCACATTGCAAAGTATGCTTTCCAACTTGTTCAGCTGCATGCAATAAATCCTGCATTTCTTTGTTTTCTGCACATTCAGAATTTACCATCATTTTCTGTTTAAGCAGTGTCATGATATATTGCTGATATTTGAGCATATGAAACTGGCAATTTAAGGCCCTTATAGCCACAGTAGCAGATGTGTAAATCTTTTTTCCCCATCTATGCAGAGCCCTAGAATCCCTGTCAGAGGGGGTAGTATTTTTTGCAGTAGAAGCCTTGACCCCCTTTTGGACCCTGAGAAATAGTTTCTGGGTCTGCAGTAGGGTTTTTGAAAAGGAATTTATGAGAGTCAGGGACCCTGTAGTATCTGTCCGGCTTAACAGGAGCTGGAGGTAAAGAGTCAGGGGTCAGACTAGACTCTGAGAACACATCGTCTACAATGTCCAACACAGAAGGAATAGCTAGAGGCCTGTGTTGAGGTAGTAAAAGGAAGTCTCTGAGCCTTTTCTTAGATTCTGAAAAATCTTGGCTCTCTCAGTGGAAGTGCTCCCTCATGGTATGCAAGGTCTCCCCAAAAGAGTAGTCCTCAGGAGGAGAAGGTGAAGGAACTGATTCTTCACCATCAGAATCCTCATGGGGGGAAGAGAATATTCCTGATCAGAAGAGGAATCAGAAGAAATGGAAACCTGATCTGAAGATTCATAGTCTGTCTCTTGCCTAGGCCTCTTATCAGGAAGGGGATGGGAACCCCTGATCAAGGTAATTAAGTCTTCGGCCATTTTGAGCATCTGTTTTTTTTTTTTTTTTTTTTTTTGGGCATGGAGGCCTGTCCTTGTGACTGGTGAACTTGTTTCTTTGCCTTTAAAGGTGTTTTAGTCTTTGAAGTCAGTTTAATATACAATTGTTTAGGTCTGAATACACCCTCAGAAGCCGATGCCTGCTCAGCAGCTCCGGACCCATCTGAGGGAATAATCTCCGAGGCTCCAATACCTTGAGTTTCCTGCGGCCTGGCCGACTCCACATGGGAGTCAGTAGCGGCCTGCGCCTCTAAAGTAGCGGGCGTCAGGGGCTGTGAAAGCGCTTCACTGAGAACTGGCGAACTGGCGACTTGCTTAGGAGAAGCTTTGTCGTCGTTTTTGGACCTCGGTTGCCTGTCTTTTTCTTTGCGTTTTTTCTGAACTCCGGTAGTCGGATGGCTAGCTGACGACATTGTATAATTAAATCTTCGCCCAAAATAGCTTAATGCAAAATCGTACAGACGCTTAATAGGGCGTTGGTTAAATCTAGCACAAAACCGACAACTAGCAACGTCGTGGTCAGGGCCTAGGCAAGGAATACAGTAAGAATGAAAGTCCTTATGAGGCATTTGCTTCCCACAAGAAATACAATTATTAAGTTTTTCTGACATTGGTCTGGAGCAAGAAAAAAAGGTTTCCCCAAAAGGCTACTTAGCTTTTAATGAAGACTTCGGATCTGAAACTCGAACATGAAAGTCTCAGGAGTCAGCCGACCGGCACTTGCGAACTGCTTCTGCTTCGGGCACCGCGCGGCAAGAAAGACTGAATAAAATGGCATCGGCTGCATCTTTTATACCCCTGACGCTCTGACGTCAGGGAACAGGCGACAGCTACCGACGCAGGACCCAAGACTTTGGAATTCAGGCTGACAGAGCAACCTGCTAGCAGGACAACCCAAATGTAATGACTGCAACAGTGAATACACTCAAACATTTACATTTATGGTAACTACACAACTGTACTATGTTCTTCATGTTTCACTGTTGCAGTCATTACATTTGGGTTGATTCCCAAAGCTAAGGAAGGGAGGAGGAAGCTAGAGACCATTAGGACCAGCTTTTAAGCCCTGCAGGACTGCAGTGGCAAAACCAGCTCTGGATTTAGAAAAAAAAAGCATGTGGTAGTGCTTGGTGAAGGCATGTACAGAGCTCCAGGTAGCAGCTTCTAGGATGTCCCTAGTAGGGACACCTCTGAGAAAGGTGGTAGAGGTAGATTCAGCCCTGGTGGAATGTGATCTTATCCCCTGTGGGGTATGGTTTTCCATGGTGCTTACAGCAGATATGAATACAATGGGCTATCCATTTAGAAATGGTTTGCTTTGAAATAGCCTTCCCCTCTGCCCCTGAAGCAAAGCCAACCAGCAGCTGTTCAGATTTTCTGAGAGGCTTAGTCCTGTCCAAATGAAATCTGAAGTTGTCTCTGCATGTCCAAAGAGTGCAATATTCGTTCTCCTTTGTTTTGTGGATTCGGGAAAAAGGCAGGCAAATGAATGGACTGATTTAGGGCCACACTAGACACAGTACAGTTGTGTACACTTACCATAAATGTAAATGTTCGAGTGTATTCACTGTTGCAGTCATTACATTTGGGTAATCTGCTGGCAGGTTGCCCTCAGTTGGCCTGAATTCCAAAGTCTTGGGTCCTGCATCGGTTGCTGTCTTCTCTTCCATGACGTCAGGTGTATATAACATGCAGCCGATGCCATTTTCTTTAGTTTTTCTTGCCCCTGATGTCAGGTGCCCCCAAAAAGGTAGCAATATTATATATATCTATATGCATGCATCAATATAAACTTTACCTTCATCTGCAAGCAAATACACCACATAGGTTGTAGAAGATAGAGAAGGAAAGATAAACTGTAGAATGAAAGTGGGATGGCGGGAGGGTAACCTGGACTGCAACGGTGAATACACTCGAACATCTACATTTATGGAAAGTGTACACAACTGTACTATGTTCTTCGTGTTTCACTGTTGCAGTCATTACATTTGGGTAGAATCCCAAAGCTATGGTTGGGAGGCTGGAGCTAAACAGCATTAGGTGCGGCTATAAGGCCCTGCAGCACTGCAGTGGCAAAGCCTGCCCTGGACTTAGAGTAGAGAGGCAAATGGTAATGCTTTGTAAAGGTGTGAACAGAACTCCAAGTAGCAGCCTCTAGAATGTCTTTGGTTGGTACCCCTCTGAGAAAGGCTGCTGAAGTAGCTGCAGCTCTGGTGGAATGAGACTTAATACCCTTGGGCACCGGTTTACCATGGTGTGAGTAGCAGAAACGGATGCAGAGGCTTATCCACTTTGAAATTGTCTGTTTGAGATAGCCTTTCCTTCTGATCCTGCACCATATGACACTAGTAATTGCTCAGTTTTTCTTGAGTTTTTGTCCTGATCAAGCAGAATCTTATTAACTTTTTCTGACATCGGTAAAAAGCAACCCCAATGGGGTACTTAGCTTTATTGAAGACTTCGGTTTTGAACACGAATATTTCAGTAGTCGGCTGACTGGCACTTGCGAAATGCTTCTGCTTTGGGCACCGCGTGTCAAGAAAGACTAAAGAAAATGGTGTTGGCTGCATGTTTTATACCCCTGACGACCTGACGGCATGGAAGAGAAGACAGCAACCGACACAGGACCCAAGACTTTGGAATTCAGGCCGACTGAGGGCAACCTGCCAGCAGATTACCCAAATGTAATGACTGCAACAGTGAAACACAAAGAACATCACCTTGGGCATAAAGGAAGAACTGGTCCTGAGGGAAACCCTGTCTACATGGAAGATAATGAAGCGCTCCACAGCCATGATGGCCTGTAATTCGGACACTCTTCTTGCTGAAGTGATGGCTAGAAGGAAGGCTGTTTTCCAAGAAAGGAATTTCAACTCTGCAGTTGCAGCTGGTTCAAATGGAGGAAGAGTGAGCTTTTCCAATACAAAGTTAAGGTCCCAGGCTGGAGCAGGGGCTCGCCTGGGGGGGGGGGTCTTAAATTTTTGACAACTCTGAGGAATTGCTTTAGCAGTGGGTGAGAGAAGAGGGGTGGGCTCAGTATTATAATGTGCTGAAATGGCAGAGGCATGAATTTTAATTGATGAGAAGGATAGGCCCTTGTGGAGCATTTCTGTTAAGTACTGAAGAATATGAGGTAAGCTGGGCACCCTTGTGCCCATCCCGAGTCTGGCTCCAGGAAAAGTATCTTTTCCACTTTTCAGCATAGGATTTTCTAGTACTAGGCCTCCTTGCTTCCAGAATGACATCTAGCACCTGCTTACTGAGGGATGCTATTGAAGAGCTCAAGGAATTAGCCAGGCTGCAAGGTTCAGGGTTTGAAGTGGAGGGTGCAGAATCTGGCCCGCCTGCTGGGACAGCAGGGAAGGTGTCTGAGGTAGGTTCCATGGCTCCAGCAGTATCATACTGCGCAAGACGGGGTACCAATGCTGGCGTGGCCAGTCTGGTGCAATCAATATTGTCCTTGGCTTGTCCTGTGTGATCTTTAGCAGAACCTTCGAGAGGAGAGGCAGAGGGGGAAAGGCATAAACTGAGAGGCTTTCTCAGGTAAAGGACAGAGCATCCACTTCCCAAGCTTGTCTGTGAGGAGTCCTCATGCAGAATTTGTCCAATTGGTAGTTCTGAGGGGAGGCAAACAGGTCCATCTCTGGAGTCCCCTATTTGTTCCTCAAGAGGTTGAATATTTTTGGTTCCAGTTTCTATTCATGTGGGTCCAGGAGATTTCTGCTTAGGTCATCTGCCAGTGAATTTAGCTTGCTTGGCAGGAATTGAGCTTGTAGGTGCACTTGGTAGCTCAAGGCTGTGTTCCACAGAGCCATGGCTAGTCTGCAGAGAGGGTACGAGTGGGTTCCACCCTGCTTGTTTATGTACCACATAACTGTGGTGTTGTCTGCCTTTACCAATAATTGTCCTGGAAGGATGTGGTCTTTGAAGGCTGTCAGGGAATTCTGTACAGCTAACATTTCTTTTTGGTTGACATGCAGGTGCATCTGACTCGGGTTCCATTTGCCCTAAATGCACCGCCCTGCCAAGCGAGTCCCCCATGCATAGTCTGATGCATCTGCTGTTAGGGTTTGGACGGCAGGGGGTAGAGTGAAAGGGAGTCACTTGTTGTGGTAGCAGGCCTCTGCCCACCAAAGGAACTCTTGCCTTTATGCAAGGAATGATTGGAGTCACTGATTCCAGGTCCTGAGAATGTTGGCACCATAGGTTCTTTGGATACCATTGTAGTTTCCTCATATGCAGTCTTGCATATGGAATTAGTAGAATGCAAGAGCCCATGAACCCCAGGGCTTGCAGAATTTTTCTTGCAGATAGCTGGGTCTTTGTGGCCAGTAGTTTGAAGTAGGTTGTCAAATTGTCAATGTCAGACTCTTACATATTAATGTTTTTTTTTTATTTTTTGCCCTGCTTTTAGCTGCTAGTAAGACCTCTCCCCCCCTCTAAAGCCCCTCTCTATTATAGCTTATTTTAACCATACCGCACTGGGTTTGCTTCAAGTAAATCTGCTTGTGTAGCTTGAGGTCAGTGTCGTTTTGTAAGCATACTTCTGCTCATATTTTCTTTTTTATTTATTTCTGGTGACTATACCTTTAGAAACTTTATATCCTTGTCTCTCAAGCTAGTTTTTCACTATCTTTTTCTGATTGTTTCTCTGACTTCATCTTGACCATGGTGCTAGCCCCATTTGGGCTCACTTTGCTCCCCTACCCTATCCCCATTCCCACCCATCCCATTACACTTACCTTTATACCTAACTATCCCTCCCCTTCCTGTCCCACTAGCCACTACAATTCCACTTCCTGCCTACTGCCATAACCACCTTATTAATCTGTTAATCTTGTCAATACCACTGTCTCTACCTACTCTATCTGACCATATTTTATTCCAGCATGTATTATTTTCTAATATCTTCTACGCTACTCCTTATTCTCTCTATCTCCACCTCTTACCACTCCAATCTCTCTGTCCCACTTGTACGTTCACCAACTTCTCACTCATACAACATATATCCAACTACTTCATATTTTACTATCTCCTCTAATCTCTTTACTACCCCTACCTCAAGTCTATATAAACCATCCATAATACAGGTTTTTAAACCTTCCCACAAAGCTAAGTCAAAACTATGCAAACTCCATCTAGCATCTACTACGCATTCTCTCCTCACTAAAAACCTAATTTGTTCTGGAGATATCCACCCCAACCCTGGCCCCTCTTCTTCTCTCCCCACCCTCACTCTCCCCAAAACTACCTCTACACTGCCCCATCTTACTCCTCTAATAGTCACCAACCTCAGTTACAACAATCACCTCCATCCAAATACTTAACTATTTACTCATTGAATATTCAGAGCCTGGCAAATAAAGTTACTGAGCTGCACACTCCTGGATAGCTCTCAATACCCTTCACATCCTCTCCCTATCTGAAACCTGGCTCAAGCCACAAATCTCAAATAGTGAAATACTCCTACCAGGTTTTAATATCTTCCGATCTGATAGACATGTAAAAAAAGGGGGTGGCGTGGCCATCCTCTACTCAAAAACCTTAACCTCTCACCTTACCCTTCTCCAATTCCTGACTTCCTCCCAGCTGAAATCATCATCCTTAACTGCCATCTGAATCCCACAAAAAAAAACTTGCAATTGCTTCTATCTATGTTCCTCCAGGCAAAAATCTGCCCATTCTTGAAAAGATCCTATCCTGGTTCTCCCACAACATACCATATGAGACACTTATCCTTGGTGATGTCAACATTGATTGGTCCAAACTCACAACTGACTCCCCCCAACTCAGTATCCACCTACATGGCTTCCACCAACTTATAACATCTCCCCCTCGCTTCCATAAATACTCCACCTCCAGCTCCATCATAGACTGGATCCTTACCAATTCCCCCACCAATATCACAATCCCACCACCTTACCTGACTCCCTCAGTGATCATCTCCCTACCACCATCTTAACACACTACCTCCCATATTCCTAAACCCCACCTTATCAAAGACGGTCGAAAACTACTGACCTTCAATTCATCCCACTTTAACTCCATTCTCCACAACATAGATTGGTCCATCCTAAAAACACCTCTCCCTAAACGATGTTGTAAGCATTTTCAATAGCATCTTCATTAGTACTCTAATCTCCTTAGCTCCCTCTAGGAAGATATGAGTAAAATCAAATCATGCTACCTGGCTCTCCAAGGAGACTAGATCCCTTATGAAACAAAGAGATAGTGCTTGGAAAACCTGGACTAAAACTAAACAACCATCTCTTCTTCAAAAATACAGGCAACTGAGGAACCTTGCAAAAAAATATGACTAATGACAAAAATGTATACTATAGCTCTGCTCAGCTTAACAACAAATTCAATCCTCGAAAATTTTGGTCAACTCTCAACACCATCCTCTATCCTGGAAAGCCCTCTAATCCCTCCCCATACCCTAACTCTTCCTCTCAGGAAACAGCTACCCTTCTGAATAAACACTTTATCTCTTCCATCCAAAATCTGGTAACCTCTAAGCCAAACTCTACTTCGACACCCACCTCTCCAAGTCCCACTAACACAACTTTGTTTTCATTTGAGCCAGTTCCCATTGCTTACATCAAATCTCTACTACTCAAGCTAAAACCATGCTCTCCTTCCACTGACAATCTATCTCCTACATTCCTCAAACTTGCTGCTGACTCACTTGCCTATCCTATATCTATACTAATTAATCGATCTATTCTGGAATCAACTGTCCCCACCCTTTGGAAATCTTTCTTTACTATCCCTCTTCATAAAGGTGGAAACTCCACTGACCCCCTCAAACTACAGACCCATTGCCATTCTGTCCCCCCCTCTCCAAGATATTAGAAAAATGTACTCACTCGCAGCTTTTCAATCACCTCCTCACGCACCACTTACTTACCCCTACCCAACATGGATTTCGTCCTCACCACAGCACCACCACTGCCCTCCTCTCTTTCACTCATATCATTGCAGAGGCCCTAGACAATAAACTCATTTCCTTTCTCTTCCTAGATCTCTCCAAAGCCTTCGATACTGTCTCTCATCCTCTACTACTATCCAAACTCGCAAATCTCCACCTATCATCTCTCCACACTTGCCTGGTTTAATAGTTGCCAATCTGGCAAGGAACAATCTGTCAAATGGCTCTCATCCTCCTCACCTTTCCTTCTCATCTCCACTGATGTTCCCCAAGGTTCCATCTTGGGACCCCTTTTGTTTAACATCTTCACCAATGATCTTTACACCTCATGCAAAAAATCCTCCCTTATTCAGTATGCTGATGACTCTACACATATTCATTTCAAATAACATTCCTGACCTACACTCCCTGACCCAACAAGCCCTACTATCCACTGAACAATGGCTCTCTCACAACCTACTGATCCTAAATCCCAAAAAGACCAAACTCCTACTTTTCCTTCCCCTTTCTCATCACAAAACCTCCTTTTTTATTACATCTTCTAACAATACAACTATCCAACCTGACACCCACAGAAAACTCCTAGGGGTCATTATCGATGACGAACTAAAGTTCAACCTACACATACTCCACTGTATAAAAAAAACAAACCAGAAACTAGGTCTGCTATATCGGAACAAAAAAATCCTAACCCCTGAATCTAGACTTACCCTGGGCCAGGCACTCCTCCTCCCCTCCCACTTAAAAGCCGCCCCAGGTCTTACCAATATCCGGGCCTCCACTCTAAACAAACTCCAACAGACTTACCATAAAATAGCCAGATTCATTACTAACTCCCCATACAACTCACATCACTGCATTTCTTTAAACTCTCTTCAATGGCTTGAACTTCCCCAATTTCTGCTATCTTATCAATTTCATATGCTACACTCTATTCTTTATAAAGCCTCCTTCTATCTCTATCTTCCTTAGTCTCCTTCTACATCCCATCCCGGACCCTCCGTACTTCTAACCAACAATTACTTGATGTCTACACCCAAAAAGGTCAGTAGGCAAACTACTCTACAAACACTACTTCATATTTTACTATCTCCTCTAATCTCTTTACTACCTCAAGTCTATATAAACCATCCATAATACAAGTTTTTAAACCTTCCCAGAAAGCTAAGTCAGAACTATGCAAACTCCATCTAGCATCTACTACACACTCTCTCCTCACTAAAAACATACTTTGTTCTGGAGATATCCACCCCAACCCTGGCCCCTCTTCTTCTCTCCCCACCCTCACTCTCCTCAAAACTACCTCTTCACTGCCCCAAACTTCCCCTTGACTTAAGTTCAATCTCCCACACCTCACACTTTAAAAATGAACTAAAAGCTTATTTTCTCAATTCCAGGACCTGCCCTTGCCATGACCCCACCTAGTCTTCCTTCCCTTATGTACCCTCAAAAGGTCCATACTTAGTACCTCATTACACCTCTCTCTCCAATGTGTCTACTATGCATTTGCATAATTTTATACAAACAATTTTTTTTATTGTAGACCTATTCAACTATATCAATGTAAAATTATGTTACAAGCTTCTTTTTAATGCAACTTTACCTTTATGCATGTAACCCAACATAGGTGAATCTTTCTGCTATAACTGCTATTATATCAGTATTGTTTAAAACTGTACTTGTTTAAAAATGTACTACTGGAACTTTTCTCCTCGGGTCACCACTGAAAATGGGCCACAAGCCCAGTTGGACAAACCCAGTAAACAAATGTGAATAAATAAATAAATACACTTGTTTCTCTGGAGTGAGGAAAGCCATCTGGGAAGTCATGTTCAAGCTTGCTCCCAGGAATACAATCTGTTGACAGGGTACTAGGTGAGATTTCTTATCGTTTATGGTGTACCCCAGTGATTTTAGAAGCTTCTTTACGAATGCCAGATGTTTTAATAGCAAGTCCTGGCTTTCTGCCTGAATCAGACAATCACCCAGGTATGGGTGTATTTGAATATTTCTCTGCCTGCAAAATGCAATGGCTGAAGCTAGACACTTTGTGAATACCCTGGGCGCAGTAGATAAGCCAAAGGGAAGTACAGAGAACTGATAGTGCATGGAGCCTGCCCTGAAGCGTAGGTATTTCCTGCAAGATTCCCTTATTGGGATGTGCAGGAAAGCTTCCTTTAAGTCTAAGGTTGCCAACCAGGCATCTTTGCCTAGCATAGGAAGCAGCTGTTGAAGTGTTAGCATTTTGATTTTTGGGATTACCAAAATGGTGTTTAGAATAGAGAGGTCCAGGACAGGACGCCAGGAGCTGTCTTTTCTGGGTACCAGGAAAATTCTTGAATAAAAACCTTGGCCTCTTTCTTCTGCTGGGACAGGCTGAATAGCCCTGATACTTAGAAGAGAGAGAACCTGCTGTTGAGCCTCTGCCCACTGATTTGGGAGTAGGTCTGGCCAACCGTTTGGGGTTTGTAGGGTGTGGAAGTAGAATCTGTATCCTTGGAAAACTATTTAAAACCCATTTGTCCTGGGTAATGAGTTCCCAGTTTTTTGTATGCAGGGCGAGCTTTCCTCCTAAGGGAGCAGGCAGTTGAGCAGGGCTTGGAAGGGTTAAGGTCAAATCATTGTGACATTTTTCCATAGGGGGTGGTCTTACTACTTCCTGCTTTGGAAATGGGAGCCCCCCCCCCCCCCACTGCTTAGGCCTGTGCGTAGCCTGAGACTGTAACCTAGGTGGTCTGCTATTCCTGGGTTTGGACTGAGAAGGCCTGGAAGAGACTGGAAAGGACCAATTCTTTGAAGGCCAATGCCTATTAAATCTGGGAGGGCTGTACTTGCAGGAAATCTTTAACAGTTTGCACATATTTAGCTTTTTCCTCCTTTTTGAGGATGACTTCTGCTTTGTTGCCAAACAGACTGTCTTGACTTAAGGGAAGATCCAGTAATTTAGCTTTAACATGATCTGGCAAGTTTTGCTCCTTAAGCCAAGCATGCCTTCTAAAGTACAGACCTAGTGACAGCAGCCCTGCAAGATGCTTCTGAAGAGTCAAAACCACATTGCAAAGTATGTTTACCAACTTGTTCAGCAGAATGCATTAAATCCTGTAATTCTTTGTGTTCAGCACAGTCAGGAATCAACATCATTTTCTGTTTAAGTAGTCCCATAACATGCTACTGGTACTTTTAACATATGAAACTGGAATTTAAAGCTCTAATGGCCAAAGTAGCAGAAGTATATACCTTCTTACCCCATCTGTCCAAGGCTCTAGAATCTCTATCAGAAGGGGTAGGATTTTTGGCAGCAGCAGCCTTAATGCCCTTTGGACCTTGGGAAATGGTCTCTGGATCCACCGGGAAATGGTCTCTGGATCCACAGCAGGATTCTTAAAGAGGAACTTGTGAGAGTCAGGTACGCTAATACCTGTCAGGTTTTCTGGGAGCTGGAGGTAAAGTGTCTGGGGACAGGCTAGATTCCAAGAAAGCATCATCTACATTGTCCAGAACAGGAGGGACAGGTAAAGGCCTGTGTTGAGGAAGGAGTAAGAATTCCCTAAGCCTCTTTTTGGAGTCAGAGTAATCCTGGCTTTCCCAGCGGAAATGCTCCCTAAGAGTGTGCAAGGTTTCTCCAAAAGAAAAATCTTTTGGAGGGGAAGCAGAGGGAATGGAATCTTCTGCATCAGAATCCTCATAGGTACACAAGGGCAAATCCTGGAAATCAGAAGAAACAGAAATATCAGAATCTTGATCAGAAGAATCAGAAGGAAAATCAGTTCTCGGTCTCTTAGAAGGGGAAGGTTGGCTTCCCCTAATTAAAGTAATAAGGTCTTCAGCCATTCTAAGCATTTGTTTTTAGGCATATGGGCCTGACCATGCGGTTTGGACGTCTGTTTTCTAGGGATGGATTGAGTTTTAGGCCTGAATGAAAAAGATGGCGTTGGTTTAAAATGCAAGTCTGTAGGCCTGAATGCACCATCAGAAGCCGGTGCATGCACAGCGGCTCCGGACCTATCCAAGATAGAGACATCCGCAGGTTCCATAGTCGAAGAAGCATCTTGCGGCATACCGGACTCCGAATGGGTCTCAGTAGAGGCCTGCGAATCTGAAGTAGCAGGTATCAGGGACTGCAAAATGTCACACTGAGTACCGGCGGACTGGCGACTAGCTTAATGGAAGCGTAGTCGCCAGTTTTGGACCTATGCAGTCTGTCTTTATCCTTACGTTTTTTCAGAAGATCAGTAGTCCGATGGCTTATCAAAGCCATTTCAGAATATGGAGAACGAGAGCGAAAGAAATTTGAGACAAAAATAGCCCGACGACGAATAGTTTGGGTGTTGAACAAGGCACAAAACCGACAGCAAGGGACGTCGTGGTCTGCGCCTAAGCAAGGAATGCAGTACGAATGAAAATCTTTATGAGGTATTTGCTTTTCCACAGGTAAGACAACTGTTAACTTTTACTGACATTGATTAAGAGCAAGAAACAGGATCTCCAACGGGGTACTTAGCTTTTTTTAAGACTTCAGTTCTGAAACTCGAAAACGAAAATTTCAGAAGTCGGCCGACCGGCACTTGCGAATTGCTTCTGCTTCAGGCACCGCGTGGGCAAGAAAGACTGATGTAATGGCGTTGGCTGCATGTTTTATACCCCTGACAACCTGACATCATTGAAGAAGATACAGCATCCGACGCAGGAATCCAAGACTGGTATTCAGGCCGGCTGATGTCTACCTGCAGGCAGATAACCCAAATGTAATGACTGCATCAGTGAAACAAGAAGAACATCTGTTAGTGCATAGAGCCTGCCCTGAAACATACATACTTCCTGCAAGATTCCCTTATGGGGATGTGCAGATAAGCTTCTTTTAAGTCTAGGGTGACTAGCCAGGAGTCCTTGGCTAGCGTAGGAAGCAGCTGCTGGAGTGTAAGCATTTTGAATTTTGGTACCACCAGGAAGGTGTTGAGAGTTGACAGATCCAGAATAGGGTGCCAACAGTTCTCTTTTCTGGGCACCAGGAACAGTCTGGAGTAGAAACCCTGTCCCCTTTGCTCTGTTGGAACAGGTTGAATAGCCCTGATACTGAGAAGATAACTTGCTTTTGGGCCTCTGCCCACTGGTTTGGAGGAAGGTCTGGCAATCCGCTTGGGGTTGGCAGTGAGTGGAAGTAGAATCTGTATCCCTGGGGTACAATGTTTAAGACCCATCGGTCCTGGGTAATATACTCCCAGTTTTTTGCATGCAGGGCAGGTTTTCCTCCTAGGGGTGCAAGTACTTGGGCATGGCTGGGAAGGATGAAAAACAAGTCATTGTGAACTTTTTCCATAAGGGGGTGGCTTACCACTCCCTGTTTTTGAGGAGGGAACACTCCCATTGTCTAGATCTGTGCATACCCTGAGACTGTAGTCTTTGTGGTCTGCTGCCCCTGGGTTTGAGCTGAGAAGGTCTGGGAGGGACTGGAAAGAACCAATTTTTTGAAGGCCAATGCCTACTGAATCTAGGTGGCTGTACCTGTAAGAAATCCTTAACAGTTTGCATAGATTTAGCTTTTTCCTCCATCTTTTTAAGAACAACTTCTGCTTTTCAGCCAAACAAACATTCTTGGCTTAATGGAGCATCTAGTAATTTTGCTTGGTTATGGTCTGGCAAGATTTGTTCTTTCAGCCAAGCATGCCTTCTCAGAACAGACCCAGTGACAGCAGCCTGAATACACCTTCAGAAGTTGGTGCCTGCACAGCAGCTCCAGACCCATCCAAGATAGAGACATCTGCAGGTTCCATACTCGAAGAAGCATTTTGTGGCATACCAGACTCCGAATGGGTCTCAGTAGAGGCCTGAGAATCTGCATAAGCGGGTAACAGGGGCTGCAAAAGTGCCTCACAGAGTACCAGCAGACTGGCGACTAGCTTAACAGAAGCGTTGTTGGCAGTTTTGGACCTATGCAGTCTGTCTCTGTCTTTATCCTTGAATTTTTTTGGAAGATCGGTATTCGGATGGCTTATCAAAGCCATTTCGGAATACAGAGAATGAGAGCAAAAGAATTTTGAGACAAAAATAGCCCGACAACGAATAGTTTGGGTGTTGAACAGAGCACAAAACAGACAGCGAGGGACATTGTGGTCTGGGCCAAAACAGGTGACGCAGTAAGAATGAAAATCTCTGAGGTATTTGCTTTCCACAGGCAAAACAATTGTTAACTTTTTCTGACATCAGTTAGAGCAAGAAAAAAGGATCCCCAACTGGGTACTTAGCTTTAGAAGTCCTCAGGTTTGAAACTCGAAAAATGAAAATTTCGGGTAGCAGTCAACCGGCACTTGCAAACTGCTTCAGGCTCCCACGCGGCAAGAAAAGTGGATGTAATGGCATCGGCTGCATGTTTTATACCCCTGATGACATGAGGTCATGGAAGAGGCGACAGCATCCGATGCAGAAATCCCAAGACTCTGGTATTCGGGCTGACTGAGTCCTTGTTGCAGCTCTGAAGCTGCTCACAGGTATTTCTAAGCTTCTACACTACTATCACATAAAACAAAGTGGGAAACAAGGCACAGTAACAGTTTCATAATAGCCTTGCCTTGTGTATTTCTCAGCAGGCTCTTCATTATAGAGCACTTCGATTTCATTCATTATTCACCTTTTCTAATTTCTCCAAATCTTTTGGGTTTCTCATACCATGACAGGAATGGACCCCATTCCCAAGTCAAAGTATGAATAAAGTTCATGGAATTAGTATTGTTTCCATCTTTGATGCCAGCCAAAAGTGTTCTTCGCAGCACCTGCAATGTGCCCAGTAATGACTCCTGCAATTCGTATGGGGTTACATGGATTGGTAACATATCTAAATACGATTGTAGATACTTTTTTATAAGACCCGTTGCTCCTACTACTACTGGAACTGTCTGGGTATCTTTCTTCCACACTGCTCTTGTTTCTGCCTGCAGATCCTGGTATTTTATGACTTTGTGTCTCTGTACGCAAGATACTGTAGTCAATGGGTGTGGCGATTTCAATGATCAATGTTACTTTTGTCTTCTTTTCTTGGGCCACTACATTCATTTTTTTTAGCATCTATCTTTTGTACTGTTGGTAATGGGTGATCCCATGTGATATAAACTTCATCACTTCCTATGATGCTTTATGGCTCATGTTTCCAGTGTTTTCGATACCATAATGTTTGCACAATCCCCGCTGCAACAGTCTCACCACATTATTACGCCTTTGAGTATATAGTCCTTCTGCCATTAGTGCATTGCATCCAGCAACAAGGTGTGTGGCTGTTTCCAATTCGGTTTTACAAAACCTACATTTATCTGTTTCTCCCACATGTTCAATGGACTTTGTAAACCAGCATGTACGTTGCCCACTATCTTGGGCTGCCAATATTAACCTTTCATTTCTTGGTTTGAATTTGCCTCTCTTTAACCATTCCTTGGTTCGCTCCTGATCAACATTCCTGCGTTCATTCCTGAGCAACATGAGGTTCTTCCAGAAGTTTTCTATACTTGCAACTATATTTATGTTTTTTCCACATTTCTTACCTTTTCATCTGTTCCTTCATCTTATATTCTTTCTTTTGTTTTTTTGGCACATTCAGTTAGTGCCTGGTTTTTATCTACTTCTGGTTTGATTTCCATTCCTGCTTGACATCGATATGCTTCTGCTAAATTAAGCAGAGAAGTAATCTTACATTTATTCTCCTCATGTTTCAAAACTTTCACTACATTTGGATCTTGTGAGATCAGTAGATATGTGTGGAGTCCCACAATTGCAGATCTATACATGTAATCAATTTCAAGGAGGCCCATCTCTCCTTTGGAACGGGGAATATATAATCTTGGTGTAGACTGATTTTTATAAATCAATTGGTGAGCACGAAGCATCCTTCTTGTTTTAATATCTAATCGATCCAACACTTTCTGGGGCCAGTCAATCACTCCAAAACTGTAAGTTAGGACAGGAAGAGCAAACTGATTTATAGCTTGGATCTTATTCCAAGATGTCAATGCTGTTCTCAGGATTAATTTAAGTCTTCTGAAGTATTCCTTAATGAGTTTTATTCGCATTTGTTCATGTTTTATTGCGGATCCCTCGTCAATTCCCAAGTATTTATACACTCCCTCTTGCTCAAGTTCTTTTATATCACATTCTTGTCCCAAACTGATGTTTTCCTGGTGCTGCAGTTTTCCTGCTTTAAAGGTTGCTTTTGCACATTTATCAAGACCAAATGCCATTCTAATATCATCTGAAAAAGCTTTGACAACCTGCAGCTGTGCTTTCAGTTCATCATCTGATGAGATACACAGTTTTAAATCATCGACAGACAGAAGATGAGAAGTCATTAGGCTTTGTTGTTTTCTAGGAGCCAAATTGTAGCTATGGCCTAAGCTGTTAAATAAACAGCTTAATGGGTTAGTGGCAAGGCAGAATAGCAACGGTGACAAAGAGTCACCCTGGAATATCCCCCTTTGAATTTTTATCCCTGGGATAATAATCTGTCCTTTATCATGGCTTAATTAGAAAGTGGTCTGCCATTGTTTTATGGTTACTGTAATATAGTCAATCAGTGTAGAGTGCTTCTTAAACAATTTTAAGCACTCTTTTATTCATTTATGTGTGATACTATCAAATGCTTTTTTGTAGTCAATCCATGCCATACTTAGACCTTTTTACAGTTCTCCACTATAACTTTATTTAACAAATGATCCGTTCTTCTGTATGCCTTTCTTTTACTGCCCTTTTGTTCTACTGCCATAATTGATTTTTCTTCTAAATGACTACAAACTCTGTCATTGTCAGTTCCTGTGTATAGTTTATACATCGTCAGAAGGCAAGCTATTGGTCTATAATTTTTAGGGTAGCTTGCAGGTTCACTCTTAAGTACGAGCATTGTTTTGCTTGTTGTTAACCAGTGTGGTGTCTGTTCGGGTGCACATACAAATAGTTCTTTCACTAAATCCTCATGCAAAGATGTTAATACTTTTAACCAAAAGTTAGGTACTGCATCTGGGCCTGGGGTCTTCCAGTTAGAGGCTTTTTTTTAACTTTGTTTCAATCTCTCTGGCTGTTACTTCATCCCATTTCATATCCTGTACCTTTAAACTTCTTATTCTTTCTTTTACTTCTATCTATTTAGCATCCACAGGATCTTCATAGATACTGCTCCAAAATGCATCTACTTCCTCTTTTTTGGCAGTCTTTCATTCTTTTTACCTTACTTCCCAATTCTCTATAAAACTGTTTTGGGTCATCAAAAAATTGCTTATTTTGTTCCGTCTGTGCTGACATCTTTAGCTTATTTGGGATAGTGCATGATAGATCCTGGTCTGTTCTAATACTGTGCATTGCTTTAATCACATCTATCTTTCTTAGTATTTTTGTTGCTATATAATCTTCTAACAGTGACACTTGTCTTAATTGCTTTATAGTTTTCTCTATTCGATACTTCCATGATGGTATTCGATTTCTCCCCTTCCTTTCCCTGACTACCCCGAGTTCTTATGGTAGAACTTTATCAGTTATTAATTTAGCAGCACATTAATATATCCTGTTTACTTCTGTTATATCGCATGGATCTCTATGAACAGTCCTAATTACTGTGTTCATTTATTTTATCAGACTTCTTACTTTGTTGGGTTTTATTGACCTTCTGTAGTCTATTTCTCTCACTGATCTTAATATATCTATCCATGTCCATTAAATCAAGCAACTCTTCTCTTGGCTTATTTTCTTCCAAACTGAGGGCACATATCTAGTTTTCAGTTTCCTGTGGGCATTCTATAGAAAGTTCTATAGCATCTTCCTGTGGCACCTTCTATTCACTTTCATCCTGTGTCATCTGTTGCTCTGTCATATGGGAACTCACTGGCCTATCACTCCTCAACATTGACTGTATCAAAGTTTCCACAATTTCCTGTTCCTCTCCTTGCTGCCCAGCTTCAAGTGAACATTTATACTCGTTTCCTGTGGAAGGCTCCAAAATATCTTGATATGGCACCTGACCACTTGCTTCCTGTTCCACTGGTTTCCCCTTAATTTAGATATCCATTGCTTTATCCTGTTGGAGTGCTTTCTATAGTGGATTTTCTACACTGAAACCTTCTCTTTGCAGGTGCTCCATAGCCTCAATTTCTATTTCTTGGACTTCTCCATTACTAATCTCTTTTCCTACTTTTCCTCTTAGTCGTCTTATCTTTTGTATTATAAAGTTTTCCATATCTGGATTCCTTTGGCTGCATTTCTCTTCAAATATCTTTGGTGCTGCTCTAATTGTACAGATTTTGCTTTTTCCTTTGCAATAAATATTACACCATATTAAATCTCTTTTCCTTTCCCCATGTCCACATTTCTTCTTCAGATGTCTCCTAATTGTCTTGCTTTTCCTTATTCTGGGGACTCAGTCATGCTGTGCTGTAGTCTGCGTTAGACCTTCTACATTAAATCCTTCACTTCGCAGTTTCTCCAGAACTTCAACTTCTATTTCTTTAACTTCTGCTTTACTAATCTTCTTTTCCGCATTCCATCTTTGTGATGTTAATTTTTTTATTGTGAAATTGTCCACATCTGGATGCCTTTGCCTGTATTTCTCTTTGAATATCTTTGGGGTTGCCTTCTCTACCTTAGTTAACTTGGCTTTCACCTTTGCATAAATATTGACCATATCAAATCTCGCTTTCCGATGTCCATATTTCTTTTTTATATTTTGCAAATATCTCTAGGTTTTGTTGTTTATATTTTTGCACCACTTCAGATCCTCCTTTTTCCAAACAAATCAAAGTTTCTTGATGTTTTTCAAAAATCTGTTGTATTAATGAACACAAATTTTTATTTGAAGCTTCTGACAGTTTTTCCTGCGGAAGTATTTTTCTTTCCTCTAATTTCTCTCTCAATCATTTTGTATATCTTGTGTCTGGAAAGTCTGGGCTTTTTACATAACAACAATACAGAACTACTTTCATATCTTCAACAGTCCACTCTATCGTCTTTATGGCTCTTCTTTGGCCAATCAATTTTTGTGGACTGCTACTTCCTTCTACAACAGGAGGCCATCCTCACCCTGGGCCTTGCCTGGCCCCATTATAGGAATGTTTCTGTCTTTTGAGGATTCTACACTGTCATTTTTTCCAGTCCTGGCATCAGTGCACCTACCAGGATTAGGCACTTTTTTAATCCTGGGTCTTGTGTACCCAGCTATCTTTTTTTGTTTTTGACTTACTTCTGTCCATGATATATGCTATATAAACACAGTCTATATATCAGTGTAGCCTTTGTTAGATTTTGTGAAAAATTAGGTCCACCTCACAAAGGTACTCATCAAGACTTGAGGATTAATTCACTTTCAGCACTACTACTCTCCTTTGCTTGCTGACTTTTCATCTCTCCATTAGGACCCCTTCAATATTACTCTTCATATGGTTGATGTACATATTGCCACAGATACAGACAAAGGTCTTGATTATACTTTTCAGGAACAAACACTGGCAAATAATCTTTTAACACATTTGTGTTTTGCTTGAAATCAATGGTTTGCGAGCCACTGAAGATTATGTACCTACCTCAGTGGCAGATGTAGATAATGTGTAATACTCAAATTCCTCTAGTCAAAGTCAAAGAAAACTTCATAGGTAGGTACTAGGCTATTGGCCCTAGGGCCTATATAAGCCGAGCCAAAAGGTATCCTGGCTTTCGCCACCCAAGAAAATTATTTTCCTGTGCCCCTGTCGAGCAGAGCCAAAAAAGTGATCCCTGGGGTGAATTTCCTATTTCCCATCCAATCAAGATTTTTCTTGAGTGCTAATGAGGAGCTTTGTTTGATATAGATAGGTAGTTTGTTTCAGAGTATGGGAAGCCTCTGAGACAGGAATCTATCCCTCCAACATGTTCTGTTTATCGTGGTGACAAGGTTTAGGTCCCTAGAGCTTGTAGCTTGGAGGGATTGAGATTTCTTTAAGTGGAGCATGTCCAACAGCTCTGGGTTTGACATAGCTTTGTATGTTAGGCAGAGATCACCTCTAAGTAGGCGATATGCGATGGAGTAAGGCTGGAGTTTTTTGAGACGGCCTGCATAGGGCATCTGTTGGAGACCAATAATCCTCTTTGTGAGGTATTTCTGCGGCCTTTCCAGTTGCTGTAGATGTCTTGTGAGGTACATACCAAAAGGGGCGCTGTACTCTATAATGGGTCTAATGAGTGACGAGTAGAGGGGAACAATAACCTTTTTTTTCCTGAATGAGAAACCTTTTGTGATGAGGTGTGCCACGTAGAAGGATTTCCTGACTATTGTGGCGATGTGATTATCAAAGGACAGACTACTGTCCACCTATGTCCCAAGGTCTCTTATCACACTTTCGGTGTTAAGTAGACTACCGCCTATGTGGTAGTTCATGGGTATAGAGTTTTTACCAAAAGGGTTATTGTCATTCAGAACTAAACAGCAGTGTAGCTGAACAAAATTGCAATGCTTCGTTTTCAATGCAGGAAACAGTTGCATAGACAGACCGAGAAAAATTAATAAAATATCACAGCAGAAATTTAATAAGTAGCAAATTAGTAAATAAAGTAGGACAGCAGTGATCCACACCCATCCCAGAACAGCAGACAAGAAAGACAAGAAACTATATATGAAGGTAACATTGTCAAAAGTAAAATTGAAACAATAGTAGCACATCTATGATTAGACTGAATTATTTCACAGTTTGTATATTGCACCTTACAGTCCTTCAGTGTGTAGGTGAGCTACCTTAGTATTGCACTTGGTTATTGCACATCCATAAATAAGCCCCTTGATAGGCTAGTTATGTAACAGAAGTCATGGTTTGTTTTTCTCAAGAGTTCAACAATACAATGAAGAGCAGAAAAACTGTTATTTAGTCTTGTGGTCTTACAATGCAGACTTCTGGATCTCCTGCCTGAGGAGAGGCGAGTGTACAGACCATGGGCAGGATGCATTGGATCACTGTAAATCTTTTTGGCCCAGTCGATGCACCGGCATTTGTGCAGATCATCCAGAGGTGTAAGGGAGGTGCCAATGATTCTTTCTGCCAACCTTACAACTTTCTAGAGCCTTCCGATCCTGAGTGTTATGGCTCCCATACCAGACTGTAATGCTGTTGGTCAAGACACTTTCAATGGTGCCCCTATAAAAGGTCTGAAGTATTGAGCTTGGTCATTTTGCAGTCCTAAGTTTCCTTGGAAAGTGCAAGCACTGCCGAGCCTTTTTGACTGTGCTGGATACATGGACTGACCAGGATAAGTTCTCTGATATGAACACCCAAGAACTTTGTACTCTTGACTCTTTCCATTGTCATCCCTTTCATCACTAGACGTTTGTGTAGTACTTGAGATCTTCTAACATCAACAATCAACTCCTTTGTCTTGCTGACATTCAGTGCTAGACTGAACTACTACTGGTCTGGTGAGACAACAACAGTCTCATTCCTGTAGGCCTCCTCTCTGTCTTTGACCAGGCCTATAACAGTGTTGCCATCCACAAATTTGATGATCCTATTTGTCTCATGTCTGGCTATGTAGTCATGTGTCAGCAGAGTGAAAAGAAGAGGGCTTAAGACACAACCTTGTGGTACTCTTGTGTTTGGGATGATACTTTCGGAGCTGTTGTCTACCACATGAACCTTTTGAGGCTTTTCAGTAAGGATTGCATAAATGACCGTCTATGCCCAGTTGAAGTACCTTCAATATCAGATTCTGAGGGATGACAGTGTTGAAGGCAAAACTGAAATCGATGAATAGCAGTCTTGCATAGCAGTTTTTGCCTAAGTGGGTCAGTGTTTCATGGAGAGCTAGTGAGATGGCATCCCCCTGTATTGCGGTTTGTCCTCTATGTGAACTGCAGTGTGTCCAGCATCACAGGCAAGACTGAGGCTATATGATCTCTGACCAGCCTCTCCAGGCAGTTCATTACCATTGAGGTTAAAGCAACTGGTTGGTAGTCATTCAGAGTTGTTGAATGTGGTTTTTTTGGGTAGAGGAATGATAGTCATCTCCTTGAAGCATTTCGGAACACTGGCTAGATGGAGTGAGGTGCTGAAGATGTCAGTGAGTACTGCAACCAGTTCCATCGCACATTCCCTTAGTACCCTGCCCATGTTGTTGTCAGGGCCAGCTGTTTTCCTCGGGATGATACGTTTTAGGGTTCTGGTAACATTGATTGTATTGAAGCTCAGCACCGCTGCATCCTTGTCTTCAGGGATTCTGCATGCTGCTGTTTTGTCAGCATCAAACCTACTGAAGAATTTTTCAGTTGGTTCAGAAACTTGATGCTGTCATCACATGAAGCTGATGTAGGCTTGTAGCTGGTGATGGTTTGAATCTCTTTTCATAGTTGCCTGGTATCCTTCTGGTCCCTGAAGTGGCTTTGGATTTTTTCTGCCACAGGAGTTTTCGCCTCTTTGATACCTTTGTTCAGTTTGGCTCTGGCCACACTTAAAGCTTCCATATCTTGGGATTTTTGAAAGCTGTGTTTCTTACTTTCAAAAGCTCGCACACTTCACTAGTTAGCCAAGGTTTTTTGATTTGCCTGTATGGTGATGAGTTTGGTGTTTGTTACATCCTCCACACACTTAGAAATGTAAGCTGTGACAGACTCAGTGTATGTGTCCAAGCCAGTATGGTTGTTTGTCACAGCAGTCTCTCTAAACACTGAGTAGTCTGTACAGTTGTAGTCTTGTAGAGCGGAGATTGCTCCCTCAGGCCAGACCCTTATTTGTTTTCTAGCTGGTATGCTGGCTTTCAGTACAGATTTATAAGCTGGAACCAGCGTGATGGCTAGGTGGTCACAGCTCCCTAGACGTGGATAAGGTTTTGCTTTATATGAAACTTTGATGTTAGTGTAGACCTTATCCAGTATATTTACCCCCTTGTGGCAAAGTTTACATGTTGGTGGTATTAGGGTAATACAGTCTTTAGGTTAGCCTGACTGAAGTCTTCTGCAATTACTATTGCATGCTCTGGATTTCTGTTTTGCAGGTCACTTATAGACTGATAAAAGGTGGACAGAGCATCACTGACATTTGTATCAGGTGGGATGTAGACTGCTGTGATGCATATTCCATTGAACTCTCCTGGCAGGTAGAAGGGCCTGCATTTTAGTGACAGAATGTCAAGGTTTTCTGAGCAGAAGGTGGTGGTCACTATTTGTGTCTTTCGGCTTTTCCCAGTTAGGGGTCGCCACAGCGGAACTCCGGTCCGCTAATGATTGGCAGTTGATTTTTACGTACCGGCTTGCCAGGCCTGACGCACAACCTTCAACGAAGGTACGCCCATTCACGCATGTCTCCACGCAGAAGACACTCTAGCTGAGAATCGAACTGGACAGCATCTTACTGTGAGGCGACAACGCTACCACAGCACCACCACCGCGGTCACTACACCAGTTATTAACATATATACACATTCCCACTCCTCTGGACTTGCCACATAGTGACTAAATTCTGTCTGCTCTGAATAAAGTTATGCCCTCTACATTTACTGTGCTATCACTGTTATTTTGGTTTAACCACGTTTTTGTAAACACAAATAAATTGCTGTTTCTCACCTTGTTTTGTAATGAGAGTTCCAGTCTTAAGTGATCCATCTTATTTTCAAGTGAATGTACGTTAGCTAGTAATATGGAGGGCAGTGCAGGCCTGTGAGGGTTTACCTTCAATCTGACTGAAATTCCTGCTCTGGTGCCTCTTTTCCTCAATCTGGTACAGCTTTTCCTTTTTTTGTGACTACCAGCTGCCATGAACGTGCAATCTGCTCGAAGTTTGCATTCATCTCCATGTTCCAGCAAAATCATTAGCTGTAGTAGTTCTTGTATATTTGAGCTTACAGGCCTCACTGTAAGAAGCTGATCAAAACCACAGCATAACGAGAATGCAGATCCAATTTTTAACCGATTCTCTGTTTTGACACCCAGTATTATTCTCTCTATAATGGGATTGATACTTCTACAAGTACTAACGAAGATACCTTTACATAATGTACTTCTGCGAAACAGCCATCAAGTCTCCTTTGGCACTTAAAGAAAGGACATGAAACCAACCAGTGAAGTAAAGATGTGAAATGTGGAATGTACATGAATGTACATAATGGCAGAACACACCTCCGCTTTTACAGGGTTAGAACTCTGGGGTTATCTAAAGCAAATCTGCATTAGGGGAAGTAATTTGGATTTACAGTTTTGATAGTGCAGGAAGGGGAGAGCTCTCTAAAAGGACTGTAATAATGAAATATGCCCCAGTGTTACTCCAAGACATCTCTGTACTTTCTTCTAGTAAGGTGACCCTTTCTTGGAAAATTAGGTCAGCAATTAACGCAGTTGGTCTGTGACTTCTTTTTTTGAGTTTTGTGAACTCAACAAGTCTGGAAGTAGTGAAGAAATTAAAACAGTCTGCAGATGAGCAGATCAGGCACCCTGCCTCCCACAGTCCACATACTCATGCCTGTGAAGTCTTCTAAAACTACTAAAATAGTCACAAAACAAACAGGTTGATATACTGCGGTTATCTTGGGTTACTGGCAGTAGTAAAAAGTACAGTTTTGTACCTACCACAAATGTAGATGTCCGATAGGTATGCATCTGCAGTCATAACATATGGGTTGTCCTGCCTCAGGCATCCCTTCGGTCGGCCGGATTCCAAAGTCTGGGTCTGGCCTCGGCTGATGTCGCACTTCACCCGACGTCATCGCTCCTGGGGTATAAAGGCATCAGCCGACGCCATTTTCCTCAGTGTTTCTTGCCCCAGATGCCAGGTGCCCTCTAGGAAGGCTAAATTTGGACAAAGTAGAAAATTCCAAACAGTAGAAATCAAAAGGTATATATACATATTTACATACAAACAAATACACCATAATAGATTCCCCCAGTTAGCTAAGAGAGGGGTAAGTACCCTAGGAATACCACAGAGGGAAAGGAGGGTGGGTAATCCTGACTGCAGATGCATACGTATCGGACATCTACATTTATGGTAGGTACAAAACTGTACTATGTCCTTCAAGGATGCATCTGCAGTCATAACATATGGGTAGAATACCATAGCCAAACTGGGGGAGGAGGCACTAAGATAATGATGGTGTAGTTAAGATCCCTTGTAAAACTGCAGTTGCAAAACCTGCTCGGGATCTGGAGTATAAAGGAAGATTGTAATGCTTGGCAAATATATGCACGGAGCTCCAAGTAGCAGCTTCTAAAATGTCTTTGGTAGCCACTCCTCGTAGGAAAGCTGTAGTGGTGGCTGTAGCTCTTGTGGAGTGAGGCCTGATATTTTCAGGAGTTGTCTTTCCATGAAAAGAGTAACAGAATCAAATGCAATTTCCTATCCATTTTGAAATTGTCTGTTTGGAAATTGCTTTTCCTTGCACTCCTGTTGCATATGCTACCAGAAGCTGGTCAGTTTTTCTGTTGGTCTTAGTTCTGTCCAGATAGTAGCGCAGTTGTCTGTGTACATCCAAGGTGTGCAGTAGTTTTTCCCCCCTGCTCTGTGGGTTAGGGAAGAACGTAGGTAAATGAATAGCTTGGTTCAAGGATACTCTGGATACCACCTTTGGCATGAAAGTAGGATTGGTTCTCAGAGACACTCTATCCTGGTGAAAGATAAGGAAAGGCTGCACTGCCATTAAGTCCTGTAACTCGGATACCCTTCTTGCTGAAGTGATTGCTAGAAGGAAGGCAGTTTTCCAAGATAAGAACTGTAAGTCTGCTGATGCTGCTGGTTCAAAAGGGGGAAGTGTTAATTTTTCCAGCACAAAATTGAGATCCCATGCAGGTAGAGGTGGTTTCCTTGGAGGTTTTACATTTTTGATCCCTCTTAGAAATTGTCTGAGGAGAGGTTGAGAGAAGATAGGAGGATCCATGTTGTACTCTTCTGAAATTGCTGAAGCATGAATCTTAATGGAAGAATAGGACAGGCCATTGTGGAACAGTTCTGCTAAGTATTCTAGGATGTGTGCTAGGTTTGCCAGTGTGACATCTGTTCCCTTTGATGCACTCCAAATGAGGAATCTCTTCCATTTGGCTGAGTATGTTTTCCTTGTGGAGGGTCTGTGAGCCTCCAGGATAATGTCCTTGACCCTCTGAGATAAAACAGGTTGGTTTTCCTTTATGCAATTTTCCAGGCAGTTAGCTGCAGTGTTTTCAAGTTGGGATGCAGGGTCTTGTAGTTGTTCTGTGTTAGAAGTAAAGGCCATAGAGGTAGAGGCCATGAGTTCGTCCGAGACATGCTTCTCAGTAGTGGGTACCAATGCTGCCTTGGCCAGTCTGGAGCTATCAGAATTACCTTCGGTTGTTCCTCCCTGATCTTCAGTAGAACTTTGTACATCAATGGGAGAGGTGGAAAGGCATAAACTGTCAGGGCCTTCCAGCTGAAAGAGAGGGAGTCCACCCTCCAGGCTTGTGGGTGGTATTCTCTTGAGCAGAATTTCTTCAGTTGGTGGTTGAGTGGGGAGGCGAACAGGTCTATCTCTGGCATTCCCCATGTCTTTGTTATGGTTTTGAAGATGTCTGGATGCAGCATCCATTCGTGAGCATCCGTGGTAGTTCTGCTTAATGTGTCTGCTAGTGAATTTTCTTTTCCTGGTACGAATCTGGCCTGCAGTTGAATGTTGAGACTCAGGCCTAGGTTCCACAGATCCATTGCCATCCGGCATAGAGGGTAGGAACGCGTGCCTCCCTGTTTGTTGATGTACCACATGACTGTGGTATTGTCCGTCCTTATCAGCAGGTGTCCTTGCTGGAGGAATGATTTGAATGCCTCAATTGCATGCTTCACTGCCAGCATCTCCTTTAGATTTATGTAAAGATTCAGCTGGTCCTGGGACCATAGGCCTTGGATACACTTGTCTTCCATGTGTGCCCCCCAGCCTAGGTCTGAGGCGTCCGTGGTGATGGTCTGCCTTGGTTGTGGTTTGTGGAAAGGCAACCCTCTGTTGGTCTGGCAGTCCTGAGCCCACCACAGGAATTCCTGTTTCAGGCATGGAATGATTGGTATAATGGTTTCTAGACTGTGTCTGTGTTGAGACCATACATTCCTTGGGTACCATTGTAATTTTCTCATATGCAGTCTGGCATGTGGGATCAAGATTATGCAGGATGCCATGTAACCCAGGGCCTGCAGGACTTTCCTTGCAGTAAGCTGAGTTTGTCTTGTCAATGCCATGAAGTAAACTGGAAGTTGCTTTTGTTTTTCTTCTGTGAGAAAAGCCATCTGAGTTATTGTGTCCAGTTCTGCACCCAAAAATGTTATCCTTTGGGATGGCACTAGTCTTGACTTCTGTATGTTGACTGTGTATCCCAAGGCTTGCAGCAGTTGTATGACATAGTTCAAATCCTTTATTATTTTTGTCTTGTTGTCCGCTTGTATTAGGCAGTCGTCCAGGTATGGATAGATTTGAATTCCCTGAAGCCTGCAATGTGCAATTACTGATGCCAGGCATTTCGTGAATGCTCTGGGCACAGTAGATAAGCCAAAGGGCAATGCTGAGAATTGATAATGCTCTGATCCTGCAAGAAATCTGAGGTGTCTTCTGCAATCTGGTCATATGGGGACGTGCAGGTATGCCTCCTTGAGATCTAGAGTCACCAGCCAAGACTCCTTGCCCAACATGGGAAGAAGTTGCTGTAGGGTCAGCATCTTGAATTTTGGTACTATGAGATATGTGTTCAGTGCGGACAAGTCGAGAATAGGCCTCCATTGAGTTTCTTTTCTTGGTACAAGGAATAGTCTGGAGTAAAATCCTTGGCCTTGTTCCATAGATGGTACCTTTTCTATTGCTCTCATCCTTAGTAAGTTGATGATTTGTTTTAGAGCCTCTGACTTCTGGCTTGATGGAAGGTTTGGCATTCCTCTCTTTTTTGGTAAAGTGTGGAAATGAAACCTGTAGCCTTTGTCTGTTGTTTGCAAAGTCCATTTGTCTCCTGTAATGCAATGCCAATTTTTTGAAAATAAAGCTAACTTTCCGCCCAAGGGTGCTTCCAGTTGTTCCCTGGTAGGCGGAACCAGAGCCAAGTCATTGTGTCTGTCCTGTGGAAGTGGTTGCAGTCGTAGCTGTGGCGGCACTCCTCTGGTTGTCAGGTTGCCACTGACGGCCCCTGTAGGCATCCCTTGATTGACCTCTGCCTCTTGGGCGTCTATTTCTGCCTCTCTGTGCTCTGGAGGTGTCTGGAAAGGACCAATTCTTTGAAGGCCAATTTCTGCTGAACCTCGGAGGTTGGACCTGCAGAAAATCCTTGACTGTTTGCACAGATTTTGCTTTTTCTTTCACTTTCTTTAGAACCTCCTGTGCAGGGGAGCCAAATAAACTTTGTTTCTCCATAGGGGCATCTAGGAGTTTAGACTTAACATGGTCTGGCAAGGATTGCTCTTTTAGCCAGGCATGCCTTCGAATCACTGCTCCAGTCATAGCTGATCTAAATGAAGCCTCCAGTGCATCATAGCCACATTTTAAGAAATGATTACTGACCTGCTGTGAGTTGTGTACCAAATCCTGAAGGGACTTACGGTCTAAAGGTTCAGGAGAGGAAAGCTTTTATTCAGCTGATCTAACAAAAATTCCTGGTACTGTATCATGTGAAATTGACAGTTTAAAGCCCTGGCAGAAAGAGTAGCAGATGTATAAACCTTTTTACCCCATCTCTCTAATGCTCTTGATTCTCTTTCAGAGGGTAGGGGGTTTTTGGCAGAGGCAGCTGCAACACCCTTAGGGCCCTGAGAAATGGTTTCTGGGTCTGCAGCGTGTGCCTTATACAAGTGGAAGTGAGAATCCGGGACCCTGTAATATCTGTCAGGTTTGGCAGGGGCCGGGGGAAGAGAATCAGGGCAGAACTGGCATCATTGTATGCATCATCAACAACTGATAGTACAGGTGGTATGGCTAAAGGCCTATGCTGTGGTAAGTGTAAAAAAGTCCTTAGCCTTTTCCTAGAATCAGAAAAATCCTGACCCTGCCATTGGAAGTGTTCCCTCATTGAGTGTAGAGTTTCCCCAAATGAAAATTCTTCGGGGGGGGGGGGGCAGAAGGAATGGAGTCTTCTGCATCCGAATCCTCATAAGGTGAGTATGGTCCTTCCTGATGGTCTGATAACTCTGATCCATCCGAGGAATAGTCAGAGGAGAGAGGTTCAGGGGGTTCAGTCCTAGGCCTTTTTTCAGGAGGAGGTTGAGAGGCCCTGCCTGGGTGAGGTTGGGATCCCCTGATCAGAGAAATAAGGTCCTCAGCAAGGCTGAGAATCTGAGAACTTGAGGAAGGTCTGTGAGAGGGAGCTTTAGTAGGTACGGCCTTGGAAAGTTTAGCTCCTTTAGCCCTGGAGAAGGCCTTAATAGACATAGAAGCAGGGGGTCTAGCTGCCCCACGTGCAGAAGTAGAGATGTCCAACGGAATGGTGTCGGACAATTCCTGTGTGCCTGCTTCTTCGGTATGAATTTCTGTAGCCGACTCAGGGGCCTGTGAGGCCTCGGTTGTCGGAGGCATGCTTACGGCCGAAGGAAGAACAGAGGACTCGGTTTCAGCTGAAACCGAGACACTCGCTGTAGGCCTAACCATGGTTTCAGCCGAAACCGCGGGCCGCGAGTGTCGGTCCTTTTCCTTGCGTTTTTTGGCTAAATGTGTAGTCGGAGTCTCCGACGGCATTTTATATGCAAAAGCGGGACCAAAAAACTCTTCAGCAAACTCCGACCGACGTCTAAGTGTCCGTCGGTTGAAGGAAGCACAGGCTAAACAAGCTGATACGTCGTGGTCTGGGCCTAAGCAAGGAAGGCAGTAAGAGTGGAAATCCTTATGAGGTATTTGTTTCCCACAAGTTAAACAATTATTTACTTTGTCTGACATCGGCTGAGGCAAGAAAGAGTCCCCAACGAGGTACTTGGCTTTTTTAGAAGTCTTCGGTAGCTGAAATCTCTGGATCTGACCGACCGGCACTTGCGAACAGCTTCTGCTTCGGGCACCGCGCGGCAAGAAAGACTGGGGAAAATGGCGTCGGCTGATGCCTTTATACCCCAGGAGCGATGACGTCGGGTGAAGTGCGACATCAGCCGAGGCCAGACCCAGACTTTGGAATCCGGCCAACCGAAGGGCTGCCTGAGGCAGGACAACCCATATGTTATGACTGCAGATGCATCCTTGAAGGACATCCTGGTAAGTGTTGGGTACTGTTTTTCTTATGTAATCTTTCTGTTAAAATCTTATTTTACATCATGCAGTAAAAATGTACATTTAATTTTCAAACTGCAAAGCCTATTTCAAAAGTCTCAAACTCAAATGACTTGAGTTACTTCACCCAGCTGAGAGATGGCATCAATCAAAGCTCAATCATACAATCCCCTGCATGTGGCTTGAACTATTACTCTGGAAAGCTGTTAGGTATACAGTCCTTTTGGTTATTTAACAAAAACAATTTCAAAGAAAAAATCGCAAAGACAAAAATTAAAAATTGGTATGTAAGTTACACACTAATTGTAACTCACTTCTGCAATAAATATCTCTTAAGTATAACAGAAAACAAAAAAGACATAAGGACAATATACAAAACCCTCAGGCAACCTGTAACCCAATAACTTTTTATACCTCTAAACTACCATTCACCCAGGTGTTGCATAACTCTACATCTGACAGCAAAATGAGCATTCAGTTGCGCAGTGAATGTACTTAAAACGATGCTACCAACTGACATGTTCTAGAAGTGCTCCACACAAAGCAAGAGACAAATGTAATTATGTAAACAAACGTTCATCCATCAAACAACCTTAACATTAACTAATAAAGTGGTGTAGGCATAAGTACTGCACTCAAAAAGAAGTTGAAAAAGTTTAATTTCTTAACATTGTGATCACTCAAAAACTTCAAGCATGCTTAAAGGTCACTGCAATAAAAATCAATCAGCATTTTTTTCCAAACTGTGATATGAAGCTGGAACTTGGATTAGGTTTGTTTTAATGTTAACTATCATTTTCACAAGTTTTTCGTTACAAACTACTTGAGGAGATCCAGATCAAAATCCCAAAATTATTACATCATTAGTGGCAATAGTGCAACAGCTATTACACTTGCCTTTGATGCAGAAGGCTGTGGGTTCTATTCCTACACCAGGCAGCTTGATTGCTGACACTGCAGTGCAGCATAAGGCAGGCACTGCATTCCTGACTTAGATAAAACATTAAACTAAGAACCCAGCTATCAAAAAGAGTATGGAAAATTCCCCAATGTCTTGGCTAAATTTCCCAAAGTAGTATAAATACCACCTTAGATCTCCCCTGAAAAAAGGCTACTAGCCTAGTGGGATTAACCTGGTCGATAAAAAAAAAAAAAAATGTTTTTTAAATAAATAAATAAAAATCTTTTGCTACCTTAAACTCCATGTCATGTTTACTCAACTATACATAAAGCAGAAAGTACACAAATGTCACATTATTCTATAATGTCAAATAAGCAGTATTTGTTGAACTTAACATAAGTAAAAGAAATGAGGTTTTCTAAAGCCCAAAACATGAAAAAATAACACAAAAAGATCTTAAGACTATCACAATGTTTACATGCTATAAAAAGTACTACTAAACACTTAAGACAGACAACCCTCACTTCACAAAATTTAAACTAAAAGGTTAACTGCACATTGAGTGCTCTGCAAAATGCTCAAATAGGGGAAGAGGGTGAATCAAACGCATAGAAGGTGATGCTCTCAGTTTACAAGAAAACACGCATTGTTCCATTGTATGGTTAATAGTTTATCAATTACTAAGCAACAAGTCAGGATTAAAAAGAGGCCAGTCTTCTCAGTTTAAAGGCAAATTTCTTGACTTAGCAATGTGGCTTATTTCTGCAAATGTCACACTGAAAACTCTGCCCAGCATAAGGTTAGCATAGAACAATTCCCCATGTATTAACTGCTATTTTGCAGTGCTCAATCTTATCACACATAAAGATGCAAATGATTTATTACTCTGCACATCAAAAATGGTACACATGATTTGCATAAGTTCTTTAATAAATCCAGCTATCAGTAAGTACTTGTGCTGAAATGTAATACCAACCCACAGAAATACAAAATATTTCCTTAACAACTGCCCTTATTTTGATGTTGGTGGCTGATGAACTGGACTTTCACTGTGCTAATAGCCTATGACTGTCCCCGGGAACAAGAAAGTCTCATTGCTGAAGGCAGCTATTTTAAATCATCCTTTGATGATACTCAACAAACAATGGACTAGCCAATCAATACAGAAAGATAAGTGAGACAGCAGCAGCAGAATAAAACATCATTATACCACTAAAAGTCCAACCTTTTGGTTACAGCATGTGCTGCAATGATGTTATGTATGTAAATGTGGACGGTACTTAAGTGAGGACAGAAAACCCGGGTTTATAAGCAATCCAAGCTGCAAAAACCAGCATTTCTCAATGGAGTGTGAATCACAAACTGCACTTTGCTTACATTTTTTAACATAAATAAATTACAAAAAAATGTGGATCAGATTAAAAGTATTTATGTGCAAAGTTAGGGCCAGATTAAGTGTGTTCATGGGCAGTATCTGGCCTGTGGGCTAGGAGTTTGAGACTTCTGACCTAATTTCTTTAAGAATTTCATTACTCTGTTTCAAATGCTTGTGACTGGCTGCTTACTGATGTGCAAAACAGTAACTGCAAAAAAAGTACAGTTTTGTACCTACCATAAATGTAGATGTTCGAGGATCCCATTGCTGCAGTCCTTACTATTGGGTATAGTCCGCATCCAGTCGGCCCGAATACCAGAGTATAAGGCTGACGTCGGTCAAGGCGCATTAGACTGACGTCAGTACGTCAGGGTACTAATGCGCATGACCGACGTCATATCCTCAGTCTTTTCTTGCCCCAGATGTCAGAAGACCCTAAAAAGACAAGGCCCAAAATACCTGCACCAAAAATAGGTACAATATATACAAGAATATATACAAAAAATATAAGCATGTAACCTCACCTACACAACCACCCCTAAACACAGAGGGGAAGGAGGAGGTATGGACTGCAGCAATGGGATCCTCGAACATCTACATTTATGGTAGGTACAAAACTGTACTATGTTCTTCGTCCCCATTGCTGCAGTCCTTACTATTGGGTAGAATCCCAAAGCAGAGGTAAGGGAGGCTGGCAAATCATAAAGAAGTAGGAGCTGACAACATGCCTTGCAAAACAGCTGTGGCAAAACCAGCCCTAGACTTAGAGTAGATAGGAAGGTGATAATGCTTAGAGAAAGTATGCACTGAACTCCAAGTAGCTGCTTCCAAAATATCCTTAGTTGCCACCCCTTAGAAATGCTGTTGAAGTGGCAGTAGCCCTAGTGGAATGAGGCCTAATCCCAGCTGGAATCTCCTTGCCATGATGGGAATAACAAAATGCAATGCAAAAGCCAATCCACCTAGAAATAGTTTGTTTTGACACAGGCTTGCCCTGTGAACTCAAAGCAAAAGAAACAAACAACTGCTGAGACTGCCTAAAATCCTTAGTCCTGCTTAAATAATAACGCAATTGCCTGTGTACATCTAAAGTGTGCAAAATCTTTTCCCCTTTATTTTGGGGGTCTGCATAAAAAGTAGGCAAATGAATAGTTTGGTTTAAAGCCACACTAGAAACCACCTTAGGCATAAAGGAAGGATTAGTACGTAATGATACCCTATCCTTATGGAAAATCAAAATAGCTCTACTGCCATAAGGGCCTGCAACTCAGACACCCTTCTTGCAGAAGTAATAGCCAACAGAAAAGCAGTCTTCCATGACAAGTATTTCAATTCAGCAGTAGCCGCAGGCTCAAAAGGTTGTAGAGTAAGTTTTTCCAACACAAAATTGAGATCCCAAGCAGGAGTAGGAGCTCTCGTGGGGGTCTTATATTCTTTGCCCCTCTAAGAAACTGCTTGAACAAAGGATGCGAAAACAATGGTGGGTCACAATCATAGTGAGCTGAAATTGCTGCAGCATGAATCTTAATGGAAGAGAAGGACAAACCTTTGTCCAATAACTCAGTAAGGTATTGAAGAGCCACACTCAAATTTGGCTCAGAAACCTGCAAATTCTTTGCTGTACTCCAAAATAAAAATCTCTTCCATTTTTCTGCGTACACTTTCCTTGTACTAGGTCTTCTAGCTTCCATAATCACATTTAAAACTTGTTGAGGAAGTTGAGACCTGCTGTGTTTCAACACAGAATATGCCAGGCTGTTAGATGAAGAGAGTGAAGCTTGACATTGAGCAGATGACCATCCTTCTGAGATAACAGATGAGGAATCAGAGGTAAAGGCCATGGAGGCTTCCTTACCAGACTCCGTAGTAGTGGGTACCAGTGTTGCGAGGCCAATCTGGAGCTATCAAAATCATCCTTGGCCTGTCTTGTCTGACCTTTAATAGTACCTTTGGAAGAAGAGGCAGAGGAGGAAAGGCATACACATGAAGGTTTTTCCAACTGAAAGACAGAGCATCCACTTTCCAAGCTGTGTGATGAAACCCCTTTGTGCAATACTGTGGCAGCTGGTGGTTTAGTGGAGAAGCGAACAGATCTATGTCTGGAGTTCCCCATGACACTGTCAATTTTGAAATACATGAAGATCCAGTTTCCACTCGTGGGGATCCATGATTTGTCTGCTTAACACATCTGCTAAGGAGTTCTGTGCTCGGCAGAAACCTTGCCTGAAGAGTTAGTTGCAAGCTTAGCGCAGTCTCCCATAAAATCATTGCTTGCCTGCATAGAGGATAAGAATGTGTTCCCCCTTGCTTGTTGATGTACCACATGACAGTTGTGTTGTCTGTTAGAATCAACACCTGCCCTGGAAGAAGTAACTCCTTGAAAGCCATTAATGCAAACTGGACTGCTAACATCTCCTTCATGTTGATATGTAGATGCTGTAGTCTGGCAGGCCACTTGTCTTGTATCCACTTTCCATTTAGATGAGCTCCCCAAGCAATGTCCGAGGCATCTGTCGTTAAAATCTGACTCGCCTCTGGCCGGGTCACAGAGAGTCCCTTGTTTAGGTGACATTCCTGAGCCCACCACAAAAATTCTTTTTGAAGGCAAGAAAAAACCAAAATGTTCCCCAACGGGGTACTTAGCCAACTCTGTTTCGGTCTGAAACTCCGGTTTCGGAAATATTTCAGAACGCCAACCTGCACTCGCAAAACTGCTTCTGCATCGGACCATGCGGCAAAAAAGACTGAGGATATGACGTCGGTCATGCGCATTAGTACCCTGACGTACTGACGTCAGTCTAATGCGCCTTGACCGACGTCAGCCTTATACTCTGGTATTCGGGCCGACTGGATGCGGACTATACCCAATAGTAAGGACTGCAGCAATGGGGAACGAAGAACATCTAGTGATTTATAACCATTGGCATCTGCTTAACTATAGGCACCACAGGCTAACAGTGCAACTAGCTAGTTTTAAAAGTGTACAGTAACTATAACCTTGGTCAGACAAACTGTTCTGTCTGGTGACAGCAGGTTACCATAAAAGCAAGATAGGAGTTGTGACACTGAAAAAGGCACTTTTAGCCCTTGGAAATGTGTGCGCATGTGTATACATGCCTCTGAGCACATGAATGCAAAGTAGTATTAGCGAAGAGTTGCTAAAATAGCAATGAAAGGCACTGGGCAGAAAAGTAAGGTGGGTGAATTTCATATACACACACAAAATAGATTAGCAGTACAATCTGTAGGGCTGTCCATGACATGAAGGACAACAGATACTGAGATTGTCTTTCTGACTGCATCTGAAAAAATGTAGACTAAGACTTGGGGTCCATCCTTCTATGAAGGAAGCTCTATTATACAATAAACTGTATTGCATTATGTTATATTATATTACCTCATACAGCACTATTCTGAACCATTTCTTCCATAAGTTTCTGATTCTGAATTGGAGAAAAGATGATCTCTCTAAAAATCTTAATGACACTTTTCTGGTGGATTTAAACTTTTAACAATACACATGCAGACAAGCCGCTGTGGTACAGCGGTAGCGTTGTTACCTCACAGCAAGAGGTTCTCCTGTTCGATTCACTGCTGGAGTGCCTTCGGTGTGGAGTCTGCATGGCCTCCCCACGGTCGAGTGGCTTTCAAAACACATGTGTGAATGGGCGTGCCTTCGCTGAAGGCTGGGTGTCGGGGTGGCAACTCGGCACCATAAAAATCGACTGCCAATCATTAGCAGACCGGAGTTACGCTGTGGCAACCCCTAACTGGGAAAAGCCGAAAAGACAAACAAACAACATGCAGACAAGACCACCCACCTTACCTTTCAACCAGTTTATATAACTCTCATTACAAAAAAGCTTTTACATAAACTAAAACATTGTTCCACCTCAGCAGACAACCTTCCCCGGAATACTTAAATCTAGCTGCAGATGCAATAGCATATCCAATCATTATTCTTATTATAGGTTCATAGGTTCATACTAGGCTATCTGTCCTAGGGCATTTATAAGCTTAGCCAGAGTGTGTTTGGCTTTCGCCACCCATTTTAAATTAATTTTGCTATGCCCTTTTTTGAGGTTAGTATACTGTGCCTCTGTCTAACAGTGACACAGAAGTGATACCCCGGGGTAAACCTACGATCTCCCATCCACTCATCAAGATTCCTCTTGAAGAGAGTCAATGAGGGACTCTGCCTAACCTGGACTGGGATTTTATTCCAGAGTGAAGGGAGCCTCTGGGTTATGAATCTGTCCCTCCAGCATGTCCTATTTATTTCAGTGCTGAGGTTCAAGTCTCGGCGAGTAGCTCGATGGGATTTGGATTTTCTGAGGTGCAGCATGTCCATTAATTCCGGGTTGGACATGGCTTTATACGTCAGGCACAGATCGCCACTGAGTAGAGCTGGAGTTTCCTTAACTGGGCAGCATATGGCATCTGTTTGAGCCCTCTGATCCTCTTGGTGAGGTACTTTTGGGGTCTTTCCAGTTGCTGCAGGTGTCTGGTAAGGTACATCCCAAAAGGGGCATTGTACTCAATTATGGGCCTGATGAGGGATGAGTAAAGAGGCACGATGACCTCCCCTGATCTAGATGCGACTCCCTTCATGATTAGGTGGGCTATATAAAATGTTTTTCTAACCACTTTGGCCACGTGGTTGTCAAATGAGAGATTGCTAACAACTTGGGCCTCCAGGTCCCTAATTACTTCTTCTGTACTTAATGGATTACCACCTATGTGGTAATTTGTGGGCACTTTGTTTTTGCCAAAGGGGATGACTATACACTTTTTGGCGTTTAGCTTGGGGCCATGGCTCTGGCACCAGTTGTCCGTTTCTATGAGGCCCTTTTGAAGGATGCTTGTGTCGGCTGGAGAGTCTATTATGGCGCCCAGTTTGCAGTCATCTGCGAACTTGGTCAGCCACAGTCCTTCCGTGTTGGCCTGTACCTCTGAGAAATATAAACCGAACAACAGAGGTCCCAGGACTGAGCCTTGTGGGGCGCCACTTATAACTGGTTTGGAGTCTGACATGGCTCCAGCAATTCTAACCATGTGGGTTCTGTCCTTGAGTCAGTTTGCAACTGATCTAGTGACATAGAGGTTTATATTTAAGCTGGTGAGCTTATCTATAATGCCCAATAGATCAATAACATAAACTTGTGTCCCTAACTTGTTGAAAATGACACACATTACCCCCCATACATAAAGGGGGTAATTCCACTGACATTACAAATTTCCATCGCATAACCATCCTGCTTTCCTCTCTAAAATCATTGAAAGATGCATTCATCAACAATTTCTCCACTATCCCTTACAGACTAAGCTAATCACGAATACACAACATGGATTTCGGCCAGATCACAGCCACCTCTACTGCATTAGTATCATTTACAGACACTTTCAATAAAGCTCGCAGCTCTAATAAAGCTGTATCTGCAATATTTCTACATCAATCAAAAGTCTTTGACATGGTCTCACAGTAAACTCCTCAATCAATTTTCCACCCTGGGTCTAGTATCTTCACTTATTCAATGGTTCTCCAGCCACCTTGCCAACAGGCAACAAGCTGTAAAATAGCAAATATCCATATCCACATACAATACAGTTTTGTACCTACCATAAATGTAGATGTCCGAGAGGTATGCATCTGCAGTCCTAACAAATGGGTTGTCCTGGCCTCAGGCAGCCCTTCGGTCGGCCGGATTCCAAAGTCTGGGTCTGGCCTCGGCTGATGTCGCACTTCACCCGACGTCATAGCTGCAGTTCTTCGGGTATAAAGGCATCAGCCGACGCCATTTTCCTCAGTGTTTCTTGCCCCAGATGCCAGGTGCCCTCTAGGAAGGCTAGATTTGGATAAATGCAAATGTTTCCAAACAATAGAGAGCAAATTGAAATAAACATGTATATACATATATACAAACAAATACACCATAATAGATTCCCCCAGCTAGCTACAAGATGGGCAAATACCCTAGGAGTACCACAGAGGGGAAGGAGGGTGGGTAATCCTGACTGCAGATGCATACCTCTCGGACATCTACATTTATGGTAGGTACAAAACTGTACTATGTCCTTCAAGGATGCATCTGCAGTCTTAACAAATGGGTAGAATACCATAGCCAAACTGGGGGAGGAGGCAGTAAGGAGGCACTAAGAGTTTTATGGTGTAGTTAAGATCCCTTGCAAAACAGCAGTGGCAAAGCCTGCTCGGGATCTGGAGTATAAAGGCAGATTATAATGCTTGGCAAATGTATGCACGGAGCTCCAAGTAGCAGCCTCTAAAATGTCTTTGGTAGCCACTCCTCGTAAGAAAGCTGTAGTAGTGGCTGTAGCCCTTGTGGAGTGAGGTCTGATGTTTTCTGGAGTTGCCTTTCCATGAAAAGAGTAACAAAATCTAATGCAATTTCCTATCCATTTTGACATCGTCTGTTTTGAAATTGCTTTTCCTTCCATTCCTGTTGCATATGCTACCAGAAGCTGGTCAGTTTTTCTATTGCTCTTGGTTCTGTCCAGGTAGTAGCGTAATTGTCTGTGTACATCCAAGGTATGCAGCAATCTTTCCCCCCTGTTCTGCGGGTTGGGGAAGAATGATGGTAGGTGTATCGCTTGGTTTAATGATACCCTGGAGACCACTTTTGGCATAAAGGTAGGATTAGTTCTCATGGACACTCTATCCTGATGGAAGATAAGGAAGGGCTGTACTGCCATTAATGCCTGTAATTCAGAAACTCTTCTAGCTGAAGTGATTGCAAGCAGGAATGCAGTTTTCCAAGATAAGTACTGTAATTCTGCTGTTGCTGCTGGTTCAAAAGGGGGTAGTGTCAATTTTTCTAACACAAAGTTCAAGTCCCAAGTAGGCAATGGTGGTTTCCTTGGTGGCTTTACATTTTTAATTCCTCTGAGAAACTGCCTGAGTAGAGGTTGAGAAAAGACTGGAGGATCCATGTTGTATTCTGCTGAAATTGCTGATGCATGAATCTTAATGGAGGAGTAAGACAGACCATTGTGGAAAAGCTCTGCTAAGTATTCCAGGATGTTGGCTATGTTTGGCAATGATGCCTCCACTCCTTTTGTTGCACTCCAAATGAGGTATCTTTTCCATTTTGCTGAATAAGTTTTCCTTGTTGAGGGTCTGCGAGCCTCCAGGATAATGTCTTTAACCCTTTGACATAAATCTGGGTTATTTTTCCTTATGTAATGTTCCAAGCAGCTAGCTGCAGTGTTTTCAAGTTTGGATGCAGGATTTTGAAATTGTTCTGCGTTAGCAGTAGAGGCAGTAGGGGAAGAGGCCATGCGTGTTCCTGGGACATACTCCTCAGTAGCGGGTACCAATGTTGCCTCGGCCAATCTGGAGCAATCAAGATGATCCTCGGGTGATCTTCTTTGATCTTCAGTAGCACTTTGTGCATCAAAGGAAGAGGTGGGAATGCATATGCTGTCAGGTTTTCCCAACTGAAGGATAGGGAGTCCACTTTCCAAGCAAGTGGGTGGTATGTCCTTGTGCAGAATTTTTCCAATTGGTGGTTGTGTGGGGATGCGAACAGGTCTATTTCTGGTTGTCCCCATTTCCTTGTGATGGTTTTGAAGATGTCTGGATGCAGCATCCATTCGTGGGCATCCGTGGTGGTTCTGCTTAAGATGTCTGCCAGTATATTTTCTTTTCCTGGCACAAATATGGCCTGGAGCTGAATGTTGTGGCTCAGGGCCACATTCCAGAGGTCCATTGCCATCCGACACAGAGGAAATGAATGTGTGCCTCCCTGTTTGTTGATATACCACATAACTGTGGTGTTGTCCGTCCTTATCATCAAATGACCCTGTTGAAGAAATGGTCTGAATGTCTGAATTGCCTGTTTTACTGCCAGCATCTCTTTTTGGTTTATGTGTAGGTTCATCTGGTCTGGAGTCCATAAGCCTTGTATGCACTTGTCCAGCATGTGTGCCCCCCAACCGAGGTCTGAGGCGTCTGTGGTGATAGTCTGGCTTGGGTGAGGCCTGTGGAAGGGCAGTCCTTTGTTCAATTGACAGGCCTGGGCCCACCACTGGAATTCTTGCTTTAGGCATGGAATTATTGGAATTTGGGTTTCTAGGCTGTGCTTGTGCTGAGACCATAAATTCCTCAGGTACCATTGTAGCTTCCTCATATGTAGTCTGGCATGTGGAATTAATATTATGCAGGATGCCATGTAACCCAAGGCTTGCAGGATTTTCCTTGCTGTAAGCTGGTTCTGCGTTGTTAATGCCATGAAACAGAGTGGAAGCTGCTTCTGTTTTTCTGCTGTGAGGAATGCCATCTGGTTTAATGTATCCAGTTCTGCACCCAGGAATGTTATCCTTTGGGATGGTATCAGCCTTGACTTTTTTGTGTTGACTGTGTATCCCAGGGCTTGCAGCAGGTGAATAACCTTTTTCAAATCTGTTGTTAATTTGGCTTTGCTGTCCGCTTGTAACAGGCAGTCGTCCAGGTATGGATAAATTTGAATTCCCTGAAGCCTGCAATGAGCAATTACTGATGCCAGGCATTTCGTGAATACTCTGGGCGCAGTAGATAAGCCAAAAGGCAATGCTGAGAATTGATAATGCTCTGATCCTGCAAGAAATCTGAGGTATCTTCTGCAATTTGGTCGTATGGGGACGTGCAGGTATGCCTCCTTGAGATCCAGAGTCACCAGCCAAGACTCCTTGCCCAGCATGGGAAGAAGCTGCTGTAGGGTCAGCATCTTGAATTTTGGAACAATGAGATATGTGTTCAGAGCAGACAGGTCGAGAAGAGGTCTCCATTGGTTTTCCTTTCTTGGCACCAGGAAAAGTCTGGAGTAAAATCCTTGCCCTTGTTCCATAGACGGTACCTTTTCTATAGCTCTCATCCTTATTAAGTGGTCTATTTGTTGTAGAGCATTTGTCTTTTGATTTGGAGGTAGGTTTGGCATTCCTCTCTTCCTTGGTAGAGTATGGAAGTGAAACCTGTAACCTTTGTCTATTGTCTGTAAAATCCATTTGTCTCCTGTAATGTAATGCCAGTTTACTGAAAATAAGGCTAGCTTTCCGCCTAAGGGTGCTTCTAGTTGTTCCCTGGTAGGCGGTTTTAGAGCCAAGTCACTGTGACTGTCCTGTGGAAGTGGTAGTGGCTGGATCTGTGGCAGTACTTCGCTGGTTGTTAGGCTACCACTGACGTCCCCTGTAGGCACCTCTGGATTGACCTCTGCCTCTTGGGCGCCTATTCCTGCCTCTCTGTGCTCTGGTGGTGTCTGGAAAGGACCAATTCTTGGAAGGCCAGTTCCTACTAAACCTTGGGGGCTGGACCTGTAAGAAATCCTTGACTGTCTGGACAGATTTTGCTTTCTCTTCCACCTTTTTCAGTACTTGCTGTGCAGGGGAGCCAAACAAATTGTGCTTATCCATGGGAGCATCTAGGAGCTTTGATTTTACATGGTCTGGTAAGGACTGCTCTTTTAACCATGCATGCCTTCTGATCACGGTACCAGTCATAGCTGACCTAAAGGAAGCCTCCAGTGCATCATAGCCGCATTTTAAGGAATGATTACTGACCTGCTGAATGTTATGTACCATGTCTTGAAAAGACTTTCGGTCCAAAGGTTCAGGCGAGGACAGTTTTTTAGTTAACTGATCTAACAAATTCCTGATACTGAATCATGTGGAATTGACAGTTTAAGGCCCTAGCCGAAAGAGTAGCAGAAGTATAAACTTTTTTACCCCATCTCTCTAAGGCCCTAGATTCCCTTTCAGAGGGGAGGGGGTTCTTGGCAGAGGTAGCTGCTACAGCCTTGGGGCCCTGTGAAATAGTTTCAGGATCTGCAAAAGGAGCCTTATACAAGTGATAATGTGTGTCCGGAACCCTGTAGTATCTGTCGGGCTTAGCAGGGGCCGGAGGAAGTGAATCAGGAGCAGTACAAGCATCATTAAATGCATCATCCACAACTGTAAGTACTGGAGGAATGGCTAAAGGCCTATGCTGTGGCAAATGAAAAAAAGTCCTAAGCCTTTTCCTAGAGTCTGAAAAATCCTGGCCCTGCCATTGAAATTGTTCCCTCATAGCATGCAAGGTTTCCCCAAAAGAAAATTCCTCAGGAGGAGAGGCAGAAGGAATGGAGTCTTCTGCATCAGAGTCCTCATAGGGAGAACAGGGGCCCTCAGGAGGGTTTGTATTTTCTGAATCATCTGAGGAGTAATCAGTAGAAACTGGCTCAGGGGGCTCTGCTCTAGGCCTCTTCTCTGGAGGGGGGTGAGAGGCCCTGTCAGGGTGAGACTGGGTTCCCCTAATCAAATAAATGAGATCCTCTGCTAGACTAAGCATTTGAGTACTAGAGCTAGGCCTGTGAGAGGGGGTTTTAGTAGGCACGGCCTTAGAAGATTTAGCTGCTTTGGCCCTGGCAAAGGCCTTAATTGACATGGATGCAGGAGGCCTAGCAACTCCACGTGCAGGAGAAGATACATCTAGGGGGATAGTATCTGATAAGTCCTGAGAAACTGTAAGAGCAGGTGGAATTTCAGTAGCAGATTCAGCCATGCAGGGAGAGGCCTCGGTAGTAGGAGGCATGCTTTCGGCCGAAGGAAGAACCGCAGACTCGGTTTCAGCCGAAACCGAGACACTCGCGGTTGGCTTAACCGCGGTTTCGGCCGAAACCGCGGACCGCGAGTGTCGGTCCTTTTTCTTACGCTTTTTAGCTAAATGTGAAGTCGGAGTCTCCGACGGCATGATATAAGCAAAAGCGGAGCCGAAAAACTCCTCTGCAAACTCCGACCGACGTCTAAGTGTCCATCGGTTGAAGGAAGTACAGGCTAGACAAGCTGCTACGTCGTGGTCTGGGCCTAAACAAGGTAGGCAGTAAGAGTGGAAATCTTTATGAGGTATTTGTTTCCCACAAGTTAAACAGTTATTCACTTTTTCTGACATCGGCTGAGGCAAGAAAGTGTCCCCAACGGGGTACTTAGCTTTTTAGAAGTCTTCGGTAGTAGCAATCTCTGGTTCTGACCGACCGGCACTTGCGAACAGCTTCTGCTTCGGGTGCCACGCGGCAAGAAAGACTGAGGAAAATGGCGTCGGCTGATGCCTTTATACCCGAAGAACTGCAGCTATGACGTCGGGTGAAGTGCGACATCAGCCGAGGCCAGACCCAGACTTTGGAATCCAGCTGACCGAAGGGCTGCCTGAGGCCAGGACAACCCATTTGTTAGGACTGCAGATGCATCCTTGAAGGACATCTTCCCACTTCCACAGGAGTCCCAGAAGAATCCATCCTTAGCCCTCTACTGTTCAATATTTTTATCAATAAGCTGCATTCACCTTCTTGTGAAGGCACCTTGATTCAATATGCAGATGACATCATCATCTGCTTTTCAAACACCTTAACTTACCTCCAAGAAATCCCTCAACAAGCTGTCATCTGCATTGAAATCTGGCTTACAAAGGCACCGTTCCTACTCAACTCCAAAATTCTTCCTATTTACCTCAAAAAAACTCGCACCCCTAGCAAAGCATCTTTCAAAATCTTTCAGCAAATGGTACTGAAATCCAGTCAGCCCATCATACCAAATACTAAGAGTCACAACAGATGATAGCCTTAAATTTGACCACCACATCCAAAGCTATATCTGGAAAACCCATCAAACACTGGGCATGCTATACAGAAACAATAATTTTCTGAGCACCCACCCAAACATTACTCTAGCTAAAAGCTTACCTTCTGCTCCCTCCACTCTATAAAGCACCAATTCTAACCACTTTACAATCATCCATTAAAAATAAACTTGAAAGCTGCTATAACAAAATTGCCAAGTTTGCTAATAATTCATCCTCCTTTACCCACCACTGCAAAGCTTTGTATATCCTAAGCTGGCTGGAACTCCCCCACTACCTATCCTACATTCAGCTTATAACATTACATAAATTCATACACAGACCATTAGCCTCCCCAGCTCTTACCCCTTTAATCAATATGTGTTTTCCAAAAAAAACTCAGATCAGAAGACAACTTCTCACCGTAAATAAAACAAATAAATCCCCTGGACAAAGCCTATACTCATACTCAGTAGCAAAAAAAAAAAATGGAACTCTCTACTTCTAACTACCAAAACAATTTCTAACCTACCTACTTTAAATGCTCCCCAAAATAAAACCTTACAAAACCTTGGACCTGCTCCTGTGCCAATCCTGGCTGAACTTGCTCACTATACTTCACTCACCCCCTTTCAACCTCGATCATACTCTCAATCCTCTCCAGCCACCTGCTCAACTCCTTTTCTTTTTCCTAATACTTTACCTTATTTAATTCATCCATGCAGACCTTTCCTCTACCAGTCTCCTACCTATTCACCTAAGCTGCCTGAAGACACCCTACCCTGCACACTACTCAGTCTTCTTCTCTCCATCCTTCTTCCTTCTATAACCATAATATGAACACCATCTCTCACACAAAGATATCACTTAATTTAAATCACTCTCTCTAATCATGTAATCTCTGATATATTTAAATATCTTATTAGAACTGTCTTAGGTCTCATTTATCACACACTAGTCTATGCAACAAATAATATGACTACTGAATTTTTCCTCATGTTCTCTTCAACTCATGTTATTGCTTTTCATTGTACTCTACTATAAACAGATGTTCTATTTTTTTCTCACTACATTTTTTCTGTCACTCTTATGTTTTGCAGTGTAACATTATACTTTGTGATTTTAAATATTTGTACTTGCTGTTTTGTAATGTAACATGATACTTTGTGATTGAAAATATCTGTACTTGATTTTTGAAATAGTGTGATTGTAGAGATTTTTCTCCCCTGGCCTCGACAGCCGGACATTCCCAGTAAACAAATAAAAAGATCAACACTTGGGCCTGAGACAAGCAGTGAGAACTGTGTGTGGTAAACTTTTACATATGTACAAATATTTCAGGCACGAGCATTAATGCCCTTCTAGCCTACCAAAACAGTTATTCCCATAATAAATGTCCAGGCTGTTCTTAAAATATCTAAACTAGTACTTGCATTAATGTAATCTGGTAGCCTATTCTGCTGTCTCAGAGAACCAATTAGTACACTTCTCATTCCTATAGATTCATCTACATGGGTTGTCTGATGATTCTCTACTACTTTTTGTTAAACCCAAACATTCCCAGAGGTAGTTGTGGCTAAGTGCCCTATATACCTGAATAAGACCTCCTTTTAGATATCTATGAGAGACTGTACAAGTTCAGATATTTTAATCTTTCATAATAACAAATTTTCACATCCATGGATGCCCTTGTCTATTTCCACCATACTCTTTCCAGTTTACTCACGCTTGTTTTCTTATAAGGTTTCCACATTGTTATTGCATACTCAAATTTGGGTCTAATGTAATTAAACAATGACTTCATCATTTTTGATTTCCTAGATTTTACAAATGTTTTTATAGAGCCTATAGTTCTATAACTATCATTAACCAATCGGTCGATATGATTAAAAAAAACTCAGAGCTGGATCTAACCACATACCCAGGTCCTTAAATCAATTAGAAGTTATGTACTTACCATAACGTAGCATCTGTGTTGTCCATTTTCATTCCTTCTCATTGATGGGTTACGGATCTGACTGCATTTTTCAGACTTGGATCCTAGTCTCGTGCTCCTCCATCTACCCATAATACCCTACACCCTCCCCAACTCCTCAGATAGAGTTTGCTGCCTTACTGCCTGCTGGATATTACAGACAGAACAGATATAATAAGAATAAGAGGCTTAAATCAGGAACCTGAAGGTTCCAACAATATCCAAAGATCCTTCTAAGAATAATAAGGCCAGGGGATGGCTGGGAAGGAAGGTGAGGAAGAATGAAAATGGACAACACAGAGTACATAACTTCTAAATCTGATGTTGTACTTTTCATTCTTCCTCACTGATGGGGAAGAGTCGCCAGCTATGCAAGTCTTGGGAGGCCTCTAAAAAGGATATGCCGCAGCCCTGTCGAACCAAAGGAGGCTCTGCTTTTGCAGACCATGTCAAATTTATAAGGCGTCACAAAGGTATGACTCTTTGACCAAGTGGGTGTAGCACAAATATCATTAATAGCTCTGGACAGAAAAGCAGATGAGGTAGCCATACATCTAGCAGAATGGGCTCTAAGAGGGCAAGGTAATTTCAGGCCATTTTTTTTATAGATCAGCGAAATACAGTCAGTAATCCATTTGACCACCGTAATTTTGGAAACTGCGTGACCTAAATGGTTAGATGAAAAGTACACAAATACTTTGTGAGATTTTCTGGACTGCTTCTTTGTATGAAGGTAGAAATTTAGTAGTCTATGTACATCCAGAAGATGCAAGACATATTTGCCTTTATTAGAAAAATGTATGAAGAAAACGGGTAACTGTATGGATTGATTAGTGTTGGTCTCTGTAGTTACTTTAGACATAAAGGAAGGACTGGTTCAGAGGGATACCCTAATCTTTATGAAAAATAATGCAAGGCAGTTTGGAAGACAAGGCCTGGAGTTTCAAGATTCTCTTTGCTAATGTATAATAGCTACCAAAAAGATTGTTTTCCAAGAAAGGAACTTTGTATGCCAATTGCTTGCTGGTTCAAAAGGTTTATGAGTTAGGCCCTATAGAGTAAGTGCTACATGCCAAGGAGGAGAAGGATCTTTTATAGAAGTGTAAGCAGGAAGATTTCTTTCTGTAACGGCCTTGCATAACCAGGAAGTTGACAGGGGAGTGGATTTGCTTCCACTGTGAATGTTGGATATAGCTGCTAAATAAAGTTTTATAATAGACAACTTGCTCCTTCCTTAAAAGGAGTAGCAAAGAAAAGAAGGATGGCTGAAGTGGGTGCTGAAAAAGGGTCAATGTTCTCTTTGGAAGCCCATACAGAAACTCTTATCCATTTGCTTCTGTAGACTTTCTTATTAGAAGCTGTTTGAGAAGCTAAAATTATATCATAAACAGGGGATGCAAGACCGGACCGTCATACAATTACTGGAAGTGGAGAAATCATGCAGTTAGCCTGAAGGCATGGAGATTGGGCAGTTGAATCACCAACGAGCGAGATAGGAGATCCTGGATGGGCTCCAGTATCCAAGGAAGATATTTCAGATGAGACCAGAGAAAGGGGAACCATATCTGACAATGTCAGTAGGGGGCAATGAAGATGACAGAGCTCTTCAGCCTGCTGACTTTCTGCAGGAGCTTTGGGATAAACAGAAGTAGGTGATAAGCATACAGGAGACCAGGGGGGCCAATCTTAAACTACAGCGTCCCTTGATGACTCCTCCGGAGGGGGGATCAGATGAAGAAACTTGTTGCACATCTTGTTTTCGGGAGAAGCAAAGAGGATACAGCAAGGTTGGCCCAAACAGCTAAATCAGACCTGCCACTGACTGGTTAAGGAACCACTCGTGAGGGGTCAGAATGGATTTTCTCAGTAAGTCTGCAAGAGTGCTGGGTTTCCCAGGTAGATGCTTTGCATCTAGAAAGTGGTCCGAATATATCATCCATTCCCAGACCCTCATGGCCTCTATGCACAAGCGGTAAGACCGGGTTCCTCCTACTTTGTTGATATACCAGACTACTGACACATTGCCAATGTGCAATGTAATAGTCCCTAAAAGGAGAACATCCTGAAGGGCTTGAAACGTTAGGACTGCTCTCATCTCCAGGACATTGACATGTAACCTGGTCTCCGTGTAAGATCAAGTGCCTTGGACCATCTTTCCCCTGAAATGCTGAAATGCCCCCCCACCTCAGCTGGGAAGCGTCCATGGTCACAGCAGCTATGGTGGGAGGAAGAAGGAAAGGCCTGCCTACGAACAGGTAGTCTGACTGGATCCACCACTGAAGATGACACATGAAAATTGGAGTTAGTTTGATAGGAACAAGTACAGGCTGGTAAAGAACAGACCACTGAGCAGACAAGGTCCACTGGTAAAAGGGACTTGTAAAAGGGACTAGAATAATGGCAGCTGACACAGAGCCCAGGAGCTTGTATAATCAGTTTTGCTGGAGGAGACAGAAAGGAGAGTAAGCCCCACATCTGACTGCTGAATAATGCAACATGATAGAGATGGTAATGAGGCTACCTGATCTGCAATATTCAGAAGAGAACCTATGAATTCCAAATTCTGTACAGGAGACAGGTCTGACTTCGTCAAGCTTACGGTAATGTCCACGGAGTTGGAAATCTGAAATGGGTAATCCCTGGCTTGAAGAAGTTGATGCCTGATTGGGGGCAATGAGAAGACAGTCATCTAGATATGGAACACCTGGAATCCTTTAAGTCTCAGGGAGTTGCCACTACTGCCATGCATTTGGTAAAAACCCTGGGGGCTGTGGTGAGTCCAAAGGGCAGAGCTCTGAATTGGTAATAACTAACTCCCAGCCATAAGCGCAGATGACTCCTGGAGCATCTGTCTATTTTGATGTAATTGGATGTGCTCTATAGATCTTCAGGACACATACTATCATCCCTGCACAGAAAGAGCAAGGTGGACTGCACTGTGACTATCCAGAACTTTAACGTCTTTGCATAATGATTCTGATTGCTTAAATCCAGAATGGGTCTCAGGTCCCCTGTTTTGTCACTAAAAAGAAAAAGGAGTACATTCCGAACCTTCTTTGTTTGGTTGGGACCTCTTGGATGACTTTTTTTCTGCATCAGTTTTTTGAACTGCTAATGCTGCTTACTCTAACTGGGTGGAAGGTCGGGGAGTTTCTTCTTTATTGCTGGAGGTGGAGGGGAAAGGGGAATGCAATAACCTTTGGATATTATGATTAGCAACCAGGCCTTGTTTGTTTGAACGGTCCGGGTATCCAAGTGCAGCAAAAAATGACACCCGACTGCCTCCAGGGATGGACACTCGGGCAGCACTTCATGAGCACTGATAGAACCTGTCAGAAAAGGGTTCTCTGAAGCCCTGGTTCTGCAGATCCCCTCTGCTCCTGGGGGTGGGCATCTACCCTTAAAAACCTTCTCCTGTGCCTCTAAAGGAGGTGTATCCATGATGATCTTGAAAAAACCCTTGAGATTTCTGGACCATTGCTTCTTGCTACCTGGCTGGTTCCTCATTAAAAAAAAAGAAAAAAAAAAAAAAAAACATGCGCTGAGGGATAGAAAATTTGATCCCTACAGCACACAGGGTCTTTCCATCATGCTCGCTGCAGGTTAAGTGCATCTTTTAACAGACGGCCAAAAACTCCACTCTCTAAAGGAGAGTAAGTGAAGAGGATGCTGGAGCGGAAAAAAGGGGGGGGGGCTCCTCTCATCCATGAGAGACCCCATGGAGGAGCAGGGACACCAGCTCTCCACAACTGTACCCTCAAGGGGAAAATCCCTTCAGAAAACAACCACTCTGGAGGAAGAGTGGTAGGATCTGAACCACAGAGACAAATGGCTGCACCAGGACAAGACAGGTTATAGCCACCAAAATACAGAGAGGAGAATCCGAGCCCAGCCGCAGAGGGAACAGAGATATGGACTCCGAAATAATTTTCCAAGCAAACAACTGAACAATGAGGCAGATAAGGTAGAGTCAGCGAATGCCTCCATGTATCCACCACAGTGGGGAACCAACAAGATCCCCACACAGAATAAGGAGAACCTCTCAACTTCCCAAGGCAAATCCTTTGGAAAAAGCACAACGGAATGGGGGGGGGGAGATAAAGGTCCAAAGACATGGAAATACCTGCAAAGTATGGTCCATTAAATTCAAAAAAAGATTATCAATACAACAAAAATGTCCTCGTCCATATTCCTGCGAAGAACAAAGTTTGGAAGTTGAATGTGTGTCACAGCTAAACACCGCTCTAATTTCTTAAGAGAAAGAAATCTGGACAAACCATAAACAATGGCAGATGAAGGCAGAAATATACGGACACTTCTTTTTTTCTGTTAAATAAGCAGTCCAAAATATATGTCAACAATCTGTGTAATCTGAGAAGATCCAGCAGCCATAAAAAAGCACCGCAAGAATCGGTTGCAGAAACAACAAAAACATTGAAGCTGACAGATCCGAGGAGTGTTCCGTATCCAAAGAAAATCAGACCAAACCAATGGCTCTTAGTGGACACCTGACAATCATAGGATCCGAGAAGGGGGAAAGAGAAACATGTTGGATCAATTGGGTTCCATGGTGGGACAAACCAGGATCCGAGAGAGTCCCTACAGCTGTCTGAGCCTAGGATGTTGTTCTGCAGCAAAGTCACAGTCAGATCCAGAGACCTAGGATCCAATAATAACAGGCACACAAGCGAAAAATTCCCTAGTGACCTCAGATCTAAGGGAATGACAATTTCTCTCTTTACGGGGGGGGGGTCAAAAGAAAGCAACGAGAAAAAAGGCTCTAAGGTGCAGAAACCAAAGCACCCAAACCTTGCACCTCCAGCAGCTAAAACAGTCCACTAAGGCCTCAGTTTTTCACTTCCTTGTGTGTATGTATTACATGTGTATACTACAGTAAGGAATGTGGGCACATTATCATAGATTCATTCAATCTGGCCAGCTGAGTACACTGAAGCAATCCAGAATCCTTCCTTTCAATTTCTTACTGCAGAATATATTTTAAATATTGGTAGAATAATAATATTGGTGTTAGCATGCATTTTCTAAAGGATACAAAGTCATTACTTAGTGAGTTAAATCCTTAGATCAATGACATGAGGCAATAAATCTGGAAATTCTGTGAAAATCTGTACAATTGAGAGATATCCTAGGGCCACAGAAGCCACCAGCAGTCTGCAACATGGCCAGACCCACAACACTAACAAACATGTGGACAAAGGGGAAAGAAGCAGTACCTGACAGTCTGCTGTAGCTAGTCTCAGACTTCTCACCCAACAACTGTGTATTTACTACTGAAAACTAAAAGCCCATCATTAGGCAGGATCGAGCAGGTTCCAAGAATTCCAGACCTCACATGGTCACAAGCCAGAGAAAAGACTGCATGAAGCAAGACACTATCAACAAAGTCATGAACAACGAAAAGGTGGTCCTGCCAGTTCAACTGCCACTGACAGTTCCACACCCCGGAGGTCACACACAAAACTAAAAACAGCTGTGCTGGCAAAGAAGAGCAGCACCAGATAAGCAAGGAAAGCCAGCTATAACAAAATGAGGGTAGCAGGAAAAGTTAGACACTGCATCAGTAAGATCCAGTCCCCGCTACACCAACCTGTAAATATAATCTTGTTTGTTTATATATATATATATATATATATATATATAACAACCTGAGACAAGAGAAAATAAAAGTAATCCAGCAGCTAAGACGCATTACTAAATTACTAAACTTAGATGCAGTACTAAGACTGAAGAGCTAAAGAAAAAGCAGTATCTCTAGCTGCTACAGCGAGAGGAGGTAGAAGAAAATTATAGATGTTAGGCAATACCAAACAAACATAAGTAGATCAAAAATCCTTATAACTCAAGGCTCCGGAATCTTCCGTCTTACCACACTGGTGGCAAACGACATCTGAGGAGTTGGGGATAGCGTAGGGCATTACAGGTAGAGGGAGGGGCTCGAGACTAGGAGCCAACTCAAAAAATGTGGCCAAATCAGATCCATAACCCATCAGTGAGGAAGAATGAAAAGGATAACATCAGATTCTACAGTTTCAATCACTGTGTTCTGTATTAAATATTCACCTTTCAATTTATGTCTCCCAAACCTCTTATGCTTGGTTTTTGATGTATTTATCAGCATATTATTCTCCTGTGCCCAAATGGTCAGGTAACACATGTAATCAGTTTACCCAATTTCAGATCATCTACGTATAGACTGTAGAACACCTCAGATGGAAAAGTTAGGTCTGAAAGACACTATCTAAACAAGTTAAGGGCCTAGCGCAGAGCCCTATGGGGTACTTTGACAGCAACCAAAAATTTCATCTGTTCAACTGCTGCATACTTGCCATGTCCTATTTGTAAGCCATGCAGCTATCCATCTTATCAAGACTACATTGATACCTAGTTGTTCTAATTTATTGATCAATGTTATGCATATGACCCTGGAAAATGCCGAAGTTAAATCTATATAAAATTACATCACAGCACACTTTTTCATTCATAGCTGTTGTTATATTGTTACAGAACATGCTACGGGTGGTAGTAGATCTATTTTCAAAATATGCATGCTGAAATATGTTTTCAAGTTCCAACCTACCCAGTTCTGACAATAACTTACCCAATATTACCTTCTCCATTATTTTTCCACAACATGAAAGAAGACTTAAGGGTCTATATGACTCTGAATTTGTTCTACTCCCCTTTCCCTTAAAGGAAGGTTTAATAAGCGCATGTCTCCAATCATGAGGAATCTCCTCATATTTCTATGCCGTAGTAAATAATAGAAATAATGGTACTGTAAGTTCTTGCCGAAGTGTTCTCAGGTCATTATTACCAATTCCGTCTCCTCCCAGTGCTTTGTTTGGATCCAGTTTGTGCAATTATTTTTCAATATAACCTCATTCCAGTACCCGAAGTTACCTGGATGTCATCAGGATGACTTATCACCCCCTTTGTGGAGCCAAACTGTTTTGTATAAGATTTTGTAAATATATCTATAATTTGCTGTGTCTGAGAATAAATTTTAGAATCTATGCACAGTTTATCAGTTTGTCTTTACTCCTTCCACATCTTTGTGTATCTATAAAAAGGTTTCCTATTATGCTCAATATCTTTATAAAAAACTTCTTGACCTTGTCTCACACTATCCAGCTTGTTTATTTCAGTTTTCAAAGTTGTAGTTTGACCTTTCTTACATTTCTTATATTTTTTCACCTCTCATCTTAATCGGGTATCTTGCTCTTACGAAAATAAATCCTCCTGATGCTGTATGCCTAGATCCTGATGTTAAACCTTTTTTTTTTTTTTTACTTTTTGTTCTTAATTTCTCTTTCAGAACAGCCTATAGTACTGGTGTAATTAATGAACGTGTAATAATCACAGGTCTCACAACTATCTTTAATCTCATCATAGCACCTCCAACTGATTTTTTTGTTAAGAGTATCTGTTAACAGTATAAACATTCAAATCTTGACAGAACTGGTTTCCAGTCATTGTTCTTTAACCATGTTTCACAAACAACAGCAACATCAATCTTGTGTAAACGTAGAAAATTTTCCAATAAACTTTTATTAAATGTTCATAGCATTAACAACCATCAGAGACGCATCAAATGTTGCTATCTGTGAACTGTTAAATTTTTGACCTGGCAAAAATCTTGCCTAGTGTTTGTCAAATATTGAAAAATATCTGCTGCAAAATTTCTCTTCCTTGATCTTAACAAATGCATGCCATCCTGTCTGAACATGTGTTCCCAGAACTAGGCTTGGATGCTCTACTCATTTCCAGCTTTTTTTTTTTTTTTTAAAGGGGACATATAGGTATTCATAGGTTCATAGGTAGGTACTAGGCTACTGGCCCTAGGGCCTATACAAGCCTAGCCAAAAATATACCCTGGCTTTCACCACCCAAGAAAATTATTTTCCTGTGCCCATGGTCAAGCAGAACCACAGAAGTGATCCCCGGAGTGAATTTCCTATTACCCATCCAATCATCAAGATTTTTCTTGAAGAGTGCTAATGAGGAGCTCTGTTTGACATACACAGGTAGTCTGTTCCAGAGTATGGGAAGATTCACCGAAAAACACTTTCATTTACTGTGACCTGACTATCCTTTTCATATGTGACTTGTGAAAAATATATCCTAACACCAGTATAAACTATACTATCTAAGAGGGGCTTTAAGTTATAGGTTCATAGGTTGGTACTGGGCTATCTGCCCAAAGGCATATATTAGCCCAGCCACGTTGTGCGGTATTCACCGCCCCTTTAGAAGTTCCCTAGACCCTTGTACTAGCAGCTAGTACCCTTGGCCCCTATCTAGTAGTGCTGTTGGTGTGATCCCCGGTGTGAACTTTCTGTTACCCATCCACTCATCAAGGTTCCTCTTGAAGAGTGATAGTAGGGGCTCTGTCTTATGTAGATCGGGACCCTGTTCCATAGTAAGGGAAGTCTCTGCGAAGGGAATCTATCCCTCCAGCATGTTCTATTCATTGTTGTGTTGAGGTTTATATCCCTAGAGCGTGTAGCTCGAGTAGATTTGGTTTTGCTAAGATGGAGCATGTTCAACAATTCTGGGTAGGACATGGCTCTGTACTTTAGACAGAGATCACCTCTGAGAAAGCGGTATGCAACAGAGAACAGTCTTAACTTTTTCAATCGTGCTGCATAGGACAACTGTTTGAGGCCAGTAATCCTCTTGGTTAGGTACCTCTGTGGTCTCTCCAGCTGCTGGAGATGTCTAGCCAGGTACATTCCAATTGGTGCATTGTACTCAATAATGAGTCTGATGAAGGAAGAGTAGAGGGGCACCATTACATCCTTAGATCTTGATGCGAACCCTTTCATGATCAGATGGGTCACATAGAAGGATTTTCTAACCACTTTGGCAACATGGTTATCAAAGGAAAGCTGACTATCTACTTGGGTCCCTAGATCCCTTATTTCTTCTTCAGATTTCAGGGGATTACCTCCTATGTTGTAGTTTGCGGGTACTCTGTTTTTTCCAAAGGGAATTACTACGCATTTTTTTGCATTTAGCTTGAGACCATGGCTTTGACACCATGCATCAGTCTCATTTAGGCCCTTTTGGAGGATCTCCATGTCAGCCGGAGACTCTATTATAGCACCCAGTTTGCAGTCGTCTGCAAACTTAGTCAGCCACAGACCTTCCGTGCTTGCCTGTACTTCTGAGAAGTATATGCCAAACAGGAGGGGCCCCAGGACAGAGCCCTGAGGCACACCATTCGTTACTGGTCTGGATTCGGACATAGATCCCGCTACTCTTACTTTATGGGATCTGTCTGAGAGCCAGTTTGCGATCCATCTTGTGATGTAAGGGTTTTTGCCCAGGCTGGTGAGCTTATCAATAATACCTGAATGGGGAATGGTGTCAAATGCTTTAGCAAGGTCAAGGTAAGCCATGTGTACCTCCTTTCCCTTATCTATAGCCCGAGTAACTGTCTCAAAGAAATCCACTAGGTTCAGGAGGCATGATCTGCCCTCGACGAAGCCGAACTGTGTGGGGTCCAGCGACTGGAGATTCCCAATCTCTCCATTTATGAGTTCCGTAATGATTCGCTCCATAGCCTTACAGATCTGACTGGTCAGGCTTATTGGTCGGTAGAGTTCCCAGGGTGAGTCGTGGCCCCACCTTTGTGTAGCGGGACCACCGTTGCCGTGCGCCATTCTATGAGGCACATATCCTGTGGAGAGGCTGAGATTGAACAGGGTATTAAGATGCGGGGTCAATTCCTTTTGGAGTTCGCGTATGACACAGCCTGGGACACCATCTGGTCCCATGGAGGCAGTGTTTTTAGCTTTAGATAGAGCCTTGTTAACCAACGTATCAGTAATAATTGGACTTACACAATCCCCTGGAATGGTAATAGGCCCTGTAGGTGGTGAGGGGGGGGGGGGTTTGCAGTGAACCTGCCAGCCAAGATGTTGGCAATGTCAGAAGGGTCAGTGTATTTTGTTCCATTTTGTACTAGCGCAGAACAGACCTGAGTGTTGCCATTTAGGTTTTTGACGTAGCCATAGAAGGCCTTACGGTTATCCTTGGCATCCTTGGCAACCTTCTTTTCAAAATTAGCTTTAGTTGACTTGATGAGGGCCCACAATTTCTTACTAATGCTGATCAGGGATGATTTTTCTACTTGAGATTTGGCCTTTTTTTGTATAAGTCTCCTCCTTTTATTGTAAAGTTTGCTTATGGCCGGGGTCCACCAGACTGGTTTCTTCTTGCTTGAGGAAGGAGTCTTGGTTTTATTTGGGATAGCACGGTCCATGCAATCCTGAAGATGCATATAGAGTGCCTTGGTGTAGGATTCTGCATCCTGGATATCATTATCCTTCTGCAAGGGAATAGTGAAGCTTTCCACTTCGGATGCAAGTAGTTTGAAGTTTGCTTTGGAAAGGTTTTTGACTATGGTTGTTTCCTACTAACAGTCAGACAGTCCTTGTGGATGAGATCATTTGTACAGTCATGAATAAAAACAGATTCATACTTCCTTAAATTAAGGCGTTCCAATGCTCGTCTCATATCTAACACTATTCGATGTTCATTACATTCTCTATGCAAATGCAAGTATCAGTTCTTCTAATAACTGAATCTCCTTTTGGATGTCACCTGTGGATTATTATTTTAAAGAAAATTTCAATCTTTCCATAATTTCATGTAAATGTATTATTCGGCAGTTATGACAAAAATATAAAAATTAAAATAAAAAATGAATACAGCATGAGACACTACAAAGTTGAAATTTCTGTAGTACATCAGGGAAAATCAATGGCATAAAGAGTGAAAAAAACTGAACAAAAGTGAGGAAAAGCTCAGTGTGAACACACAGCTTGATCTGGTGCAAGACTTGACTTTTGTTTCTTGTAGGAAAATAGCCTTTATTTGTAAGAAGAAATTCAGCGAGAACACATAATCGCAAGGCAGATAATTCAAATGGCTCCATCTGTTTAAATGTGTGTACACCACTCCACAACCAAATCTTGGGACACACTTTGTACTTGAGCAGACATTTCCTGTGCATTTAAAAAATATCCATCTACACTGCCTAACATGCACAAGACAAGTGATGACCAAGTACTACTAATTAAACAGGAATAATGGTCAACAAATATTCACAGTTGTGAAAACTCCCTTCAATCTTACCGTACAACAAGATGAATTTCAAAAGTACAGTTGCAGCATACACAGTAAAGCACTCACACACTATATTTCAAAGTATAAAAACATGGCATTTAGTCACTGAATGTTAATTTTCATGCTCATATTTCTTAACCTTTTGACACCATGTTTTGGGGAGCAATATAGATGTCAAATTTTCATTATTTTTAGTAATGATATTCCACTAAACGGAGGGCTGTATCAGTATCGAGAAAAAAACAAGGTAAAACAATACTCTTGAGAGAATGTTCTGAGCAAGACAAAATGCAAAAACGTACCTTTCCATAACCACCTTTTCCTAAGACTCGCAACAGCTCAAAACATTCAGGTCTGATCTTCTCAGGACCTTTGTTCACACTAATTTCTGAGATCTCAATTTTTTCACAGTGTTCCATATCCCTAATGATGAAGACAATGATAATAATACTAAATAATAAACAACAATAATAATAACAGCATCAATGTAAGGCACAACATATCCCTAAATCCAGAACACTTCTACTCAACAACAAATGTTTTCTCAGCTAAGCCACTTTTCTAGAGAATATTGAACAGTTAAGATAACATTTAAATACATTTACAATAAAGTAAATTGTATTAGATTCCAAATATAATACTGCATTAATATTGCTTTCTATTGCACGTTAATTCATTCACACCATCAGTATGGTTCAAATATTGTACCTCTGCATACTGTAAAACTAAGCTGCTTAAAAAAGGCAGTGCCGAGAATCGACCAAAAATGTGTACTTGTACAAAATATTGTACGTTTTTTACTTTTTATATTTTTCCCCTAACAAAACCTCATTTGCAGTGTCCATGTGTCCCTTGTAATGCTGTGCCAATTTTTTGAAAATAAAGAAAGCTTTCCGCCCAAAGGTGCTTCTAATTGAGCCCTGGTCGGCCGAGTCAAAACAAAGTCATTGAGTCTGTCCTGGAGTAGCAGTTGTAGTTCCTCCACTACCACTCTGGTTGGGAGGCTGCCACTGACGGCCTCTGTAGGAGCCTCTAGCTTGCCCTCTACCTCTGGCACGCCTATTTCTGCCTCTCTGAGATCTGTCTGAGTCCGGAAAGGACCAATTCTTAGTAGGCCAATTTCTGCTGAATCTCGGTGGTTGGACTTGCAGAAAGTCTTTGACTGTTTGCACAGATTTTGCCTTTTCCTCAAATTTCTTTAAGACCTCTTGAGCCGAGGAACCAAATAATTTTTGCTTTTCCATAGGAGCATCCAAAAGCTTAGCTTTAACATGGTCTGGCAGAGACTGTTCCTTCAGCCAGGCATGCCTACGTATGACTGCACCTGTCATAGCTGACCTACATGAAGCTTCCAATGTATCATAACCACACTGCAAGAAATGGTTACTAACCTGCTGGGAGTTATGTACCAGATCCTGAAGGGATTTGCAATCAAGGGGTTCAGAAGAAGACAGTTTCTTATGCAATTCATCTAACAAATACTCTTGGTACTGTATCATATGAAATTGACAATTTAATGCCCTCATGGAAAGAGTTGCAGAAGTATACACTTTCTTACCCCATCTCTCTAAAGCTCTGGACTCCCTTTCAGAGGGTAGAGGATTTCTAGCAGTGGCAGCTGCAACCCCTTTTGGACCCTGGGAAATAGTTTCTGGATCAGCAGAGTGGGCCTTGTACAGGTGTAGATGCGAGTCCGGGACCCTGTATTACCTATCAGGTTTGGCAGGAGCCAGAGGGAGAGAGTCAGGGGCTGTACTAGCATCAGAGTACACATCATCAATGACATTCAAAACAGGAGGTATAGCTAAAGGCCTTTGCTGAGGTAAATGTAAAAAGGTCCTTAATCTCTTTCTAGAATTAGAGAATTCCTGACCCTGCCATTGAAAATGTTCTCTCATAGAGTGTAATGTCTCTCCAAAGGAAAACTCTTCAGGAGAGGAGGCCGAGGGAATAGATTCTTCAGCATCAGAATCCTCGTAGGCCGAATAAGCCTCCTCCTGGTGGTCTGACAGAGTAGAGCCATCAGTGGACTCATCTGAGGAGTGGGGGTCAGAAGGCTCAACCCTAGGCCTTTTGTCTGGAGGTGGTTGAGAGCCCCTGTCCGGATGAGGTTGAGAACCTCTAATTAAGGAGATAAGATCCTCTGCTAAGCTAAGAATCTGTGAGCCCGTAGAGGGTCTCTGAGAGGTAACCTTGGGAGGCAAAGCTTTAGAAAGTTTAGCAGCTTTAGCCCTAGAGAAAGCTTTAATGGGCATGGATGCAGGAGGTCTGGCTGCACCACGTGCAGGAGTAGACTTGTCTAAAGGAATGGTGTCGGAAGGTTCCTGGACACCAGTTTCAGTAGGTAATTCAATAACCGACTCGGCCGGGGCCTCCGGGGCCGAGGTAGTCGGTTGTGCGGTTTCGGTAATCGGAAGTACCAAGGACTCGGTTTCAGCCGAGACCGAGACACTCGCGGTAGGCCTGACTGTGGTTTCAGCCGAAACCGCGGCCCGCGTGTGTCGGTCCTTGTAATTCCGTTTCTTAACTAAATGCGAAGTCGGAGTCTCCGACGGCATCTTGTAAGCAAAACTAGCCCCAAAGAATTCCTCTGCAAACTCCGACCGACGTCTAAGAGTTCGTCGGTTGAAGGAAGCACAGGCTGAACAGGCCGAGACGTCGTGGTCTGGGCCTAGGCAGGGGAGGCAGTAAGAGTGGAAATCCTTATGAGGTATTTGTTTCCCACAAGTTAAACAATTATTAACTTTATCTGACATCGGCTGAGGCAAGAAAGAGTCCCCAACGGGGTACTTAGCTTTTTCGAAGTCTTCGGTAGCTGAATCACAGGAGCTGGCCGACCGGCACTTGCGAACTGCTTCTGCTTCGGGCACCACGCGGCAAGAAAGACTGAGGAAAATGGCGTCGGCTGATGCTTTTATACCCCAGACGCTCTGATGTCGGTGAAAGTGCGACATCAGCCGAGGCCAGACCCAGACTTTGGAATCCGGCCGACCGAAGGCAGGACAACCCATATGTGATGACTGCAGATGCATCCTTGAAGGACATCTAAGCTGCTTAAAAAAGGCAGTGCCGAGAATCGACCAAAAATGTGTACTTGTACAAAATATTGTATGTTTTTTACTTTTTATATTTTTCCCCTAACAAAACCTGGCATTTTAACAGGGGTGTGCACACTTTTTATATCCACTGTATGTGTGCATATACATACACATAATCATATTATATATACATATACACACATCTATATATAAACACACACACGTGTATATATATATATATATATATATATATATATATATATATACATATATATATATATACACACACACACACACACCCATATTATATATATATATATATATATATATATATATATATATATATATATATATAATAAGAAACTTCTAGCGCTTTCATTCTTTATTAGGTACTAGAACTTCATCACAATAAAAAATACAGTGAAATCATTCAGTTGTTGTGTCTTTTGGCTTTTCCCGGTTAGGGGTCGCCACAGCGGAACTCCGGTCCGCTAATGATTGGCAGTAGATTTTTATGTGCCGATTTGCCAGCCCTGACACACAACCTTCAACGAAGGTACGTCCATTCAAGCATGTCTCCACACTGAAGAAGCTCTAGCTGAGAATCGAACAGGACGTCTTACTGTGAAGCGACAACGCTACCGCAGCACCACCACTGCATCACTAAAATACACTAAGCACACAATAGGTAATTAAAAAACCTCCTATCAGCGAGCTATTATGAAAATGAGATAATAAACAATGTGTGGTGGCCAGAAAATGGAAAACAGCCAATCACAATGTGAAAAGCAGCAAATAAGCCTATCAGGAAGTCCCAATACTAAAAGGTAGTCCAAAGCAAATTCATAGGGTATAGCTAAAGGAAATAGGTAAAGAAAGGGCTGTACAGTGCAGCAGCAATAAAGTTCAGTTCTGTGCACTTACCATAAATGTAAATGTTCGAGTGTATTCACTGTTGCAGTCATCACATTTGGGTTATCTCTGCCAGGGTAGCCCTCGGCCGGCCCGAATACCAGAGGCTTAGTATTTCTGGTCGGCTGTTGTTGCTTCAGGACTGACGTCAGGTAGTCAGTAGTATAAAGTAAGGCAGCCAACGCCATTACATCAGTTTTTCTTGCCCTAACCTGTCAGGAGACCCCAAGTAGGAGCCAGGTTTTGGAGGAAGAACCCCACAACTAGAAAGTAAATACTAATATGTCCCTTGTAAGGAAAGAGAAGAAAGGGGGATGGAGAGAGGGAGAGAAACCAGGACTACAACAGTGAATACACTCGAACATCTACATTTATGGCAAGTGTACACAACTGTATCATGTTCTTCGTGTTTCACTGTTGCAGTGATCACATTTGGGTTGATTCGAAAAGCAGAGGAAATGGGTGGAGGCAGTCAAGGATACTAAGGGCTGGCTAGGAAGCCCTGCAAGACTGCAGAGGCAAACCCTGCCCTGGATTTGGAGAAGAGAGGCAGGTGGTAATGTTTGGTAAAAGTCTGAACAGATTTCCAGGTGGCAGCCTCCAGGATGTCCCTGGTGGGGACTCCTCTAAGGAAAGCTGCAGAGGTGGAGGCTGCTCTGGTGGAGTGAGCCCTGACCCCCTTGGGGGGAGGCTTTCCATGTTGTTTGTAGCAGAAATGGATGCAGTGTGCTATCCATTTGGAAATGGTTTATTTGGAGATGTCTTTGCCTTCTGCTGTTATAGCAAAGCTAACCAGCAATTGATCAATCATTCTGAAGGATTTAGTCCCGTCTAAGTAGAATCTGAGCTGCCTGTGCACATCTAGAGAGTGCAGGATCCTTTCCCCCTTCCTTGTTCTGGGGATTAGGAAAAAAAGGTGGGCAAATGAATGGATTGGTTGAGAGCCGCACTGGACACCACCTTGGGCATGAAGGATGGGTTAGTTCTGAGGGATACTCTGGCAGCATGGAAGAAGATGAAGGGTTCCACAACCATAAGCGCGTGCAGCTCGGAGACTCTTCTGGCTGTAATGATGGCCAGAAAGAAAGCTGTCGTCCAGGAGAGAAATTTTAGCTCTGCAAAAAACGCTAGTTCGAAAGGGGGCAGGGTGAGCTTTTCCAACACAAAGTTAAGGTCCCAAGCTGGGGTTGGTGCTCTTCTGGATGGCCTCAAGTTGCTAGCCTCTCTTAGGAAATGTTTGATCAAAAAGTGTGAAAAAAGGGTCTGCTCTGTAGGGAAATGAGAAGAGATAGCAGAGGCATGAATTTTTATACAGGAGAAAGAGAGGTCACTGTGTAGTAGGCCAGCTAAGTAATCCAGGATGAGAGGGAGGGCCATATTGGCTCCCTTAACCTGGATCCAGGTGCAGAACCTTTTCCATTTGCCAGCATAAGACTTTCTACTGCTAGGGCGTCTGGCCTCACGTATAACATCTAGAGCCTATTTACTTAGGTTGGCAGATTGATCCGGGGTTAGGGAATAAGCCAAGCTGCCAAACGGAGTGTCTGCAATTGGGGATGCATGAATTCCCCTTCCCTCTGGGTCAGGAGGTTTGGAAATTGAGGAAGATGCCAAGGTGGCTGTGGGGACAGGCTGCGCTGCAAGGGGTACCAGTGCTGGCGAGGCCAGTCTGGAGCTAAAAGAATTGTCCTTGGTTTTGCCTCCTTTATTTTGAGCAGTACCCTGGGGATGAGAGGTAGTAGAGGAAAGGCATAGACTGATCGATTGAACCAGGGGAAGGACAGGGCATTCACTTTCCAAGCCATGCAGTGATGCTTCCTGGTGCAGAATTTGCAGACCTGATGGTTGGTGTGGGAGGCAAAGAGGTCGACCTTCGGGGTGCCCCATATCTGAGTTATTAGGGTGAAGGTTCTTATGTTGAGCTGGCACTCGTGGGTCCAGAAGATTTCTGCTTAATTGGTCTGCCAGAGAGTTGAGAGAACCTGGTAGGAATTGTGCTAAAAGGTGCAGTTGCATGGTAGAGGCTGTGTGCCAAAGGGTCATGGCCAGCATGCATAGAGGGTAGGCGTGAGTCCCTCCCTGCTTGTTGATATACCACATCACAGTGGTGTTGTCTGTTTTGATCAGGAGAGCCCCTGGGGAGAGAAGGGGCTTGAAAGCTATCAAGGCGTGCTGGACAGCCATTATCTCTTTTTAGTTGATGTGCAGAGGGATTTGCTGCATGTTCCATTGGCCCTGTATGCACCTGCCGTCTAGGTGTGCACCCAAGCATAGTGTGATGCATCTGTGGTGAGGGTCTGGTTGGCGGGGGGTGGTGAGAAAGGTAGTCCCTTGTTGTGGAAGCATGCTGTTGCCCTCCAAAGAAAATCTTTTCTGAGGCAAGGAATTATAGGTATAAGAGTCTCCAGGTCTTGACGGTGTTGACACCAAAGGCTTTTTAGGTACCACTGAAGTTTCCTCAATATGCAGTCTGGCATATGGAATGAGTAGTACGCAGGATGCCATGAACCCCAGAGCTTGCAGGATCTTCCTTGCAGATAACTGGGGTCTGGTGGCTAGTTGAGAGAAGTAGGCTGTCAGGAAAATTTGTTTTTCTGCTGTAAGGAATGCCATCTGGGATGTTGTGTCCAGGCTTGCTCCCAGGATGATAATTCTTTGGGTGGGCACCTGTTTGGATTTCTTTTCATCGACTATGTACTCTAGGGAGGTTAGTAGGGACTTTACAAAGGCCAAGTGCTTGAGCAGCTTTTCCTGGCTGTCTGCCTGAATTAGGCAGTCGTCTAAAGTATGGGTAATTCTGGATATTCCTTTGTCTGCAAAAGGCAATGGCTGGAGCCATACATGCTGTGAAAACTCTGGGAGCAGTGAATAAGCCAAAGGGAAGCACAGGGAATTGAAAGTGTTGAGATCCTGCCCTGAAACAGAGATATTTCCTGCATGATTCCCTGATAGGAATCTGAAGGTAGGCCTCTTTTAGATCTAGGGTGGCTAGCCAAGCGTCCTTGGACAGCATGGTAGCAGCTGCTGGAGGGTGGGCATTTTGAATTTTGGGATCACCGGGAAGGTGTACAGAATGGATAAATTGAGGATGGGGCGCCAGGTGCCCTCTTTTCTGGGCACCAGAAAAAGTCTGGAGTAGAAACCTTGGCCTATCTGTTCTGCAGGAACGTGCTCTACTGCCTTCCAAGAAAGCAGGGAAAGGATTTGCTTTTGAGCCTCTCCCCACTGATTTGGAGGTAGATCTGGGAACCCTTCTGGGGTTGGAAGGGTGTGGAAGGAAAATTTGTATCCCCGAGACACTATGTTGAGAACCCAGTGGTCATTGGTAGTGGTGGTCCAGGTGCTTGCGTGAAAGAAGAGTTTTCCTCCTATGGGTAAGTGAAGGTGGGCAGAGGGAGTGGTGGGGGAGGTGAGTCATTGTGAGTTCTTACCATAAGGGGGTGGCTTAGAACTACCTGGTTTTGAAGTAGAGGTAGTCCACTGCTTAGATCTCTGCATTCCCTGTGGCTGTTTTCTGGGGGGGGGGGGGGTTTGGTTCCCCGGGGCCTGGGCTGGACTGGCTTAGTGGGAGCAGGAAAGGACCCGTGCTTGGTGGGACAATGCCTGCTGAACCTGGGTGGCTGGACCTGTAAGAAATCCTTTACTGTCTGCATAGATTTTGCTTTTTCTTCCATCTTTTTTAAGACCTCTTCTGCCTTAGTGCCAAATAAGTTGTCTTTGTGCAAGGGGGCAGCCAACAATTTAGATCTGACATGGTCTGGCAGGGGCTGTTCCTTAAGCCATGCATGCCTTCTTATGACAGATCCAGTGACTGCTGCCCTGTAAGAAGCTTCTAGGGCATCAAAACCACAGTGCAAGGTGTGTTTATTTACTTGACTTGCAGAATGCATTAATTCTTGTAACACTTTAGATTCTGCACAAGCAGGAAAGGAAGACATTTTTTGTTTGAGGAGTTCCAGGGTATGTTGCTGAAATTTGAGCATATGACACTAGCAGTTTAGTGCCCTGATAGCAAGAGTAGCTGAGGTGTACACTTTTTTTTACTCCATCTGTCTAGTCCTCGGGAATCCTTATCTGGGGGGTGGGATTCTTAGCAGAGGTTGCTTTAATCCCTTTAGGCCCTTGAGTAATTACCTCAGGATCAGCAGTAGGATTTTTAAAAAGAAATCTGTGCATGTCAGGGACTCTATAGTACCTGTCTGGTTTTCTGGGTGCAGGAGGGAGGGTGTCAGAAATCAAGCTGGATTCCAGGAAAACATCCTCCACAACATCCAGGACTGGGGAGGGGGGGGTGGCCAAGGGTCTGTGCTGTGGAAGATCTAACAATTCAATGAGTCTCTTTCTAGACAGAGGGTAGTCTTTACTCTCCCTTTGGAAATGCTCCCTTAAGGTATGAAGGGATTCCCCAAAGGAAAACTCCTCTGGGGAAGAGGCTAAAGGGATGGAATCCTCTGCATCAGAATCCTCATAAGTAGAGAGGGGTTGCATGTCTTCATATTCAGATGCATCAGAGTCATCTGACTCTTGTTCAGGCAAAACTACAGGGGACAGATCTCTTTTCCTTTAGGAGGGGGTAGCTTGGCTTCCCCTGATCAGCATGATACAGTCTTCTGCCATTTTAAGCATTTGAGACTGAGCGAAGGAAGCAGGTGCCTGAGATTGGGTCGTCGGTTTCTTGGGTGTGGTTTGCACCCTGGGCCTAAGAAACTCGGACGTTGGTTTCTGTCGAGAATCAGTAGTGCGAAGGACTTCTTCGGAAGCCAGTGCCTGCTCAGCAGCTCCGGACCCATCCAAGGTAGAGATGACCGCAGTATCCTTAGTCGAGTAAGAGTTTTGCGGCATCCCGGACTCTGAAAGGGTCTCTGTACTGGCCTGCGAATCCACAGAAGCGGGCATCAGGAGCTGCGAAAGCGCCTCACTTAGGACCGGAGAACTGACGACTAGCTTAACGAAAGCATTGTCGGTAGGTTTGGACCTGTGCGGTCTGTCTCTGTCTATCTTTATGTTTTTTCGGAAGATCTGCTGTCGGATGGCTTACCGATATCGGAATTCGAGGCTTATAAGCGAAAATATCTAGCTACAATAAGGGCTCGACGACGGATAGTTCTGACGCTGAACAGCACATAGAAGCAACAACGGTGGACGTCGCGGTCTGGGCCTAAACAAGTGGCGCAGTAACAATGAAAGTCTCTGTGTGGTTATTTGCTTTCCACAGGCGAGACACTTAACTTTTTCTGACATCAGTTAGTGCAAGAAAAAAAGGATCCTCAATGGGGTACTTAGCTTTAGAAGACTTCGACTTCAATTCGGTAGACGAAACTCAGGTAGCGGATGACAGGCACACATGCAAACTGCTTCTGCTTTGGGCTCCATGGCAAGAAAAACTGATGTAATGGTGTCGGCTGCCTTACTTTATACTACTGATGACCTGATGTCAGTCCTGAAGCGACAGCAGCCGATGCAGAAATACTAAGCCTCTAGTATTCGGGGACGGCCAAGGGCTACCCTGGCAGGGATAACCAAAATGTGATGACTGCAACAGTGAAACACGAAGAACATGTAAGCTGCGAATCATCGGGTGTCACTAATAAAATGATAAAAAGGACACCTCCTAAGAGGACATCATAAAACTATCTCACACTGAGAATAAACTTGGTAGTGTAGCCAACAGCATATGTAGTAAAAAAAAAAAAAAATGCCACAATGTGGACCATCAGTGTAACATATAAAGATTGAGGTCAACTTAAAACAAAGCTTTACTATAATAAAATAATAAAGTACGGGCCAAGGGAACTACTATGTATAACAAATGGCCAACAAATCAAGGCAGAAAGACGAAAAGTACAGTTTTGTACCTACCATAAATGTAGATGTTCGAAGATCCACATTGCTGCAGTCCTTACACTTGGGTAGTCCGCTGTCCTCGGTCGGCCCGAATATCAAAGTATAAGGCTGACGTCGGTCAAGGCGCATTTGACTGACACCAGGACGTCAGGGTACAAATGCGCATGACCGACGTCATATCCTCAGTCTTTTCTTGCCCCAGATGTCAGAAGACCCTAAAAATAAAGGTCACAACCAAAAGACAGCAAGCAAACAAACAACCACCCTTGCACTAATTATATGTACAATATATACAATATACACCATATGTACAACCCAACCCACACAACCACCTCTAACTACAGAGGGGAAGGAGGGAGGGTAAATTGGACTGCAGCAATGTGGATCTTCGAACATCTACATTTATGGTAGGTACAAAACTGTACTATGTTCTTCATCTCACATTGCTGCAGTCCTTACACTTGGGTAGAATCCCAAAGCAGAGGTAAGGGAGGATGGCCAAACTATAAGGAAGCAGGAGCTGCCAAAATGCCCTGCAAAACAGCAGTGGCAAAACCAGCCCTGGATTTAGAGTAAAGTGGTAGGTGATAATGCCTAGAGAAAGTATGCACTGAACTCCAAGTAGCTGCCTCCAAAATATCCTTGGTTGCCACCCCCCTCAAAAAAGCTGTCGAAGTGGCAGTAGCCCTAGTGGAATGATGCCTAATCCCAGCTGGAATCTCCTTGCCATGATGGGAGTAACAGAAAGCAATGCAAAACCCAATCCACTTAGAAATAGTTTGTTTTGACACAGGCTTGCCCTGAGAACTCAAAGCAAAAGAAACAAATAACTGCTGAGACTGCCTGAACCCTTTAGTTCTGTCCAAATAATATCGCAACTGCCTGTGTACATCTAAAGTGTGCAAAATCTTTTCCCCTTTATTTTGGGGATTTGCATAAAAAGTAGGCAAATGAATAGTTTGGTTTAAAGCCACACTAGAAACCACTTTAGGCATAAAGGAAGGATTAGTACGTAAAGATACCCTATCCTTATGGAAAATTAAGAAAGGCTCAACCGCCATAAGGGCCTGCAATTCAGAAACCGTTCTTGCAGAGGTAATGGCCAACAAAAAGGCAGTCTTCCAAGATAAATATTTCAACTCAGTAGTAGCTGCAGGCTCAAAAGGTTGTAGAGTGAGTTTCTCCAACACAAAATTGAGATCCCAAGCAGGAGTAGGAGCTCTTCGTGGGGGTCTTATATTCTTTGCCCCTCTAAGAAATTGCTTAAACAAAGGATGAGAAAACAATGGTGGGTCACAATCATAGTGAGCCGAAATTGCTGCAGCATGAACCTTAATAGAAGAGAAGGACAAACCTTTGTCCAATAACTCAGTAAGATATTGAAGAGCCACACTTAAATTAGGCTCAGAAACATCAAAATCCTTTGCTGCACTCCAAAATAAAAATCTCTTCCATTTATCTGCGTACACTTTCCTTGTACTAGGCCTTCTAGCTTCCAAAATAACATTCAAAACTTGCTGTGGAAGTGGAGGCCCATTATGGTTCAAAACAGAATATGCCAGGCTGTTAGGTGCAGAGAGTGAAGCTTGACATTGAGCAAATGACTGTCCTCCTGAGACAACAGGTGTGGAATCGAAGGCAAAGGCCATGGAGGCTTCCGTACCAGGCTTCTCAGTAATGGGTACCAATGCTGTCGAGGCCAATCTGGAGCTATCAAAATCATCCTTGGCTTGTCTTGTCTGACCTTCAGTAGTACCTTTGGGAGGAGAGGCAGAGGCGGAAAGGCATACACATGAAGATTGCTCCAATTGAAGGAAAGAGCATCCACTTTCCAAGCTGTGGGATGAAACCTTTTTGTGCAAAACTTTGGCAGCTGGTGGTTTAGTGGAGAAGCGAACAGATCTATGTCTGGAGTTCCCCATGACACTGTCAATTTCTGAAATACATGAGGATCCAATTTCCACTCGTGGGGATCCATAATTCGTCTGCTCAACACATCTGCTAAGGAGTTCTGTGCTCCCGGCAGAAACCTTGCCTGAAGATTGAGCTGTAAACTGAGAGCAGTCTCTCACAAAATCATTGCTTGCCTGCATAGAGGATAAGAATGTGTTCCCCTTGCTTGTTGATGTACCACATGACAGTTGTGTTGTCTGTTAGAATCAACACCTGCCCTGGAAGAAGTAAATCCTTGAAAGCTATTAATGCAAACTGGACTGCTAACATCTCCTTCAAGTTGATATGTAGATGTTGTAGTCTGGCAGGCCACTTGTCTTGTATCCACTTTCCATTCAGATGAGCTCCCCAAGCTTTGTCTGAGGCATCTGTCGTTAAAATCTGACTCGGCTCTGGCCGGGTCACAGAGAGTCCCTTGTTTAGGTGACATTCCTGAGCCCACCACAAAAATTCCTTTTGAATGCAAGGTATTATTTGAATGACAGTGTCCAGATCCTGGCAGTGCTGTGTCCATACATTTTTGAGATACCATTGTAGCTTCCTCATATGCAGTTTGGCATTGGGAAGCACCAGAATACAAGATGCCATGAACCCTAAGGCTTGAAGGACTGTCCTTGCAGTCAGCCAGGACTGATGAGATAGTTGATGGAAGTAAAGGGAAAGATTCTTTTGTTTGTCCGGGGTCAAAAAGGCCATCTGGGATGCTGTATTCAGTCTTACACCCAGAAAGCACATCTCCTGAGAGGGTACTAGACTGGACTTTATTTCATTCACAGAATACCCCAGGCATCTTAGCACTGTTATCACATATTCCAAATGATGAAGAAGCTCGTCCCTTCCTTGAGCCAGAATCAGGCAATCGTCCAAATAAGGATAGATCTGTATTCCTTTTAGCCTGAAGAAAGCTATCACTGGAGCCAGAACCTTCGTGAACACTCTGGGCGCAGTAGATAAGCCAAAGGGCAATGCAGAGAACTGATAGTGAGAAGTCCCAGCTCGAAAACGCAGATACTTCCTGCAACTTAGTCTGATAGGAACATGAAGGTAAGCCTCCTTGAGATCCAAAGTTACCATCCAATGATCTTTGCCCAGCAGAGGTAAAAGCTGCTGTAACGTCAACATTTTGAACTTGGGAATGTCCAGATAAGTGTTGAGGATAGATAAATCCAAAATTGGTCTCCACGTGTTCCCCTTCTTTGGTACTAGGAACAGGCGAGAATAAAATCCTAGGCCCACTTCTGGCATAGGGACCGGCTGTATGGCCCCTATTTGGAGTAACAGAGAAATTTGCTTGTGAGCCTCTATTCTTTGTTGAGGAGGAACGTCTGGCATGCCTTTGAAAGGAGGCAAGGTATGGAAATAAAACCTGTAACCGTGGTGTATGATATCCAATACCCATCTGTCTTGGGTAATTAAATTCCAATTTTCTTTGAAAAGTGCCAACCTTCCTCCCAAAGGTGCTGCCAGACGAGAAGGCTCTGGCAGCTGAAAAGGTAGGTCATTGGGTCTGTTTACGAAAGGACTGACCCCTGCCCTCACCCGAAGACTGTGCAGGAGAACTCCCTGTCCTAGGCCTGAAAGAGCCCTGAGCTCTTCCCCTACCACGCCTAGATCTACCTCTAGACTGGGAATCATAAGAAGGATACGTCCACCCCTTAGTAGGCCAATTTCTACTAAACTTTGGAGGCTGAACCTGCAAAAAATCTTTAACAGTCTGCATAGACTTAGCCTTGTCTTCCATTTTCTTTAAAACTGCCTCAACAGGAGAACCAAACAACACATCAGATTGCAGAGGAGCATCTAAAATCCTTGTTTTAACATGGTCAGATAAATTTTGATCCCTCAGCCAGGCGTGCCTGCGAAGAACTGACCCAGTGGCAGCCACTCTAGACGAGGCTTGTACAGCATCAAAACCACATTGCAAAGAATGCTTACCCACCTGTTCAGAAACATGTACTAAATCTTGCAACTCTTTACAATCAATACCTTCCGCCAGAGCATCAACCTTAGACTTCAACTGTGAAAGTAGATAGTTTTGGTATTTCAACATGTGAAACTGGCAATTCAAAGCCCTCATAGCTAGAGTGGAAGAAGTATAAACTTTCTTTCCCCATCTATCCAAGGCCCTGGCCTCTTTATCTGCAGGAACCGGATTCTTGACAACAGAAGCCTTAACACCTTTAGGCCCCTGGCTAACAGTTTCTGGGTCTGCCCTAGGACTCTTAAAAAGATACTTATGAGCTTCAGGCACCCTGTAATACCTATCCGGTTTAACAGGAGCAGGAGGCAAAGAATCAGGATTTAGAGAAGCCTCTGTAAAAACATCTTCCACTACATCCAAAACAGGAGGTATAGCCAGAGGCCTATGCTGGGGTAAAAACAAAAATTCCCTAAGCCTTTTCCTGGAATCAGAGAAGTCCTGACCTTCCCACTTAAAATGCTCCCTCATGGAATGAAGAGTTTCTGAAAAAGAAAAATCCTCAGGAGGAGAAGTAGAAGGAGTAGAATCATCCACATCAGAATCAGAATAAGGAGAGTACTCCTGCAAGTCTTCAGCCGAAGACTCTGAAACATCCGAAGCCTGCTCAAAACTCCCTAGCTCAGGCTCCACCCTAGGTCTCTTATCAGGAGGGGGCAAAGAACCCTAATCAAAGTAATCAAATCTTCTGCCATTTTAAGCATATGCTTCTTGGGCACAGTTCCAGAAGAACTAGGGGTGACACCAACTGAAGCTAAACCTGGCCTGCCTCTGGGAGAAGCCTTGGAAACAGAAGGAGAGGGCCTAACCACCCTAGGCAGGGAGGGGAGTATAGTAACCTGAGAAGCCCCATCCGCCTGACCTGCCTCCTGAGAGGCCACATCCTGCAATAACAAAGTCTCTCCCTGGGATCCCAAAGAAACCTCCGGTGGAACCACCGGCTCCACCAACACCTCCAAAGAACCGGCGTCCGGTACGGACGGTTCTTCTAGCCTAGGCTTAACTGCTTTGTCCTTGCGCTTCTTCGAAGAAGCGGGCGTCGGAGCATCCAACGGCATTTTATAATTGCACCGCTTCCCGAAGACTAACCTGGCACAATCTAATCTTCTCTTAATAGTGCGCTTATTGAATCTAGCACAAGAGCGACACCCAACAACGTCGTGCTCAGGCCCTAAACAAGGAATACACAAAGTATGATAGTCTCTATGCGGTATCTGTTTCCCACAAGAAATGCAATTATTCACTTTTTCTGACATCCGGTAAACCACTGAGGCAAGAAAAAACTAAAATATTCCCCAACGGGGTACTTAGCCAACTTTGACTCGGTCTGAAACTCCGAAATCGAACAATTTCAGAATGCCAACCGGCACTTGCAACGCTGCTTCTGCATCGGACCATGCGGCAAAAAAGACTGAGGATATGACGTCGGTCATGCGCATTTGTACCCTGACGTCCTGATGTCAGTCAAATGCGCCTTGACCGACGTCAGCCTTATACTCTGATATTCGGGCCGACCGAGGACAGCGGACTACCCAAGTGTAAGGACTGCAGCAATGTGAGATGAAGAACATCTTGGCCTCTCAGAGAACTAAAATCAAAACTGGCCAACCAGGTAGCACAACAACAATCCAATGCAGACAGGAAGCTACCCTGTAGCAGTGAGA